>NC_138499.1:31994290-34394290 GCF_964252035.2 Podarcis erhardii
TACAACCAGTACATGCATCCAAGTAGACAATGTATTCATAAAGTCTACCTAAAGCGGTCTAGAAAAAGAAATCTTATATCAATGTTAAAGTAACTATTCCATCTTCCCCTGCTTGCAAGTATGAGCTAGGATGCAGACTGAGAAATTTCCAAAACTAAATGTTAAGGAATGCCATTATGTTTATAAGAATAGTAAAAGAAAAAGTTCCACAGTTCTTATGCCTGCAGATTTACATCAGGACATTTGGAGCCAGGATCTATAGTAAACAGCAGTTTAAAAGTATTCCAAGAATGTGCCATGCACACAAGTATGCATGTTATACCTAAACTGGGCTGGTGTTTGATATACATGGAATAATTCTAGGCAAATACAAATCTGGGCTGTCGGTTATCTAATCACCATCTCAGAAAGTCTTTCAGCTACATTTCGCCTTTTGATGATTTTACAGGAACTGATTTGAGGGGTGGGGATTATATCCACCAATCCCCCACTAAACATAGAGTAAATAGTACAAAACAACAAGTAAGTCCGTCCAGGTAATCTTAACAGTTGCACGTCAACTGTCAGAAACAATGACCACAATACACAACAACTGTAATATAAATCTTTTAGTTCTTAGTTGCTTATCATCAATGTTATATCAGAGGAAGTTGTGCAGTGTGTACATTAATGAACAATAAAATGTTAGAGTTGCTGTATGCATCAGGTGCCTGAAGATATACGAACTTTATTAGTATAACATCTTCAGCATCAAAGTGGGCAGGGCCCCCCTCTATTTTGTGCTCTAGACTATGCACACTAACCTAAAATAGTATTTTTCTCCCTCCCCACTACAACATAAAAGATTTCAGCCCATTTTATAAATTAAAGCTTAAGCTCTTTGTTTCACATCTGTCCTTAAGCACTAATAAATGAACTCAGTTTTCCTCTGCAATGCAAACATCACGAAAAAAACACAAAAAGAAAGCATTTTTAAAAGTTGTTATCATATGAGTTCATAAATACGCACCTGCTAACCTGCTTAGTATGTTAAATTCTGTCAGCAATTCACAAGGCCAATGACTTGGATCGTATAACTCCTTTTCTTCAGAACAGACGGACAATACACCAAAAACCTGCGTTACTAACCTCTGTATTCCTCCTGGAAAAACTCTTCTCTAAACTCTGCTCAGCCAAATTATAAAACCCACCTACAGCCAGCTTTGCTAATGAAAAGGGGGTGCTTTTCTGAACAATAGGAGAATTCCTCTGCATTTAGAATGCAGAGTTCCCATTAGAGCTAAGAATCAGAAACGCCAGTTTACCTCTGTTTTTTTAATTGATATTGTCCCAGCCCTCTTCTACGGTCCAGTGAGACAGTGTTTGTGAAATGATTAAAAAGAACGTGATCTGATCAAGAGGATAGAATAATGGGAAAGGAATGCTAGGTTAGCCACAGTGCAAAGTGCTGGGAAAGAAGACCAAGAGACTTCTTAGCCTATTGTTTTTATTCCCATCTGCTCTTTAGACATCTTAGAACACTTTGATTATTTATTTACTCTGCTAAAAATGGGTTAAAAGTTGCTCACTTATATCAGAATTTGGGAACAAGTTGCAAATCACACACACACACACTCACGCACACACACACACATGCACACATATATATAGAAAATAAATAAAAATCCTTGAATTATATCAAGTTTCCAAAAGGTCATCACTGTCTCTGCTGTGGCCTTTTCCCCATCCCAGATCCTCTATCAATATGTCATAGTGAGTTAGGCAAAGACAAAAGAGAGGCTCAGTGTGAAAACTGCACATATATCTAATCCTGACAAAGCAATGAATAGGCCTTCACAAGTATAATTATACTTGTTTATTTGTTACCACGTACGGAGAGCTGATGAAAAAATCCATCAAAGTGGTATTATGCAGACACCAAGAGCTTCTTTTCTTTGGTTGCTAAAGCCACATTGAGGCTTAAATTCCTTATTGTTAAATTCAGAAGAAAGGGGGGGATTTTGGTTAGACTTTTTTTTGCATCAGTTGCTGACAGATCTTTTGTATACAGCGCTGTATTATTAGATGCATTAGCTAGAGGCTTGCTCACTCAGCTCACTCATTTTAGACCATACAGGAATCCATAATTATAAAGTACTGTACAGAGTACCTTTTAAACAGGGTGTGGCAGGCATTTGGCTGACCACAAGTCAAACAGATTTAAAAACAGTCCATTTTCTCACAGTTTGGGTATTTAGAATATCCAAAGACAGGTAAAACTACCTGCACAAAAGTAATGAATGTGCATTCTGAGAGAAATGTTAAGTGTCGAACTGAATATTGTTTTAGATAGTACAAAATACAGTAGAGAGAAAACTTACCATGCTGCTTCTATAATGGAATTCTAGCCTAGCTGCATGTGGGAAGCTTTCTGTACATCCATCTAAAACATGCTTCCAGCACATGAACGAAAACCCTGAAGAACCAAAGTAGCCATTGAAGCAACTGCAACATACTGTGGCAGTTGTATGATACAAGGAAAACATTTTTCAGACCAAAAGTACTAAGTAGCCATTACACTCTAACAGACCCTAAATCAAACAGCTTTACAACAGTATGATTTGAGGGTCCAGGGTTGGGGGAAGGGTGCCATATATGCTCCCCTCACCCTTTCACAAAACAGAATTATATCAAAGTAAAAGCAATATGCATAGTTAATGTCTTTGTGAGCTTTCCAATTTAAAACAGAAAAGCTGTAATTTTTCTTTGCTGGCAATCTGGAAACACTCTGGAGTTAATTACAGCTGATTCAAAGTGAACGACACAAACAAAGACCAGTCTATGTCCAGACAATTATACTGCATTAACCAGCTTAGAGCTTCCTGCTGATGTTTCAGGGCTCTTCTATTACACCCTTCTACCTTCCCAGCACGAAAGAAAATGCTTCTGCAAGAAGGAATTAATGAAGAGAACTGCAAAAGAATGTGTGACGACCTCTCCTGACACGGCAAAAACTTTCCACCCATGTCACGACAAAGGGGAGAAGGTAATTAAGTTTGAATAAAGGGATGTAACCAAATATACCGTGCACTTAAAATAGCACTTTAAAAAGAAAAGTTTGCAAACTGAATCCCAGACTGGCTGTTCAATCGCTATATTGTTTCAACGCATTCTCCTTTATCATTCTTAAAGGCTATCTTTTGGATTTTTAATACTAATATTCTAATGCAAACTCATGTGACTGATGAGCTCTTCCTCCCTCTCAGGATAGTTTCTTTGTTTTATATCCTGAATAATCAGTGGGAGAGCATACACGATAGCAAGATAACAGGCTTTGGAATTTTTAATTTAATTATAAGACTGAAATACCATTGCTTTAGTCTCCTGTATTTTCTCCAACGGTTTCCATTAAACCACAGCAATTGCTCTCCCTTTGGGGCAAGAGCAGCAGCTCTCCACTAATCAAACTACTGCAGAGTATGCCTGATTTCTCCTGAGAATCATTTTATAACAAAGGCCTTATTTCTTATATTATCCTTGAAAACATTTAACCTGCAGATTCAGAGTTCAAATCATGTGGCTTGGTCATTAATATTTCACAGTGACGTCAGTCCAGAAAGTGAATCATGATAATTGACAATATCTCTTTCTCACGTTCCTTGTTTAGCTGAAGCTCTGGCATTACAAATGAAGTCTAAATACTTAACCTACAGCTAAAAGTCTGGAGTTTTGAAAACACTTCATAGAGCAAAGCAACTTTTTCCTCATTTCTTTCTTTTAGACAAAAGTGCACCTGAATGGCAGTGACCTAGTGAGCTTTAAGCAGTAATCACTTTCCTTTGTCTTATCTATGCAAAGTAGGATTAGGGTTACAATGATGACTGCTTAATCCCTTTGATTTTCCTTTACTAAATAAATATTAATCTACAAATCAATCAAGCCCTTTATTGTATTGCACACAACATACTCCATGAAAGGTTATGTAAATTACAGTCATTTTTACAAGCATGTTCTGAAAAGAGCTCCATGTTTCTCTTTTCACTCCAAAATCTGTATTAGATTTGAAAGTTCAAGTTAATAATCCTGCCCAACACAAAAGCTTAAGCACCACAGGATCAATTAGGTCTTATTTATTTCCTTTAAAATCCGCTACATTTATTATTTTGGAATTTATTGGTCACATTTACTATGTTTATTCAAATATCAATGGCCTCCATTTGTAAAACCGTCACAATTTAATCTATTTCATTGCATCCAATATTAGTATACATCATATACTGTGCTGCCCAATCCTAATCATATTTACTCAGAAGTACACACCACTTACTGAGAAGTAAGTACCACTGACATAAACAGAATTTGCCATCAAGTAAGCATGCTTAGGGTTGACCCCTTAAAGGATGTTAACAATTGTAAACTTTAAAAGAGAAAATATATTGGTTTCACATGTCACTTAAATTAGCAATCTTCTGTGCTAAACATACATGCTAAGACATAGGTTCCATTTGGTTGAGTGAGGCATGTATCTGAATACATATGTTTAGGGTCAGAATGAACAAATAATTAATATCAAAAGCTGAAACAGCAACACCTTCATATCTGTATTTACTATGTAAATATGAGACAATAAATATTTTGACATAATTGTCTATTACCATCCAAATATGCTTTATAAATATCATAATCTCTTTTATTCAAAACCATTCTTGCAGATTTGATTAGGCACACAGGTTAAATTTACTAAGACTAATAATACACAGAAGAGGAAGAAAATACTTTTTAAAGCATTTAGTGCTATATAACAATACTGTAGTAGTTTTCTTCCAAAAAATAATAATCAGATATTTAAGTAAGCACTGCAATTCTTGTGTAATTAGCAATACTGCAATGCTAGTAAAGATCATAATGCAGCAGAATATAGAAGAGGCTTTTAAGTACAATACACAAGGTTGTACAAAATGAAAGTAATGATACTACTTATGACTGGAGCATTGCCATACTTAAGGAGCAAGTCCACAAGGAACTGTTCCTGTAGAGTCCCTAGGAATGAATGGGAGTTGTGTTCAATGACACAGGTTTCAGTAGAACTTAACATATGCCACTGTGCACTGGACTGTAGCATTCAATATGATTTCATATTAGACATCTAGCCTGTCACTAGAATAAGGTTTTAAACAAAGCTTAGCCATTCATAAGCCACCTATTGTTCTAGAATAATCTAGTGGCAAATTTTGTTTGGATAGTGAAAGATCAGCTGGGACATTTGTTTTTATTATGCAAAGCCTCTTGTCATTTTTTTTCCCAGCACAAGTTAATTTGACTGCTCTGCATAAGTGAAGTGAACAATTCAGTAATTAACTTTTGTGTTTTAAAATGTATGAACTTTAATTAGTTTTCATTATAAACAAACAAACGTCAGCCGTAATTATGAGCTCCTTGCTTTAACTACATATTATCCCTTTTCAAACAAACTTGATGTCAGACAAATTAAAATCAAGGAGCCAGCAATTTTGAGTTGAATTTTACATGATCTGTCAGTAACTTGATTACTTAACTTCAATATCATTACATGAAAAGTATTTCTGTAAAAATAATTACAAGAATTCCAACAGGAGACAGATTTAATTGTATTGATTCAAAAGATACATGCATATAAGAACCGCATTTAAGCAGCAATGCTATCTTAAATCTACAGTTACCATTCCAATGAAAATAAAAATGCCCCGGTATAAAAAAAGACCATTTTCGAGTGATATCTGCTACTACCAGTTACAAAACTAACTAAAATAGTTCTTTAGCCCATCATCTTTATACTTTAAGCAACAAAATATCAATGTGCAACAACTTCAAGGCATAAAGACTTGGAGGTTTATTTACTGACTAGTGTATCTATTAAGACTAGGAACAAGTGGAGCTGTCAGGGCATAATGAAGGTAAATGATTAGTTAGCACTGAGGCTGAGCTCTTCTTCAATGCAATAAGAGTTAATTAAAGTTTACCACCAAACATCAACCAAAGCAGGATGTTGATCAGGTTTCAGCATTAAGTGCAAACAGACAATGGTTGGCAGCAATTAGTACAACTATCAAATGACATGCAACAATAATTATACATTTAAAACATCCCAGTGTCTGGTGGGGAAAGAGAATCTAATCAGTCCCCTTTGACTATGCATACCAAAAGAGCAGGAAACAGGTATCAGATTTTTCACACTGTAAATCAATAGAACTGAATATACACACCCAAAAAGTACACAAGTATGGTATCTGAAAATAACATGAAATAGAAGAAATGTAGAGACTACTCGTTACAAAGATAAGTTCTGGTTAGACAAAATAAATTACTCTGCTGATAGAGTTCAAAATGGCACATAAGAAGGCAGGCAAGTGCTTAAGGTTTAATGACCATTGTGGCAATTTTATTCAAAACTCCTACACAAGAGGCAAGGTAACTTGGCATGTCCAGTTCTAGCTGTTAAAGCTCACTGTCACAGATGGAACACTCTTGAAAACGCAGCATCTAGCTGCACAACCAAAGAAACCTACGCCAGAACATAGATATTACATCTGGTTGGAATCAACGGCATATTGCATGAACAGAAATACTTTTCTACTCATGCAAGGTGCCTCCCCCCCAATTTTACTGATTCCTTCATTCCACTGCAGCTGGTCAAACCATATCACACACTATTCACAAGAGTCTCCTCACCCTCAAAAGTAAATTTTCCAGGGCAGTAGGGAACTGCATTGAGGAGGATGGAAAAAAGTTTCATTGTACAAGTGAAACTCTGATCGCACTTCTGGTTCCAACTAAGCCAGCTCCCAAGGTGCTGTTGCAAGCCGTTTGCTCACAAATGCATGCAGTCAGAATCCTACTTGCTCTTAATCCTACTTGCTCTCAAACCTGTTTTTTCTTTCAAACCGCTTTGCTTAACCCCCCCCCCCAAAAAACCCTCTCTGCTTTTCACCCCTAATTATTGTTATTCCAACTATAAACAAGGTAGGACACAATCCACATTTAGGCTCAGTTGCCAAAGCTAGTCCCTTTCTCGAATGAGGTGTTAGATTGAGTGGTTGCCAGCAATTCCAAGCACTATTGGGTGGAAATGATTTTCTGAATTCATTTCAGTCTGGATTGTTGCCTGCATTTGGAGCTGAAGCTGCCTTGGCTGCCCTGATGGGTGACCTGCACTGAGAAAGCCAAAGGAAATGCAACTCAGTTGATTATTCTGGATCTATTGGCATTTTTTGACACCAGTGATCATTGTATTCTTCTGGATAGGTGCTCTGGATTGGGAATTGAATACATTGTTTTTCAGTTGCTGTTTTCCTACCTGGAGGATGGATTACAGAAGCGGGCATTGTGGGATGTCTACCCCATAACTTTAATATTATGGGATGTCTAAGGATTCATCTGCCCCTTATGTTGTTCAACGTTTATAGGAAGGTGTTGAATGAGTATTATAGAGCTGGATGTCATCAATATGCTGATGACCCAAGTTATTTCTTGGCAAGCTGAGTCAGGTGAGGCAGAAGTGCCAGTCTGATATTTAGACACAAAAATAGAGTGGGCAAGGGTCAATAAATGGACACTTAGTCCTGAGAAGATGGAGGTGATCAGCAGTGGAGGTGATCAGCAGTGTGTCTACCCAGGCAGCCAAGTGTGAATTGTGTGGTTCAAGTAGCCTCAGTGACATAAAGGATCTTCTATCATTTGAGGCTGATAAGCCAACTGTGATCCCTCCTAGTCAGAGATAGTCTAACCACAGTTGTTCATGACCTGGAAACTTCACAGATGGATTACTGCAAAGGGCAGCATTTGAAGACAGTTGGAAACTGCAGCTAGTTCAGAACACTGAGCTGGGTTGCTGTCCACTGCGATCTTTCACCAGAGTTCTTTTTCTGGGTTTCACTGCTGTCTGACATGCAGCAGGTGGCAACTGCAGAGGGACCCTTTTCGTGATGGTTCCTCTCCTGAAGAAGTCCTGCTTACAGACCTCACTACTGTCTTTTAGTCACCATGGAAAACGTTTCTGTTTTCTAGACTTCTAACAAGTCTTTAACTTCCTTAAGCATTTTTTAATGCAGTTTTATCATTTATTTCAGTTTGCCATCTTTTTCAGTTTTGTTGTTTTAGCTCATTGTTTTGATTTGATGTTTGAATGCTTTATTACTATCCTATCGTATCTTAGATTATCCTCCCCCCCTTCCTACACTGTTGACCATCTTGAGAACATATCTGTGTTGAAGGAGAGCAATACAAATTGTGTTAGTAAATAAATAAATGCACTATTTCTTTGGTCATTATGTTGGTCTAAACAAAAAATGAGGATAGAGGTTTGCATAAAATTTGCATAAGCTTGTGTGTGTTTGTGTGAGTGTAGATAGACACACATTTGGAAATAATTACTGTTTAAATTTAAATACAAAATATCTCATCATAGTGGAATAGATTCTGACTGGGTGATCTGTGTGCCTGCTCAGTCTGCTGTTCTGGAGCTCACTTTTGATGGGCAACTTCAAAGTCTCCGCTTCCCCTTCTTATTGTTATGAACAATATTGTGAGACAAAGATGGATAGCCAAAGGTGGCTAAATATTCCCCATCAAGTTCCAGACATTCAGCTCTGACCATTCTTGAATCTATCTTCAGTCCAGAGGAGTGGAAAAGTAACCATCAGAAAACCATTTAGTAATAAGAATGAGGGCCTACCAGATGAAGCTATCTACTGCTGGCTAGCCTAACAAACGTTATTTCAACTCAGCCCAAAGAATATACACAGCAGAACTGCTCAACGGTCACAAATGTTTGAGAAACAATCTACATGAAAAACTCCTGTAGATGCTTTATCATTTGATCTCTGCAACAAGGTTGTCGCATTCTTTTCCATGAAGGCTCCTATGCTTTCAACTACTGAAATTCTAAAACTTTGGATAATTAGTCACTGCTGAAGAATAAATCACACTTAAGAGCTACCACAACTGCATGCTCCTGACGCTGTGCAGTTCTGAATATGAAGCAAAGGTGCATAACTCCATGACATTGCTTATGTGTTTCCGCTACGAAATAATCACCATCTGAACTGCCTCTTTACCTGTCACATTTCAAATGGCAAGCCTAGGAATTAGCATTGGGGCCCTGAAAAAGGCGGCACACAATTGACATTAATTAAAGGTAAAGGTCCAGTCGCGGACAACTCTGGGGTTGCAGCGCTCATCTCGCTTTACTGGCCAAGGGAGCCGGGTCATGTGGCCAGCATGACTAAGCTGCTTCTGGCGAACCAGAGCAGCACACAGAAACGCCGTTTACCTTCCTGCCAGTGGTACCTCAGGTTACAGATGCTTCAGGTTACGCGATTTCGGGTTGCACACTGCACTGAACCCGGAGGTACCGGAACGGGTTACTTCTGGGTTTCGGTACTCATGCATGCCACACTTTGCACATGCGCAGAAGCGCCAAATCGCGACTCACGCGGTGCTGCGGGTTGCGAATGGTGCAGGTTGCGAACGTGCCTCCCGCACGTTTTTTGAACTGCTAGGTTGGCAGGAGCAGGGACTGAGCAACGGGAGCTCACTCCGTCGCGGGGATTCGAACCGCTGACCTTCTGATCGGCAAGCCCTAGGCTCTGCGAGAGAATGGATAGATACTGAGAGCTGCTTCACACTTAAGAAATAAATCGTCAAAAAGGTAGTGTACGTGACTTGAGCTTCTTCTTTCCCTGCTTCTGTTATGACATAGGAAGTAGAGTGGGTTGCCCCTCCTGCTTCTTTGTAACACACAAGTCAGCCTTAAGGAGGCCAGTCTCTCAAAAGCACTGGAAAAAGAGTCTGGGCTCCATTGGAGCCAGATGAAAGTTGGTTTGCAATATAAAGAAAGGGAGCTACTCCATGGAAATGTTTAGATACTGTGAATTAAAAATTCAGAGAGAGAAAAACATCCATAGGAAGTAAGAATGATAAATGTCATTCAACTCTGATGGTTCTTTTGTTACACTGCCTCCCACAGATGTCCTAATAGAATTAACTCTCAACTGAAAGCTGAAAAGTCACTAAGATGCAGTTTCTCAGAATGTAAAAGATATTCTGCATTTTAACATGATGGCATAGAGCTAAACTAAACTAAACAATTGCTAAACTGCAATAAGACCAGGCTGTGATGTTGGATATCAGTCATTTTACTGGAACGTGTAAATTTGCATCACTAAATTTTGTTAACACAATGCCTCACTATTTTACAGTTATGGGGCTGCAGCCAAGGGCTGTGTGACAGAAATTATCCCTTCTCCCCCCACTCCTCAACAACAAACTTCATTTTCCCAACTAATTCTGTTATGCTAGGGATTTGTGCACAGAGTTTGCTAATCCAAGTATTTCCCTAGAGCTGCATTTAAGCTATAGCCCACTCCCAGCACAAAAGTGTCTCCAAAAGCCCTTTCGCCCCCTTCAGCACTCATACGCTCATTGGTCCTGACATTTTCACTTCAGCCATGACAAATGAGCTGATAGCAGTGATCAGATTGCACACAAGTACTGCTTTATCTAAAGACATATCATTAACTCTCATCACTATCTTCCACTATGATTCTTCTTTTGTTAAATTTGTTGTGAAAATGCAAGTCAGTTTTAACGTATCTAAACCTAAGTAAACACAAATAAGCTTAACTAAATAAGAAAAGGGTAGATATGGACAGGATCAGAACATGACTACTATTAACTAAATGTTTCTCAAGGGACTTAAGTAACTGTACTCAACCTCTGCCCTAGTGCAAACATGCCAGTTAAAAGTCTTCTAAATGTCCCTTCCCCCATTTTTAGAGACACATAAATAAAGTGAATCAATCAAACATGCCTAGTAAATTAGGGAACCAATTTTCTGACTCTTAGGATGACACTAGCTATCTTTTTGTAATGTAACTTCACTTGCATTTTCTATAAGTAAACTTTCTCATTTCAGCTTTGGTAAAATCAGTTCATCCCTTTAAATTAGCAATTGCAGCACCAAAGCTAAAACGTTATGAAAGAAAATTACTAGGTCCAGAATAAGCAGAGCAATTTTTCCATCAAGGCAGAAGAACCAAAGTCCCAGTTACAGAGTTCTCATTGAATCTAGAAGCTTTGCAAAGTATTTGTTGTAACTTCTCCTAGCAATTCAACTGAGAATAAACATAGAGACAGAGTCAACTGTAACACAACAGATCTTGGGAATGGAGGTCATGCTTTGAGGTAAAGTGCTATTCACTTCTGGACCATGCAAGAAGCTCTTTATCCCTGTTCTTATTGGAATCAGTTCCCCTTACTAGAGCAAGAACAAAGCCAAGTGCTCATGTGTGGTTTATGAATAAATCAGAGGTGAGCCACTTTAAGTGCCGCCCGTGATTTTCCTGTTGACAGTGAGCACTTAAACAGGCTTCTAGGACCAGCAACTCCTGGCAATTCTTAATAGTTCCTAATCTGCACCCTGCTTCATTTCAGACAAGAAGTGATTCACCCTATTTTTCCTCAAGTCTTCACCTCTTGAATAACTTTTGTGCCACCTTCCTAGAAGCAGGACTGTCCCATTTCACATGTCAAAACTGCATAAATAAAGCAGATCTTATATAGGAAAATCAACTACTGCTAGTAAAATAAATAAATACTATGAATTGCAGCCCATGTAATTAACAAACTATTATACCACTTAAAATTTCAATCACAAACTATGCTAACATTTCTCATAATTCTTGAAATATCGAAGAATGAATATTGTAAATCCTTTTAATGTACTACTGTCAACTGCTTTTAAAATCAAATACAACATCCTGAGAACCCTATGTTTTAAATAACAAAAATGAAGAGTCGGGACGAATGCTAACACGTCAGAAGATAGTCTTTAATTTACAGCATTGGTGACTAGGGCAAACTATTGCAACATACAAGAAATGAACAGAATGCTCTGAGCTTGTTTTATGGTATTTGACAACACCACTGATTTTAAGAATTAAGGTTCAGCACTGTAGTAATAAAACTAATGTTTGTATTTTAAGTTTTACATCTTAAACTATGATATTGAACTGCCTCTGAAACATAAATTATACTTTCAGAATGTAGTCTTAAGAGCTTTACTTCCCAAGGGTTTCATCACATATACAACAAACTGACCATCCTCATCACTTTGGCCCATGATTTTCTACGTTTCATAAACTTTACACCACTGTGATGAATCAGAAACTGAACAGAACCTATCAAGGAGAAGCTTGAAGTTCCAACTGCATGAAAAAGACATCCTGATTCAACTATAGTAGATCAGAGTTTCACTTCAGTGCTACAAATACCGTTGACAGATCAAAGATTAAAAATAAAGGGACTTCACCAAGAATGTGCTTCATCTTCTTCAGAGTGCTGTAGCATTGAGAAAGAAGGGCCACCAATTCTATTCTATTTGATTGAGTAAAAAATGAGACTAAACGTGAGGCCTAACTGTGTCTCATGGACATGGCTGTAGCAGAGAGCCCAGACGTAAAAGGTCAAACAGTGAAAGTTGTTCTGCACTTTCACCTAGATTTAACAACAGAGCAACTCTAGAAAAGTTTGGTTTTCTTTGTTGTTCTGAGTCCTTTGTATCTTGACCTCAAATTGGATGCAACAGAGAAGACTCTGCCTTTGAAGTTGTAAAGCAGATAATAGTGGGATCTAGGACTGCCAGCTTTTTCTTGGCTCTACTCCTGTGCCACTGAGAGCAACTATGCACTCAGTTAAGTGAAGTTTTTCCTCACCATTTTATCTCTCTGCATGGGAAAAACTCAAGAAGACCATTTTTGTGTTCTCTTACAGAAACAGGACCAGAATCAAGTAGGATCGCAAGCTAGGTGTGGAGTATTGGTGAATCCACCAAAAGTAACAGCCACTTACCTGCCAGATGGAGGGAAGTGGCACTTGCAGTCCAGCATGGCTGCCGCTGTAGGACAATATTTTGGCTTCATCATGGCTGAGGGAGGATACCATGTCCTCCTGCACTGGCCGTGCTGGCTGCTGGGGCTTGCCTGAGATTGCAGTCAATCACAAGTGAACGTGGGGGCACAGTTTAGGGAGTGGGCCAAAGGGAAAACTACTTCCCTTTAGTCTGCTCCCTGGTTATAAAAGCCAGCCATGCCCAGGCCTCAGCCTCAGTCATACAGGCCCACAATCTAGTCCTACATCGCAATACTGTATTACAAAAAGATGTTGAAGGCAAAGTGAATCTCAGTGATTCTAAATTGACTTCTAAATTCAATTATTATATTGTCACATACTAGGTTTACACTAGCATGAATGAACTGAATTTACATCTAAAGAAGCAGGCTTTTGATTTTAATTAATTTTTCACGACCTTTTTAGAATTGAACTAAGCATACAAAAGTTAGTTTAAAGGCAAAACATGTCCTAAATATCACGTGATTTTATGTTGTTTTACAATATACAAATGAACTGCCACTTCCATTTATATGACAAAGGTGTCTTTCCAGTGTCCACATGGTTCATAGGTGAATGAAACCTTCTTATCGCTACCTGAAAAATTGTAAGTTTCTATTCCGTTTCATTTTGATCTGGAACAATATATATAAATAAATGCAGGTTATCAACTCAAATAGGATTCGCCTAAGAATGATGTGGTGGCACTTTTACTAACCCAATCAGAAGGAATTAAAAGTACATTTTAAAAAAATCAACATCCTAAAAGATCTTCCTACATTGGAAAGTTAGAGGGAGGATAGAGGCCTACTACAAGGTTGCAGTCGACAGAAAAGCAACATGGTGGCAGAAGAAATAGTGGATATTTTGCATATTGCAAGGATGCCTTCCTGCACACTGTACATCTTAAGGCTGGTGTTGAAACTTTTACTTTCTAACCTATGATCTAAATACTGGTATATATATAGCTAGCTGTTCATTAAGAAGAGAGTTAGGCTGCATTAGCAGTGGTCAGCATTGCAGACTCCCAGCCAATATAGTATGGAACAGCCTCTTGCGTCCAAGCTTTGTGGCAAGAAAGACCAAGGGAGTAATAAAGTGAATCTGTAAACACAGAGGATGGTATGTGTAAAACTTAAATACTGTTGCAACTGCACACATTTTTATTCTATTAACACCTGGTACATCAAGCGTTAACTAACAATTATCATACAATTGATCATTCAATTGTATGGATGTTAACATACAATTGTTAACATCCCTTGTCTCTGTCTCTTCGAACTTTAAAGGGTGCTTGTTTGTTTGTTTGTTTGTTTGTTTGTTTGTTTTGGATTTTCCGTCATATATAAAGTTTAGGATAAAATATCACAGAGATAGTAATCACTTGGCTACATGTTCAAATCTACATCATAATATGAATATCTGATGTCCCCTACATAAACAAGAACTGAACTATTAAATCATAGAATAATAGAGTTGTAGAGTTGGAAGGGGTCCTGAGGATCATCTAGTCCAACCCCCTGCAATGCAGGAATATAGGGATCAAACCTGCAAGCTTTGTGTTACCAGCACTAATCTAACCAACTGAGGTATCCAGTCAGTGGCGTAGTGTGGGGGGTGCAGGGGGGGCCGGCCGCACCGGGCGCAACATCTGGGGGTTAGGGTTAGGGGGCGCAAATCCACAGGTTAGGGGGTGCAAATTACTTGCCTTGCCCCGGGTGCTGACAACCCACGCTACGCCACTGTATCCAGTGTTGTACTGTCTTTCACTGATAGAAAGTGAACCAAACAGAAAACATTTGTCAAGCTGAAAACAAGCTAGAACTGATCCAGAAAACATAATGGGTTGTCTTCTAGATAAGGTCTCTGCTGCAAGATGTCCAACCAAAGCGTATCTGTTCTTTCCTCTTATCTGATTCTTGTCTGTTTGCCAGAAACAAGGGAAATGATTCTTCAAAATATAGTCACATGGTTTAGTTGACGGTACACCTATAATCCAGCAAAGGCCAGGGTTCAAATCCTAACGTAGTCATGAAGCTCAATGGATGACTCTCCCAGACTAACCTACCTCACAGGGTTGTTTTGAGAATAAAAGGAGTAGAGGGAGAACAGTGTACTGTATGCCATTTTGAGCTGCTTTGAGGATAGCTGGGATAGAAATGTCATAAATAAATTTAATGGGGTGATCCTGGAAGGCAAGTGAGAAGAGAGAGAGAATGGAAGAAGAAACCAAATTCATGATGCAATAATTGGGGGGGGGGGAGGCCCTCTGCAAGTGAATACTTCAAACCTCTGACAAGAGTAATCTGTCCGTCCCCTAGCAGCCCACTAGGTGAGGATGAATAGGGAGGGAGGGAGGGAGAAGAGGTTGGCTTGTTCACATCTGTATTATTATTATTATTATTATTATTATTATTATTATTATTATTAACCTTCCTTTATCCAAATATCACAAGCGGTTTCCACAATAACCCCCCTGTCCATCCCTGTCTTTGGCCCCTCCTGCTGGTGGTATGTGGCCCACAACAGATTATCTATGCCATGATGTGGCCCTCAACAGAAAAATGTCCCCCTGCTATAGGGACTAATATTGCCCACCCAGTTCAGTGACAGCTATAAATGTGTTATGCCTGCATGTAAAAAAATTAATAATGTTCAGGCAGGTTTAATCAGTTCCCAGAATTAGAAAAAACATTACAAACAAATTACATTACAAATATTTTTAAAGCTGAAAGCTCATTAAAAGGGATGTGCACATTAAATGTGTCTTAAAATGGTAAACATTTTGCTCATAAAACTCAGCTCAACCATTCTTCCAACATAATTCCTTTTTCTTCATATATTTTTTTAAGTATCTCCCTCTAGACAACTCTAGCATTCCAATCTTTTATGAGTGCAAACTTATTAAAGCAAAAAGAACAAAAAAGACTTAAGAGAACACTGGAATAACAAAATAATAAAATGTGCCTATTACAGAAGACTGTAATACATCCATATTAATTGGCATATCCTAAACTACTTTATATAGTCACAAGTAGACATTTTTCTTCTATAAGGATGGCAAAACTTAGATCTATGAAGACTATTGAACCTGACCATTTCCAATTTCCCCTTAATTATTATAGTAGTAAGATTTCAAAGCTAGCCATACATACAAACAAGAAGATGACCTCAGTTATACTCAGTGTGGTTTGCTTCTCAGTAAAAAAAGGTTTAAAATCTACTTCCTTAGGAACACATTCTACTTTTCACAATAGAAGTTACACTTAACAGACATGTGCTGAAGAGTTTGTATTTCACTCTCTATATTCTCATGCAACAAAATAATTTTCATGTACTGTACTCAGAAGTAAGTTTCAGGCTGAGTTCAGTGGGGTTGTAAATGTACATGCATTCCTACTGTATGGGCAGCCTGGATTTCTGCATCCTCAGTAAGAATGCAGATGTCCCATCCCATAAACTACCATGAACCATGTGTTAGCTAGCAATGGTTGGGAAACAACCAGTTAGAACATATGTCGCTTGCTTAACAATATAAATTAATGTGTTTTAATTAACACATTTCCCCAAAGTTCTCAGAAAGCATCTTTTACTTTGAAGGTACATCAGTTTTCTTATTATTTTAAACTATGTTTCAAAGATCCATAAACATTAGCAATAAACGTTTACAAAGTTATAAATAATTTTCCTGACATGAAAGCTTTATGAGTCATCTTAGATCAAATCTCTTCTGACAATAGTTCCATACTAAGCTGTCAACTTTCTGCTATTTACAAATATTTACTTACTTTGTAAATGTGCAATAGTCCACCAAACTAGTTACATATATTGGTTGTATCCAAGTCATACTCAGAGTAGATCCTTTGAAATCAATAGACTTCAGCCATGTCCATTGATTTAAATGGATCTACTTTAGTATGACTTACTTGGATACAACCTATAGTCCTCAAATTGCACACGCGCGCGCACACACACAGGTTCCTTGAACAAACACATAAGGCAAGTTGCTATATGGTGCATTCAAAAGTATTTTTCTCTGATGACTTCAAATACAATTACAGGGATATGAAAAAGATACTATTTTACATGCAAGCCGATAAATAATCATTTTTTCCATGCTACATCTGATTTACATATGTGCCATGGAACTAATTTTTAATTTGTAAAAGTGCATCAACACATAGAATACGTTAACTGTCCCGGTTACTGTTGAGAGCACATAATTAGAAGCACAGATCACATTGTCAACAGCTAACCAATTACAGTCATAGCTTTAGGCCTCCTCCTGGTCCCATTTAAGTCAATAGATATTTTATCACTGACTTTGCTAGGAGTAGGGACTGGGTCCTTAGTGACATGACTTACGACCCTACTGTAAACATATCAAAAACTGAGCACTAAAGCACACTAAGAATCAACCTCATTACAGCCTAATTTCTATCTAAAGTATTTTTTATCTATCGACAGGATCAAACTGATGCAATTCCTATTTTGTATCCTCGAAATGGTTACTAACCACTTAATACACAGTTCAAACACAGTAAAAAAAAATTAAAAAAAAACAATTAAAACATTTATTAACTTAAAAACTATGCCTACATATAACAGCTTCAATAAACTTAGCTTATTACTATTGTTTGATGTACACATTCCTCTGATTAAAAAATATATTTTTTCACCTTTGCCCCTCCCCAGAAGCAAAGCCCTGAGAAGACTCGATACCCAATAGTCAATATTTGATTAGTCTGTAATGTTGCTACTACTTACAAACCTGTGTCTATCATCTTCTAGCTGCACCATTATCATACATATTCATCAGCATGATGATGGAAATTCAAGGCATCTTATAAAGTTGCTGAAATCTGAGCTTCTGCTTGTTTTCTCAAGTCTTGGACAAACATAACTTTAGGGAGAGCTGAGCAGAGGCATAAAGAAAGAGAAGCTTGCATTTTCATCTTCCTTTCATCTTAGTCATTCAGTCAACCATTCAGTGCCCTATTCAGCAGAGCTTTTCATTATGCAAAAAAATGCTAATCCTTTCCGATGCTTTCACACTTGTATAAACCCCCATTCCTTCCACTGAAAAGCAATTATATCAGTTTACCTTTCTGTCAAAAACAGGATTAATATTCCAAAACCCGAATCTCCTTTGTTTTTCTATCTTTTGCTTTAGGAAACTAGAGATTATTAGAAGATGTTTTCCTTAGAGCAAGAATACAATATTTTAAATATGATTCTGTTAAGCCAAAGAAGAAAAGGGGAGGGGGGACTTCAGTTGCTGCGGAAACTCCTTTCAGTGACAGAACTGACCTTCCCTTTGCAGAGGCCTGAATAGAATGAGCCTCACTCTGGTCTATTAATCAGAAACAAATTATGAAAGAATGTGGCTGGACTGGTTGACACTATCCTGTCTTGGGAGACTCAGTAACAGCCTAGTAACAATGTCCTCTTCATGGGTAATGAACAGCCGTGACAAATGGGGGCTGAGAAACTATTTATTTGCATATGCAAATTGTCACACAAAGGAAACATGTACAAACAAGTGTCATTGTAAGGTGGATTAGGCAAACAACGCTTTCTTTTTAGGACATTCTGCAGCCCAGAACATTAGTCAGCACAATTAAACCAGTCTCCATGGAGACTAATGAAATTTCACCATGGTATGAGTTAAATTAGATAGCTAGTTATGTGTTTCCACAATCCAACTTGAAATCCATTATTGTCTCAAAACAATGCAGCAATTGTGCCAGGCTGATCTTTGCCAGCTCAACAAGCTCCAAAGTTGACAATTTGCATATGTTAATATAATTAAGCACTAATTACATGAAACCTGTACATATTCACATGCACTTTCCCTGGGCACTTTTCAATTTGAACCTTGGCCAAGTCTTTAACCCTTTGAATTATTTCGGAATAGGGAAGCTCTGCCTTGTGGGTACAGCCCCAAGGCAGATGCAGGAAAAGCTCTTCATTTATAAATACAAAGCTTAACCTGGCTTCTCATATTTCCATCAACAGAGACAGAAAATATTTTCAAATATGCTGGGAGAGAAGGCTCTCTAAAGCCCCAGCATTGCTACATTTTAAAAAATGAAAGTACTCAAGATTAGGCTAAATAAAATGTTACAGATTCATTTATTGTCACTGTCATATGTTGAAAGTTCAAAAGGGGGGGAGAGCCTGGATTTGATGTCAGTGCTGTGACAGCAATAAAAAAGGAATGAGAAGAGAAGAAAAAGAGCAGCTAGGAACTAATGAGCTTTACATAAATATATGCTGAAGCAATTAAGCAGTGTTAATTACTATGACAGCAGTTAATTGAATATAATTAGATATTTTAAGCCACTGACTAATGCACAGTTAAGATTAATTTTATTGAGATTAATTGTAAATAAGAATAGATTAACTGTGTTTTGACAGGCAAGGAGAAGAGCAGGACTCAGCACAGACCCCCAAAATCATATATTATTTTAATGTCACACCTCAGAATCATCTCAATAAACATGACTTTTCAAACCCAGACAGGAATCTTGAAGAAAAACAAACAGCTTGCAAAGATTAAAGAGCCTTTTGTCCTTTTTTCATGTACATTTCTTTTAGCAGACTAAATTAAGCGAGTCTAGTGTATGTTTTTAGGAAGGAACATTTCACACTGAATGGAAAAAATGTTCTATCACATACGAAATCAATGCAGCTGTGCAGAACTTGGTCCAGATGGTCTAAGCCTATAAAACAGCATCAAAATGATAGACAGTAGGGCCTTCCCAATATGCGATAAAGTCACAACCTTGTATGTGACCTAAATTTTCTGCCATGTATGGTTTCCTCCTTGATCGCTTTCCATTTTTAACTAATCATGAATATTCAAAAGACCACTCAATAAAAACTACCAATGCACATCCACTTTAAAAGACTAACATCTCAGTAAAAGATCCCTTTTCTTAATTAATTCAATGCAACTAACATCACTCAGCCTCAATAACAGACTTTTAATATCACTTATGTTAACTAGCTTAACATGCTTATTTTTAGATATTCTTCAAAGAAGACCTAAATAATACTCACTGCAAAATAATCCAAGCATGCTGCTGGTGGTGGGAAAAATGCATAAAAATGCAAACAAATCACTAACAAGAAAGAAGCCTCAATTGATTTCAAAATAAATCAATAAGTGATTAACACAATATTTTTAAAGCAGCACAATGTATATATCATATATATGCATATATTCAATACCTTTTTATCTCTAAATTGAAAAGGGTTTTACAGTATTGCGCATGCCCCTACATTGACTATGAACTTCTTTGCAAAGCCTTTCGTCTTTTAGAGCGAAAATCCAAAAATGGTCTGTGAAACAAGGCTACAACAAGCCATTCTGCAGTGAAAGATTTTAAATCATCCAGCCTCTTCTAATAGACTTGAGACTTATTGAGGTAGAAACCATAAAAAATGAAGAAGGGAAATTTAATCCCTGAAATATTGATTTGCACATTAATATCATATAGGCAGAGGGCAATTTGGCTTCATGGAAATGACACATTGTCGACCCTTGGTGAAGTCAGAGCCAATCTAACTGCTGAACATGTCTGAATCTCAAGAGTTATTAAGGGCTTCCCTTCTTGCCTATATGACTTTTCTCCAGCCTACCAATGCAATCTTAAATGTATTATCTTTAAGAAATAATTGTAAAACCTCAGGGGTTTTCCAGTTAATGGAAGGAAGGCTAAACCACATCAGATTCTGAAATGCAACATTAAACCCTTGCAATCAACAAAACCACCTCAATTCTCATCCATCCAGTGCAGGATCTAATACTGTTATTAGAGATAATCAAATTCCATTGTGTAAATTTAGGCTCATAGTCAGAATAGAAGCAGTAAATTCTGCAATATTAAACAGTGATTTTCTCAATAGTTCTTTACATGGTCTCTGCTGGTGAACAATAAAATCTTTATATAAACACAACCTTATGTCTATTGTGAAAGATACAAGGGATGTATTCCCTACAAGCTTGCATTTAAGGTAGTATCACTCCTATTCCTACCAGCAGGTACTACCACCACTGCTATTGTGACTTATACAGATGGTTTACTTGACCTTTCTTTGTTCCTTGAGCAGATTTCACTTCTGTAGATTTATAAGTATTCTATTTAATTGGCCCTATATGTTCATTGCCATTAGAAGGAAAACAACTAAATACATGTTTACTTTGCAGAAACCCTTCAAAGCCCAAGGCAATGCCTATAGATGATGCTACAGCCACAGCATGTAGGTCCTACAGTATGAATATTCAGCCAAGCTCACTGAATAATCCAAGTGAGTCCCAGCTCTCAAGCCAGGTGCAAGAGGTTAAAAACAGCTGGCTAGCCATCTTTTATTCTGGTGTGCCTTCCTGCAGCCTGAAACAGCCTGATATAGATATACAGATAAACAGATATAGATATTCGCTGTTGTTGCAAGGATTGCTTTTTATTACAGTATTACAGTTACTGCAATTGTATTCTATTTATTTTCTAGAATCCCATAGCACAGAAGAGAAAGAAATTCCTTCAAAGTAGCGTTGAATAGAAAATGGAACAATCATATTTTTTTAAAAAATTTTTTTTTCTTTTCTTCTCCAACCCTCCAGTCCTGTTTATTTTAAGTCTTTTCCATTGCCCCCTTTCCTATCTAGCCTTTAAAAAGCAAAGTCCCTTCTCACTTGCCTTGTTCTGTCAGTTTTGTCAGTAAATAGAAAGTAAAACAAGGGTTGATGGCACTGAGAGTGTTACATACCCAGACTGTGTTTTTGCATTGCTCTCAATGGAAGCGATCGATGCCCATGTCACAGTGGTGTCCCAATCGCAGCCAAGTCTCTGCCTCAATCTAACCAACAACAGGCAGGGCTTCCAAGGCTGCTGCTCACTACCTCTTCCTTCCATCCATCCACTGAGACATCCACCAAACTCTCAAAGAGAGAATAAACTACAATCTGCTCTTCAACCACCGCTCCTAAGGATCGAGCCACTGGAAATCCTTCCAAAGGGGAATCACAATTTCAAATATAAATATAGGAGATATTTATCCACCTTCAACATCATCAACCCTCTCCTTTTTTTTCCTCCTCTCTCTCTCTCTCTCCCTCTCCTTTGCCAGCTACCTGATCCTTGATTAAAAATGGAACAGGGTTAATAATAATATGAAAAAGGCGATCGGAATGGAGGAGAGGAAATGCAACTGTCAGATAGAGGGATAGTCAGACTTCCTGGGTGACCCTGGCGGGGTCTGGCTCAATGTAAATCCACCATCTTCAGCCTGGCAAGTTGTCTTTGGGTTGAGAGGCTTTTTTGTGGTGGGGAGGGCGGGAAGGGGGGGGTGTTATGTTTGCGATGTATGTCTTGGTACCTAAGGTGGAAGAAGAGGAGGAGGAGGAGGAGAACAGGAGGAGGAGGAGGAGGAGGGTGTGCGTTATTGAATGGGAGCGAAAAAGCCTCCTCGGGACGGCGCGGAGGCTGAACCCGGCTCGCGGAGCCTCCTCTCTCGGCTGGGCCCAGTGCCCCGAGCAGCCGGTGAGATCGAGACCCCCCTCCCCCTCCGGCTAGCAGGTAACAAAAGAAAGACATCAGCGTGCGCTCGGGGGGCGAGGGGCAGGGGGCTGGCGGGCGGGCGGGCGGGCAGGGCAGGGCAGAGGGGCCACAAGCCGCCAGCCGCCAGCGGTGGGGCAAAGTTTCCCGATCCCCATGTTTACAGGCGATGGTCAGGTTGCAAACGCAGGGAGGGGAAGCCGAGGCGCGCCTGCCATTGAGCCGCGGCGCAAGGAGGAGAGATGCACTCGAGGCGAGCCAGACCCGGAGCCGCTGCGGGAGAGGGCGAGGGGCGGACCGGGCTCACACACCGCATTGGGCCGGCTGGGGTGGGGTTGGGGGGGTGGAGAGAAGAAGCGATGGTTTTTTTCTACATTAAAAAAAGGAAGGAAAAATTGGCCAGGGTCCGATCCCAACAACGCCGGAGCCCCAACTAAAGGAGGGAGAGAGCGCCGAGGAGGGGAAGGGAAGGAGGAAGCCCGCGGCTGCCTTTTCACAAAGGAAAGCGGCGGGCGAAGCTGCCCCAGCCCCAGCAGGCAGCGGCGAGCGGAGCTCCTCCGGCGAGCCAGCGCCGCAGCCGGGTGTGGGCAGGCGGGGCGCAGCGCAGCGCAGCGCGCTGGGGACGGGCAGCCCCGGGAAGCGAGCGGCGGGGCGCTCCTCTAACGGGCTCCTCGCCGCGCTGCCAGCCGAGGCACTCGCCCAGCCCGGCTGCCGCAAAGCACAGCACCCCGCATCTCCGGCGCGTACACACACACACCCCCCCAAACACGCGCGGAGGACGGAGGGGCCCCTCGGAGCCCAGCGCCCTTCGCACACCCCGCGCATCGAAAGCCAAAGACGCGTCTCTGACCCCAAAGGCCCCCCAAACTTTCCCCAGAGGCACCGCGCTCCGGAATCCGGGGTTAAAGGGGATCGGAGGGGGAGAAGGGAACAGGGAGGCAAGTACTTTTGACAGCCGTGTCGTGGTTCCAAATAAGACCATTGCCCAGCTCATTAAAAGAAAAGGGAAAAGGAAAGGGAAAAAGAGACACCACCGAAAAGATTCTCTTCCGCCAAAACGTCTAAGGTCCTTCACTTAATCCGAAAGTTACAGCGTGAAAAGGGGGGGGAAAAACAACCCCGGACACCCCCGCCCGAGCCCCATCCACCCTCCCGGAATTTAAAAGAAAGGGAGAAAGAAGGAACCCCTCCTCCCGTAAAGCGGTACCTAAAAATGGGGAAAGAGGTAAAAAAGGGGGGCGAGAAAGGGAGAGATAGAGAGGATCTGGGGATGGGAGTGTGTGTATGTGTGTGAGAGAGCGAGCGAGAGAGTGAGAGAGGGAGAGGGAGAGAGGGAGAGAAAGAGGCAGGCAGAGAGGGAGAGCGAGAGCGAAATATCAAAGATTGTGCAAGATCAGCCTGGAAAGATAATCGATACTCGACCTAAATTTAACACAAACTACTCAATAAAAGTTAAAGAAAAAACTTACTTTCCATTTCCCCTCGCAGTTCTTACTGGATCTTCGCCTCTCTGTTTTGTTTTGCTTTATTTACTTAACAGCTGATCACATCCAAGTAAACGACAGAAGGTTCATTAAAAAATAAAAAAAATAATCCTCCAACTTTATTGGGTGGAAATAAAAATGATTGAGCAAGAAGTGGGGGGCATGGAGCGGTCCTTTGGGGTCCGGGAGTTGTTAAAGCATGTGGCGACCGCGGTCTCGCTGTTTGGTTGTGAAGGGGTTGGGAAAAGGAGGAAAGGAAATGAAAATCCGATATGTCTTTATTCTGCTAATTATTATCGTTTTAGCCCTGTTTAAAAAAATGGCTGATTAAGTTGAGTGCGCATGTCTTTGTGTGTCTATTCCCGATATGCACTCTGGGAATGAGAGAGAGAGGGGGGGGGGGAGAGAGAGAAAGAGAGAAGAGAGCGAGCGAGCGAGCGAGAGAGAGGTGTAATTAGTGAGGTGATCAACATTCTCCAGACTGCAAATGACGCGCAGCCCGGACTTACTGCCGCTGCTGCTGGGGGCTCGTAGGGGCTGCGGGAGCCACACCACTGGCCCTAAAGCAGAGCGGGCAGCAGGGAAGCAGCTCGTGGACACAAACACAAGTCTGCAAACTTCATTAGTAACACAGACACACACACAGACACACAAAGTAGATGGCTGGGGAAAATTAAAGAGAGAGAGAAGAGGCAGAGGGGAAGGAAAGAAGATTTGCTGTTCATAACTGCTCAGGAATGTGAAAAGATATGGGTGCAAATTAATTATTCCTCCCACCAGGGAAGTTCTTTCTTTCTCTCTCTCTCTTCTCCCCCCCCCTTCCTTTTTTTTTTTTTAAAGGAAGAAAATATGCCTGGGATAATGAATGTGGAATGCGCCTCTGTATGGAAAGAGAGTGAGTCTGAGATCGGAAATTTCTGCTCTTATAGCCATAGAGAATCATTTACATATTATTGAGGATTTATTTGCACACACATATTGTGCATACGGTGACATTATATATCTCTGCATCTGTAGCTCATGTATACACATATGACATATGCATTATTGCATATACACATGGCAGTTTAATCTCCCTGGTGTAACTGGTCCAACAACTCAACAAAAGTAAGTTTATAATAACAAACAGGATTTTTTTTAGTGTAATACCAGTAGTAAATAGGTTTTTAAAAAACAAATGCTACTCTAGCAGAACTACCTGCCTTTTCCCTATGGAAGCAAAAAAGAGAGAGGGTCTATATTTCTCCTTAGGAGATACTGCTTTATATGAAAAGGAAGAGTTGTATTGGTCTATAGACAATAATCCACCGACACCATTATAAATAGAAATCTCCTAGAAATCTTCTCTTGCAAGGGACGGAAAGCAATCGCTTCTCATTTGAAAATCTAATTATCTTAACCTAATACTACAGATGTGATGTGAATATGAGTGACACTTTCATTAAAATATAATTAACTAAAAGTAGGAATCCAGATACTTTTAAATACCCCCTAGTGAAGATTAAAAATCATGTCTATTAAAAGAGCATCCAAACACACCGCAGGGACACCTACTCCCCCTCCCCCAACATTATAGAAATGGAAAGGCCAGAAAAGATCAGTAACTAAGACTTAAATATAAAGGATATTTACAATCCCAAAGACCCTGCGCAGGTGAACCATAACCTTCCTGCTGACGTGCCTTTGAAGTTCCTGATTCCTGGGATACACGTCAAAACCTTGTCTTAGGCCTTAAGCACTAAATACCAACAGAAAGGTTTAACACAATCCTCCATAAAAACAAGGTATAAATATGCATCTTTTAGGGGCCTTAAACCGTCCGATCTAGAGAAACATTTGGCAAATCCTGGAGCTAATACTAAGAGGGAAATATCCACCTGATGATGAATGAAGGGCCTGCCAGGAAAGACACTGTATAGGCCAGAGATAGGGAGACGCAGTAAGAAAAACAGATGTTTTAAGGTCATGGTGAAGGTCCCTTAGACTTGAGAGGAGGGGGAAATGCCCACATGGAAGTCCAGTTCTCCGTGGGTAACCAAAACATGGTGAAACTTCGTAGAAACTGAGTGGAAAGTAACCGCAGCCAGCAAATTTCAAGATCTGAGCCCAATGATTAATGTCAAAGACAGTGCGTAGAAGGCTTTTGGAGAGTAACTTGTTTTCGCTCGAGAGTTATACCTACTCATCAATGAAATAAAAAGGAAACAGTACTTGGGCATGTTTTGTACGCGTATCAGAAAGCTGAGTTTCAAAAGAAGGGATAGTCTGTATCGTTGTTTGCAGAGAGGGACCTGCGATGTTAACAATGACTAAAATGAAATTTCCCAACCCAGTTCAGTAAGATCGGGGAACTTAGGACAGAAAGAGGTCTCTTTGGCTCTTATTGAAGCGGAAGGGGAGTCTAAGCTAGCAGAATGCATTGGCCATTCAAAGACATGTCTGAAGGATGGCAGTCCATTTCCTAGCCCGGGAGACAATTAAATCCAGTCTGATGAAGAAACACCTGAGCACAATGCCTCTCGTTCAGATTCAAGTGAAGAAACAGATACAGTTTACGTAGCAGGAGCATAAGGAAACGAAGAGCAAGGTGTTGCAAAAATCCTTGTTTTATATATTTCTACTGTTTTTGTTTTTTTTAAGCAAGGCTGCTAGAAGCTCCGAAGGTCTGTTGACAACACAGGGCATTTTTTGATGCACATTTTCTCCTTCCCTCCTTTCGTAGAATGATTGTAGTTTCTTTTTAACAGTGGCGGTTTCCAGCTAAAGGAACAAAGGGGGATGCGAGCAGCAATTGAGGAAGGATAGTCCACTTTCTCCAGGTTTCTTCCAGTACTGTTTATTCCTTCCTAACGTTTTTGTTTCGCCCACCCCACCCCTTCACCTCTATTTCGGCTTTGTGTTCTCAGCCCCTAGTCCGTCCCCCCCCCCCTAAAATACTAGCTATCTGGATGGAAAAGGCACTCCGGGATGTTAACAGTTTAGAAGAAACCCGGGGATAGCCACGTAGCTAGGAAAAAATCGAAGGAGGTTAATTCCGAGAGGCAGCAGCAGGTTGGATGGCGGCGGGGGGTGTGTGTGTGTGTGTGTATGATAAGAGCGGAGCGCGGCTCTGGCAGGAGCACCCCGGGGGCTGGTGGGCTGGCTGGCTGTTCCGAGAGGGTTCCCCCAGAAGCTCGGCCAGAGCTGCAAGCTGCTTCCCCTTCCCTGACTGGCTCGTTCGTCCTCTTGCTCGCTCAGCTAATCGCCCCCAAGACCTATGCCTCACCTCTCCAGCTCCTTCCCTCCCCACCCCACCCCCACAAGCAGCCCTCTCAGGCATACTTATCCTCAGGGCAACCCACCCAGGCACTGGGGGGTTCCTTTCCTCAAGGGGTGCGGTGGGGTGGGAGAGAAAGAACTATCATTTCCCGAGAGACATAGATAAGAGAGATCGTGGTAATGATGCTCTTTGGATTCACACGCGGGGGGTGGGCATGCCCCGTCTCAGATGCCAGCCCCAAGGAGTTGAAGAAGCAACTTCCTGGACGCGGGTTTCAGAGCCAGCTCTGGCCACTCTCCCGATCAGACAAAGACGGGGCCAAGGGCAGCTGACAGACTTTTGCTCCGAGTCGCCTTGCCTTCGCCCCAACCGGCGCTGAGGACGCACCCGGGCCAGGAGGAGGATATACATAATTACAACCTCCCCTCTTTTTAATAACCCGACATAATTCCCTAATAAACGGCCCGCCTCCCCCTCCCCCCCTCCAGCCCAAGGGAAAGAGGATCCGTGCCTTTTGAAAGCGCTCCCTAAGTCTATAGATGAGCTCAGTTTGAAACGAGGTATTACAAGATCTCCGAGTTAGAGACCCCTTTATCTGAGCTACAGACACTTTCAGATCCCGAGACCCCCCTCCTCCTCCTGCCTTTTTGTTGTCTCTCCTCCTCCCGGGGCTATTTGACAAAGGCAGTATGTTAACTAACATTTTTTTGTTTAACTCAGCAACTTCGTTTCAAAACACGCTTTAAAAAAAAAACAAAACCTGAGAGCAATCTTCGGGACCTTTTGGGGGAGGAGGGGAAGTTGACACGAGGGGCGAAACCGCAAGGATTGTCAGTCTAAGAAAGAAAGAAAAACGCCCCCGAACTCTGCAGATTCTTTAGTCAGATTAGGGGAAATGACAGCTCTCTCTTTTTGCTTTGTTTTCTTTTTTTGGGGGGGGGAACACACCCAACAACAACAACACGTAACCATATACATTTAATATAACTGTCCATTTCCCAGCCCGTTCTACGACGGCAGTTATCTCTGTTACGCCACGACGCGAAGGGGAAAAGGGAGGGAGGTTGCGATCAGATCCGGCCAGGCCACGCATCCCGACGAAATCGTGCCTGCCATCGGAGTTCCAGCCCCTGACTGGCCTTTTGGGGAGGTGATGGTGGTGGCTTGAGCTGCGCAAAAAGGGGGGGAGAAAAGAGATCCAACCCCCACCCGGTCCCCGACGCTACCAGAAATCAAAGCTGCTCTCGCTAGCATTTCCTCCTTCTCCTCGGGAGCCCTTAGACAACAAACAGCTCTCTGCTCAGCTGCTTTCTGGAGCAGGTCGCGGGCTTTAAATACCCTGAACCTGAGCTTCTTGGCTTGGATGGGAAAGGGAAACGCGGGCGCACACACGCGCGTGCACACAGACACACACAAACACACCCCCCCTCGCCCAGACACACGCACTGAGAAAGGTGGGTGAAGGAGCCGGGCGCCCTCTGGGCTTTTAGAGGTCAGAGCTTTGACACTGCTTTGACCTCCCTTTCCCCTGGCGGCAACCGCCCTCGTGTTTATCAACAAAAACAGCCCAGGAGGACTAGACCCAAACAATAGCAATGCGCCAACTTCACAGACACTTCGCGAGCTCTTATGCAAATCCTGGAGAACGACCCAACGCCTGGCCAAAGGACCCCTTCCCTTCCCCACGGCGCCACAAGCCTCTTCCCGGCACAGTGGCCAGAGCCGAGGGAAACGTTTTTGTCTTCTCTTCGGCGGGGACGGGGGTGTGTGGAGAGGGGGGTAGGAGAGAAAGAGGGAAAGAGAGAGAAGCGGGAAGGAAGCGAGACCCCAACTCCAGCGATCGGATCAGGAAAAGGACAAACAATAACAAAAGCCAATAAAATTACCCACCTTAGCGCACAGACAAGAAAGTAAGTTTATACCTAGATCCAACAGTTCACAGTGCCCATAAAACAGGAATCTTTCTGGTGTTAAAGACAATATGCTAAACTACCTCTGCGGCAAACGGTGATTATAAAATGCCCAGGAAAAAGTTGTTTTCGCCCAAGGAGCCAAGTTTTCAAAAGAAAACGTGTAGATTTTACAACTAAATAAAAGCCACCACCTCTGTGTTGTCCGTAAAAACTACACATAAATTAAAAGTACCGTTAAAAGAAAGCCTCCAGCAAGCAACATCTGATCCGACTTACCGAAAAAAAGAGGATAATTTAAACCACATTTAATTATAAAAAGCAGTAAGCGAAAAGTAAATCAATCAATGCTTTCTCTCAAAAATGTTGTACGCCAAGGTATAGAAATGACAATTCTTATAGTCCTGCATTAAAGGCTAACTGAAACTCTACTCTTCAGGAACTGATTATGGGAGGGGGGATGCAAAGCAAGGGGGAAAATGAGGGACACACACACAAAAACAAGCCTCTAACGATTTTCAGTTTTTTGTTTAAAATTGATGACGATCAGAAAAGCCTGATGAAAAAGTTAAAGAAAATATACCTCAAGAGGAAAAAGCCCATCTCCTTTTCTTCTTTGTCTATCAGTCTCCAGTTAAAGCATATGGAAAATGTTTTCAAAATGCCTAGATTTGGCACATTGTCATTGCAAAGAGAGGAGCGCAGTGATGCTGTTATAGAAAATGGGAAATAAATTCAGGATTGGGTGCTGCCTCCTTCAATGCGGATTTATCTAAGTTTAATTTAATATTCTGCAATCACTGTATGATCGCATATAATTCACCAAGATTTTAAAGGGCTTTGCGTAAATACATGGACTATGGGCACCAAGTCATCTAACCAGATTAGTTCTTTTTCATTTGTGTTTTTTTCTCATTAGATGCACTTTAAACTGCAAGTGCAAATAATAAAAAGGATAGAATAATAGGGTTTGGGTAAGCAAGCGATTAGAAAAACCACTGGCTTTAGTAAAATCATTCAAAACATAAAATCAAAAAGCACAAAACGGCTGTTTGTAAAACACTAAACCTTTAATCGATTTATTGGCATCCTGATCGATTAGATAAACGGAAATCTATACCAAACATAAAGGCATTTAAAACATTTCCCTCTCATTTCTAAACAAAACTTTTCTTTTCGGCAGAAAAAAATCTTATCAAACGACTAACAGGAAATTCTTCAGATATCAAATTACGATAATAAAATTATTTCCACATGGAAAGGGATAATGACAATGATGATAGTAATTATAATAATGAATAATTCAACAGCCCTTTGACATATATAGAAAACCTGATTCAGAACAGCTCTTGAGAGGACCTAGTTTTAGGGGAAAAACATTTTATTAAGAGAAATTGACTTAAAAACTGACATTTTCAACTAGACTGACAATTTAGGGGGAACTGCTAAACTTATGCTAATTTCTCCCTCTATCAAAAGAAACCCTGACCAGTGTTCACAGAAAGCTTTGCCCTTTCAATCGAGTTACTATCTATTAGTAAAAATAAATATGTAAATATACCAGCCCCATCTGAATTACAGGAACAAATTTGTGCCTGCGTGGTAGACTGCAAGGAGGTGGTTAAGACTGAAAAGGGGGGGCGCTTTCCCCCTTAATAATCCATTTATGTAGTCCATATCGCGCTTTCCAGATCTCAGGGAAAAAATTGCAAGCCATAATATATTTTACTATTTAGGTAAAAGAAAAAGGGGGGGGGGGTTTGCAATCCGGGGCAATGCAGCAATCAGAGCTTGTGGCATTCTGGCTGCGTGAAGAGGAAGTGTTGCTGTAACGGGTATTATGTTTATTTGATAAAGAAAATCAATGAAAGTGGCTGTAAAGTAGTTAGTGAGGCGTGTGTTTGGGACTCGGGTTGAATAGTGACTCCAGCGGGCTGGTCGATCAGCTCTAAGAGCTCTGGAAATCTACCCTAACCCTCTGCCTGAGCTCTTCTCCCTCTCTCTCTCTCTCTCTCTCTCTCTCTCTCTCTTTCACACACTCGCACACTCGCTGCTGCACCTTCTCCAGTCCAGGGGACTCCTCTCTGACAGTCTCCTCCCTCTATCCCTCCCTCCTTCGGTCTCTCCCTTTCCAATTTCCCGATGGCATCACTATCATCCCTCTCCGCCTCCCCCCCACCCCCCGTGCTGGGGTTGCAGCCTTCCTCTTACCCCACCGATTCCTTTCATTATCTTGCCTCCACCACCCCCACCGCATCCGCCCTCCCTTTCCTCTGACTTCTCAGCTAGGATGTTCAGAGACCCTCCCGGCTGAAGGGCTGCACGCCCCCCCTCCACCTCCAAGTTCTTGCTCTGCCCAGCCTTGGGGGTGGGTGGGGTGAATTCTGGAGGCTCGGCAGCGGCTTGTGTTGGCAGCCAGGGATTTATTTTTAAATGCCAGGGGTGGCCAGCCTTTAGAAGTAATCACAGAGTACTTTTCTACATGTGCAGAGTGCCTCTGTCACCACGAAGAAAACACAGCAAGCCCCACGCCCTTCGGATCAGGGGGCAGAGTATCTATGGCAGAAGGCACGGACTTTCAGGAACCTCTCATTTTAGAAGCTAAACACACACACGCGCGCGCACACAACCCCCCTGCAACGAATAGCATCCCTGACGCCACTATCCTAAACATGATTTCCTTGAAAGTCAACTCCACCGCGTTCAATCGGATTCCTTTCCAAGAAAGCATGGCCAAGCCTTCCTTTCTTGAAGCCAACTGTGAATATAATCTTCCAACCGTTCTAACCAATCCAAACTACCAACGATCCACAAAATATTTAAGCCTATGCGCCAGCCAATTCAAGCAGCTCGTTCCCATGGGGACCGTCTAATCCCCCAATGTCACCGGTGTTTAAATCAATTTGTCTCCCAAGTCGGGCTAATTTTTACTTGGAAGCTAGTCCCACTGAGTTCCATGGGATTTCCTTCTGGCTGCATGTCGCAATGTATTGCAATATATTCTTTTTTTAAAAAATGTATCGGCCGTGAATGGAATCCCGTGGAGATCACTGGCGCTTGCGATCGCAGCCAGCTTAGGATGAGCTGTAATTCTGCACTCACACACGGCTGCGAGTTTACTTCGGAGTAAATGTCCGGGCTGCAAGTGCCACTGAAAGCCATTCGGTCTGCTCATAGGAGATGGATGGTTTGGGGCACAAATACAGCCCTGGCGGTCGTCTGAGGTTCATTAGTTCCTTTCAGTATCTGTCCTTCGCGGGAGGGAAGAAGCGTTCAAAAACTTGCGCGTGCTTCCTCCCCACCCTATAGTCTTCTATGCTTTGAATATAGGATCCCCTCCTCAGATATATAATTCCTGGGTGTTTAATAATGGTTAACCATTTTTTTTTAAAAAATCTCCCTGTTTTTCAGCTCCCCCAAGCCTGTACTAAAACAGAGCCTGTAAAACTCGCGGTCTGTATAGTCGGTTTCCACACCTATGGTTTGGGTTAGGAACCCATTATCTAGGTTCCCCTATCGCCATCCTTTTTAATAATAATAATATTATTACTAATAATAATAATAATGATGGTAGGGGTCAGCCTCTGGTGTGGTCAGTTGTGACAACATGGCAGCTCTGAGGGAGAGGCGCTTCGGTTCGTAGCTTTTTTGTGAGGCTACGATTTCGTTACTTAACCCCCCTATTCCTTCTCTTCCTCGGGGGCTTATTTCTGCCCCCCGACACACACTCCATGGCGTCCTCTTTGACAAAGGGCAGCGCCGCCTTCTCCCGCTTAAACTCCTACTGCCATTTCCCGCTTTCGTCGTCCTCCCCGCCGCCATTGGCTGAATTAGGCAAGGGCCGAGAAACCGAGGTTATGGCAGCCCCGAAGCGAACCTATCAAAACTCGCGCCGAGGTGACGCGGCCAAGCGCGCGAGGGCCTCCAAAAATGGCCGCCTCGCTCCTTTCTATTGCTTAGCTTCCTCCCGTCCCCTACCCTTCAATGCAGTGGCGTAGCGTGGGTTGTCAGCACCCGGGGCAAGGCAAGTAATTTGCGCCCCCTAACCTGTGGATTTGCGCCCCCTAACCCGTGGATTTGCGCCCCCTAACCTGTGGATTTGCCCTAACCCCAGATGTTGCGCCCGGTGCGGCCGGCCCCCCCTGCACCCCCCACGCTACGCCACTGCTTCAATGTTCGCTTTCCTCTGCTTTTCTTTTCCTTTAGAAGAGGGAAAGCTGCAAAGAGATAGGGATAGGTAGGCGACAGAGGCCTTGTGTGGTCCTTGCTGTGCCTTTCAGGGCTCAGTTCAACTTTTGGAGCCTTATGTATGGCTGACAACTGGGGTTTCTAAAAAATAAATAAATAAACGGTGTAGTGGTTTGTTTGTTTTGTTTACCAAACAAGCGGTATGTAATTTTTTGCTGAATGAAAATTGGAAGTTGGTCAATACACACCTAAAATGTAAAGTTGCAAAGGGCTTGCAAACAGGGAGGCAGCAAAAGTTTGGGGCATGTGAAGTGAGCAAAGTTTGCAAGTCAGGATGCAGGTGATGAGTTTGGCAGGATGGATAGTGAAAACCTGTGCATATTAACTCAGTAGCAAGTGCCACTATGTCCATTGGGACATATTCTGATGTGATTTTGTATAGGGACTGTAGCTCCCGCGACGTGTGTCCTTTCAGTATAAGGCAGGGCAGTACAGTGCGCCTCCTGAACCAGTGCTAAATGCTTGGAGGATGCGCTTGCCTTGCATAGCTTCCTTATGCAAGGTAACTGAGCACCCCAATGATGCTGCTGGGGCATAGTCAAGTAGCATGGCGCATGAGTGGGGAGGGCAACAGGACCTGCCCCTGTGTGGCCAGGGCCTCAATACATTCTTTATGGCAAAGACAGCCATTCTGTGAGGCGCATATGCTCGAACAACCATCCTCTGTCCTAAGAGCACATAGCTTCCTCCCACCCAAGAACCCTGGGAACTGTAGTGTGATAAAGATGCTGGGAACTGTAGCTTGGTGTTTTCAGATCACTTCTACCAGACTTCTAGAATATGTGTGTTTCTCTGCGTCTTTACTCTTAAAAGAATGTTTCCACCAATCTCTTCCACTGTGTGACCTTTCAGGCTGAGAGAGCCTACTGCAGATAACCATCTATACAACAAGCAGGGTTGCAAGGGCAACAGAAAAGTTCTCAGGGGCTTCTCTTCACTCAACTGTGGAATGAGGTTAACTTGTAAAGGTTTAGATAAAGGTTGTGCCAAAACTTTCCCCTTCCCCCATCACCTGGTCCCATTTATAGTGTACCATTGTCCTTAGGCCTCATTCATGTAATGCACAATTTGCCACATTAAAACATATCCTTTCCCCCCTCACAATATTTTTTATTCTTGTTGCTGCCTTAATGGTAGGGTTCTTTATTTTTAAACATTTAAAAACATTACTTTTAAACGTTATTTTACTTTTTAAATATTATTTTTGAACAGCCCACCTTTCAGGATTGGTTGGGCTACCATTAAACAAATTAAAGAGGTGGCAGGAACACCAGTGGTTCCAACGTTCAATGGATTCCCAATGTCCCTGTTTAATATAATGCAGCAATAATATAACAAAGCAAGGAAGCTTTATAATTTTATCACAAGAGGGTGTTTGAGCATATGCAGAGTGCATTAGCTTCTGTACTGAACAACGAGCAAAGTCAGCAAAAACAAAAAAACAAAAACCATCCAACCTGTGTTTATGAGGCTAGATTTTGTAAATAATGTGAGTTACTATAGCCTCTGCATCAATCAGGTTAGAACTTAACCTCTTTAGTACTGGATACTAATTATGTATAAAGCACACAATACATGCCACTTGTTTACTGAGAACCAAATTTGTATATCATAGTAGCATATATTTCTTATTTGTCTCATAGGATATAAGTTTTCTTGCTTTGGAATTCAATCTCATCAGATGTGAGACAGAGAATTGTATGATACTTGGTAGATTGTTTCAATAGCAATCAAAGCTACTGGGAGTGGTTTCAGGATTCTTCCCATAGGCTCTCCAATCCCTTCATTGAAGTGGCAAGTGGAGTTTATGGCAGTAGTCCTAAACACACTTACTTGACAGTAAGTTCTGCTTAATTTAATGGGACTTACTTTTCAATAGATTGATAGCCCTGTAAAATTTGAATCCTAAACGAATATTAGTAAGGAGTAAGTGTGCCACTGAACACAGTGAAAGTGACCTCTTGCATTGTAAAAGAGAAAACAAATGCTATACTGAGCAGAGCAATTTTAGTTTGTCACACCATTGCTTCATGCCCTTAACTCTCCATAGAGAGCAACCTATAGGGAAAAAGATGTGATCCATATACCATGTAAGCAAGTTTATTTGCAATTTTTGCTGCTTTTAAGCTGCAATCCTATGTACGCTTATCTGCAAATAAGCTCAAATAAATAGTCTGGAAGTTATTTCTGAGCTGTTTTATACTAGGTTAGCCTGTCCATATAGCCCAGTACTACATACTCTGGCTGGCAGAGGGTCTCAGACAAAAGGTGTTCCACATCATCTGCTACACAGTTTCTTTAAATGGAGATGCCAGAAATTGAACTTGACACTTTGTGCTCTATCACTGAACTACTATCACTTCCCCATGGTTAGAACTGCACTGCTAGTCTTGTTCAGTTCAATGGAGCCAGTTACATGATTCTGCAAAATCTGAGCAAGCACTATACTAGGGTCCCAGTGAAGGAGCAAGAATTCCACAAGTCTCCTCCTACTGGTTCTTGGATCCATTCTCCAGAGCATCCTTGTACTCGCTGCACAAGAATGGCAATGACATGGCTGTATTTACTGTAGCCTTTGCAGCTGACCCATCTGACTGTGCTGGGATGAAGAGAGTCACTGTTACAGAGTCCTAAGGTTTACTGCAACTACAGTTTTCCATAATCAACCAAAGGGCTAGAGCTTTAAATGGGCAGCACAACAATGCAGTATATAATGCAATTTTAGCTGCAGTAATGCAAGCAACCATGTGCATTGCAGCTAAAGCTGTGGGATAAGCTGTAGCTCACTTTACACAATGCCATTTTCAGTAGTTTGCAAATGGTGCTGAAAGTCATTTAAATCCTGAATGCCAGAAATCATGCCTTGACTGGTTGACAGTAACAACATGCCCCCATGATTGCCTCTGCAAATGCAGTTCATTGGGTTTTTGTGGCCTATTCTAGGTTCCAAATTTAGAACAGGGGAATGGTGTCTCACATTAAATGGCTTCTGTGTTGTTTTCTGATGTTGCTGGAGCATTCCTTTGAAACTGATGGAGAAATAACCTTGATTAATTATTTCCGGATTTCATGGCAGCATCTTCACTGTTTTTAGTATGAATGTGTGTGGGGTTTTTTTTTAAGTCTGCAACCATTTTTTTAAAATCTAGAAATAGTTTTGTGAAGCAAATATAGCATGGCTTGTAACTGGTCGTTCAGGCAAGTAACTATCCAGCTTCTGACCAAAGAGATGCAACCAGAATCTCTTTCCCAATGGTAATCTAGGAATAGGTTCATATAAATTTGTGTTAGCTAATCCAGATAATCCTACCTTCTTTCATTCCTGTCCCCCCTCCAAAATGCTTTTACAGTACATGCCTAAAAGAATTATTGTTTACTATTTTTTAGCTGGATTCCTCTGTGATCTTTGGAATTTTATTCATTTAATGCATTATGCATTCTCCAGGGAAGAATTATATTTTTTCTCTCCCCCTGAAATAATTTACAATATATATGTGGGCACATGTGAAAATAAACATTTAAAAAGAGTGAAACTAAGAAGCCTCTCATCAGGTTTAAAATACCACTTCATTTCTTTCCTTTATTTGAAGTCCAGTATAGAAATGTCCTTTGAACAACACAAAAATGTGCAGTAATATTGATGGCTAAATTATATGACACCCCTCACCCCTGAAATTGTTGTTCACCAACATCCAGAGACAATTCACAAATTGTCTGAATGAAGGCATACCCAGTTATAAATTCACATGGGATTAAGAAAGGATTTCAACTGATAAAAAAACAGATCGGAAAACCTGTTCATATATCCAAATTCACATCTGAGGGTAACACACATTACAGCAACAGATACCTTACAGATTTTTCCTCCTTATACATTCTTTCTGAAGGAACATGATACTATGTCGGTACTAGACAGTATACATTTAGTCTTGATGCTCATTTTAGTCTTATACCAAATACTTTTCTCAGTTACAGAACTATGGTAACATTATGAATAGGGAGTGGGGGGGGGAGAGAGAAATATTTCAATATTTTATGGTACTTAACAAAAGTATTTGATATAAAGAATTTAAATGATTGTAGCAGATGTTTGTTTTAAAGCAAGTTTGCTTGGAATAATCACTTTACAATTAAAATAGCTGGAATTTTAATTTTAAATTAGAGTGAGCTAAAAGTCTTATTTGAAGAAGTTAAGACATATTAAAATACTGAATTAAAATTTCTTGTAAAATGCCAACATGTTCTGAAAGATAGTCATGAGAAATATATTTGTTGCAGGTGGGGATGGGGGGCTGTATAAGTTATTTGATATGCTAAAAGGTTATTTTAAACCTGTTATACATTTCATTAAAGAAGAAGGTGAATATTTGGTTTCTTTGTTTGAAAAATCTCTTACTAAGGAATTGTCTATTGAAAATATCAGTGAAGTATTTAAAACAATGTAAAAATATTGAACATATTTAGAATATTTAAAATTTATGATAATTTATCAGATGGATTAATATGTAGCAAACTTTAAATTACACATAAAAGCAGTTAGTATATATTCTTTGAAAATAAATTCATGTATGAATATTTATATTACCTGTACTATTATATCGCCTTTCAATGAATTTTCTTCTTCATGTCACTGATAGAAATGCAAAAGAGAACATAGTACTTCACCCTCTTCAAAGCTAGTCACTTTATAGTCATCACTTTTAGAAAACCAAGCCTTTCTAGAAAATTTAGGAATCATCTATATCCATCTGTCTATTTCATTGGATATGACTTTTTCTTCAAGTCCAAATTTGTGAATATGGGTAACATGAAAACACGAGCAGATAAACTAAAATCAATTTTAAACAAATCTCTTAGAGGTAGTGCTTCAAAACATAGAATTTTTCCTATTACTGTATCTGTAACATAGGTTTCATATTTTGTTAACTGCAGTTAAAATCTGTTTTAATGGAAGCTTTGATATTGCTACTAAGCAGTTATTTTTAAGAGTGCATTGCCATGCATCTTTGGGGGATAATGCATCTTGGGCTTGATACACTATTATCAGGATTCATGTCATTGTATCTTATATGCTGCAATGTTGTCTCTAGTACGTTTCCAATTTTTCTACTTACTTTTGTATTAATCTATATAATGATAGTAATAGAATTCAAATATCCTTTAATGCAGAACTCTCCAAAAACATTAATATTAGGAGTTCCTTGTTCATCTACAACAGGATGGATATGGTGTTTATAGAGTTCATTCTTGACCTTACCTGAGTAAGTACTTTAACTTAAAGTATGAGATGCACCTAGAGGGGTAATACATTGAGTTTAATAGGAAGACAGTTAATAACCTTTTTTCATCCTCATGCACTATCAATCATGGCTGTCACCAGTCTGCTGAATCAAAGCAAAAGTGTTCTTCACAGATGACTGATTAGAAACGCAAAATCACAAGATCCATCTTCATGGTCACTTTTATTATAGTCATTTTTAAACTGACAGCAACCTGCTCAGTTTCAGCAGCACAAATAGTGTCACTCAGTGCAGCTAAGCATGAGAAGATGTTGGTTGAATTATACTTAAAATAATTAGACCCAAAGCCTTTTGTAGAGGCAAGGAACAGCTCCATCTCCATCTTTTCATCCTCAAACATAAGTATACATTTTAATCCTAAGAGTATTTTCATTCTTGTGATGTTACTTAATAGATTTTTCATTATAATTTGGCAATCCAAGCGTACACGTTTCTTTTCTTTCTTTCTTTAAAAAAAGACACATATCTTTTGGAACTCGGTCCTCAATTCACCCCTTTTGTTGTTCTGACCACATGACACCCTCCAAAAATCCTTGCAGTGACTTCCTGTCTTTTCCAAAATTCTGCAAACCAAAGCCTCCTCATCCTTATCTTCAAAGCCTTCTATTGTCTTTCCTATCCATATATTTGCCCTCATATCACAATATATGCCTACCCATGATCTTTGCTTCTCTTCCTGAGATGTTCTCTGACACCTGAAAACATCATTTGGAGTTAAATTACTTGATACATTCTTCCTTGTTGCCCTTTATATTTGAAAATGCCTTCCAGAACCCCTGAGACCACAGAAAGCTGCTCCAAACTAAGTGAGACCATTGGTTCATCAAGCCCAGTAGTTAGTCTGACTGGCAGTGACTCTTCAGAAAGGACTTCCCCCCAACCCTACCCAGGGACACCAAGAACTAAACCTATGGCCTTCTACATGCAAAGCAATTGCTCTACTACTGAGTAATTTGTGATGCTTCCTTCCTTCCCCTTGCCAGAATTCATCTTTTCCATAACATCTTTGGCAGGATACTGTAGTCCCCATACACATAAATTCACACAAATCAAGAGCATATATATTCTTTCCTTATTAAACCTCAGCTTCATTATGCTCTCCTATTGCCTCTCATGTGTCAAATTTTAGATTGTAGGTTGCTTGGGACAGAGACCTAAACTCCTGTTTTACTCTGTGAAACTTCACGTATATTAAGGGCTTCTGCTTCTTCTGCTTCTTTTGTGAGCAGATAAGATTTAGATATGTAGTTAAATTGCCAATAGTGCAGCACAGTATGATGAAGTCTTAGTTCTAAGGCAGCATTCTTCATACACCAGCCACATTCATCTCACACTGTTAAAGATCAACCCATATCATGGTGAAAAACAAGACAAAGGTAAATGATGTCTCATCCCAAAGGTTCCAGCACAGCATGAAGAATAATAGGAAAACCATGTGGCTAGTCCAAGGACGTCACCCATTTGCAAGCTACAAGTGAAGGCAAACCCAACATTATACCTGTAGTACAACGGCCAATGGTACGTTGGTGCAGTTCTCAGGATATTGCTACATGCAGTACTGAAAAGACCCATGTCACATAGCTGCATAAAATGTACACATTTTAATTCATATGCATTTAGGCTCTGGAGGAGATGAAGATGATAGGTGATTGGGGCCCCAACAGCTCTGCACTTTACAGTGCACCCAACCACCCTGTGAGCAAAGAAAAACAAATTCAGTTAAAAGGAAAAAAAGGAGGGAATAAGGCAGAATACCTGGCGCTCATCACAAGAGACGAGGGTGCCGACCCTGTCAGCTATCCCCTAACAATGCGTGTGCAACTGTTTATGACCAGAGCATAAGAGTTCAGTCTACCAAGTTTTGCTGCCATGAGTTTATAAAGGAACAGTTCTTGATAGAATTCAAATATTTGCTCTTGCATCTGTTACAATAAAGTTCTTCAGATGACTAATTTTCATTTCAGACTTTGTACTATCTTAAGCATCATTATCAGATTAGAAGTAGACATCTTTTTTTCTTTTAAAAAATGGGTAGTATCCTAGTTGTTCTCCTAGTGCTGTTACTCCAGGGAAGGTGCTAACGGAGGAAGGAGAGGACAGAAGATTTTAGCTGATTCCCCATTCCACTGTAGCTCCCAGTACCATCTAAAATCTGTTCTTGAGGGTTCCCAAATCTTCCAGAACAGATTGTAGGAGGCTATCATGGCTGCAGGGGGAAAAGAAGCAACAATCACATTTCCTCTTCCTGTGTTAGCAAATGGCTTCAGCTGGAGCAAATGTTCTTGCGCTTGCACAAGGATACCAACTTGATACATCCCATTATCTTTAAAGTGCAATGCTAAATTGTTGCGATGTCCAGTTTTTGAAGAAATTTTACAAAACTAGCTAGTTAAATAGAATTACTTCAGAAAAGATGGCTATACTTCAGTTTATTTAAAGTGATTATAATTTGAAGGTTTATTTACATAGCTGTAAATGCTGTATCACCAAAATTGAAATGGGTGGTTATTACATTTTGCTTGACTTAAAATGGAAACATTTGTAACTTTACAATGCTACTTGTGTTCCCTCTATTATTTAAAGTTACAACTCAGTCAAGAGCACCACATGCTCATTTTATTGAAATCAAGGTGCAGGTGTCCTCTCTATTGACAGAAGGCCTCCATCAGCAGAAAATGAGGACAGGCAATTTCTGCCTATTTGCTCTCCTCCCCAAAGCCCTCTCCCCTACCCTGGAATCTGCTCTGGTGGGTTCCTGAAATATCTGAAGTAGATTCAGAGAGTGTGGGTACTCACAAGGGGCTGCAGGGGGACACAGTAATCAGCAAAAAAATAAAAAATAAAAAATGCCTTAACCCTTTCGTCTGAAGGATGTTACCCATTAGTGGAGGGGTGGTATTGGACACGGGACGTGGGTGGCACTGTGGGTTAAACCACAGAGCCTAGGGCTTGCCGATCAGAAGGTCAGCGGTTTGAATTCCCGCGATGGAGTGAGCTCCCGTTGCTCGGTCCCTGCTCCTGCCAACCTAGCAGTTCGAAAGCACGTCAAAGTGCAAGTAGATGAATAGGTACCACTCCAGAGGGAAGGTAAATGGCATTTCCCTGTGCTGCTCTGGTTTGCCAGAAGCAGGATAGTCTTGCTGGCCACATGACCCGGAAGCTGTACGCCGGCTCCCTCGGCCAATAAAGCGAGATGAGCGCCGCAACCCCAGAGTCGGTCACGACTGGACCTAATGGTCAGGGGTCCCTTTACCTTTACCTTAGTATTGGACACTGCCCTTAGTGTTGAATCTAGTACAAGCAACAGCATGAAAGACTAGTTATCAGATTTTTTTTTTATTCAGATACTTTCAGCCTAGAATATATTAATATCTGCTCATGCTTTAAATTAATTAAATTACTCTATTAAAGGATACTTACTGATGGATTCCCAAAGAGTGATCTTATAGAACATGAAGTGGTTCCATCCATGAAACTAAGCACCTGGTTCTATGGTGGGCAAAATACCTGGACATGAGGCTATCAGTGGCTGAGAGCCCCACATATTTTGTATCCTACAAACATACTAATCCAAGAATTAATTGCCTCTTCATTTAATCCAGTGCTGTTCAAACATTTAAACAGACTGTTATGTAGCTCTCAAGCATTCGTTCTTGCAAATCCAGAACGGAATACTGGAATAACATCTCTACAGTATTGGAATTTTGTTGTTATGAGGAGTCATAGGGCTCAGTGTCTTACATCTTTACAGTTTATTTGAAAGTTTTATTTGCTGGGGATGGAATCAGACTATTGGCCCAAAGAAATTGTGTTATGCAGAATTAAAGTATCGGCCAGTTTAATTATGTAAATTATATAAAAGGAGTTTACTCCCACTGAACCACAGCTCATGACAACTACTTAAATTCAGTATAGAGACATGTTGAGCTCACATATGTACACAAGTTAAGCCCATTCACTACCATAAGCATAGAAATGACATGTGCACCTTGAAGCAATTGCAGAGTTCTGTATTGGGTAGGTTTGCCATATTTCATTTTATTTTTGTTTTTGCCAAAGACATGGAAAAATTTATTTTTGCTTGTGTATGATTTCTTCCTAAAATGCTTTAAAAGCGGGAGGGGAATGATACATAGCATCAGTATTCATTCAAACTTTAAAAAAAAGAACTCAAAACACTAAAATCAATATTTGTATGTTTAAATATTTCCTTGAATAGTATTTGTTTTCGTTGGATTGAAATGCTAAGCCCATTCAAGGCAAGCTTTCATCCTGTTGATAGGTACTACTTGTGTGTGTTGAAACAGCTGTCACAGAGAGTCAACACATGATGTACATTTCAAATGACCAAACTATCATGTAATAGTTGTCAACAGTGTGTAAAAAAACAAACAAACAAAAACCTGGCAGTGTGAATCCCTTTTAGTTCTCGTGCAATTCACAAAACTGAATTTCATAAGTAGTAATTCTCTTTTAGCTGTCAGTCCCACTTCAGTATAAATATTCACAAGTATCAGCATTTCGAATGTCGTTTTCTTTACTTCCATGCATCAAAATTTAATACTTCCCCTGATAAGTGTGTGCGCACACTTTCATACATGTACACTAGTCCCATTATGTGTAAAATGTCAGCTTGTATGCATATTCCCTCCCTCCAAAATTCCACTGCCCATTTTAGAAAGTTAACTGATAGTTGCCAGAGGAGTTGTCAACCCTAAATCCATGGTGAAGCAGTTTCCAGTTTCACCATTGGCTCCTTATTCCACCATTTGACCCCCTTTTGGAAAAAATTATGGTGACCTGGCAAACAGTGGTCTGGAGACATGATAGAGCAATGAGAAGGCTTCATTTCTATGTATTCTGAACACACATCCCAAAAAATCACATCTCTGGCTAAAAGGGCTACATGAATTGGCCCTTGGGTTTATACAAAATTGTCTTACATTAACTGCTGCAGCAAGCATATCTTTAAGTAGGTCTACCTACATTAGCTTCAAAGCTCACGGGAGGAGAGCCTTGGGATTTTTCCTGTATAACAGAAAAAAAATACCATCTCCTTTCACTTACAGATCCAAAATCAATGAGATAATATATCCTAGTATCTAGAGTGGTACCTCGGTTTATCAACTTAATCCGTTCAGGAAGTCCATTCTTAAACTAAAACTGTTCTTAAACTGAGGCGCGCTTTCCCTAATGAGGCCTCCCGCCGCCGGTGCCCTTCCAGCGTTCAGATTCCGTTCTTAGACTGAAGTAAAGTTCTCAAACCGGGACACTATTTTTAGTTTTGCGGAGTTTATAAACCAAATCGTTCTTAAACCAGACTGTTCTTAAACCGAGGGACCACTTTATTCCCACTTACTAATTTTGACTGAAATCCTGCACATACTTACTTGGGAGTAAGCCTCACTGACCACACAGTGAGATTGCATGGAAACATGCACAGAATTGAATGGTTCGTATATTTTCTCTGGGATGGAAATGACTGTATCAAATCCATTCATTTAGCATTTGTTCCACTGTCTTCTTTCTGTATGCATGTACGTATTAGTATAAACACAATAATGTGCTGTACTATGTGTAACCATGGGCTAGCATAATATCCTAAGGATACAATCCTAACCATGCTTACCTGGAAGTAAGTGCTACTGAAATCAAGGAAACTTGCTTCCAAGTAAACAAGTTGGAGATTGTGCTGTAAAACTGAGTCATTCCAATTGGCACAGAACCCGTGAATTCTTGAGGGTTATATTGACATTTGTACCAGATATATTATTACTTCAGGAAGGCAATTACAGTTCCTTTAATAGCTTCACCCTATTCACTTCACTGTATGAACACCTATGGAGACTGATTAAAGAAAGCAGGAAACTATTTAGACTGCTTTATACCTAATTTGGCTTTAGATATATCATAAACAGTGTGATGTTTTTCTCAGTGGATTCTTACCTTAAGGATATAAATGGTATTTAATAATATGGTTTTTTGGAACTTGGCTACATTAATGGGAGAGGTTTAGACTTTCTTTTCTATTTTCTTGTGAAAAATTGACACACTAATGCTGACTGACACCTGTCTAAATCATAGATACACATATCTGAGATTAAATTTGTAAGCATTAACAAAAAACAACTCAGTAAGCTAAGAAGGCTAACAGCATTCTGCTAATAAACAACACCAATGATGGTATCTTGATAATGCAGGATCTGCTGGTGGAAATCTCCTGCAATTTAGGCAATTTTCTTTCTTCAAATACATATTAGAAACCTAATGTTAAAACAAGAAAATTGGGTAAACTTGTTTTTAATTTATCCAACGGTAATGGTAAATGTAAAAAAAGCAACAACCTAGCAACAATATCTGAAGCATTAGTCCTTAGAAAACATTTGATTTTATGGAGGTAATATGGTTCCCCCCCTCTAAATAAAGAAAAGATATATATAGTTTTGTTTTAAAAAAGAAATCCCTCCCAATAGTATGAAACAGTTTCAAAACCCAGTTCCTTCCCTTTTTGAGTAGTCCCACATAGACAGAGTTTAAGTACATTACACCATAACTCGATGTTGCTTTTATTGAGAAGCAAATGCATACAGTTAACAATAATTTTTTGCATTAATTCATCTTATGGTAAAAATAAGCATGATAATATTGATAGACGTTTTTAATCATTACAGAAAAAGTTAAATCTTATATAAAGTTAAAGGTTATGTATTGTCCCTTACTTGTAAAATGCCAGCATCTGCTGATATATAATTTTTTAAAAGCAATATAGTACTTCATGCCCATTTATAGTTTTTAAAAATGTGTTCTCATATGGCACATGAAACATACAATATATAACTGGCTAATGGGTATGTTCTTGCCATATTAAGCAGTGTTAAGTACCATTGGTTTCAATAGGAAACATTCACAGCTTGTGCTGAACTTTCCAGTTGAAACCAATGGGGATTAAAATTATTTACTTATGATTGGATTGTGCTCTTTGTGTTTCTTTTGCTACTGTTATAGTAGCACAGTGCAAAATTACTTTAAGGCTGCAATCCTATACCCACCTGCCTAGGTATAAGTCCCACTGAACTCAGTAGGACTTACTTCTGAGTAGGAATGCATAGGATTGCAGTATAGCTGTATTTTACCATTCTATAGACTGTAATTTTTTAAAAAAAATATATTGATATTAAGAATTGAAAATGAAATTGCAATTGAAGCAATATTTAATATACAGATAGAGGCATATAGATTAAGCAGTAGAATAATATAATAGAAACAATTAAAATTAAAAATAAGGAAAGCTACCTACATGAATGGACCAAGTAGCATCGGGCAAATTTTTTGCATCCAGTTGTATATTTTACACTTACATATTTTAGATTCATGGAAAATAGTCTTCAGCCCTGTGAAGTAGCTTACACATACACAGCAGCAGCAGCCACAAGCACAATAAATTCCTAAATCACACCTGCCTTTTTGCTGCTTCAGTATGTAGTTATTTCGGTCCTGCCTGCATATTTCCCCCTTTTGATATGTGAATTGTTGTCGGTTGAATCTTAGAGGAAAAGGCTATTCTCTGAGTCTCAGGAAGCTCTCTCTCTCTCTGTGTGTGTGTGTGTGTGTGTGTGCGCGCGCGCACGCATGTGTGTCCATAAGTGAGGCTAGGCTGGTCATCTTTCCACATATCTCTGCTAACTGGGGTCCTTCGCTGAGCTCTTTAGAGGGAAAAAGGACTCTTATAAAATGCATATTATTTAAACAGCCAAACACCTATGCCAGGTATTCCACCGCTTCCCCACCCCCTGGAATTTGTTACATTCATAACTTAACTCTGCCAAAAAGGGATTGCTGGAACACATTTAAAATCAATATTTAAGACACAGCTTGCAAGTATCCTCAAAAAGAGTTTATTTTCTTTGTTCTGCAGATTCCCAAACTCCCCATCCTTCCTTGAAAATAGATCACACTTGTGATTTTGACATCTTGTGCACATTGGTGGGTTTTTTTTCCTTTTAAAAATATTACATGGAACAGGATATGTGTAGAATCCCTCTATAAATAATGATCATAAGATGCATTTGCATTTCAAAACTATAATAGTAGCACTTTTTCACTGCTGTTCAGAATAGTGTACAATTCAGTGAAAGTAAGCTATTAAATGTAGCAACGCTTTTTTCAAAATGTTACACATATTATAACAATATTTAATTTGATTGCATAAGGGGCAATTATTTCTATATGAACTGTGTGGTAGTATTCTGACAAATACCATTATTATTGCAATACTATTTTGATAAAAAATAGAGGGGAGGATAAGCTGGAAACAAACCCACACTTAAAATAATATAGATTGCTTTGGGACACAAAAGGAAATATGTTCATCTGCAACCCTTGTCCTTATAATAGAGCAGATTTGATGCTGTGGTATTTATTTTCATATATAACCTTTACATTTTGTCTGTGCTGAATGAATCTGGGCCTTATTTTCATTTTCATGAAACACTAAGATTTGCCGCTTGGTATAGTATTCCCTCTATAATGCATCTTAGTTTAATTCACTCTTAGTGAAACAACAAGGCTCACTCTGGAGAGCTCCTTACAACATAATTTAGCCGGACCTTTTCTTAGTAAAGGTTTTCTGGTTTTCATTTTCACTTCATATTCTCAAATAAAAGATCCTTTGTTGTCTACCATTTGATTGGACTTAATGAAAAACACTCCATTTTAACCTAACAGTATTTCCCTTTGAATTTATTATATTTAAGGACACTGTCAAAAATCAAGCATTTAATCTCAGGTTTTTATACTTAAAATTATATTACTATCATATGGCTCAGCAAGGTGATGTAAAAAGGGCACCGAGGAGATTTAAACCAAAAGTCGAGTAAAAAAAACCAAAACAAAACCTCACCTCATTTTAATATGAAACTAAATACTATGGCTAATGTGCAGATTGGGTATGGTAGTTGACTTTAAAGACTAACATGTGACAGGGTGCCAACAGCTGAATTGTGCAGTATTGACTAAACGAGGTTCACTGATTTGTATTGAGGCTAATATCTTCTTTAAACAATTCCGTGTAAATTGTGCGTATAAAGTCATTGGAAGCTGTTTCTCAGGACAGCATCTCCGGCTCGGTACCTGCTGGAGTGAGGAAGATAATCAATAGAGAGAAATAGAGCTGAGCATGAGACTAGGAAGCTTCAGAGCAGTTAGTGCTGATAAAAGTAGATGATGTCAATATTTGGGAATAACACAACTCTAGGATAACAGACAAAAGAGAAGTGCATATGTTGGAGAGTGTTCAAACAGGGGCAGAATTAATGCATAAGTGGCAGCTGTTGCCCCAGGCTGCAAAAGACATTATTTATTCCAGGTATTGTTAAATTCCTGCCGAAACACCAAGGCTCAGGATAGTATATTAAAAATTCTATCTCCACCAATAAGGAAGCAGGATGGAGCTTTTGTGTGTGTGTATATATATGTTTAGACTCTGCCTAAGCTATGAACCAGTTGCCAAAGTCAAAGCATCTCAAGATCTGAGTCTTGAACTAATAAAACAAAGAATCCCAGAAAACTGTTTTGTGAAATAAAAGTCCCCAGTTAACTTTCTTTTGGGGAAATGAACATTTTCAAACTTGGTAGACACAAGGCAGAAGTTGACTCTATACCTTTCAGTGTTGATCCTTGGCTCTTGGCCCTTACCATTTTTTCATGTAAATATTATTTCAAACAGACAAAATGGATTCTCCTGCAGAATCATAACACCATGAATTCTTTTAACCCTGGTCTCCTCGTTGGTACTGAAGTAATGGTATATTTCTACTAATTTAATAGTGGAAATCAGTTTTCCTCTTGCTGTCAGGTGATGAATTTTTGTTCTTCTGTGCTGATCTTTCTGTTGATGTATTATGACATAGTCTGTCAACATGAACAGATATGTGAAGGGGAGATTGGATGACTGAGACTTACAACCTGAATAAGGCTGCACTTGAATTTTAAACATGGATATCATGTTAGGATACAGAAAGTAGGAATGTACGCAGTAAAGAATGCTATTATTTTGATGTAATTTAGGCAAAAGCAAAACAGGTGGGCTATGACACGCTTCTAAAAGCAGAATGGATGAGGTAATCCTGAACCACAGGCATAAAAAGCTCTCCAATCTAAGTTAATAGCTACTTAAAATCAGGATTTGTGAAACACATCCATGTACAGAGAAAATTAAGTCATGCATATATGATGATGGTTAAGCATAGCTATTTACAAACAAATAATTTTATAATGTGAATCATTCTGTTGTCACATATGGTTTTATTATTTGGTGTTAGATCTGGATTACATCAAGTAGGTGATTACTGTGTCAGCTAGAAAGGTCAAGTTCCATACCTTTTATTTTGAGCCACCATTAAGCCTTTTTATAAAGACACATGTGCCTGTACTCTGTCTGTGTATGCTTGTGTACGTGCATGATCTCTCCCCAACCGCCCTTGACAACACACACACACACACACACTTACTTTCATTTCAGGTTAACCTGTCCTATACAGGGAGGCTGCATGAATAAAAAACACAGTATCTCAACAGCTCCTATTTTTGTAAGATGTACAATATGTGTTCTGAAAACAGTAATTATTTTTGTTATGAATACCACTAAAAATGGAACGAAACATCAAACACTAAACCTAAAAGCATTCAAGAGAAAACAGTATTTGCACTGAAAAGCCATAAAACCTTTATAATCTTTCACAAATACAATTTCGTTCAGGTTACTGAAGGTTTTTCCTCTCTCTTTCTTTTCCACGTATACCAACTTTTCTTCTTAAATTACTGGGAAGTAAAAGATCCTTTCTTCCTGCACATCTGTAAAGAAGGCTTCATTTTAAATAAAGCCTGTATCTTTATTTGTAAGACAAAGTTAAACATTTTTTTAAGACCTACCCTTCAACTAATTTGTTAATCTTGTGCTACTTTTAGCATTTGTCACACATATAGGCCAGGAAATTGGCTCCATCTCATTCTAGTTCTGTGTTGAATTAAAAACCTCTACTGAAAAGAAGAGCATGATGTGAAGAAAGAATAAATTTAGGCCTTTCTTTAGTAATGCACATATATTTCCATACATTTCACATCCTAAGGGAGCCCACAAATGCATTCAATAAATACAAAACTATAAACTATACTTCCAAGAGAAGTGATTCCTCATATTCAAAATTCTTTATATGGGCACAGCTTTGCACAGATTAAAACTCGAAGAGAATCTACAGGAATATTTGGAAAGACCCAAAGCCCTATATCTTAGGGTTACCCATTTATAGGTATTATATAAAAAGTGCTAGATGGCTTGGATCAAAAGAAATTAATGGGTGGAACCTTAAAACTGACAAAATGCTACTTATGTCTTGTCCAACTAGTCCTACCTTAAATATCCAGGGGAGGGGGGGGACCATATAGATAACCATTTATGTGGAAGGTTGGCTATTTTCACCATCTATATTAAGGTCAGCAAAAAGAGCAGTTCATGGGTAAAGGGCAATAATAAAGAGCTAGACTTTAAACATGATTAGTTGATGTCTATTAAAGTTCTGTTACAATGAAATATATACCTCAGGTGAAGAAAATTACCCACTTCTCCTAGGATGATAGTCTTGCTGGATGTGTATTTTACCATATATTTAGAATATTTGTGATTTTTGACTTCATTCTGTGAAAACAGTGCAATGCAATAGATTTATGAGCGTTTGACGGAAACAAGGGTAGGAAAGATTATGGCATACTTGTTTAGAAAAACTGAATGGAAGATTTTTGATTTACACTGACATATATCTAGATGGAACTATAGTTTGCAAATTGCCTAGAGCACCCATCTTTTATTAAGTGTTTGATGGGTGGAGAAATATATATATGTATATTCTAAAACATTCTAGGAATGCCAGTGTTGCATATGCACCTGTGATTATTATTTTTTAAACAATTTTCTAAATTCCCCCTTCATCACTAGGTTTGCATTGTGCAGTCCTATTTTTAATGCATTTTCCAGTGAACAAATTCTGCAGTTTGAATAATGTTGGAGATAAATGTTTACTGCATTCACAGTAAAAATTCCGCTTAGGTACTTTCTTCTTTGATCAGACTCACTGACACTTTATCGTATATTCTTCCAGTACAGGCTAACAAAAGAAAGATTAAATAACCTTGGACACAATCTGCTGCACAGTGTTCCCATACCAGACCCACTGAAAAGATTCTGTGCAACTACCATGTGCAAGAACTTATTAATGCTTTTGCGCAATATGCATGCAAGAACTTCATGCTGAAGTTCTTTCATTCCCCTTGAAGACTTTTAGTGTGTATGCTATCTGCTAAAGTCCCTAAATATCTGGCAAAAACACACAAACATTCATACTAGCTTAAGTAGAACTGTTACACCTAACTTTCCCCAGGAATGTTGCAAGACATGCAGCTGAAGGATAACTCCTGACAAGTTTTGGGAGGATGCTAAACTAAATTTTTTACATCTGTCTCAAGCAAGGCCAATCTTTATTCCCCCTTTACACATAACTGGCCAAATGATACAATCCTTTAAACTACTGCAGAAAGAATTTAGGGTTGTGGTAAGTCAGTGCAATGAAACAATCATAACGCTTTCCAGTGTACTGGTATTGTTGTGCCAGCAACAGCAGCTATCACAAGTTTATCACAGGTGTAGCATGCAAAGGTGATGTATAGGCAGCACACATCTAGATAGAGATATTAGTTTGATGAGACTTAGGAACTTAGGAAGACTGATGTGGTGGCATTCTGAAGACATTTTGGCTAGTTTGCTATCAGCGATGCTGATGGAGTGCAGTGCTCTTAAAAGGTAGCTGTATTCTTTTATAATGGGACATAGCAATGGTGATACTCAAAGGACCTTTAGACGTATGCCTATGTATGACATCAGGATGGCATATTGTTTTTAGAATTTGCAATTGTAAACTACAAATTATAGAAGGTATATTTCGTTAGGGCACATGGCAGGGAACAGCAAAGCAAAAAATGTCACTCAAGAAAGTTATGCTTTCAGGTATCTAATTAGCATCAGATGATACCAGGTATTTTAATGTCAGCACCTGTTATACTCTATTTTATTTTCATAGATTTGTGATTAAAATGTTTTACAGATGCCCTGCAGAGGTTTCTATGTGTCTGTATATCGATACTTAGTCTAACTCAAGGCGATACAAATTGTTAAGCGACAAAAGGGACAATTGGTTGCTGAGAAAAATCATCAGACTGTAATTCAAAAACCAGATGAGGTAGAGTACTTGGATTAAATCAGATGTGCAGCCCTATTTCATCCTAAATGTGTTTATTTAGAAGTAACAGCACGTAACCATCCATGTTTACTCAAAAATAAGTCTGACTGAGTTTAATGGGTCTTCCCTCTAAGTAAGGATTATAGTGTTACTTCTGAATCCAGTGGGTCTTTACTTCTCATAAACTATGCCAAGAATTGTAGCTGCAGAGCATATTTATTTACTAGAATGTTATGTTCAACTAAAATTGATTTGAGTTACTTCCAAGTAAATGTGTTTAGCAATTGCTTCTGAAATCAGGTCCTTTAATTTTACAGGTCTAGTAGGCTATGCTGCACAACTATGATCCTATCACAGTTTATTCCAGAGTAATCCTATATAGGTATAACAACAACTGTGGAATAGGAGAGATTTAAGACTGTATACTGTCCAGCCCAATCCCAAACATATTTACTCAAAGGTAAGTGCACTGAGCTCAATGGGGCTTACTTCTCAAGTATGCACAGAATAATTCCCTTAGTGGGCAATATACTTAGGAAGTAAGCCCCATGGAAGACACACATCTTGCGTGTTTTCCCTTTTGAAAATAATGGTTTGACATTATAAATATATGGTGAATTTGCTCTTCTATCTTCCTGTATTGCAGGGTTTTCATCTACTTTATTTATGAGTTACAGAGATCTTTTTTTAAAGTGATAGTCATCTGCATATGTTATGGCAAGAAACTCACATGGGTCTTTCCTAAATTATAAGCTTGACAGGGCATGGCAAAGAGTGTCATTCCAGTGGTTTGGAGAGTGCTTCACGCACTATAGGTGCCATCAGCTGTTTTTTTTTTTTATAACTCTAATAAATAATTGGTGGTTGTTAGCGATAAGCAACTATCATTAGCATGACTTTTCTAGCAAGCCAACAAACAATTAATCTCAACATCAGTCCTTCACATTCTCTAAGCCAAATCACAGTCTTTTAAAACAGCTGGTATCTTCTGTTGTAGTAATACTTCTATTTGGGATGATTTTGCGTTTTCCCCAGTTCAAATGGTACTAATGTTTAAATGACCAAAAAATGTAAATAATTTCTCTGGTTTGGTGGTAAGTTAGGAGCCACCTGACTCAAGCCTCTGAAACTGCAGGCACATAAAACAAATGTGGGGGTGGGGGTGGGAAATGAAACCAGAATCAACCCAATTGATGACCGAATATTTAACAAACTAAAATGAAAGTTGTATTGTTGCTTAGCTACACAAACACAGAGCATGAGATTGTGATTCTGTCAGAACATTGCACCCGTCTTACACAGGCTAGAAAAAGGACAGTTACAATGAAACAAACTCAAAAACAAAAGCCCCCAAAGGGGCGAGGATCATTTATTGTAAAACTGTCTAGCACCTGAACCTAAATACAACATGAAACCTAAGTGAGAAAGACAGTGTAGTGTAGTGCTTAGAGTCTTTGTCTCATGGTTCTACCACTTCTCAGTTGGGAATTTTGCTGGGTAACATTGAGCCAGTCATCCTCTCTCAGGGTTTTGTGAGACTAAAATGTGTTGGAAGAAAGAACCATACAAGCTACCCTGAGCTCCATGGAGGAAGGGTGGTATAAAACAACAAACAAACAAACAAACAAACAAACAAACAAACAAACACATAAGATGAACTGGTTTTACACAAACACCTTAAGGAGTGTGCCCCAATTTTAATAGAAAAAATCATATCTGAAGCACTAAGCAAAAATCCTGGATTGCTTAGAACTGTTGGGATTTATGGCCAATCACAACATGCAGCCTCGGAGGAGTGATTTGCTAACAAGAACTACATATTATTTTTCAAGAGAACAAGTTTAATGTTAGAAGTCTGCCATGCCCCCATACTCTAAGAAGGCCACTCTCTTTCTGGAACAAAACCATCAGGAGAATCATCATTCCAATTAATAGCCTGATCTGATTCTTTGCTAAGCATACGGCTGCCTGTATCCTAGCTCCTCAGCATTTGCTTTGTGACATCCCAGTCCATTGTTTTTCTACAATCTTTATCCCATTCTCTACTTCATCCAGCAGCATTGGGCAAAAGCCCATAAGCAGCATAAACTTCCTTGCCCAAGGTTCTTTTGGCACATAGGACCAGCAGGCAGTGGTGGAAGTTAGTAAACTTTAGACTCCAGACTGAACAATTAATCAGTCAGTCACTTTTTACATGTGTGTCCAGGCAATTTGCAAACATATAATAAAAACAGTGAAACGGGATGAAAAACAATACAAAAGGAATTACCTAAGGTAGACACCTTTTCATCCACCTGGAAAGGCTCATCGAAACAAAGATGTATTTAATTATTTCTGGAAAGTACAGATCATGGGCATCTGTTGTAGTTCAACAAAAATGGTGGGCCACAGATCACAGCCAGACCCAATGAAAGTTCTGTTCTGAGCTACTGTGGAACTTTATAGTCATTGCCAGGTTTGCTGCGGATGCTGGTGATGTGTTTATTTTGTTGTGAACTACCCTGGAATCTTTGATGTAGGTGGTATAGATATGTTTTAAGTAAAACAAAATAAATGTGCATTACTTTGCTTACTTCCAAATGATGTAAGCCATCCCTGCTACGTTTGCAGTTCCTCTTGCTGATTTTGCTGAGTGAGGCCCCAGACCTCTGCCCCCCAAATTCTGCCCCAATGATGTCAATGCCATTAACAGTCATTATGGTGACATCTCCATAAGAAGTGTTGCTTGATTTGGAGGGGAAAGTCACTGGGAAAGAGAAGCAGCAGGACAGAGCTCTTAGCAGTAAGGCAGAACGAGAACAGAGAAAGCAAACTCTATGCATTTATTGAAAATATTTGTACCCCACCTTATTAGAACACTATTAGTAAAACTGAAAACCATGAATTCTCAAAAGTTGGTTTCATTGAGTTCCACTTACTTAGGAACTCATGGCAAGCATGCATGGGACTGCAGCCTTAATCTTTCTCACTAACAAATGCAGGTTCCAGTGTTCATAAATTAAAATATAAATATGAATTTCCAGTTTCCATAACAACCTTGCAAAAGCTTAGTACAGAGACCCACTAGATAAACATTCACACCGTGGGCATAACAGGTAAATATTTATGCTTATAGAGGTTCTGGCATCTATTGTCATTAGTGCATTCAAGAGCATCATAGCCATGTTCGACAGCCTGAGTAGCAAACATGGAGCTGTTCAGATGTTGATAGACCACAACTCCCACCATTCCTGACCATTAGCTTTGCTGGCTGGGACTGATGGGAGTTGGAGTTTAACAACATCTAGAAGAACACACATTGCCTACTGCTGATGACTGAGGGAATGGGTTCACAGCACAACGCCTTCTCCCAGGTCTGTGTAACTTATGCCAACTAAATAGTTTGGAAAGGACAGTAATATAGGGTTTTAAGGCCTTTAAAAGTTGGATGCGGAAACAATGCATAGACTTTGGTATCACAGCAGCTACAATGAGGTATATGATTGATGTGTATAGCACATCTAGTAATTCATGTTTACAGTCTATGTCTGGGATTCTGAGACAGAACATTCAAACACAAGGGAGAACTGCATGCAGCCAGAGCTTCATTTTACTTTGACTTTCTCATATCTGAAGTAGGAAGCTACTTTTTAAACTGCTCATTGGGTTTCCTCAACAGGCAGAACTGCAGAGGTGTAAACAGAAACAAAGCTCCAACTCTAGACCTTGTTATGTTCTATGCACCCATGTCCCTTCTATGTATTCAGGAGAGTGTGAAGACATTATCTCTTGCATTTATCCTAAATACAATTTATCTTAGTTGTTCTTTTATTAAACCTAGTGGTTTTTTAAAATACAGAAAAAACAAATGGATGTAACATTAGTAAATCAGATTATTATTACTTTTAGGGCTTTAGTATGAGGTAAAGATATCAATGGCCAACAGTGTGACATAAAGAGGGTCACCTGATTAATGCAACTAAACGAAGCAACAGATGGCAATGACAATACCTTGTTTTTTGTGACACCAATGAAATATATCTGTGAGACCACTTTGGAGCAGTATGTTTAGAAAAAAAAACGTGAATTTTTCTCTCTTTACGCTACCAAAACAACATCTGAAGATTGCTTCTGAACTGATGTTTCTCCTGTTACTTGTGCATTGGTTTGTAACTGCACTGTGTTTTTCTTTTCTCTATACAGGTATTAGAGAAGCATGGAGCGGCCAGAAAAATGTCCACAGCTCAAATATGGAGAAGTCTTATTGACAGCAACTTGGAAACATTTTGGGACATTTTGCAACAACTCCCACCCCCCAGCAGTGACTTAAGCTGCAAAGCTACTAAAAGAAATTGTAATGGAAAATCATGAGGAGATATCAGGCATTGAAACAAATGTGAAATAAAGAAGAACTGCTGTTATCTAAAACTTTTTATTAGTTGATTTGATAATGTGTGCTTCTTGTAAAACCAAGCTAATACAATTCCGTGTGCTACTTTTTGTTTTATGCCGCCATGATCTGCTTGTGAGCTTCCTCATAGCCATTTGCTCATAAGGACATTGTACATTTCCTCACAACTAGCACCACTGAACTCCATAGAATTTACTTCTGAGTAGACATGTAGAGGACCACACTTTTAGCCATCTTAGAGACTAGGTGCAGAAAGGCAGGACACATTTGATTAATAAAATAAAAAAAGCTTTCACTAGCTTTGACCTACAGGTATATATATATCTATATATCTCCATCACTTAGATAATGGGAGACTAGGAAAGTGTAATGATACCTTCTCTGGCTGCAGAACACTACTGACATTGCTTTAAATGACTCTCTTTGCTTGTGCATTTACTCAGATTATGATAGGGCAGTTCATTGTGGGAACATAATACAAACTAGAACATAAAATTGTACCATTCTAAAGTGGAAGGAAGCCACATAGGTTATGGTAATAAAGACTTTTTTAAAAAAAAAAAAAGGAACTTGATGGAATTAGCTTTATGTTGCTTGAACTTTCTGTTATGGGTCAGATTCAGGAAGATAAATGAATCAGTAATGTGGCATAGTAATGTAACTATCTTGATTGTACAAGCAGCAGAGCAAGTGAGACAACACAGTATCTTTACTAGAAATCAGACATTTTACAGATATTTGAAACAGTGAAAGGAAAGTTCTTGGTGTTCCAAACAATAATAACCTTCTTTTAAAAAGATGGTATTACAAGTACCAGCTAATCTTAGACTAGTAGAATGGAGAGTACTTTAAAGCAAAGGGGGGGGGGGAGAAAAGTAGAGAATATGCTAATTGAACTGTTTATCCATGTCTGAGGAATCAGATTACTTCTCCACCCCTGTGCCCTACCAACCTAACAGAAGGTAGCAAAACAAGTTGTAACAAAAACACTTTTAAGCAAGGAAAACAGAGAAAGAAGAGTAAGATCAGCCAGGCTTCTAATACAATTATTTTTGCATGCTCTCCTCTTGAGTAAAAGGGCTTAACCTGGACTTACACTACCAGTTCCAAAGGACCAGAAGCTTTTGGAATGGAAGAGTTGGTCATGTGGATCAGCATCTGTACAATAAACAAGCCCTTGGGTGCATATGCATCTTCTTCTGCCTTGTTCCAGTTAAGGGAAGAGCCTGTAACCTAGACTCACACAATCACCTCCCAGCTGTCAGAAGATCAATGTATGGGCTATTCCTGTGAGTTGCATCTGTTGCCTAATTTTGTCTTTGTTGACCCCTTTCTTCCTAGGATTCATCCACTTCCAAACAGTGGACTAGGAAACCCAGGATTTCTTAGAAACCCAGGATTTCTTGCCTACCACTACTGAACTTCCTCCATGCCATACAGTCATGGGGAGCTATTCGATGTGTTCCAAAGTATACTTTCAGGTTGTGTGGGGCAAGGCTCAGTGCTGCAGGTCAGTGAAGGAGCCCATCTTTTGCCTGCAAAAGGTCCTAAGTTCAGTCTCTGGCATTTCCAAGTATGGTTAGGAAAGTCTCCTGATTGAAAACCTGATGAGCCATTGCCCATTAGACTAGACAGCGCTGAACTACATGGACCAATCTCTAACTCAGTATAAGACAGCTGCCTATGTTCCAAACTGGGAAGCTCAGTAGGTCTGTGACTATGTGAATAAGATTCAGAAGCAAGTTCCAGGATTCTGTTGATATCATTCAAGTAGCCTCATCATGGAACTATAAACACAATTTCACTCTGTTTTTGAAAGAGACTGCTCACTAACTGGATTTGACTTAAGATTCACAAGTACCTCAAATTCCCCCAAATCTCCTTCCTTACAACTCCTGGCCCAGCTATTGTCTTCTTGCAACATTCCATGCCAATAATGCCATAGAGATTACATTTGACATCACAGTTGTGCTGTCCACACCACTATTGCTGTCCACACCACAATTTTTATCACACGCCTATTCCCCACTGGATATTGTGTAGCTACCTGGAGTGTAATTTAATTGTGACTTTAGGTTAAGTAATTTACTCCAAGGCTGTCTCCTAGAGTGTGACAGAATGGAGAGCTAGCCAACAACATATCTCTGAATGCAAAGGTTTTTATATAAAAATGAGCACCAAAGAATATCATGGTCTAATTTTGCTTCTCTTATGCAGGTGTGAGGTTTCATTGGCCATACCAAGACTAGCTGAGTAAGAATGCTTTTAAGATGATTTGATCTTTGGAGACATACTATAGAACAAGTTGGTAGTGGGCAATGAAAAATAATGCTCACATCTCATGCAATTTAAAAGGAAAATTCACTCCCCCTGCCCCCTCCAGACTTAGGTCCTGGTTTTTCAAACATAATGAATATCCAATAGCACATAATGTATTTAACATGTTCTATTAACATCTGGAATGTTGGACTGTTAGTAATAAAAGAAACATCATTTTTTTGTTTTCTGCTAACAATAGATCCAATCCATCCAAAGTTAAGACCTTCTTTAAAATTTCATCAGGGTAAAGTTAATCAAATAATTAATTTAAGAGAATCATCCCTTTTTTCACTAGATTATGATTGGATGCTGGAGATACTCAGAGCTGAAACCTACTGCATGCAAACATTTGTGCTTCCTTCGAACTATGGCCCTGCTTTTTAGCACCAGCAACCTGACAGTCAAGGAAACAATATGAACACTCTTTAGCCTTATAGTTGTGCAAGTGTGGAAAAAATGTGCATGCAGATATAAAACCCATACAATGCATGTCTTATACATGTGATATTGAATGCAAAGCCATTCTCTGGGGGTCTGGTTTTCCAAATCCTGTCACCAGGATTTTCTTTAATACTTTAGTCCAGTCTATTAGCAAAATTTAAATTCAAAGACTAGAGTGGTGGAAGTGAAGGGTGCAAGGCTCTATACTATAGGACACAGTACAAGTGGCAGCAGGGAGGGGGAGTCTGGAAGAAAACAGAGAACAATGTAAATGGTATACCTAGGCTGTAGCTGCTAGAAGCTTAAAAGTACTATTTCTAGTTTCTGGATAGCTAACCTTTTCACATTAGCTATCCAACTGTTGTTCACAAAACATGAGGACTATGAAATCTGGGCTCCAAAAACTGTGTATATCCTCCATCATATACTGTCTGAGATTCTGCGCATTATAAATCTCTGGATATATCTGATTGCAATGTATCTTTGATTTCCCCCAGAATTTACTACCACTGGGCAAGAAGAAGTTTGAGTTGAGTATTTCCATTGGAACTCCACTCAGTAATTTGACAATATACAAAGCAAGTCAAAGACCTCAAACCCATGATAGGTTTGGATAGGTCTTGAATAAATATATAGTACAATCTCCCGAAGAACAAAAGAAAGAAGCCAGTCTGTACCATTTCTTTATCCTAAAAGTAATGATTACATTTTAAAAACATACACACAGAGACATATATATAATATGTATGTAACCTTAGTTCCTGCTACAGCTCCCTCTTTGATGTGCTCTTAGTGGCTCTCAAATGGTGATTCCCCCACCCCATTCCCCTCATCAACTGCTCCCACTCCTGTTCAGGCTGCATCCAATTTTTTATCTCATGAGTTCAACATGTGTATAGTTTGCAAGGCAGCATAAGAGTTTCTTTCTGTTTTGCATTAGTCCAGCTGGGATATTAATTCGTACAGACAATTTTATGTGAATGAATAATGCCAACGCATTTTCCATAGTTATCCTATATGCATGGCGTAAGAGCATATGGTCTTGCATGTAACTGAAGAAATGGCCATCAAACTGCAGCTGTATGTAACATTTCGGGCTTGGCATGTAGGAGACTTTTCTATCTTGCTACTCTCGTGAGCTTAGAATTACAGAACTATTTCAGATAATTCAGATCTACCATTAATGTCTATCTACGAAGACTACTTTCTTTAGCTTTATGAAAGCCATAGGCTCAATGCTATACTTTAACTTCCAGAATTAGGGCCTGTCTGAATATAAATGTTAAGATTGTTCTAGAATACACAACACTCTTATGGACCCTGAACTACATATAAATGTTAAGATTGTTCTAGAATACACAACACTCTTATGGACCCTGAACTACATATAGGCCACATCCACACTACACATTTTAAGCACTAAGCTTTTTAACTGTCATGGGTTCTCCTAAAGAATCTGGGAGCTGACATTTGTTTAAGGGGTGCAAAGAGTTGTTAGAGCACCCCTATTCCTCTCACAGACCTATGATACCCAGAGTTCCCAGAGAAGAGGGACTGATTGTTAGACGACTCTGGAAACTGTTTATAATCCTGCCTTGCAAACAAGGATTGAACTATGGTTTGCAATCTTGGTTTGTAGTCAGAAGTTAGAGCTGTTGTTTCATGGTTTGGATGAAATGGGAAACTGTAGAGGAAGTGAAAAGAGGGAACAAACGTTCAAGTACCACACCAATAAACCATGATGATCAAATTGAGATTATTAAGAGGAGTCCTGCTGGATCAGACCAAAAGCTCAGCATCCTATTCTCACATTGGCCAACCAGAAGCCTATGGGAAGCCCACATACAGGAACTGGGTAAAACAGCACTCACCACACATATGTATGAACTGGGCCATTGATTCAGCACATTCACCGCCTTAAATAATACCTGTAAAAATGAGAAATAGAGTTAGGTATCATCATTGTACCAATGGCACTTCAGCTATCCATATGTTCTACCCTGTCTAGAGTCTACACAGTTGGAGGACCATGTAACAGTTGATTGCTATATTCATTAGACAAACACGATGATCATGAGCTGCCCATCATCTAATATCTGGAACAGGAACATCGCTGAAATGCTGGAATCCCTGCTTCTTACTAAACTGTATGTAGTGCAGATATTGTTGCTACCAAATCAGATTTTTAAAATGTTGAATTCTTTGTCTTTCCCCCAAATGAGGATTCTTCTCTGTGCTGTGCTGGTGGGCATCTTTTGCATGGGAACTGCCATAGAGGCTTTATTTTTGGTGGATACTGTGACAGGATCAATCTTTTTTACTGGAATAAAAAAACCTGCATTTTTAAACACAACAGAGTACTTGGTTCCTCATGCTTCTGCTGGGTGTGTGTGTGTGTGTAACCTGTTCTTTCAGTAGACTTTCAGACTAAGTAGCATTACTGCAAGCTGTTGCATTAAAAATAATACAAGATGCTAAATAAAGGAAGATGGATATCAAACTACAATCAAGTAGTATTTTGAATCCACCAAAAGGAGAACGAGGTCTTCAGGAGCATGTGAGCATGGAAGGAGGCCACAAGAAGTGAATCCGTTCCAACAAATTATTCTGAAGTAGCAAAAAGGGGCAGTAATAAAACCAAACTTCCAGCCTATAAAAATAGATTCTCGGAAAATTGAACTCATTAGCTGTGCACTAGTAGTAGCTAACTCGTTTTCCTCTGCCATCAAGCTAGTTCAAGGCCAGATATTTCTTTCGACCACTATGAAAAACTAAAAGAGGGGGAAATATAGAATACACATGTGTTGCATGTATGATTACCTAAGGAAAAAGACACTAGGACACACAGCTCAATCATTCTTTTTCTCAATTTGGATCAAAGCTAGTTTGTGAGGGAATGTCTCAAAGCATAGTATTTCATAATAAATGACAAGATGGATACAGGATAGATGTGAACTGTAGTTAATGTTGTGTGTTATCTGCTTCCCAAACCAGCAGTGGGAATGCCCAGAATACTGAGCAGAGCTACCGACACCCAGTGCTAGGGTTTTTTTGTTTTTGTTTTTAGAAAAAGAGGTGCCAGAACTCAACATGAACACCTCCCTTGTTCTCTTATAACAGCAATGGCACCTACCTGAGAGGTGCCGGAACTGATGACACCCTTAACAAACTTCAGTTCCCAGGCTTCTTCAGTGGAAGTCTTGTGCTTTCAAGGTGCTTTAAATGATGTGGATGTGACATTGTCAGATTTGGTTGACTAATTGGAACAGAATATGGATGGCAATATACAAACCAATGTGCATGTCCATTCACATTCTGCCCAATGAGGAGTTATGTGCAAAGAAGGCTAGACCAAGGTAGTTGATCCACAGTGCTGGCCTCACAGGCAATACAAATAGAATTGGGCACAACAGTCCAGTATCCTGAGTCATATTCCCTTTCCCACTTCCCATTAGAATGAAGGCTGTGGGAGGTCCCGTCCACCCTAACTGATGTCATTACACAGCAAAAACTGGTTGGTAATGTGATGCTCTGTTGTTATGGTCAGTATGTGATCCCTTGTTGTTTGGGATCATTGTTTTGTTTTGTTTTTTAAGGCACCAATGCAGCGTCAAATCAAGGAAAGAATAACTATGCTCAGGGATTAAGTGGAAAGTGCACTGCTCTCTTTTGTTTCTGTCTTCTTCCTCCCAATGGTAGCTCTCAATTTGAAAGCCGAACCTCAAACAGATTTGGTACAGCACTACTGTCAACGGGAACATTTGTGGTTCTGATATCATATCCCCAGCTCTTATTTTCATGCTTCCTTTCTGATGTTGCAACATTGCTTGGAACAGAATGTTTTGCTTTGGACTTAAAACGCAAAAACCTAAGTAAGCCTTTCTTACGTATTGCTTCAAGATGAGTAACTCTGCAGGAAATGCTAACATTTCTATTTAATTGGACCAAGAGCTACCCTGAGCATAGAATAAATGAATTGATTAAGTGGTTCTCTTATTTCCTTATATTCATTTTACCGCTGGAAAAGACTCTGAGTGTGTATTGGCTTATAGCAAATGCAAAATAGCAGGCCACATTCAAGCATTTATTTACTTAAAGCATTTCTTAACTACTCTTCATCAGAATATTTCAAGCTGGTGTACAAAAGTGTGAAAACAATTCACACAGTGAATAAATACAATGGATGAAATGCAACGCTGCATTCTTCTCATCATTCTTAGCCTGCCAGATGGAGAGATCCTCCAACCATCCGGCTGGAGACAAATTCAGAATGTGTGGGAAGGAAAAGGAGGGTAAGGCTTGCTGCAAAAGCAGGTCTCCCATTGATGGGGCTGCTTAGAGGAATCCTGTCCAATATAATTAAACAAAGTGCAACAAACAACATAATAAAAAGGCTAAAAAGTTAAAACGAAAACACAAAAATCCCTGCCTACCAAGATCAAGTAGATCCCTTGCTGGTAGGAACTTCCAGCATTCCATACCATTCCCATTTTCTCCTTATAGGTCCACATTCATTCCAGTTCAGGTATTTGTTTATAGATGGAGATCCTTCACCTGAAAAGAGGTGACGCTCAGGAGGAAAGGTTTACAGGGTTGAAATTATTCGTCAGGTTTATCTTTTTAATCTAACGTATGAGGCTTGTCTACATATTATCACCTTTCTCATGAGCAAAGGCTTATGAAAATCTGATTGTTTTTAGTTTAATTATTTGTCCCTGCCCTCTTTCCCCTTCAGGGCCTTTTAAGCTACATGAAACTAAGCAATAATGTTCAGAGAGCAAAGATGGGGAGAGTGAAAACTAGTGACATTAATTCCCCATGAATTCCAGTGCAGATATACCAATGCAAACCCTATTAAAATTAATAGGAGTCATGTGACTAAACCTCCTTGAGACCTGAACCTCAAAGATCTGTATTTAATTTTTGATTTAAAAGAGAAATGAAAAGTATTATTCTGTGGCAATGATGCCTCATTGGCCTGTCACCTGTGTATTTTTTAGCATAATTCAAAGGTTACTTTGAAGAAAATGATCCGTTTCAAGCACAGAAGCAACTTTTGTATTAGAAGTCAAGGGTCATGAGGATAGTTTAATTAGTATTACAAATCTGAGTAACATTTTCATCTTAATACTAAAATGAGATGTAGTATCTGCAGTCTACCCCTTAGCTATAATTTTAGACTTAAACAGCCGCAAGGAATTCAATCAATAAAATATTTTTCATAACAGTGAAGTGGGTCTACTTTTTAATCAGACTTTTGTAAAAAGAAAAAAGAAAGAAAAAAAGATTGACTATTAACAGAGTATTAATAAACCATTCTGTTAAATGGGATTTCTAAAAAGAGACTTGAATATAATATTATAGCATGCCAGTGAAATTTGGTGCAGTTATTTTTTAAAAAACGCTTTGAGCAATATTTATGCCATTCACATGCAATGTAAAGGCATGAGGTAAACAAAGCTTTCATTCCTGTTCTGGCCTTATATTTATTATTATTGCAAGTTAATTATAAGCCCTCATATAAGTTTTAAAAATTCAGTGATTATGTTTCCTTTTTATTAAACCGGCCAGAGGTTGTTATTCAGTTTTGTGTTGTTTTATTCTGTTTCTGTGTTGTTAACGTGCTATTTTACCCTGATTTAGTTTTTATGTGTATTTCATTTTTTGTTTTGCTTTCAGACTTTATTGTGAACTGCCTAGAGAATGTCAGTTATTGGGAGGTGTAGAAATGCAATGAACAAGCAAAAAGATAAAAAAATAGCAAATATGCTGGGCAGGATCCAGTGGATGAGGTATTATGAAAAAAACCTTTTCCCAATCCAATTTCTGCACGCCATGACCACCTTTTACTTGCTCTCCTCCAAATTAAGAAGTCAAATCCTAGCCTTCCTCTCAGGGGAGTTTCTGTAGCCCCCAGATCACTTTGTTGCTGAATGTGGTTGACTTGTTGACTGTCATAACAGGGCTTGGAACCTCCAGGACTCATTGCCTTACTCTCAGTACTCTCTCAGGCCCTGTCCCTGCTTGGTATTCGACACCCCTTCCATGAGTCATTTTGCTTGGCTGGAGTGCATTCTTGAACTGTGATAATGCCTCTTGCTTGGTTGATAGGATGGATGGATACCAGACAGATGTCTTCATGGTTTGTGAGACCAGAAACCTCTGACTTTTGCATGACTGGAACATAGCCTATTGTACGAAGACAAGAGACGCATCCGCTATTCCACCCACTTTTGCCTCTGGCTCTGCCTACTTTTAAGAAGATCTCTAAATATAAGTAGAGCCCTACTGGGTCAAATCAAAGGCCCATCTAGCCCAGCAGCCTGTTCTTACAGTGGCTAGTCAGTTGCCTTTGCAAAGCCTGCAAACAGAACATTAGTGCCACAACATGCTCCTCACTTGAGCTACCCAGCATCTGGGATTCAGAGGAATGAGACCTCCAGTACTGCAGGTTAGCAGTTTTCAACCTTTTTGAGTCCATGGCTCTCTTGACCAACTACATTCTTTCTGTTGCACCCCTGTGGGACTCAGGAGCCCAGTTACATCACCCTTTGCCTGCAGAGCTGGCAGCCTCTCACCCTTTCTCGAATATCCTCCCTTGTGGAGTGTTCCCTCAACCTCCTCTCCTCTCCTTGGGAGTCCTCTGGGCAGCTGCCACCACTGGCCCTGCTCTCTGAGCTGCCCCCAAAAGACGTGCCTCCTTACACTGCCCCACAGGGGCCTGGGAAGCAACCCCTGGTCAGCCCCAGAGCCATCATTTGCCTGGGAAGCTTGCGGCAAAGGCTGCTGGAGCAAACAACTGTGCAAGCCTTTGGGAGGCAGAGACATGAGAGGGCATCAGACGAGGGAGGGAAGAAAAGAGGGATAGAGGCCAGTGTTGCCTGTGGCACCTTTGCCCATTCAAGGCACCCCAGAGTGCCACGGCACACTGGTTATAAACCACTGTTGTGGCTAATATAAGGAAAAGGTAAAGGACCCCTGGATGGTTAAGTCCAGTCAAAGGCGACTATGGGGTTTCAGCACTCATCTCGCTTCAGGCTGAAGGAGCTGACATTCGTCCGCAGACAGCTTTCCGGGTCATGTGGCCAGCATGACTAAACCACTTCTGGCACAATGGGACACCATGACGGAAGCCAGAATGCACAGAAATGCCACTTACCTTTCCGCTGCAGAGGTACCTATTTATCTACTTGCACTGCCATGCTTCTGAACCGCTGGGACAGAGCAACAGGAGCTCACCCCGTCGCATGTATTTGAACCACCGACCTTCCAATCAGCAAGCCCAAGAGGTTCAGTGGTTTAGACCACGGCACCAACTGCTCCCGTAAGTAGTATACAGCTATCATGGCTAGTAGTAGCCATCAGTAGCCTTATCCTCCATGAATTTGTCATCCAAAGTGGTGGCCATGACTATATCTCGTGGGAGAAAATTCAAGTTTATGTGCTGTGTAAAGTATGTCTATTTGCTTGTCCAGAATCTTCCACCAAGCACCATGTGAGGGGAAGAAAAACCTAACCCTATCCACTTCCTTCACACATGCATTTTTTTTTTTACACTTTTACTATGTCCTCCATTACTGTACTCTTTTCTATATATATATATATATATATATTGTAAGCCCAAAGGCTCCAAATGTAACCTTTCCTCATAGGGGTGCTGTTCCAGCTTTGAAATCATTTTTTTTGTTTCTGCAGCTTTTCTAGTTCCACAATATCATTTTTTAGGTGCAGTGACAGGAACTGAAAGCAGTCCTTTTCTTAATGATCCCTAACATGGAATTCACCTTTTTTCATAGCTGCTGCACACTAGTTGACATTTTCACCAAGTTTCCATTTGCTGGCCAGTCACCATCAGTTCAGACCACATAACTGCATACATTACATGAAGTTAAGATTTTTATTTTTTTGCTTCAGTGTACACCACATTGCCCTTGCTTACACTGAACTGCATTTGCCATTTTATTGCATGGGGACTCTGTGGTCAGAATGGTCATGAAAATATATGAAAGGAACATTAAATGTATGCATAAAAACAAAAGCAAAATGACTTTGATTATAACTTTGCAGCATCTGCCCCAAATGTTCACTAATGATGCCCTAAAGTGGTACTACAGGAACAGCAAAGTTAAAAGCTGGAAAAAATTTTTTTTTGGGGGGGGGGGAGAACAAAAACAAAAAATCCTTGTGCTGTTTAAAACAACTGACAACTACAATCACTAATTCAATTTTTAAAAGCTTTAATAGAAGTCCATCTGTGAGTTCAGTTTGCCTTGGGGAAGGTCTAATTTGAGCTGGCCACTAATGAAAGCTTTACATGACTATTTAGATGACTACTAAGGAAAAACTGAGAAGTTACCACAGCAACCTCAGCAATGCTTTGTAGTATTTTCCCCCACTGGTGGCTTAATATTAATCTTAAATTACTCCCTTAGAACACCAAATTTTATTTTGCAACTTTCACAAGGGACTTTAGTTTAAAGAATGAAAAGGAATCTTCTCACCCTTTCAGAACTTTATCTTTTATGTTAATAGGAAGCAGATAAACCATGTACCTAATGCTAAAAGCAACAGAATGAGCAACTTTCATCCGTTGAGTTGTGTTCTCTCAGTATTTTGATAATGATGAACACCAAGGAAAATACGACATGGACAATTGTATGGGCTATATGGAATATCCCTGGATGAAGGGATCAGACATGTAGAAATAGGGTTTGCAAGCTGGAGATGTTCCCTCATGTGGGATGCTGGACAACAGAATTAAGGAGACAGTAATTTGATGACATGCCCTAAACCCACTGGGGCTTAATAGATTGTAGAAAGCCTTGTGATGGCTGTATTAGCTGATGAGTCACGCTCTCATTTGATTAAATATCAAGTTTGTTTTATGCCAAGTTTGTAGTCTGCATTTATGGACCCCAGAATATCACAAAACTGATTGCCCAAGCTTTACATTGGCATGAAACTACAGTCTTGGATCAAGGAAATCCAGCCTGGTTCCACCCCAAATGTACTTTAAAAAAAAAAAAACAACACCTTATACTTGACCCTAAAGCCATATCTGTCCAGGAAGATTTAAACATAGCTATGCCTGTGCCAAGTCAGAAACTGGCACAATTTCCTCAAAGGTATCTTCCATTATTCTGACAGTAGTATGGCTCTCTTTTCTTTCAGCATTTGTGGAATGTTATTTTTATTCCAAGCAATCGTGGCTCCTTCTGAGAAGCCCTCAGATATAGTAAACTGCTTTCCATGGAGTAATGCAGAGGCAGAGGGCTTAGTGGCATCCACATAAAGGAAGTTCAATCCCTGGAAAAAAACCCCACAATTCAAGGTTCTGTGAAGACCCACTGGCCTTCTAGGACACTGCTGATTTCAAGGAAACCAACTACGGTACTTCCAGAAATCAGGTCTAGCTTCTAGGCCTGTTCACTATTCATTCAGTATGGCAGTGGTGGGAACCTCATACACAGGGGCTAAATGTGGCCCTTCAGGCCTCTATCTACCAGGCCTCAGGATTCTCCACAGGCCACCCAAAACACCCTCACAAGCCCTGTACCCTGCCTCCTTGAGTGGCTTTTCCTGTTGAAATGTGCCCTTGAACTGTGATAGGACCTCTTCCTTGCCTGTCTGAAGGACAGAGAGATGTAAAGGGGGCACGTGTCCAGAAACCTCTTATTTTGTGTGGTCTGCTGTACAAAGATAAGAGTCACAGCTATTGCTCTGCCCACTCCTGCCTCTGTCCACACCCACCACTGGCATACAGCTCCTGGAAGGTTGCCCATGAGAAAGAGATCAGTTCTCTGTCTGATTATTTTTTTTGCCTCAGCCCACTTTATGGAATTGCCTGTAAACAAGTTGACTGTATTTATCTACACAAACTAATATAACATACCATCTTCTGGGACCATGCTCCCACACAAGTCATGTGACCTGCATGAGGTTTCAGCCCTGAAAAAACACTTTTTTTGGGGGGGGGTTAAGACTGCAGTGTGAGATTGTGCTAGATGGTGGCACTCAAAATGGTCACCGTGTACTCATGCAAAATAATGGGATGTCCCAGTTTTCCTGGGGCAGTTAAGGGGGATGATATAATTGATTTGGTTCTTCATATAAGTAATGATTAAAATAACAGCTTCTACTTGGTTTACACCAAATAGTATATTTAATTTTATAAATTCTTCCACAGAGAATCTTGTGCATGCTATCCATTTTATCCCCCCACTTCCACATAGACTACAGACAGACCACAGACAGCTGACATTCCGAAAAGGCTGACTGATACATTTCTTCCACAAGCTGTAACCACACCTTCAACATTTATGTCTTAATTGCCAGTATAATTTCCCTTTTTTGAGGTTAATGTGTCTCTTTAAAAAGAAAAAGAAAACACCCCCCAAAATGTATGAATATCAGATTGTCAGTATTGTTATGAGGGTTTTGTGGGGGGGAGGGGTTCAGTCTGGATGATGCCCCAAGTCCCTTCCAATTCTTGGGATCCTGTATTTGTGGGAGTACAATGTATGAGGGGAAGCTTGCCAAAGCAGTTCCTTTGCTTAGATAATGGCTTTGGCTAGTAAGTTCAGCACCACAATTAGCATAACCAAAGAAGCTGTTCTGTGAGATAGGACAAATGGGTATGCCTTCTCCCCACTCCACCTAGCCATTATGTAGGAGAACAATAGTCAGAGAGCAGAGCTGGAAGCAGGTTGGAAGTTGGAGGCACAGATCCAAAGCTGTGACTAATGGAGAAGCAATATATTTTTTTGGGGGGGGGAGAGGTTAATGCTGTGAACCCCTCGATCCTATGTTCAGGATGTATATATGTGTAAATAAAACTATACATCCTAAAGGCACCACCATGTACCCTAAAGATCCCACAGTCTCTGCTGACCTTCAGTTCAAGGGAACTAGAACTCTGGGCAAGTGCTGTAGCCTCACTGCTCTGATATGGCTATTCTCAGTGATACATAGAATGCCCTTTTAAAAATAAGAATAGATGAATAGGGAATAGGGCATAGCAGGAACAGCAATTTTGTTTATAAATATATTTATATTCTACCCCAGAGTCGTCCGCGACTGGACTTAACGGTCGGGGTCCCTTTACCTTTACTATATAATAAAAATATATCAAAGTGGTTTGCAACAATAAAGACACAAAGCCATACAGCATAAGCCTAACAAGTTAAAAACAAGTAAAAACAAGTTAAAAACAAAAAAGTTTAAACACAGCTGGGTTGTGCTTTTTCTCAAATTGGATTGAAGCTGGATTTGCAGGGGAAGAGGGAATGCATAAAGATCCAGTGTTTCATAAGAAGTGATAGGATAGATATGGATTAGGACTAACACCGTGCCTACTCTGCTTTCCACACCACTGGAAAGCACTGGGAGACTCTGACCAAATATCAGGTATGCTCTGAACCCCTGGCTTACCTGGAAGCAAGTCAGTATGACAAGTCCAAAGTCCAGGGATGAATCCACATGCCCGAGGTCCAAAGATCAGGAAACACAGTCCAGGTTCAATCCAAATAGGCCAGCTCTAAAGTCCAGCAGTCAGGATACAGTCCAGAGTCAAAGAACAGTCCCATAGAGGCCAACATCCAAGCCAAGGAGGGTCACCAACAGGTGACCCTCACCTGTTCTAAGCCCACTCCAGCTGAGGAATCACACAACTCCTCCCAGAGCTAGTGAACCCCACCTGGCCAGCTGGTAAGCTGAGCTGTAGGCCCTCGCCTGCCTCAACCACCTAGAGCGCCACTCCTGCTGCTCCTTACATTTCAGAGCCTGCTGTGGTCACGGAAACAGGGCTTCTCTGGCTCTGGTGATGGGCTCTGCTGCTCTGGTTCCTGTGCATTGACCCTCATCCCCTGGCCTCCATCATGCTGTAAGTTCTTCCTTCCCCATTCCCTGCTTGTCCTGGCTTGTCCCAGTCCTGGCTACACCCCTCGCTGGGATCCTCTTCCTCCTCCTCCTCATTCTCCTGCCAGTTTATGACAAGGAATAACTTTCTGACAGTAAGAGATGTTTAACAGTGGAACAGACTTCCTCAGGAAGTTGTGGACCAGGCATAGGCAAACTTGACCCTCCAGATGTTTTAGGACTTCAATTCCCATCATCCCTGACCACTGGTCATGTTAGCTAGGGATCATGGGAGTTATAGTTCCAAAACATCTGGAGGGCCGAGTTTTAATATGCCTGTTGTGGACTATTCACTGGAGGTTTCTAAGCAGACGTTGGATGGTCTTTTGTCATGGATGCTTTAGTTGAGATTCCTGCATTGCAGGGGGTTGGACTAGATGACCCTTGGCGTCCAATCCTACCCTACACTGCTATGATCCTACGATTTAGCCCAGGGTTGCTCCAGCTGTGCATTAGAGTGATGCAGTTTGCTTCAAGTGGAACTGGGGTGTGGTGGGGGCAGAGGAAGGCAGGAACTGGTATGGAATGGTGCAACAAGACTTCTCAAAGCGTTGACCTTCATGCAGGTCTAAGGTGGGGTGACAGTGAGGCTCCAATTCAGGTAGCAGAATGTCTTGGGTCAGCACTGATTCAGGTTTTGGTGCCCTCCCATTTCTTCTACTTGGCCTTTGGCCTTGTATTGCTTTTGAACTTGTAGCGGAAGGATGGCTGTCACTTCCCCTAATTTCTGCATATGGCAAAGCTTGCATTGCTTCAGAGGCTGCTGCTCTTAGTCTAAAGAAATACATTCAGTCACCCAGCAAATGAAAGCCTTTCTGTCGTATGTCATCCATTTCAACAATACACATCCAAATTGAAATTTAGAGATGATGCTTTGTTCACATGCATCAGGAAATTTTTACATTTCTGTGGCCTACGTTAATGTGTTTTCCCCATCATGTTCAGAAAAAGGGGTCTGATTATCTATGAAGGTTGATCCGTAAACGTTTTCATTCATCCTGGAATAGCAAATGTGTATGTTTACACTGTCATCTGAAAAGATAACTCCGGAACCACATTATTGAGCCTGTCACAGATGTTTCTTGAGGGAGTGACCAATTTGCTAGGAGAAAAAGAATCAGAAGAAGCTAGGAGAAGATTTTCTTTAAAGCAGGACTCTCCTCCTCGCCAGTGTCTCTCCATTCTTCAGATGAAATTCTAACCTGTGATGCCTTAGAATCCAGTCTTCAAAAATCAGTACAAACAGTGCCAAACAGAGATATTTTTGTCATCTTACATGAAATATTTAAATGCCCTCCTCTCATCCCCTTGGCACTGACTGCCAGCTTTATGGACCCAGCATCATTCAACCAGATCAGCCTGCAGCAATCTCAATTAGGATTACATGCCTAGACAGACTGATCAGTTAGATGTTGTCTACTCTATTCTGTTCTGTTGTGTAGCCTCATCCCTCTGCTGTTGGCGTTCCTGCCTTTTCTGCGTATCTCCTTTTCAGTGTGTTGTTTTCCCTGCGCTGCTGCTTCCCGTGAGTCCTCAATTCTTGCCCCTTGTTTGCTCTCCTACCTTGGGTTTCTCTGGATCTCTTGTGGGTTAGTACTGCAGATATTCAGGGTTTGCATCTTTCCAAAGCTCCTGCTGTCTGGTATCAGCGTTCCATTCTCCCTATCTCTTGTACCTGCCTGCTTACTGACTGGCTCCATGGGCTATGGCTGCTATGCTAACATCTCCCTTCATTGGCCTTGCTGAATAACTTGAATCCTGGCTTTGCAATCTGACTTTCTTGCAGAACTGCTATAGCCCAAACTCAATAGGTCTACCTGGAGTCTTCCTCAGTCTTGATGCATTGGCTTATATTGACATAATGCCAAGAGGTGGGAGATACACATAGAACAACACCAGTTTCAAATTGTTTAGGCATGACTGATGTGGCGTGGTATAGGTATTGCTATAGGGGGAACTGTCATTGCTCAATGAAATGATGGCACATCAGACAGCCCTAGCCATTTTGATTTGGGTGATGCCAAGGCATGAGACTGGTGCCAAGCATTGGCATTGTAAGACAATGACAATGTCGGGCACCACCAACAGCTCCTGGAGCTCTCTGCTCTTCAGGAATATAGAAACCCAGGAAGTTGCCTCATGCCAAGTGAAACCATTGGTCCATTTAGCATCATTATAGCAACATTTTATAGCAGCAGCTCTCCAGAGGCCAGGAGTGTTAGAGGCACTAGGGATTGGACCCGAGACCTTTTGCACACAAAGCAAGAGCCACATTTCCTTCTTGCTGTCACAGGTTGTTCACCTGACCTTTCTGAGCAAAAAAAAAGGGAGAAAGGAGCAAAGAGAAGATGCAGCAGCCTCTGCCTTGGCAAATAGACTCAGAAAAAGATGGCAAGGGGAAAGGCAAAGGTGACAGTGGCTACAAGGAGATGGACCCACAGTTCCCCCCGAAGCTGGAGTTGGTTCTCCAGAGGCAATTGTTCTTTTTGATAAGTCTTCCAGAAGAACAGTGTGGCCTTGTGGTTCAGGCAATGCAAAGAAGCTTTGATGGTTGTGCTAAACAGTATGGGAGGCTCACTTTTAAAGGAGTGGGAACTGAGGGCCTTGCATTTGCAGGCCTGATAGCAAAAATAGGCAGTGAATAGTAAAAGCTGCCTGCGGTGGTGTCTATTTCAGCTTGGGGCCAGCCTATGAAGGTCAATAATTTTGATGAAAAGCTAGTGCCCTCCCCCCCCCAAAAAAAAATAACCAGGGGAAAGGTAATGCGAATGTGCTGCTGGTAAGTAACTCTTCCATGGTCTTCTGCCCAGTAGCATCAGTGTCTGCTTATGCCAAGGGGTTGCCCATACTCCGAGTCCTAACAATTTTGATAGACTGATTGAAAACCATCATAGGAAATCAATGTAATTTTTCACATATTTCTCCTCAAGATGGTATGCATGATGCATCAGCTTCAGACGCCAATGTTTTCTTCAAGGCATTCCCCTCCATCCCAACAGGAAACCCTTAAGTGTTTAGCTGAACCGTCTTTATTGGTTAATTCAAATGTTTCCTACTTACTGGAGGCTATTTAAATAGGCATCTGAGATTCCTACGTACTATTTGTATTTTAGGAATACAAAATAAACTGGGGTTGGGGCAAACCCTTCTGTGAAAACATACAAGGAAACAAGTTTTCATTGGGTTAGGGTATATGAGCACCAGACAGGTATTTTATCTGTAAGTGGAATGTGGTGCCCTTTGAGGCACTCTTGAGCTGATCCCAGAAGCTGACATTTCTATCTTTTATCATGCTTGCTTATTTGGATTTCTGGCAGTGGATTCTGGAATCCAGCCATCTGAGCAAGCTTTATCTTTACCATCAAACTGATCTTACTGAAATGGCAGTACTGATTCTAAATGGGCTTGAATCTTAAAGAAGGGTTTAGGGATTAAGCTTCCTGATATTAATTGTATTTCCAGCATAAAATTAGAATAATTTAACAGCAGGTGCACAACCCCAACCTCCATGCACTACTGGAGACTGCAGAACCTGATGCTAACAGACAAGAACTCATGGAATCTGTTAAGTTGTGGGTGAACATATCAGACGACACAGCGATTCTTCAAACAGCTCTTGTTTATTCACAGGCCAGAACAGAACTGAACTGAAAGGTTCAGCCAGCCTGCTTATATAGAGCTCCACTACAATGCAACAGTAACCACTTTCTGTAACTATCCAATCACTGAACGTCACTTTCAATTCCTTATTTGCATATGTGGACCTGAGTGAAAACTATCTACAGTATGCTGGCCCAGGGTGAGAACTTCAGTACATAACAGAATCACCTTGTAGCATCAGGATCTATAGAATCACCTTGTAGCATCAGGATCTATAGAGAAAGACATAGGAGCCTTCGCCTAAGGAATCAAATGCCCCCCATTGTACCTCACTGGTTAAATGGCACACAAGAGGCTATGGCACCTAGGAGTAATGTTCACCTTCAGGCTAGAGGGCTGGCTCTATCAGAAACTAAGTTCTCCACAAAGAGCCTGGAAGGGATGGTGTAGGGCCAGAGGCGTGAAAAGGCTCACTTTGTTTTCAACCTTTGTTGGAGGAAGTTGCTCATTAAGCGTTCTCTGTGGTTCTGCAACTCCAGGGCCACCTTTCCCTTTCCTTCACCATACTAGAGAGCCAGTGTGGTAAAGTGGTTCGAGAGTTGGACTAGGTCCTGGGAGACCAAGGTTCAAATCCCCATTCGGCCATGAAGCTCACTGGGTGACCATGGGCTGGTCATGGCCTCTCAACCTAACCTAGCTCACAGGATTGTTGTGGGGATTGAATGAGGAGCTCCTTGGAGAAGAAGGTTGGATATAAATGAAGGTAAACAAGCAAGCAGTCGTTCGGTCCCTTTGCAAACAGCCAGTCACCAGCTGATATGATGGCTTAGTTTATTTGAGAAGCAACTCAAGCATCAAAGTAATCAAATGCACAACCCACATGGGATTGTAGCTACATTTTGGCCTGTGGAGCACCCTCCCATCAAATGGCAAGGAGATGAGTATAGCCTTTAGAAGACATCTGAAGGCAGCCCTGTATTGGGAAGTTTTAAAATGTGTAATGGTTTATTATGTTTTTATATATGTTGGAAGCTGCCCAGAGTAGCTGGGGCAACCCAGTCAGATGGGTAGGGTACAAATAAGTTGTTGTTGTTGTTGTTTGTGTATGTGTGTGTGTGTCAGATGCAGTGGCCTCCTTTCAGGTTAAAAAAATTAAGGTTTTGGGCTTTTTATACGTGGTCCTTTATCCACAAGAAAACAACAAAGCTGTTTGTGGCGATTTTTGCTTGCTTGCTTCTCTGCTAAGAAGGGGGAAATGGTGATTTGGAATGTAGCACTAAAGACAGTGTGCACTGGCTACAGTAACAAAGTGTAATTCATAGCCTTTCAGCTGACACAGGGCTTTGTTGTGGTTAGATATTCGGCAAAGCACAAAGCATTGTGCACTCCTAGCTATGTTGCTTCCATCTTTACGACTTCTCTGTGCTGCTCATAACACTCAGGATGTTTCATAGCAAAACAGCTAAATATAAGACAGTCTATTTCCAGTCATCCCGAATATCAATCTCTCACGTAAGCACTCAGGCCAAAATAGGAGCACATGGGCTTTCTCATGTTACTATTTAATAACATGGCACTCCTCCCTGTTATGTCACTCATGTATCTGAAAACAGCATGTGGAAATAATTAATGCACCTAAAGGGAAGGGACGTGCATATTGAAGAGACTGCCTCTGTGCAACTTACTTGTATTAATTATACCCACATGGGAATGACTCATGAGAGAACTCTTATGTCTTTAAAAGGTAATGTTGGGAGCAGCCTTTAGCCTTAAATACCACCACTGAGGATCATTTACTTTTAGCTCCATTCCTCTTTTCTCCATTTAATCTATTCATTATGCCAAATCTTATTTTTGTGACCTTTGCCCAGAGAATCTCCAGCCTTCCAAAGCTCACAAATGGGCTCTTGTGTCAAGCTGACGCACTGCTGGCCAAGTGGAACAGCACACACAAAACTAAGTTTCATAGACCCCCCACACCACACCTGAGGTGGGATTTCTTGGGCGCTGTCTTGGTGGGAGGCTGTGGAGTCTCCTAAACATCAGAAAGTGATGCAGACTGTTCATTGTGGCTATGGAAACATTCAGATAAGCAGTAGTGGCATATGCTGTCATAGGACAGAGCCCACATGGCTCAGGGGTTGGAATGGTCAGCTTCATCGTCAGGACAAGGTCCAAGTTATCATCCCAGTTATATGTCTTCTGGACTGTCTTAAGGACTGTGCAGACAACTGGTTTCTAGCACAATACACATTATTTCTAAAAAACTGTAGGAACCCTGCCACATATCAGTTCAACATTTTGGGTGGTAGTCAATTAAGTTTTACTCAGAGCAGATCTACTGAAATGAATGAACATGACAAAGTTAGGTCTACTAATTCCAATAAGTGGCTGAGGTCAAGTGAGTCAAGCTTGGTTTAATGCCACCTGTTGCTCCCACAGTCTCCAACTAGATTCATCTGGTAAGCCTACGAGTAGGATATGAGCACAACAGCACTCTCTTGCTCATGTTCACCAGCAAATGACATTCAGAAGTACTCTGCCTATAGAGTAATATAGAGCCATCATGACTAGTAGCTAATGATAGATGGGATCCTCTTTAACGAGGGTCCTGGTTGTGCACAGGCCCCTGAGACAACTCCTGCCAGGTTGAAGGTGCTGGGTGTGGCTCAGGCCTTGTCTGTATGGCCCCACAGTCACACCAGGTCATTTGAGCCAATCAGTGCAGGTGGAGTGATTGGTGGGGGCCTATAAAAGCGGCAGCGTGATGTGGCTGAGGCACTTGCTCCGCGCTGCCGAACACCTGCCCTCCTGTCCCTATTTGTAGGTGTTGCTGCTTTGGCCTTGCTTCGGATATTGGTTGGTTGCCTGTTTTGGAACAGGGGCTGGGTTGGAATTTTTCCATTTGGCAAATTGACAGTGGCCACTTGGTTTTCGCCTACTACCCCCTTAGCAATCATCACAACTTTGTAAGGTTTGGCGGTTAGGCACTGGCTTAATGAAGTGTGTGGGAGGGGAGGTGCAGCCATCACCTGCCCCTCCATGAATAAGGGTATTCCGGTAAGGAATCTGCAGGACCTAGATCTCGTCCGAAGTCTGCTTGAGGGGCTAGGGCCATGCCAGGACCATAGGAACCCTGAGGTGAGCTTTGGTTGATCTTCATGAATGTTGCTCCCTTGTTTGGTGTTTACCCTTTCAGACTACCAGCCAGAGAGGCAGCAGTCAGTTATAGTCTGTTGCCAATGACTAAACTAATACCACTCACTTTGCTGTAATCAATAAAGTTGTGGCCTAAATTTTGCCCATTAACTTAAACAAAAATTACTTGTCAGTGTGAAGTTATTTACTTGTGGAAGGGCTTGGGGGCCTCGAGGGAGGGGCAACCTTATTTGCAATGAATTTGTCTAATTCCGTTTTAAAGCTGCCCACATTGGCAGCCACCATGACAGCTAGTGAATTCCATATTCTAGTTATGTACTGTTTGAAGAAGTACTTCCTCTTGATGAACCTTCCACCCTTGAGCTTTGCTGGATTACTCCAGTTTCCAGTATTATGAGATGCTGAGACAAACCTATTCCTATACACTTTCTTTGTTGTTGGAGATCTTCCAGACACCTTCCATCAAAGAAGCCTTTCCCTGGCAGGTGTATCACGTTTCCCTGGCACGCAAATGGAAACATTTGTCATATGGACAAGGCAGGCAGGTATGGGGATATCTAAGCTTTTAGATGTTGTATCCATTGTTGTTGTAAATGCCTTGTGGAATGTAATTGTGAGTTATATACAGGCGGCAACCATTTTAGGTGTGTCCAATTGATACGTAATCATCCTTTGGGACCCGGAAGAAGGAGTAACGGGTGTAACAGGGTGGGGTATAATGGGGCGGGCCATAACAGGGCAGGGAGTGCTTATACAAGCTCCACCAATGCACACGGAGGCCAGGAACAAAACCCCACACAATATTGTCGCTGTATCTATTGGATATATAACTGGGAGTGATCAACTCTCAATGGCATATAAGAAGGTTCCAGCAAAAGGTCCCAGCCACATACAAGACCTAAAATCTCCAGGTTTTTTTAAAAAAAATAAATAAAAAGAATTATTATCAGATACCTGGTGATGGGAAAGACCTTCTGCCTGAGACGTTATTTAGGAAGATGGTCCAGAAAAGGCAGTTTCCAATTTTCTGTGGCTATACAAGTGATGAGCAACAGAGTTCTGTATTTTGAAAATGCTTGTTATGTTCTTAATGGTTTTATGTTCCCTTCATGCACATCTGCAGTGCTGCTGTTCATATTTAGCAATCCTGAAAAACCAAAAGAGCAAAAAACAAAACCCCCTAACTTTCTCTTTCCTGGCTGAGAGCTGTAATATAAAATTAAGGGCAGACTAGCCCATTGAATGTCCAAAGGTGCATGAAGATGAGAAAGTCACTCACTTATGCATCTGTATATGCTCATAGAAAAATGTGTAAAGTGTTAATAAGCAGATCTCATCAGTCAGTAGACTCACAGGCTCTGGAATTTCAGTATCATCTTTCCATGACAAGAGCAATATGCTGCCAATTGTTATGCTTTTGGCAGGCATTCAGATTCCAAATTGTTTGTGCACCTCCGGATACTTCTGAAGTTAGAACTGGACTCAGCTGACTCACAGTGAATGGTCATTTATACAAGAATTGCATATGGATTAATACATCACTACCACACACACACACAGACACAGAACAGAAGACAACCTCTTTGTCACGGAGAGAGATTATTTTATTAGGCAGTCACTAAAATCCCAAGCAGAACACACCAATGAGTGGCTGCTTGGGATTTTTCTTTGGCCTTGTGGGGCTGTTATTCTATTTGACCACAACTTTGCAGTTGCAGAGAGAACCATTCCCATCATCACCAGCCCAGTAAACAGCCAGATGGAGATGACAGAAAGGCCATATTTTTACACCCACAGAGGGAAAGTGATGGTATATTCAAAAGGCAAAAATGGAAGGGAAACCCTGGGGGAAGGAAAAAAAAAAAAACCCAGCCTAGAGAGACACAACACCTGAAACAGGTGCTCAAAAGTGGTAATTTGAACACAGACATGTATTGATTTGTTTTACATTTTACATTCATTTTTAACATTTATTATATATGTTATTCATCTGCAGTGCCCCGAGGAAGATTGTTATCGAAACATGGTGAGCAATTTACATGTAATAATAAATTATAACCTTTGAGCACTAGTTCTGTCTCCTTCCCCCTCTCTCCCTCCCTCCCTTTCTCCTTCCATTGCATGTGTGGGGGGGGGGGAGGGAGGGAAGGAGGGAAGGAGTGTGTTTTTGGCATATTAGGGGAAAAGAATGAAGCAACTATATTTTGATTGGAAGTCATATTACACTGTGATGAAATGCACTGGCAGAATGCCACTTTAAGAATTCAAAGACATTAAGAAAGTTCACAGAGATGATTAGTAAGGCTGACACCCCTTGCCACACTGTGACACATGTTCTAAACATATGACACATGTTCCAGGGATTTCCTCTGCCCCTAGGGAACTTCTAACTCATCTTTTATTTTCTTCCTGGTCTTTCCCACAACAAATTCCACTCCTCCTTAGAAATACAGTCACCCTAACTTTTGTGCCATAGATCAGTTGGCTACTTTATTTGGCTGTCTGGCATGATAGCTATTAAAACACTAGTTATACTTTTTCTTTTTTCTTAAAAAAGCCAAAAAGCAGAATCATCATTGTCATGTGTTTAGTATCAAGGCATATAAACTGCTAAATAAGGTATCATTTAAAAGCTTTTAACACATATGAAACACAAAGGAAGTCAGAAGAAGCAGTAAAATGTGTTTACACATGAGCACAGAATCTGTCTTAGAAGTTCTGTTTTTTTCACATCAGTTCCTGGAAACGCAAGGCCTAATCTATGCTGTACACTTCAATCACATTTGGTTGTTCAGGCACAGCACCGCTAAACAGCCAAGAAGGGTTAAGCCTGTTTTTTGAGATTCCTTCAGATTCCATCTCTTGTATGGACCTGCTTCTCTTATCAGCTGTTTGAACTGATGGTCAGGTGCTCAAAGGGGTGGTGGAGGAACTCGGTAATAAAGGCTGCTGGCTGAGCACCAGTGTTTTCAAGGTTTGAGAGAAAAATGTGTGTAAACATAAAAGGAAGGGTGCAAGCAGCCCTCATGCCACTCAAAATGTATCATGCTGAAGCTTCCATCTCCATTGATACATTCTTCTTGTGCATGTTTAGCCATTACTTGGAAAAAAATAAGGACAGAGAGAAGAAGAAGAAGAAGAAGAAGAAGAAGAGGAGGAGTTTGGATTTGATATCCCACTTTATCACTACCTGAAGGAGTCTCAGAGAGGGCTCATGTGCATTGACTCCCCCTTCTCTGCCCCTTAAACAACAAAAAGACCTGCTCTCTTGGTGGTAGGAGGTGGGAAGGAGCATGCAGCCATACAACAAACCACCCAACTATCACAACTCAGCAGTTCTTCTGAGATGCCAGTGGGATAGACCTTAGGGCCAAATGGGGGGGGGGCATTACAGCCCGAGGAAGGCCCTAACAATGGCAGAGAGTGAGCAGCAGCTGGTGGAGGCGGCCACAAATGGCTGGTGTCCACATCCCCAACTGGTACACTGCATCACTTTGCAGCTCATGATACCCAGGTGAAAGAATTATGGACATAGAGAGACAACAGGGCTGCTTGAGGTCCCCTGATTACATAACTGCAGAACACAAGAAATATGTTGCTGTCCTGGCAGCATACCTCCATTTCCTCATATCCAGAAATGCAAGAAGGGCCTTGACTCTCACCAGAAGTTTGGCTCTGCCCTCGTCAGTTCTGGAAGGATCTTTTGGAAAAGTCCTGTACACTCAGAGACTTGCGCCTGCCCATTAGGGGAAATAGGAAGCCCTGAACGCTTATTTTTTAGATGTCCTTTTTATGATGAGGCACGTAGAGATACCAACGACCCCCATCTGGTGAGGCTAGCTGACCTTCCGGACAAGCCTAAACTCAATTTTATCCTCTTAGGCAAAAATCACAAGATGACCCGGATGGTCGCCATATTCTGAGCGCAGATTTGTAGGCGTAAAACACCCCCTGGAACAAATAGATTGCTAGGAAAACTTCCATAGCTGGCCTCCTGGCTGTCCCAGGGGCAACCTGCATGTTAGTTTAACTTTAGGTCTTTCTGTGTTCATGCGACTATTTTAATCTATAAGCTGTTATTTTATATTGTTTAAAATGTCTATTTCACTCTTGTGAAAGCAGTCTCAGTTGTGCTTCTGAACTGAAACCCAGGTGCATAAAAGGATAAAACAAAGGAAGTGGGAAAGAGTAGTAAACCAAACCCAAACAAGTGGAATAGTGGTGTCATGGAGAAGAGTGGTCCAGCTGCCCAAAAGGTGAAATGAAGTGAGGCGGCAGGAGCAGCATGGCAGGAGAAACCAGCTCCTAGAGTGCTGACTCAGTGGTGTGGTCTGGCTGGAGATCTTGGTTACTACTCAATGCAGGCTCCGAGGCCTCACCAGAAATAGTTTATTCACCATTAGCTAAGTTTGTAGCGAGTTTATACATGAACAACAGAAGACAACACAGAGGGTAGAAGGAATTGTGTGTGTGAGAGAGACTGTGGCCCCACCAAGAGCAGCTCACCCGGCCCCATCAAACTAGGCAACACATCTGTCAGAGGCACACCTGTTTTCCCCTGTGTGAAGTTTAAGAAGCATGCATGTATAATGAAACTTGTGGCCCTTTACCTGTATAGAAGTTGTACTCTTGCGAGGAGTTTTGCTTTAACGAAGATGTTCAACTCATGGAAGTTTCATCTACTGCTCCTGATTGCATATTACCTGTATGCAGGAAACGCTAATGAAGAAATAATCCTTTTATCATCCTTTGAGATTAATCTGATGAGAGCAAAATCAAGTTATCAGGAGGCAGATTGGGTAAAAAAAATGCTCCAGGAAAAGAAATTAGCCCTTATAGCAATGGCTCCCAAACCATAGGACAGAGTCCTCCCCATCCTCTGAAGACACCCGGAGAAAGAAGATTTTGTAGCAGACATTTTCCTTCTAGCAGCAGAGTGTGTAGCCTTGAAAATTGTTTGTGGATAATCAGGGGGCTAACATTTGTGGCTAACATGTGAAGGGGGCTTCTGGGATACGCTGTTCTGGATCTTTCCCATTCAGTTACTGTCTTGCTGGGAGGGCATCAGGTGGGAAAGATCCAGAGTCAGCTCCATCTATGCAGCATCTAGTAGTCCTTCACATGCACAGCTATATGGCATGGCACTACAGGGAAGTGGTTGTGGGTATGAGTGAAGGTGGCCAGAACTGACTTTGATAATAATCTGTTAGGGGATACAGGCTTCACAGGTTTGGACCTAATCCATGTCACTTCATTGCACACACAGGTGTTGGCTGTTGGGCCTTTTATTGCCTGCAGCATCCTTTTACATATGCAAGTCTTGGTTCACAGGGAAATTCATATGCGGAAGCCTTCCCCCATGAATGGCTACTTGCTGCTTTGGGTAGTAAATGCTTTTAGCAAACCACAGGCAATAACCGGTAACATGGATAGAACACACTGGAACTAACATCACAAATCCAAATGTTGTTCATGCATTCAGAAGCAATCTAGAAGTCTTCTTACATATTGGATCAAATTAAAAGTTGTTGGTAATGCTTGAAACCATGAGACTGAGGCTAATGAACCTTGTGACATCCCCAGCAGCTGACCTGGATCCTGCACAAGCGCCAAGGCTTTAAAATATATATCCTTATTATTGCATTTTCAAAAAGTGCCAAGGCTTTTTTTATCCAGGCTAGTGCTGAACACATTTGGGATTCGATACCTCATATTGAAATAATTATGGGTATAGATGGAGTTCTCATTTTCAGTGACTGATAGTAATTCAACTGAAGTCAAGCTGAGCTAATGTATCTGGTGTGCAGATGAAGGCTCTTCAGATGTTGTAACCAGGTCCTCTAGGTTAGCTCAAAATTAAATGGCACCCATTCTGCCCCCAGACTTGCTCAAGCATCTGACTCACCCCCATTCTGGAAGGGCTTTGACTACTGTCGTAGACCTTTTCTTAATTGCAATTTCACCACAATGACAAGACTGCTTAAAATTTGTTCTACTGCACCACATGTTAAGAGTTTAATGGATTTGCATGCTTTTTATTAAAAACACTTCATAATGACACCACAAAACATGAATCTTCATTTGCGCAATGGAGCTTCAACACATTTTTCAAATGAAAGACAACAAGCTATTTCCAGTGAAAACAGCACATTACATAATGGTTGTTTCTTATGGCCCTAGGGTGGTTGTGAAACGCAAGGAGCAAGTTGTGGGAGAGAACTTTGCTAATATTGGGGTGGGTGGGAGGTGAAAATATTTGAAGAGGTTCATGGGGGAGGGAAAACAACATTTTTTACCTTAATTGGGGCCCCACCTGACGCATACATTTAAAGCAGTAGCATGTCACTTTAAACCATCATGGATTCCCCCAAAGAATCCTGGGAACTGTAGTTTGTTAAGGGTGCTGAGAGGAGACTCCTATTCACCTCATAGAACTACAATTTCCAGAGTTCTCTTGGAAGAGGGATTGCTTGTTAAGCCACTCTGTTATGCTCAGGTCCTGCTTTCAGGCTTTCCACAGGCATCTGATTGGCCGCTGTGAGAGCAAGATGCTGAACTAGATGAGCCATTGGCCTGATCCAGAAGAGCTTTTCTTTTGTTCTTATGTAACTTATATAAATTAGGACCAGTGGATACAGATGTCTTTGCAACTTACCTGAGGTTAGGGAACTAATGGAGAAGAATTGTACGAACTGCTGCTCTACAGATACACTGCAATGTGAAATATGGTGGGTGTACCAAAAGGCACTGTCTCAATCACAGAAGTTGTATATCTATGGGGCATTTGTTCATACAATTTACTCCTCTACCTAATACATTTACTAAGGCATGGGCAAAGATATTATGTGGAAGCTGCCTGGAACTGGATTACACTCTGTGCCTAATATGATGTGGTGGATAGAGAAACCGACTTGATCAGGGACCCTCGGTTCAAATTCCTGCTAAGCCAGGAAAGTTTATGGGAGGAGCCTGGGCCTGTCATGGTCTCTTAGCCAAACCACCTTATAAAGTGGTGATGCACATAAAAGATGGGAAACATCAAGCATGTCCTTCTGAGCATCTTGGGTGGAAGGGTGAGAATAGGAGAAATAAAGAAATGCAGAATCCATATACTTCGCAGAGATGATGTTTACAGCGTACAAACAATACTGAAGTTACTATGCAATCATATTTGTGTGATAACAGAAAGGCTCCGTCTTCAAGGAGAATCACGGCAGTCTGCTAGGTTCCCATTTATCCTTGGACACAAAGGATCAACACCAAATGCTTGGACTTGATCAAGTAGTGTTTTTTCAACAAAGTTTCCTTAGCTCTGAGGATCAATAAAATATTTTCAAGAGATAAGTTTGAATGCTCTTTTGGGATAAACAGATCTTTTCTTCCTTTTAAGAAAATGTCTTCATAACCCTACAGATAGCCAAAACCTAGCCTGAAAAAAAAATGTAGCACACACTGCTACACTGTTTCACTTCAGCCCATTTACTATTTTGTGCTTATCTGATGAATATTTGATCAATATCTATTTGCATGTGTATTGTAATACATTAATAATAAGAGAGAAAGAGTGGAAAAAAGATGAAACAACTATTACAAGGACTAACTGTAGAACTTTGTACTGTCTAGTTTCTCATTAGATGGGTCCCAATTTATTATGTTTACAATTTATTGGTAGGGTGAGTGGGGGAGAGGATTATAAAAGTTATTAGGGATTACATTATCTGTATTAGGGCCAAATAGGGTGGGGTGTTAAATGTGTCCTTGCATTTAATATGCAGGATTTTTCAAAAAAGCAAATAGCATTAACGTATGTGTGTAAAAATTATCAGGATTCCAGCAGATTGGCAAATCCTTCCTCTGAAGGTGCTTATTTGCATTGGGAAGAAACCCTCCATTGACAACCCCAAAGCAGGTTCAGTAGACAGGTTTTCTTCAGGATCAAAACAGAGGAGAGAAGGGTTAAATTCCTACTCTGTGCCTGTTGTGATTTCAGTGACAATCAACTATTTGCTATTTCCTTTTTTTTTCTTTAAAACCTCACCCACCCTACATTTTTAATGCATTTACACATATAACATCACATTTAATTTGGCCCTAATTTATTCTCATAGTATTGCTAACAGAATATCATATACATTTTTTTAAAATGTAGTATGTGGAGTCCTTGGGCCACAGTTTCAATCCTGATTTATTTCCTCCATCTTAAGGTCAGGATCTCAAAACCTCATAACTGGTCCATGTGTATGAGGAGCATTTGAGCTTGGTGCTGCTTGGGAACAGCCCACCCACCTCACATGTCTACATGACAAATCACTTCTGAAAAAGAAGGTGTGTTTCAAAACAGCGGTATGTGATTAGGGATATGTAACTATTTTTTTTTAAAAAAGCAACAACACATACACATACACACAAATGAATGCAGTTTGAACAAATGGAAAAGGAAACATGCTTCTTAAAAAGAAGAAAGTGAATGGGAAAAGAAAACGAAAGATTTCTCTTGCATTTCCCTATTTGTGACACATTTTCTGCTCTGCAGGGAGATAATAAAAAAAAGGTTGACCATCTCACAAGGCAGGCCTAGAGCCTGTGTTCCTATGACCAAACTAGGACAGGTGACAAAGATAGCTGCAAATTCTTTACATTCCCCTACGGTTGCAGGGGAAGGGCCCTGATATGGACGGGGATAATAGCTCTGTAGGAGGGAAGTTTAACTCTCCCCCTTGTGCTATTTTCTTGATAGCCTGCTGCCCCATGTTCACAAAGTTGCTTTTTCCCCCTGTTGGGAAAACCTTATGTGAATAAGGCTGTCCCCATGTTTTCCTTAACGTGGTAAATAGCAGCTTCAAAGATGGGGGGTTTCACTGAGAAAATAGTTAGTCCCACTTCTTCAGTGGTTCAATCCCAGATATAGCCCCTACACAGCTGCTATTTGAAAGAGATTTCCTTAGCTAGTTTGGTCCTTAGTTTGCATGTGCTGATTGTTTGCTGCAAAGAGTGCATGAGTACACCACAAAAGATCACTGTAATTTCACACCAGAGCTGTAAAACAAAAAAACAAATAATAATGCATGTTTTTACTGAAACAGCAGAATAATAATAATAAAAAACTGAGCTATGAAAATAATAACAAAAATTCCAGTAGGAAATTACTGATAATGGAGTAGTGCAAACAAAATGCAATTGTCTATACATACTCCTCTAAAACTGAAAGAGACTAGCTTACCAGGAAGCAAACTGCACTTTTCAATCTCTGAAATTTGTCATATTACCATTGATCAGTGAAACCATTTTTATGAGGTAAGAACTGAGTGCAGGTTGAACACTTCCTGCTCTGCCTGATTTTGTTGGGAAAGGGCAGGAGCTAAGCACCTTTGGAAAGCTGGCCAGCTATTTCCAATATCTATTTTAAAATGCATAAAGGGTCCAGGATTTCAGAATGTGTCTTTGATGTATTTGAGAACCATTTACCATAAAAGCAATAACAAATTACAAGTAGTTGCTAAACTGCCAGAGTGTCTTAATAGTTATCTTTGCCATTGTGGGTTTAAGACAATTATAGGCTAGGGAATTAAAAACAGAAGGCTACAGAAGCTGTAAACACAGGGAGACTGCCCTTACAGATTCTTTAAATATAGCAGCAAAACAAGCAGCCCTAGTAAAAAGAAATTCTGAGTTTGCCATTGACAGTGTATCAGTGTATTTACCTATTAGCTAACAAAGACTACATGATGATGACCAAGTATTATTGATTTTGGAGCCTAACCTACTCCTAAGTATGCTCAGGATTATAACCTTAATGGGAAAAACATCACTTTGTATGCCCTGGACACAATTCAGTCAAAGGTAGATAACTCTCTCTTTAATTTAAACAGAAGTATAGCCCACCCCTATGTATGATTACTCAGAAGGAAGTCTCACTGAATAAATCTAAGTGTGCACAGGATTATAGCATTAAGCATACTTTAATATCTTTCTGTTGCTATTAATGGTACTTCACCCTGTTTAACATTGAGAAGATTGTGCTCAGGGTTAAGATGTATCTGACAAACCGACACCATCACCTCCTACCTTGTTCAGGGTGTTATTATTTCCATTTTACAGAAAGGGAAGTAGGACGGGAGACACAGTGAGTTTGCATAGAATCAGCTATCTGAATCTGACTCTTTTATGTTTAATGGCTGGTTCGCCTCTTCTCAAATCTGCCTTGGGCAAGTAGCCAATTCAAAATGTGTTGCAGTTGGCCATCTGGAGAACTGGTCAGCTGGTTGCTCCATATGAAAGCCAGAGCCATTTTTTCAGTATTTGATGAGGTGAACAGGAAACATTACAATCCTCTTGTCATGCTGAAAAGCGATCTGGCCATAGGATTGATTGGATTTTTAAGATTTGGGGATATATGGAGGGCACAGCTGATGAAAAGACTGACCTGAAGGCAGTTGGAAGTCAAATAGGTGGAAAGGGGATTCATACCAGCTGCCCACGTGAGAAAATTGTTCGCACACTCAGTATCATGGAACAACTTCAGCAAAGCTGGTAGAGCTCCCACCCCCATTGAATGAATTGTGGGAAATGAATTGTGCTGGAAATGGTGGCTCGTTCCATATTTGGTTGCTGAAATTATGAATGTGAAATGCTGGGAGCCCCGTAACACTGATGGCTGCTTGCCTGTATCACTTGCTACAGTGCTATTCTTCTAGAAAAAGAGGTGCCAGAATTCACCATGAACGCTTCCCTTCTTCTCTTAGAATGGCAATGCTGCTCACAAGAGAGATGCTGGAACTGAGTTCCAGAGAGTTCCGGCAGAAAAAAGCCCCGACTTGCTACTAGAGAGGTGCTGGAACTGAGTTCCGGCAGAAAAAAAAGCCCCGACTTGCTACACAAATGCAGACACTGGCTTGAAGTAAAACCTCCAGCCTTTTTGCTGGTCCTTCTGTGATTTTAACATGGTGAAATTAACCCATATTTACCTCCTCATTTTCTTCTCAAGAAATCTTGTTGAAATTCCTTACCCCCAGGAGATTCAGCGGGTAAATACTTGAAAGGCAACATTCTCAGCAGTTTTCTGCTTGGCAGGAGCCCCCCCCCTTTTTGAAAACAAAGGGGAGGATTCAAAAGTAGTCATTCTTTCTCCCCTCCACAACCAGAAGTGGGGCAGTTCACTTCACCACCTCAACATCCCCATCTTACTCATCATATGGGACCCAGCAACAGGGAATCCCAATGTAAAAGTGTCATACAGCTGCAGAATAACAAACCATAATTCTAGATTAACCCCCTTCGCTTCCTTTATAATAAAATAGAGGCCCATTTTGAAGTGTTTGCTTCAATTAGGATCATCTATACTTGTACTCTGTGTCAAAGTTTTGCCTTTTTTTTTTCTTTCCGAAGGAGAACCTGGAATGTAGATTCAGCCTTTTTTGTTATTGAAACTCAGAACCTACAATCAGTTGCCATGTAATTAACTGTATTTTTTTCTGTCTGGTGAATGTATTAATTATCTTCAATATAACATAATGGCCTCCCTTCTCTTGAGCACGGAGTCTTTGGAAGAAGTTTTGTTTCATTTGATCCCTTTCAAGTTTCTCCAGTTACTGAAAACTACTTTGAAAGAGCAACCTCTGAAAGTATTTATGGGGGCAAGATAACATTTATAAACAAGAAAACCCACCTCAGTGACATTCATTGATGAAATTTACCTTAAAAGTTTATCTCTCTGCATATCACATAGATAGAATTTTTCAGCAATGTAGTAAACTGCAATTTGAAACCGTGTCCTCTCATAGAAGTGTCTTGCAGCTCTGCTCAAAACCGGGAGAAGGGGAAAAAACTGCTTTAAAGATAATGGTACCTTTGGAATGTTAATAGTGCAAAACTTTCAAAAGGTGAAATTATTTCTTAGCCAAACTAGCAAAGAAGCAAGCTGGCTTAGGCCATTTTGCACCTTTGTGCTAGAGAATGGCCGGGTTTAAATTACAGCAGCTTCAGTCTTTGCTTTTCAATCCCTTAATCCTTAAGGAGCAGAGGTTTCAGTTCAAGACAACTTCACACAGAACATAAAAAAGACGCGGTGAGCCTCCCTCAAGTAGGATGATCTTTTTTTCCTCTTCAGCTGTAATCTTTCTCTTGCATCCAACTGCAAATTAAAAAAAAAAGTCTGAAGAAAACCAGTGTCAAATAATTAATGCACCCCCCCGCACTATCGTTTAATATATATACATGAAAAGCAGTAAATGCTTTTCATGTGAGCCACTTACAGGCGGTTGTACCTGTGGTTTTCATCACTATTTTACTGGTATTCCCTCACATTAGTGAGCCTTTGTGAAACGCCTGAGCTCAAATGGGGAAAAGGAAGCTGGCCTCGCAGGCTGGTTTTACATCTGGTAGCCAACGCTATTACTTAAACCAGCTACGTCAGCTTTCCAAAAAGCTGTATAGGTCGACTCAGGGCAATTACGGTCTGATCTAAGACACATACACTTCTTAATTATTTCCAGGTGTTGTTTGAGCACTGTATTTTTCTTATCTATAATTAATATTTTCTAATAGGGCTGAAGTAAAAAAATGTGAAGCCTATTGATTTCCTTAACACTGAGTTCTCTTGGTAACAGTTTCACAAAAGTGTGTGTGTGTGTGTGTGTGTTTGTGTGTGTGTGTGTGTTTAAAAGCAGAATGTTAGTTTGGGTCCCAACTATAATTTAAATTATAATTTCCAGGTGTTATGTATACGTTTCTTTACATCAAAGGGAATGGGAATGTAATGACTTATTTAGGTTTGCTCCCTGAGGACTTAAACAGTGTATGGCAGAAGTGGTCATAATTGATTTTCAGAATCTTTCTGGAAACAGTTATGAAAACCTCTAGTTAAACTGGTATGCTGCTTTCTGGAGTTCCTGGTAGATGATGACTTATGTGAGCTTATATGGAGTCTTTTCAAAATATTTCAGTAAACCGGGCTGAATTAGTACACGTTACAAACAGCAAAGCATTCTGATTAATCCAAAATTCTACAAGCGGTTGTGTCTGGCATGCAGTGATCATATCAGATCAGGCTATTTAAAAAAAGAGAGAGAAAGAAAAACAGTCTGAAAATGTTTTTAGTGTTGTAGTTTTTAGGTATTGTAACCTGCCCTGAGACCTTATGGTAAAGGGTGGTTAAGAAATAAAATTGATATTAACAACAATTAAAAAAAAAAAAAATTGAGGAGAGTCCATAGCATCAGAAGCCTCTCCACATAAAAATAAAGTGGTGCCTGATTGATTACTCCAATTCTTCTGAATAAGAGTGATTCCTATTTTTAAGTAAACATTTCCCCCTAATAAGCTTGTGCTATAAAAGGCACCATCAGTTTAGAATGATATCTAGGCCACCTTTTATGACGAAGCTATCTCACAGTGGCTTACGTAAAAAGAACAAAACACAGTTTCAAATATAATACAAATACAAACATAATACATTCTCAAAGTTAAAACCTTTCCCTGCACAAAAGCAAATAAATAAGTAAATAAATGCACTGAATTTCTTGTTGTTTAGAGAGCTCAAAACACATGGGAAAAAATGGATAGCTAATTTTCTATCCCCCCCTTTTCTTTTCTTTTTCAATTTTGGTTCTTCTTTAAACATGGTTTGACCTTAATCAATGTCTCCGAACAAGCTTAATGTGACATAACCCTGAAACAAAAACAGGAACGCCTCTCAGGTCCAGCTTTGGAATGAAAAAGCTGTGATTATTAGTCCTCTGTGTGATCTTTTCAGATTGCGCTGATGAGATGAAGTTTAATCTCCTTTCTCTCTTCTCCAGCACCACAAACCACAGGCAGTTTAAGGCAGCCTGGAAATCTCTCACATCTGGAAGAGCCATAATTCATGGGATTTCACTTGACAGCCATGACAGGCAGCAGGGCAGCCAGAAACAACTGTCTCTTATGTTCTGCTATTTGCAAGAAGTCAGAAGAGGAGGAGCAGGCATAGGACCACATCCTTCTTTAGCATATGTTAGAGGAGGAAACGCTTTTATTTTCTGCCAGATGCTTCATGAATCGGTCCTAAATATTACATAGACAGTAGCTATCACTTCCAAACAAAATTCCTTGGTGTCTGCTAAGCTGCAAAACATATGAAGGCCTATTGTCTGGCAAAGAGTCATGGTTAAATTTGCAGATTCTTTCAGATATATATATATGTATAGATATTTCAGATTCTACGTTTTGATTTATAGGGTTTTGCACACCCTGCTGTGCGTGAATATGATACCATCTTCTAAGCAGGATTATTTCATGAAATGTATATGGGATTTAGCTACAGTAACTTTTACTGGGCAGCTCAGAATGGCCGGCAAAGTACTAGAATTTACGGCAGCACAGCTTGTGCTGTCAGGCTCATGGCTGGTGTTTATGATTTCGGCAGAAGCAGAAATAAACAACTTCTCCTTAATGGTTCTCTTTATACGGAGGCAGCAGTAGCTCTATCTGGTCTCACAACAGTAGCTGGGGCAATGGTCTGTTCCACCGCATGTGGAACCAATGCCTGACACATTTGCATTTCGGCTCCTTAGACTTTCCTGCTGAAATAGCCAGAAATGGATAAATCAGCAGCAAATGTCTGAGTAAGTAGCATTCCATTCGACTTCTTTTGAGTGCTATAAATACATTTGAGACAAATAGGGCCAGTGCTTGGAAAACAGAAATGGAGAACATTAATAGAACTCTTTTTATTTTTGGTCTCACATCTCTAAACATCCCTGTATGTTTAAAAATACATACATAATCATGTTCAATTAAGGCTTGAAAGCACAACAAAAGTAGAGGTCTAAAACATGCAAGGCAACCTTATAGGTTAATAACGGAAGGGAGATTCTCTCCTACCTATGAACTTCAAATTAAAAGGGACAGAGGAAAAGAGCAAACATTCCAGTATAACAATGCGAAAAGCCCTATTAAATGGAGACTGGTGGCTTTGTGTTTACTTGGGAAAACATATTTCCTCTGGCCTGGAAGAAAAGAGGTCAGCGACTGAAAAAACTCTGCAAACCTGTTCTGAAAAATAAAGCTAAGGCTGCAATGCTATGCATGCTTGTATGGGAGCAAGCCTCACGGAACACAATGGGACTTGATTCCAAGTAAATATGAATAAATTGCTTTGCAAAGTACAGAGGCTGGTTAATGACTTATTATCAGCCCAGGTAAATACAGTACAAATGTATTAAATTATCCCAATTGTTAAAAAAAAAGGGGGGGGGAATGGCCTTAATATAGTGAAGCACAAGGGAAGATCAACACACCAAATGAAGCTTTTTCTATAGGTAGTTTTCAACTAAGTGTTCCTCAGAGTAGACCCATTAAAATTAATGGACCTAACTTAGTCATGTTTAATTCATTTCAGGAGGTCTACTCATAGCTCTGTGTTAGCAGAACAGTAGTTTAAAATTCACTGATGTGTCACAAAAAAGAGAACACTGGTTAGCATATAACACTTATTTACATATGCAAATATATGTATAGATGCAAATTTAGGGGGGGGGGAGCTCTTACCCACCATGGTCAATGTGCTATTATTGTTTTTTTGTGAACTCCAGGGAGGTGACTTGGGTGCTGCTAATACAGCATTTTGACTTCCCTCCCAAAGGTGCACTCCATTGTCTCTTGAGACAGACAGATGCCAACAACAAAGGCAATGACAACTTCTGACCACTGGGGCTGGTGGGGCAAAGGACTGGGGAGAGGAGCTAACAGCAGGTGGAGCTAGAGAGAGGCAGAGTCAGTCAACTGGCAAAGACCAGAGTTGGAAAGGGAAGAAAGAACAAAACTAGGGTCTTGGAGTGGACAGAAATAGAATGGTTATGGGGAAGGGAGATGGTTTCTGTGCTGGACTGGAGGTTATTCGCTCCCAGTGAGGTACAGAAACCAAATAATTTTGTCATATTTTCCTACCCCTGCTTTAAACAAAAGCAACAGCACCTGCCTGCTACTTCTCATCCAGTTTTTGAAGTGGTTTACTAACATCCTGACTCTCAGAACAGAACTTCGCAGCAGCAATGTGATTGGTGCCCCTGAACCAATAAGAATTCATTCAAGATTCTTTCAACCAATCTGCGGAAAAGAGGGGGGTGGGGGTATTTTGATGTACTTGCAGTGGATTGGTTGTGGGTCCACTTCATTCAAATAACAGCAATTGGTGTGTCCTAACTGGTTAGGTGCTTCCAGTCATAAAGAAGTCCATTTGGAGGATCAGTGGGTGTTGTTGTCTAAATACTGTTTTCTGTGGGAATTGCTTGCAGAAAGACATGGGCTCCAAGCAGGAAGACAGGCAGAGGGGTGGGGGAGAAATGGGTAGGTTCTGAGGTTAAGGGAGGGTGAGAGTTTCTGAGGTGGGGTCTAGGTGCTGTTGATGCCCCTTTCACCCTTGGTCCAACCTCCTGCAATGCAGGAATCTCAACTAAAGCATCCATTAGGGATGGCCATCCACCCTCGGCTTAAAAATCTCCAGTGAAGGAGAGTCTACAACCGCTTGAGGGAGTCTGTTCCACTGTCAAACTGCTCTGTCAGAAAGTTCTTCCTGGTGTTGAGTCTGAATCTCCTTTATTGTAACTTGAAGCCGTTGGTTCAGGTCCTGGCCTCCAGAGCAGGAGAAAACAAACTTGTTCCATCTTCCATGTGGTGACAGGCCTTGAGATATTTGAAGACGGCTATCATCTCCTCTAGCTAGCACTAGTGTTTGCATATGCCAGCCACAAGCAGGAGGCTACGTCCTGACCCAGTTAATTCTGCAGTTCAGTATCATATCTCACGTAAGCACCACCAACACACTTACAATTCAATCAGTCATTTCCCACTTTGAATAACTGGTTACCAACTGACAAGCACATGTCATATTAATAAAAAAAAAGTGTGTGTCATTGTGTATATCCCAAAAATTCCCAAGTTCACCTTTTTCAGTGAAGGCAAGAGACCTTGATAACAAAAGATCAGAATGGTGAAGTTCCACCAGTGCACCCTCCTCAAATTTGCTCCAGAGGGAACCCCCAGAACAGATTAAGAGTGAGCATGGGGGGGGGGGAGGCCCATTGTGCAATCAGAAATTCCTGCACTGATGGGATGATTACTTAGTGCTGCATTGGATACAAGCCTAGTTTTAAAAACAAGGCTGAAATAATAGTTTTTACAGTGTGTTTCCCCCCCTTTGTGACTTAACACATGCTACAGATATAAGGGTACAAAGAGACATACATGAAACAGCTAAGTATACACCTGGCTAAGACTTTAAACCAAGGCCACTGTCCCATGGCTCGGTCTTGAAGAGATTCTCTCAGCTTCCTTTGTTATTCACATTAAACTTACATCCATCATCCTATTTTGGTACATATTTTCCAGAGCATGACGCTTGGTAATTAAGAATACAGAAGGTTCTATTCATTGTGGGGTATTTTCACATTCTTCAGACAGAGTGAACGCGATGAGACTGAATTTTGATTACTGTACTGAATCTCAAAGCACACAGTGATGGAAACATTCATTATATATATATATATATATGTATATATATATATATATATATAAGTTCTTCCAGCGTTTAGCAAATCTTCAGGAACTTAGGACTTAGAAACAGCAAAGTTTCAGATAACAGTCAGGCAATGTTGTTTACTGCAAAGATGATTGTATAAGAGCACTTCCCCCCCACCCCCTCTTCTTCGCTAGAATACCCACGCTTTATTTATGATTTTGGATTTTATTTCACAGCATTCCAGTTTAGTTTAGCATGATGTATTTAATAACCATGTCTACTGTCTTAATTACCCTATAAAGCAGGGTTCCATTACCATCTGACCCTCCACAGCATTCCAGAGAAACTGCAAGACCATGATAATTACCGACTGCCTGTGAGAAAATTAAACAAAAAAGGCCTAACTTTTTAAACCACCATTTTAAACGACCTATTACTTCTCAGGAATAAATCATTGATGAAATAGCCTCCTTACCAGGAAAATAGCTATTCCATACCAAAGAATTTCCCCTTGCATGATCATGAAGAGAATATTAAGTATTCCTCAGCTCAAAAGGTTAGGTTTTATGTCTGTCCAATGCCTTTTAATGACACATTTTTCTGCAATTTTACTGTAATCAAAGCCTTTTTTCCTATATAGCTTGTAGGCTATAGCTACTTTGTTAGTCTTAAAATTTTTAGTGGCTATAGAATATAAAATCTATTCAAACATGTGCAAGGAAAAATTGCATTTGTAAATTTAGAAACCTTTCATCATTAACCAAATCTCTACTTAACATTGCTTGCTTTCCTTTGATTAACACACTCATTTGGACTTCTTCTCTATATATATTTCAAAAGTGTTAATAGAAGCTCAGGGTACACACCATGTTAAAGATCCCAATCAATTTGGAAAATCTAAATCAGTTTGACCACTGTACCATTATTCCACAAAGAATCTTTTATAGGCCTAGTACACACACACACAGAGTGAGAGAATGAGAATTGCAGAAAGAGATAAAATGAGTACCAAGATGGTAGAGTGAACCATACTATTTTGGGCTCCACAAGTCAAATGCTACCTGCAATTAAATAATAATAATAATAATAAGCAGGTCAGTGAGAAATGTTCCAACTCAACCTGTTATGGCAGTTTTATCCCCCTCCCCCAGGACGTTTTTCATGTGACACATTGCCGGCAGTTTGGAATGGTATCCACCTCATTCTGCTCTGTGATCAGACTAAGCCATATTCTATTGCTTACAAGAGTTTTGTTTAAGCTAGTGGAGGCTAGTCCATTGGCCCCATCAGCCTCAGTCTGTACTCAGCCACACTTCCCCACCTTACTTACAATCAGATCAGTGGGTGAAGGAGGACAAAATTATAATTACTGTATTTTTCGCTCCATAAGGCGCACCGGACCATAAGGCGCACCTAGTTTTTAGAGGGGGAAATCTAGAAAAAAAATATTACTGCGTGCAGCCTGTCCGCTTCTCCCAGAGCTTCTGGGGCTGCCGGTGGAAGCCTGGGTCCCCCCCCCCGCCAGTCCCAAAGAGCAAAGAAGCCAAGACAGCGAGCGGGATCCATCCCGCTGGCTGTCTTGGCTTCTGCCATAGCCCCGCGCAACCACTCCAGCCGGGAGAGGCAATTTCCCCCACCTTCCGCAAAAGCCCACAGGAGCCGCGCACCCTTTAAGGAGTGCGTGGCTCCTGCGGGCTTTTCTACGAGGAGGGAGAAGGGACAGACTGGCCACGTCGGTCCCTTCTCCCTTCTGGGGAAAAGCCCCCAAGAGCCGCACGGAGCTTGTGTGCGGCTCTTGGGGGCTTTTCCTGCCTGCCTGCCTCCCTCCTGCATTCGCTCCATAAGACGCACACACATTTCCCCTTACTTTTTAGGAGGGAAAAAGTGTGTCTTATGGAGCGAAAAATACGGTAGTTGTCACTGACTGCCATTGGCTCTGGCTCCATCTACTGCTGATCTCAATGGCTTCTGCCCTACCAGTCGCAATGGGCACTAGCTGCTGCTGATTCAAGCTGTTTTCTAACACCATTTGAGGGTTAAATTAACACACGGGAAAGAGGGAATGACACTGCAGATCTGATCCTGACCTCCCCCACTTTTTTTTTTTTTAAGATAGCTATGTTGATTATGATCACACATTTAATGCGGCATGCAGTTTGGCCCTCAGGATGTATTTTAGTAAAAGCCAGATGTTAGTGTTATTATTCTTTTCCATACACAACTGACCATCATATATGGAACAATCAGAATTACTCCAACCAATGTGGCCTCAGATCAGAGACAGGGAACCCATGGCCCTCCAGGTATTGTTGGACTACATCTCCCATCATCCCTGAACACTGACTTGGGCTGATGGGAGTTGGAGTCCCAATAACATCTGAAGGCCAAAAGCTTCCCATCCCGTGCAAGAATTCTTTCTCTCAAAATATTTTTTGTTGTTTCCATGGATGGTAGCATTTCATTTCATGGATAATAGGAAGAGTAACTTTAAAAATGCATACTTTCTGCACTTGGAGACTGACCGGATTTAAAGGGTTTCTCTGTTGACAACAGAAGTAACTAGATGCTTTAATGAACAAAGAGTTTATGGGAGAGCCAAGCCACAGCTAAATTTAAAGAGGGGAAGAAAAAGAGCTTGGAAAACAATTCTGTGTTCAATCAAAAACCATGCAACCTCTACTCCACCCATAAATGGCTCAAAATAAGTCTTGTGACACATCTCTGTATGGGTAAAAGCCCCAACCACAGCCAATTAAATCTGTAAACTAAACCAAAGGTAAAATGAGTAGCTGATGACCAAGTCTGTGCAGGGCATGGATCTAAAATGAGTCCTTCAAAGACTTGCACACAGATGGATCCACTCCAAATCTAGCACCATTCTTACGTGCTGTTTGCAGAAATATGCGCACAACTTAATCACCTTGTCCCCTTGACCTAGGAGAAAGAGTTTGTGCTTGGTGATAGAGAATCTGGAATGGCAAAGAATGGTTAAATGGTAATGGAGCTGTGCTTTATGAGACAGATGTTATGGGAAATGACTTCTAACAACATAGAACTGTGTGAAACAGAATCCTAGGCCACATCCAAACCATACATTTAAAGAACATCTAACACATTATAAGCACATGGCTTCCCCCAAAGAGTCCTGGGAAACTGCAGTTAGTTAAGAGCACTGGAAATTGCAGCTCTATGAGGGTGATACTACAGTTCCTAGAATTCTTGGGTGAAGCCATATGCTAAATTTACCACCACGTTGTGCTAAATTTTCAAGGGGGTGGGGAACCGTAAGCTGATATACACCCCCCTTGTCACATAAGTGGTAGTAGGGTGATAATGAAAATGGGTATACAGTGGTACCTCAGGTTACATACGCTTCAGGTTACACACGCTTCAGGTTACAGACTCCGCTAACCCAGAAATAGTGCTTCAGGTTAAGAACTTTGCTTCAGCATGAGAACAGAAATCGTGCTCCAGAGGCGCGGCGGCAGCAGGAGGCCCCATTAGCTAAAGTGGTGCTTCAGGTTAAGAACAGTTTCAGGTTAAGTACGGACCTCTGGAATGAATTAAGTACTTAACCTGAGGTACCACTGTATTACAACACAAAAACTGCAATTATTTTCCAGCTTAATAGGGTTGCAAATGGATTTTTTCCCCTGGAAACAAGATGGAAATGAGTGCTAAAGTGCTAAAGTTCTGCTAAATTCCACTAGAATTCCAGAAGTGGCCTTTATGTCACGTGAAAGATCACATAACATGCAAAAATTAATAGGTAAGGAAAGATTCGGACAAGGGAGCAACATGCCCCCCCGGCAGACTGTTCACAAGTTACTCATATGCATGGCATAGTTACTTAGAGTGGGGCTGTACTTTTAGCACTGCCCTAGTGTCACCTTTCTTCCACTAGCAACCACACATTGCCCACATTTGTCTAAAGAGAAACTCCAGTGCACAAGATCTTGCTTGCGTGTCGGGATTCTGCACTGCACTGTTGAGAAAAAGACACTATCAGTAATGGAGCTTAAGGTGTGGCTACTATCCAAGTAACCACAGTAGCTTCCTACACATGGATGCCCTAGCTGCAACTAAACATGTATCTCCTGCATCACTCTCTACAACAGGGGTTGGCAACCTGCGGCCTATGGGCCACAAGCAGCCCATGGGGGCCATTTAAATGCCCCACAAGCCGCCCCCAAACCAGCACAGCGTGGAGCGGGGACTCACTTCCACGGCACAGGAAATCGCGTCTGCGCCGACGCCGGAAATCACATCTGCGCAGATGCGATCCGGCCCACAGAGCAATCTCTGCGGGAGTGAACCAACCCAGGTGAGGTAAACCTTGCTGACCCCTGCTCTACAGCAACCTTCTAACAGCTTGACCTCACCCCCCAAGGTACACACCATTGTCTCCAGAGACAGATGGATGTCAACTACATCTCTATCAAAAGTAAATCCTTCCTTCCTAAGCTTTTCATATAAGAAAAATGCCAGGGTAGAGAGGGTGTGGGAGGGAGAGCTCTTTGTGACTGACAGGCTTAGCTACTAATCAGAAGGAATTATATTCCCAGAACCCTCCAATGATACTGCTTTGGAGGAGAGTTATGGAAGTAATGTATCACCTTATCTGCTCTGTACTATTTACCAGTTCTGCTAGTGCTGCTTGCCTGGAAAATGCTGGACATTCAAGTCCTTTTGTCTCTGTCACTTGGCCACAATCCACTCCTAAGTCAGTTTCTGCAACTTTTGTTGCCAACTGAGCAGAACGCACACCTGAAGCTGTTTTCCATTAATCATATCTCCCCAATCATAGCATGTTACATGCATCACTCTGGAATGTTACATGATGCTTTCCTAGGGACACCCTACCATGTATTTAATTTCACAGTGCAAACCCGCCTGCATCTATCCTTCTGAAATTCTGAAGGTTTCCTCTAGGATGTTTGCTGTTTTCTTTTTTTTAAAATAATATTTATTAAAATTTTAAAAGTTACAAAAAGAAAAGAAAGAGAATAGCAGAACAATACAATACAATACAAAAACAAAAATACTACATATACATAACAAAAACAAAACAAAAACAATTAAGAAAACACATCTAATACTTTCAATGTTGTTAACTTTCATTTACTTGTTTCAGCGACCTCCTCACACCTCCCTTTTTTGTATTCCACTTCGATTAATTGTTTCAGCAAATCCTTTCCATCTTCCTCAATTTTCTGTCCTATCATTTATCTTAACACATTCTAACATTATTTTTTCCCTTAATCCATTTACAATCTATTGTACTTAATTCTTTATAGCATTTCTGCTAAAGCCATGTAACTTCATTCCAACATCTTTCCAACATTCCTTAATTTTACAATATTTCTGTAGATAATCTTTAAATTTCTTCCAATCTTCTTCCACCAACTCTTCTCCCTGGTCTCGGATTCTGCCAGTCATTTCCACCAATTCCATGTAGTCTATCAACTTCAACTGCCATGGATGTTTGCTGTTTTCATATGGATTGCCCACAAAACAATAGGGGAGATCAAATGGATCATTTTTAACTAAAAAAGGTAAATGTAAAGAACCCCTGGATGGTTAAGTCCAGTCAAAGGCCAGAGGCGGAGGAAGGGGGATGTGGTGGGGCTGGTCCGCCCTGGGTGTCACCACTGGGAGTGGGTGTGTGACAAAATGCTGGGTAACATTCACTGTGGGGCCTGCAGTGTGCCTGAGCCACGCATCTCTCCTGGGAGTGATGTGATGGCTTGGGTGCCCGCAAGCTCTGCGCTGCCCCAAACGGTCCACCCGCTGCCTCTCTCCCGCCAGCTGTAGGGTGGCTGAGTGGGAGGAGGCAGGCAGACTCCTCGGAGGCCCCGTGGAGCATCCTGCCCCAGCTCGCCCTGCCCCCGTGGGCGGTTGCCCCCCCCACAGGTGGCTGGCCCCGCCCCTGGGCACAGAGCATGCGCACCACCCTAGGCGCCCGATCGGCTTGCTCCGCCACTGTCAAAGGCGACTATGGGGTGTGGAGCTCATCTCGCTTTTCAGGCTGAGGGAGCCGGGGTTTGTCCACAGACAGCTTTCTGGGTCATGTGGCCAGCATGACTAAACCGCTTCTGGAGCAACAGAACACCCTGATGGAAACCAGAGCGCTTGGAAACACCATTTACCTTCCTGCCACAGTGGTACCTTTTTATCTACTTACACTGGTGTGCTTTTGAATGGCTAGGATGGCAGAAGCTGGGACAGAGCAATGGGAGCTCACCCCATTGTGTGGATTCGAACCACGATTATTCTACCGAAATTTGGCTGTGTCCATCTTCTTTGAAGGGGCTACAGTGCTTGCAAACTTTATCTAATTGCCCTTACAAAAAGATTTTCGTTTTGTTAATAATTTACTTTATTGTGTAAGCAGCCCTGGTGTTGGTATTGATGAAGGTTAGGATACAGAAAGGTTCTACTAGCCATGATGGCTATTTCAAACTCCACTGTTGGGAGAAATCATGCCTCTGTGTACTATTTGCTGGGAATCACAAATGAGGTGTGTGCTGTTGCATTCCTATAGGCATCTGGTTGGCCACTGTAAGAACAGGATGCTGGACCAGACTGGTCTTTGGCCTGATCCAGCTCTTACGTAATTATTCCAATCAGCTGTTTGGTACAGAGCACCACCATCCATTTTGAACAGGTCTCTGTGCGTACACTGATGCAGCAGCTGGATTAGAGGAAACTTAACAACACATGTAGCACTTGGTTCCATATTCATCTAAAGATGCATGTGACCCATGGCTTAACTGGGGCATGGACAGTTTTCATTTGTTGGCTTTCATATAATTTACATTTCTTTTTGCAAAGGTTGAAGATTGCACTCTCAACAGTTCACATGCACTGAGTAAGATTTCTTCACTGGGAGGATTTCCTGAGTGTCATTACCATTTCTGCCTTCTCAGCAATCACAGAGAATCACATCTATCATTTTCTTTGTTCCTAGTGAAAGAGTCTCTCTCTCTCTCTCTCTCTCTCTCCCTCTCCCTCTCCCTCTCCCTCTCCCTCACACACAAACACAAAACAAAAAACCTGGAAATGTATGCTGTGACAGTATACAATAACATACAGATGCCTTCAAATTATCACAGGCTTTTCTTATTTTAAAATCCTACACTATTGCCATTTATATTTTTGATGCAACTTCTTTGTACATGTCAGGTGGGACTGTGTGTGATAGAAAGTGTAATTGCTTTCTCTATTCTTCAGCTTCTGTTTCAAAGAGTCTTTTAAAAAGAGAATATGTGTTGCATATTGGTCCTTGACATCTTGTAATTTTAACCCAAAAGACCCTTTCAAGCAAGCTCCTTGCATAGCGTTCATTATTGCCTTCATTTTCAATCAGATTTTTCGGGGGATTAACTAAATCTTTCTAAAGATACCTATCACTGTAGGTCTATGCATGTGTGCTTGTCGTGTGTGTGTGTGTGTGTGTGTGTGTGTGTGTGTGTGTGTCTGGGGGAGAGAGCAAGCAAGATTCATCTTTAAAGGAACATAGTCCACTTGAAGATCACATTTCTGCTTGGAACGTATAAATCCAATATCACTAAAGACTTACTGACATTTTATGCTTACATTAAGTATTCAGGCAATAGTAACCACAGATCTGTATAGCGAACACTGCACCATAGTGATTAGATTTACCTGACGTCCTCCCACAACCTAAAGCAAGCAAACATTTAAAGAAGGTCGTGCAAAGTTATTGGGGAAGATCCTTTCTAACTATCATTTATAGGTGCTATCGTTTACTTTGTTGTTTTATCGGTAGCTCACTGTCAATCTTGGCTTGTTCACAACAGTTATTTTTGAATGCACACCTTTAGGACCAAACTATGCATTGCAGGCTTGGAATGGGAAGCTCTCTTTTCTTAGTGAAAGCAATCACAGGGACTCACCCATCCTAATCTGTACTGGGGTTGCAGTCCGTGGGGAAGTGGCTTCTCCCTTTCTTCCATGCTGTTTTCCTGCTGAACATTTACCCAAAGTAGCACCCCCCCAATAAGTAGGCCTATTGTGTAACCTTCAATTGCAGTGCACATTACAATCCATGTCCATTACAATCCACAGCTATTTTTGTTACAGAAAGCAAAGGGCCCATTGCAAGCATGTGATTTGGCCCTTACTGGGATCTGCTGCCTCCTTTTATTTGCTCTCACTCTGGTTTGGAGAGGAGTGAAGGTTTTTATCCCTATGGTGTGTTTTGATGACATGTTCATAGACCAAAAGGGTGTCACAGAGCCCCTAGCAAAGTCTGGTACTGTTATGGCATGTGAACGCAACGGGATCAGGACAAAACACATGGGTAGAGAGCTTTATATGAGGTAAGGATATCAACTTCCTTCATCCTAGCAGTCTAATTACTAAAGTAAAGATTGTTCTTTTTTACACCCCATCCCCCCGCTGAATGTATTTTTAAAATTAAAAAACTTAACTTGAAGCAACATCAGTAAATTAAATAAGTAGGTGAATCTTGAACCTTTCCTCTTTTTTAAAAAAATAATATTTATTACTTTTAAACCTTACAAAAAAGAAGAAAAAGAAAGAGAAAAAAAGAAGAAACAAAAGAAAGAAAAACAATACAATACAATATATAAACAATACACAATGCAACATTAACACATTAGACTAAACAAAACAAAGCAAAAACAATTTAAAAAACATACATCATACCATTTCAATGCCTTATCTTTCGTTCCCTTGTTTCATCGACCTCCTCTCACCTCCCTTTTTGTATTCCACTTCTATTAATTGTTTCAGCAATTCCTTTCTGAATCTTGAACCTTTCCTACTCCAACTCCTACTGTTTTCCATCTCCACTCCTGTTAACTTCAGTCATATCTGCACTACATCTGCACACTCCCCATGACATACGTGAAAAAAATCCTGGGATCTATAGTTGGCTTAGGGGTGCTGGGAATTGTAGCTCTGTGAGAGGTAAATTACAGTTCCCTAGATTCTTTATGTTCCTCTGTGTAGTAATAATAAACAGCTGAATTCTGGGAAGAAATCTAGTACATGCTGCTATTCCCATATATCCAACAAGAGATGGATTCTGGATAATCTTATGGATCCACAAGCCACCTCAGAAGACTTTGTTGTGCAATCTCTGAAGCTTCCTTTCAAATTCAGGTCAGCTTATCATCGTGAGCACTGGCATATCTAATAATATGAAAGACACTTAGTAGTTGTATCTAGCAGCCAGGATATCAGTATGATAGTCACTTGTTAAAGCACTGTCATTGGTGGTGGAAACAAAGTGGTAGAATCCTGGGTGTGAAAAAAAGCATTACTCCATGCTTTGTCTTTGAGTTTGGTTGCAGTTATTGCTGACGTTCCTCTTTGTAGGCCGAGTCCTGGTGTTACAGCTGTGTGGGCCCAGGAGAAACACCACTTACTGTTTCAACGGCGGCAGCAACTGAAGCATTTGATTGGATCCTTAATCTAAGATAGGGGTTGGAATGGACTCCCACCCCCTTCTCCACGTTCAAATTTCAGGGTACCCTGGTAGGGGAATCCAGGGGGAAGGTTTCTGCCTGAAGGCCCAGACAAGGGCTAACAGGCCATATAACTCCCCACATGGCGATCTGGCAGGATCACCCTGTTTGACTTGTGTCATGGGGGATCCTTAATCCAGGAATGACCCTAAATAAGTACCGTAATCAGTCAGCAATCAGGTTGGTTGATCCTGGATACATACCAAATGCCTATGCCAAAGCTTACTGACAACTGTAATCAATGTTTCTATCCCAAGCTGTTGTCCTGTTCTTTTTGTTGCTTTGTGCCTCCTGATGTTGAGGCATCTAATCATAAGCCTGCATTTTTATCAAAGCTTATATTTTGATCAGGGCCTGTATCTTAAAAAGCTTAAAGATTTTCAAATGTTTATGCCAGGCAGAAGACCAGCTGCCTAAGAACCTTGGCAATGTTTTTCCTCCTAGACAAGGGGGCCCCCTGATTTATAGCAGAAAACAATTCTCAAAGTCAAAAAGGGAATTACAGGCTGAGTCCGAGGACACTGACCTTGCATGTTACAGAATATAAAAAAGGCTGAGAAAACATAAATTAAGAGTTGATAAATAGTAAAACAAAACCATGTGCCTCCCATTAAACTTGAGCCATATTTTCCTAAGGTTGAAAGGTCAAGAGCAATGGAAAAGCATCAAGCTGGCAGAAAGGGAGAGAGTATTTTGGGAAATCTTTTTCTAAAGTTGTTTCTTTCTTAAACTGAGATCCTTTTAAGATTTCTTTTCTTCTAAAAGGTTATTTATGATAATGTATTAAATATATTGGCTTAAATGTAATTATGCAAAGGATTTAAGAAATGATAGATTCTTATTTCATATAGTTGGAAGAGATCACAGGGGCCATCAGCCCAGCCCCCCTGCCAAGCAGGAAACATCATTAGAGCACACATATGGTTGTCAGGCCTTTGTTTAGAGACCTCCAAAAGAAGGAGATCTTTCAATGATGATGTGAACTCAAGATCCTTGAAGATAAAAAGTTAAGATTAACCATCTGTTTTGGAAGGCAATAGGGCAAGGAGGGCAAGAGGTGAGCTGGTAATTAAGGTTCCTTGTTGAGACACATGTAAGATATATTACTACTTATTTGTCATTTATAGATAGAAGAATATATAGCTTTTTGTTTCCCAAAAAAGGCAAAGGAAATGGGTGTATCTTTTGTGATTGGTTCTAGCAAACAGCCAATAGGAATTTCAACCAGGCTGATTGGACAGAGGCAGCCACAGGAGGAGCAAGGGGGCTGGATTAAGGAAATATAAGTGCTGGCCAGAATGGCAGGAGGCCAGGCCAGAGCTTGGTAACCATATACCACTGTGCCTCATATTTATTTGTCCGACAAATAAATTATTATTTTAATTTCTCTATTGCTGCGTTGAATATTTCATTCCAGCTAAGCGTTAACCACAAGCAGGGTGCTACAATGTCACCCCTGATGGCTTTGGATTCACTGTTCCTGGGCCCACAATGTGTTTTGCTCGTCATCACTAAATGCCATGAACACTACAATAGATGGCTGTGGGTGGAAAATTCAGTCCATTTCTGGTCTGTCTCTCTATTGCAGGTGTTGATTAAGAAGTCTGTTCCATCCCGTTTTTCTACATTAACCCACTTTTTAAAAAAATGGACAGAATTTGCATTTAAATACAAATTTGGATATATTTTCTTACAAAATTCACATTTCTACACACTTTTTTTTTAAAAAAAGCATCTCTAAATATATTTTAAGTGCAGTCCAGAAGAAGTGCAGATCAGGTCAGAATGTATCAGAATCCACAAAGTTTAACTTCCTCAAGCATCCTTACCTGGGTGACACACAACCTCAGTCCAGACAACACAGCAAAGGCCCCAGTGGCTGAGGAAATAATTGAATTTTCCCAGCATCGAGGTACTGCTGTTTGCAACATCACCCAAAACAGATGCACTTCATTGATGGAAGCCATCAAGATCCTAAGCAACTAATTACCAACAATATTTGTTACACTATAAACAGATCATTTGGAAAGAGACTTAAAGAAATTGTGGATGTAGAAGAGTGTTTCTCTTCCGGCATTTTAATCACCACAGAGATTCGCCGTTTTTTGCCCCATAATAATCCTGCTGAATACAAAGCCTTCCCTGGGGAAGGTAGCAGATATGCATGATAATATAGCAGCTGACCCCCCTCCACCTTAGAGCTAGATTGCAGGTTATATACTCAGATGGTTGCACTGGGACGCAGAGAGCTACGCTGCTCATTCAAGAGCTCTAAGAGGCATTGTGCCTCAGGCAGATGCAATACCTCCTGGAGCTATCTAACGCATGGGGGAAGTGTACTTGCTGTGCCATCCTTTAAAAGGTTGCAATATGTGTTCCGCTCTGCTACAGAAAAACAATTCTGCCGTTTAGATGCAAAAAGAGCTGAACGCACTCTTTTGGAGCTGTGCTTCGTTTGGAGTGTCTCACACCCACCGGAGAGTGCAAAGATTGTGAAAATGCTTCAGCCTTGTTGAGTGACTCCAGAGGCAGCCGCTTGTCTTGACCCTGTTTTTTTTTTTTTGCAAGGTACACAGAGCCACTGTCATTAGCACAGATTTCTTTCCTTCAGTGTGTCAGCGCATGCTTTTTCCCCAAGTCGAAGACTTAGGGTAGCCAACACGAGTTTGAGGTGCAGCGAATATGTAGGAAAAGAAAATAAGCTTTTTACTTTAGTTTGCACCTCTTTCTACTTGCAGCTAATCTCCTTCACGTTCTGCTGTAGCCTTTTCCCTCATTCATTCCAATTTATCTGTATTTATTCCATGTGCCTCATAGCACCATCCTTCATCCAATTATTATTATTGTTAAAAAAGAAACTTGCTTTCTTCTAAGCCTAAGTACATTTATCACATATTTAGCTTTTCCATCCTCATAACAACCCTGTGAGGTAGTCATAGACTGTTTTCAGGGCCAGATTTAGGCTTGATGAGGCCCAAAGCTACTGAAAGCAATGGGGCCCTTTATATGTCCAGCTGTCCTTTGTCAACAACAAATTGTCACTGTTTTTTTGTGTTGAATATATGCTATGTGGTAATTTATGGACCTAATAGGTATCTAAATCCATTTGCCTCGGGTTACAGACGCTTCAGGTTACAGACTCCGCTAACCCAGAAATAGTACCTAGGATTAAGAACTTTGCTTCAGGATGAGCACAGAAATCGTGCAGTGGCGGCACAGCAGCAGCAGCAGTGGGAGGCCCCATTAGCTAAAGTGGTACCTCAGGTTAAGAATAGTTTCAGGTTAAGAATGGACCTCCAGAACAAAATATGTTCTTAACCTGAGGTACCACAGTATATAGAAATGAGCAAACCAGTGATATTTTAGGGAGCAGGCTAGCAGGCGGGGCCCATTACTTACATCATAGGAGCCTACACAACACAAAACACTATTGCTGTATGAAGGTTTTATTTTATTTCTTTTTATCTTATATTTTGGAAATGTACATCCAGGTTTTTTTCCCTTTAATTTTTTTGAGGGCCCTCAAGAAGAGTGGGGCCCTAAGCTATAGCTTGTTTAGCTTATACGTAAATCCGGCATTGATTGTTTTACAGGTATTTGAGCAGTGTCATGGGAATGCCCACAGGATTTTTTTCATGACACAGACAATGTAAATACTCCTAATAAATAAATAGGCGAACATAGCAAACATCCGAGAATGGGGTCTACAGTTTCTGGTACATCTGGTAACTGAGTGATGGCAAGGCCGGGCAAGAGTATGAAATGAGCCTCTCAGTCAAAGCACTGGAATTTTGGGTCCCTAGTAGGTATTTGGGTCCCTAGTAGGGGACGCGGGTGGCGCTGTGGGTAAAACCTCAGCGCCTAGGACTTGCCAATCGCATGGTCGGCAGTTCGAATCCCCGTGGCGGGGTGCTCTCCCGTCGTTTGGTCCCAGCGCCTGCCAACCTAGCAGTTCGAAAGCACCCCCGGGTGCAAGTAGATAAATAGGGACCGCTTACCAGTGGGAAGGTAAATGGTGTTCCGTGTGCTGCGCTGGCTCGCCAGATGCAGCTTGTCACGCTGGCCACGTGACCCGGAAGTGTCTGGTACAATTCACATGTGTGTCCAGTAGGCTGAAAGTTTTGCACCTTTCAGACTGGTAAAGATAAACCTCAGCCCACTCTCCTGCTATAAAGCACCTCTAAACTGCAGGTGAAGTGACTGGGCTGGTGGTGACGTTCCCCTTGATACACCTGGGCAGAGAAAATGTAGTCAGAGTAACCATGCAATTGGCCTGGCCATATGGTTCCTATATCCAAATGTTTAGAGAAACCCATGGGAAGAAGCCAAGGCATCATTGCTGCTGCCAGATGAAAGTAAATTGGGCTTGAGATGCCTTGATGCCATGTGTCACTGTGGTCTATTGACTGCAACAAACATTAAAATGTAGTTCAGGTGAGGTTTGCAAAAGCCAGTTTTGCTTGTTTTGGTGTCCCCTCCCTGCCTTAACCACTGTTGAAGCTGTTCGTTTCCCTTCTTCAGACTTTCAATCTATGAGCTCCCTTTGTCCCTTCCTCTTCTTTCGCAGATTGCAGATGAGTTCAGATACTCCTTCTCCCTGACTGAACACTGAGTGGCAGAAGATGCTCTTAGCGCTTCTTTGGCTTCCCCTGTGCAGGAATGTGGAGTCTCTGCTGGGATCATACAATAGCTAATTACATATTCTCACTTTGTACAGCGCAGGCTTTCTAAACAAGAAATGATCCTCTTCCTTCATTGCAAATGCAAGTAACCTCACAGGGTTGTTGTGAAGATTAAAAATGTGAGGGTTTTGCATCCCCCTTGAGCTCTTTGGAGAGGGAAAGTGAGAGATGAATGTAGTAATAAACAAACAACAACACATTTAAACTCTTGACACGAAAATCAGAATTCTACCACTATATCCCCTCAAAAAAATTAAGATAAAAAAATGCCTGAATGAAAACTCCTTCCCCATCTTTCCTCCATATGTAATGGAGAAAGCAACTGTGCCTGATGTACTACAGAAAAGCTTTTGACAATGACCGCATTTGTGGGTCTTATAAGTTTAATATGGAGGGAAAATCATGTAAGTTGTGTTTGTTTCTGAAATAACACACAATAGATTACATCAACACTTTGTGGACCAAATATAGCCGTTAAATGCACACGAGAAATTTATAATGAGAGGAAGAAAAGAAACAGATAGATGGATAATTTTATGAGTTTCATGAACGGTTTGTGGCTAGTGATGACTAGGAAGATCCAGGGGTTGTGCTATGCAGAAAGAATGTATTTATTGGACACAGGGAAATCTGGAAAAATTTAGAGCAAAAATGTGGAGGGGTTTATTGATTCTGCCTATGGCACTGGTTTGACTGTAAAACAAGTCATGGTTTGTTTCCTAGCACAGAAAGGTTTTGCTGTGGAAGGAAAACTAGGATGGATTATTTCCTGACAGAAACACTGATCTCACTTCATGTCTGTTCAGGAAAGGAAATTCAGTGTTGACTTCATCCTGGCTCCACCCATATCCAGAGGAAGGGGAGTGCTTAGGTCCTGGTAAAGGGGGCAGAGTATATGAGAAGCAGTGTATGGAAGGCTTCAGTCATTCTGCGTCTTATGGTTCCCTGCTAGGGACTAGGAAGCTTCAGATTATTGCACTCCATGGAATTCTCTGTGCCCCCATAGGAGTTGTCAATGTACATGTCTAGTTGCCAACTCAAGCTGGAAGCATTTCAGTTATAGGCTGGCATAATATCAGCCCCGAGTCTGTCAAAAAAGAGGTGCCACCCACCCACTGGGTGACCCCATTCACTCCTAGTTGTTTCCACCTGGACATTCAGATACATCACTGCATTTAGGAGTATGATGAAGTTCCAAACCTGAGGGAGAAAAGCATGCAATGAACTTAAGAATGCAAGAATCTCCCTACTGGATCAGACCAAAGGCCCAATTAGTCCAGCATCCTGTTCTTACAGTGATCATCTAGATGCTTATGGGAAGTCCACAAGCAGGATCTAAGCTTGTGAATCCCAGCAACTTCTGTTCAGAGGCATAATGCCTCTGGTTCTGGAGGAAGTACATCACCATCATGGCTGGTAGCTACTGATAACCATATCCTCCACAAGTTCCTAACTTTTGTCCATGCAACTCCCCATTGTTCTCTGAACCAATGATGTTCCCCAGTCACATTCCAAACAATGCTATCATTTCCTGGCTTTAGTCAGGAGATTGACGTGGGAGATCATGCTTCTTAATGGTGGTGAGTGAAGGACACTCTGGATATATTTGGAAACACTCGCTTACTTAGTTTTAAGTGACTAGAGAGGAGGAGACAGAAGTTGCTCAGCTGGAATCTGCACATGTTCTGAGACACTCCCTCTATGACTACTCAGCTTATTTCTTCTTTCTGCTTATGAATCTCACTAACTGAACTTGGGCAAAGCACTAATTGCATTCCTCTAAATGATAAGATAGTGCCCATTTCTATAATACAGTGTCCCACCGCCTGATTTGGTTTTGGACCATAACTCCCATTGTCTCTGACCTTTGGCCCTGCTGCCTGGAACTGGAGTTCAACATCTGGGGAGCACAAGATTGGGGAAAGCTGATCCAATAACATCTATTTATGTTGCTCTGTCATTGGCGGCTTGTCTTGTTGTCATCTGGAACCATCTGTTTGCATGTCCTCTTAGTCACTGCTCTCAGCTGATAAGAACACAGGAGGCACCTGCTGGATCAGTCCAAAGGTCCATCTTGTCTAGAATCGTATTTTTCATAGCGACCAGCCAGATACTTCCACAAACAGGACACGAAGGCAATAGCATGGAGGCTCCATCTAGTCATTGCCACACAAGATGATAAGGTTATAATGCACAAGTGGTAGCTTGTAACTCATCAGGGTCTGCACTGTGTTGGCCCCCACCATTGTCTGCCACACCATGGTAGGAGTGGCTAGTGCAGTGGGGCAGTGCTGGCCACCACCCTCTTGATAGTGGCATTGGTGATTACTTGGATGAGGTGGTATGGCAGGGGCCACATGACAATGGTGGGTGGCACAATGGACATGACTCTTATGCTTAAAAAGGTAAAAGGTAAAGGACCCCTGACAGTTAAGTCCAGTCGCAGATGACTCTGGGGTTGTGGTGCTCATCTCGCTTTACAGGCCGAGGGAGCTGGCCTTTGTCCACAGACAGTTTTTCCAGGTCATGTGGCCAGCATGACTAAACCACTTCCGGTGCAACGGAACACCGAAACCAGAGCAGCACATGGAAACGCCATCCACCTTCCCACCGGAGTGGTATCTATTTATCTACTTGCACTTTTTGGTGTGCTTTCGAACTGCTACGTTGGCAAGAGCTGGGACCGAGCAACGGGAGCTCACCCCGTCATGGGGATTCGAACCGCTGACCTTCTGATTGGCAAGCCCAAGAGGCTCAGTAGTATAAATCAGAGGTTTATACACACATATCTCTCCATCCAGGCAAACAAGGGATATCAAAGAGGTGGGCAGGGGAAAGGAATTGAACATAGTGCTATGACACTCATTCTGTCAGCTCAAGCATTTCCACGTCACAGACAGCACAACCTCCCCTCTCCTGTGCGTTGTTCTGAGAGGTCCCATTGACCTCCCCAGAGCCAATTTTGAGGGTACAGGATGTAGAGAGGGGGTGGGAGCCCTGTTGCACTAACAGAGGTCCTTGTTCAGGCTTCTCCTAGTGGGACTCATTAGCCAAATCTCACCCATCATCACTGTTCAAGGACTGATGTGACCATTGCAAAACAGTAAGAAATGTATTTGTAATAGCATTTAATGTGTTTCATTGGTATTTCATTGAAATTTCATACCCATTGACAATGTGAATAGATAATATTGAGGGATATTGCTGATTTTCTGAATGTGTACACGTATTTAAAACCATTCCACCAAAGCATTACTATGATTGGCCAGTACAAAGCTCAACATTTTCAACCCTTGCATATTCTGACATCTTTATTTCACATATGGCACTCCAGGAAAAAATGAAATAGAATGAAAAGTTAATGTAGCAACAGGGCTTGTACAAAAGTATAGCTCTCCACTGAGTAGCCTCTGCTTTACCAACATTCAATCAAATTCTCATTTAAGAGTGGGGTTCTTGTTTTTTTGATGGCCTATTGTACAGAAAAGAGGGAGAGACAGAGAGAGAAAGAAAGAAAGAAAGAGAGAGAGAGAAAAAATCGGGATGTAATCTGCATTTGGTCATGGGTAGCAAGTCAATGCAGGGCTTTTCCTCCCTCCCCCAGAACAAAATGAAACATTCCTTTTATTTACTAAACTCGATGCATTTTCCAAAACACAGGGATTTTTTTTTAAAAAAAATAAGTTATGTGGCGTGGATCCAGCCAGGAAACCTGTTTTACTGATGGGGTCTTTGCTTATCCTGTGTTCCTGTCATCAGTCTGACCTTGCCGCTTTTCCACAGTGCCATTATACCCTGGGTGCTGGCTTATTTTCATACAGCAGCCCCCAACTACTTGATCCCACTTCATCTACTTCACGGACACAGACATTTGTTGGGCTTATTAGCTCAGCAGGGGCCTTATCATATTTTGTATCGGAGGCTGCTGGAGATGTCAAAAGATGGAAATGCCGTGTAGCTTTTTATCCTCCCTCCTTGCACTTTCTCCTCCAGCCCCACAGCACATTTGGATTCAATGCTCTGCTGCCACTAGCCACCGAGATCTCTTTAAATATGTCTAGCTTTGCCATCTGTACCAATAAAACTGCAAAGGCTTAGCCATGATTAGGCTGTCAAGATTTATTAAGTTAAAAAGTATCAAAGTTTCTTGCTGCAACCCCAGACCTTTTAAGAGTCCACCTCCTTTACAATCCCTTCCCCACCCCCACCCCCGCCAACACTAGAATCAGTGTGCTTCGCTTGACCTTGACCAACATATGCACCCAGGGAACACTAATGAATTTGGGCCAATTCATCTTGGAACTCCAAATTTAATCAAGCTGACATGCCAGGGAAAGCAGACTGTAATTAACTCCTAGCATTTTAGGCAATCTGTAAAATTCATAAACTTAGCTCGATCTGTGTTTGTGTTATTAAACATTATGTTTGTTTGCTTTAACAGCATACCAGGTTAGGAATCGCAGGATCCTTACAATTAAAAACGGCATTTCTCTCCCCCCCGAAATAAAGGATGAAATGCTTTTAAAAATAAAAATAAAAACAACGCGAGGAATCTGTGGTGCTGCCAATAATGCGAGCACTGTGATCTCCTGTTACTGAGCAGAAAAATTAAACATAGCCAATTAGCTCATTCCTGCAAAAAAGAAAAGACAGGAAAAAGGAAATTTAAAAAGGGGGGGGGAGCTATCCAATCATTTTATGCAGTGTTTTTGATATAAATGAATGCCTGGAAAATAAATACAGAGATTGTCCCCCGTTGGATTTTTTTTCATTTTAAAAAGATACATTAAAAAATAAATAAACATCCAACAACATACAAGGGATCTCAGCAATAAAAGAAAGTTTAAGCTTTCTGTAGTTTTTGCATAACAATATTGGATGTTGTGCTTATGCTTACTGATCATTATCTCACAAATTCTATGAATTTTAGATAAAGATTGGTACCCTTTCCCATGAAATGCTGCACAAATGAAAGGAGGCCACGCTACCTGCCCTCAGGGACAAAAAATGATGCTCAGTGAAATCTTGACAACATGGACAAAACAAAAACAATATACGCAAAACAAAAACAAAGACTTGGTCGTCTCTGATGCTGCTGCTACTGAAGTCCCTGTGGTTTGCAGGATTCCCTTATAGTCTCTTGTGGTCACCAAAACTACCCCCAGGGCAGGACCTCAAATCCTAAAGCCTTCACACTCTCTCTTTTTTATACATATATAAAGAAACATGTAGGTCCCCTGTGGCCACTTGAAGAGATGGGAGGACAGGATTTGGGCCAAAGACATTAAAAGCGACCTTTTTGTGCAGGTTTCATACGAAAGGGGAAATTGTGCTGGGTTAGAATGGAAATAGAATTAAATGGTTGAAAGTTTTAGCATTTTTACTGAATACATTTTTTTATTCAAAATAATGCCTAATGTGATGCATTATTGTATGCTGTTTTCACCAATTTTTCTGTACACGTTGCCTGGATGGAGAACTTAATTGCAAAATTTGGATAAAATGTGAATTCTGAAAGAAGACCTCCTGCAGATACTGTCGTATCAGTTATATTTACCAGAATAACACTATCTCAGCAACAAGCCTGGAGAATACAGCATTCAGTAAGACAGCATTCACCAACCTGGTCCTTTCAGTCATCCCAAATTATCAAATTATCAGGGAGGATGGGTGTTGTCATCCAGAACATTGTGGGGGGCGGGGCACCAGGTTGGGGAAGGCTAGTACAGTGGTAAAGGTAAAGGTAAAGGAACCCCTGACCATTAGGTCTAGTCATGGCCGACTCTGGGGTTGCAGTGCTCATCTCGCTTTATTGGCCGAGGGAGCCGGTGTACGGCTTCAGGGTCATGTGGCCAGCATGACTAAGCCGCTTCTGGCGAACCAGAGCAGCACACGGAAATGCTGTTTACCTTCCCACTGGAGCGGTACCTATTTATCTACTTGCACTTTGATGTGCTTTCGAACTGCTAGGTTGGCAGGAGCAGGGACCGAGCAATGGGAGCTCACCCCGTCGCGGAGATTCGAACCGCGACCTTCTGATCGGCAAATCCTGGGCTCTGTGGTTTAACCCACAATTTGTTCCGGAGGTCCATTCTTAACCTGAAACTGTCCTTAACCTGAAGCACCACTTTAGCTAATGGGGCCTCCTGCTGTCGCTGCGCCGCCAGAGCACGATTTCTGTTCTCTTCCTGAAGCAAAGTTCTTAACCCGAGATACTATTTCTGGGTTAGCGGACTCTGTAACCTCAAGCGTATGTAACCTGAACCATATGTAACCCGAGGTACCACTGTATAAGAAAAGAGTCAATTTGCAAATTCCTCCAAGTGTAGATCTAAGGTATGACAGTTGGAGTGAGGCAGCACCTCCTGCACCCAAAGTTGACTCACCAATTATTTACTCAACTTCTCACATCTGTGCACTGAGCATAGACATCTCCAAAGGGGCATCTATACATGAGCAGCTGCTCACTGTTAGGTGTTCTGTGCCATGATGATGTGTGGAGGATCATATGACTAGGACTTAGAAAAACTACCTATATACGTTTAGGGTACTATATAATATTAAGAACAACTTATTCTGCCTTGTTGCCTTCTGCTATTCGCAGGTTTATTCATAAAGGAATAGCTGATATGCTGAAGTTATGTTATGTTAATCTCGTAGATGTGACCCAGGCTCGCTCTCTTTGCTGCATCTTGAGAGATAAACAGATGTGATGGGAAGAAGGAACGCAGACAAGGAATCCTACGTAAGCACTGCTAATTATGTGCTGTGCATTTTAATAGATGCAAAAGGCTCTTCACATATATTATTTATTAAAGATATTTATGCCCTAATGACCAGTAAAAGCTAGCAAAGTGCAACTGGATGGTTGATGACCGGAAACATGAATCTTTTGCTTAGAGAAAGCAATCTCTTTGCCACCATTATATGTGCAATGATGTGGCTGAGGATTAAAAAAACAACTAAAAACTTCAAAGCTCATGAAGTTTCCATTCTGTTCTTGCCCCCCAGATCAGTTATGATGTGGTAATAGCAACAAAGCCCCTTCACAATGAAAATATTATGTTCATAGTTGGGCTGCCAGATAGGGTTTTTCATAGAATTGTAGAGTTGGAAGGGACCACGAGGGTCATCTAGTCCAACTCCCTGAAAAGCAGGAATATTTTGCCTAACATGGGGCCTGAACCCACAACCCTGAGATTAAGAGTCTCATGCTCATTTTTGAGAAATGTACGGCTGATTCACACAAGCATGTGCATGAGTTGATTTCTTATCAACTGATCAGTCAACACAGAACAGGCAAAATGTTGTGTTCTTCGAAGTAACACCCGATTAAAACAAAACTTGTATCTTTGGTGTTAGATCTGTGATGATTCCGCCCACTTCTTGTTGCAATAATCAAGTGATGAATATGCCTGTGTGAATTACCCCTTCAGCACAGCATCTTTCAGACTGGCTCATAAGGTTTCAGTACCTGCCTAGCAGACCTGGATGAAGTAGCAGCTTTGTTGCTCTGCATCTTTTATTGGAACTCCTTTAAATTCAAACAGTATAAAGGCTGCTCTGCAACGCCCCTTCTTCAACGAAGGACCAAGTAAGTGAACAATAATTGATGCAGTCATGTTATGGGTGCAAGATTCTGCACATAGATAGATCCTTGTAGATTTCAATAGAGCCCTGCTCCTTTATCCCTGGTAAAGGCAGTACACCAGGGCAGCCCAGGGAATGGAAGATCTCTGTGTATCTCCCACATACACACCCATAACGTCTCCTTGCTTTCAGTCAAATTATGTGAGCTCTAGTGCTAGAGTTCCCAGTTTTTTGGGTTTGGCCTGGACAGGAGCATTCAAAATATAATTTGGCATCTCTGGTCTGAAATGTTTAACCCAGGCTGTACCACATGTTACTTCTACATGTTTAAATATGCTTCAGACACCACAAGATGAGGGCAGGTTTGGATGACTCTAGTTCTGAGTCCATGTACTGAAGTACATGCTGGCACCTTACCTGTCAATGTGGGAGTCAGCAGGAGCATGGTGGTCTCTCTCCCCACCGCAACCTAGCGTCAAGTGTAGGGCTCACTAATTGTCAAGTGGCAGAGGAGCCAACCTCCACAGCACGTTGCCAGAAACAGAAAAGACAATGAAAAGTCCTTACCACCTTCTTTTTATTCAATATTTACAGAGAGAGGCTTGTGAATGCAGCCTTTTGGAATAATGGCGGTGTCCCAACTAAATCTCCATGCTTCTTCTCTCCCACTTCAACAGCATTGCCCCCCTTTACGGTGACCGCTTAAGGCCATCTGTCTCCAAGCCCTTTGCTCTCCTACTTTTCAGGCTCGCCGGGTTCTGGGAGATGGTGGGTCTGGAATGCTTTCTAGTGACAACATGTCAGCCAGCTGCTGCTCTGGCTCTGCCTCCTCCTCCTCTCCCATTATTTCCCAACTTTCCCCCTCATCTTTCTCTAAGCTGTGACTTCCCTCAAACCCCTGTTGTAATTCTGAACTGTCTTCTTCTCTGGAAGGGCCAGGTTGAGGAGACAGTCTCCAACACTCCTCCTCTGCCCAGTCCCTGTCACTAATCCTAAACTGGTAGGAGCTGGGTTCACACAAACCCCTCCATACATTCGAAGAACACACAAAGGGAACACACAGTCTAGTCCCATCTACTGCTACTGTAGGGTGACCTAGCCCTGTCCATCACTACCACCCCAAAGTCTCTGCATTCAGCTGGCGCTAGAAGGAGTTCAGTGCATTTACAAAAGTACACAGGCAGAACTCCTCCAGATGCAGAGGGACTCTGCCCAGCACATATAACTCCTTCCAACATCTGTTGAATGCATAGACAGTAGAAAAGCGGCAGCAGTGGGTGGAACTAGACTGCATGGCCCTGCGATCATCTCCCTGCCTTCTTTAGACTCAAGGATGGCTTCATGTGAACCCCTTAGTTAATTTGGAGTGCGTGCTTCAAGTGCCACTCTTCAAGGTCCTCTATCAATAGTTAGCTGCTTTCATGACAAAGTCTTGATATAGAGCAGAGTGCTATGGAAAGCCTGTTAAAACAAACTAGTTAAGGACCTTTCAGTGGCAAACGGTTGGCCCTAGTCTCTAGGTGCTAATATTATGTGATGGCTTATGCATATTGGAGGGCATACCCAAAGAAGGAATATGGTGCTTGAAGGTAAAACAGTATAATACTTGATTAATATTATGAAGAAATCACAACACATATTGTTTTACGAAACAAGTGCAGTGCAGGTTGATAAAAATCTTGTGCCACTAATGAAAGTAACCAATATAAAATTATCACTGGACACAAAAGATCACATTTCTATATGGAATAAATGCATGGTTGAAAAGCAGAGTAGAGTAATTTGTGGTGATGCGGGCAGAATGGTTAATTTTGTGAGGACATTTTGGATGATTCTACTGGATGAAGTTCTGATGAAATTGTCTAGGTCCCCTCATCTCTGCATATATTGCATATCTAAAGCAGGAATTTATGGCCTTGCACTCAGGTTCCTAACCTTTAGAGACATTTAATGAATTCCGATGACTTAATATCCTTCCAGTAGGTTTGAAATTGTTGTGGCGTGAAAACAATAACCATAGGCATACAGGCATTTTGTTATTATATGGCTTGCTTCTAATTTCACGGAAGTCATCAGCCATCTTGGCAGTTATGTATAGAGCTTAACTCTCTCCCACTTAAATTGAGCATTGGCTGCACCGTGTCCACTATTCATTATTCAGATCTATTACCCTTGTTGGCCTGTTCCAGGCTTATGCAGGATTTGCCTTTCTTTTCTAAGAGGTGAGATAATGGTCATCCCAAGTAAGCTCCCCTCCACCACCCCAATAACATATCCTTAGTGTTTACATTTTATCCCATCCGATGCCCATACTATTTTAAACATGATATGTGGTTTGCTAGTAGTTTGCAATTCTCATACCTCATTGCATAAATTAATGAACCAGCCTGCACCTCATTACTCTCTGAGTTAAGCATAATTGCCACTTGAAATATCGTGAAGTGATAGTTTCCATTCTGTCCAGTCCATTGTTTTTATCAAACAGAGAGGCTTGTTGAGAATTGCACTCTGACATTTTCTTTGGGATAGCATGCTGATTCAAGGACAGCGATATCAACATTAACAAATCAGAGTAGTCATCTTTTTGAGAAAACAAATGATAATTTTCTTCAACGTGGGCTCAAGTTAGATATTGGAACTCATTAGCTTTAGAGCTTCACTGCATCTCTTCACTTTGCCGTTGTTCTCTATTTTGTAACTTTCACAGATTTATTTCATGTCTGAATTTACTACCATGTAGGGGAGACAACGGCTGCATTTCAGGCATTATTGTAACTTAGAAATTCCATGCGGAGGGGGTTCTTCAGGGAGCTCTTTGTCTATGTCCACTGTCTGAGGCAGGGAATCTCTAGTATTCATGGATGCTCCTGCACAAAGCAGAACCCTGGAAAATCAGAGTTCCATATTCCACGGATAGCCTTCGCAAGTAGAAGGCTGCTCCCTGCGTCAGACATTTGCCCTTCGGCTCAGGAAGGGCAATGGGTACAGGGATGGCAGAGTGGAGCTGATGTGCTCATCCCCGTGACTCCCCATCACCAGAGGTGGATTTAGGGCAGTGTGACCAGTTCACCTGCACAGGGTGCTAAGCTGAGGGGGGAATTGCAGAGCACTGCAACTTTGATGTAGTGCATGTACAGAACAGAAGGCAAGAGACAGGGGGCACTGAAATTTGACCTCACACAGGGCGCTGCTGAACTTTGAAAGACCAAAGTCTGCCCCTGCTTTCACATGCACAATGTCCAGATTTCAATGATGCCAAAATCGGTAAAATGTACACTCACTTCATTGACTCTCATGGGCATGGAGGAGCTGTTCATAATCAGGAGCTTCCTTATTGCCTTCAATGATAGAGGATCACTCACATGAAAATCGGAATATGCAGCCATGAATTGTTCCTCAGTACTGAAAAAACATAGGGCATCCTGACGGGAGCTCTATGAGTAGACTGGAGCCCAGCAATATTTCTTATGGTTCTTGTGAATAGAGGTTTCCCATTAGTGGTAGTGGAGGAAGACCAAATCAATGGACACAAAATAATGTATCCCAATCCAGCAAGGGCTACACCGAGGCAGGTTCCACATAGGCATCTCTTGTGGGGCTGAAAACCACATGAACAACCTCATTTTATGCATGTAGTTATTGACTGCATCCAGATTCTCTGTGTGTGGTCTCTGTCGTTCAATTAGCAACCATGGCCACAGCCCCAATCCGGAAGATCAGTGCAAACTGGAAGATCACTGCACACTACATGGATCACTGTTTCAGAAACCTGAATCTTAAGCAGGTGATTGGTGCTTTCAGAACAATAGCATATAGTTCAATCAACACTACTGAGGATTTTCCCCTTATTTATGTATTTATTCTTACATTTATATCCTCCCCCCACCCCAAAATCGAGATGGCTTAAGGGCAGTATCTCATTCAGGCATTGACCATACCTAGACCTGTAAGGTTGCTGCATCATGTGCCTTTAGACCAAGAATCTGGAATATTTGGCCTTCCAGATTCCATCTCCCATAAGCCATAGCCAACATGGCCATTGGTCAAGAATGATGGGAGTTGTAGTCCAGTTCCTCACCATTGCTTTAGACATTGAAACTATGATTTTGTTAACTTTCCTCTCCTTCCTTAGTTCTATAACTGGAATTAGACTTAATAATCATGACAGTCTTTCTGTTGCACTGCCAGTATGCAAAGGGCTTTACATGATCCATTTATGTTTCTGTAAGTTGACCCCCATGGCCAGACATTTTGTGAGCTTCATGACCAAGCAAGTGCTTGAACCCGGGTGCATCACAGCAAGCAAAGCCAACTGTCTTCGACTTAAGACTGAATTGCATCAAATTGTATTGTAAACCTGGGTCCTAATTCACTTGCAGGAAGGTTACACAAGTCTGCTCTTTACTGAGTCTTCATTCTGACAACACTGAGACAAGTTCTTTCCAGTGTACAGTGGTACCTCGGGTTAAGTACTTAATTCGTTCCGGAGGTCCGTTCTTAACCTTAAACTGTTCTTAATATGAAGCACCACTTTAGCTAATGGAGCCTCCTGCTGCTGCCATGCCGCTGGAGCACAATTTCTGTTCTCATCCTGAAGCAAACTTCATAACCCGAGGTACTATTTCTGGGTTAGCGGAGTCTCTAACCTGAAACGTATGTAACCTGAAGCGTATGTAACCCGAGGTACCACTTTATTTTCTGTTTGCTTTCCTTGTTGCAAAAAGTCTGATCTTTGGGGGGAAATTGTTTTATTGTGCAAGACCTCCAAATCAACTTTAATTGTGTAACCTGAATTTGCTGGTATGTGACTGAATCTCACCCAAAAACAGTGATAGTCTAGAAGCACTCTTGCCTGCGGTTTGATCTGTATGGCTATTTTTTCATTTATCTCTGTGGTTTGTTTTTTTAATGTAACTCTATTGGGCACAAGTGGAAATGCCATTGTTAGCCATGACTCCACTTTTGTGGCTAGCGTCCATAGTTGCATTGTGATTTTACTGTTCCCACTCATTCAATTTCACATATGGTATATTTTGATGGAATTAACTCTGGTCGGCAAGGATTCTACACTGCAAAGGGCACACATCATCAGCAGTTCGTAATGCTGATTCAATACTAAAAAGGCCCTAAACACATACACTGACTATTTCTGCCCAAGGTTAAATATAAATTTATACTACCAAGGCATTATACTGACTTCCTTATTTGAAACAAGAGAATGCATTCTTTTTCTTTCTTACATGTGGACACATGCGTGCGCGTACACACACACACACACACACACACACACACTCAGACATAGATATATGGTATGCCACAGAAAGTGCTTTTGGACAGGAGGAAAAAAAAATCAGAGTTGAAATTATACTGCCATATAGCCTTTATGTGAGCTCTTCTCATTATATATTTATTGTTTCTTCACTATCAAAAATGATCATTATCATTGCTGTTTTCACCTGCCTTTCAAAACCAAATGCCTGTTATCTTTTCTTTGCTTCACCCAGATACATTCTATGGTGCATGCAGTTAAACATAAAATGATAAAATGTTTCTATGGACAGACTATTTTTCAAGGAAACCTCCCTTTCCCCATTCTTTCTGCAGGAGAGCAGCTCAAAGCTTCCTTTTCCGTTTCCGCAAGAGGATCAGCAAAGCGTTTTTTCAACAGTCCATGCCAGGTCTACTTGTGAATCAGCCTGGTGAGTTTAATGCTTCATTTATGAGGGGATGGGTGCATCTAAATGCCTCTTTCCCTAAAGAACTTTCATTGCTAGCAAGTTGGTGCCAGAATCCCAAGACATAGAACCAACCAAAGCATTCAAATTCACCTTGGATGTACATGAATAGTGCTTACATGCGAGGCCTACTTGTGTGAACAGTAAAATATTAGGGAAGTTCTCCCAGGGGAGAATGCAGTGGTACTAGTTTTTATTGATGGGGTGCAACAAGGAGGCAGAAGTTTTGAACTCATAAGCTCTGATGCTACCACATCTTCTGCGAGCAAACTTCTCTGACATGTGCAATGATGCTTGTGCCTGTGGATAGGAAACTGCCTTCCAGTGCCTTTAATTCAGTCAGATTGGTTCATCTAGTTCAGTACAGGAGGTGAGCATTTTGTGCAGGAATTTCATTCCTGGCCCCTGCTCTGCCCCAGTCCACTCTGCTCTGCCTCAGTCTGCCTTATTCCCCCCATTCTGCCCTCTTCTGGGGTCCCAAAGTAGCTTTGTAGCAGCAGTCGCATATCAGTTGGACACATGCAAAATGGGCACAGCCTGTATTGCATTATGTTACCTGACAGTGGCTCTTCAGAGCTTCAAGCAAGGGCTTCAACTAGTTCTACCTGGAGATGACAGGGATTCAACAGGCCAAACATGTACTCTACCCAGAAACGCAGCAGCGCATCTGCATCTGCATCAGCATAACCAGACGCCTTCATCTGCCCCAGCTGCAATAAAACACATTTCTCCCATATCAGTCCCTACAGCCACAGCAGGCCCTAGAGCCTCACACTCCTCCATTGTCTCCCGGGACAAATGGATGCCAACAAACCCCTGAGCTCCAGCCCTTCTCCTTTACTATTTATTTATCTGCAAAATCCATATATCACTTGACTGAAGAAAAAAAAAAATGAAAACATGAAAGTGGTTTTATTAAAAGAATCAGACAATGAAAATACTAGTAAAAACCGTGGAAAGCAACTATTTAAAAAATAATTAAAATCAACAATAAGCTAAAAGCTTTTTTAAAAAAATGCTCAACAATGTCTGGGTGGGCTGGCCTAATTTTAAAAAAAGAGTTTTTTAGCAAGTGTCAAAAAGCATACAGTTAAGGCTGGTGTCAATAGGAAGGGAGTTCTGAAGTATGGGTGCTGCCGAACATTCTTGAAAATGTGGAACGAGCATTGCATGGCATCTGTAACAGTGCCATTTTGCAGATTGAAGTGATCTTGCAGGTAAGCTGGTCCCAAGTTGTTAAGGGCTTTATATACTAAGAGCAGGGCCGTCTTTACCCAGGAGTGCAAGGGGTGTGGGACACCCGGGCATTGAATTCTGGGGGGCGCCGGGCGCTCACCGCTGAAACCGTTTAAGCTCTTAACTGTTATGAAATAGTAAATAATTTTGATCAAGCTAGAAGAACAACATACATATATACCTAGGTATTACCAAAATGTATACCTACTGTTTCACTAAAGGACTTTTGACTTTGTGTGCTCATTTACCAAAGATGTGGCGCTTGTCATTCACAACGGCAGTGCTTGTCAGACTCAACAACGGCGCTTGTCATTCTCAACAGCACCGTGCACATGAACTTAACTCAATTTGGGGGCGCTGGGCGGATCTTTGCACCCTGGCGGCACATGTGCTAAAGACGGCCCTGACTAAGAGAAACACACTGAACTTGGCCCAGTAGCAAATCGGCCACCAGTGCAGGTCTCTGAGCAGAGGTGTTATACACTGACGGGGTCAGCTGCTGTTAGCAATCATGCTGCAGCATTCTGCAGCTTCTGTATCACAGAGCACATTACAGTAATCCCATTGTGAAGTATGAATATTTGTGCATATCAGAATCAGCTGATAAAATACAATTCAGCCCTCCTCCCACCATTGCACTTCCTCTTGTTAGATTTATCTCGCATGGCCTAGTGATTTGGAGACTTGTTCTCTTCGGCAGCTCCCACTCATTTAGGTAAGACTTGCGGCAGCCCTATTGGTAGTCATAAATCTATAGGGCACCCTTTTAGGATGAGAGACGTTAAAAACTCTGCATTTCTCAACCCCCTAGCTTTGCATATAAAAAAAAAAGGAAGCAAGGAAGAGGGGGGAAATCCACACTTTTTTTAAAAAAAGTGTCTAAATATTATCTTTTCACCATATAGAATGAAATCTGGAGTTAAACAAAATACAGGTGCTTTTTGTAGCAGGGCGTCCACGTCTGACATACAGTTTTTGGCGTCGAGGGTTAAATTTAAATCTGCATTGCCTGGTTACCAATCTCTGCAGTTGCACCCAGGCAGGACTAGGAAAGATTGATGATTGTGATTGTGAGATTAATCCTGTAATGTTTACAAGACTCCTGAGCTGAAACCTGGTTGGTCATATCATGCTACCCAGAGAAGGCTGCTTGGCTTACCAGGGTAATTTCTTCTGATGCAGTAAATAACTAGGCATAATGAAAATACTCTGATGTATTCTACCGGCTGATTGATGCTCTGCATGTGATATGGCACAAGCGGTGCACTTCCTATCACAAATTTACATATACAAACCAGTCGAAGAAGCAGGATAATGTCAGCATCCCCCAGAAGCCCTGGGATGCTACACAATTTTATAGCAGTTATGAATTACTGTTGACCTTTCTGGCCTCTTCCACCAGTGTGTTAGACGAAAGCGTATTGAAAGTCATTAGTCTGAAGCAGTCATTCTTTACATAATTATGGCTATTTGCGTGGGAGCAGATAGTGTTTCTTTTTATTGTTAAAAAATTAGCATTAGAGAAATCAGTCCTGCAAATCTATAGTAAATCTGTTACTCTAAACACACATTTTAATACAAGAAAGGCAACATAGTGCTTTTGACTTCTCCGCAGCACAGACATGGATGTTTCTGAAATTAGGTGAAATCAAATCGTGGGCTGGCTGGCTTGTTTGGCACCTCATGGTTCAAAGAGAGAAAGTAACAAACAGCCAAACTATGAGGCAACCGTTTAAGCAGAATGTACTTGCTGGCGTTTTCAAGTCTAAAAGAACAAGGGAGACTCTCTTTCCGTGGATAAATGTCTTCCAAGAGCAAATATGGTTGAAAGCTTTAGAAATCCTATAGATGCATTGCTAAAAAACCACACACACCCCACCACTATCTTTCATACTAAACATGTGAATAATCAGGCTTTCAGAACATCACTAGAACACAGCACCTTATTATCATTTGCATTTTAATGTCCTTAAAATTATTACACAAAAGGAAATGTTTTTGATACATTACAGCATTTCTTCTAAATGTGTGATTATGTTAATGGGTTTTCAATCAGTATCCTAGTCTGACACCATAAGAAAATTTATGCAAAGTTCATACCCTGTCAGGGCCTTTAATCAGGACCATTTATTAGACCCCTGCTTTCTTTGATGGTTGCTTCTCTCTTTATTAAATATACTGACTTGGCCATCTGAAGAAAAGGACAATAAAAGGTTACTGGGGATGAAAGCACGGATGCTATTTGCTCATGTTTCCTTTACAGACACGTCTTCAATAATTAAGGAAGGGCTTTCTTTGGCCTTTTAGGCGTTTGAAGTGCATATCAAACATAACACTTAGTTCTTGTTTTTATGGAATGTTTAATGCCCAGAATTAGTCTTAAGCACAAGAAGACGGCTAACTTGGAAATGCTGGCTGAGTGTTTTCAAGGGACAGCTTTTACAGAAAATCATAAGGCAGCTTTGTCGAAAGGCACCATACTTTCTCAGAGGGGGCAAGGAAGGAAGACAGGGAAAGAGATTTAAAGTATTCCAATAAAACACTCCTCATTTCTTTCCTCCTTTGACCCTTCTTGCCATTTAGTTTGTCCTTTTTAGGGACCCTCCTGCAGAACTATCTCTATTTGCTTACTTACTGCTATATATTAAAGCCAGTGCTTTTGACTGAGAAAGATGCCATATCGGAAAGGGTTTCTTTTTGCCGCGAACTTATTTGTTGTTTTCAACACTTCATTAATATACTGCAGAAGAACCAAACAGCACCTTCTCTCTCTCCCACCCACCCCCCGCGCGGATTACCTGCAGAGAAAAACACACCACAAACCGAAGATCTAGCTAAGTGGTATTGACAACCTGGGGTTTGGATACAAATTCAATATGAGAAAACAAACGCACTTCAATGAAATACAAATAAACAACAAATTCTGTTTTAACATGTCTAAATAGGTTGTGGGTGAGTGACAGGCTTAGGTCTCATAGGAAAGCCATTAGTTGAGCATTTGATAGGAAAACATTTGATTTGAATGTGAGTTGCACTTCCCCTCAGGGGGTGATCTGAGTGGTATACTGGGGATTCATAGGCGCCCTTTTCACTCTAAAATGCCTGCTGGGCTCTATCATGGTAAATGAAATTTGTAGGTTCTCCTAATACTAACAAGTATCTAACTATATCATTTATTTAGAAGGCATGCTAATTATCTTGGGCCACTGATGTTCATTTTCTCATTCTGCCAAAAATATATTAAAAAGTTTTAATAATGAGCACCTGGGTCACTCCTATGTCCAGTCCTGCTCTTCAAATATTGCTTCATTAGTTTAATTATCAATTTTTATTTTTATGAGAGAAAAAAAGAGAGAGAATTCATTATATTTCCCCACAAGCAATTGGCAAATAGGAGACGAAACAACAAAATTGGCCAGCTAACATTGCCACAAGAAATTAACTGTATCAACAGTGACCTAATCTAAAAAGTAAAGTTTCTTGGACACTAATTGGAATAGTTATCTGAAATATTGATTCATATGCTGATTTACTATATATGCAACAAACTTTTTATTAGCAGTGATAATGACACATTTATACAGCATTTTTGTGTGACTATGAATTCCACTTTTTTCCCCAAGAGTTGTAGCAATTTATAATGAGGTATGCATTTTTCTCCAGGATTAATTACTTTTAAAAAAACACACACACACAGCTGCACATGAGGCTTCTAACTGAAGGATGCTTATTATGAAGTCCTAATTTAGGTGTTGGTCTTTGCGCAAGTATGAAGGCCCAAACTTCTGTTCATTTGTTAAAGTTTATTTGTTTTTTTATACCACCTCTGCTTATTATTGTTGTTGTTGTTGTTATTGTTATTGTTATTATTATTATTATTATTATTATTATTAAATTTCTATATTGCCCTTTATCTGAGAATCACAGAGCAGTTTACAATATAAAAGCACAAAAATATATACCATAGTAATGAACAAAAACAATACCCCCCCCCCCAGTTTTAGAGGCCATAGATTTGTTAATTAGCCAAAGGCCTGGGAGAAGAGGAATGTTTTTGCTTGGCGCCTAAAGATATCTAACAAAGGCGCCAGGCAAGTCTCCCTGGGGAGAGCATTCCACAAGTGGGGAGCCACCACAGAAAAGGCCCACTCTTGTGTTGCCACCCTCTTGACCTCTCGTGCAGAAGGCACACAAAGAAGGGCCTCAGATGATGATCCCAGGGTCTGGGTCATGGAGAGGCAGTTCTTAAAAAGTCTCAATAAACTTTAAAAAAAACCACAATATCATAACTGGAGAGTTAAACATCTCACAACAACCAGGTGAGGTAGGTTAGGCTGAGACATGGTGACAGACCATGATCAGGCTCAGTGGGGTAACAAACCAGGATCTTCCCTATCCTTGTCTCAATGTATACATTTGAACTGTTGGATATTCAAAGCTGGGCTTACAGGATCCGACCTGCTATGGCTTCCTCCTGCATTAACCCTACTGAAATGAATGGAAGGTAAGCGAAACAACAGATGTTCTTGCATAGTTGCCAAAAATTTCAAAGTGAAAGAGTTCCTAGTGGATCGTGTCCTTAAAATAAGTAAGAGCAGGCAAAAAGAAAAAAAGGAGGGGGAAGGAGTTAAATGTTCAGTACTGGTGTTTTGCATTGACCAATGCCTTCTGTTGGAGAGGGGGGGGGGAACGCTGCTGGGTATAACGTAGGTAAACTAAGCCTTCAATATTGGTATTCCACTTAACTGTATACATGTGTTTCTGGACTCTCTCATTAGTGCTAAGAATCAGCTTATCTGTCTTGCTGTTGATCTACAAAAGAAGCAGGCATGCTAAATACACCCAGTAATGCCTCCTAGTTTGTAACAGTGAATGCATACTGCATATGTAAGAGGACCTCATCTCATAATACAATACGTTATTATTAAGTAATAATGGTAATTCATGTGCTTTTTTTTTTTTAAAAAAAAACACCCTCCAATTTTTATATGGCTAAATAGCAACAGTATTTTTCCTCCTTTTCCTCACTAATACTCCGGGAAAGCAAAATAACCGAGCAAGCTAGCAAATAAAACCATCTTTACTCCCCTTGGTATGGAAAGCAGAAGGATACAGGAGTCATATAAAATAGATATTTTATAGCACGAAACCGTAAATTATGTTGATCAGCTGCCTGTATAAGGTGTAAGGGTGTTTAATAGGCATAAGGTGATTTCTGAGCCTATATAAATATGTATGCTATATAAGGTGTAATGTAAATATACATCTGTAGTTTTATATATTGCCCATGCACGCGCACACACAGCCTGCATATATTAAGCACAGCCAAGGAAAAGGCAAACAATATAGATGAAAATCAGCCTCTGTAAAAGGCAGCAACCCCATGATTCCATCTGAGCCAATCACTTAACATATCATTCATAATGCTAGTCTGCTCCCATCATACTCGTCCTGTCAGTAGCATCCTTCTTCATTTTCTCTTGCTTCTCAGTTCCAAGAAAGTGGAACCACTGTATCATTTACTGTCCACGACCCAAGCTGCTGATTTAAGGGCTTGCGTTTTGGGTTAATTTCCCCCCTCCCTCTCCTCTCCTTCCCAGAGTATTGTTCTCTGATATCTGGGGTGGCGTGGGGGTGGGCTCTTGAGAAACAATTTCACAGAACACAATGGAAAACCCGCGTCTCCCATGGAATTGTATTAAATATATATGTTTTAAATAATTTAAATCCTTTTCCTCCCCTTCAAAATTACCCAATATTTAAACCAAGAAAATCTTAAAAGATAGGACATATGTCAGAGGAGGTTCACCCTGCCCTTTCAAATCCCAAAAGAAATCTTAATAAGAACATACACACACACACATATTTATTGTACGTTTTGAAGAGTGTGTCATTATCTGCCTTAATGAGTTCTAGGCACAAAACCCTGCATTATTTTTTCAGGACTCTAGTGTTCTTGCTGATATTATTATTATTTACAGTGGACAATGATGGCCTTCTGTCTTAAAACTTAATCACTGCTGCCTATTAAATTTGGGTTTCATATGTTGCTGGAGGTAGAACTGATTATCATAGTGAATGAAATACTTGTTTGGCGTATTCCCAGAGGGCAAAAAGCCATTCTTCAAGGTGATGCATCTCATTTGAGGAATACATTAACAATTGAAGGCAGTTAAAAATACATGTGAACTCCCAGTGAGGCAAACCTGAGGTTGACCATATATATTTACTGACCAGCTCCTGCCTCATTCAGAGAAGAAAACTGTGATATGGAAGGCTGGTTTCTGCATCGTATGAGACCTTAATTTACAACTCTAATGTGGCAAGGAGTTCAGAGCTGCTTAGAAAATATTTAGGATTTAACGCTCTGTATGGGTTTCAGATGACTTTTGTGTCTTCGAAGGTTAAAGGGGAAAAGTATGAGCAAAGATAAGGCTCAACAGCATTAAAGGTCAAGTTTGCGATTGAAATTAGCTTCTCATTTCAAGGTTGCAGGACAAAATAGAAAGAATAAGACAGATGCAGCTCCCAAGCCATATGGAAAAAAGTTTTATTTTTTTCCCCAGGAAAGAAATATAGCAAGGCCCTACTTGAAATCAATTGTTATTCATAGGAAAGGCCAGGTCACAGTATGGTTATATTATCTGGATTAACACTCTCAGCACAGGCCAAAGAAGCTGAGAGAATATCCTATTTGAGGATGGATGTAGACAAACATTCTTGTCAACGTCATGTTTGTTGATCTTAACATGCTCCCCGCCCACTGCCCCCGCTTTTCTGGAATTATTATTATTATTATTTTCTAGTATCTAGCGTTTCTAGTATCTAACCTTATTTCTAAGAAGAGCTGAAGGAAAGTAGATTTCTGAGGGTTCACATGATCTACATTAGTGTACATTTGAATGCCTATGTTGCATATAGAAAACAGCTGAATAATAAGAACATTAAAAAAAACCTGATTAAAAGGTAGTCCATTACTTCTGTCTACTTTTTCCCCATCACAGTCAGCTGTGTTTCGTAGACTGTAGTTGCGTGGTGAGTATTGTTATAACATATTTCAGCTCATTTGACAAGAAGTAAGCTACTTTGAATTAGAAACATGGCAAACAAATAAACTGATGGTGATGGAAAACAGGGGGAAAACAGCATGGGAATCTACATGGTATAGGAAAACAGTGAAACAAAGTCTATAAAATGGTGTACTATAGGGCAGGGTGATGGATGTGTATGTGAAGCACTAATTGCAACACTTGTGTGTGCGTGTGACACTCACACTGCCACTTTCCACATGGCCGTTGTGACAGGAAGGGGCATATTACTTGCAGGAAAGGATCTTGTTTCCAAGGCCCTTGGAATGCTCAGAAAGTGTGACATCTCCACTGACATTTCCAGCCTTGATGGAAGAGAGGTGAATTTTGCAAAACAGATGATGCACAGGAAGCATTCAGAATGTGCATTCAGCTGCCTGTCCCCAATCAACCTATATTCTAGTGAATCTGGAATGTGAGCCCATCCGTAGCACCGGTTAGCCTAGGGTCTAGGGACAGCACGTCCTGTTTTGCCACCTGAAACAAAATGGGAAGTGCTGCCCTGCTGTGCTGTGCTGGCCGCTCCACTGCCTCATCTGCTAGCACCACCGCCACCTCACCCATGTCTGCCAGTGCCACTTCTGTGCCGCCTTTACCTCTGGCCAGCATCTCACCAGATTTCAGCAAGATTTTGCCAGAAATCTGCACCAATGCCAGCAACACCATGGGGCACTGTCAGGGAACTGCCATCGGAGAGACAGGTGGTGGACAGGCTCCAGGAGAATAGGAGAGAATCTGCAGCAGAAGAGGGAACCAGCAGGGGGAGTGCAGGAGTCACAGCGGAGGGGAGGCTCTGGGATGCTTCCAGTGAGAGTAGTGGAGAGGTAACGGGACCCCCGTTGGGAACGCCCACCCTTCGCCGGAAACTGTCACGCAGAGAGTCATGAAAGCGCATGTCTGTCAAACAGCTTTTATGTTGGCGTAAATTCCGTAGACGCCCACTGTCAGATTCTACCAGCGACTGACGGAGTCATGCTTTGGGGGCTCCGTTAGTGCTTCGGTTTGGATGACCAGCCAAACCCCAGAGGGATCAAACTTTTACGCACAAGCAGCTCATTATCCCATCACAGCAATCTGACAGTCTTTGAAAGCAGCTTGTGCAAGCAGAAGGCATCATGAGCGAACCAGCCGGAACCGGAGGAGCAGGAGCCGGGGCAGATCCAAGCCTGGAACAAAGGTACAGGGCGTTGGAGGTCCAGCTGGCACTGCAAACGGCGAGGCTAGAGGAGAGGAGGGCTCAAGATGCAGATAAGGGGAAGACCACCCCACTTGCCAGACGGGTGCCTGGACTGGTGCAGAAATTTGGGGGGGATCCCCGGAACTATCAAGCCTTTAGGACAGAGATGCAATATGCTCTCAATCTGCTGTTTGATGACTTCCCCGACGAGAACTCTAGAGTGGCGTACGTGATTGGCCATCTAGAGGGAGGGGCGAGGGACTGGGTTCGGCCCCTGATGGCAGCCAATAATGAAATCTTAAAGGACACAATGAAGTTTTTCCGCGCCATGGACTTGATGTTTTCCAGCGAGATCAAGCAGGGAGTGGTGCGCAGGCAGTTAATGGCGTGTAAACAGGGGAGCCGATCTGTACGTGAGTACTGGACTGAGTTCACCATGCTGATTCATAGACTTGGGTGGGACCTTGCTAGTGAACCTATTCAAATGCTGTTTGAAGAAGGTCTCTCTCCGGCAGTGAAAGATGAACTTTCCCGGGCGCCTAGGGCAGAGTCTATGGATCAGCTGACTAAATCAGCGCTGTCCATTGGGGCACGCCAGGAAGCTAGAGCTATGGAAAAGCGGGAAGGAAAGGGGGAACGTTGGAAGGACTTCCGCATTCCAGAGATTCCGGAGCAGCCTTTCCCGCCAGCAGAGCCGATGGAACTTGGAACAGCGCGCGTGCGCGCAGTTTCAAACACCAGTGAAGGGCGGAAGAAGGAGGGAAAGAGCGGCAAGAGATGCTATCTCTGCCAACAGCCAGGTCACTTTGCCAGAGTCTGTCCGCAAAGGAAGGAATGGCAAGGGATGGCGGGAACTGTTGGGGGGAAGGAGGAAGAAGAAATCACGGAGCAAGTAAAAGCCAACGCCTGGTTGCCAACATCAGGGCACAGCAGCCAGGCCAGGGAGTAATGAATGTGCCCACGCCGGAACCTCCAAGACCAGCGCTTGTGATAGAGGTGTTGCTGGAACTGGCAAACGGACACCCACTGAAGATAAAGGCGCTATTGGATTCAGGTAGCTCATGTAATTTCATGAGCAAAGAGTTTGCAGCTGCACACCAGATACAGACTATCCCATTGAGTAAGCCTTTGCAGGTTACCACGATTGATGGGAGGGAGCTGTTGGGAGGAGAAGTGAGCCAACAGACTGTACCAATGATAATGAGGGTGGCACGACACACCGAACTGATAGCGTTTAACGTAGCCACCTTGGGAGGAGCTCCTATTATCTTGGGTATGAGCTGGCTGGCGCTACACGATCCGCTAGTAGGCTGGCATCAGAGAGTGGTTTCCTTTGGATCAGCACATTGCCTAGAACACTGCAAGGAGGGAGAGGCTCAGGCTGGCGCCAGGGCCACTCTAGCAGGGATGGAAATGATGGACAAGGGGAGGGTGCCACCACAATACGCTGACTTGATTGACATATTCAGCGAAAAAGAAGCAGACAAGCTGCCCCCGCACAGACCCTTTGATTGTCAAATTACCTTACTCCCAGGAGCACAATTGCCAGTGGGCAAGCTGTATGCAATGTCAGACAGTGAGATGCAGGAGTTAAGGGAGTTCATTGACAAGAATCTCAAGCGAGGTTTCATCAGAGAGTCACGAGCGGTGGGGGGCAGCCCAGTGTTCTTTGTGGACAAAAAAAACACGGGCAAGCCCAGGCTTGTATGTGATTTCAGGGCCCTAAATGCAGTGTCAGAACCAGTGACTTTCCCTATGCCCAGAATTGATGACATTCTAACACGGGTGAGAAAAGGGAAAATTTTTACCAAGCTGGACCTTAGGGGGGCATATAACTTGATACGTGTGAGAAAGGGGGATGAGTGGAAGACCACTATGTTCACCCCCTTGGGGGCCTTTGAGTACTTGGTTATGCCTTTCGGGTTACAAGCGGGCTCCGCCTGTTTTCAGTCATTCATGAATCACGTCCTGGGGCCACTGCTCTACAAGAACTGCGTAGCGTTCTTAGATGACGTCCTGGTGTACTCAGACAACGAGGAGCAGCATGTGCGAGATGTAAGAGAGGTACTGAGCAAGCTGCGAGAAAACCGGCTGTGGGTGAAACTGGAGAAGTGTCAGTTTCATACCAAGGAGGTGGAATTCCTGGGGTACCGGTTGTCTGACAAGGGATTGGCCATGGATCCCAGCAAGGTTCAAGCGGTAATGGAATGGAAAACACCAAAGACCAAGAAGGACGTGCAAAGGTTCCTGGGCTTCGGAAACTTCTATAGGAAGTTCATCAAAAACTTTGCCCATTTAACAGCGCCCATCACGGATTGTCTTAGTAGCAAAAAGAAATTTGTTTGGACGGGAGAAGCGCAGAGGGCGTTCGAACGCTTAAAGCAGGCGTTTGCGTTGGAAGAGCAACTTTTGCACGTGGATCTACAACAACCAATGAGAGTGGAGACTGACGCGTCAGACCGAGCGGTGGGGGCCATTCTTCTCCAGCCGGGAAAAGATACGTCTGAATGGAGACCGTGTGCATTCTTCTCGCGGAAGTTGAACAAATCCGAGAGGAACTACACAGTGTACGACCGAGAACTGCTCGCCATTCATGAAGCATTCCGGAAATGGTGGCACTTACTGATTGGGGCGCAGCACAAGGTTCAAGTCCGAACTGACCACAAAAATCTGGAATACTGGAGAACAGCCCGAGTGCTGAACCAGAGACAAGTGAGATGGGCCCAGGAGTTCTCCAAATTCCACTTTGAGATTCGTTACGTGCCCGGCTCCGAGAACGTGAGGGCGGACGCTCTTTCCAGGAAACCTGAGTACTTAGAGGGGGAGGGAGCGCCTGAGGCAAGGCATGTAATCCCTGAAGACCGCTGGGTGTGTGGGGCGGCATTGGTGGGGCAGAGGGAACTGATAGAGGGTACGGAGAACGATGAATACGCCCAAGAGAAACTCAGAGAGCTCCGGAGGACAGAGGAGAACACAGGGGGGTTCGAAGAAAAGAACAGGGCGTTGTATTACAAAGGGGCACTGTACATACCCGACGGGGAACTGAGGGGCAGAGTACTCAAGCAGTTGCATGACAGCCCCACAGCGGGACATTTTGGACAGCACAAAACCATGTGGTTGGTTACCAGGGAGTTTTGGTGGCCCAAGGTGAGGGAGGACGTACGGGAATATGTCAGGGGTTGCGACAGGTGCCAGCGAGCGAAAGGAGAGAGGGTGGCGCCAGCGGGGCTATTACAACCCTTACCCACGCCCGAAAGGCCATGGGAGGCAGTATCCATAGATTTTATGACGGACCTTCCAAAATCCAAAGGCAAAACAGCTGTCATGGTGGTGGTAGATCAATTAACCAAGATGTGTCATTTTATAGCCTGTTCACATGCAGTCACAGCGGAGGAAACCGCCAAGTTGTTTGTAGAACATATTTTTAAGTTGCATGGCGCCCCCTTGAGGGTTTTGAGCGACAGAGGGAAACAATTTACTTCCAGGTTCTGGAGGAAACTTATGAGCTTACTGCACGTAGAACTCAATTTCTCAACTGCCCGGCACCCAGAAACCAATGGGCAAGCGGAAAGGGCAAATGGGGTTTTACAACAATACCTGAGGTGTTATGTAAAAGACAGAGAAAATGATTGGGTGGATAAGTTACCTCTAGCAGAATTTGCCTACAACAACGCGGAGAACGTGTCCACAGGGATGAGTCCCTTACTGGCAAATTATGGGTGTCACCCCCGGGCATTCCCAGGAGAGGGAGGGGAGAGGTGGAGCGTGTCGGCGGCGGAATATTTTTTTGAAGAGATGGAGGCGATCCACCGTCAGCTTCAACTTAACTTAGAGAAAGCCAAGGAAGAATATAAGAAGCAAGCAGACAGAAATAGGAGGGAGGGTGAAACTATAAGGGTGGGGGACCGGGTGTGGTTGTCCACCCAAGGGCTACCGTTCAAGGGCGGGAGTAAGAAATTGAGGCCCAAAAGATTGGGACCCTTTGAGGTCACACAGCAGGTCAACCCAGTGGCATTCAAACTCAGGCTGCCCAGTCACATGAAATTACACCCAGTATTTCACAGGTCATTACTGTCGCCGTACCGAGAGGGACGTGAGTGGGGGGAGCGTGAGAGAGAGGCCACCCAAACGCCCGTGATAGAAGAGAGAGAGCGCAACATGAACGTGGCAGGAATCATTGATTCCAGGTGGAAGGGGAATCAGGTGGAATATCTGGTAGAATGGGAGGGGGAAGCAGAGTCGGAAAACACTTGGGTACCAGCAGAGGTAGTCAATGACGAGGTTTTAATAGAAACATTTCATCAGCGTTTCCCAAGAAAACCGCAACCCGTGGCTCGATTTAGAAGGGAACACTTTGGGACCACCGATGAGGAAGGGGAGTTTGAAGGGTTCCCAGAGTCAGGGGTGGGTGAAGAAGCCGACTCCGACGAAGAAGAGGAAGACGGGGAGAGAGACGGTACGCCGTGGCTGGAAGTGCTAGAATCCTCGGACGACGAGGAGAGTTCCTTCAGGGGCTTTCCGCCCTCACCGCCAGTGGGAGAGGAGACGGGAGGGGGTGAAGGGGGCCCTGGGGGGGAGGTGGATGTCAGGGAACTGCCATCGGAGAGACAGGTGGTGGACAGGCTCCAGGAGAATAGGAGAGAATCTGCAGCAGAAGAGGGAACCAGCAGGGGGAGTGCAGGAGTCACAGCGGAGGGGAGGCTCTGGGATGCTTCCAGTGAGAGTAGTGGAGAGGTAACGGGACCCCCGTTGGGAACGCCCACCCTTCGCCGGAAACTGTCACGCAGAGAGTCACGAAAGCGCATGTCTGTCAAACAGCTTTTATGTTGGCGTAAATTCCGTAGACGCCCACTGTCAGATTCTACCAGCGACTGACGGAGTCATGCTTTGGGGGCTCCGTTAGTGCATCGGTTTGGATGACCAGCCAAACCCCAGAGGGATCAAGCTTTTACGCACAAGCAGCTCATTATCCCATCACAGGCACCTGCAGGGCTTCTCTTATTCAGGGGCTTCTAGCATCTCAGGCAGCTGCTTCACTCTGCCTTGTGGGTCCTGCTAGGGTCCAATCATGCATTCTGCTGGTACTGCACTGTATCATGATGGTCACTTGTACCATTATTGGGAATACACATTTTTTAATTTGATCCAGGAGTTGTCGCAGCACACATAATACTTTGCTAGGGCACCCTGCTGCCTTTTTGTTGCTGTTGCTTGGCACTGATATGGTACTCAAGCTTGGATAGCTAGGTGATGTCTTTGCATTGAATTGAAATGGTGGTGTTGGCAAGAAGAAGAAGAAGAGGAAGAGGAAGAGGAAGAGGAGGAGGAGGAGTTTGGATTTGATATCCCACTTTATCACTACCCTAAGGAGTCTCAAAGCGGCTAACAATCTCCTTTCCCCTCCTCCCCCACAACAAAGACTCTGTGAGGTGAGTGGGGCTGAGAGACTTCAGAGAAGTGTGACTGGCCCAAGGTCACCCAGCAGCTGCATGTGGAGGAGCGGAGACTCGAACCCGGTTCACTAGATTACGAGTCCACCGCTCTTAACCACCACACCATGCTGGCAAGACCATTCGTATGGGGCCAGCACTAGTATCACTGCATTTGCCAGGCTGCGTACCACTGTTATCATTGGGTCACCACTGCTTGTTGCCTGGAAAGCTTTCCCTCTGAGGGGAATCCACTCAGGCTGCTTTGCTCAGGGCTCCTTCAAACCTAGTGGCCCTTGCAGAATTAATTCTCTCCAGTGTGGTCAGTGGGTAGGAAGTTTGCTTGCATAAGAGACCCTCAGATTATTATTTCTACTCAGCTATAAAACACAGAGGGTGGCCACAGGCAAATCTAATCCTCGTTTGCATGGCTGAGCTGTGGATCAATAGGGATTTTCAAGCTTTTTCGTACTCAAGCAAAGTGCAATACAAATGCTTAATAATGATAACAACAATTCTGGTGCAAACCTGATTTTTTTTTTTTTTTTAAGAGTAAAATTGCACGTGGCACAAAATATGCTTCCTACAACACTTGATCTAGGAATGACTCGAAAAAGACACATTTCTGCCAACATCTTCAAAGCTGCCATGTACTCAAAGAGGTTTACAACTTCCAGTTGATTTCCCTAGTGTACTTTGTAATGTTCTACAATAACATTTGTTCTGGGAACACAACGCCCATTCCAAGTGTTAGGTTTGTAAGTCCAGTTTTTGTAGTGTCTGTCAATACTTTGTCAGCTATATAGTTCACTGGGGTAAAAAGAAGAACAGCTGCACTGACTACTGTATTCAGGTGAAATGCAGTTAAGGAAGAAGCTTAGGGATTGGAGCAAGCAATAATGACATCACTTCGGTATGCTTTGGGAAGGAGAAGGAGAGGCCTGCCTATTGGAGGGAACGTTATGACATCACACAGACTCATAAGAGGGACTAAACGCCTGTCTCCTTAATTTTTTATGTAAAAAAGAGTCACAAAAGTATGTGCGGTGGGGGAGTGGAGTGAGGATTTGAATCAAGGCAGTGGTGAAGTGGGAGATGCATATTAAATCTTTTCCAGGGTGATCTTCCTAACGAAAATAGTTCCCCTCCTCTCCAGTGCTGCTTTTTAATCTGTTATCTAACCCGTTTTCACCCTGTATTTATGAGCTTTCCCCAGTTGGCCAATAGCAGCTTTGAAAAGACAATTCCACTGAGAAAACAGGGCTGAAGAGGAAAGGGACAACTCCCAACACCATGGTCCCAGTCTGAATCAGATCCCCACCCCACCAATCCTTTGTATAAATGTTTGTGGTTTCCCAACATTTCTTTTGGTTTGTCACCGACAGTCAGAAGGGAAGAAGAAAGACAGGCAACACTTCAAAAACATATAGGCTGCCAGGCTGTGTAGACAGGACAGGACAGGACTATATGGATTAATGGCCAGATTCAGTATAAACACAGCTCCATATGTTAAACAAACTCATCTCTTTGGTTTAGATTTAAAAGCAAGGGGAAACTTCAGGGCCATTTCCAGGAGTAATTTTGTACCAAGAAAACAATTTCCAAGTCCAAAATATAAGCATGTAGCACTGCTTTGGAAATTCACCACCATGTTTAATTCCTGCCCCATTCCTTTGAAAGATGCATGAACAGTGACAGAGAAACAATTTCACCCAGTTTGTGTTACAAAGTGGTGTTGGGAGTGTGCTGCCGCTATATGGCCATAGGTGATGGTATGTTTATGGGAATGTTTCCTGAAAACAAATGGTATCCTGTTAAGATAGTTTAGCATCCCAAAAGTTAAGAGATGTAGGGGGACTACAGTTGCCAAAGAAACAAGGGAACATATAGTGTTACACCAAACACTTTCTGAAGGGCAAGGATAGCCAACATGGTGCTCTCTAGATGTGACTGTGCTACTGTTTCCATCATCTGTGGCCATTGTCCATGCAAGCCGAGCCTGATGGGAGCTGTAGTCTATGTACATCTGAAGGACACCACATTAGCTACGCTAAAGTAGGGTTTCTTTCCAGATTTCTTCATTTCTAAAATGCCTACATTGTCACATAGAACAGTTAGAATTGTGTTCTTCCAGCTGTGAACTGGAAATAACTTATTCTCCATGAAAATGACCTCCTAGAGAGAGCCAGTGTTATGGAACCCATCACCACAGTGGTCCCTGTTGTGATGAAGATCAGCTGGATTGTATCTAGTGTATATGAACAGTGGCCAAATAGTCAACAGGATGTCCCCACTTTGGCCAAAATCCATGGAGGCACAACACTTTCCATGCACACACCTGATTCCCTTTCAGATTTTAGTCAAGTTCCAACCTGTTGGAAGGCAGTTAACTTACAGTTTATTTGTGTTCCTATCGTATTCAATAAATCTCTCCAGGATTTAGTTTGCTCTTACCTTTGTATGACCTCAGAGTTGCACAGTGTTGACATTTTTGGATATCAAATGCACGTCTGGCTTGAGTATCTATTGTCAAACACTTCCCAATTTACTGTATTTAAACACATCTTTTAAGGTGAGTAGTAACACATTTCCATGTCTTAGTTGTATGGAATGTATTTTTCTGTTTAGCTGAGCCACCTGGGTTTCATATATATCAAACTGATTCTCAGGAACACACACACACACACACACACACACTTCCCCCTGTCCAGTAAAGGGTCAGTTTCCAGACTATCAGGTTCTGGACACAGGGAGCTGGTTGCCAATTCAATCAAGCCTGAGACAGGTGCGTAGTCGGAAAAGAAACACAAAACCAGGAAAGTTTGGGAGGCATTGTGTAGTCAGAACCATGTAAGAATTGACTTCCAGAGCAAAAATAAGGTAATGGGAGGAAGCACTTAGGAAGTGTTATAAGAACATAAAAAGAGTCCGCTGGATCAGGCCGGTGGCTTAACTAGTCCAGCATCCTAATCTCACAGTGGTCAACCATATGCCTTTTAAAGTGTTCGTGCCTTCTTTGCACACACTCAATGAGTGAACCTTTTACATTCTGGAGGAAATAGAAATGTTCTGTTTGCACACACACATAATGACCTTAGTTTGACACACACACACACACACACACACACTTTCCTATTTCTCATTGTCAGTAACATACTGGCTTCTGTGATGAGCAGGCAGATAAGATGCTGCTGGCAGCTGGTCTGCTTCTGCATCCACTGCCTCTCCTCTTGACTGCCACACCATGTTGATGATATACGATTGTACATAAAGCACATGTGATAATAGCCAATCAGGGAAGGATACATCATGATGCATGACATCATCCACTCATGCCACATTCCCAAGGTGCACTTTGGTGAAAAAATGCACAAAAATCCAAAGATACTTCAAAAGCTCGTAGCAGATAACTTTTGTACTAGTTCATACTGTCGGATTTGTAACTTGGCACACATATTTCCACTCATGATGTGGTCAGGTCACCCACAACTACTTATTTCCTCTCTTCCAAGCTAGGGGACAGCTTTTCTTTCTCTAATAAACACTCCATTATGGCCATAAATAAAAAAGCATATCCATATTTTCCAGTTATGTCTCTATAAAGTGCTTGCTATGCCGTATTTAAACAGTATGCCTCATCCTAAGCTTGTAATTATGGACAATAGTTTTCTTATGTCTTCAGCTGTCACCAGCAGAATTCCACAAAGCTTCATAATCAGGCTTGCGTTGAGCAATAAGTAGGACATACCTTCTGTGTGCCAGTGGCAACATTCCTTCTTCAACAAGGAGAAATACTTTTCTCCTGCATCTTTCATTGTTACTTGTCAAAAAGTTATTCTCTGGATGAAGAACAGCTAATGATGAATTTGAGAATGAAGTGCCATTGCCAAACCTCAGAATTCAGAAATCCTGCTTTGACCTCATGAAAATATGAAACTGTCTGAACAGTTGTGAGTTTAGGAAATAACAAATTGTAGCATTTTATTTCCCATACCATTTTTAAGCTGGGGACATTTATCATGAGACTCATGATAAATCACAAATCTTGGCAACGCTGAAAAGGAAGACAGAAGCTCTTCAGAACATTTGGTTCTCCTTATATAAATTAGTATCACACTCCATTAGGAAGCTTTAGTAAGATGCACGTTTATGCAAAACTTACATAAATTGAATGGATTAACCAAGCAATTAAAACATATCCCATCAATCAGCTAAGTTGGTCTCCACTGTGTGGGTCATTTGGTGTTTTTAAAGATGGCTCTTGGTTTGAACCCGCCCTCCCAAGCACGTTCAGTGTCTTTTGATGGGCCGCTTCTCTGCCAGTTGAACTTGACAGGCCAATTTGCCTATGGTGGCAGCATCCCAACCAGTGCTGCGTGGCTGTGCCTAGCAACCCCTTTTTATTTTCTGCTGTATTGTACAATGGCTAAGAGGTCTTGAATGTGTCAAAAATTAGGCATGGCATGGAAAAAGTGGATAGAGAAATTTTTCTTCCTCTGCAACTCTAGAACCCAGGGGGTTGAATTCAAAGTAGCGCTAAGCTCTTTGTCAGAGTGTAATGACTGGTGCTTGTGCAACTAGGCTCCCCCCCCCCCCAAAAAAAAAAAATCTGTTCTGGGGACTCCCCTAACTTTCTGGAACAGATTTGGGAATGGCGCAAGGGGAAGAAGAGGGGTGCAAGTGGAAGTTGTTCTGCTTCTGCAGTTGTTTAGTTGAGTACTGATCAGGCACCCAATGAAGCTGAGTATTGGGAGGTTCGGTACAGACAAAAATAAATGAAACAGATAAATGGATATATATGTGCCAGGGATAAATATATGCAGGCACAAAACACATATGAGCACCTCAAAGCTCCTGGGAAGGAGGGTGGGATACAAAGAAGAGAAATGACTAAGTCATTTTGAGTGGTCACTTCTCACAACCCCATCTCTTTTCTTCTCTAGCTCCTCTACCAGTGGATTTTCCATTTGTAGCGGCTCCTTTCCAGAACTAGCACCTTAAGCAGCACTGGTTTCTCCTTTGCACTTTGGTATGCCCTGTCAGGTTTGGAACACTGAACAGTCCCTTCAGGACTGAATTTAGTCAAGCGCCACTAGCCAAGTTGACATCAACAGCAGCTAGGTGCTTCTTAGGAAGAGTACAAGAACATGGCACTCATTGACATTGCCTTCTTTGTGGTGGTGCCTCCCATTTGATATGCCCTCTGTGTATTCAAGGGCCAAGTGAAAACCCACCAGTTCACTCAGGCTTTTGATGCTCACTAGCTGTAACTGGATAGCAGTTACATAGTATGGTATTTAGTGTGCAGCACTACAGTAAAAATTGTGATTGAACTAGGAAGGACTGGGAACTTCGCTCACCCCAAACCCTTGAGAGCTTTTGCCAGTCAGTGCAGACAATATTGAGCTAAATGGGTCAATACTGACCATGGACCATTGAGAACATAGGCAGCTTCCTGTGTTCTCAATTAATATTTTTTTGGTCTCCAGCGAGTTTATTCTTGTTTAAAGTGATTATAGTGCAAGTCTACAAGATATCATGCAGCTTTGTGTTCTATAACCTTCCCAAGCTGTGTGTGAAATGTATTATTTCTGCCTTTGAAAGCTTCATGTATCTCTGCTTTTTCGCTTAGATCCATTTTAACTTTGCCCCATACACTCTCATATTTCATTACCAGCTCAAGGAAAAGTGTCTTACAGAGCTTTCTTTGTCTGATATAGGTGGGTTTTGCTTTCTGCCCTTCACCTGCCAGATGGATCAGCAGGTGATTTTTGCCTTTTTTAAAAGGTGAGAGCTGCTATGCCTTCTTACTTCTTCCTGTAACAAAAAAAAAAAAATATGATTTATATATGCATCAGAGCTACTTGCACATGCTTCTTAAGTTTCTGGCATCCCTCATTTTGAGGGACTTCTTATATTTGTTTCCTTCTCTGCTCACAGGACACCTGCTGATATTTCTCAGCCTCTTTACAGTAAGTGACACCTGAGCGTTGTATCCCAAACCAACTTTCCTTTTTGCATCTCCAGCCAACTCCAGCCTCCAAGGTATCTGGCCCCTGGCAGCTCTACCAGAAATTAGTCAAAATAAGGTAGGCAGAGAGTTAGAGTGAATTGCTTTCAGAAGTGATTAGAGGTAGACATATTATACAGTTTAATATATCAGTTGTCCTTGGGTTTTGTATGAAACAACCAAGGTGTATCTAAGCAAATTGCGTTCTCCAGCTTTGCTCCTCTTGCTGCTAAGTGCTGCTGACTTTATCATAGAGCAGTGATGGAGAACTGTGGGGAACTTCCATCAGTTCTAGCCAGCAAGGTTAGTGACCAGGGATTGGTAGTCCTCAACATCTTAAGAGGCACAGGTTCCCCATCTTTGTCATAGAGCCTGAGCTAGACTGGAGATTAGAGTAGCCACCAAGGTAATTTTTTCTTAAAGGCTGCCCCAGTGTTAAATAACATAGGGGCTATATCAAAATTTCCAATTCTTTCCTTAAATCATTTCAAGACATTGTTTTTGCTTATCAATAGTTTTAGGGCCATTCTTTTCTGCCGTAAGTTTCTGAAGTGCTTCCAACATTAATTACAAATAGACCTTTACTGTCTACTGATGAAGTCTCTTGCTGTGTTAACAGAATGCAGGAAGGTAATCCTTTAGATCAGGTAATTTAGTGATTTAGCCTTCACTGAATTCCATTCACCCAACAGTCGTGTGTGATTTTTATTTCGGGCATTTCTCCTTTAAGTTGGCTTTGTTTTGACAGTTTGTTGTCTATAGATTCAGCGGTGTTGTGAGTGACCATTGTAAATGCTGACAGCTCCCTTTCCAATACGTTTCTTTTCCTTTCTTTTTAAACAGCATTGCCTCTAGTCACATAATAACTTTTCATTTGTCATTTCAATTAAGTGAAGTTTCCACTATCCTCTGACTTTATTTAAAAGTCTAGTAAACAACCCATATGCCCCACTGATCCAATACAAGACCTGACATATTTATGAAGCTTGCTGCCAAATTCACAGGCACACATGCAGAACTAGGGTGGAACATTATGATTATTATCAACAATAATAATGTTTCCTTGTAGGGGGAAAAACTACACAATTGTAAAATGTTTTCATGCCAAACAAGCTAAAGTATTGCGCTCTTTTAATTTTGGCGTGGAGAACTTCCAGGGCTCTCTATCTGGCCCTCAGGACTCTTCCTAGGCCACTCTCACTAGGCTGCACGCTCTCACCAGAGCATTTTTGCAGGGCTAGAATATGTCCTTGAACTGTATCATTGCCTCTTGCTTACCTAGATAGATGTGTGTGTTTTTGTGTGGTGTAGGAACTCTGGTTTTTGCTGTAAGAGCCACATCCATTGCTCCACCCACTTTTTGGCCTCTGGTTCCACCTACCATTGGTATGAACCTTGGAAAGTTGCTCCTTTTATAACTACACCACAGACAGTAACTTGTCTTTTGAAGCTAAATCAAATCCCAAGGCCAGCCATGGATATGGGAAAATCCAGGTTGAAATCCCTAATCAGTCATAAAGCTGATTTCTTGGGCAAATCTCTTCAGTTTTACCTACCTCACAGGGTTGTTGAGAGGCTAAAATGCTGGCCTGAGCCCCTTGGAGAAAGGTTGGCATAGAAAAGGCAGCTGAGGGAACAGTCCTTTGGTTCCTTGGATGGTGTCCATACCATCCAAGGGACCATAGGGTATTGTGAACCTCCCTCCCTGTGGATGTGTCCACCAGGACCTGGGTCTGGTCTTGGATTGTTAGGTTGATTAAACCTAGAGATAGTGAGTTGCTTAAGGTTCTTCACTGATCTTCACAGCTGTGCAATGTTTTCACCTGGATTTTCAACACCCAAACCCATTACTCCAGCTATCACTGTTCTAAAGTTAGTGTGGATGTACACATATCAAAGCTCTTTATTTGGAATCAAGGGATTTTGAGGAGTTTTGCTTTAATCAGCTAGGGACCTGTGCACCTTTGAGATTCTCACCTACTTTAAGTAGCATTTAGATCAAAGAAGGGTGCCCAATCTGAACTCCAGTGCCCAGAAGCTTTGATTAAGGGATTCTCTTTCAGAAGTAACTCAAAGCTTTTGGTGTGGACTGCCATTAATCCCTAACAACTAAAAAGACAAGGGATTATATGAACTCTCTAACAGATTACATCCAACATTTGTATATTCCAGGCTTATACATATTTATTCAAATTGCAGAGCTATAAGATGGCCATCTGGGCTAATGAAATATTTTTGCAAGCTAACGTTTAGCACAATTTTATGCAAGGCTGGTGTATTCTGTGTTTTCCTCGCTTTGGAAATGTGCTGTTACCCTCCCAGATTTACTGAGGTTGAATAGGCTTGTAAAGAGGTGACATTAATTTTGTAGTAGCTGTGATAATTAACTTCCACTTGCCCCCCTTCCGCCCCCCCCTCTTCATGCTAACAGTTGTTTGAAGTTCAGCAATTCCCCTCCCATCTTCTTGCTGTTTTTTTCAGGTGAGCTCAGATAAAATATCCCTATTGCATATATAGTAGATTTTGAACCTGGTTATAAAGACATGTAAAAGTGACCCTGCTAGCAACTCTGTTGCTCATGCTGAGGTTTAAACACTGGAATTGGTTTCCCAGCGGATTTTCACTTTCACAAGTACTTAATGCAGCTTTAGGTGTCCCCAGGGCAGTCTGAACTGGCCACCGAATATCTTTTTTAAGGGGAGTGAACAATGGCTTAGTTCCACCACTGCTGAAAGTCAAGATTCATGTATTTCCTCTCAACGTTTAGTGTTCCTGGAGGCACTCAGGACTGTCGCATTAGTGAATGAGGCTGTTTTTATCCATCCCAAGGCTAGGTACAGCGTAGGTGAGGGCAATCCAAGCTTCCCCATGGTGCTTTGTCAAAGCTTGTTAACCCTAAACTGAGCCGATTACTACTCTGGAGTATGATTACAATTGTAATTTCAAGCCTATTTAAAAAAAGCAGAGCCTTTTAGCTGGCAGAGGGCTTTGATTACAGGAAACACAGCATAACTTTTATTTTGAAAGGATTGTCAATCCAGGACTATGGAACTGCCATTTTTGTTTTGTTTTATGATAGGCATATTTCTATCTGAGGAGTGTTTACTGCGTGAATAAAACAAAACTAATTTTGCTCTCAAATAGTCTCAGATTGGAATTCTGAGGACCAATCTAGCCTTTTTGTGGTTTACCTCCTGAGTCTACTAACCAAAAATAACAGAATGTTATGTATTTACACAATGTCTTTTTGGGGCCTAAGAATACCACACCTCCAAATTCTATAATTTTTAATTTGGGGATGCCCCTGCAGTGAAACTTCTCTGCTTTTATCAACACTCTCTTGGCTTCTATTTAGATGTGTGCTCCTTGATGAATAGCTTCTAAATTTACTTCAGCTTTTACTTTACCTGAAATCCCATGGACAGAAATTTGGCCGGAACTTCAGAGTTGGTAAAGTGTTATGTTTTGCTTGTGCTAATCTAAGGTGCTGAAATTGCTGTTTATGAGGACTTCATCCCTGGAACATTATTTGCCTTTCCTAATCCAGCCACCACAATAAGAACATAAGAAGAGCCTACTGGATCAGGCCAATGGTCCATCTAGTTCAGCATCTTGTTTTCACAGTGGTCACCAGTATGCCTGTAGGAATCCTACAAGTAGGGCTCAAGCACAAGAGCACTCTTTCCTCTAGGGAAAACAAAACACGTTAGCTAATATTCCAGAAGTTTTACTTCCACATGCTTCTTCATCACACGTCTCAGCTTGTTTTACACTTCAAACGTAACCAAATTTGTTATACTGAAATTTGTGCTAGTCTCATTTTTTGTAAACATGTGATTTACTACGTTGGCTTGCTAGAAAATACAGTAAAATATCATTGCTTGGAATTTTAAAAGCAGCACTATAAAAAACACAAATCTGAAATACTGGAAAGAAAAACAACATGCATCCATTTGTAGTATATAGACCACTTATTCTGCATTATATTTACATTTCAAACAAGAACACAATCAAGGGAACACCCCTTCTGCATCATCTCCATCTAAGTTAGATACGGTGAACCTCAGACCTGATCACTGCATGCTTCGCACAGAGAGCACATCAGATTGGAGCTTCCAGATAAATCACACACTACCTGTATGTATCTTCGAAAGTAATTTGACTCATTTGAGTTAAGCCAAAGCCCTTCACACAGGGAGACTTCACATTTACTTCTCAGAAGGTTGTCACACCCAGAAGATCCCCATAGTGCTTATCAACTGTTCATACAAAGCAAGGCTAGCCAAGTGGTATCTTCAATGTGTTGTTGGACTACAGTTCCCATCAGCCTCAGCTTGTGTAGCCAATGGTTAAGATGAGACCAACAGGATGTTACTCCTGCTACACTGAATTGCTGATCCCCCACATCCGATGATACTGCATAATAGCTGCAGATTCAGTAAACAATGAAGAGGGATTTCTGGGTACTACCCATTATTCCCACTGAAGAAAATAAAGAAGCAGCTGCTCATATGGGCCTCTATGTGCACAAGTGACCAAATCTCACAAAATTTATTTGAATAGAAAGGATTGTAAACAGCACCTTGGACAAATGAACTTTCCTCCCAACCCAGTCTTGATAATTGTCTATGACCTTTTTAAAGAAATAAAAAAAATCAATGCTATATTTTTATATAGACCACAAAAATCTGCATATCTACAGAGTCCTATATTTCATTAAATATTCAAATGGCTCTGCAATATTTAAACAAAATCCATAGGCTAATTTCATTATTGCCACAGGCAGAATATTGTATTACCTGAAAAGTGCTCAATAAGATTGATTTGTGTTTTACCTTCTGTAACACAGAGTCTCGACTGACCACTTGCCAAGCCAGGTTGCAAGAGTCTTTGAAAACCACAAACTGTGCTGCTGTCTGTACAATACATTGCCCGGAATACTCCGGCTGTGCTTTGAAACCCTGCAAAATATCAATGACCGCTCCAGATCCAATAACTGCCCAGGCAGAGGTCCTTTACTGAAGATCTTTTGAAGTAGCTATTAGTACAAATCAAAGGTTTAGTGTGTTCTTATCTATTTCCCCCTCTTTCCTCCTGGCCCATCTCGAATATTCATAAATGATCCGCACACATTTGCAGCCAGTTATCAATCCCCTGATAAACCTTGAACTGCTATAATTTAATCCCTTCCGCAATTCTTTATGAACCCCATCAATGCCATTCATAATTAATGAAATTGCAGGATGGGTTCCTGGATGAACTAAAGTTTTTTGCCCTCACGGCGGATCGATGATTCTGACCATGTCTGTTTCATTATTGACAGCATCTGCCCACATTTACTCTTATAATTAAGTTATAGTTCAACTCTTAACTTTTCACAAGTGTTTGAAATGGCTGTATGGTGTTCTTAATTTCAGTTGCTGTTTCATCTCGCTCAGTGGGTGCCTATTTTATTGTTAAAGGTCATACTCATTTGTCTGCTCCAACAAAGGCAGTCCTTAAAGTTGGCTGCGGTTTTGACAGACAGTGGGCCCTATAAGTGATGGCCTTAAGGACAGACCTGGCACTGCGAGACAGTCACCACAGCAAGGGAAATAACAGATAACAAATCATGCCACTATTTTTCCTCCTGGCGTGATTGACGACATCACAGCGGGTATAACTTTTCAGTGTCTTCAGATTAAAACCCCCTCAAACAAATGAGTTCTTAAAATACTGTCCAGGGGCGTCAAAGTCAGCGGCTGGACCCAAAAGCATTTTTTTTTTTTTAAAAAAAGGTTTTATATTAAGAAGAAAGCCAAAGCCAAAGTGCATAATTCAAGACTATGGAGTGCAATTATTTAATTGCCACAGATCTTCTGGTGCATGGATGGATGGAGAAGCTCTTGAATGATAAGTCACTTGATAATGATGGGACCCATGTGAGGCAACATGTTTAGAGAAAAACAAGCATTTGCCATAAAAAAAACCATGCAGCTCAGTCACTAATAGCAAAATAGTAAATTTATGTTTTGCCAGGAAATAGTAAAATGTGGACACTTAGGGTTTGGGGATTTTTTTTGTATAATGGGAGCATCATTTTTATAAACATTTTTTTTTTGTCACTGCTGGGCAAATATAGATAAAAAGAGATAAAGGCAAACTTTCAGACACCCAGTTCAGAAAGGTGCATTTGAATATAAGGCATAGAATAAATCCCAGCTGTTGTCAGTAGCAAGACATTCTCTTTGCCAGCATAGAGATGCAGAGCATTATTGTAAGCGTATCCAAAAATTACAGTATAAATGGGAACCTTCAATTTCCTGCCCATTATTGTTAGCAAATGCTTGCCCTGTAAGTATATAATAGTTGTACTTCTCTAAATATATGAAATTTGCTCTCTGCCTGGCTTTATCTTTTTAAGCCAGATTTTGTTTTTTTAAAAGAAGCTTCCCTAGTCACAAAATAGACCTGTGTATTTGCCGTGAACATTTTGGCTTGAAAGCATATTCAGCATGTACAAGATGTCCTATTTATACGGATAATTCTTGTATGCTTGCATAATTGTAAATGTAGAAAACTCACAAATATGCATACTCAGGCTTCCATCCTATGCTCACTTAACACTTCATTAAACTAGTGAAAGTGTGTGTGTGTGTTTAGCATAAAGGAGCACTGTCTTGTGATTTAAAACCTAGTGTTTCTGTTGAGAAAATTAAGAGTGGGGATCCTTTAAACAGATATGTTTGTCAGTAGGGTGGTGACTTACACATCTCCCAAAAAGAGGATACAATAATATTGGGTTAGATGCAGCAGTTGTCTGAGTATTAGACTACTTCACTAGTTTATACACTGAGCATCATCATGCCCTCTAATAGCAAACTCCATTGACAAGATACAAAATGAAGCAACCCAAGAATAAAGTTATGGTGTGGTAGTCAACTAAGTTTTTCTCAGAGTAGACCTATTCAAATCAATGCACCTAACCTAGCCTGCAATCTTGTACCAATTTACCTAGGGATAAGCCCCTTTGGGACATATTTCTGAGTGGACATGCATATAGTCGCATTGTTGGCATGTTCATTAATTTCAATGGATCTCCTCTGAGTACAACTTAGTTGAATACCACTGATGATATCTATATGCTTAGGCATGCAGATGTATAAACAGTGAAAATTAGAGGAGGAAAGTAAAGAGGGGGGAATCCCCTAAACAACCTAGTGAGGGCTGAACATGCTCAATTATCTCTAGGAATCATGGAAGGAATGCTGAATATTAATAGGAAAGGAAAAATGGAACAGGGGTTGGGAGAACTGGCCTACTTGAATACCAATCAGTCTATATAGCATTCTGGACAAGGGCACAGCAAATTGTCTAGAATTCTGAAGAACAGCACTCCCCTAAAAGGATGGGACTATACTGCAACATTTTGTCTCATGGAGCCTTGAGGGTGCTGCAGGGGACACTGCAACTATGATGTTGAATAGGTAAGAGGTGGAGAAGGGTGAATTTTGGTGTCATACAATGTGCCAATGAAATTTGAGACACCAAGGTCTGCCACTGTCCTACTATTACTATAAAGCTATGTTTTGGCAGTGGAGTTCCGCTCCATTGTGAGGTATTTGTGCTAGAGTGGATCAATCTGGTGGGGAGGGTCTTTGGGACAGATAACCCTCAAACCTCTGTGTTTGGGCTAGATGGACTTTAATTCATTTCAACTCTGTAATTTAGAAATCCACGATTCTACAATTATTATTATTTAATTCTTTTTACAGCAATTCCATGCCCATGTCCCGAAACAAAGAGCTCTGTCTTTTTCTTGTAATATTAGAATGCCAATAAAGTATAAATGAATTGAATTGAAAGTGACTTACATTTCAATGAAAGGTATTGTGGCTGGGAAGAAAACATTCCAAGCATCAATTAAGTCTGTTGAATGAGAACATTGTCTTCTTCCGTTTTACTGAGACACAGGGAAGTGTCCCACTTTAAAGTCTTCATATATTACTATTAACCATTTCTCTGGTACTTTTAACATGCCAAGCTCTCCACAATCCTCATCCTTTTCATCCTCACAACAATTCTCTGTGTTGGCTCACTAGTATTCAATGCATTTTTTAAAAAAACCCAGAAGAAATATTGCAATCTTACAATTTCAAGACAGGTAGCTGCATTAGCAAAGTTAATCTCTTGCAGCAAAAGCAACAAAGAGTCAAATTTACAACTTCATAAGAATTCATGGACTCAAGCCCACCTCGCCAGATGCAAAGTAGCTTCCCCCTCTGATAATTACATGGAAAAATGAACAGGATCCTTGAGCAAGGGGAAGGCATTCCTACACATGCAGGAAAGGAGGGGTCCTTGGGTTCTTGTTGCAGTTTGCCAATTCTCACCCCCAGCTGCAATGCCTGAAGCACACCCCACGACATTTTGTAGGGCTTCCCAGGCTCAGGCATAACTCTCTCTCTCTCTCTTTGTGTGTGTGTGCACGTGTGTGTGTGTGCGCGCGCGCACACACACACACACACGTGTGCTGGTCCAAGGAGCTACAGTGGGAAGGAGAATGAAGAAAAGTACTGCAGCATAACTTCTCTCATAGTTTCCTGCATCTTTCTCATTAATACCTATGTTGCAATCTTCTCAGCATCAGGCTTATTCTTACTGACCAAGTCAGTATGGTATGGTATGGCATGGCATGGCATGGCATGGCATGGCAAAGTATTATTAATATACAGGGTGAGTCCTTTAAAAGAGGCCCTGTGGATACAGAGTACACATGTTTCACGGGGCCTCTTTTAAAAGACTCACCCTGTATTATTTATTAAATTTCTATACCACCCTTCACTCAAGGATTACAGAGTGGTTTACAATATAAAAACACAAAATACACACCATAGTAACAAGCAAAAACAATAGCTCACACTATTGTAATTTTAGTTGTTTTAAAGGTGTCTACCTGTTGCTTTATTATTGTATTTGTATGATGAAAAAATTGCTTGCACATTGTCCTGAAATCCTAAACAGAGTGATGGTGGTATGTAAGTGTTCCCCCCCCCCCCCACACACACAGAGCAGCACATTGTAGCCCTGCTGTTGTGCAGTGTTCTGAAGTTTGTGACTGGGCCACAACTCAAATGCCCCCTGAAAATTTGCCTAATGTGAAATTGCCTAGTCTGATTTTGGCTTTTGTCCTCAAGGAAAATATCTGAGGAAACCAACATAATTTCATCAAGGCTAGTAAAAATTATCCATGACCCACCCCCACCCCTTCTTAAAGTGGACCTATTACAAGGTCATCTATTCAGGTGAATACTGAAGATAAATGTCCCTTTGTTGCTACCTTTTCCCTTCAGAAAGGCAAAGTGAATCGGTCTGGTGTCTGAATTGTGTGAGACACTGTAGTAATATCCCTCCTATTTTATGGTTATATTTAGTGAGATGACATTTATGGCAGTGAACAAGATTCGAAACATGGGATGAGTCCAACATGTTTTTTTTATTCTTATTACAAATATACATATTAATTTCTATCATACCATGAAGTTATACAATTACAATATAATGCTTCCAAAGTATATATGACCGTATGTTTCCATGAGGCAGTTCAAACCATACCTCTCTACTATTTCCACTGTGAGGATGGCACTGAATTTGACATGATGTTTGTCAGCCGCCTCTCTGTCATTTATGACACTTGCAAATCTCATCAACATTTCCATGCAATTCTCTTTGATTGTTCCTTATTTTTGAGTCCAATAATTTATAAGTATTTCTTTGTAGCTAACAACAACCTGTGGGTGTGTAACTCAAATGATCTTCATTTATTGTGATGCTGGAGCCACATTCTCAATACTGCTGTGGATTCCTGTTGTGTCCAGCAGTTGCCTGATGGGTAAATAACCTTACTCTAGTCTAAGGAAGAAAGGGGAGACAAAAATACAATAGTAATACCTGGCTGAGTAAGGTCTACATCAAAATAGTAGAAATTTGATAAAACAGGATTTGGCATAAAGCCCTGATTATAGGTCAGGAATGGAGGACCTGTAGCCCTCAATATGTTGTTGGATTCCAAATCCTTACAGCCCTAACCAGCATGGTCAATGGTCAGGGGTGATAGGAATTAGAGTCCAACAACATTTGCTAACAATACTTGGAGGGCCAGAGCTTGAATTTTAGGTTCATGCACTTTAATTTCATTGAACATAGTAATTTAAATACAATCTAAATACAAATACTTTGCAGGTAAGGGTGTCAATTCTATAGAAATCAAAACATTAAATACATGGCTGCTTCACACACACACACACACACACACACACACAATTGCTTTGGAGTTAGTACATTTCCATACTTATCATAGGGACACCAAATATAGATCTCTTTTGGAGTGCTGCAAAAAAAAATCTGTTCTTGCAAAATTGTAATCTCATACAATTTATGGTAATTTCCCATAAATTACATGGACATATTGGAAGCTTGTTAATTATTAAAAATCTTCTACTTCTTTTTTTCCAACTCTCAAATAAGTGTTAGAGTAAATAGTTTCCAGCCTTCCTGTGACATGATGTCTAAACAATACAGGCATCACAAAATAAATCATTTATGAAAAATATTTATTTAAAGAGCTGTAATTTACCTTGCATTTACCATATGCCATTCATCCAAGTATCAATATAAAATATTCATTAAAGAAACTCATTAAAACAAACTTCCATACAATGGGGTGACAGGCCAACAAAAAGCATCAATCATAGAAAGGCTTTAAGTTTTTATTAGCACACCGAAGATACACTAATATTTCAAAGCAGAAAATCATGAATATGGCTGCTGCAGCCCCAGGATGACCAAAAGGGCACAATGGAAAAATATGATAAAGGTATAACAAAGATGGGGGCGAGATTTTCTTCATTTGTTTTCATTAAGCTGAAGGAATCCATGACAGCAAACCCAAATCTATTTTATTAATGATGAATAAACCTGATGTAATAATTAATGGGAAATCTATAGCTAATCTTAGAGGAAGAAGAATAACCAGGCATGTAATGATGTTTAAGTCCGGCATAGCAGAACTTTCTGCAGCTGTCTCTAGCTGCAGGTAATATAAGCAGAGCAATCAGCTGTGAACATCAACAGCTCCAGACTGTCGGGATGATACTAAGCACCAAAACATAGCAATCTTTCTAAAATGCAGGCTGTGTGTGATCCCTAACATTTTCCTCCACGGCTTTAGCTCAGACTACTTTAGAGCACACGGATGAGCATCTGGAATATTTTGAAAACTTTTAATATCCTTGGTTGAAACTTCCTAGGCTCTGTGAAATTTCTTTGAAGTAAACACACATTCAAACTCCTGATCTGAATTCACAAACTGTGACATGAATATTATAGGATTCACATAAGAAAGGCTGCAGCTCTTCATATGTAGTCTTTTTTTTTCACTTATTCATTAGGAAGTTCTGTTAAATATCCACTTCACATAGGCTGCAATTCTATTAGACTGTTGATCTGTGATTAAATGTTCTAATAAAATTAACTGGCTTTGCTGCAAACGGAACATCTGGAGCTATGTTTAATTTTATGTCAAACATATACAGGAAACACCTGTCTAGGTGAAGTAATTTTTTAAAAATGACATTAATCCATCTGTTGTGGAAATGTATGTCACAGTTGTCACATTAAAAAAAGGCAATATCAACAAACACAGAAACCCTAAATTGGCTCGGAACGTACACTTTCTAAAATTAACAAAAAATTCATTTATCCAAATGTTAGCATGTCAGTCTCATTTTATCCTGAATAAGATCCCTTTCTTCTCTTTAGACTGAGAATGTCTTTCAAATATGGTACTGTAAAACTTCCAGATGTGAAATAAGGCCACATAATTACAAGATTAAAGCTCTGAGGTGATTCTTTACCTGTACTAAAGTAATATACTTAAACAGTCATAAAATAAATCAAGAATCATACATGAGAAAAAGTAGAGACCAATGGGAGTAAGTAAGATAACAATAGCTATAAAAGAAACTTTAAAATGCTTTTAGAAAATATTACAATGTGCTGTCAGGGCCAGGCCTACCACGAGGCAGAATGAAACAGCTGTGCCAGTCAGCTCATTTTGGGTATCATAAAAGGACAGCAAATTGTTATTTAATTCATTATTGTTGGGGTTTTTTGCTGCAAAGATTGAGAGAGGTATTTGTATCTCAGGTGCCAAAATAACTTTTTGAAACTATGTGCCCCATTGACTGGGGTTTGTGCAAGCTGCCATTGACTTTTCCAATGCAAGCTGCAAAGTGTATTGTGTTAAATGTTGCCCTGATGGTGTTATACCGCATGTAAGGAAGGCAGAGGATAACCCACATTCCTGGATATTTTGTTAGTATGATTAGGAAAGGGCTTATTATTATATTTTAAAGAAAATGCTACAAAGGATTTCAGCAAAGAATACTATCTAGTCTTTAGTATCAACATCGTGGAGGATGATAATGTTTCAAAAAATTAATTAATTTGTCCAACGGTTTTCACATTAACAAAACAAACAAAAAACATTATGATGAGTAAATTGGGCCTGTATATTAAGGTGGTGTCTGTGTATGGAGATGGATGGATTGCAAAGTCCTTCTCAGTAGATGACTGGCCACCGTGTGTAAAAAGTTTTGCTCTCATTACAAAATAAAGGCGTACCATCAACAGGGACTCCACTAGGTTGGGGATTGGAACTGCCCTTGGTGCACTCAGTGTCTGATAAGGGCCAGTTTTCTCCTTTTTTCAGCTATGCTTAAAATTTCAGCACTCTTCATTTGTGTCATAGTCACTGAGAACCAAGTCCTTAATAATCCTTCCCTGGTTCTGTTTCTTAGGCCTAGTTTTTACAAACAGCAAATAGAGGACTAAAATTGTTTCTAGATTATATCACTTTAGACACAGGGTGGTGGCTCAGTGATTGAATGATCCTCTGCATCCAAAAATAAATAACCAAACAAAACCCAACACAAAGAAAACGAGATGTTACAGGAAAAAGGTTTCTGACTAAAATACCAGAGGTTTACTCTAGGTTTCTGACTAAAATACCAGAGTTCTACAAGCAGATAATCCACCCCCTTCCTGATGCAGAATCATTTCAGTCATATGAGCCTCTCCCCTTGCCTGGTTGAAGCAGTATAATCCACCAACAGGTTTCCCCCCCTCACACACTTTTCTCTTGCTTTTGAAACTAGGCCATGGCATGTTAGAAGCCCTCTTCAGAAGTAATCATATGAGGTAGAGCCATGGGGACAAGCATGCTAGCTCTCCACCAAGGTTGGGAGGGCAACCTTCTGAAGTGGAGAACACTGAGGGGTTCTAAAATATACACTGTTTCTCTCTCTGACATTAATTTTAGGATAAATGTACTGAAAATGTTACATGTTTAACTGATGCTGAAGAAACAAGGCGTCTGAATTATATTCATGGTTATTTTGAAAGTTCTGGGAAAAAATCTTGTTTATTTTTTGTTATTCATTTTATAATAAAAATAATTTTAGAAAAGAAAAGAAACACATAAACAGAGAGAGCCTATATTAAAAGGTTCACCCTATAAGTTGTGGTTATGGTTCTCCCTCACATGATTACTGTATTTTTCACTCCATAAGACGCACCTGACCATAAGATGCACCTAGTTTTTAGAGGAGGAAAACAGAGGAAAAAATATTCTGAACAAAACAGTGGATGTATGATTTTTGTGGTTCATGCTGTGGCCACAGACATGATATGTGATTTCACGGTGAGTTTGGGGTAGCCAAATGCAAAAATCCTGACGATTCATGTGGATCCGTGCTTTGTGACCATGTTTTTGTGCCATTGCAGCCCCATGAAACAGCGCATGCGTGATTTTTTTGGTGCAGGCTGTAGCCATGGACACGCTATGTGATCTGATGGTGAATTTGGGGTGACCCAATGCAAAGATCCTGAGGATCCATGTGCTTTTACCTCCCCCCTCCCAGGCAGCCTACTTTATCTCTAGAGTCCCTTATCTCCCTCCCCATCACTTGCCGATCAGCTGCTCAGCAGCTTTGTTTCAACACCCCCTTCCCTCTTGTTTGCCTTAGTGTCTTTTCCTCAGGGTTTTTTGCTCCTCCTTTTCTTCTAATTTCTCTCCTCGTTGCTTGTTTTAGTATTCCTGTCTCCTCTCCTTGCAAGTTCGCTGTCTTTACCTCCCACCTCCCAGGCAGCCTCCTTTATCACTAGAGTTCCTTATCTCCCCTCCTGATCGCTTGCCAATCAGCTGCTCAGCGGCTTTGTTTCATCACCCCCTTACCTCTTTCTAAAAAAAAGCACGATCTGCTTTTTGCCCCTTTGCAATTCGGCTCCAGCGACTAGGCATTTGCTCCATAAGATGCACAGACATTTCCCTTACTTTTTAGGAGGAAAAAAGTGCATCTTATGGAGCGAAAAATACGACACTTTACTCAGACTGTTAATGCCTGTAAAGGGCTAACATGTTGAACTTTAAAGAATGTGATAAAGAGAATATGAAGAAATGGCTAGAGAGAAAAACATTGTTTGGAATATTAATTATTTTTCTTTTTCTTTTTCTTTAAAAAAAAAAGAGTTTTCTAAATGCAAAAGAGAGAATGAGGCTGGTAAGTCGTCTGCCTAGACATTGATTTTACTCTGCCACCTCACCCATTGTCAAAGTATGTATAAGGAGAATAAAATTGTAGTCCTGTGTTACTTAAAAGTGCATTGACCCTTCTACATAAACCAGCCTTACAAAAGGTGAATATTAAGTCTAAAGTAGCAATGAATAAACTAATCTGGGGTTGCATATCTTAAATTTGTTTTGCCAAATTTCATTTCCAGCTGCAATATTCAGGATAACAATTCAGTAAAGTTTGATAGATAAATAGCTAGCTAGGTATACCTGCATTCATTTGTTGTTAAGGGCCCCTCAGAGAATGGCTATCCAGTTGACAGAACTAGAAGAAAATGTATTGGGGACTCTCAGCTTAGAAAAAAGTCATTCACCCATCCATATCACCAGGGTACTGCAAAAATTGTGAAGGAAACAAACACACACTGTCAAATCCATTTTGTGTTTAGTGGCTGCCAAGTTGTCTAAAATGAAATTTAGAGGTGGCTTTGGAGATTCTTCCTTGGGCAAAACAGCTGAAGAATTTCAAGGAAAATCAAAAGAGTTTCAATAGGATTAGCTGAATTTCTCAGGTTGATTCCTCACCTCTGCAAAGTAGTCCCCAGGTTTTACTAAAGTGAAATTTTGTGCTTAACATGCCTGTTGTGGCTCAGGTGAAAATATGAAGGATTTCTGAGGGAAGTAAAAATAGTTTTGACAGCAGTGGTGAAATTTCTCATGAGGCTTCCAAGCATCCCATCACGTAAACAAATACAAATGGGGATGAAACAAATCTCACCCACTGCAATATGCATGCAAAGCCTTCCTGAAAGCATTTCAGGAACAGCTTGTTTGCCTATGGACCTGAAGGCTGCTAGGCTTTGCAAGGGACAAGTAGAAAGTCAATCTGTGAACATCAAAGCAGTCAGGACTACAATAAATGCTGGACTTCCACAAGAGAGCAAAAGAGTTTATGGCCTCAGCACAAAATAACCTTGCTAAAGCACAGGAACAGCAGAAGGATGGTGTGATTGACAAGCTATGGCTTAGACATATGAGGTGGGGCAAAGGGTCGTGATCCCAATCCCAGTTTGGCAGGAAGACTGTAAACAGACTAAGAGGGACCATTTGACAGCATTAGATAGGTCAACAACACCATCTTCCTCGCAAAGCTTCCAGGCAGAAAGTGGAGACACCGGCTCTACAATTCAAACACAAGCAAGCTGTAGTAGGAAGTGGCAGAAAAGCTCCTCACAATCTGTCAGGAGTTAGAGCTCTTACTGGCTTTGCCCAAGGAAGGCAAACATAATAATTGGCAAAAAGGGAAGACTTTTCTCACGGCAGGTTACCTTTACACAGGATGGGTCGTCAGATGACAGGGGTACACAGTTCAGCCACTGATGTGTTTGCAGGCAGGGCAGGACTCAGCTTAACAAGAGTCTCAACTGAATTTTGACATGATGGAGTAAAGGGTGAAATATGCATCCACTATCAAAGATCAATAATCCTAGATTTCCTTGCACAACAGATGTTAAGAAAGCAAGAACCACCATACAGAGTCAGTGAGCACCCCATCTAAACATATTGAGTGCATAACTTTTTAACCAGTGTTGAATTTAAGTACTCCATGTCAGTTTAATTTTAGTTTTGTGTTACTTTATTATTAAAAGAGCACACCCATTTCTTGGTGTGCTTTTAACAGCCTCCCCAACATTTTTGTTAATCTAAGACTTAGAGTCTAAGTTTTGGATGGTAGAAGGAAATTTGCAAAATCTGTTTTTAAGGCTCCTCCAAGGAATTTGGCAGATCAACAGGCCTGCCAAGCTTTGAAACCAAAGTGACCTCGTAGTTTGCCTAACCAAATTTGGAGAAGCTACATGATTTGCACAACCCTTTTATACACTCTCTGTTAGGCTGACCCTCACTCCATGTGACTCAAAGAGCCCTGCCATAGCCTCACTCCCAGCCGTGACTTGAACTGGTGGAGGGGTTACAGCAAGAATCTAACCTGAGCTCTGCTGGTTTAGAAACTTAACTGGGCTCAGTCAGACAAGCTTAGAATTTGTATTGGACTCTTGGTCCCAAGGTATAGGAGATTTCATTGAACTATGCCTTGTGGGTGAGCTCAAACAACCAGTTTCTTGGGGGCCTTACAACTTGTCTTCAGGAGGCTTTTGTGCAGCTTTGCCTGAGCTGCAGTTAGCTCTCTTCTGGGGCAATTTGCTTTGTTGTTCCATAAGAAAATTTACCTCACACAGAAATACAAATTCCAACCTAAAAGTAAAAACATACACAAATTCAGCTTGGTTCTTACTTTAGCACTTCTGGGTATCATCAAGAGATACAAAGTACACCAGAAAACAAGAGAGAAGAGGAATGAGGAAAAAGATTTTACAGGAACCTGAAGTCCACAGCATTCCCTTACTGTGTTTTTTCTTCATAAACTCCCTTCTCCTGGAACAGATAGTCAGTCTTCAAGGCAGGCACTGTATCAGGTTGCTGCCTTTAGCATTTATTTAGTTTTGGTACTAACCACCCACTGAAGACAAATATTGATTCCAATGTGTTGACTAGGCACGCACCTAACTCTGCATGAGATCAGGCTTAAAGTGTTCATGCTGTTGCAGGAATTCAAAGGAAATGTAATTAGCTACTTGAAAGGCCGTGGATCAGCAAGTGGGCAGAGAAGCTGGACGTTTCTTGGTGAACTGTCCAGACAGTTTCAATGGACACTTCAAAGTGCCAATGCAAATGATCAAGTGTGACAATTGTCAAAGAACAGATTTATCATCTGAGGCTTGGACTACTCATGTAACAAAACGAAGTGGTAGAACAGTGAGGTCATAGAATGGATTGTACTACTTGGGGCTACAGGATTTTGGGGATACTATTTTTAATGCTCTACTGCATTAACAACCTGCCCCCACCCAAAAATACCCTTGCTTGCTATGTTGGCTTTCTCTTTGTAGGAAATTGTTAACAAAGGAGAGCATTAGAAAGTGATTCCCCACCTGCAGTGGTACAGTCTCTTCTATCACTTCACTGGGTTGAATGTTTAGACAAGGTCTAACAGAATCTTTAGATACTATGCTCATGTATTTTTATTTTTTTTAAGTCTGCCCATAATATTAGGGTAATAGTTTCTGGCAGCCAAATATAACAAAATGATTTGTTAGAGAATACTCCTTTCCATAGAAATATGGGCAAGTCCCTTAATTATAGCCTTCATAGCTACTAGCCACACTTAAGCCAAAATCTAATTATTGACTTGTTTCGTGTAGCAAGTTAGACTAAACATGGCTGATTTCCGTTTAGTAATAATAAAAAAATCTTAAGCAAAGTCACCCACATCCATCTAAGCAGTACTAAAATCCTGATCTTTCTCTTGAAATGAGTGTTGTAACAGAAGAGGGCTATGGTCTTTGGCCTCTGCATCGCCCCAAGGGCTCTTAGAATGGTTATAAGATCTGTCATTCTCTTCCTAAGCATTTTTGCTCCCAGAGTCCTTATCTGCTTACACAATATCTTGATTTCAGCCAATTTGGAAGGGCTCCTAAGGCTGCATCCTTTAGCCAGAGTGCAGCTAAGTACTGTAATCCTTTCTACTAGTTTAGATTTTCTAGGATTTTCAACTATAAAGGCTGCTGCTTTAACGTAACTTGGCCCAAAGTAGGAATCCTTAACACAGGCTTTTCAAGATAAGATGCCTGCTACTTTCCTCATACAAGAAAATTCAACCATATCTCAGGTCCCTGTCTTTTAAGAGGGGCTATCACCATGGATCTGAGAAGCATTCTACAGAGCCCAGATTTTTTCTTCTTTAAACCCTATGATGGGCAGCAAAACTAAGTTCTGCTGGATCTCTCAGCGGCGTTTGATACCATCGACCATAACATCCTTCTGGACCGTCTTGAGGGGCTGGGAGCTGGGGGCACTGTCATACAGTGGTTCCGCTCCCTCCTCCTGGGCCGTGTTCAGAAAGTGGTGGTGGGAGATGAGTGTTCAGACCCCTGGGCTCTCACTTGTGGGGTGTCTCAGGGTTCTGTCCTCTCCTCCATGCTTTTCAACATCTACATGCAGCCGCTGGGAGAGATCATCAGGGGGTTTGGGCTGGGTGTTCATCAGTATGCGGATGATACCCAGCTCTACCTCTCTTTCAAATCAGAACCAGTGAAGGCGGTGACGGTCCTGTGTGAGTGTCTGGGGGCGGTTGGAGGATGGATGGTGGCTAACAGATTGAGATTGAATCCTGACAAGACAGAAGTACTGTTTCTGGGGGACAGGAGGCGGGCAGGTGTGGAGCACTCCCTGGTCCTGAATGGGGTACCTGTGCCCCTGAAGGACCAGGTGCGCAGCCTGGGAGTCATTTTGGACTCACAGCTGTCCATGGAGGCACAGGTTAAATCCGTGTCCAGGGCAGCTGTGTACCAGCTCCATCTGGTACGCAGGCTGAGACCCTATCTGCCTGTGGACTGCCTCACCAGAGTAGTGCATGCTCTGGTTATCTCCCGCTTGGACTACTGCAATGCACTCTACGTGGGGCTACCTTTGAAGGTGACCCTGAAACTACAACTAATCCAGAACGCAGCAGCCAGACTGGTGACAGGGAGCGGCCGCCGAGACCATATAACACCCGTCTTGAAAGACCTACATTGGCTCCCAGTACGTTTCCGAGCACAATTCAAAGTGTTGGTGCTGACCTTTAAAGCCCTAAACGGCCTCGGTCCAGTATACCTGAAGGAGCGTCTCCACCCCCATCATTCTACCCGGACACTGAGGTCCAGCACCGAGGGCCTTCTGGCGGTTCCCTCACTGCGAGAAGCCAAGTTACAGGGAACCAGGCAGAGGGCCTTCTCGGTAGTGGCGCCCTCCCTGTGGAACGCCCTTCCAGCAGATGTCAAAGAGAACAACAACTACCAGACTTTTAGAAGACATCTGAAGGCAGCCCTCTTTAGGGATGCTTTTAATGTTTGATGTATCATAGTATTTTAATATTCTTTTGGAAGCCACCCAGAGTGGCTGGGGAGGCCCAGCCAGATGGGCGGGGTATAAATAATAAATTATTATTATTATTATTATTATTATTATTATGGTTGGGAAGTGCAGAAATGCTCTTGGTCCCACTCATAATATTAAATCAGAACCTCTGAGCATGTGATACACATATCTGTCTTCCATTCCTTAGTTGCATATTTTTTAAACCTCCTTGCTCTCCCCTAGACTCGGGGAAGACCTTGGGGTTACTAGGTTCCTCTTATCTTGTCAGGGACTCAAGGCTGTTAAGAAAGTCAGTGGAGCCTGTTAGGTTTCCAGCACAGGCTCCAAGTGGTACGGACTCCCTTGGAAGGTGGTGGACTCCCCTTCATTTGAGGTTTTTAAGCAGCCATTGGATGGCCATCTGTCATGGATGCTTTAGTTAAGATTCCTGTATTGCAGGGGTTTGGACCCTTAGGATCCCTTCCAACTCTAAAATTCTATGATTCTATGGTTTATCTTTGTGATGATGCAATTTTCGCATACGAAAGCTGATGGCAGTAGTTTAGAAGTTAAATCAAAGAACTAGTAAATTGCTTATTAGGTTGCATTCCCTCTGAAGGAACAGTTTTTGTAATGTGTGTGTATGTGTGTGGTATTATTATGTTTTTATATATATTTGAAGCTGCCCAGAGTGGCTGGGGCAACCCAGTAAGATGGGCGTGGTACTACTACTGCTACTAATAATAATTCCTGCACCTGAATTTGCTGCTGGAATATTGGCAGAGTTATGCTATCCAGATCCTCTATTTGATCAGGACCTTGCTTCCATGTGCCCATGCCTTGGAAAATTCACCTGAGGGAATTTCACAACTGGAGTATCGCCTGAGAAAAAGCCCTGTCACATGTTCCCACCAACTGAACCTCATTTGGTGGAGGGGCATAAAACAGGGACATTTAAATAACACAGAGCTCTCACATCCTGTGTTTCTGAAGGGGGTCTTCTTCCATATATTCTCTGTGCACTGAGTTTACCTAACTGTGCTCATGAAATATTACTCATAAGATCTAATAGGTGTAGCTAAGTGGTAGAACACATGCTTTACATGCAAAATGTCTCAGGTTCAACCTTCAGCATCTCTAGGTAGGAGAGGGGGCAAAAATTCTGTCTAAGCACCTGGAGAGCAGCAGCTACTCTGTTGACAATGCAGAGCTAGATGGACCAATGGTCTGATATGGTATAAAGCAGTTTCCTATCTAGAGCGAGAGCTGGACCATAAAGAAGGCTGATCGCCGAAGAATTGATGCTTTTGAATTATGGTGCTGGAGGAGACTCTTGAGAGTCCCATGGACTGCAAGAAGATCAAACCTATCCATTCTTAAGGAAATCAGCCCTGAGTGCTCACTGGAAGGACAGATCCTGAAGCTGAGACTCTGATACTTTGGCCACCTCATGAGAAGAGAAGACTCCCTCGAAAAGACCCTGATGCTGGGAAAGATTGAGGGCACAAGGAGAAGGGGATGAGAGAGGATGAGATGGTTGGACAGTGTTCTCGAAGCTACCAGCATGAGTTTGACCAAACTGCGGGAGGCAGTGGAAGACAGGAGTGCCTGGCATGCTCTGGTCCATGGGGTCACGAAGAGTCAGACACGACTAAACAACTAAACATCTAGAGCATCCTTGATGATGGCTTCTCAACCGTGGAACAAGTAGCAAAGCAAAGGATGGGCTGGAGGTGCTTACTTGACCTCCTGGGATGTGGGTCACTGCTGCTTAGCAGAAGAGCTGCAGGAGTAAGAGGGAGAGGCAAGGCGGAAGGGAGGTTGGTGCTGTGCAAACACATTGGTGGAGTCAATGCAGTGCTTTTACTGGTATGTTTGCCACCCCATCCCACTGTTCACTACTATGTAGAACTCCATAACCACAAAGGTTTGCTTGGCACACTCCCTACTGACTTCAGAAAGCAGATGCAAGACTTCTGGGTTGGCGCCTCCAGGCAATGGCGGAGTTCCTCCGATCGGGAGGAATTTGCTCCGTGGAAATTAGGGTCTGACCGCCACGGCAAAGGCGGAGACCCGTTGAAATCACAGGCGGGAGAAGCTTGTGAATTTGGGATTCAGCTGGCACCTTTTGCACCTCCCCTACTCATGGGGAAACCCTGATTTGGGGATCCGGAGCGAAGTGGGGTGAGCGGCGTGGTGCTTTGAATCGACTGCTTCTTTCACGGAGTGAAGCTGCATCGCTGTTGCCGGAGAGCGCTGACTTTTTCCTGTGGACAATTTGACTTTAAACAACTACCCGTGAGTAGAACGGAAAATTGGATCTTTAAATTCATTAATTTGGCATCGAAGCGGGAAGGTTTTAAACAGGAAGTCCGCCTTCCTCTTTTGTAAATAGATTGAAGCAAAGACGTTGCAAGTTAAAGCCTTGGAAAGTATTTTGTAAAGGATTAAATCTCCATCGGTTAAAACTGTTAAAAACCCCCCTTGGAAGCAGGAGAAGAGGGGGGAAATTTTGTACTTAGTGAGCCTGCAGGAGAGAGTGAAAAATTAAATTACCACTGCTCTGAACCTGGAAAAGGGCTGCAAGCAGAATTAACGTTTTAGGAGAGTTCATTGACTGTGAATGGATAGCATGTTGACAGATGGCTAAATAAGAGAAATATATTGTTTCCATTGTCCTCTTCTGCGTTCAAAAAGGAGGAAAAGTAATTGAAAATTGAAACTAACTTTATATTTTAAAATGCGCATGAAAGGATCGATACAAGTGGAGACTGTTTCCCTCTAGAGGGAGCTTTTGAAACTGTTACAAGAGTGGGTTTTTTCCAGCTGCAAGATAAGAGCTGTGAGAATCAGAGATTGACCTTGGACTTTAAGAATGTTGACAGAAGGAGCTTTAGTGACTGTTTTATGTAAGATAAGCTACTCGCTGGAACAGTAGCTTATCTTACATGAATTCCAAACTTGAGAACTTGGAACAATAAGTGATAAATTTGGGACAAAAAGTGACCATTAATACAGAAATTGCTCAGGATTTGATACAGGAAACTACTTTGACAGGACAAACTGGGGAGAAGAAGGAGAAAGTGGTGGTTGCTGAACCTAAAGTAATACAAGTGGAAGCCCCAGCCTTTCAGAGGCAAATCGAGGACTATAAGTGGAGGCCTCTTATGAATGAATATAGAAAAAGTCAGAATTTGAAGATTGGAGCCCTGCCTGCACTGGAGAAGGAAGGTTGGATAGACTCTTTCATGCAGGGATTTATTGACCTTTGGGTTCTGAATCTGGGTCAGGAGGTGATTGGAGTTGTGGGGGTCTTTGGATCTGGAGGAGTCTTGAAACATGATTTGAGCTATTGTATGGACCTTGGTTCTAGCTGTGGAGAGTTGGCTGGCCTGTCGAGAGGGAATGGGGGCATGGCTGGGTTGGGGCCTCCCCGAGACTTGCTCTTCAGCATTTTCAGCATCAAAGAATATGAAGAAGAATTGCAGAAGGGACATGGAAAAGATTTAAGAGCCTCGGACAGAAGATCTCCAGGTTGATGAACTATATGGAATGGACAGAAATGATTGGCAGAATCCGAGACCAGGGAGAAGAGATGGTGGTAGAAGATTGGGAAAGTCTAAAGTTTGCACACAGAAATATTGTAAAATTAATGAGTGTTTGAAAATTGTTGGAATGAAACTTTATGGCTTTAGCAGAAATGCTATAAGGAGTTAAGTATAAATAAGTATTTTAGTATTAATGGAAAATAAGGTTAAAAATATGTTAAGAGATTCATAATGATAAAGATAGAGAAAGATGGAAAGGATTTGCTGAAACAAGTAACAGAAGTGGAATACAAAAAGGGAGGTGAGAGGAAGTCGATGAAATAAGGGAATGAAAGATAGACTAATGAAATGTTATGCTATATGTTTTTTAAATTGTTGTTGTTTTGTTTTGTTTAATTTAGTGTTAAGGTTGTGTTTTGTATTGTTTATTGTATTGTTTCTTCTTTTGTTCTTTTTTCTTGTCTGCCGTAAGTTTGAAAAGTAATAAAGATTATTTAAAAACAACAACCAGAAAGCAGATGCAAAACCTTTCTTTTTTTAATATCAAAGTGCTTTAAAACTAAGTCAAGGGATGAACTGGAATTTCTTTTTAAAAAGAATATTATTTAGACAATATGTAAACCATTTGATCCAAGCAGTGTACGGACTAAGCAGAAGTTGTATACTGGCAACTTCAGCTTGTGCTATTGAAGTGGATTTGGTATTCTGGTGTGATGAACCCCCTTCCCATCTTTTCGTGGTAAGGCAAGTGATGGGGAAAAGCACTGGAAAGTGTGGGAGGACAACCGCTTGACGCATCATATAACTTCCGACCAAACAAATCAGAATAAATGCTCAGTGAACAGTGGGTGTCATAAAACCTCCCTGCAAACTTTGTGGAAACAAAATCAGGATAAATGCTCGGTAGGTTGTCTGAAAGCGACCTCTGTAACTGCATGGGTAATAGAGCAAAACTGCCCTAGGAGGTAAAAGCTGATGGATGAAGGCAACAGTTTGCTGTTTTGAATTACTGTTTACTAAAGAGAAAGGAATTTCCAGAAAGACTTCTAGTAATTCAAAGGTTATCTATAACGGGTCAATATTCCCTCTGTGTCATTTCAGTTGTCAGTATAGTTTTCCTTCCAAATGTTAATCAGGCTAAAACTAAAACAACAACAACAAGAAGACGACGACGACAAAGAAGAGGAAATAGTATCATTGGTAAGGTAAAGGTAAAGGGAACCCTGACCATTAGGTCCAGTCGTGGCCGACTCTGGGGTTGCTGCGCTCATCTCGCTTTATTGGCCAAGGGAGCCGGCGTACAGGTTCCGGGTCATGTGGCCAGCATGACTAAGCCGCTTCTGGTGAACCAGAGCAGCACACGGAAACGCCGTTTACCTTCCCACCGGAGCGGTACCTATTTATCTACTTGCACTTTGATGTGCTTTCGAACTGCTAGGTTGGCAGGAGCAGGGACCGAGCAACGGGAGCTCACCCCGTCGCGGGGATTCGAACTGCCGACCTACTGATCAGCAAGTCCTAGGCTCTGTGGTTTAACCCACAGCGCCACCCACGTCCCTTTGTATCATTGGTACTAAACTCCAAAACCAACCAGGGAAGAAAAGGAAAGGAAAGAAAGGAGGAAGGTGCTCCATGTGTTTGAAGAAATATTTATTTCAGGCCCGATACATTTTGCCTTCCTAGGATCACCACAGTGGTTCATGCACTCGAGGGAACAGCTATATAAAATGTGTCCCTGGAGAAGGATTATTCTGAAATGTATTGGGCCCGAAAGAAATCTTTCTTCCAGCACCTGCAGGGTTTTCCTCTTTTTTACTGCCAGTGGTAGTTTTTCAGTTTTTGTGACCCAGGCCAGCAGAACAGACTAAGTTCAGCTGTTGCACAATGCTGTCTTTTGGTCAGAAGTTTAATCTCTGTTGCATAAATACTACTGGGCAGCACACAATACTATTCTAGGCCTTCTCTTTGCATGGCAGATCTGAAGTGGGGAAGGACACATTGATCACTGATAAAGTTTTTCCTATTTTGAAGTAAAAAATGACAGCCACTTAATAATGCAGTGGCAGGCCCACTTTCCCTTCCTATGGACAGTTATCGTGATCAGAGGAGTCTTCTTCTCTACCACTCCCTAGACAATTCCAGTTTGTCTGATCAGTTCAGGAAGACCTGGTTGAATATCTTGTGGCTTGAATACCCCTTGGCTTCAAGTGGCTCTCAGAACAGAAGGAAGATTTAGAGATCAAATCCAATTTTCATATAAATAGCACCATTTTTTAAATAACTTCCACTGTGCCTAAAGTCTGGAATTCATGAAAACACCAGGAGCTATACATAATGACTAACTCTCCTAGCCAACCTTTGCCAAGTTGTCCACTTAAAAACCCCCACTCATTTCTTTTATATTAAGCAATATAGAGCTAGTCATTTTCAATTCCTTTTTAGATTTATTATTTCCTGGCTTCCTAATAATCATTTTTAAAAAGTTTCAAGAAGATTCATTTAATGTTTTCCCGACATTATGAAGGGGACACTAAGGTCTAAGGAAGTCACAAAACCACTCAATTAATTAAACCATATTCAAAGCAAAAGTAATATAATATAAACAAGATTTTTTGTTTTGTTACTATAAGCAGGACTGATGTCTGGTTTTCTAATACTTTCTGGACCAAAATATATGTAAAATCAAAGTTATAGCAGACAACAATGTTTGGAAAGTTATGCTTATGCCTTAAATGAAGATCTCTGGGCTGGAGTCATATGCCATTTTGTAAAGTTATACAGTCCTCAAGCAGTGATTCCATCATAGTATTTTCACACAGTGCAGTAATACTGCAATGCCTGGAGACAGACAGTCAGGTCCTACATCCATAGCAGTGACCAGAGGAGAATAAAAACAGGAAGGTGTGCAGAGAGACAAAAATGCTATGGTGCATCTGCAGCAGCTCAACCGGACGCCTTCATCTGTCTCTCCTGTATCGGTCTCTATAGCTATAGCTGGCACTGTAACCTTCACATAGTTTGACCTCACTCCCAAAGGCGCACACCTCCACTGTCTCCCAAGGCAGACAGATGCCAGCAACTAACCTGTGAGGTAAATTAGGTTGAGTGAGAAGACTCAGTAAACTTCATTTCTGAGTAGAGATTTAAACTTATGTTTATCCCATCCCTAACCCACTACTCTGTCTCTCTAATCTGGTTCCCCCCCTCCTGTATTGTCACTGGACCTCTTAAAAGCTAATGATAGTGAAACTATTTCAGGGAAAATATATGCCGTTACCAAAAAGGACATGGAAGAATACTGAGATAGTGAAGTACAGTGGTACCTCAGGTTAAGAACTTAATTTATTCTGGAGGTCCGTTCTTAACCTGAAACTATTCTTAACCTGAGGTACCACTTTAGCTAATGGGGCCTCCCGCTGCTGCCGTGCCACCACGCAATTTCTGTTCTCAACCTGAAGCAGAGTTCTTAACCCGAGGTGCTATTTCTGGGTTAGCAGAGTCTGTAACCTGAAGCGTCTGTAACCTGAGGTACCACTGTATCATACTCCATAGTCTCTGATCGGTAACCATTTGCCAGCAATAAGATGACTCAATCCATGCACCAAAATAAGTGAGTGGTAGAAGAGTTTCAATGTGTTGATAATGTGAAGCACTGTAATGAATTCCTGCGCAGAACCCACCAATTTAAGATTTTGTGACAGGCCACCAGCCTATTTTGGTGCAGAAAAGAAAACTGGATGATGATCTCAAGAGCTGCTTTCTTAAGGCAAAATAATATGCTTCATCTAGGTATCCGCTTTTCAATTTAGGCACAAAACACTGTCACACTGTGTGCTGCTACTAATGACATGCAGTGGAAAGCGAGTGTAACTGGCTAGTTGGTAGAAATGCAAAGTGACACTTTATGTACACCTCGTTCCAGCAGGGAACAGTCTCGAAACATATGTCATGCAGCAACAATGGTACGGCCAACTGGCACCAATTAAAAAGTCACAGCTGGTTGATCTTTAATGTTTAAAAAGCTCCATGAAAGTAGTTGTGTACATTAAGGGATCAGATGTTTGAGTGCTTACACTACAAACTTTATAGCAAAGGAATAAGCATACAGATGAAGTACAACACAATAGCCACTGGGAAAGGATGGTCATGAAATAGTTGTGAAATCAGGAGCACTTGCTCCACCTTAACGGTTGCTATTTTCCTCCAACCATTGATTTCTTATTGCTGTGTGTTGATGTGTTTTCTTTTCAATGCAGCACAATTAGATTCGGACGCATTTCTTCAGTGCCCACATCACAGGTTATTGTGATGGAGATACTCTAGGATTCCCTTGGGACTTCAGAAGGGACACTTACAAGACCATTATTTTCATATTTGCTTAGAACTAAATTCCATGGTGCTCAGTGGGACTTATTCCCAGGTGCCAGGACTCCTGCCCCAAATGCTATGAAAGAGCCTCCTGTGTGCAAGTAAAAAAAAGAAAGCTTTATTCAAGGCTTACAATGGCACAGGTCAGGCTATAGGTGCAGATCGTAGAGAGTTTGAGAACAGTATGAGGAGTCTGAGACTGGATAAAAACAGTGAAGATGTCTTGAAAGATAGTCATACTCCTACCACCAGCTTTTAAAGGTTTGTGTTTTGTTTTATGATGTATTTTGTGTTCTCATTTTGCATTTTTCTATTGTGAACCACCCTGGAATCTTCAGATGAAGGGTGGTATACAAATTTAATAAACAGCAGCAGCAGCAACAACAACAACAACCAACAAGATGTGGCACACTCATTTGTGAGATTCTCCCTGTGAGAGTAGTGTGCTTCTCTGAGGTGTGTAGACCTGTTGCCAATAGCAGATGGGCACTGAGCTCTCTGTGATGGGATGGTGGTCCGCCCCTCTGTTTCCTTCTTCTCCAGATATCCAGTCTTGCCTCCTGGATAGTTGATCCCAAGGGCCATTGCTAAGGAATCTCACTGATCCATGGGTGTAAAAGGACAAGAAGCCATTGGGACTGCCTCCTCTTCCACAGCCTATGCAGGCAAAGGGGGCAGGGCCCCCTTCCTCCCTCTCAAGTTGTTCTCTACCAACTTCCTCATCCACATTCTCCTCCTCTCCTTCCTCATTTGACCGAATCAGGGCTGTCCCAAGTAATGCCTGACTTGACCCTCAGCATTCAGTACCAACAGTCCTTCTTCCTTTCTCAAAGATGTCACACCCCACCCCCAATCAGCACCCTGCCTCTTCTGCCTCTCCTCCACCTTAACACTCGGGCGGGGGGGGCCCTCTCTGTGCCAGGGTAGGTGCAGTGGACGAAACATTAGATTTGGACCGGGGACAGCTGAATCCAACTCCCAACTAATGTATGAAGCTTTGCAGGCAATTTGGTGGCAGCCTCCATCTTCCAGTCCAACCTAGGCTTTTCACAATGATAAAAGGAGATGACCCCTTCCTATGCTACTTGTTCTGGTGGTGGAACTCAAATATAATAGATCCTATGGTTGAGGTTCAGATGGGAGCACAAGGGACAGTTTGGAGAGTATGTGGACTGATGGTTAAGCCCACGTGTGCTTTCCCAAATGCATCATCTATTTAACCTCCATGTCACAGAAATTGCTGTGAGTCTGGTTTGAATAACGCTGAAAATGAATTCCCATCTTCCCAATTGAATACTCAAGAAATATTTTAAAAGACAGAAAAGAATCATAACAAATTGGTTCTAAAATAGACTGCTTTTCTCATAATTTAACCTTCATTGTATCTTGCCGAATGTTACAGTTCCCCTCCCTGCACACTGAAAGCTGAAATAGCTCGCCCGCTGATACTCTTCCACTAGTAAAATGGCCACTTCTATTCTCAATGCATTATTCCTCGCCGTCTTCTGAAGTGTGCTGTTCAGTTTTAAGCTGAAATGGGGGAAAGACAATACGACTTTCAGATCCGAGCCCTTGATAAAAAGAATGACACCGTGGGAGAAAGAGTAAAATGTCTGGAAAATTAAGACTTATGGCGATGTAATGACCCAAGAAGGAAGCACTTCCACTACAGAGAATTCCCAACAGTAATCTCAGAAATCTCATTACAGACTGATCCTCTGTTACTTCTAGAGTAGTCTCAAATACAATTCTGTGCAATAATAAGAGGCTCGATGTGTCGATTAAATCCTAACTCCTCAGTGCTTCTAATTTTGAATACACAAAATCAGGACTGCTGCATACCAATTAAATATCCCTCACAGTTGTATTTGATCATGGGTTGCCAGTGAAATAACAATGGAGTACCTTCCATTTCTGGAGTCAAGGGTTTCTTTCCCCTTCACCAAGGATGATCGTTTCCCTTGCAACCCATGTTTAGAAAACAAAATATGTTACAGGTACCTAGGTTAAGGAACACCACACCAATCCTATAAATGAAAGTGAATATTCTCACAAACCATTGCAATATATCATTCAGCAGGCACATGGGCAACTCATCCATTGGCAGTAATGCTGATCCATCCTTGCCAATCCTCCAACTTCCTTGCCACCAACTTTCCAGTGCCATGTGGAAGAAATGGACAAAATCTGCCCACTTGGTCAGTCTCTGGCTGTTTTTTTTCTTCCTTACAGTGGTACCTCTGGTTAAGAACTTAATTCGTTCTGAAGGTCTATTCTTAACCTGAGATACCACTTCAACTAATGGGGCCTCCCTCTGCCGCCGCTGTGTGGCCACCGCACGATTTCTGTTCTCATCCTGAGGTAAAGTTCTTAACCCGAGGTACTACTTTCGGGTTAGTGGAGTCTGTAACCTGAAGCGTTTATAACCTGAAGTGTTTGTAACCCGAGGTACCACTGTACTAGAATTCCTTAGATCCTTCCACATCTAGCTCGGACTCCTACTTACTTTTGAAGAAGTACATGGAATGACAACTCTGCAGCCAACCAGAGATTGGCAAAGTGGCCAGATTTTGCCCATTATTTATTCTGGCAGGCAATTCCCACCAGAATGTTTCTAGAAAAACAGATGAGGGAGGAGCCAAAAAGCTGTTTAGGTTGATTCCAAAGCTTTTAGTAGCAGCCCCCCTTTTTACCGAACATCTGTCCATTGTTTCATATTATGAACTGTTTCCATTTCAAAGCAATTTGCTAGGTAGCCTGTAGGGACTGTTAGTTGAGAAAAGTAGCTGAAGATTTTTAATGCTTATGGAATTAATTCAACATTTCCCAACCTGGTGCCCTTCAGATTTTTTTGGACTAGGACTCCTGTTATCTCTGACCATCTGGGGCTGGTGAGAATCACAGTCCAAAACCTCAGGACACCACTGGGCTGGGGAAGGCTGAACTTCTTTCATAGTTCTTTGACTCTTGACCAAGGTTACCATTTGTTTGAGTGGACAGCAGCATCCTTTGGCAGTTGTGGGGAAGGAAGAGTTTGCCTGGAATCAGCATCCCTATCCACACACAAACCAACAAGGTGACTGCCTCTGTCAGCACCAAACATTTATTTGGTCGGGGAGATCCTCCTCCAGAAATCTTCTTAGCCACAAATGATGATGATGCGTGATGGTGGGTTTGCCCCATACGGTCCGTTCTGGTACATAGCTAGCCCCTTCTGGAAGCACGTTCCCTTTGAAGAAATGTGCTTCTTCATTCTGATTGCCTTTGCTGATCCAGAGCAAATTTCTTTCTTTTATTATTCATAGGCAAGTGTCACAGGACAAAGTCTCTATTTAGAAGTAAATGCAAAGCATTAAGAGTGCAGTGCAGAATGTATTTCTGTGAAAGTATGGTCCGGCACTACTCCTAGTCATTTCAATGAGATTTCTGCAACAGAAGTTCCTTGCGCATTGTGTACAAAATATGCACATATATAAAATTTGCTCTGATTGCATATTTTCCCTTCTGTTGCAATGCAGTTTTCAAAAGGCTTCTGCTGCATAGACAGCTGAATCAGTATAGGCACACACACATTGTATTATTTTCCCATAGATCTTCTTTCTCCTAAATAGTGCCTTTATAAATCTATAAAAGTATTATTGCCCCCTTTTAAAGGATTTCTGCTGACCACTCCAGGAATCCACAGCATTAATTTGGTAGAGAGGTAAAACTGCTGGTCTCCGATTGTGCCTCTTGGGTGCAGATGTCCTCTACCTTTAAGTTAATAATTTCATAATCAGTGATATGGCAATTTCCACATGAAAATAAAAATAGTCTCAGCCCATGTTATTTATCATTTGGTTCCACAAAGGGAGCACATTTCATATCTACAAATCCATCCTGAAACAAATCTGATTTCTGGCTACTCTGCAGCATATTTTGATCTTTACTGAGTAATGAAGTCTTCATTTTTGTGCCTAAAAAAAATTTCATGTATAATACAAACAACATTATCTCTAAAACTGTGATACATCATCATACATGCAAAACTAAAGCCTTGTGGGTATGACAGGCTGGGCAAGTTAGATGAACCACTTCAATTTTCCATCAATCAAATTATAGTTTATTGTTCGGCTGAACTACCTCAGGCAACACAAATCTAAAAACTGTCATTTTGGAAACATTACATTTTTTCCCTGTCACATTATAACCCAAGCCATGGCCATAAAAAAGAATGTCATATTACTGGCTGTAATATTCCTTAATTTAAGAAGAGCTAATTCATCTCAAGCCTTGTGCAGTGTGCCTCAAATTTGGACCTCAAAGCACAGCAAAGACACACTGATTGTTCCCAACTCAATAAGTGCATTTAATTCTTACCTAAATAATGGTGATTTTCGCTAAAATGCAGGAAGATTTTACATTAGTGCCTACCTTAGGGAAGAAAGGCTTTGTGTTTCTGAATGATTAGCTCTATCATTTTTGTATGCACAAAAGTTGTAATACGTGTAATTAACATTTGAAGTAAAATGTCCATCTGATTAAATGGGTCTTTCTCTCTATGTATTTCACATATTGATAGAATGCAAGAATCACCCCCCAACCCCCAGTTCTTACAGCAGAAAGAGAGAGAGAGAGAAAGAGAACACCACTGGTCTTCATAAGGCTGAAAAAGTTAAAAAGTAATCTTGGAAACATTATGAAACTGATTGTATTCTGTCACCCACAAGTGTATCAATGTCCCTTATGACATTTACCCTGTGGGTTCCTTTACAGTTTAAAACCAAAAGCAAAATGAGCAATATGCTACTAAGTCTGAAATGTTGTGTCAGTTGAATTGAAGCTTTTAAAATATAGGTTACAGAGGATTAACTGGTAGTCACATGGGGGGGGGTTGTGTTTTCTTTATGGCATTTTCTGATCTTTTTAAACAAAAAAAGTATTTATTTTATTACATTGATGCCATATTTGCCCTACAATGAGCTCAAGACAGCATGCATGCTGATTCCCCTGCCTTTTATTCTCATCCTGTGAGGTAGGCCAGCTGAAAGATTGTGACTGGCCGAAGGCCACCTCAGTGAATTATGTAGTGTGTGGGGATTTGCACCTGGGTCTCCCTAGTCCTCATCTGGCAGCAGAAGAAAGTGATGGATGCAATATACCCAAGCATGGACCCTTGGGTAGCAAAAATTGAATGTGATGCCTTTTATGATGTGCGTTAAAATTAGCCCAGTTTTGGCAAGGAAACCGCTTTGGTTGCCCTGTATGATGACTTCTGTTGGGGGTGGGGGAGTGTGTACCTGTTAATTCTCCTCAGGCTCTCAGAACCATGGACCATAATATCCTTCTGGAGCAGCTGTCTGAGTTAGGGGATGACAGCACTGCTTTGCGGTGGTTCCAGTTCTACTTGGAAGGTTGCTTCAGAGGGCAATCGTTAGGGAGTGCTCTTCAGCCCCCAGGGCAACTACATATGTCTTGGTTTTGGGTTCGATGCTGTGAAAATAAAGTCATTTAACTTGAGTACAAGTTCTTCCCTTTGCTTGCCCTTTAGAAATGTGTATACTTATGGTCAGGTGGATTGTTGTAAGCAATAGGATTTATTTCTGAGTAAATAAATTTGGAATTTAGAACAAAACTTTGTTTTAACATGGTATAGTTTAGTCTAATGTTGGGTTTAAAAACTCAAAGTCAGTTAACAGCTCAAATCTTAGACATTGAGGTGAGGAGACTGAAGCCCATGGTCCAGACATGGTCCTGAAGGACTCTCCACTTGGCCTGTGAAACCATTTCCAGGAAGCTACTCCCACCTACCCCACAGCTGACATCATACATGGCACCAGGTGTGCAGCAGGTAAGAGCAAGACTTCAAAGAGCTGGGAACTGAAAGCTCTTGGCTGTTGGTTTGATTGAGCAAGGTGTGGTCCCACCCACCCACGAGCTGCTAGGCAGGTGAAAGCACATCTTCACCCCACTCCACTTCTATCAAGAAGCAAGTGCTACTGACTTCAATCGGATTTAATCCTAGTTATATGGATATAGAATTATAGATGCAGTCGCCTCCAGTTTTACATCATATATTGTCGTCAATTGCAAATACATTTTAAAAGAATATGTTGTTTAGATTTCTTACCTCCACCATAAGGTCCTAGGTCAGGTTATAACAGTTTAAAAATACAATATTAAAAAGAGTTAAAGCAGATTACAACTCAGAGTGGGTGCTACAATATATATTTCAGGTGTCAAAGGCTAGGGAAAATAAATTGTTAACCTTATAATTTCAAGTACACAAACTGGATACCCTACTTCCTAGGGGTCTCTCTCTCTCTTTCTCTCTCTGTGTTTATCTAGATCTATATCACATCACTATTATTTTATATCATTTTGAGACTTTAAAGCCAAAATCTAATTATACCAGTAAAAAATATTTTCTAAATATAAGTATTTTCTCTTTTCTAAAAAGAATTTGTTTTCTATATTCACTATTTGTTTTCCTTTCTTGAAAGGATTCATTTCTCTTTGAGCTTCAAGTGGTCCCCTAAGCTGATCTAAGTGCACACATGAGCAGTTAGATCAAAAAACAGCCTTGAGCACGGTTCATATCAGTCACTCAGTCATTCATTGAGGAGATGGAGGCAACAGAGGAAGAGAGTAGCATGTGACCAGTGTCAGAAATGCACACTCTCTTTCTCACACACATACCCCTGGCAGTGGTTTAGAAACATAGGAAGCCGCCTTATACTGAAACAGATCTTTAGTCTATCCAGCTCAGTATTCTCTAGATGCTGGGAATTGAACCCGGGACCATCTGCAGATGTTCTACCACTGAGCCTTTCTTATTTATGAGTCCTTTCTTATTTGTTATGGTGATTGCTGTTTGTTATGGTATGTTTGGAGTAAAATGATTTATTTTCAGATGACTCTTGTGACCCACAAAATCAGTTGTTTCCAGTCCATTCTGTTTTGCTCAAAACTAGAGTGAAATAGGGTTGGATGAGAAATATTGCCATAAAGATAGTGATACTCCAATTTTAAGCATACATTCATAGACATAAGTCATTGGACCTTAGGACCCTTTTCCTGATAAGATGTGCCAGGAAGTGGGAGGAGGTATGATGAAGTTTGCTGTTCTTTAATCAGATGGAAGGTTTCACAAAAGCTGATGCAGAAGGGGTAGTGCTTCAGCAGTCATGCATGCTGCAACTAGGTATTGCACTAACAACAACTTCTTCTTCTTCTTCTTCTTCTTCTTCTTCTTCTTCTTCTTCTTCTTCTTCTTCTTTCCTGCGCTCCCTGGCCAAAACCAGGCTCAAAGCAGCTAACATCGAATGTATAAAACATTAACATAAAACCAGGCAATCAATTAAAATACATCCTAAAATCAGATCAGGATCAGAATAAAATCCAATCAGATGGCAACCCGCAGATTAGGGTTGGGGACCTTAAATGCTCACCAGGCCCAACTGTTTGTGCTGAACTTATATGTGCCTGTGAGAAAAATTGGGAGGCCACTTTCATGCAAGTTCCTATGAAAGGGGAGAGGGAGTCAGACTGAACGCTGACCAAAGGCCTGGCGGAACAGCTCTGTTTTGCAGGCCCTGCCGAAAGATGTCAAATCCCGCAGGGCCCTGGTCTCTTGTGACAGAGCATTCCACCAGGCCAGGGCCACAGCCAAAAAGGCCTTGGCCCTGGTCGAGGCCAGTCTAATCTCCTTGAGGCTCGGGACCTCCAAGATGTTATTATTTGCAGACTGTAAGGTCCTCCATGAGGCATACCAGGAGAGGCGGTCCTGTAGGTATGAAGGTCCTAGGCCGTATAGGGCTTCAAAGGTTAAAACCAGTACCTTAAACCTGATCCTGTACTCCATTGGGAGCCAGTGCGGCTGGTATAGCACTGGATGAATGTGATCCCATGGCGTGGACCCCATAAGGAGTCTCGTTGCGGCATTCTGCACCCGCTGGAGTTTCTGGGTCAGCTTCAAGGGCAGCCCCATGTAGAGTGAATTACAATGATCAAGCCTGGAGGTGACCGTCGCATGGATCACAGTGGCAAGATCAGGGTGAGAGAGGTAAGGGACCAACTGCTTAGCACAGCGGAGATGAAAAAATGCCGCCTTTGTTATAGCTGCAACCTGTGCCTCCATAGAAAGGGAGGTGTCAAAGATTACACCCAAACTCTTAACAGCGCCTTGGTACTAATTGCGCCCTCGCAAGAGATGGGAGTTGGCCCCCCAATCCCTCATCGTCCCATCCCAGCCAAAGGACCTCTGTCTTCGAAGGATTTAAATTCAACTGGCTCCCACACAGCCATTCATCCACAGCTACCACTCGGGTCTGCAGTTTGGTCCTTTGGGGATTAAGATTCCTAGCTTTGGACTCAGGACTATGGCTAGGTAGAATTTACCCTTCACTCAATGTCAACATATACTACAGTCCTGGGACTGCAGAGAAGAAGGCAAGCACACCCTGGTCTCTGCCATTAGCAAGGGGACCGAAAGTGATGTAGAGATAATTCCATATCAAAGGAAGCCTAGATGGAGATGGAAACACTGAATCCAATTCCTCTATAAGATTTCTGACAATCAAACTATTTTATTTTAACAAGAAGGAAAAATATTTGTGCATTTGCCATTGCTATTGTCTTAATTCATAAAATTGAGTAAAAAAATGTTCAGGGAAGGGTAGCTATATAACACCACTTTCTCTCACCCCTTTCTTTAAAGAGGGGAGTCATGAATTCCCTGCAAAGTCCCCCCTCATGTGTACCTTTGTAAATGTAGAGCCCCTTCTCAGAAGGCCATGGCTGGATTGGGGAGAGGCCTTGATGTCCCAACTCCGGTCAACCTAGCAGTTTGAAAGCATGTCAAAGTGCAAGTAGATAAATAGGTACCGCTCCAGTGGGAAGGTAAACGGTGTTTCCGTGCGCTGCTCTGGTTTCGCCAGAAGTGGCTTAGTCCTGCTAGCCACATGACCCGGAAAAACTGCCTGTGGACAAACATTGGCTCCCTTGGCTAGTAAAGCAAGATGAGTGCCACAACCCCAGAGTCATTCACGATTGGACTTAACTTTTTACCTGTAGAAATAGCACTGTGAGCAGTCTCTGTGCCACAAAATTCCAACTTAATTTCAAAATTCAAATGCTGGTTTTACAAAGAATGGAATTTATAATGTCTATCCAAGCCAGGTTTCATTGCATGGAAATGGAAGAAGGCAAAAACAATGGAACTAAGGGGGTGGGGGAGAAAAGGATAAGAAAGAAAAGGAAAAGAACACATGAAAATGATTTGATGTTGATATTTGGATCAAATAAGCAATGTATTTTACCGTTCCTTTACTGATTAAAATCTGTATTCGTTTTGTATTTCTTGCTTTACATGTGTTGATCCTATATGAAATGCAGGGAAAGAGTGAAATCTTGTAATATTTTCATTTGTTTAAGGCAAGGAATCCTCTTTTAAAAATATGACATGGAAGATAAATTGCCACAAAATACCAAAGAATATAAAACCCAGAAGCCAGAAAATGAGTGTTAGACTTTGAAAATAGATCACATTGTGATGAAATGACCTGAATGTCCCTGTTCTTATGAGAGTCTACACTTCCCAGATGACCTCTTTTCCAGATTAGTATTTGGGACTCAAAGGATATATTTCCCGTATTGGATTTTTTCTTTTTTTAATAGGAAGCCTGTGGACAACATATGTTGGATCAAGCGTTCCAACAGTTAAGGTTTTGAGTTTTTTTGTTTTTGTTTAAAAAACATGCTGCAATTCTTTTGATACAGTTCAGTGTGATGGCATTGGTGAACTGTTTGTTAAAAAAACAGAACTTGCCCAAAGTTCATCAGTTAAGGAAAAGTCTGAACTAACCTGGTATATATCTAATGGAGTTCTGAGATTCTCTTTTGGAACTTCAAAAACAGCAATGGTTTATCTGGTTCATCTTGACATTTTTATAATGAGACAGTGCTTCATTATGCAATAAATGACATCCTATTGAACTTCACAATTATATGAGGAGTGAAATATTTGAAGGGAAAAATAGAATCACAGAATCTGATTATGGATTTACAAGGAAGTGGAAACATTCTAAACTCATCCATCTACATTTTACTTTGCAAGATTGTTAAGTCAGATTTATTCAATGAATAGAGGAAAGGAAACTTTAAATAGGAATATAAATACAGTGTGGATGTCAACTGTGCAAACATCTTGACATATGCCTATAGGCACCACTGCTCACACTATGATCCTCATGGAGCTCTGGCCCCCAATAAAATGTCTCCTTCCTCCTAGGCTAGACATGTACATAAGTAGGTCCCACTTACACAGTCTTTTTGCCATAAATAGCATGGGCAGTCTACAAGCTGGGACAGGGCTTAGTCCTTTCATTCTTATCTGTCATATAGCTAATCTAACCTGCCCTTCCTCCTTCTGATGGCTAAAGAAGATTAGCTTCCCTTGAGATGAAGACTGTAGATGTTCCTTCTCTATGGTGACTTCTGTTTCAGTGTATCTGAAGAAGTGTGCATGCACACGAAAGCTCATACCAGTAACAAACTTAGTTGGTCTCGAAGGTGCTACTGGAAGGAATTTTTTTATTTTGCTCCTCTATGAGTGTGATTCTGCGAAGGAGGGGAGGGAAACAGCAGTCTTTCTTTGCAGGGAAATGTGTGGACAGACATCTAGTTTCTCTCACCTCCAGCAATTGCCAGTACAAAGGATAAATAAAATCAAATCAAAACCAGGCTGATTCCTAGAAGTTGAGTGAAACATGTAGTGCAGCCTTAGGTTTACCCCACTATCAAACACAACAAATTATTTCTTTGCTAATGAAAAAATGGTGCAGATGGTACTATAAAAATGTAAGAAAAGCCCAACTAGATCAGACCAGAGGCTTATGTAGTCCATAGTGAACAATCAGACAGTTCCCATAGTGACCAATCAGGTGCTGAAGGGATGTCCAAAACCAGCAACACTCTCCCACTCCTGTCCTCCAGCAATTGCTGTTTAGAGATAATGAAGGCAGGTCATAGCCATCTTGACTAGTAGCTGGGGATGTGGGAGAGAGCCAACTTGGCTTGCATTTAAAGATGAACTTACCTTAATTTGCACTTTCCCCAAAAGACTTTCCCAGCAATAAGCAAACTGAAGCACAGCAACTCACAGTTCACTGCAACCCCATAGTCACCTTTGACTGGACTTAACTGTCCAGGGGTCCTTTACCTTACAAGAGTACGTATACTGAAATCAAGAAATAAATGATTTCTGAGCTAAAGTTTGCATATGTATATTAAGTGAAAATAAATGCAAAAATGCATTTAGGAGAATTACTTTGGAAAAACAGTTATATTAGAGAAATTACTTTGGGGGGGGAGAAGAAGAAGAAGAAGAAGAGTTTGAATTTGATATCCCACTTTATCACTACCCGAAGGAATCTCAAAGTGGCTAACACTCTCCTTTCCCTTCCTCACCCACAACAAACACTCTGTGAGGTGAGTGAGGCTGAGAGACTTCAGAGAAGTGTGACTAGCCCAAGGTCACCCAGCAGCTGCATGTGGAGGAGCAGGGAATCAAACCTGGTTCACCAGATTACGTCCACTGCTCTTAACCACTGCACCACACTGGCTCTCAGGGAAAATGTATATTAGGGAATAATGCATAGAAACTCTGTGAAGGAAGGGCTCTGCTGGGAGAAGAGGCAAAAAATATTTATAATAAATTGTTGCCTCATCCCTTTTTCTAGTGGGGAGTTTCTTCTGGATCCCAGGTCCCTCCATGAGCAGGAGGATCTCTTCTGGTCATGGAGGTATAAGCCTAGATCCAAGCCATAATATTTTCATTCAAGGAAACTACAGTCCGATTCATGCTTACATAGGAGTAAGGCCCCTTGAACTCAACAGGATTTACTTCTAAGGATACACACATATCATTGTGCTGTATGTTATGATTCTAGTGGCCTTGGGAAATTGGTAGTGCAGCAGTGGGTGCTAAGTTGAATACTTTTTTACTACTACTACTATTATTACTGACACAATATTTTTAGATTTATTCTTTGATTCTTTTTTCTTCCAGATTAACAATTGATAGGAGATCAAAACCCTGAATTTCACCTCTTTCCATTTTGGCAACCCAGAAGAAATAGTTACAGATCATTTGCCAGGCCTGAATCCCAAGATCCTGAGGTAATGTGTGATTTTAAGCATCTTGCTTCTAGTTTCTAACGTACACACAGGGGAACAGATTGTTGGCAAGACTCTTTCAGATAGCTAGTTGAATTCTGCATCAATGAACACCATATTGGGTCTGAAGAGCTATGAGGGATCCGCAGTGGTAATTCCCAGAGCAAGCCTACTGCAACTATGAATACACAAGTTTGAATGGCTGCCAAATCTTTATCATGATAGTTCCAGTTGGAAACTGGAAGGAAAATATACACAAGGTAGGAATTAAAAAACCACAACAATGCTTGTTCATTTCTACTCTTTGTTGTTAATCCTGTAATGCATATGTAAATTGCTAGTGCTGAAGAAAACACAGTGTATACCCACACTGTGCCCCGGTAAACAAGCTGCATCTTAATACTGAAAAGCAACATTTTCTTTTCTGCAAATCAGTAATCTGATTTTTGCAGTTAAGATTGCAAAATGTGTAATTTTTTTAATTTTTAAAAAAGTTTTATTGTTTTAATCAAGAACATGCAAAAAATTAATGAAATAAGCATGGGGCACATGTTAAATGTGTACTTTTAATTTGACTCTATAGTGCTCAAACTCAAGCTACATACCCGTGGATCTGCCAAAAACTAGCATTTGGTCAATTTGGAAGTCAAACTTGATAGCTTTGAAAATGATTGGAGGTGTACCAAGTCTTGCATGCTCTCTAGGAAACTGTAATATTCATGTAATTCATACTGAGCTTTGTTACAAGTTACTCGCACATGCACGTTCAGCATCTCTGGGATTCCTATCTGTCTTCAGGAATGGCTTGCCTGTTTCCACATGCAGGGGGAAGTATCTAACTGACTCACCCAATGGCTACCCTCACCTGGTTTAGCCGGCCAGTTGAAGCCCTTCCTGGGGTGTGGCCTCAGTCACATGCTGACAGCTTCTTGGAGCCATAGGTGAGAGCTGAGTGCAGGGTGGGGACCAAAGGTGGACAAACTACCCCAGAAGGAGCACAATGTGTCTCCCACCAGAGGTACTACCCCTCCCCTAACACCCTTGTGCAACTGAATTGGCCTTAAACATCTGGTATAATATGTTAATTACAGTCTTTGGCATTTTGAGCCAAAGATTTATTTCAATGCCAATTTATTATGTGTGCATGTGTTTATGTGCAGCCTGCTCTACTTTTCTTCTTACCTGTGTGATGATAATTATATATTTACACCTCAGGAGGTATTATACCCAGGTGATCACTGTATTGTGTCTGACACACAGTTTTCAACAACATTGGTATGCAGATAGGCAAACTCCTGCAGAGGAACTCAGATGTATTCATGAATCCAGATTTTGGTGTCAGATATTTCACAGCATTCTAGGCACCTACGCAGATTCTGCCGGATCCATGGTGAAGTGAGATTGAGCCTTTTACATTTGCTGGAAATGGTGTGAGCATACATTTGCTGACCTGAAAACAAATTCATTCGGATACAGATAATTTCCATTCAAACCACTTCTGCAATGCTCATCTTTGCTCACAGTGTCCATAAAGTAGCAAGACCAAGTATAGAGTCTTTATATGTCTTTTCCATATGCAAGGCACCTGCCAAAATAGAATTACTTGCATTCTGTCCTCTAGCCAGCAGTCAAAATGGCAAAGAAAACAATTATGTAGTCCATGTTCAAGACAAAACTTGAAGCTTCTGATGTCTCATTGGGGAAAACCAGAAGATTATCTCTTGGCTCCAAACATGGTGTTGAATGAACCAGTTAGCTTAGTAAGAGTAACCCTTCAGCCATCAAGGAGATCCAGAAAAGGAACATGTGAATGGTGGGGTGGGGATAAATGTGTTGCCTCTGCCACCAATGTCATTGCCTTCCACAATTTGGGTCTATAGGGAGTCAGCTTCTACATATTGAGACTCCCTGCACGATGGAGAACCCTTGAAAATCAGGATTCCACATTGCATGGGGACGTCTACATGAGCAGAAGCAGAATCCCTTCTTCAGATTCACCTTCATCTAATGGAAGGCAATGGGGACAGGGACTGGGGACAGGGACTAGGGCCAGCACACTCAGCTTTGTTGTTAGATTTCCACTAATGCCTGAATAGGGTTGTTAATATGTTAACAATGTCACCATTCAATATCAGTGCCAAAAGTGTCTTATTAAAACCAGCAGCAATCTTGTTCACTTTAACCTAGACTTTGGTAAGCTTTGTTGCTTAAGGGCCACAGCAAATGTTAGAGGATCTGCTTTGCATTCAGAAGATTCCAGGTTCAATCCCTGGCATCTCCAGGTAGTTTGAAACCCTGGAGCGCAACTTCCTGTCAGTGTAGACAGGACTGAGCAAGATGGACCAGTGGTGTGACTCAGTAGAAAGCAGCTTCCAGTGTTACTTTGTCTGGATATATTTTCATTGCACTATGAAGAAGACTTTTCTATTTTCAAGTGCTGACAGTAAACGTGATATATTTCCTGCTAGAGCTATACTTGTTAATTTCGCTCTTCCTGCCCCTTAACATTATTTATTATTTAATATCTGCAAAGCATTTTGGGATACAATTTAGAAGAGAATCACTTCTCTCTCTCCCCCTCCCTCTCTCACACACAAGCCAACAATTGCATTTTAATGAATCCATTTGTGAAGGGATGTGTTGTAGTTTTAATTTTTAAAGACATATAATGGCTCATTTCACAGTTATTGGGCTGCATGGACAAGAGACCAGAGTTCTTTTAAAAAAATCATTTTCTTCATGATACTAGCACACATATATTGATGTATATTAATGGTCTTTTAAACATTTGAAAGCCAAGTTGTCTATGTTGACTAATATAGTTTTATATTATAGCAATACAGACACACACACAAACAAACACACAAATATGTATTGAACAGGGATTACTGGTAGAGGCAATGTTTTGCTGCTCTTTGGATTTTAGTTTTGTATTTCAGTTGTTCAGCTTTAGTATGAGTTATCATTTCACCCTAGTGTATATTAATGAACACAAGATGTTCTGATTGCCAGTACCTCTATTTAAATTTTGTTGGCATATCTTGTAATAGTTCCTGAATCTTGAAATACTGCTATATTTTATTATGTAAACTTTGGGCTGCTTTGGGTATGGCTTGTATGGAAAAACAGTGTACAAATATGAGATACATTATTACGTCATTATAATATTACATCTGGAGGAAGGTGTTTACCAGTCTGAAGCCCTACACAAAAATGTGCTTCTTCTGTTACTCTAGTTAGTAAGACACACATGGAGGACAAAATCCAAATTCCCCAGAATTGCATAGATCCATATTAACATCATTTGTCTAGGGACAAAATATACTGTGCTGGTATAGAGGTTTTTGTGCTGATGGGGCAGGGGGGGGAGAGAATATTCAATGCAGCCATATGACTATCTATTAAGCTGCTTCTCTGGCCAAGAATACAAAAAAAAAAAAAAATCCCTTCAAAGAATCAGTAGGGTGTTTTCAACAAGTGAGAAAATTGGTTTTTGACCTCTCTTGACTTCTGTAAGCTTTCATGAATCCCACCTGTGGTTTCTTTTCTAAACGAGTGAGTGATAAAAAGAGAATATTTTCTCTCCTTTTATTTGTACTATACCCCTCCTCTTTCCCTGTTAAACAGGATGGTGCTCAAGCCAGTTCTGTCCAGTCCTTCCCTTTAGGTAGAAACTGAAGAATCTTTCTTTATACCCCTGGAACAGGGAACAGTGTGCTTTTTACGCCACACTTTATCCAGTGCTAAAAAAAAGTCTAATGATGTTAGCAACACTGTGAATGGGACTTGCTTCTCCACATATTCACACTGCCCGTGATTTGGGCATTAGAAATAATTTGGTGGGTTTTAAAAAATACTGGGCACCTTTTGAAATACATTCCCATTTTAAAATACTAAGCAGTCTATAAAACACATTCACTTGTCAAGAAATGGGACTTCACTGCCCAAATAGAAAGCATAGGCCAAAATAATTTTTTTAAACTGCTTACCTGGGGATTCTTAAGATGAAGCATTTTCAGACAAACTGTTTTAACACAAATCTCTCGATTCCTTTAAAAAAATGTCTCAAGCTGAGAAATCAGAAGCTGAGAATCCCAAGACAAAAATTGCCTTTTCAGTTTTTGTTTTATGTAGTGGTGGCAGCAAATGTCCCATCAGGCCTTTGGGGGCAAAAGTCCAGTGTTTGCAACTCAGCAGATTAGGCAGCGGGGCTCACAAGCACTGTAGGATTGGCTCATCACATCTTGAAAGAAGTGAATAAATACATTTCAGCATCTAAAGAGGGGCCCCTGTGTAAGACCATTAAAATTGTAAAAATGTCCAAACTGTACCACAAGTGGAAACGTCAAGTGTCTGGTTATGGAACCCTTCCCAAACCTTGTGTAGGGCCATCTAAACTTAAAGGTGTGTTGTACAAACAACCAGGCCTCTGAATAAATGATGAGTGATTCCTGATGGACAAGAAGGCCATACAAAATTTCCTTGAATAGTGCTCAGACCTTGAATGCTCAGACTCCAATAGAAAGGACTTTACCTTGGAATAGATTTTTTAAAAAATTATATGAATACCAAGCAAATGTAGAATGATGTTAATCAGTGATCAAGGATCTAATAACAACCCAGAGAGATTCAGACTGGACAATCTTCCAAGCCAAAGTTCTAAAGATTAAAAACATATTGACTCACAATTTCCCTGATTCTTCTGCTCCTTTCTACCTCTCATGCACAGGATCCTTACTTCACTTCCCAGTCTCTCTGACTACAGTTGGCTGTAACCAACTATAGTTAACACTGCTGGCAAATAATAGTTTGCAAAACTGCTTCTAACTATGGTTTCACCCAGTCGCAGTGCCCTTCACCCCTGTGCAAAGGCAATAGCTATGGTGGAAAGGAACAAACTTGACAAGACAATGATCTGGGATAAAAACTGGCCATAACTTTATTGATTACAGATGTAGGCGGACTTTGGCTCAGGCATTGAATGTATATCCATTTCAGCCTTCTGTTGGAGCTCTGAAATTTTGGATAGAGTTTCTTCTATGGTGGCTGTTTAGTCATTAGGAACGGATGAATCTGAAAATGTTGGTTTCTCATTTACCAAATTTAAGTTCATATTTCCATATTAGTTTGCATTTTAAAGAAAAATCCTCATGACAATTCAGTAGCATATTAGCATGAATTTATCCTAATCAACACGTGTTTTATGCATTTTTGCCTAATATACATTTTTGCAAAGCAACCTTTTCTAATGCATTGCATTTTGTGTGTGTTGTTTTCAGAGAAATATTCATTTTTCTGCTCACTTTATGCATTTATGTGCATATAACTTTGCTGGAGAACTTCACTGCAAAATTCAGAGAAGTGTGGAATTTGAAGGATGGCTGCAGTTTGGTCCGGGTATTGTTTCTGAAAGTGTGCATTAGGCAAGTTTGCCTTTAAATGAGGACATAATCATGTTTCTCTCCCATCCCTGTTCATTATTTAAGTTACCACTTGATTTTTCAGTCCACAGATAATGAAAATGTATGCTGCAGGGTCAAAATCATGTGTGTATGGTTCTGGTTCATGAACACAGCTATTTGCACATTCTCCCATACAGAAGTTATGAGATTCGTGTGTCGATTATTAATAGTAGTGCAGCCCCAACATAGCTGGTGGCTTGTTTTATGTCCAGAATGCCTCACACTGAGAATATGAGCAAGAGGGAAAAGTGATGCATATGCCAAAAATGCCTCTTAAACAACTAAATCATATGCACAGAGGACTACTGACTTCACCATCAACATGTGTTCATTTTACATGTTATACTGAACATACCAAGGATATGATTATTACTACATATGCAAGACTACAGTGGTACCTCTGGTTAAGAACATAATTTGTTCTGGAGGTCTGTTCTTAACCTGAAACTGTTCTTAACCTGAAGCACCACTTTAGCTAATGGGGCCTCCTGCTGCTGCCGTGCCACCGGAGCACGATTTCTGTTCTCATCCTCAAGCAAAGTTCTTAACCCGAGGTACTATTTCTGGGTTAGCGGAGTCTATAACCTGAAACGTCTGTAACCTGAAGTGTCTGTAATCTGAAGTACCACTGTAATCTGCAATCTTTTGAGATTCCTGCAGTGCAGGGGGTTCTGCAGGTTGACCCTCGTGGTCCCTTCCAACTCTACAACTCTACAATTGTATGATTCTATGATACTATCTGCACAGGATCTTTCCCTACTTTTAGTGTGGCACTTGAGCGCTTTCATATTTCTTTTGTGGGGGGCAGGAAAGGCGTGGCAGAAGAAGGCTTTAGTAATCTACTGTTCAGAACTGATTATACTATCACAACTGAGGGGTATTCTCTTACAGCATGATGTATAAAGGACAAGCCTCACTGTTACAGGAGGGTGAAGAGACCTGTGCTTGCTTCACTGAAAGCTGAACAGGCCTTAATTTAGTAATAGCTGAAAGGCTATTAGATTTATTTTCTGCAGTCTAGGACCACTTGCATGAGGTATGAATCACCTCTGGATCCACCATAAATTATGAATCCATGGGAAATTTGTGCTTATACCCAGTAGATGATAATATTTTATGAGAGAGAGGTATCCCTGTGGATTCTTGGGTTTCCTCTTTGTTTTAGGTATCACTACTGCTTATGGTTATTGTCACCTCTTATTATTTCATAATAGTTCCATAGTTCTTGCATTTCAGTGAAAGCTTGCTTCCATTTCCCTCTCATTTTTACTGCAGCAATAAAAATTAAGATTTGGGGAAACAATTCCCCCTCTGCTGAAATCCCTCATGCAGTTTGAATTGCTGACACTCACCATAGGCCACTAAATGCATTGCACATTTCCAGAGTTCGGTGTAAAACTCTTACAAAAGAAGATACTCTTACAGAGGAAGATACCCCTTTGTATGTAAAAAAAAAAAAAAAAAAAAGGTACAGTAGTAACAAACTTATATGACTTCACAAAAATGGTGACTTTGTATGATTCTCTACTACTGAACACAATCTTCCAGAGGAAGATACATTTTGCTTTTTAGTTTCTTAATACTGGAAAGATACTATACAGCATGCAGAAATGTTTTATTCAGTCAATCTTTTGGGCCTTAATTCTCTGCTCCTTTATTTTAGTGGGGTGAGTTGAGTTTGATCTGACCTTTTGCACATATAATCGGCGAACATTTTAGGTTGTTTTTACTCTTATGTTTATACTTGTTTTTAATGTTGGTTTCCATAAACTGCTTTGAGATCACCTTTGTGAAAAAAAGAGACATATTGATGATCATAGTCATGCTGCATTAATCAATAAACAACTTAAGCTAACATATTTACCCTTAACTCATTTTTGCAAACCAGAGCTGGAGTAAAAGTCAACATTATCACAGTTATGTCCCTTCAGTGCCAGCTGAGTCTCATAGCTTTGCACAGCAACTTTGGCTGCATTTTGATTTGTGTAAATCAATTACACAAATCCTAGTTTGCAATATCTCAAGAAAGCAGCACCTTCTACCCCAGTTTCCCACATTCAAAATGACAGCAACAGCGGCTGGTGAAGCAAGCAAGATATTACTAAAAGTAGACTGCCTTCCTATGCCTTCTTAGGAGGAAGCCTTTTTGAACTTTTCAGTAAGTCTGCTTAAAGCTTTGGAATTTTCTGAATTAGTGACAGGGAGAAAAATGAGAACCTGGATACAAAATGACCTTGCTTTCTATAATACTATGTCCTTGTTTATACAAAATAAAAAAATTCCTTCCAGTAGCACCTTAAAGACCTATCTGTAACTTGTTTATACGTTATCCATGTAGTGACTAACTCCCCATGTGGCAATGCTATTGAGCTGTGGCACCAATTCTCATGTGTAGAATCCTGATGAGTTTCTACATTAATGGCGCATATCCTTGGAGGTGTCCACACTCTTGAGGACTGTGATTAAACAGGTTTCCTAAAGAGAAATGTAAGTGCGTGTGTTTGTGTGTGATTCTTTGGCCATAGTTCAATGCAAACTGTATTGAACACTTTGCTTGACTTTTTAAAAGGAGACCCAAGCACATTTGTTTCCGCAGATTCTTGGCAAAAGGGCCTAGTAGTAATTCTACGATGGGGGTGAAGAGTAGAAATTCTGTCACATATGAATTGGCATTTTCAGGTAAGCAATGAATACTTAATCATAATAATTAAAAAAAACCCTGATACTTGAGATGCTCCTCATAATAGACAAAAATGCATCTTCAGGTATGTCTTTGCACAAACTGTGGTGCCTGGGTCCACACAAAAACATTACGACCTTGCAATAGGTTAGGTCAGTGGTTTTCAACCCAGCGTGCCATGGCACCCTGGGGTGCCTTGAATGATGGTCAGGGGTATCACGGGCAACACTGGTCTCTGTCCCTCTTTCCTTCCTTCCCTTCCTCTGATGCCATCTCATGTCTCTGCCTCCCAAAGGCTCGCACAGCTGTTTGTTGCAACAGCTCTGGTTACAAGCTCCCCAGGTGAATGGTACCTCTGGGGCTGGTGAGGAGGTGCTTCCCAGGCCCCTGTAGAGCAGTGTGAGGAGGCACCTCTCTTTGGGGCATGGGGGCAGCTCAGAGACCAGGGGCAGCTGCTGCGACTGCCCAGAGGACTCCCAAGGAGAGAGGAAAAGAGAGGAGGCTGAGGGTGTTTCCACAAAGGAGGGTGTTTGAAAGGGGTGAGGGGCTGCCAGCTTTGCGGGAAATGGGTGACACAACTGGGCTCCTGAGCCTCACAGGGGTGCCACAGATAGAATGTAGTTGGTCAAGAGAGCTGTGGACCCCAAAAGGTTGAAAACCTCTAGGTTAGGTTGTAGAACAATGGCCTTCAGAAGCTACTGTGTTTGATGCTCAGGTCTACAGTGATACATCATTCCCAATGATAAAATATGCCCATTGCATAGACCCTATTCAGTGCTGTACAAATAAGGCATTAGATAAAACTAGAGGTGCTATCTTTCCCTCACAGAATTTGATTGATATACTGGAACTTAAAGCAACTCTCTATCACCCTGTTACCTTCTGCTCTTATTTTATGTGGGAATGATGAGATTCCACATGCACAGATAGCTTGATCATAGAAAATACCTACAAGTGGGGGAGGGGAACCTCTCAGAATTAATATTTATAAAGTTGATGCAAATGAATGTCATCGGGAATGGGAAAAGGCAAGCATTAAAATCTAACCAGCATATCTGGATACAAAACATAGCTTTTAAATTGCAAGGGTGGAAATCAAATGATGTTTTGAGCAGCAGTTGATATTTCCTCGGCCAATGTCTACAGGATGGGTCTAGCGCTAGGTTTCCATCTTTTCATTCCTACAAGCAACTGATGGAATGGATGGATCTGTCACATAAATGTTTCACACTTTCCCTTCAATCTTAACTTCAGTTCTCCCCATTAAGAAAAAAGTCCACATGATTTTTTGTATCCATTTCATCTAACATGCATATACATTTTTGCAAGCAATTTTCTCAAATATAAATTATTTTTGTACATTTCTTTCACAAAATAAGTATTTTTGTGCACACATTTCCCTAATATATTCTTTTCATGTGTGCATTTTTTTATTGAAGAATCGCCTCGCAAAATTCAGACAAGTGCAAATTTCAGAGGATAGTTTTGTTTTGGTTCTCAAATTGGTTCGGGAAGTGCAGATGTGGTTAGGTTCACATTAAAATGTGAATTGAACAATTTTCTACCCTTCTCTTCTCTGTCAAAAGTCACTCATTTTGCGAACTCACAATGAAGTGAGCTATGCTCACCGTTTGACCACACCAGTCACATTCTTCCACATTTATCAGTGGAGCTGATCCAAAATTTGGGTTATTAAAACTACTTAGCTGTTCAAGGTCACTCCCTGTCCACTACTGAACTTGTCTGACAGTGTAAATCCCATGTAATTAGAGTTAAAATTATCAGATAGTTGAAAATATATGTGAGGTATCCTTCAGTCTCCAGGCCAGATGAATCAATGAGGTTGTACTGCTTTTTAAAAAAGGGACACTGAATAGATCATCCATATATATATATATATATATATATATATATATATATAGTTCAACCCAAACAATATTAAAACAGTGGAAGGATTTTACAAAGTCAATTAGAATTACACATTTAGTTTCATTAATGGGGGGGGGCAGTCTAGTCTCATTGAGCAGATGGAAACAGTTGTTAATGATAGTAATGATTTGCTACATATGATTTTGCATATAAAACTCCACCTCAGGGAGCATTTCTCTGACGAGTTCCTAACAATGAGGGGCCACAATCTGCTCCCAGACCATGACTGTAAATATGGAATATGTCTAAGTCAATAAGTATCTGAAAACAAAATAAGGCTTAAGGCTCCTAATGGAGACCCAGGCCCACACTCACAATAGTGGGGGGTGGGGATAGTGTCACATTATTTTAATAGAATAATATATCATGTTATGCAGCATTTAAGGGTGATTATATATGTTTTGCTTTGGTCTCTTTTTGAGCCGAGCTCTGAAATCAAATCTCCCGTTGATATAAGGGATCGGTTTGCTTTCACAAGCATGTTGATCTGTTTGCTTAAAGAATTCTTTCAGATGGTCCCTAGGCACTAGAGTTAATTCTCTAGTCACATGTCATACTGTTTCTAGAGCTAAAATGCTGACATCATATTCCGAAAGAGTAAGAGGGCCAATACACTCAGAAATCAAGTAGCCACGAGACTCCACCTGCCATTCCAGATACACACAAGCACACACACATAACACAAAAATGGGGAACTGGCTCAGCAATTGCAAGACACACAATTTACAATGGAAGCCTCTACTTAATATTCCGCTTGATCTGCCAAGTTTATAGCCTGGCAAATCTGAATACAAATGTTGATGCAAATGAGGATTCATTATTCTTACATCGTCTTTGTGTTGAAGCTTAATGTAACTTGGTTCCTGTGGTTGCTCAGGGAATGTAGCTTGTAAGACAACAAGTATGAGAAAGAAGAAGATGAGAAAGAGAAAGAGAGAGACTTAAACGGGATGAAAAGGAAGAAAGAAACCAACAATAAATAGAAAGAAATATTAGACTTTCAGTTTGAGAGTACAGGGATAACAATACCTCTATTGCAGCATTTTCTTGCATATAAAGTACATTTGTTTACATACCATCAGAAGAGAAGGAGTTAACTAACCAAGAACATTCTTCAGAGTCAAAACACAACAATCCTCCTTTCACCGATCACACAATATTGTGCCCATTTGAATGTCAGTGCCCCAACATCGGGACCTTTTTGCTTTCTTATCCCAAATATAGAGCTCATCAGTCAGAAGAATCACTGTAGTCAGCTTTGTAATCATTGCAAATTAATAACAGCAACCGCTATAGCAGCAACCAGGCACACTACTCCTTTCATTATACATTAGTACTGAATAATGGAGAAACACGATAATTAAGCAAAATGAAGGACAATTAACAAATTACACTGAATTTTTTGAGCATTTAAATCACACATTTATTGGTTACTGTAACCCATTGCAAGCAAAAGTGGAATAATACTAAATAAAGGAAAACAAAGATGCTGCAGAAATTGACATTAGACCCCTCTAATCCTACAGTAACACCGTCCTGATGAATCTCCTGCACCGTTACCTTTTGCTCTACACATAAATACCTTCCCGATATGCAAAAATGTACTGTAGCTTTTAATATTAAGAGACGCTGTACTGCTTAGCATATGCAACGATCCTAAAGTCAATGCTGCAAGGCTTGCTTCTTCATCCATAAATAAAGCACATTTGCATCCATTCAGTCAAATTAGCTCCATATAGAAAAAAGGTGGTTATAATTAGCTCCTCTTTCAGGTTCACGGTTTAAAACTCAAGCGTGCCTGCTGTCTTGATTAAATCCACCATCCTCTTCCAATAGCTAGTGCTAATTCTTCCAAGGAAATATTCAGTTGAGGTGTTATTTTATTCTGCACTGCTGTTAGTTGTCTAATTTACGCCAAGTCCCTGCAGTGCTTTCCTTAAGCCATCCTCTTTGTCTTGCCTTTGAAATTTACCAAATCTTACAAGAAATCAATACTTAATTGATTATTCACTTTTCTGCAGCTTCAAACAGCAAGCACGCATAAGATCCCGGCGTAGTCACCCAATTTCCAATGCAGGAGGTTGTTTGGTGGCAGGGATCTGCAGGTATCCAGCAAAGCTCTGCAGTGGCGTGGAGTGCCAGCATCCGACGAAGGAAATGAAGATACTCTAATGAAGCTGGGAAAGTGAGACGGATCCATCTCAATGCTTTAGATAAAAACAATCCTACAAGGCAGTGGCAATTGGATATACAGGAACACGATTTCTCCCCCCTGCAGTTCTCCCTTTGTTTCTTCCTTACCCTTTTCTTCTCTTGGCACTGAACTGGAGTATCCAAACTGGCACCGAACTCTGAGAACTCCACGCTGGAATGGGGGTTGAGAACCATGCTCTATCTCTGGCACAGAATAAGGATGGCAAGCACGTAACGTTACGAAATGTAGGACAAATTCGAAAGAGAGAGAGAGGGAGAGAGGGAGAGCAAGAGACAGATGGCGGATCTGGCTAGATGCCAAAGCCAGTGAAATGAATTACATTGCTGAATAACTGTACACCATTGATTCTGCCACTTGTTGCTGCTTGGCAAAAAAAAAAAAAAGAGAGAGAGAGAGAGCGAGAGAGAGAAAGAGAAAGAGAGAAAGAAAGAAAGAGAGAAAAGGGGGGGAAGGCCATGATGTTGGCAGGACTCTCTCCTTGAACATCATGCAAGCTGCATGCAACTTGGGACACAAAACTCACGGAAGCGACAGCCATAGGCTCTGTGAAAGGCAAGCATGAATGTTTGTGTGCATGATACCAAAACAGAAAAAGAAAACAAAAAGGTCTGTATGTGTATGTGTGTGAGTGCATGTGTGTGTGTGTGTGTGTGTGTGTGTGTGAGAGAGAGAGAGAGAGAGAGAGAGAGAGAATGTGTGTGTGTGTGTGTGTGTGTGTGTGTGTGTGTGTGTAGGGGTGAAAACAATCACTGCAATCCAGCCATTTTGTTTAATGAAGAATGGAAGGCTGGCATTCAGAGACGTGGTTATGTGCCGCATATTAATATGTGCTCGGTAGACATCCTCCCCCCCCCCTTTTGAAATGAGTGGCACAGGAATGAAGCCCTCTATAGAACAGCCTCAGTGGGAGCAGGCAACTCACAAGGTAACATATCATCGCTAAACCTATAAGCGTGTGGCACACAGACTCCCGCAGAAGAACAAGTTGCTGTCTGACGTGAAGAAAAGCTGGTCCCAAGGTTGCAAGGTTTAGGGGTGTGTGTGTGTGTGTGTGTGTGTGTGTGTGTGTGTGTTTCTTCCTCACCCCCCCCCCCAAAAAAGATAGCCAGAGTCTTAGCAGATTGTTCAATAAATGCTTCATACCCGGGATGAAGGGAAACATTATGGGATGCCCAGGGGGCTTTAGAAATCAAATACAGTGTTTGAGTAGCACAATTTGAGGTACATTATATAAAAAAGCAATTTGAATTGCCAATGAGGCGACATATCTGCATGCTAATTAGACCTGTGTCAAGCTTAGACTGCGGGTTTTTCTGTTGATGGCTTGGAATGTGCTTGTAACTCTGCCGAGAGATTGTTTCTGCATAAATTATCAGCTTTGTCCTGCTGATCATTTTCCGCAAACAAACATGAAATGTAAGATCAAAAGGCAATTCTGAAATTAAAATTATTGATTGATAAAAGCCTAGATTTCAGAATCTAATTAAGAGGAGGCACAAACAAACGCCGATATTATTACAGATTGTGCCTGAGCTGGCGGTGAGATTGTGCAACACTTGTAATTTATCTTTGTTTATGCAGCCAGGATATTAAAAATGTAATTAAAATGGTAAAATGATCAGATCAGAAATAGCCACCTAGTGGCAAGTATATTATTTTAAATGGATTATAAAAGCAGTCATCTGTGCAAATAAATGAGGGTGGGGGCTGGGGTTTCGTGACAAGCACAGCATCTCGCTGCAAACTTGGTGACCAATTTGTCTTTTGCTAATAAGTTGCCTTTTGTGTTTGGCTACTTAGATAAGCAACATCATTTATAACCCTCATTTGCACACTAATAAACATTCTTTTATTACAGGTGGTGTAGGGAACATCTTTTATAAATTACTGCAGGTGAAAAGAAAGGGAAAAGGAAAGGTGGGAGGGAGGAAGGAAGCATTTTAGACGTACGCTGTACAGTATGTGAAGGTAGGCTATTCAACTCACAGCCACTGGAAGAGCTGCTATGTTTTAATCAAGAAAAAGAAAATCTTACAATTTTGCTTAAAAATAACAAGCTATTTATCTTAGTTGCGCAGCCTTGGTGTCCATGTGGACATTGTGAGGTGTGGATCCATTCAGTTTCTTTTGGGCTTTCTGTTTCTTCTCAGTGCCTGGGAATGGTCTCCCCACTGTGTGGACAGAGCTGTGTATATGTGAATCAGAACCTCATGGATCGCAACCAAAACATGGAAGCCATTTCCTTGCATTTTTGAATTCATAAGTAACAAACTCTTTCTGAGCTGTCAAGCAATAGCACTTCTTGAAATACTACATCAAGTCTTCTTCTTTTTTGGGGGGTGGGGAACCTTCATAATGCCATGTAACAGAGAAAGGTATTTTGCCACTCTCGTCACAGAATTTGGGGCTGCCAAAGCAGAGCAAAGAGCCAGGGTATAGAAAAATGGGAAAGCAATAAAGTCATTAGTTTACAGCATTTGTCAGAGGGGGAATGGTTTAACTCATGTTCTTATTCGCTTTTTCACAGGAAATCACAGTGGAAACATTCAAATCCTTCAGAAATTTGCAAATTAGGGTTCTGTCAGCAGCTCTAGGGTCTATTGTTAGGTGCACTTAAAATGCCAGATTAAATATTAATATGCAGTTAGAGTTGTGCTATTTTGCAATCCTTGAAACCCTATTAGTAAATCATCATCTGGTGACTGATGCAAGAAATTTCAAGGCACCAACAATACAAAGAATGCTCCTCAGCCTGATGGATCAGTGATTTTTATTTTATTTTTATTTTTAGTAAATCAAGGTTTGGACATGTATAGCTGGATGCAAATATGTGTACATTTTGCAAAAACTTGGAGGAAATTTTATGCACCGAAATTTTATTCAGCAATTTTATGCACAGGCTGGAAACCAAAACACATGAATTGGTTCTGTGTAATCCATAATTTATCTCAAGACTGTTATTCATGTAACAGACAGCCCTTGAACCCATTATTCCAAAGGTTGCCTGGGAAGAGAAGCTGAATGAGCTTTTCTTACTGCAGGTCCCATTCAGGAAGAATTGCAAGACAAAAACCAGGCATTTGTGTGTTTATTTTATTTAGTTCATTTATTAAGTTTGTATATTGTCCTTCTTCTGAAGACCACAGGGTGGTTCGCAACTATGGTACAAATACAAAATAAGAACATAGAACATACCCTCCAACATTTCTCCAATGAAAATAGGGATTTGCCATTCCACAAGGATAATTTTACTATTTATACCCCATGGATCTTACTGGGTTAACCCAGGAACTCTGGGCAGCTTCTAACACATATAAAAATGTAATAACACATCAAACATTTTTTTAAAAAAACTTCCCTATACAGAATTGCTTTCAGATGGCTTGGGGGACAGATAGCTCCATACCCTTCAACATTTCTTGAATGAAAATAAGGATGTCCTAAGGAAAAGTGGGACATTCTGGTATCAAATCAGAAACCAGGATGGCTTCTCTAAATCAGGGAAATAGTGGACACTTGGATAGAATACACACACTATGATAGAATACATAATAAAACAAAAACAAACCCACAAACACATTTAAAAGCCATAGAATGTTATCTGCAAAAGGCCTGCTTTTAGAGAAACATTTTTACCTGGCACCTAAAGATATGTAATGAAGGCACCAGGAGAGCCTTGTTTTATGCTTTGACATTGTAATTGCCTTAGTTTATTGTGGAGAGAAACAGGAATGGATACTTGCCATGTGGACTAGGTCACGGAAAGGGTAGGTCCTTCTGGATAGCAGAGTAACAGATTGCTCCATGATTCCCTTATTCAAAATAAATAAACTCTCCCACAAATACATTCTCCAGGACGGAATGACTGAAACAGCCAATTTCTGGTCCAAGTCAGTAGTGCATGTGTTCATTCATAAATCAATTCAATAACATTGCTGAATCCATCTGCACATTAAAAAACCCAGCAACATGAAAATTTGCATTATTATTATATTAAAAACACCCAAATACACATCATTGTGCACATTTTATGCTAAAACATGCATTTCAATGCATATTATGGTGTGGTCCAAGAAATGTATTATAAAATGTGGAGAGCTGTGAAAGTGAAAGGATAGCTGCATTGTGATCCATGCGTTATTTGGGGAAGTGCAAATCAGGTTGACTCAGAAATGCAGAGCCGAGATAATCCTCAAGCACCTGTACCTCCAAGCCAAGTCTAGCAGGCATGCTCCAATAAATACCCAGCCAGAGCCATGCTATTCAGCCAATTCTCACCATTTGACAGGGAACATGGGACGCTTGTTTTTCCTTTAATCACACTTCTTCCCATGAGCCAGCCCTTCTGGGTCATGCAAGCAAGCTTATGCTCCATTCCTCCCCCCCCCCATAAATTCCCCAACTCTATTTCCACAGTCACCCATTTTCCAGACCACCAGCATAACAGGTATCAGAGCTCCAACTGGTGACCCAGAGCCAGTGAAGATAAGTCCTAAGTCCCTGTTGATCAACAGTGTCCATGAGATCCATTAGCCTGGCTTTGCTCATCTGACTTCTGTGCCAGGCCTCTGCTCATTTCATTGCCATTACCACAGCAACATTCTCTGCTGCTTCCAGTGTACATGGGTCCAGTATCTCTCCAGAATATTTCCTACACTGACAGCCAAAATGGGAGCAGCAATGGTCATCAAGAGTAACAAGTAGCTGGGACAGGTGATGCTCCTGGGAAGATTTGGAAAAGTGGGTTGGGGTGGTGGGAGTCACTAAGGTAATGTGGCCCAAAAAAAGTTTGAGGAGCTATGGTATCATCTGGCGATAATATAGAGATAATTTTTCAGTGTACAGTGGTAACTCTTATGCAAGTTTCTCATCCCCATAACCTGGCAGTGCAAAAAGGAGTGAGGAACTTGTGATTCTCCAGAGATTGCTGAACTATAGCTCTGCCATCCCTACCCACTGGGCATGCTGGGGAGGGTTGTTGGGAGTTGGCATCTAGCAACATCAGGATGGGCACAGATCAGCTGCCCCTCGTATAAAGTATTGAAAATTGCGAAGAGGGAATGGAGAAGTACTTAAGAGAAACAGGCATTCTAGAATGGACAGATGAGAGATAAATGCAGGATAATAAAATGAAAAACGTCATTAACTCACAAGCTCTCACTACAGAGATAAAAACTCTCATGACATATGGCAATCTTGGATATGTGGCTGACATCCAACCTACAGTTTGATGCATTACTAGCCGCCCTTTTTTTTTTTTTCCTATATAAAAGAAACACTCATTCATTGGCAATGCTCATTTCATACAGATGGGGCCTGGTAATTCCTCATAATAGGGATTTAAACCTCGTTTAGATGTTTACTAATTAGAAAGCATTTTCATGTGCACAGATAGTTGCACAACATATGCCAGGCTGCTGTTTCACATCTGTCCTTTTTGCTCTCATGGCTTCACTTCTACCCTTGTTCTTAGCAGTCAGCTGGAACTCACATGGAAATCATCTCTAAAAGCATCTGTAGAGAAGCCTCCCTCCTGACCTGCTCACAGCTTTGCTGCCAATACTGTCTACCAGAAATCAAGAAGGTGTTTTTGTGTGTGTGTGTGTGTGTGTGTGTTTCTGAGGTCAGCCTTTGTGAAAGTAATTTTTTTTTCTATTATCACTGCAAAGTTCATATACATTTTTTTAAAAAAGTATAAATTCAGGCATTTTTGCTAAATCGGGATGGAACCCTTTAGATTATGAATGAATAAAGCACAACAATATAGAAATCACTCACATGATCATATTATACTACTGACAGTGGGCCATAATATGAATTTTGCACCCTGTGCTGAAAATGTTAAAATCTGTCATATAGATTCATGGACAATAATAATGAAAGGGGGCTAAAAATGCAATGTATTAAGAAATGTCCATTTTTAATATTTTAAAATGTTGTGTGCATGTGTGTGTGTTTTTAAAAGAACACAATCCAAATCAATAGCCTTTCTGGTATTGACACTGCAAAGTAATATACAGTTTAAGAGAACACACTAAACAATTTGAAACATTCCTGTGGGCTTTTAACATGAGTTAGAGCCTGCTGGAATCAAAATCTCATTGGTTGGGTTTCATAGAGAGTGTTCTAATTTTCACTAAGTCCTGATCAATGTGAATTTATTGCCACTTAGACAAATAGAAAACCAGATTGTTTGCACACAACCAAATTGGCCTGAATATATGACCAGGTTCAGGGGAAAAACCACGAATATATTCTTTCAAAGATATAGAATCCTGAATTGTCCCATCCAGATGACCTCTCTTCCCTGACTTCCCAAAACCTCATGGCTTTACTCTGCAAAGTTTACAGGCGTGAAGTGGAGCATAGATGAATAACTTTAATTGGCTTTCCCATTTATGCATCCATCCATGTTTCTAGGGATGGACAGATCACTCTATTTCTCACAGGTCAATTTTGCATGTGTTTATTCATAAGTCTGCATGAGTGGAATGACTTCTGCTTGCACAATGTAACTTTTCCTTCCCCTCCTCCCCCATGCACTGCCTGGACCCCCCTCCATCTGCCCTAGGAATGTCTCCAAACCTCCAGAGCAGATTTGTGGAAAGATGAAGGGGGCCCCAGAATGAAGAAAAGTTCTGTTGCACAAGTAGAAATTGTTCCGCTTATGCAATGACTTTAGATTCAACCCATAGTGTATCTCAATGTACACTTCTGTATTTCACTCTAAAATATACTTTTGTACATTTTTGGGTACCTTTTTTTTTTAGCTCACAAAATTTGGAGAAGAATGAAACCTGGAAGTTAATTATTTTAGGATCTTTGTATTAATGCAAATTGAAGAAGTTCACTTAAAACTGTGGATCAAATGAAATGCTCCTCCACTCTCGGCTTGTTTCACATTCTACTGTAGTTCTCTGCACTCAGTTTTACCAAATCTTACATGACTATAGATAACCTGTTTTACCAGCTCTTAGTTCTACTGTGGGGCCAACTTTATCCACAATGCCTATCTCTCCCTGTGCATTACTGTGTTATGAATCTTGAGAAGGCCACTTCACACATGACAGGCTGTGCAAATAAGATTTCTGGCCCATGTGCTCACTGCAGAATAAGCAAACACATCACACTTACCAAAGTGAGAGGAGACGTGGTTTTGCCTACACGGAGATGTTTTTCTTGTATAAGAAATGCAATTCATGAAACAACTCTTAGCTGCATTGTGGTACAGTAGTCATTCATAGTTTGGTGCTGTGCGAATCCTACCTCAAAGGCACTGGAATGCCTGTGAACTACAAGATTACACAATATGTGGCCGAAGGGCTTATCCAAACTTACCTTTGCTTTGCATCCACGGAAAACCAGAATGACCATTTGCTCTGATTCAGCAGTAAAGATGGGGTTTTTCTGGGGAAAACGGCTGGTCAAAGAGCAGACCTGTGCCTAGAAAGCACGGGACAAAAGGTAAGTGTGGATGCCCAAACTAGTCATTCAGGTCCATGCCATTTTTTTGCACCTTGTCATGGACCAGGAGTCAGCTTCACCTGTTGAACAACAGCCTGAAGGGGGAGAAGGCAGAGTAGCTCCACCTGCAGTTGATCAACCTTCCAAGACATGGAGGAGAAGGTGCTGATGAGAACCAGCTGATTTCAGCCTTCTTAAGCAGAGCTTCTAGCAGCAGTCAGATGCTGGTAGCAACGTTTGTGGTTCCTGGCCTGATCTTGCTGTTTCCTGCTCGTCTTGATCCCAAGATCATTGGATTCCTTGAGCCCTGGACTGTCTTTACCACATGGATTGCTGTTCACCCGACCCTAGGGCTGGACCTGACTTTGGATGCTGACTGCCTCCAGGCAAGTACACCTCAGAGACTCTCTTTGTGCATTTTTGGGTACCTTTTTTTTTTAGCTCACAAAATCTGGCCTCCCACTCCATCCACTGAGCTCTGCACATGGCTGCTCAACAATCAGATTATAACACACCTGCTCAGGAATAAATTTGTTCTATCCTATTTGCAGTGTAATGCATTTTTTTATTTTAAAAAATTGGCACAAGATGTGCATTTGAATGCTTATTTCTAAGTGTATTTTCATGATTTTTGTTTTGTTTTAAGAATTGCATCAGAACATTTCAGAAGTGTGAAAGCCAGTGGGTAGCTAATGGAGCAATCCAAAACCCCAATATGCCATGTTGGTGGGAATCTGGATGTGGTGGAAGTATCTTTTTGCTCCGCTCCACTGGCAAGTGGCTTCCCTGGAGTCCCTACTGCACCCATCAAAAACTTTGAAGCTTTGTCAGTGGTATCCCTGTCATCAGGGTACTATAGAAACTCTTGAAATGAGGCATGCTTGAACAGTGAGGGGGTCAAAGACGGGGCTGAGAGCTAGGCTGTCCAGGGATCTCCCTATAGCTGCCAGCAATGGGACTCGGCCCTCCCACCGCTGTCCTCCCCAGAGAGTGGAGGGAATCCCCAGAACAGATTTAGGTTGTGTGTAGAAGTGTAGGGAGGGGAGGCTCCACTGGTAGAACCCTGATATAGTGCTATGTGGAATACCACCCATTGGTACATTACATACTAAACAACTGCTCTGATACATAACATGGCATGATGCAGGCTATGCTATTGGCAATATTATCAGGCAGTAGGACAGCATTTGGCATCCACATCCTGGGAACATGTTTGCTGGCTGGTTGTAAGGCTGGTAATCTTGGGATTATTCCATTAATCAGAAATGTCAAGGTTGAAATAGTTTTGCATGCAAAAATAAATAAATACCCAAAATCTCCAGGTACAGTCTGTGTCCAAAAGGGAAATATTCCCCAGAGACATTTCTCTATAAACAAACAAAGCTTTCCTAGTGAAGAAAATGATTGCAAGTTTTACTTGGCCTCTACTAGTTTCCAAATCAGATCAAAAAAGTCACCTTACACCTCTATAAAAAGGATTATTTTTGTAATTATCTGTCCATGTGTCCTCATCAGTCACTATATGCAATCATTTCATGGCATTCAGATTCTGCACAAAAACATCAAGGCCTCAGCACAAATATTATTACTGTAATGGGTTTTCACTCCTAGAGTCATCAGGGGGAAGGGATTAATTTTGCTTTCTTTTTATGCACGCATTACAGCGCGTAGGAACACACTACAATGCTTCCAATTTGAAAATTGTGATGCAATGTTATGAGAACAACACTTTTGAAAACAGGGCCATCCATTCAGCTATATTTTCCCCCTATTTAATGGAGGTTTTTCTCAAGGGCTACAGAGACAGCAATTTTTTATTGTATTAATTACTTCATGTTAACCTAAACAATATCTATTTCAAATTCTGTTCATTAAAACATCATAATTCCTTGCTTCCTCCCTCCCCCACCCCTTTATTGATACTCATTTGTAAACATTTAGAACCAGTACATTGTTGTAAAGAGGTTCTATGGATTGATCCTAGGATCTGTTACTTTCTAGGTGTACAATATCTGTCTATCTGTCTGTGTACCTTTTCATCTGTCCATCTACCCACCAGCACACAAACACACACATTACCCTGAGACTGTTGTTCAAATGGTGGGCATCATTGGATATTGTACTTATTTTGTGTCCTAAATATGGATCATAAAATGAATTTTCACATGGAGTTTTAACCCATTCACCAATTAATGTGGAAACAGAATGGAATAGGGTTATAAAAGACCGCAGTGAAATTGACATGGACCAGAGATACTGACCTAACCCTATTTGTCAAAATATCTGGTACATTCAGGTACATTGCAGATTTATAGGTATAGATATATGTATAGGGGTGTGTGGAGATTCTGTTTAGCTTTCACAGATCATAGCAACCATTGAATGTATCATTCATGATCCCCACCCCCAAAATTTATTTGTCTCTTGCACAATTCTGGAATCATACCATATTTGTATTTTTAACTGGTGCTAAATCAATATGTTGTTGTTGTGATTTTAAGAACAAGATGGAAATGAGAAGAGCAATAATTTAATCTTCTCTGTCCTAAGATGTGCAAATTCCCATGGAAACTGTATGGAATGCACATATGGATAGCACATAACAGTCTATTAACACCATAGGAATCTGACAGAAATTTCTCCTCAGTTTACAATGAATCTTTGTGGTAGCTAATCCTCAGCAGTGAAAATGTTCAGTGTACAGAATGGTTAAATAGAAGCTTATCTCCCTTTCTGTGCCTTTATCTTCATTATCACTTTAAGACAGATCCTTTCGGAAGATCTTCAAGGTTCCTAGCAAAGGTAACCAAAATGTCAATAAAGCACCTAACAAATTAAAGAAAACCAAACTGTCTATAGATTTAAAGTTTTAAGATGTAGCAAATGCCTAATTCCTTTGGAAGGAAAGGCATCCCTTTACATTCAGCGGCACAAGCCCTTTTTTTGATAGAAACTAATCTCACCAAAGAAAACGCTCAGATTTGAGGCTGCAGGTTTCATACTATCATCTTCAGAATTTGGCAACCTCAAGTGAGTCTGCCATAGGCAATTGGATTTTTATTTTCTCCAGCTAGGGCCATTCAGAATACTCCAAACCTTTAGCACAATACAATTTTAAAACTGTAATACAAATATTTAAAGGAACTCAGAACCCAGCTTCCTTGCATCTGCTTCCAAAGGAAAAGTATAAAATCTGAGTGTAGCTTAATAATTGGTGGCATCTTAATTAATTTTAGTGCAAACTGCCTGAAATCATCCGGCAAAGTGCCGGATGAATTTCTTCATGGGATGTGCTATAGGTATTTATTGGCTCCCCTAGAAAAGGAGAGGCATTTTCTACTAAGGCTGTGTACATGATATTTAAAGTGCACAGTTTCGTCCAAAGAATCCTAAAATTTGTCATTTGTTCAAGGTGCAGAGATTTGTTGTTCTGCCATCGTTAAACTACGGTTTCCAGAAATCTTTGTATTAAGTCATGTGCTTTAATGTATGGTGTGTACACAGCCTTACTTTCTAACATCACTGTAAACCATGGGTAGGCAAACTAAGGCCTGGGGGCCAGATCCAGTCCAATCGCCTTCTAAATCCAGCCCACAGATGGTCTGGGAATCAGCATGTTTTTACATGAGTAGAATGTGTGCTTTTATTTAAAATGCATCTTTGGGTTATTTGTGGGGTCTGTCTGGTGTTTTTACATGAGTAGAATGTGTGCTTTTATTTAAGAGCCAGTGTGGTGTAGTGGTTAAGAGCGGTAGACTTGTAATCTGGTGAACAGGGTTCGCGTCTCCGCTCCTCCACATGTAGCTGCTGGGTGACCTTGGGCCAGTCACACTTCTCTTAACTCTGTCAGCCCCACTCACCTCACAGAGTGTTTGTTGTGGGGGAGGAAGGAAAAGGAGATTGTTAGCCGCTTTGAGACTCCTTCGGATAGTGATAAAACGGGATATCAAATCCCAACTCCTCCTCCTCCTCCTCCTCCTCCTCCTCCTCCTCCTCCTCCTCCTCTTCTTCTTCTTCTTCTTCTTCTTCTTCTTCTTCTTCTTCTTCTTCTAAAATGCATCTCTGGGTTATTTGTGGGGCATAGGGATTCCTTCATTTTTTTTTCTTTCAAAATATAGTCCGGTCCCCACAAGGTCTGAGGGACAGTGGACCGGCCCCCTGCTGAAAAAGTTTGCTGACCCCTGTTGTAAACTGTGGAGAGGGCTAGGGACCCTGACCCCAGTCTCCCCATGACTGCCAGCTCTACTGCTGTGCTTGACTGATAATTCAGGATTCCTGATCATGGAGGCAGGGAGGGGCAGACAAAAGTTGGGAATGGAGAGGGTGGTGCCACTGTGCACAGGGATGTTGGAAGCAGTGGTAATGTGCACACCCCTAGCTTAATACACACATTCAGGCTGCATACCTCAAGTGGGCTTAAGCATGCAGTTGATGAACATGCTTTGCAGTCATTAGCTGAGCTTCTGTGATGTCATGGAATGGTTACAAAGCCTATAAATGGTTCCATAGCTTATAGATCAGTGATATACTTCCATGCTTCTTCCCACCAAAAACACTTCCAGCAATTTTTCATTGATTTTGATTGTGGTAGACAGCTGAGTGGGTTTCCCTGAGTGAACAGGGAAAAGGAATTTGTGGAAATAGTTATAATCAAAACTTTTGATGAAATGTGGGTCACCGCTTCATTTTTTTAATAATGTTGAATTATAAAGCTGTATATCTGTTTACCCAAAGGTATATTTCTCTATATACTCATAGCCAGGCTTCCTCAACCTCAGCCCTCCAGATGTTTTTGGTCTATATTTCCCATGATCCCTAGCTAGCAGAACCAGTGGTCAGGGATGATGGGAATTGTAGTCTCAAAACATCTGGTGGGCCGACATTGAGGAAGCCTCTCATAGCTATAATATATGCTTAATGTTTACTTGCACTGATATCACAACTTGTTTTTCACCTGTTGTTCTTAAGAGAGGGAGAGAGAGAATCAATTTGCATAAGTTTGGTTTTGGCTGTTGCTTTTTATTAGTTGATGTAGTCTCCTAGGTTCGCAAAGGTTTGAAAATTTCAAAAAATGCTGTCAAAATTGCTTCAATACTTTGTAACTGGCAAAAAGCTGAAACTGTTTTGTGTAGGGGGGCAGTTGAAGGAGAGGGAGGAGTTAGCAACATCTTGAATTAAAGCAGGAGAGTTCGCTACATAAGGAATGCCAGAATGATCTGTTCATTTGGAGTTAATTGAAAAATGGATAGCAAGCAGTTTTTCCTGGTTTTTTTTCCAGAAGACTTTCTAAAGCCATCACTATAAATTATCAGAATACTTCTAGGCAATGGCCAGTGAATTAGAACTAAGCTGTAACATTGCATCATCTATATAGTTGTAAAATAGATTTAACAGAAGCCAGAAATAAATCATTGACAAATAAATCCAATAAACATGGTCTGAATATTGAACCTTGGCGGACACCGCTGTCCATTTCAGCCAAGCCAGATTTCTTGCCCAATACAAATTTCTGAGTTCTTTTTTAAACAGTTATGCTTCTAAGATAAGTGACTTATCCTCAGGAGCATCATATTTTTATCTTCGCTAATCAGCATCCTACAGCCAATCAAATCAAATGCTTTTGTAAAAATGAAAAAAAAAATCAAATCAAACCAAATGGCTCAGCACCACTGAACACTCACTGCCCAATAGTAAATATTCATGCTATATTCATTGAGAAATGCTGAAAATGTGCTTGGGTAGCTAAACCTGCTTAGATTTGGCACTCTGTATCTGAAGACAAACTAGTATCCTGCTTTGAAGCAGGGGCTTCCAATGAATGTTAGTGCTGGGCTTAATATTAGTTATGTGCACCTATCTTTGCTTGTCTTTTTGCAGGGTGTAAAGAGTAGGGACCTGCCTCACTGATTTGGGTTGTATTCAGACAGAGGAATATTATGCTATCTGAATGCAGCTTTAAATATTGTTATTATAATAATATATTAATTCATCAATAATAATTAATAAAGCTTTACCCTCCGAGTCATCTGAATTAGATGCTCCTTGTTTATTATTATTATTATTATTATTATTATTATTATTATTATTAATAAGAAGCAGCAGCAGCAGCAACTGGGAGCCGCTTTCTCTTTCCTCTTAGCAGAGCTCTGTGAACCTGCCCCACGGAGCAAGTAGTTTCTGCTCTGTCTCTCTTTCTACCTCTCTCGCTCTCACTCTCTTCTTGCTCCAATCACAAGGACTGTAATAAATGATGTCAGAAGTTTTTGCCCAATTCCAGATCTCTTGCCATCCAACAACCCTTTTACAAATTTGTTTATATGGCTTGTTGGGAAACAAAGTTCAAATGTGGAAAAGAAAGGCAGGCAGCCACGTCCATCAACTTTGCCCTCCCCCTCAAATATTTTATTGGGGGGAGGGCAAAGGGATCTGGACCCTTATGAATAGATTATATTCATTGGAAGTGACTAGCACTGTGAACTGGTGCCACAGAACCACCTTCCTGATACTGGTATTATCACTGATTCCATGGCAGGATGGGGTGACAAAGTTGGGGTTGCATGGGAACACCAGTACAGACAGTTTGGTTCTCTTGCTAGTGCACTCATGCAGCCCTAACCTTACCAATATGTTGACCTGTCCTGGTAAGCATCAGCAAAGGTAGTGTCAGGAAGGTGACTCTCCAGCCTAAAATCAGTTTGTGTGCCAGTTCATGCACCCACAATGACTTGAAGGGGTGCATGTTCTGCAGCAGGTAACAGAAAATGGTGGGGGCTGCCAGTGGCCCTGAAGCATCTTTTTATGGCAGCATTAAGTCCCCTCCCCCATCATTGCTTTTTGCATCAAATATAAAAACTGTATTGAATGCATACATGCAAATACATAGCTTGGAAGCATGACATTCTATTGTTAAAGGATTAAATTGCTACACTAAAGAGCTCTCACTTGAGAAGAGTCTTTTACAGATCTCTCTGAAATAACCTAATGGCAGTAGTCATTACTAGGGTTCTAACAGGAAGCCAGGGTGTTACCTTGTAGCTCAACATGCAGCAAAACATGATATTCCACTGAGATTTAAGCTTTTATTTCTCCAAGCAAAATCTTATTTCAGATTAAGACATTTATAATACGGGTAGTCCAGTTAGCATTAACATTTTTATTAGCTATGTAGGCTATCTATAGGCTATAGGTGACCTTTGGCAACCAAGTGTTCTTTAAACAGCTGGCAATATCATAAAGCAATATCAGCCAATCATAAAAACATGCACTTGATTATTTTTTCCAAGATGAACTCAATCAATATACCATCACCTTGATGGTTAAGGATGCCTTTGCAGGCTGTGTAATAACAACCAGGCTGCTTCCTTATGCACACTTCTTGGGGAGCAAGTCTGAGTAAACATCTCTAGGACTGAGCTGCAAAAGACAGTTGCTATCAAATCCAACAAGTAGGAGCAAATGTTTGTGAATTTTACTTTCTGATTCTTCTGTTACTTAACACACTTTGTATTCCTGTACTACTTATAATAATAGTGTAAGAAGAGTAAAATTCAAGAGCTACCCAGAGAAGCAGGGTGAGTGGGAAGATGCCAAGATCATTGCCAAGATTTTTGATGGCCTCTTGAAAAATTAGAACAGGGAGTATTGGAAACTGTGACCATCCAGGTGTCGCCAAACTGCAAACCCATGATCTGCATTCTTGATCATCGACTATGCTGGTTGAGGAAGATGGGAGCTGTACTCCAGTATCCAATCAGCCACCCCTGTTAGAACAAGGAACCATTTCAATGACTTTCCTAGCCATCTTGAAAATAGGTGGAGTTTAGAGCTGAACGCAAAATGTATAATTCTAATCTGAATGTGCTTACCAAACTATCACATTGCACCATCTTTTATATTTTCCACAAACTCCTTAAATATATGCGTGGGGTCTGAACCAAGGACACATCTTTGAAATGAATAATTTTATTCTGAAGGAGCATACTAATTTTTCTTCAGCTGACTCAATCTTTAGAGCTGATCTCATGATACGCTATCGTTTTCTCTCTCTCCTCCTCACTTTTCAAAATGGCATTTGAAACTATTCAGAAATGGTGACAACTTTTATTCAAATATTTCAAAAGTCAGCCGAGAAAGAAACAAACTGCCTGATGGACCTCCCAATGGAATGCTGAATCTTCATTTTGGACCAAAACTTCATTCCCCCCCCAAACCCCAACAATTAAGATCCATTAGATATACAAATGAGCATGAACATTCCTAGATGTGGGTTATTAGATTATAACTATAGGGGTGTTCAGATTACATTCAAGAAGGTACAATCTAGGTACCTCTGTATGTATGCAACAGCTGAGCTGTCTAAATCAGCAGGTGTACATTGTCTCACACAAACACTTGCACTTGTGTTGGGACAGTTTGTACCTGTGATCGGTGTTATGTGTTAAAATCGCTCAGATTCGGGAAGAAGTAGACTCCACCGTGGGAGCAGGGCCGGGGTGGGAGAGTGCTAGAGTTCTGTCTAGTCAAGTTGAGTGGGATCAGTTCCAATCTGTTACCTCCGAGGATGTGGACAGGCTGCTTGGATGAGTGAAGCCAACCACCTGTCTCCTGGATCCTTGCCCATCCTGGCTTATAAAAGCTAGCCGGGAAGGACTGGGCGATGGGCTTCGTGGGGTGGTGAATGCTTCCCTCCGTGAGGGAGCCTTCCCAGACCCGCTGAAAGAGGCGGTTATTAAACCGCTTCTTAAAAAACCATCTTTAGATGCGGCCACGATGGCCAACTATCGCCCAGTTTCAAATCTTCCATTCTTGGGCAAGGTGATTGAGCGAGCGGTGGCCGAACAACTCCAGGCACGCCTGGAAGAAGCGGACCATTTGGATCCCTTCCAGTCGGGATTCAGGCCTCATTATGGGACTGAAACTGCCTTGGTCGCACTGGTTGATGATCTTCGGCGGGCTAGGGACAAAGGTGAGAGCTGTTTCCTAGTTCTGCTGGATCTCTCAGCGGCGTTTGATACCATCGACCATAACATCCTTCTGGACCGTCTTGAGGGGCTGGGAGCTAGGGGCACTGTTATACAGTGGTTCCGCTCCTTCCTCCTGGGCCGTGTTCAGAGAGTGGTGGTGGGGGATGAGTGTTCAGACCCCTGGGCTCTCACTTGTGGGGTGCCTCAGGGTTCTGTCCTCTCCCCCATGCTTTTCAACATTTACATGCAGCCGCTGGGAGAGATCATCAGGAGGTTTGGGCTGGGTGTTCATCAGTATGCGGATGATACCCAGCTCTACCTCTCTTTTAAATCAGAACCAGTGAAGGCGGTGAAGGTCCTGTGTGAGTGTCTGGGGGCGGTTGGAGGATGGATGGCGGCTAACAGATTGAGGTTGAATCCTGACAAGACAGAAGTGCTGTTTTTGGGGGACAGGAGGCGGGCAGGTGTGGAGGATTCCCTGGTCCTGAATGGGGTAACTGTGCCCCTGAAGGTGCGCAGCCTGGGAGTCATTTTGGACTCACAGCTGTCCATGGAGGCACAGGTCAAATCTGTGTCCAGGGCAGCTGTTTACCAGCTCCATCTGGTACGTAGGCTGAGACCCTATCTGCCTGCAGACTGTCTCGCCAGAGTGGTGCATGCTCTGGTTATCTCCCGCTTGGACTACTGCAATGCACTCTACGTGGGGCTACCTTTGAAGGTGACTCAGAAACTACAACTAATCCAGAATGCGGCAGCTAGACTGGTGACTGGGGGCGGCCGCCGAGACCATATAACACCGGTCTTGAAAGACCTACATTGGCTCCCAGTACGTTTCTGAGCACAATTCAAAGTGTTGGTGCTGACCTTTAAAGCCCTAAATGGCCTCGGTCCAGTATACCTGAAGGAGCGTCTCCACCCCCATCATTCTGCCCGGACGCTGAGGTCCAGCGCCGAGGGCCTTCTGGCGGTTCCCTCATTGCGAGAAGTAAAGCTACAGGGAACCAGGCAGAGGGCCTTCTCGGTAGTGGCGCCCGCCCTGTGGAACGCCCTTCCAGCAGATGTCAAAGCGATAAACAACTACCTGACATTCAGAAGACATCTTAAGGCAGCCCTGTTCAGGGAAGTTTTTAACGTGTGATATTTTATTGTATTTTTGCTTTCTATGGAAGCCGCCCAGAGTGGCTGGGGAGGCCCAGCCAGATGGGCGGGGTATAAATAATAAATTATTATTATTATTATTATTATTATTATTATTATTATTATTATTTTATTATTATTATTATTTTATTATTATTATTAACAGGCTGGGTCGCTTAAGTGGTGAGTGTCACTTGAATCAGAGCCAAAATGAGGCCCTTGGGAAATAAGAGGTGGTACCAGCAAGCTAGGCAGAACTCTTAAGTTTGCAAAACTCTCAAGTATCTTTTCTCAAAAGCAACCAACCAGCCAGCCGCCACCACCACCAAATAAGAGGAGCCTTCCCAAAAAGATTCCAAGAAGGATTACACCCAAAACAGACAACAAGGATCTCTTAAGACTTAGCTTTTCGCAAGTGCAAAAACTATAGCACTCAAACAATATAATGCTATAACTGATTTTCTCTGAGATCTAGCTCATTCCTCCCCCTATTCCATTCTAGTTTTTTTTTTTTTTTAGGGGGGAGATTCATTAGACATTTTGAGAAAGGCCATGGTTTCCTGGAAATTAAAAGAAAACCAGGCTGCTGCTGTGCCCCTCAGTGCACTGATACTCTATGGCAGGCTTCCTCAACCTCGTTGGCCTACAACTCCCATGATCCCTAGCTAACAGGACCAGTGGTCAGGGATGATGGGAATTGTAGTCTCAAAACATCTGGAGGGCCGAGGTTGAGGAAGCCTGCCCTATGGCCTTTTGGAGAGTTAAAGGAAACGCTCAGTGTTCTTGTGGCATTCCCTACCACCCTCCTTTTTTTGGTAGTGTTTTACATTCCATGTAGTATGAGTATGCATCCAATTTAGATGCATCCTGGATCAAAATGGGTTGCTTTAGAGGGATTTGGAGCCTGTTGGAGAATATAAGGTGGTATGAATCAATGTGGAGAGTGTCAGGAAGCCAAGTGAATGCTTCACCCTACCATGCCATCTGCTTGGCAGAGATAACACTGGTCAAGAACAAATTTGTTGTCTGCGTTTTTTCAGCTGATTTAGGATGAATCTGATGTGCTGAATCCAAAAATCACATTGGTTTTGCTCAATCAGGTCAAGTTTTTGAGCTATGGCCACATGTCTTTTTTACATTTTTGTTCACATGTACGCTTGTGTGGAGCATTTTAGAAGAAGTTGGTGGGGTAAAATGCCTTGTCAAATAATTGTTTTGATTGGAAATGATTATTTTAATGAAAAGAAGTATTCAGGTCCGATAGTTCTGGGTGATTATGTCGAAAAGGGATCAGTTTGAAAGCCTAAAACCTTGAAATCTTCCATAAATTGGTGCAGCAAAGCATAAAGTTGGGGGATCAAAACTAAGTTAATGGGGCAGCCGCCCCACGAAGTATCCTGATCTTCAATCAGCACGTCGTCCTGTAGCTCATTGTGATGAAATTCCAGTGCCTATCTTCGGAGAACTTCCTGACATTAGTGACGAAAATGCCTCCAGTGTTGAAGGACATGAAGAAGTGGTTCTTGAAGATGATGCTCCACATCCATTTTCCCAAAAGGAGTTGAATGATCTAGTTCACGACCTCAGCTTGTCAAAGGACTCTGCCAAACTGTTGGCATCCAGATTGAAGGAAAAAAACCTCCTCTCTGACAGTGCTCGCATCAGCTTCTTCCTTCGGAAGAGAAGGACTTGGTATACTGTGCAGATATTGCGCAGTTTCTGCTCAAGCTTGGAGTGCCACAGTATGAACCCAAAGATTGGAGACTGTTCATTGACAGCAGCAAGCGATCACTGAAATGTGCTCTGCTACACAACGGCAACCAGTTTGCTTCTATACCCCTGGCTCACTTGAGTACACTGAAGGAGAACTATGAAGCGGTGAAGTATGTGCTGGAGAAAATTGGTTATGATCAGCATAAGTGGTTTATTTGTGTTGACCTGAAGATGGTGAACTTTTTGTTGGAACAACAGTCTGGCTTCACCAAGTACCCATGTTTTCTGTGCATGTGGGATAGTAGGGACCATACTCAGCATTACAGGAAGAAGGACTGGCCTGTGCAGGAGGAATTGGTGCCTTGCAAAGAAAGGAACGTCATCAACGACCCTCTGGTGGACAGAGACAGAATACTCTTCCCACTGCTGCACATCAAGCTCAGCTTAATCAAGCAGTTCACCAAGGCTCTGGACAAGGATGGTGACTGCTTCATTTACTTGTGCCAGGCTTTTCCAGGATTGACCATGGAGAAGTTGAAAGCTGGCATCTTTGACGGTCCTCAGATCCGTCAGCTCATCAGAGATCCAGAGTTCGGAAAGTAAATGAATGAAGTGGAACTAGAAGCATGGAAGGCATTTGTTCTGGTAGTGAAGAACTTTCTTGGCAACAATAAGGCCAGAAACTACACAGAACTTGTCAACAACATACTGACTGCTTTCAGAAACCTGGGCTGCAACATGAGCGTCAAGATGCACTACCTATTTTCACATATGGACCGGTTTCCTGAGAACCTGGGTTCAATGAGTGACGAGCAGGGGGAGAGATTCCATCAGGACATGAAAGAGATGGAGACCAAGTATCAGGGTCGCTGGGACGCAGTCATGATGGCTGACTACTGTTGGACTCTGAAGAGAGACCTCCCTGCCGCTGAGCATTCCAGGAGTTCCAAGAAACAGAAGTTCAAGCCCTGAAGTTTGAAAAATGGTGAAGCAACATGCAATTTATGTGTACTTACCTTTATCAATGTCCACCATTCAGTTTACAGTAAACCTGACCTGATGGAGAGAAACGGATGCCATTTCCTGATTCAGCAGTGCAAAAATACCCTAAATCAGTTGTAGAAATCTAGACAACATTCAAAAAGTAAAAAAATTGTTGCCCAGTGTAATCAAAGGATGGGCACCTTTGCTTGGAATTAACAAGAAGCGTGTATATATATGTGTGTGTGTGTGTCACTTATGTTACACACAATAAGCAATCAGCAGGTAGGGTCCTTGTGTGTGATGATCTATATCCACAGTTCATGATCATTCCCAAATGGAAGTGCCATCTACTTAGGAATGTATTACATGTGAAATTGTCTTACTACCAGACATTTGAAATTCAGATTTCTTTGTATACCTGTCAATGCCTCTCTCACTTCATTAGAACCAATATCAAAATTCTGGCTGATGCTAAAAGAGCGGGCTTGTAGATTGTAGCTTTGTTTTCAGCATTTTGAAATCTCTTTTAACAGTTTCAAAAGTGGAGGCAAAGTCAGTTATTTAGAGACCCAATTTCAGCTGCAGGTCTGGATGATTTGCCAAATCTAGACTTATATGCTGCAAAAGAAAACAATTTATTGCCATTCTTTGATAAGCATAAAGAATGCTAAAATGGATTAAAGTGTTCCTTCCAATTAAAGAGAGATTTACCATGGGCCATTCTTGTGGGCGTCCTTTAAAACGATCCGCAGCCTAAGTAGTATGGATGGGAAACACAATGCATTTTCAAATGCTATTCAGTATAGGATGCCTTTATTACAGAGGTTTAACATGTTAAATGTAGTTTTGGCTGATGTGAGAGAACACTGTAGGAGCCTTCTAATGGATTTCAGATAGACAGAGGCCAAAATCCTTCAATGAGTTACTAGAGACCTGAAAAACCTGGTTCAGCTTTCAGACAATTCAATATCACATGCTATTTTTATGTCCTGCGCTTCCTGAATGCATTTATCATCTATCTGGGGGCAGGGAGTGCTATTTACAATGAAACAATAAGATAAGCTTCATATTTGCATTTATTGCTTTGAGATGAACAGAGTAGGCATTTTTATTTTTTTTAAAAAAGTAAAATAAACCCTGATTTGAAATGCTTCCTGGCACATATATTTTTAAAACTTTAAGTTTTGTTATTGACATTAAAAAGATACCCCCTCCCCCAATTAAGAATACCAAATGGTTAAAATAAGGAGATAATAGTTCCATAGCTTGTATAGTAATGACTGTTGCAATACTGAGAGCAAGGTATAACTAATTATTCACACAAGAAAGGGCTATTTTCATGTAAATGGCTGTTATGTGAACATAGGCAGCTGCTTTATGTTGTTGTTTAGTCGTGTCCGACTCTTTGTGACCCCATAGACCAGAGCATGCCAGGCACTCCTGTCTTCCACTGCCTCCCACAGTTTGGTCAGACTCATGTTTGTAGCTTCGAGAACACTGTCTAACCATCTCGTCCTCTGTCGTCCCCTTATTCTTGTGCCCTCCATCTTTCCCAACATCAAGGTCTTTTCCAGGGAGTCTTCTCTTCTCATGAGGTGGCCAAAGTACTGGAGCCTCAGCTTCACGATCTGTCCTTCCAGTGAGCACTCAGGGCTGATTTCCTTAAGAATGGATAAGTTTGATCTTCTTGCAGTCCATGGGACTCTCAAGAGTCTCCTCCAGCACCATAATTCAAAAGCATAAATTCTTCGGCGATCAGCCTTCTTTATGGTCCAGCTCTCACTTTCATACATCACTACTGGGAAAACCATGGCTTTAACTATATGGACCTTTGTTGGCAAGGTGATGTCTCTACTTTTTAAGATGCTGTCTAGGTTTGCCATTGTCTTTCTCCCAAGGAGCAGGCGTCTTTTAATTTTGTGACTGCTGTCACCATCTGCAGTGATCATGGAGCCCAAGAAAGTAAAATCTCTCACTGCCTCCATTTCTTCCCCTTCTATTTGCCAGGAGGTAATGGGCCCAGCTGCTTTATACCATGTCACAACAGTGGTCCATTCGGTTTAATACTGTCAGTGTTGACTAGTCGGAGCGTCTCCTCCCCCATCGTTCTGCCCGGACACTGAGGTCCAGCTCCAAGGGCCTTCTGGCGGTTCCCTCACTGCGAGAGGCCAAGTTACAGGGAACCAGGCAGAGGGCCTTCTCGGTAGTGGCGCCCGCCCTGTGGAACGCCCTCCCATCAAATGTCAACGTGACAAACAACTACCTGACATTCAGAAGACATCTGAAGGCAGCCCTGTTCAGGGAAGTTTTTAATATGTGACATTTTAGTGTACTTTTCATCTTTGTTGGAAGCCGCCCAGAGTGGCTGGGGAAACCCAGCCAGATGGGCGGGGTACAAATAATAAATTATTATTATTATTATTATTATTATTATTATTATTATTATTATTATTATTATTTTATTATAAATTATTATTATAGTAGTGGGTCTCCATGGTTTGAGACCTCTTCCAGAGCTACATGGAGAAGCTGGGGACCGAACATGGGAACCTTTATATGCAAATCATGTGTTCTACCACTAAGCCATATCAGTTCCCTAGTATATGAATATGAAGATTGACTTGATAGAGGGGTAGAGGGAAATGTGGTTATCAATGTTTCATCTCTTTCCCTGGACTTATTACACCAACTCTGAATGCTTGTACTTTGTGTTTGGTATATGTTCAATAGATTCTTGATTTGGCTTGTGTATCTACCACCCCACTACTTAATAGTCTCCCTCCCTGAGAGAGCCTCAGAATCCAGTGTTGAGGGTCTTCAGGTTTTTCCTAAATTTGCATTATCAGGAGTGGCTCTATGCCTCCTGGCCACCACAGAACTGGTTTTCTCTGCTAATATATTTGATGGTGATGACTATCTGGAGGAACTTTCAACAGTTGTATTGTCATGGGTAGATCATTTCCTAGTAAGGCTTGAGCTCACTGTGGATTCAGCCTTCTGCAGGGATAAGGCACCAGATGGGACCCAGCTGCTGTTGGATCTCAATGGTTTCCTAAACTTTCTTGGAAATTTTCTGTTCACATGGCTGGCCCCCATTTCCAAGTCCTAGCCATAGTTCAGCATTACCTTTAAGGGTTCAGCAAACACATGAGATGGGTGCAATGATGAACATGCTAACTCTACTCCGTTGCCAACATGCACATTTTAGAATCCAGGAAAGGCAGGGTCCTAAAACCCATAGGAAGCCTTCCTTAGTACAGTAGACTCCCTACTTCACCAGGTCACACTCTGCAGGTTGGAGGGCTATAAAAATGAGAAGTGGGATGCAGCTGGTTAGCTCATCCTCACTGCCTCTACTTCCATCTTTGCTGAACTCTAAAAGGCAATGACTGAGCAGGGCTCTGCTCGGTCTTTGATATATGGAGAGAACCAGGTGGGATGGACATGATCAATAGTACCCTGTCCCACGGAATAAGGCCTAATTTTTTCATGACTGAGGCATTTCCTTGCTTCTCCTTCTTTTCTTTGTCTTTTTACATTTCTGCCCTTTTTAAAATCGTGCTTCTAGATTTATCTGTTGCTGTTGTGTTCAAATTGGTCTGATGTGTCTTAACACCTTAATGAGATCTTTTAAACTGAAAGGTAGGGTAAAATAAGCAAATAAAATATATGAATAAATAAACACATTATTAAATAAGTCACTTAATATAAACAGTGATATGGTTAACATGACTATTTGATCTAGAAAATATAGAAAATAATATAAATATTGCTGTGTTGCTGCTAAGAGGAACCAGAAATCAATTTTATTTCTTTGAGGAAAATGTACATCTCTTGACATTTTAGCTTAAGACATTGGCAATAAGTTCACATTCGTGTGACAGCACAGTTCACATTGATGTAAGCAATTCATTCCTTGTGTCAGTGCAAATTTAATAAAACTTTCAGTGTAATAAACAAAAACAAAAGGAGGAAATGAAGTCCCAGCGACAGTTCTTAGTAAATGTTGGTTTGTGGGTCTTAACGAGTAAGTCAGGATTTTGTGGGTAGGGGAGAAATCTATACTTTCAACAGGAAGCAAGACAGGATTTTATTTCAGTTGTCATTAAGAGGTAACTTTACTTTTTCAGTTCTGGATGTTTCACAAAAGGAGCCCACGAAACAAAACCATCAAGATGTAAGGAATGCACTTCAGGAAACAAAGCAGGAGCCCGTGGGGAAGAAATAAATAAACAAAACCATGGACCAAAATTGTGCACATGTATTGCTGAGGGTCACAAAACAAAGCACAGCACAACTCATCCACTCTGAGCTTTTACAAAGTCTGTCTATTGAGATTTCTCATTTTTTTCCAATCTTAAATTCAGTTCACCTCATTTCTGTACAGTGGTACCTCAGGTTACATATGCTTCAGGTTACATACGCTTCAGGTTACAGACTCCGCTAACCCAGAAATAGTGCTTCAAGTTAAGAACTTTGCTTCAGGATGAGAACAGAAATCATGCTCTGGTGGCGTGGCAGCAGCAGGAGGCCCCATTAGCTAAAGTGGTGCTTCAGGTTAAGAACAATTTCAGATTAAGAACGGACCTCCGGAATGAATTAAGTACTTAACCTGAGGTACCACTGTATACACCTACATTTTTTTTTAACAAAAGAAAAGGCCTGCATGCCAATTCCTGCACATTTCCATGTGCATTTCTCCTAATATACACACTCTGTATCCAATTTCACCTAGTATGTCTGTGGAGCTGGCAACTGTTCAGGTTCCACAAAATATTTGTTCCACATTTGTAAGGAACTGATCTTTTAGTGTGGCAGCGGCTGTGCTTCGGAACTCCCTCCTTATTGACAGCAAGCAATCTCTTTTTGGCATTTTTGTTTAGGCAAAACAAACATCTTTTGTTTTTGTTTTTTGAAGGTTTTAAATTGTTTTTAACTTCTTTAAAATTCTAATTTCATCTTATTCTTTTTGTAAACTGCTTTGAAGTTAAGCTGTATATAAATCTCATGAAACATATAAATGGATAAATAGTATATATTCATTTTTACAAGCACGCCCCGCTCCAACAGAATGCATTTTTTCACAATTGGTATTTATGTACACATTTTTATGTATGCTTTGCACTACTTTATGCATTTTTATACACATTCTTTGTTTGGAGAACTGCATCGCAAAATTCAGATAAGTGGAAATTTTGAAGAAGTTTCAGCTTGCGTGCTGATTTGGGAAGTGAGAATTTGTAGGTTCACATTAAAACAGAATCCAAACAAACTTCTCCTCTAATTCTTACTTTATCATCAGTAGGTCTTGGATATTTTTGCTTCATTCAGATAATACAGTGAATATTCACTTAATAGTAAATGTTGATGTCAATAAACAAAACCCAAATTCTGTGCTTCGGAAGTTGATGTTCAGTGCAGCAAATTATGCAAATTAAATAAATGTACCTCTTGTCAATTCAGGGATGTTCCATGCCTACTTCAAATTTTCAAGGCCTGAAGCTTGTAAGCAGCCTTGTGAGGTACAAGCCCTGCAAGGCAGATTAAAAATCTATAAAAGAAATAAGAATAAAAGAAGCTCAAAAGCCTCTTCATCTACAAACTGTGTGCTACATTGGTTTCAATGGGGTGGGAAAATGGTAACACCCGTTACGTGGTAGTAGCAGGCCTCGTTGGTGGGTCAATCTCCTTTCTCCACCACCTCCCTGTCTTGCACTGAACAGTAGGAGGAGCTTTTTGGATAGTTTCACAGCAGCAAAACAAGTGGAAAACATGAGATAAAGTGCTTATATATGTTCCAATGTGTGGTTGCACCATAGCCCTTTTAAAATCCAGAAAGCTGGCACTAGGCTTGAAGAGACTTAACAGTGTCACTGAGCGGATATCCAATGTAAGGTAAAAGGGATGTGGGTGGCACTGTGGTCTAAACTACTGAGCCTCTTGGACTTGCCGATCAGAAGGTTGGCGGTTCAAATCTGCACAACGGGGTGAGCTCCTGTTGCTCAGTCCCAGCTCCTGCCTACCTAGCAGTTTGAAAGCATGCCAGTGCAAGTAAATAAATAGGTACTGCTGTGGCAGGAAGGTAAATGGCATTTCCGTGCGCTCTGGTTTCCGTCACGGTGTTCCGTTGCGCCAGAAGTGGTTTAGTCATGCTGGCCACATGACCTGGAAAGCTGTCTGTGGACAAACGCCACCTCCCTCAGCCTGAAAGCAAGATGAGTGCTGCAACCTCATGGTCACCTTTGACTGGACTTAACTGTCCAGGAGTCCTTTACCTTTTTTTTTACCTTTACCCAGTGTAACATTCTACCAATGTTTCAGGGTCTTCCACTGTCCATTTCCTCCACTTTTTGACAGCATAAATAAATTTTCACTGCTAGGGCCAGTTCATGCATTATTCCAGCTGGGAGTCTGATACTAGTAAGCAGATTCACATGGGTGCCCACCTTTGCTGTTAGTTTCTTGAATGAGAGGCTGCCTTTTACATGACCCTCTGGGTTTCATTAAAGGTAAAGGTAAAGGGACCCCTGACCTTTAGGTCCAGTCGTGGCCGACTCTGGGGTTGCTGCACTCATCTCGCTTTATTCGCCGAGGGAGCCGGCGTACAGCTTCCAGGTCATGTGGCCAGCATGACTAAGCCACTTCTGGCGAACCAGAGCAGCACACGGAAATGCTGTTTACCTTCCCACCGGAGCGGTACCTATTTATCTACTTGCACTTTGACGTGCTTTCAAACTGCTAGGTTGGCAGGAGCAGGGACCGAGCAACGGGAGCTCACCCCGTCGCGGGGATTTGAACCGCCGACCTTCTGATCAGCAAGTCCTAGGCTCTGTGGTTTAACCCACAGTGCCACCTGCAAGGATTGGCCAAATCACATGACATTTCATACAGGTAACTGACTGACTTTATCACATGTATGATTCACCTAGGGCCAACCACTTAGTTTGGTGTCCATGTAGTTTGGTTTCATAATTTATGAACTGGGTAGGAGTGAGTGAGGAAGGGTCTAATACAGTCTTCCTCAGCCTGATGCCCTCCAGATATTGACCACTGGCTAGGATTGATGGGAATTGTGGTCCAACACATCTGGAGGGCACAAGGTTGGGGAAGTTTAATCTAAGATGAAAAGATGGCTCACGAAACCTGGAATGTGAAAACCTAAATGTGACATTATGGAAATGTGATAGTCATTTTCAAAGGCCAATTCAGGAAGGCTCGTTGCCATTTCCTTGCATCTTAAGCACTTAAATCTCCTGCAAAATTCAGTGGGAGCTCGGATTGTTCTGAAATGCGAGTCTTATGGAGTCCCAGAATGAGATAAAATAATATAATGGTTATGAAAAGTGTGATAGATTAAGGGGAATAATTCAGTATGAAGCCCAAAAGAGAGGCTCTGCAGCCAACCAAAGGTTAAGACCAAACCCTTCCCTACGATAAACATTAATAATAAAATTCTACCTGAAGGCCAAATCAGTGTTATTATGAAGCTGATAGATTTGACAGTTCATAATTCTGCTGCAGGTATAATAAGATTAGTCATTTTAATCAACACATTTTCTTTTTAATCAATGCCACATATGTTTCACAAACAATTTATAGCACTCAATATAAACATCAGTCCTTTTCAGATTTATTAAATACAAAAACAAAAAGAAAGGAAAATATATCCTAAAAGAGAATACAATTGCCATGGAAGAAAACAGGCAGAATATGGTAGGATATGAGAAGGCATAATTGCATGCTTTGATATTTATGATGAAAGACCTGAGCTGAAAGAAAAATGACAAAAATGCTATCTTAGCCCTTTATGAAACAAAGAAAACCTGAAGGTCGTGCAATAGTAATTTTCATCATTCCTTCCAAAGCCTTGGCAAGCTTTGAAAATTTATATGTAATAGCAGCTAGCTTTTCTAAGTGAAAGTACTTTGAAATCATCTTGGGATAGATGTGTATAAAGGAAATTTTCATTTCTTCAAATACAACAAAAGCAAAATTATATTCTAGAACACTAAATAGACTGCTTTTTAAAATTCATGTTTTCCTGGAGTGGCAAATCTATATTTTGTTACACTGTTGCATTAATTTATTTTAAGACACAAAACTGTATAAAGTGTGTGTGTGTGTGTGTGTGTGTGTGTGTGTGTGTGTGTGTTAAGAAAAGAAGCTTTACTGAAAACATGATTTTGTAATGTTACCAATGCAAATGAAATTAGCTTATGTGGAGTGCCCCAAATCACTGAAGTGGACAGAATCAAAACTGCTAAAAAGACTTATCAAATTGCTTAGATGTATGAGCATTAAAAAGCATCCCCATTCTTTAAAGGTGCTAATTGTCTTAGTTAAAATCCCCCTTTGAGGTAGGAATAGGTTTAGGGTCTCAGATTCACCAGGAAATACATTTCTCTCAATCCTAGCATTTGTTCAGACCACGGGCTTTAATGTTTCCATCCTCTGTGTGAAGAGTTTTTAAAAAACAAAAACTTCTAACCTGACCTCAGTGCTTTCTGTGTTGAAGACTGGTGCCTTGGCAGCATGAAATGGAAAAGAAAAAGAAAAGAAAAGAATGCATGCGAGAGGAGGGCAAAGAAGAAGAAAAAGGTAACATAGCTGTGCTTTTTGGTTTTTTAAACCCTTCCCCAAAACCCAAATTAGTACAGACAAATATTGTTCCATGCACTCTTATTAATAATCACACCCCTTTTGTGCATTGCCTCGTGCTTATCTATTATTATTTATTTTTTAAATCGGTCCAGCCTTCATTGCAGAAGCAATAAAGACTGATGAGCAACACACATTAGGCAGGCAGAATTAGAGCAAAATCAAAACCATGCAGTTATACCAACAGACAGCACAGGCACTAATCATTTTTATTTACACTTATATCCCACTTTTTCTCCAAGGAGCTCAAGGTGGCATTGACACTTGTCTGCCTCCCCACAACCGTGTGAGGTAGGTTAGGCTGAAAGGCAGTGATTGGCCCAAGGTCACCCAGTGCTGTAAATCAGTAGCAAGTGGGAAGGTCCTTCACATCTTTCCTTTCAAGGGAAGCAGCAGCAAAAGCAGAGCAGGAAAATGGTGGTAAACGTTTTACCTGCTCTGCAGTTGCCCTGGCTGCTGCTCCTTTCCTGCTGATAGATATTAAAAATGGTTCCTTTGAAAGAATAGATTAGAGTACTGTGAAATAGATTATAGTCCTATTCCTTGAGAGCAAGTGAAACCCAATCTAGAACTAGTTGCCTAACCAATTCCCAAGAATGACTCACTCCCAAGATCTTGTAGAGATTTAGTGTCGGCTTACTGGCCCACATCGAGTAGACTACTGCACTCAAATTCTGTTCCAGCCTCACTTGATTCAGATAACGTGAAGAAACAGTGTACTAATGACACCTCAGGCCATATCCCTTGATCCTACAGCTGGGGAAGAGGCCTACTAATGATATATACCTTTGATCGATAAATGGTACACTCCTATCTTTGATGGTTGGTTCCCATGTATGGGAGATAGGTCCCTGTGGAACTCACTGCCAATAGAGGTTTGGTAGGAACTATCGGCACCCCTTATTTCAGATATATTCTGAAAAGTGTGCTGTTTAGACAGGCCTTTGTAACATGAATTTTCTTTGTTAATTGATCAATATCCATTGATCAGTTTTAATGAGGCTTTTAATGTTTTATTCCAATTTTATTCTGATATGCTGTACTCTACCTCGAAATAATTTTTATAAAAGGGCCCATTATAAATACATAATAAATAAATAGATTGCCCTTGCATTGTAAGTACATGCTGAACTGATCCAAAACTACATCTGTTTAGAAATTAAACTTTTTACTCTTTTCATGATTGAAAACTATCATGTCTTTTAAAGAGGTTTCCTAAGTTTTACAAACATAAAGATTTCTTTGTAAAGGGGGCTGAGAGAGAAAAGGGTAGTACTATTGAGAATTCTCAGTTGTTTACAAACTCGGCATTCAAATGTTTTCATCAGAACCTTGTCCCAGGCACTAAATGAAATAATCTTTGTGGGAAGTAATAGGATTTTATTCTCACGAGATCCCACCCCGCAGAGAGGCGGCCACTTCCTGAAAGCAGTCAGTCAGGTATGATGATACCTCAAGTCCCCACTGCTTGAAACAAATAAATAATAGACGAGCATGGCATTTGGGTCTGGGGAAGAAATCATCCGAGAGGTCAAGATCCAGTCTCCTTTTTGTGTGTGAACTGTCTAAGATGTGTAGTGTGGAAACAAGAGGGAAAGGTTAGGAGCACGACCACTTTGGCTTGTAAGCTCAAAAGTGGCTACTAACCGTGAACCAGACAAAGCACTGAGGGAAGTGTGCACGTGTGTTTTGTAGTCTAAGCTCTGCTTTCACACCAGGGGAGGAGAGAATCAGAAAACACAGGAAAGAAAAGTTAGCATTCTTTCTGAGCGCCAACTTGCTGCTAAGCTGGTATTTTGTATTGATTTTTCCTGAAGCCTGTAATCTTGAAAGCTTGTAACAGAGGATGAAGTAAATATCATTTTATTTGCTCAAATAGGTTTAGATTAGATTGAGATGAAAAAACTAGGGACAGGCCAAATTAAGAATGAAAGCAGCAATTACAGATTATTGTTTCCAACAGTAAGTAGAATAGGTTATTTCACTGATGAAAAGGATTGTTGAGAGGGGGAGGGTGGACCTGGTGGCTTTCCTTAGCTTTAAAATAATATTCCTCAGAATAGGAGCATAAATGAAATTCAGAAAGGATATATTGCGCTATATGCCTTTTGCTTATTTCAACCGATCAGCCGTATATTTTGGGTGCCCCAAATTCACACTGGAGTCATCCTTTCTGAAGATGTATGATTCAAAAATATAACAACGACTTGCCGAATTCTGTATAATGATTCCACACCTACATTTAGTTACCCCACAGCGTACTTTAAAAAAAAGAAGGCATCCAGAATCAGCTGAGAGCGTAGTAGTAATACTATTGTTTTTTTAAAGACATTCCTTCAATAAAATAGTTTGGGGGCAAAGCAGGAAAGGAGGGATATGTGTACAAAAGCGTTCAAATGATGCTGACAATAAGGCACAGAATTTAAAAGGCTTAACCATGTCTTATCTCACAGTCTGTTTTATTTCTTCATCTTCTGAGCACTTCAAACATATGAGCTGTTATTCCATCTTTAGATCAGTAACTTTGAATTGTTCTACCTGTCATTCCACAGCGACTAGCACAGCGAGATGTCATACAGTGATTGTTTGCACTTTCATTCTTTCACATTAAATGGCAATCATCTGGTCCTTTTGATTTGTTTCTTTTATTTAGCCCTGAAGTTTTTACACTAGAATCTCATTAAACTGAACTAGTGTACTCCTGTCAAAAAACTAATGGGAAAAAAAAGTTTAAAAGAGAAATGTTTCACCTGCATTGTCACTTACTGGAAGAGTTGCATTTATCAAGATTTGCAGAGTTTACTATTTTTCGTTTACATTCATTTTGGCGCACACCTTATGCTTCTCTGCTATTTATCTGCTTGCATAATTCACAAATTTAGGATGATCTGACAGATGAGGCTACATATCAGAAAGCGAACCTTGTACGAAATTGGAGGAGGAGGCGGTCAGGTGCACTTTCATGCTTACTCAAAGGTTTCAGGTGTTTAAAGCCGGTTTCAGGTGTTTAAATCCAACACTGAAATGAGCAGTGCAGTTCCTATTTGCATGGAATCCCATGTGTTCACGCATAACTCACCACACTTTCCAATGTGACATTTTTATTGGTCTGTAAATCTACTGTCTTCTCCTAATCTTTCCTAATTCCGTCCATACAACATGCAGAGCAGAAGATATATAAATTCACATTAAAAGCCAACCTAGATCTGGTAACATCAGCTCCACCTTTGAATTGCCTGGTGGCCAGAAGGCTACATGGGCTAAGGAATTAGAACAATTTGTTTGGTGCAGAAGGCCTTGCCACACATGCACATCGAAAATATCAGTACCATCCCATTTTGTTGCAGTGTAGTTCAGCCTACTAAGAACTTCACATTTTCCTTTGAATTCCTCCTGTGCCTGAATTCAGCAGAATCACTAATTCATAGGAATGGCTGTGCTGTCCACTGGGGAGGGGGTGGAGAAATAGCTTCTGATGTACGTGAAAATTCCAAATTATTGTCCATTTCCAAATTCTACCGGACTTGTTTATGCAGAAATTTGATATACTGTGTCGCTGGGGAGGAAGAAAGAAAGAAAGTCATACAGGACATGTTTGTTTAATCTCTGGCACCAAGGACAATGAGAAATATATCCATTCAATAAGAATCTCCTTTTATCTTATGCTGCTGTAGTGACAGATAAGAGAAATATATCATGTGGATTCTGATCCCTCTATGAGTTCCAGAAAATAAGATAAGGCCCTGCAAAATACTGGCAAATTAATCCCAGAGAAATTACTAACCATTTTGTCTAAAGATCCAATAGTCAGTAGGGATAACTTAGAGGTCACCTTTACTATTAATGCTTATGGCTTCCTTTCTAGCAGGGTGGCAGACACTGTACATCTAAATGCCTGATCTAAAAATAAATTCCCCAGCATTCCTGAATATGCTTCATAGACTTAGTCAAAAGATACACAGCTTCCTCGAACAACCCCCCTCCCCTTTCTAGTGTAAAATTGGATGATTTAAGCCCTTATTCTTGCAGTTCACATCTGTTTATAAATGACCTCTTTCTTAGGAATGCAAGTGATGTGCAAACTGTAAGATGTCAAGGCTGGCCCAGAGATGATTTCTGCGACTTGTCACTTTACATAGAATAGGACTCCTTCATTAAAGATGCTCAGAAACACAGAGATGCTTGTGCAGAAATATGCATTTTTCTGAAATAAAGACCAGTAGAAATAGTGTTTTTAAGGCTATTAATGACCAGTGAAAATGGCAGCAGGATCTCTTACAAGTGAGATTGCCATCATCTAAGAGACAGTGTCCAACCTTGAGGTTATCACTGCTGTTTTGAGCTAGGGACATGTAAAGAAAAAAACAATAATTACCATTTATGTATAGGAAAGTTGGACTGCACGTTGCCATGGATATGATGCGGCACATCTGCTTATCCCACTGAGAGCTTCTGCATTTCACAGAATATATAAGGAAACACATACTATCAGGATACTTTCCTGATCTTTACATATACATATATATTCTACATTTGACATCTTTCAGAACATTCCCATCATGTTCCCTCTCCTGCTTCAACACTGAACTCTGCTCCCTGTTTTCCACACATGGTCAGTGGGGTGGCAGTCAGTTTCCCATGATGTGATCCCAAGTTGCTGTGGAATGTGTGTGTGTGTGTGTGTTGTAGCAAGGTGAGCAGGGGCAATAACATGGGTGCACTCCCCAAGTAATCATCCAGCTGGGAAATGGCACCTATTCAATGAAAAAGAATTCCCTGAATCCAGTGCTCGTGAGAATCAAATACATTGCCCAATAGCGTAGAGTCAAATCACAGAATCATAGAACTGGAGGAGTTCCTCAAAGGTACTCTAGTCTAAGCTCCTGCCAATACAGGAAATTCACTATTGCAACATCCTTGGTAGGTGATTAGCCAGGCTTGACTTAGATAACTTTAGCAAAGAATAACCTCTTTCCGAGCTGCTGTTCCATTGCTGAAGAGCTCATACCATCATGAAGTTTTTCTGAATGTTTATAGCTGATATCCTTTTTCATATAATTTTAACCCTTTGGTCCAAGTTGGTACCATCTGGCACAACAGAAGACAAATTTGTTCTGTCTTCTGTGTGGCAGCCCTGCAAACATTTGCAGAAGCTCTTATTATACGTTTCAACCATCTCTTCTCTTCAGGCGAAACATACACGACTCATCCAGCCTTTCCTCCTAAGGCTTGGTCTTCTGGTCACTCACCTTGCCAGCCTCCTCTGGACACATTTGTCAATATCCTCCTTAAACCACAGTGCCCAGAACTGGGCAAGGTTCTTCTTTGCTGATATAAGATGTTCTTCAAACATAATAGAGTGGTACCATTACTTCTTGTGATCTGGACCCTATACTACTGTTGATGCAGCGTAGAAATGGATTAGCCTTTTTTAGCTGCAATGCTACATTTTGAAATACTTGTTTTTAACTTTTTGAATACAGTTTTAATGTTTTTCCTAATATTTTGTAAGGCACTTACAGGTTCTATTTAAAATTAAGTGGTGTATAAATTTTGTTAAAGGACAATAAAAACAAAAAATCACACTGTTGGGTCATGTTTTGGTTGTGGTCTATTAAAAAACCCCAAATCTCTTTCACATGTGTAGGTGCCACTGAGTCTGTAATTTTTGTCTACCTAAATGCTGTACTTTACATTCATCCACACGAAGGAAACTCCATTTTGCTGGATGTGGCATTATGAAGGAATCTAAGCAGTGTGCCTTAGTTATGGAACGTGTGTGTGTTTTTATGCTTTTTGCCTTAGGCAGGAATTGAACAATCCTGTCCAACCTCTTTGAGCAGCCAGACTGGCAGCTTCCTCATATGTATTTTGATATTAGCATATCACATTGCAATGAAGGCAAAAGAGAATAAGGGAAACTTTGCTTGAAACATGGAAACTCCAACAGCCCCATATAGAGCCAAAGCAAAAAATTAATCTAAGCGCATGTGAACCCATACGCACAGAATCCAAATGCCAAAATTAAGAAAGAAGGGGAATAGCATCCCGAAACATCAAAATGTTCACAACTTCTAAAAGATGTTACAAATTATTTCTACAGTTTTGTGGTTTTGAAATTGTACTGCAGGATTAGTATCCTTCATAATTAATCCCTTTTACCCCCCAAACTGGAGAACAATTATGTTAAAACCCCACAAAGATTTTTAATCTTGAACACAAAGAGTAGACAAATTCATCCAGTAATCCATCATAATGTTTCCACTTCACAGAGAACAGTTCCCTAAATTAAAGAGCCCTGGAGGTTAGTAAATCTGAATCCTCTCAGACTAAGGGAAAGAAAGGATCTCCCAATATAATGCCTTGTCAGCAGCCTTCACTCTTAAGCCAAAGAGGTAAAAGCTGAATGACTTCTGTTATTGAGTCTGCCAGGGTATAACCTGAGTCCATCTCTCAGGTACCCTGATGCTATGAATCTGCATATCTGTTACACTGCAAACATAACAGCATCCTACATATGGAAAGCAGAGATGAACAAGGACATAGGTCAGCTTTGTGGCAAGACAAACTCCCCTCCAGTATTGAAAAGGCAGTTGCAGGAATTTTCCGGCTTGCAGGGTATGACCTGAAGACATTTATCTGTGTATAGGCCACACATACATGGTGTCGTTTATTTCCGTCACCACCCTACCAACAGAAATCCAATTTCTCAGATGTATTTTGCACAGCCCGTATGCATTGGCCTTAAGATCATTAGAATGAGAACCTATGACAATGTTTTGGAGGAAATATCAGAAAATGTATCTGCTTATCATATGGATCATTTCCCATGGTTAGTGTTTGGGTCAATATTCTTCCCAAACTTAGTTTCATTTCTTTTCCCCAATTTTTCAATTTCTCTTCCAGGGGGCCTGGATCAAAGCATCCAAACTGAAACGTGTGTATTATTTTGCATCTGCTATCCTTTGCAGAAGGAATCACTAACTTTAGGGTGGGAGGAATACTTATTTTGGGATAACACAAGCCTTCAGCCAGGAAAGAATATCCATCACTAAACATACAACCTATTGCCCATATGTTCCACTGAAAGTAGATTTTCATTATTTCTGGGGCTGGGGGAATTAATGCACAATGAGTGAGTATGGTTGAGATTAATATTTTAGAGTAAGTGTGTATATATCAGTAAACAGAAATCTGCACACCTACCAACTCTCACACTTTGAGTGGTAGGCTGACAATTTTAAGGTTGATTTGTTACCTTAATGAATTTGGCATTGGAACTCCCGTCTTGGCTTTTCTTCTGACCAGTTTCATCTAAAATACTACAAAACAGCCTTTCTCCTCTGAAGTTTCTTTGACAATGCCATTAGCAATTAAGGTCAGTGATTCAACAACGAAGTGCATATTAAGACTAGGCTTCTCTGCCAGCTAATTAAAACAAGCATGGCAAAGCCTGAGCTGCTAGATCAAAGTGAAACTCCTTGCAAGTCTTAAAATAACCTTTCATAAATCTGCCACATTTGCATACAAGACTTGAGTCCTTTTGTAGGAAAGAAAGCAAGACAGATATTGGTTAGAAGCATACACACAGAACAGAAGCATGAAGACATAAACAAATTCCTAAGTATTGTGGCATGGTAGGTCTTACTGAAATACCCTAACCCTGTTCCTCAACATTTCTGGAGAGAATAAATGGAGAAAAAATGGACGGAGAAGGGGGACAGCAAGTATTTCCTCCTCACTGCCTGCGCCATACATTTATTCCACGAAACAAATATATCATACTATAGTTAGGAAATTGGGAGTCTTATGTCTGTACCAGGCCTTCATAAACTGATGTCTGCATATGCCAAACTATGCAATTTTTCAGAAAAGGACAAATGAATATGAATGCAATAATTTACCAAATCCATTGCTAATAAAGTTTCGTTCTACTTTTTAAAAGGGCAAAGTAAAAGCAAAATCACCTGTTATGTTCCTACTGAATTTTACAGGGAAGAGGCAAAAGATTAAATCTGTACTGCAGATCTAAAGACGAAAGAATAAATAACCTGGGGCAAGACCCCTGGAGACCAATTTAAAAGGAACTTGAATAGCAGAGGATTCCATTGGCTTCCTATACATAAACATATCTTTGGATTTATTATAATTACTTTTAAAGCTAGAGAGGATCCAAAACTGATTTATGGGTAGAGTAATAGCTAGGATTGAAATATCAGGATGGGCAGTAAAAAGAAAAATACCCTCTATAGTACTAATTTATGCCCTTGATTATGAACATGAACTCTAATGCAAGAGTTTAAGCATTCTGTAAACTCTTAATAAAGCATTTTGCAATCTAATGGTAAAGTCAAGAACAGATGTAGACAACCCTGGACGGAGTGCTCTGTTAAGTGAGAAAGAAAAGAAAAAAGATTTTGACTACACACAGAGAGAGAGAGATTGTCTTCAGGGAACAATAAATAGTTCACACCCATTTCTCCAAAGGGCTGCCTACTGTAGCCTGCACTTCGAAATGCAAGTCTGTTCTTTCTTATCAAATACCATCTTTGTATCGGGGGAGAGAGCAAGGGCATTATTCTTAACCTTGTCTGACCAGTACGTTAGATTAGCCTCATAAAATGTTGAAAATATCAGACCTTTGTGGAACAGCCTTCTTAAAATCTATCCTTGCAGCTTTTGTCTTAAGGCAAGTTGTGTTTGAATAAACCTATTTACAATGCATTTCCAGTTGCCTGTTTTTTTACTTCAGAGCCAGTAAAACAGTGATTTAGGGTTCTTTTTTTGTCACATAGTAAAAGTTAAACACAGTGACCCTTGTTAAAAAAACCCACATGCACACATTAGAGGTGCCCTCTTGACAGACCTTGATTAATTATCTATAAATATATATCCACAAAATACAACACTTATTAATTCTAGGCATTCAAGAGATGTGTGTGCTTCTTCCTATTCTTCTTTGTTTTTCCCTACTTAAAAATATTTTTGTTCAGCACCTATTAGGATGGATCCAGACTTGCCCTTGTCTAAATAGAAAGAGGATGCTCAAACTGGAGGAAGAGGAGAAGACAATTTGTGCTGACTTCTCCTTCACTGGCTCCTCCTCCTCTATCCAGCTCTCAGCACCATGTCTGATGCTTCTCTGGATGGTCTCCTGGAATAGATTTTGGGGTCTGGGTCTAGGTGTGTGTCCTGCAGGGGCAAGAGGGAAACCCCACCTTTTTCATCCAGTGAGAAAAATCTTAAATCCTGCCCACACATAGCTTGTATCCACCGCGCTGCCTACGTTAGCTATTCCAGGTCAGCCACAATAGCCACAAGGGTACAAACATGTTTGTGGAGAGTAGGAGTTCATTGAAGCTCAGACTAGAATATGCACTCCATGTTCCTAAATGCTTGCTCCTCCGTGTTCATTTTGTGGAATAACAAGCCTCATATAACCATATAAGCTGGGGAGCACTAGAGAAGTTCTGTCCTGTTGGAGCTGAAAGAGCTAATTGCCTACTAGTAAAGCCAATTGCCTACTGGGAATTTTGGGTTCTGTAATAATATTATTCCTAGCAGAGAAGGGAGGCGCTTTGAAATGAACAGGTCCTACTCCTTTCTCACCATTGCCCATCCTAGAGAAAAATGACTGAAAACTGGCCTTCCAGTTTGCTTCTCGCTCTGCATGTTTTGTTTAACAAAAAGAGTGAAAAGTGATAGTGAGTCATATCTTTGTTTGCTCTCTGCCTGCAAATTACTTTTACCATTGTGTGGATAGTTGAGTATCCTGTACCTGGCAACTAAATTTGCATGTGTTAACCTTTACAAGGTGTGAAGTATTTCCTGAGATGTGGCTTATATCAGGCTTGTCACACAAGGTTCAAGACGGAGAATCTCATGCCATATTTAAGTTATGTCAATCTTATACTTATACCATTATCTACAGAGATAAACCACATCATAAATTCAGATTCACACATTCCTGTTCACAGTTTTGCCAGGCTTAGCTTACCTGGGAGCAGCTAGGCAATTAAGCTTTTGTTCCCCTTCAGTCTACCTGTGAGCCTCAGCATATGAAGAGGTTTGAGCTGGTTACTCAAGCTCAAACCGCATGGCTCTCACAAGCCACTCTTGAGTTCCTATGCCAATAATCTAGAAACTTCCACCCCTTTGAAATTAAATCGTTTTACTGCATACACAACTCTTTTTTACTGAAAAAAGCACATGTACCTGACCTTTGGAGAATTTGTAAGTAAACCATTTTTAGCTTACTAAGTGTGTGGTATTTTCCTATGCTGGTAGAAGATGGGACTATTCTGAAATTTACTTGGATAGACATATTTGAAAGGTCTAACAGCCTATATTTTCACACTTTAGTTTGCTTCAGATTTTGCGATTTTAAATCTCTGCTTGGGTTCTCTCACCAAAGAGTACTTGCCCTAAACTTGGATCTTGGCATCCAGGAATTCTCCTTTCTATACCTATTTTTCTTTCTCAAACAAAAACATTTAATGCTTGAATCCAGCAAGTCCAAATGAGACGGGGGAAAGATGATGTTGCAGGATGATTGTGAACCTCAGCTCTGCAGAAGGGGATCTTGCACCCTTTACGGAACTAAAAACCTATTTTTTTAAAAGCAAAACATTCATAGTTCATAGTGGTGTTGTGCTGCTGGTGGTCACTAGTGATGTTTCAGGCAGTATCCAAATAAAAGTCACTCAACCACATTCCACACAGCATTCACTGCTAGACACTAAGGGGTAGGGAGAAATTACATTTCCCCAGATGCAAAACAGTGTGGTTTGACTGCTGGGCAAGGATGCTCTTTCTGCAATAAATGGCCCATTTGCTGGATCCTAAGAACAAATGAATAACTGCATTTGTCACACTATAAACCTATCACCTGGAAAGGCCCTTGTGGGCTAACTGCATTAGACAGGAGACCTTTTGATTCTTTCTGAGAGTGTGAGGTCTGTATTGGATAGTTAGGAGAAACAGAAATGATATTTGCTTCACATAAGTTTGGAAAATAAAATCTTGGCGAGGTTTTAGTTGTCTTGTATCCCATCGCTCTCTTTGTCTGGAACCTACTCAGTTTGCTTCTATATCTGTCGTGGAACCCAGCTTAGTTTGTCTACGGCTGAGTGATGGGCAATATAACAGCAGGGATTAGAGAAAGCCCTTCCATGAAACAGCAATACAGAGATATATTTTAAAGGACTTTGTTTAATTTTTCATTGTGCCTTGTGAAATCAAAGTTGTCCTTGGCTGTTGCAATAAAGACGTAGTTAAGGAGAAGATAGGAGGCGAGAGACAAAGGAGGGTTTGTCTAGCTCAGAGGTCGAAGAAGCGCAGCAGAGTGGGAGGCTTGGAATGAAGCTCGTCAGCTGCGCAAGGCCACAGCTACTTTCACGTTGCCAAATTGCCTGTAGGCCTGTGCTGAATGCAAGAGACTGGGCCATGGATAATTATACCATTTTGTGTAGCTGTTGGCTTGCAAGAAAATATAACCGAAGGGGATGGGGCAGCACAATGGTGACATGGGAAGAAATGGGGGGTGGTTGTACTCTTGAAAGGGATTTTTTTAAGGGCTGCCTTCCCCAAGCTGGTGTCCTCCTTGATGTTTTGGATGACAAACAGGGGCAGAAGTTGGTAACATGGTGCCCTGTGCAAGGCCAAACTTTGACGCTTGCATTGTCTTCCCAAAGCCACCGGCACTGAGCTTTAGGAAGGATGGTTGAGGGTTCTAGCAGGGTCCTAGGGCTCTCCTGTCTACTTTCCCAAGCTGTGCAAGTGCTGACTAGGCTTTTGGAAGGAGAAAGGAGGACTCTAGGACCCTGCCAGAGCTCTCACGCTTCCTTCCAAAGGGAAGGAGGCGGGAAGGCATCGTTTTGACTCAGTGCCCTATGTGAGGGAACCAGTCGTGCTGACCTAAATCCACATCCCATCAACTCTAATGCTGGACTACAGTCCACCTGTTCAGCACAGTCCCTGGGCCCAATGTGGAACTTTTGGAGTGCACGGCGGGTTGCCACAGGGAGATGGGCATGGGGAAGTCATTTTCTGCCAATGCTACTATGTACACTGAACTCTGGACCCAACCCAATACTTTTTAACAGAGAAAGTTTGGGTGCTGATGATAAAAAAACCTGCATATGTTTATATGCAACTTTAGAAATAATTGTGATAGTTCCAATAAAATTGCACAGCCCCCTCCCCCCAAAATCCCACAAGAATGGAAGCAAGTTGCAGTATATCAGTTTATGCACATGTGCCCCACTGCACAATCTCACAGCCTTCCTTTCATTCCTTCCCCTCTACATTTATGCTCCCTTACATGCAACCCAACCAATTTCCTCCTGCCTCCTGCCTCCCACCCTGCTGTCAAAGGGCAGACTGAAACTGCAAGCAGGGCACCCGTGCTCTTCTTTTTTGCATATTTTCATCATTGTTGGATTTTAATTTGGCATTTTCAGGACAAAAGCCACCTATTTATATACATTTTAAAAATAAAATAAAAATTATGTGCGCTTCTATGCAGATCTTTCTTCTCAGCACCTTATCTGCTTGTTTGGTTCAGTTTCTACAGCTGTCTTCATTCTTTGACTGTTTGACTGAAGAAGCAAGTCATGTATCAGTTGTCAGTTGTCCCGACTGTCTATTTTTCTAGTTCATTATCAGGAATTTCCCAGAAATTTCTGTTGGGTTGCTATAAAAAGGATTTTAGTGGCTCAGATGGATGACGTTACTCCATCTGTGGCTGAAGTTTCAACATATTTTGCCATGTATACAAAAACCCCCTTCAGTTATATTTGAATAATTATTGTTATCCAAACTAGTTAATGCTAGAATTGTTAATGTGTGATCAATACAGCAGTCCCTTTAACTCGGTATTCTTGATACTTGCTGTGTCCAGACAGATGACTTAAACAGGCTCACCATCTAGGCATGAGAGATAATTCTCCTCTGATGTTAAGCCCCAGGATCTGGTATGTGGAAACAGTATACTCCTGAAGATGAAGCCTGAGTTTTGATATATCATTGCTAGTAGACACTGACTGAGCTTTTTCCCATGTTGTTTAACCTCTTTGAAAACCACTTGTGTCACAAAAGCATCCCCTTCCCTGTTCTCCAAGGACAACACTGAGACCAAGGAGGAGCAAGTTGACAATGCCCCCTCCTGGACCTCTTGTAGGTCAGAAGGGAGGCATGTCGGGGCTGTCTTAGGTTGGTGGGGTAGGGCCTCAGTTGTGGTACAGGTTGGTGGGGCAGCACAGGCAGGGGTGGGGAGCATTGCTCACCTGCCTTCCCAGTGCTACTGCCACTTCCTGAGAGCAGGGTGAGAAGTGCAAGGATCTCAGTGTGGTGTGAGCATGGTGGCAGAGCCAATCCCTGGTTTATGCCCCACTCCCTCCACCAACCTCTACCACCCACTTGCCATAATGGACCCAGCCTTCACTTAACAGCAGACTGCAAATATACTCTTTAAACAAGCAGCAAAACTACTGACCCAACATTGGATTCCTCAAAGGGTAAGAATGGACTGCAGCATCTCTGGGTGTAGACATTATCAGCTTAAAAACAGCTAGGTTGTACTTCTCAGTTCAGATCGAAGCTGGTGTTTCATGAGAAATAACAGGATAGATCCAGGATGGACATGGTTTGTGGCTAATGTCCTGCGTACATCACTTCCCAAAACACTGGTGGGAACACACTGGATGCAAAGTAAATGGGAATATTTACACAGTCTTTCAGTCCAGATAATGCAGCTCAGTATTCTCAGCTGTTTCTGTCTCCAGTTTTGATCCCAAATTTAAATGGCTTTCTTTTCTAAAATGCTCTCCTACAGAGCATTGCTCTCAGACTGCACCTTTGCACATAAATTGCCCATTCGGGGAAAACATCTCATGATCATCCTTTTGGCTATTAGCAAGCAATCAGCTTAACAAAGGATGGTCACCTAGAAGCTGTAACAGGATTTTTCACAGGTTCTGATTAAATAATAAATAAATAAAAAGGTCAAAAAAAAAAATATCTTCCTGCTACAATCAAAAACCTGTGCTTCTTTTAAAATATTTAAAAAGGTCATTGTCAACATTTCATCATGTGCGTCTCTGCTTTCCGTTATAGTATTAAGAAGATTTTACTTCCGTGTTCCTTTGTGTGAAACACTCTGACTTTGATGTAGCCAAGGTGTGTACCAAGAGCAATCACGAAAAAGCAGATTCCATGCAATATTGCCATTACTGCACAATCCATTAAAATATCCTCAGGTACAGTATGAAAAAGAATCCTATTCTGTTTCTTGGTAAATCATGGTGACTCTTAACAGTTTTTAATCTAGATTTTCATCAATCTAATGTCCTTTCCTTCATATATCAGAATGTCCTGTTTTTCATTAATGTATACACCCGTGACTGAAATACTGAAGCTGGTGGAAGTGGGGTCGGGGCTGTGAACCAGTGCTCTTTTTTTAGAGAGAGAGAGAGAGAGAGAGAGAGAAAGGTGCCAGTACTCACAATGAAGTTGTTATAGTAAGTGTCACACTTCTAACATTTGGGAAAGAAAGGGGCTGGTACTGCATACCCCTGAGTACCCCCAGGGGAAAAAGCACTGCTATGAACTACAGTGGTACCTTGGTTTACAAACTTAATCCATTCTTAAACCAAAGTGTTCTTAAACCAAGGCGTGCTTTCCCATAGCAGCAGGGGACTCAATTTACAAATGGAACACACTCAACAGGAAGCGAAACATGTTCTGCTTCCAAAGCAAAGTTCACAAACCAAAACACCTACTTCCGGGTTTGCAGCGTTCTTAATCCAAGTTGTTCATAAACTAAGCTGTTGTTAAACCGAGATATCACTGTATATGAGAAAGGAATGCTTTTTAGCTGCCATATGTCTGGAATTTCCCAAACATACTGGAATACCACAGTTGGAAGCGGTGTCCAGGCAAAAATTGGCAAATTCTCTCGGAAAATCTGGACATGTTGTTTTTGCCAATTTTCCTTAAAAAAATAGCTCAAAAATGTAATTTTTGTTGCCATTTTTGCCCCAAGATCTCAACAACTTTTGTGTCTGAATTTTCACTTTTTGAAATATGGTAACCCTAAATACTTAGCACATAAGAATTGCCATTTTATGTCAGTCCTGACAGTGCCTTGGAGAACCTCACAAGGAGGCTGAATAATGACCATACCTTTCTGTTTGTCCGAGCATTCACCACCTTTTGCACAGAAAACCAAGCTGCAGCCAAAGAACCAGTCCATGGCGCAGTTCTGTTTCATATGGTTTCTTGACCCCTTTGCTGCCCTTGGTGCACTTAAGGGCAAGACATGGCATAAAGGTCACATGCGGCCCTTGGCTGACTTCCATGCACCCCAAAGGTTGCTTCCCTGCTTCCTAACTGTTTCATCTCCTCCTTCCTCTCTGCCCAGCTGATTGACACTGGAAACAGCCTAAGAGTGCACTGAGTGACTCCCAGTGCCAACCACCTGGGCAGCGGAGGGAGGCACATGGTGGGATCACTGAGATCTCATTGCATACTTCCCCACTGCTCTGTTGAATGGCTCCAGAGACAGCTGGGGAGGGAGGGCCTGGTAGCCTAGGCTCTGTGCATCCCTGGTCTGGCATAAGGCCTCTGAGCCAGCCAGGGACAAAAATGGTGCTTGCTCTTGGTTTAGTATTTTATTGATTAACTTTTATTTATGTTTTTATTTTTATTAAATTTCTGTACCACCCTGCATCAAGAGATCCACAGAAAGTAAATAGTTTGGTTCCCCAACAATACATTGAAGTGTTATTACTGCCCAAGACTAGAAAAGACAACAAATGGGTTTTTTTTTGGGGGGGGGGGGTTAAGTTACATGATAAACCCAACCAAAGTCCATTTAAGCCAGTTCCGATCTAACTGGGTTTTTCTTTTTGTTATTGGCAACCTCAAATTTACATTGTGCTACTTCCACCCAGGAAAGCATGTTCACCAGAAAAACAAGTTGTATTGAATTATCTGTTAAAAATCTCTGCAAGATTACACAGATGTGTAAAGATTTTCTCAAAGACAAAAACTAAGTGCCCCACTACCAGAAGCTCCCTAAATTGTATCAAAACTCAGTTTATATTCCCACAGATGTCTAACAAGCTGCGTATATGGTCTTGGATTATAGACTGGGAAAAATCAATAGCCCGCTGTCTCAAAGGCACCAATATAGATTATGAATCACAGCCAGGAAGTTGTCAGTGATCTCAGCTGCCAACAGTGCTTCAGTAAAGATATTTGCTACTTCATATTCTTTTAATGTGAAGCTTTTATATATGAAACAGAACAGGTCAGTTTTGCCCCCCCTTCAAAAAAAAAAAAGTATAAGGGGGTTTTAAGCAGCAGATAACAAAAAGGCAAGCAATCTCCAATCCAATTTTTAAAAATGCATTTTCACCAGCAGAAACTCCAAACAGCTTTTCTGTGCTTATTTAGTACACATTACTTATACTTAGCAAGGCTGATCAATGTGAAATTGAGTTATATCACTCCTATGTCAGTAGCAAGAAATCAAAAGGTTATGAGATGCCAGAAAAAAAGTAGTAATGACAAGATTTTTTATTTATTTATTGGCTTAAAAAAATCAGTTCTATTTTGGCAATGTGCCCTGAGCTTGGCATGTTTAATGCAGCATCAAAGGAGCAGGATTGTTTTTTTAAAAACTTGCTTTCCTTATACTCCAAAGAGCTCAGCTGCCTCCAGAGCCAGCCCAACTGAAATAAATAGGAGCTATGCAAGAGCTCAGATCCCCTGTCAGTTTATGAATTTTGACTAGAAGTGCCCAGTGGATTGTTGTATGTGCAGGCAGTTGTATATAGATATTCTGCTATTTGTATACTTACAGATGAAGCTGTTTTGGTGATTTCTGCTCCTGTTTCCATTTTCATCAGAAGTCTTTTCCTTCTACCTGAGACTGTCAACTGGAGAGACATGGGTTAGCCACCTGCTTTTGACCATGCCCAAAGCACTTTAGATCCCAGCTAATGCAACCAACCACCTAAATAAGATACTCTGAAGGAGTGGTGTGGCAGAAAAGAGCATGGAGGAATTGAAGGAAGAGGCAACGGCAGGATGAGCTGATTACATAGTTTTCAGTCTTGTAGTTTTGATGGGGTTCATCAGTATGGGAAGGTAGCCCATCTAGGCTAAATAAATCTTTGATCCTAACCCTCTGCTGCATTGTGGCAGCTTTTATTACAGTATGGTCAAACCTTGGTTCCTGAATGGCTCTGCTTTGGAACGTTTTGGCCCCCGAAAGCCGAAAACCCGGAAGTAAATGCTCCAGTTTTTGAACGTTTTTTGGAAGCCGAATGTCCGACACAGCTTCTGCTTGAGTGCAGGAAGCTCTTGCAACCAGTCAGAAGCCGTGCCTTGGTTGTCAAATAGGCTTCTGGAATGGATGACGTTCGACAACCGAGGTTTGACTGTACACCCATAATGCAGTAGGAGAAAAGGAAGTGGGGGGGTGAGTTTCTTCATCCTTGGTGCCAGGTTCTTTCTGTTCTTTAGTCCACAAACAACATCTGAGAAGCTTTAGCCACAAAGGGTAGCTGATGGTTTGTAATCTGATTTCCCATCTTATTTTCTTTTGGATATACATGGGTTGGGTGGGAAATTACTTTTTAAACCACATGCTGATTCCCTATTCTTTCTATATAGGGTGCTTGGGTCATTATCATCTGGGCACACTTGTGGCAGAAATACATCTAGGTTCTATTTTTTATCTTCACAGCCATGCCATTATAGACCCAACAGTAACCTCAAATTTATGGTTTTATAAATTTGAGCAGTGAGCCTAAAATTGCCCAGATGTGGTATGTACACCACACATTGCCTGATTCTTAGCGATGCAGAGAACTATTTATTTGTTTCAGCATACTAATAGTTTGTATGCCCTTGTAGAAAGCCAGTAAGGAATAAATGATAGAAACTACAGTATTGCTGATTAAAAATATGAATTAAAATATGATAAACTGATAGTGAACCCAGAAAAAGATAATCAGATCAGATGAAATATTTGTTATAACCTAACGGTAGAGCTCTAAAATATTTCTTAAAATATAGAAATATTCTGCAAAAATAAGGAAAGAAACTTGCTCACGAATGCTTATGTGTGAATTTGTGGCACACATATATTTGAGACCATGAAGCACAGAGTATCTAACAATTATGCTAGCTTTGCTTTGTCTCGACATGGTAATTATAAGGTATTCCAAATCAGGAATACCAATGGCCCATCACCACCAGCCATCGTCAGTGCGCATGGGGGCACTAATGGTTATGCAGTTCAGCTGAATTGCTTTCCCAATGAGCTGACAGTCTAGATGGCTGGAACTTCTCTCCCTTGATTGTCAGTTCACTGCAGAATTACTCTCTAGAGCAGGCAGCACAGCAACGGCTCCTCTGGCAAGTTTATAACAGCTAACATGGAAGAAATTCTTCAGCTGAGAGAAATTGTAATCAGTTCATGCACAGGTTTTAGGGAACCTGGGTTGTCTTCACATGATTAAGAATCCCCCCCCCAAAAAATGGGAATCATTACCTTCACCTGTCTAATGGTCTATTCCCATGACATCCAGAAGGATCTTCTTCAAATTGGGATGTACAGGAAACAAGGGTCAATTGACTGCAAAAGGCATGTCCAGGATTTTTGTCATATGACAGTAGAGCTATTTGCACCTCTGTCTTTTGAAATGTGATTATATCACCTATGTTGATTAAAGTGTATAATTAGGGTGAACAGATGCAAATGAGCACAGGACTTCTTCACCTTTAACAGTTGTGCAGAGCAGAAAATTTCAGCAGCGATGGAATTTTGCACACCTTCATGACGGCCTAAACCTGCCAAAAACCCTCTTTTTCCATAACTATAGCCGCCTCATCATACATCTCCACACACCAACTACCTCCTGGTACATAATATAATCGGAGTCCTCACACTAGAGTGATTCATTTCTTTATCTCCATTATAACTTCAACTCCATAACTTTCTTCACAGGCACTCTCTATATCTAGACAGAGAATTCCCCAGATGTCTGCAGATATATTTTATATAGCATCTCCACAAATGAATGAATGTCATTTCTTTTATTCATCTTTCTCACTTGCAGGAATTCTCATGACAGTGTCTTTACTGGGAATGTAACCAGAAATCTTCTCTAAACAGTTTTAAAAATTAAAACACAGAGATACACATGAAAAGATGAAAACAAATTAAAAGAGGCACAGCCCTGACTGAATTTCCATGCCACTTAAAATTCTGATGCATATTTAAAATCTACTTATATCCCTACTAGTACATGGAGAGAATGGGTACTTTGGGAAATATGCTAAGTAGCAACCCCCTCTCAAAACCCCCACATACATTTCAAATTTCCCACATATTAATCAATGGTTCTTTTAACAGAAACAGTATTTCACCGTTTCCAAATATTTTAGCCATGGTAGAATGCCAAGGTTATCTTCAATAACACAATGCCAAATAAACAAGCATCAGAAGCCATGTCTTGGGAATAATGTCATGCTTTTATATGCACTGGACCATAGTGGCCAACGTTCACAGGAAGCATTCCATTAGAGACTGTCCAAATGGTAAGGAGAGGGAAAAAAGGGACTTGACAATAAATGATCTGAAAAGGTGTCTGAGAGAAAATGCCTTTTAAATTCTAAGCTGGCATATAGCAAGCCAGAATTAGCAGCACTCTGTAAGTTTCATCTTCAGATCTACAATGGGTCTATACCAACTAATCTTTGTCAAGAAGTAGTTTTGCTTACTCCTGTTTAAATTACGTTCATTTCCCTCCAAATTTAGGGGATTTGGAGCGCTCAAAGTTTGTTCCCAGAGTGCTCAAAGTTTGCTGCCACCACTGGACCATAGGACAGCATAATGGAAATGGGGCTCTAATCCAATAGGGAACATGAGTTGCTGTGTTATTTTAATGGGATCACTGTATTTTGTGTTTTAACTATGAATGATTATATTTTACTGTTTCTGTAACTGGTTTCCATACTTTGTAAACCACTTAGAAGCCTATATTGCATTAAGGACTAAAATATGGTGATTGATGATGATGGTGATGATGAAGAAGCTTGGATTGTGAGCACATAGCCCTTTTAATAGTTGAAATCCTACCCACAGCAAGGTGAAGTGGTGGTCTATCCAGCAAACAAATGTCTCTCAGTACACACACACACACACACACACACACACGTACGTTACACATGTGAAGCCCTGACCTTGGATCTAGCTAATGAACACTACAAGAAACTCCCACTTGTATTATAGGGGTATGGACTCAGAAATATGCTTCTGCACACTTTTAGCCTGGTATACGCTGGTATTTCAGAGACATCAATGGGCATTTGCAAGGAAACATTGTAAGGCAGAGGCAACATTAATAGTCTGATTTTCTTTTAGACAAAAGAGACTTAGGCAGAGAGTAAGATATGCTAACACACACACTCGTTTGAATATCCATAATTTCCCCTTTTTGTTCAATAGTGTTCCCTTAGATACAAGCTGCCAAGGTCAAAGGGCGATGACGATGTCCTTACTTAACTTGAAACTGGTTAAATTTCACACATCATTTTCAAATGGCAAAACTGCTTTCTTTTTCTTTTTGGAAATCCTTTTTTTAAAAAACACACACAAAATAACAAAGGTGTTTTTCCCCCCTTAGGAAAAAATACTTTCTTATTAATGCACCACCACCTTTCAAGCTTCGTTTTAGAAATGAAAACTGAGAAGAGATATGCTGAGCATAGATCGCCTTCATTTGAAGATTAGATAAACCCCAATGCCACAAAAATAATGAAAAAGACTGAAGAACCCACTAGAATGAATTTAACTTAGATCTGTATACAGCACGCAATACATGCTGATATTTTAATGATTTCCTCTAAAATATAAATAAACTGGGCTACCAAGTCTAATCACCATCCACTCAAAAAATCTCTCTTTTATCAGAGGATGCATTTCTAAAGTATACATTGCATATATTACCATTTAAAGCACCCCTTATTCGTTATGTAGTGCACTTGTGGATAGATGGACTCACTCTTCCATAACTTGAGGACCCATAAAATGTGGAACTCATTAAGGAAACCTTTGAGGAATAAAGAACACTACCTAGGAGGTTAAATTGTGTCATGCACCGACATACTGAAATCTAACCAGCCTGCTGATCTTGAGCTAGAAGAAAATAACTGAAAAATGGAGAGGGGTGGGGGAACAAGAGAAAACAAGTAAGCCAATGTATTTATCATTAAAATCGTGGCTGAACTTGTCCAATTTCATGTTTATGTTGAGGTGCTGTTGTTTTAATGACTTCCGCTTGCAAGTACTATCAGTTGTATTACATGTCCTTTTAATGTGAAATAATCATTCTTTTATTAGCATTGCTTACAAAGCAGCATCCCAATTTTAAAGTATGCTGTGTTTTGCAAATTGGTGGCTCTGACAGGGTAGACAGAAAAGAACAATCCAGATTGAGACTATATTAATGCCAATTTGTGAATTGTGTCCTATATGCTAGAAGTAGAGTACTTGTGACCCTCCAGACATTGTTAAACTTCAACTCCCATAATCCCTGACCATTGGGCTGTGCTGCTTGGGGATCATAGAATCATAGAGTTGGAAGAGACCACAAGGGCCATCGAGTCCAACCCCCTGCCAAGCAGGAAACACCATCAGAGCACTCCTGACATATGGTTGTCAAGCCTCTGCTTAAAGACCTCCAAAGAAGGAGACTCCACCACACTCCTTGGCAGCAAATTCCACTGTCGAACAGCTCTTACTGTCAGGAAGTTCTTCCTAATGTTTAGGTGGAATCTTCTTTCTTGTAGTTTGGAACCATTGCTCCGTGTCCGCTTCTCTGGAGCAGCAGAAAACAACCTTTCTCCCTCCTCTATGTGACATCCTTTTATATATTTGAACATGGCTATCATATCACCCCTTAACCTCCTCTTCTCCAGGCTAAACATGCCCAGCTCCCTTAGCCGTTCCTCATAAGGCATCGTTTCCAGGCCTTTGACCATTTTGGTTGCCCTCCTCTGGACACGTCCTTCTTGAACTGTGGTGCCCAGAACTGGACACAGTACTCCAGGTGAGGTCTGACCAGAGCAGAATACAGTGGCACTATTACTTCCCTTGATCTAGATGCTATACTCCTATTGATGCAGCCCAGAATTGCATTGGCTTTTTTAGCTGCCGCGTCACACTGTTGGCTCATGTCAAGTTTGTGGTCAACCAAGACTCCTAGATCCTTTTCACACGTACTGCTCTCAAGCCAGGTGTCACCCATCTTGTATTTGTGCCTCTCATTTTTTTTTGCCCAAGTGCAATACTTTACATTTCTCCCTGTTAAAATTCATCTTGTTTGTTTTGGCCCAGTTCTCTAATCTGTCAAGGTCGTTTTGAAGTGTGATCCTGTCCTCTGGGGTGTTAGCCACCCCTCCCAGTTTGGTGTCATCTGCAAATTTGATCAGGATGCCCTTGAGTCCATCATCCAAGTCGTTGATAAAGATGTTGAATAAGACCGGGCCCAAGACAGAACCCTGTGGCACCCCACTAGTCACTCTTCTCCAGGATGAAGAGGAACCATTGATGAGCACCCTTTGGGTTTGGTCAGTCAGCCAATTACAAATCCACTGAGTGGTAGCATAGTCAAGTCCGCATTTTACCAGCTTCTTTACAAGAATATCATGGGGCACCTTGTCAAATGCCTTGCTGAAATCAAGGTAGGCTACATCCACTGCATTCCCTTCATCTACCAGGCTTGTAATTCTGTCAAAAAACGAGATCAGGTTAGTCTGACATGACTTATTTTTCAGAAATCCATGCTGACTATTGGTGATCACAGTATTCCTTTCTAGGTGCTCACAGACTGTTTGCTTGATGATCTGCTCCAGAATCTTCCCTGGTATTGATGTCAGACTGACTGGGCGGTAATTATTTGGGTCCTCTCTTTCCCCCTTTTTGAAAATAGGGGGATGACGGGAGTTGGAATCTAAGAACGTTTGGAAGGCCACAGGTTCCCTATCCCTGCTATATGAAGATATCTGAGGTCACAGGTATTCTCTCTAGGGTAAAGGTAGGTCCAGTCGCGGACGACTCTGGGGTTGCGCTCTCATCTTGCTCTATGGGCCGAGGGAGCCGGCGTTTGTCTGCAGACAGCTTCTGGCTCATGTGGCCAGCATGACAAAGCCGCTTCTGGAGAATCAGAGCAGTGCACAGAAACGCTGTTTACCTTCCCACCAGAGCGGTACCTATTTACCTACTTGCACTTTGACGTGCTTTTGAACTGCTAAGTGGGCAGGAGCTGGGACCGAACAACGGGAGCTCACCCTGTCGCGGGGATTCGAACCGCTGACCTTCTGATCGGCAAACCCTAGGCTCTGTGGTTTAGACCACAGGGCCACCCACATCCACGTCTCTCCAGGTTAGGAGCTGGCAATTTCCATGTGTAGCCAGCAGGGGTAAATTGTGTCATGCAGCAAATTTACTGTGTATCTTCTGTGTACAGAAACCAACAAATACCCCCCTGAGCAACATTCTTTAAATATTTAATGTTTAAAGGAGTCTAGATTTCTAACTGTTCAACAAAACTAAACACTGAAGAAATACACGAGTAACCTAGATACCCTGACAGTTACATGAGAGTTTAGAGAAGCATCTCTGCCTAGGAACAGATACCTGTTAAAGAGACAGTTAGTTCCTTTCAGATTGCTGTCAACTTCTCTCACCTTAAGATCATTTTCCAGAACCCGAAGATTAGGGATGCTCAAAGAATTAAGTCTCTCTGTATTCCAATATGAACTGATTTGATCCACATCTCTTGGACGAAGGAATGGTTCACAATTCAGGCATTTACCAGCATTCCCGCTTTGTTCCATTCAAAAGAATTTTGCATTTTCTGAGAAAATACATTTAGAATTGTATCATTTGAGATATAATTTTTATAAATGATTTGAATACTTCTGAAATGTGAATTTTCAGGCAGATTGAACACACACACACACACACACACACACACACACACACACTTGTGCAGATTAATCAGGAAATGAGCCAAAACACACGTGAAACTGATGCAGACCAGAAAAAACAGATTTGCTAGCAGCCATTCCTGTAAAGTATCAATGAAGGTTGCTGATTTTTGTATCTTTGCCTCATCAACTGTCTTCATGACATTAAGCGTGTCTCACAGGAGAGCCAAATGGCTTCAGACACTAGCTAGCTGGTCAGTTGGCAACAATTTCTGCACTTCTGTTCACCGTCCTTTTCTGCGGCTATTTCCAAATATGGTTAGGCAACAGTTGGTCAGACTAGAGATCATTGAACCCATACATTTTAGTGTTTATGTCCACCAATTTTTGGTCTCTGAATTTTATGCTGCTAGCAAGCCAGTTAAAAAAAAATCTCCTCTTTGCCATGCACCTCTTTTGCTGTGTTCCCCATGCATATCAGACACATGGCTGTGCTCAACCTGCCAAAAGGAGCAGAGGTATTTCCATATGTCTGTCAAATATTCAGCAGCCTATGTGAAAGGACTTGAGAGTCACAACCCTCTTCATCAGAAAGAGATGCTCTCATCAAGCCCTGTCATTTTGACCACAGGAATCTCATCTAAGAGACTAAGGAGTAACTTTTCCAACACTGCCCAGGATCCCATTAGTAAGATGTTGCCAAGGTGTGATTTGGTTGATAATGCACTTGAGAAGCTACTCCAAATACATCAGTGGCTGTGCACTGTTTATGAAGGCTTTGACATGAACTTAAGGACCTACGAAGGTCGGTACCGAAGGCCTATGTAGCCCAGAATTCTGTTTCCACAGTGGCCAATGAGATGCCTATTGGATGTCCACAAACAGGATGTGAGCACACGACACTCTCCTGCTCGTGTTCTCCCACAACCAGTATTCAGAGTTTGACTGCTTTTGATACTGCAGGTGATACATAGGAATCATCACTAGTAGCTGCTTATACTCTTATCCTCTATTGATGGCCTTATCCTCTATGGAAGCTCCACATGGAGTCTGAAGCAGTAGCAAGAGAGAATGAGTCCAACCCCCCCCCACCCCGCAAAGAGGGCTTATTATTCTAGAACTGTGGTGGGGAACTTGTGGCCCTCCAGACATTGCTGAACTACAACTCCCAGCATCCATGACCCTTGGCCAATGCCACTGGCAAATGGTTGTCCTCCTTGCAGTTTATCTTTGATTGGTTTCTGATGGAGCATGCTGGTTTTTGCTGGTTTATGATGGAGCATGCTATTTTTTGAACTTGCTTTGATGGATTCTGCACTTGTTGTACATTATCCTTTTTCGGTATCTTTTTATTATTACTATTTTATCGAATCTTTCTCTGCTATGGGATTCAAATATTCAAATGAAAAGAAGGTTATAATTAGAAATAAATAATTAGAAATTTTAAAAAGGAGTTGCACTCAGGTTATGGTCTGACTCCATATAAGGGAGCTTCATTTTATTTTGTTTGTCTGTTGCGTTTACATCCCACCTTTTTCTCCAAGAAAATCAATCACATAGTTCTCTCCTTCCACATTTAATCTCTGAGGTAGTTTAGGCTGAGAGGCAGTGCCTGGCCCAAGGTCACCCAGTGAGCTCCATGGCTGGGTGTGAATTTGAACCCTGGGTTCCCAGAGCTGACCACACTATTCTAACCAGTACACCACACTATTCATGAAAATGTACTGGGCTGATATAGTATCCTTGGGCAATGCCACAGAACAACATATGCTGGTGTTCAGCTCACAACTAGGTTGTCTTTAGAGACAATGCATGTATACAGCCATAGTATTCCACTGTTCCAATCCATCTGTGTGCGTGTCATGGGGAGGGAATAGAGGCACTTCTTACAGTTGAGGTGTCTGGCCTTGTGCAAAGATGCAGATTGATTCTTTCTTAACTTTATAATGTCATTATTAGTCAGGTAAGTTGATTATTGGATCATCACTGCTAGCTTCTATCTGTATTACTAAATTCCCTATGTAATCATAGATAAATACTGGCTTAATAGACCCAAACGAGTCATGCCAATTCTCCAGCAGAATGCAGCAGCAACTACCGTCACCACTGTGTCCCACATCTTGTTATCATAAAAATTGTTATTGATTTATTGACCTTTTTCATAGCCAATGGACAGGCTTCCAGAGCATTCAAATGCAGATTGAATACCCACAGTCACGCTAATACAGGCAAAAAAATATAGGAGAAAGCTGCACTGATATGATCGACCTCTCTTCTCTTTCTATCATCTTGGGTTCCCAGGCCCTGCTGTCCCATTCTAAACACCAGCTTATTTCAATATACGTGTTTCTACATTCCCAGTTTCTTTATATTAAAATGACATTACTGTATTGAAGCAGTTACGGTGCTTAATATAGTGATCCTGTACAGACCTCCAAACAATGACGTTGTACTGAATCAGATGGTTGCCCCATCTATTACAGTAATAGATATTCTGACTAGCTGCTGCTCTCTGTGACCTCACACTGACGTTTGACCCCAGCCTTCTTCCTGATATCCTTTTCATGGGAGATGCTGAGGATTCAGCCTGGGAACTTGCACATGCACATGTGCCTTCCAGTGAGTTTCAGCTAGCCTCATTGAATTTAGTGAGGCATTAAGCTCAGTTTCCTCTGAATCAGAGACAATATTGCTGTTACTATTATTATTAAATTTATTACCCGGCCTTCACCAGCAGGTCCCAGGGCAAATCACAACCATTTAAATTTCGGTCAAAGCAGTTTACAGTCACATGAATAGGGTGGCCCCTAAAAACACACATCTTAGGTGTCAAATGCCAGGGTGAAGAGGTCAGCACTCATAATACAGTGGTACCTCAGTTTAAGAGCAGTCCGGTTTAAGAACAATTCGGTTTACAAACTCCGCAAAACTGGAAATAGTGTCCCAGTTTGAGAACTTTATCTTGGTCTAAGAACGGGATCTGAATGGTGGAAGGGCACTGGTAGCGGGAGGGGAAGTGCGTCTTGGTTTAAGAACGGACTTCGTAAAGTTTGTAAACCAAGGTACCACAATAATCATAATCATAATCATAATCATAAATAACCCCAGCCACTCTGGGCGGCTCCCAACAGAATATTAAAAACACAATAAAACATCAAACATTTAAAACTTCCCTAAACAGGGTTGCCTTCAGATGTCTTCTAAAAGTCAGATAGTTGTTTATTTCCTTGACATCTGAGGGGAGGGCATTCCACAAGGTGGGCGTCACTACTGAGAAGGTCCTCTGCCTGGTTCCTCCCAAAATCTGTACAGTGAAGGTGTATGGAGAGGGAATTCCACAGCTTAGGGATTGCCTCGAAGAATGCCCCATCCAGGGCCACCACCATCTGAACTTCTGAAGGAAGTGGAACTACTAAGAGGGCTCCTTCTGCTGATCTTAACACTCAGGAAGATCTGTAGGGATGGAGGTGGCCTTTCCAATATTTAGGGTTTTAAACACCAGTGTGAACACCCTAAATTGGGTCTGGAAATCAACTGGCAACCAATTCAGCTGTTTAGATCAGGAGCTATGGGAGCACTAAAGGCAACCCCCAGCCAGTAACCTGGGTGCTGCAGTTTGGACCAGTTGAATATGTCATTTTAGAGCTCTGAGACTGTGATGATTTGAGCTCTAGCTATATTTGAAAAGTTGCTGTGATAATGCCCTGCAGTATGGGGGACAATCTATATATGTCTACTTAGAAGTATGTGCCACTGAGTTAAATAGGGTTTACTCCCAGGTAAATGGATATAAGGTGGCAACCTCATTTATATTAATGAAGGCAAAATATCTTAACACATTCCTACAGATGCGTTCCAAACGATATTAAATACCAGCAAATGGGGCTAAAGGAAGTAAGAAATGAAGGCAATAAAACATTAGCTAAAAACACTAGGGTTCTGCCTAACATAATCCTGTGCATAATAAGGCTATCCATGACTGATGTCTCTATGCCATGATGGTTATGCTTTGCCTTCATGGTCAGGGGCAGAAATGGTAACATCTACCTGTAGATGCAGCTGATAAATGGTAATGGTAATCAGCTAGATGAGCTGATAAAGCAAACTAAGGCTGTAGTTCTAGCCCTTGTTACTTGAGAGTAAGCCCCATTGAATTCAATAGGGCTTACATCTGAGTCAACACGGCTAGTATTGCACTCAAAAAGACAGATTGATGGAATCAGCAGTCCAGGATACAGGACTACTTCCAGGGGAGTACTCCAGGAAATGGCTTGATTCAAATGGCATCCCAGGAGCATCCTTGATGTCTTCTGCAGGGAAAAGAAATGAAGGAAGGAATATCTGTGTCTAGAACGAAGAGGAAAAAGTCAAGTGTTTCTCTGTTCCAATTCCTGTAGAGCCATTGACCATGAATTGTGGAGGCATGTTTAGTCATTGCAAGCAGGAAATGGTTGGAACCTTTTGAAGTGGGGAAAAAGGCTCAAATGACTTTAAAAACATTATTTGGTTCCCTACTTACCGTATTTTTTGCTCTATAAGACTCACTTTTTCCCTCCTAAAAAGTAAGAGGGAATGTGTGTGCGTCTTATGGAGCGAATACAGGCTGCGCAGCTATCCCAGAAGCCAGAACAGAAAGAGGGATTGTTGCTTTCACTGCACAGTGATCCCTCTTGCTGTTCTGGCTTCTGAGATTCAGAATATTTTTTTTCTTGTTTTCCTCCTCCCAAAACTAGGTGCGTCTTGTGGTCTGGTGCGTCTTATAGAGCAAAAAATACGGTAATTCTGCATTCGATTTTAGCACAGGGAGATTCAAATATCAAATAGCATGTCTCTATATAAAAGCAGGGGGGTGCGCGCGCATTTAAACACTTGCTTTGTTTTGTTTTGCTGTGGGTGTTAGAATTCCTGCTCCGTGATTGCAGTCATGGGATTGTTGTCTATCACATGACGGTATATGTTTTGACTCCACAGAGTGGGAAGTGAAGGAGACAGGATGTTTATGTTACTGTGTTCTGTGAAGTGGGACTATTGTCCTTTTTCTCTTTGCTGTCTGATGCTAGAGAGAGAGGGAACCATGTTGCAGTGTTCCATGTGTGTGTATATGTAAATAAAGTAGATTAGCCAAAATGCTGAGTTGCTGAGGTCTGTTACACAACTGCTCAAACTCTGCGGATCCCTAAGTGTGCCGGTGTCTGTTGGCATTGTTTGCTATGATGTTCGGGCAGAAGAAAGCTTTTGAAGCTCCTGAATGATCGACCAGGAGGGAGAGAACATGCCAGTTAGGCATGTGTCTCTGCCAGGGTCCTACTCGAGTATAGGCTGAACTCCTGACAGTGGGTTCATATGGGTTAGACTGATAATACGAGTGGTCTAACCATGCTATCTTGGTGGAGTGGGGCATGTAGGCGCTGGGGCAGATCACACTGAGTGGGTTCCCTGTTGCCTTGATCTCAGCCCTGCTTCTCCTGCCCCTCTTCCTCTTCTTGGCAATGGTGGTAGTAATGGCGGCCCCTCCTCCCACCCCAGTTTACATGTTGCTGTTGTTTTTCTCACCACTTTGGTGGTGGGAATGTATTCCCCCTCCTTATTTCAGCTGTAGCAGGTCCAGAGGGACCTCGCCCCATCTATTCTCTTTCTTGCTTGCTTTTGGAAGGGAGAAGGTGGAGAGTCTTGTTGGGTGAGCAGGAGGTGACAAGGCTGGACAGAGAGAAAGGCTGGCAACTGTGGCTGCTGACACCAGGCATACTCCCCCCAAAAGCACTGGGTCCAGGGTCCTTACCCAATTCATCTCTCTGGGATGGGCCAGGGCCTAACACAAGATCTTTGATTGCTATAGATGAGTTGCACTAGGGCATGTTAAGCTGTGACCTCAGAATATCTCAGAATATTAACAAAACATAAATGGAGCTTCAAAATGAGCAGAGCAATCCAATGAGGGTCAAATTCCAAGACCCTTCCAATCTTGTACTACTGGCCTTACAAAGTATTGGGGGTCAGCCGCACAGAGAGAGAGCTAAAAACTCCTATGGCCTCTTGGAAACCTTCCTAGGCAGTGTAGGATAGTGCCCTAAAATGACAATTTATCTTGATTTGTATGCATGAAAGTGTGGTGATGCAAGCTCTCCCTAAATGACTAATAAGGCTAATGCTGTATTTTAAAAAGAAAGGAAACTTTTTTTGAGAATACATTTGGAGAGGAAAAACATAGTTTCTTGCAGACAAGCCAGATCTCTAAAAGTTAAAATGGGGTACAATAAATCTATAGAAAAAGATGAAATGCTCTAAAATGAGTGCCCTGATTGCAAAACATAAAAGCATTGTTAAAGCAGAACATTTGTGATCAAAACGAATCTGACTGATGGTCTGTTCTGATATGTCACGTTCATTAGTGTCGGAAAAGGCTCTTCTTTTTCTTACGTTATGTAATGTGTTATGTATATTCATGGCAAGGCACAAACAACTAATTACAGAGTGTCATTAAAGAATAACAGTCACTATGATCAAAAGTGGAAGGCCTTTTGAAATGCTAAATTACATTAGGTACCAGACAACAACACAAACTAAGTCTTAGGAGCCTGAATACCTCATCTCTGGGTTCATCCACACTTCCTTTTGTACCATGTTTCTAAGAACAGGTCTGAGCTTTCCAAGTCCTTGTCTGAGCAGTTTTGATTTTTATTATTTTGGAGATACTCCTGGATCCAACACTGTCAAAGGAGGCTCGGGTGGTCTTGGTAGCCAGGAGTGCCTTTTTCAGCTCCACCAGCTATGGCCCTTTTGGAGCAGTGCTGATTTGCCCACTGTATTCCACGTCCAGATTTGAATATTGTTACAAACTTTATGTGGAACTTCCCTCAGGAACCTCAACTGGCCCAAAATGCAGCAGCCAAATTCTTGGCTGGAGTTGCCTTCACTTCTCATACAACCCCTGTTTTAAAACAGCTGCACTGGTTGCCAGGTCATCTCTGGGCTCAGTTGAAGGTGGTCATGCTATTGTTTAAAGCCCTAAACAGCTCAGGTCTTAATAATAATAATAATAATAATAATAATAATAATAATAATAATAATTTTGTTTTATTTATACCCCACCCATCTGGCTGGGTTTCCCCAGCCATGCTGGGTGGCTCTCAGCAGAATAGTAAAAATACACTAAAACATCAAACATTAAAAACTTCCCTAAACCACCCCAAAAGACCCCAAAGACTGCCTCTTTCCCAAGAGATGCCCTTGGGTACTAAAATCAGCAGAGGGGCCCTCAGTAACTCAGGGGATTGTGGCCTGAGAGAGGGCATTCTCTGTGACAGCCCTTAAGTTGTGGAAATCCATTCCTATAGAGATGTGTCTGGCAGCTTCATTTTGGTGAATGCTGAAAACGTACCTCTTTACCTTGGCTTTTGACATTTGATAGGTATATATTTTAGGGCCCACCTTATTTCCGTGTTTAGTACTGTACCGTGCGTTAATTGCTGCAACCTGCCCTGGGATATTTGGGGTAAAGGGTGGGTAATAAATGTTGTTGTTGTTGCATTGGGGAAGGGCTGTTGTTCAATAATAGCTCGTCCTTTGTATGGAAAAGCTTCCAGGTTGAATCCCTGATGTCTCCAAGCAAGGCTGAGAATGACTCCTGCCAAAGAACTATTGCCAGTCAGTGCTGACGATACTAAGGTACTTGGTCTCAGTCAAAAAAACATCCTGTCGAGAAGCACCAAAGCAGCATTTTGTTCCTTTGCTCTACCCTGTCCTTGCAGATTGTGGCTTTACAAGTTGCCCCAAAGACGATGCCCAGTCCAGTTCTATTTGCACTTTCCAGCTTACAGATATATCATACAACATTCGCAAGCATCCCTCAACTTTTCTGAGCACCATAGGAGCATTTCAACCTGAATTCCCATCCGATGCAGATGCAGATTTCCCGTGCTTCATATGAGTGATAGGATTTATTTATTTATTTATTTATTTATTTATTTAGATGGCAATTTCTGACTTATCTTTCTAGTGTCTATGGTGGCTGAAACAGTTTAAAATCACAGTGTCATAAAACACACTAAAAATACGTTAGATGCACTAAGAAAACCCACATGGATTAGCAGTTGACTAATCAAGTTTCTGCCCCAATTCAAGGAACCAAATTATCCTTAATTCTAACCTCTCGAAAGCACTATCTTCCTTATTCCCTGACCAGGAGAATCTGCATGCAAGGAGAATATAAACAGACATCTTAAGCTGGGCAGGCTGAAAGTGATTTTCTTTTTGAGATTTATACATGATGCAGGATGCAGAAAGAATAGACAAGGGGAGCCTTATCTTCAAGTTTTCCTGAAGCCTTTTCCCCCCAATGGAGGAGTTCAAAGGGTAATATAAGAAACTGTAGTATATCATCTGGTCAGCAGATAAGGTGACATTTTTTATTTTTATCAGCAAACCCTCACTGCTCATGAAAGGTTATATCTTTCAATGGAGTGCCAAAACCACACTATTGTTCAGGTTTCCATGATGTGTGTATATTGCACCTCTGTATGCCCCCCTGAGGGCACCCTTCAAAATGAGACATGTTGTTTAAGGCCATATCCGTGTGTTAAATAAAATAAAATAAAATAAATTCAGAACAAATATTGCATCAATATTTTACACATATATTGCTTTAATATTGCATTAGTAGCAAATTAGAATCTAAGCCCGGAGTGCCATGTAGTGAATATTAACTGGTGGTGTTTCCATGGCTGCCATGTGAGAGTTTGTAAGATCTTAATGAACCCTGACAGAATTATGGCTGGTGCTTAGATAAAGTGCAGCGCGCCTGCTTGAGACCTGCAATTCATTGATACCAGAGAACATTGTCAAAAAGATAAGTCATAGAAGCTGCAACAAAATGTTGCCGTGTGGAGCCCTTCTAGCCAGACAGACTATTTTCAAGAACATTCCATTCCATTTTCCCTTTCACTCTTATTTTCTGTGGGTAGTATTCAGCTAAATCCTTGCGGAATGACTTCTCCTTGTGCAGCAGGGCTTTCCCCTCTCTACTCTGGAGGGTTGGGGGAACCCACCGAACAAATTTAGGGGGTGCTCAGGGGAAGGAGAGGGGTAGAAGTCTGGTTGTGCAAAAGTAAGTTGGAAGGATTTACTTGGTGCTACATTGAATACCCTGTTCTCACTCTCTTAGAAGTCAGCATTTCATATCCACTGAGCTTACTCAGCCCTCTTTGGGCTGTTTTGGGGCATGGAATGCAATTTGTAAGAAAAATCCTGATGGAAGCCATCATGTATATGCCATTTGGTGATATATCATGAGAGTTATTTCATGAATAGGAATGTGTGTGTGTGTGTGTTGGCGGGTGTTGATTCAGTTCACATTTAAAGGTGAAACTACTTAATTTACATTTTCCAAAACAGCATGAGAACCAAAACACAGCCGTCCTTCAAATGTCATATTTCTCTGGATTCTGTGATTCAGTTCCCCAACCCACCGATGTTTCCAGATTTGCACGAATTGGAGGAAAAATGTGCATTAAAATGTGTATATTTGTGGAAATTAAAACAAAAAATACAGCATACGAGGCATAATTGCTTGCAAAAATATATACCTTAATCAAAACTGTAGAAATGTTTTGGTGTGAGTGGCAAGCAAAGGAACAGCAATGAATACGGTGAACTGATAGACAGGAGTGTGTGGAACCATACGCATGAATGACACACTCAGAAACATGAGATTCAAATCACCCTTTTCCAAGGCAATGCCCCCACCTGGATGCAGACTTACTCTGCGTCCTTCAAATCTCTGTTTGTTGCTGCAGGAGGGAAAAGGAAGGACTTTGGTTGCAAACTAGAAAACTGGGTAGAGCCCTCAGAAGGTGGGCTTGGCTTAGAGGCTGCCAATTGGCGAGCCTGCCTTTAGAGGAAGAAAATCATGAAGCTGCAGAAATAGCAGGAAAATGAAAGTTATCTTATTTCACTCCTTCTGCTGTGCTCTAAAATCCCCTATACCGAACACCCTTGAGACATTATTATTTACAATTAGAGCTGAATCTAGAGAAAGTTAAGTGCACTTAAATTCCATTGATTTCAAACTCTTCTGGGTAGTGCCCTTAATGCGTAATTAAAATAAAATGCAAGGCATGCCTACCTCGTATTTTCTCACCACTAGAAAGAAATGAAGGGGAAAATATTTTGAGCTTTGACACACTTTGTTTAATACTTGTTTTCTTTTCATTTTTTAATAGAAAGACTTGTTTTGGTTTTTGGGTGTGTGTTTTTTCTTTGTGTGGAGGTGGAACTGTTAAAAACCAAATAATAAAACATATGGTGATCATAAACAAAATCAATGGCCTTTTGGCTATATTAAAAAAAAGCCTATCTGGCACTTTAATATATTTTTGAATGTATTTTAAATGAATAAAAACAGAGAGCAGGGGAAAACCCTGCATCTGAGATTAAAAATGTGCAAATTATTACTCTTACTCAATGGTATGCATTTTGAATTGCCACTTGGGCGGAAACATACAAATGGTCTAGACATTATTTTATCCCCAAACATAAGTATGGATGCTATAATAGTTTTATGATCAAAAGTAAATCCAAAGGGAATGTTTTAAGTGTATAGGCCACAGCCTATTTGAATCCATTAGGAATGCATTAATGATCAAAGAAGCTCAGATGTAAAGCACTTATATTGCCCAGCAGTTGCCATAGTTCTTCTTTCTTATTTTAATAGAAGCACACCGTCTAAGAAAGCCTCTAACAACCCCCCCTCCAATATTTTCACTGTACTGTCGGACCTAAATTACATTCCTGTGAGACCAGTGTAAGTCATGTCATGCCACTTTACTAAGACAAGAGCCAGTGAGAGAAGCCCATGGTAGAGTCACATTTCAAATGTCCTTCTCCGGCCCCCACCACACTGACAGGATCTGTGACAGGAAGCTGAACAGTTTTGTTGTCCTCAGGTTGATAGGCTTATATTTGTAGCAGCCCCATCTTTTGTTGGCTCTACCATAGATGAGGTTGGCGGAGGATGCCATTATTCTCTGGTACTCTTCAGATCATATTACTCAGGTAATCTTCTTGTCTTTCTTCTCTTGAGCTGGCTGGGTTTGTTCCAGGAAAAGTAAGAGGTGCTGAATTACTTTTTTTTTTGGTGTGTTATTGTACAGAACTGTAACTCAACTCCTGCCTTACTTCATTATCTCCTCAAGCCTTCAGGGCTAATTGACAGCAAGTCTTTATATCTTGATTTGTTCCCATTAGAAGTCCTTGTGCCCTTGAATAAACAGGTAAGGTAATCACTTTAATTACTTTCTGTAATTAGATGTATCTAAAGCACCTGTTCTTTTGCAGAGGGGGAAAAAAAATCTAAATTTGAACTTCCCTCTCTCTCTCTCTCTCTCTCTCTCTCTCTCTTTCTTTCTCTCTCTCTTTCTGCTGGTATGTGGTTTTTCCCCACCCAATATCCTCCACACCAGGGGAATTAGTCATGGCAATTTCCCATTGAAAACTGAAAATAGAGAAGAATAGAAGATGGAAAAAACAACTGAATCCTATTAAAAAGTGACAAATCTACGTAAGGAGGGCAATCCTGTGCCCACTAACTTGTGACTTATCACTACAGCTGAATTTCATGGAACTTGATTCTCAGCAATGCATAAGCTCACACTTCTATGTTACACCTAATTGAGGCCATACTGATTTAAAACGGCTAAAGGGCAAAGCAGGTGTGCTTTTTAAACATTATCACAGGAACATTGTTTTCAGCTACATTTTACTCAGAGTAGATCCACTGATATTAATGAAGCTAACTTTGTCATGTTCATTAATTTCAATGCATCTCCTCTGATATGCCTAGCTGAAGACCACCCATAGGAAGCTGCTACTGAGGCAGACCGTTGGTTCATCTAACTTAATATTGTCTACACTGACTGTCACAAGCTCTCCAGGATTTCAGACAGGGAAATCCCTAGATATGCCAGGGATTGAATCAGGGACCTTTTGCAAGCAGAGCAATTGCTCTGCAACTGACCTTACAGCTCTTCCCCTAATCTCTCTTGTGATTTTTTCTTTAGAGGTAGCGGCTCTGTGTCCATGTAAGTTCAGATCAGGACCATGGTTAGTAGCCAGTTCCCTAACCAAAAATGCCCCTCAAAGCTGTTCTTTGTCCCTGAAGAGTACTATGGGAAGTATATAACACCTTAGAGGGGCATTTTGTTGGGTAAAGGTGCATACCTTCCAGCATTTCTCTGATGAAAATAGGGACGTCCCATTCCATAATGATAATTTTACTATTTATACCCCACACATCTTAATGGGGTTGCCCCAGCCACTCTCGGCAACTTCCAACATATAAAAAAACATAATAAAGCATTGAACTTTTTAAAAAACAACAACAGCACAACAACATCCCTATAAAGGATTGCCTTCAGACAGCTTGGGGGTCAGATAACTCCATCCCTTTCAATGTTTCCCCTATGAAATTATGGATATCCTAAGGAAAAGAGGGACATTCCAGGATCAAATCAGAAACCAGGATGGCTTCTCTAAATCAGGGACGTCCCTGGAAATAGGGACACTTGGGGGGGGGTGTCTGAAGGTGTGGTACTCCTTGTTTAGGCTTATATATAACTGATAAGTGCTGTTCCATGGAAGCTGCTCCATTATGGCAAATGGGGCTCAGCCAACCTCAGTCTGCTCTCAGCCAACCTCTGCCTACCTGCTTCCTACTTACAACCAGTCTAGGAGGTGACAATGGCTGCCATCTTCCTCCTCCTTAGTGTCAGTATTGCCCCTTGTAGACCTCAGATGGGGACAAAGTACATAGAATTAGTTGGCTCTGCCTGTCTTAGCCTATTGTCTGGCTTCCTGCCTCCACCCCACCAGTACCAATGGGCACAAGCCACTGCTGGTGCTATTTAAAAATCAATAAAAGGGCAGAAAGTAATATGTTTAACATTATATCTAGTTTGACCCTTAGGTTGTGATCAGGCATTGTCCTCTTAAATGTTTCTCTAGCAAAACCGTCATAAACCTCACAAGTCATAAACTGCTGAAAAATAGTTTTGAAATGGTTTGGCTCTTCATACAATACTGCCAGTGAAGAAGTCAAAGAGAAATAAATGAATTGTCCATGCGGTAAAACAGCAAATGAGTTCATGATGTATAATATCAGGTGCATTTATCCAGTTTCTGTTAGCATTCTCTGCTTTGTATGAACCACATTCTGGGCAGTGTGTGTGTGTGGGAGCCTATAAAGTGTTTCAGTCCACTGACTGTAGCTTTTACTTTCTTCTTTTTGCAGACCATGGTGTTTATGTGTGTTGGAAAACTGCATTGCAAAATGGAGAAAAGTGTGGATGGCTGTGTTTTTGATTCACGCATTGTTTTGGTAAGTGTGAATAAAGTAGGTTCATCTTTAAATGCAAACTGAAATCAATTTCCCCATTCTTAATTGTAAGTTACTCAATCATAAATACTGTATCTCAAAAGGTTATATTGAATGACAAATCTAAGGGAGCAAATTTGAGATAAACATGATGGTTCTTGGCTTCCTAAAATGTTTCTCATGAATTACATTTGTGCATCACACACACACACACACACACGGTTGATTTTGTAAAGTATGGCTAACTCTCTCTAGCAGTCCATCTCAGCGGTTCTCCAACATTTATTGAGAGGAATGACTCCTAATAGCTTCTGTTTTCATCTGAGAGTGGAATACAGGCTAATTACAACAAACCACCACCTCAGTTTAGTAAAACTTGAAGCTCCTGACCAGTCAGACAAATCCATTAGGATTTTATTGGGTCCTAAAAAGAGTTATGTGATTCCCTAGGATCCAATCCTTGTCAATCAGGCATGGTAAATTGGATTCTTGAATAGGGAAATCCCTAAGGGAGAGTAGATGTTATCTAGATCAGATGCAGTGATTCCCCCCCTCCCGACTCTGTGCTCACTAGGTTCTGTTCTCTCTTTAGTGAACCAATAAAACCATAATAAGTATTGATTAACCCATTACTGAGCATTATCCACTGGCTTTTGCCTGACTGTATTTAAACACAACACACTGCCTTTCATGCTGCCATTTGCACAGCTGTTCCCTTTGACTTTGGCAGACTTGCCAAGTTCGCGACAGGTTTTGGCATCAGAATGTCATGAGCCACTCATGGTAGATTTCAGATAAAACCTTGACTCTGGACTACAGCACAGATGCTTTTTTTATAAGCACAAGGAATACAACTGGGAAAATTCATTTTTCCATTTATTGGTGTCCAAACATATTCACACTGATGGTTTTTTTTTTAAAAAAAGAAGAATATTGCTTAGTTAGAACTGAGCCGATTCTAGTGAGTGCCTTGAATAATAATTTAAAAAGATCTTTTGACTGTGGCACATCTTTTGACTGTACTGCCATGCTGATTTCATTGTTCAGCCACTGTCAGAACATGTCACAGCATTCATGTAGCATTCAAGAGGCAGTTAGGACTGCAGTCTGTCTGAAACCAGGAGGGTTTTTTCTTTTCTTTCTTTCCTTTTTTTTTTTAGTGGTGAGAATTTAAGATTTTCTGTAAACAGATGGACTGTTCACATGCAAAGTCTCCAACGTGTGTCACTGCCAATCTAGTGTGACTGTAGAGCTCTCTACTGATCATTAGCTTGTTGGTGGCTCTCTGAATTTTATCCTGAGTGCTGCTCAATACTTGGGAATACAGAGATCACCTCAATAAATTAAGTTTGATTATAGGGAACAAGGTCATGAGCTGAATGGTCACAGGTCGAACTAGAGACATCACTGCAAGTGCCCACCCCCTCCGGCAACTTATTGTGGTTTTAGGGACTAGTCCCCCCCATCCCCTCCCGAACACTTAACAGGAAGAAAGGAGTGTGTGCCTTAAGGAGCAGAGTTGCATTTGTCTCTTTCTATTTTTAGGCATCGTTTTCAAGGCTCTGTGGCATTTTCTGTGTTCATTATGGAATAGCCATTTGATCAAGTGATTTTTCGATACATTATCAAAATAAATGACATTCACTTCATTAGATGGTGGAGGAAGTATAGCTGAAACTGGGACAAGTATTAATTTAGGACTCTGAAGAAACTGACACTCCATCTTATGACCCTGAGGCTGTATTATTCAAGATACCCCATGATGGAAGGAAGTCTGTCTCCATAGCAATTACCTAAATCTTTTATCAGTCATTTCTGGAAAGAAAATTAGAGCAATTGTGTCAGGATGGTCATATGCGCAGAAATTGCACACTCATTCAAACCACTTATGTCTCTGACTTTGTCGCTGCTTGATGGCTGCTTTTGTTTACTCCTATGCTTTTGAAAGCTTGATTGGACATGAGCAGATGTGCCACACAGTAACCACAAAAGGTTGGCCTTTGTTTTCCATCTATTTCTTTTATTCTCTTTTCTAGGGTTGGCGCTAAATTACACTGTGTTTCTGTTTATTAAGCAAATTATTCTTCTAAAGCTAAAAGCAGGGGAGGTGGGGAGGGGAAGGAAGGAAGGAAGAAAAGAGAGACAGACAGACAGACAGACAGAGAGGTCTTAGCCCAACCCAGTTAAAATTAGCAACTGCAAATTTCTCCTTGTCGTCAATTTAATTAACAGAGAAGCTGATAATATTTAATAGTACAGGTTAATTTGCTGGGACACTTCATGGTTAAAAAAAAAATGCAGTTAAGAACTGCTCCCTGTTTCATCACATCATATCACACTTGTAGAATTTTATTGACTAGATAATTGGCATGTCACTACAGTATGAGCTGGTTTGGGGGAAGGTGGCCTAGTGAGCTTTTACAATTGCCCATTAACTTCAGAAGTATTAAATCTAATTAAAAGGGGAAGTTGGCACTTTGCTACAAGGAGTGAGTTTTTGTTTTGTTTTTTTTGAAAAACCAAACATTTGGATTTTTTCCCTATCGCTGCTGGATTTTGAAATAAGAATATAATGTGTCAGGGTTTCTGGGAGAAGTGAGGAGATGGCAGAGGAGACGGAAAGCGAGTGGGAGGAGGGAGAGAGAGACGAGGAAGAAGATGACGGAATTCGAAGGGAATCTATGAGCCTAAGCAGTGAGTCAGAGGATTCCCAAAAGGGAGCTAGCATGATCAGGCGAAAAGCAGGAGAAGAGAGAAGCTGTGAAAAGTCAGGGAAGGAGGGGAGAAAGCCCAGTGAAGCACAGACGCTGTCAGAGGGGTCTCAGCCGGAACGGAGTAAAGGGGGTGGAGTTGTCAGCCTCTCGGAGGGAGGAGGAACAGGAGAAAACAGAGAGAGGGGGTTGGAGCAAGGTGTTCAGCCGGAAAGGGTAGAGAGTGGAACAGGGGGCAGTATAGAGGACGAAGGAAAGGTCAAAAGCAACGTACGCGCGCCAAGTTCAAACATAGAGGCGCGCGGAAGTGGGGAAAGCTCAGAGGAGGAGCCCGGCCCCAAAGCCAGAAGGAGGGGGCAGGAGGCGGCAGAGGATTCAGCCTCAGGCGAATCCCGGAAAGAGAGAACCCAGGGGGGCAGAAAGACCCTGCGGAAAAGAAAGGAGAGGAAGAGGTGGTCTAGAGCCAGGCTATTAAGTTGGTGTGGAGGAGGGGAGGAGTCAGAGGGGGACTTCGGCGGTCTAACGTGACAGACGTACAGCCACAATGCTGAACTGTGAAAGAAGCAATTATCTTCAATAAACTTTTCCTGTAAGTAAACTACAACGGAGTAAGGTCTCTCGTGAGCTGGGACCCACCTGGGTGGCTGTGACATAATGCTTAACTGTTGATCAATATTAGGTGCTGCCTGTACTGAGTGCTATGAACAACCGCATAAGCTCTCCCTTCAAGTTCCTTGTTCGAGGAAATTTACAATTAATAGCTTTCTTACAACAGCAGAGATATCCCCCTTCTTCATGGCTCAGCTAGGGACCTGCCAGACTAATCTATTCCCAGTTTGCTGGCCATGGTCCTTTACTCTATCTGTCTTAGCATATTGATTTCTGAGCTGTCTTATTGGTTCCTAACATAATTATACCAGGAGTGGGTCTCTTAGTACAGCTAATACATTTACACTATGGCATCTAGGGAAGCTTATTATAACAGCATCCGGTAGCAGTGCTATAGTTAAGGGTCAGTTGCCATTTCCATTAGAAACTCCATTTTTCAGAGGTTTGTACCTTAGCTATTTTAATTTCTATCAAACTAAAACTTGGCAGAGTCATTGTCTGCCTGGATTTAATGTAACGGCTTTATTATTAGCACATATTTAAATCACTTTAGAAGACCTTTGTAAGACTGCAAAACTGCACATTTATTTAATCCCTTTTCTGAGCCTTTGTGAAATTCCTTTTCTTTAAAGGTAGTTTTTATAACCATATTTCTTTTTTCTTTTCTTTTTAATTGAGCACTTCAAGAGAAGGCTGAAGCTCTAAACACATTCATCCAGTTTTGCTGTTAGAAAAGGAAATGCTTCAGATTAACCAGGAACTGTCATTAATCTGCAGTGCAAAAAGCCTAGTTAAAATCACCATGCATTCAAAATTAATGAAATATTAGGGGAAGAAATATAGTAGATTCTTTGTCAAGATCCAAGCATTGCGACAGCTCTGCTTAAAGCAATCAAAGTTGCCTGTTGCACAGAAAATGCACTGGGAAAATCAGAGAGCATTTGTGCATTAGTACAGCCTAAATATAACTACAGTGGTACCTCGGGTTAAGAACTTAATTCGTTCTGGAGGTCCATTCTTAACCTGAAACTGTTCTTAACCTGAGGTACCACTTTAGCTAATGGGGCGTCCCACTGCTGCTGCACGATTTCTGTTCTCATCCTGAAGCAAAGTTCTTAACCCGAGGTAATATTTCTGGGTTAGCGGAGTCTGTAACCTGAAGCATCTGTAACCTGAAGCGTCTGTAACCCGAGGTACCACTGTATGGCTTTACAGTATTTCATATCATGATATGCAGATTGAAACATTCATTTCCAAGGCTGCAACCACTAAGATGTAACCCCCAAATAATTTACTATGATTTATCCTGGGAAATACTCAAACCAGCAGAGGAAAGGCATACACACATGAGATCTTTCGGATGATATCACTCCTAGCTTTTAGCTGTGTGTGGATTTGCCTCACCCCATGAAGGAAAAAGTATCTAGTTGCTTTCTCCTGAGAAAATAGGATGACTGTAATAGACAGTAGGAACTGCATAAGTAAGGGATGCATATGGTGCTGTGGGTTAAACTGCAGAGCCTAGGACTTGCCAATCAGAAGGTCAGCGGTTCAAATCCCCGCGATGGGGTGAGCTCCTGTTGCTCAGTCCCTGCTCCTGCCAACCTAGCAGTTTGAAAGCACGTCAAAGTGCAAGTAGATAAATAGGTACCGCTCCGGCGGGAAGGTAAACGGCGTTTCCGTGTGCTGCTCTGGTTCGCCAGAAGTGGCTTAGTCATGCTGGCCACATGACCCAGAAGCTGTACGCCGGCTCCCTCAGCCAATAAAGCGAGATGAGCACCACAACCCCAGAGTTGGTCACGACTGGACCTAATGGTCAGGGGTCCCTTTACCTTTACCTTACTGCATAAGTAGTGAAGGATCCAAACAAATCTCCTGAGGGGGAGAGATAGGTTGCTGCTACAGAGATCTCCTGTTGCATCTTGCCAAGTTAGGAATTCCTGAAGGGACAATGAAAAGGGCCTTTAGTTGTGGAAGGTTTTAGTTATTAGGAGGGATTATATGGAAGCATATAATCCGGCCCCAGACTGTTTAAGGCTTTATAGACAGATGCGGTTTTAGGGCTGTGCGAGTGGTTCCCCTGCACTGGTTGCCAAGTGGAGTGGGCACCTGGAAAGCACTTGCCTGTCAATGGGAAGGAGACATGAGGGCAATGACAGGATCCTAGAGTCCTCCTGCTTCGCCTAGTTAGCACTTGCCCAGCTTTAGGAAGGAGTTATGAGGGCTCTAGGAAGCTGCCAGAGCCCTTGCACCTCCTTCCCAAAGCCCTGCATGGCACAAGGGCTGGAGTGGGGCACCAAATTTTGGCCTAACCCAGGGTGTCATAGTACCAAAGTCTATCCCTGTTATAGGCCAATACTTTGAATTGGGTTGGGAACCAGGTTGGAAACCAATGAATTTGGTACAAAATAACACATGTGCTCTAAGAAATTTGGCTGCAGCATTCTACTAAACAAATGAAATTTGCAAAAAGTCTTTAAAATCAGCCCTATGTAGATTGTGTTGCAGAAAGCAAGAAAGCAAGTGACTAAGGAATGGACTACTGAAACCAGTTCAGGAGGTTCCAGAAAAGGATGAAATGGACATGCTGATTCTAATGGTGCCAAGGTGTTTCTGGCCATTAACTCCAGATCTAACAGATCTGGCCATTAACTCCAGATCTAACAGCAACTCCAAACCCTGAGCTTACAGAGCTTTCAGCAACCTCTTCCTACATTGGTTGAACATCAAAATGGAATCTTTCCTATTCAGTTCTGTCTTGCTTGGATTTAGTTTTGGTTTGTTAGGCCTCATTCATGCCATCATTGATGTACTACATCTACAGCTGCCTTGGTGACATTAGAGAGGGAAAAAGAGAGCTGAGTGCCATCAGAATGCTAGTGCTCTTCTACACCTAAACTCCAGACAATGTATCCTAGAAGTCTAATGCAGATGTTAAAAAGCATGAGGAAGTACATTTGCAGCCATGAGAGTAGTTCTTCTAGTAATGAGAGAAAATGTTGAAATCTACCCTCCACATATTTGTGGGAAGTATGATCACCTTAAGCTGATTTGAAAGGGGAATTGAGGGACAAAATAATATAACTCCCCTGGTTTTAAAGAAATTAGTCCATTGTTAAATAACAAAGGCGTGACACAATGCATGCCTTGAGTATAAAAGATTCCCATTTTAACCCTAACATTTCTATAAAAAAATACAGTATGAGGAAGCAAAATTGGCATTGAGCCCTAGAGAACCATTAGTTGTCAGAGTAGACAGTATTGGGCCAATTGACTCAATGATCAGGCTCATTACGAGGCACACCTCGTGAATGCCTGTTTAGTCACACTTTTGATTATTTAAGTAATAAATTAATTGCTTACATATTTAGGGGGATATGAGGCCCCCCTTTCCCCCCCAAACATGGTCTATGGAAGTACATCTGGATCCTTCTCTTTAATATAACCCCAAAGCTATACTGCTTCCTACAATGAAAGACATAGCACACTATGGCCTATTTCTATCTAGTATAACAGGCAGTTGTAGACATTAGGAAATAGCTGCCAACAGCAGTGCTGGTGGTGTGGACTCTTGGTTCCCCAGAAGAAATAATAATAATAATAATAATAATAATAATAATAATAGTAATAATAATAATAATAATTTTATTTATACCCCCACTCATCTGGCTGGGTCTCCCCAGCCACCCTGGGCAACTTCCAACAAAAGATTAAAAATACATTAAAACAACAGTCATTAAAGACTTCCCTAAACAGGGCTGTCCTGTTTGGGGAAGAAAAAACAACAGATGTTCAATATCAACATGTAAGCAAGACAGTAGGAGCAAATGCCAGAAAATTATAGAGACAAATTACCAAATATCTGGCTTCCAGATCTTCCTCGGTCATTGAGTTACTAGATGGCCTTTAGTAAGTTACTCTCTCCCATGAGAATACAGGTGATGTACCACACAGAATTCCAGCAAAGGGATATGACAAAAAAGATCTGAACCGGTTTACATGTTTTAGAAGCATTGTAGAAATAGTAATCATGTTGTCACAGTATCATAAAGAAGAGTTTAAGAACAGGGATACACACACGCGCACACACACACACACACACACACACACAAAAGCCTCTTGAGTCTCAGGATCGAAGGGAGTTAATATATATCTATCTCTTAACTGGAAGAATCACCACTAGGCGATTCCCCCTCTCTGTTCTTCAGAATGCTGGGAAAAAAGACATAACAACTGAAATGTACCCTATTTGATAAAGCATCAAGGACATGTCACCTGAAGTTCAGTATTCCTTGGCTTAAAACATAGCCTTTCGTGACTTGTAATGCTCTTTAAGACCCTGAGTCTCTGGCCTCAATTTTAATCCAAGCAAGGGAAGAACTCGGGTTCTCACAAGCAAATCTCCAACCCTATCCACTCACCTTTTGAGTATCTAGCAATTTATTGTTATCTACCAGCCTCTACCTGCTTTCTTTGTTGCTGCTTCACTGGTAAATGATTGGAAGGATAACTCTCACACCTAGAGTGCCAATACAGCTACTGGGAAACTTGGCAGTCTTAACATCAAGCAAAGAGGAATCTGGAGGAAGAGACCTCCTTGCCACCACCATAATTAGAGCAGCATCAATGTAATTGGATGGGCAAATGTATGCTGGGGTAGAATACCTTTGGAGAGATGGTGATTAGAGGATCATTGTCTATGAGGGAGATGGAAAGGAAGTGTGTTAGTGAAAAGAGGGTTTGGATGCTTGTGGGATGAGACTGGTCAAAAGGTCAGAATCTGTTATGATAGAAATGAATTTTAGTTGAACTAACTCCTAATAAACCAAGATATTTCACTAGGGGTAGGAGATAGTTCCACATATTCTAAACCATTTGAGAACTTCTCAATAGAAGTGATCTGACCTATCAATTTGATGAGAGATGTTGGAATCCATTTTTTGGTTGAAATGACTGAATTGAGCACCCAGACTTTATGGTGGCTGTCAGGAATGCAGAATACATAAGGAGGATTTGATTTGCATAAGCAAAATCTTCTTATAACAGACTCATCCTGCTTCAAGCAAAAATACATCTAAACATTATTACAAGCTCAAAAAGCCCACTTGTGAATTCACACACAGGCCTTGGTATAATAACCTCCCTTTATAGGAAAGGTTAAGTGGAGGTGCATAAGATTCTGGGCTCTTGTGAGAATGTACATTATAATCCATATTCCTAAAAATCTTCTGTATGTTTCAAAAAACAAAACAAAAACCCTTTGTAGGCCACGTCATAACAAAGAAGAATTGCAACTATTTATTTCAGTGTTCCTAATTCTTGTCAGAAAGTGACCTGAAACTGTGACATGGAATTTTTCAAAGTCAGCCTGGGAGAAGGGGTGTACATTTATCAATGCTTTTACCTTAGTCACCTATGCAGCGGCACTTGTGAAGGTCTGTTTTTATTTAATTCTCGAGATTTTGTTGTTAATAGAAAAACTGTCCCATAAATTAGGGAAGTGCTCAATTACGAGCTTGACAAAGATTGATTTCAGTCCTGCTATTGGTCACCACTGGCAAGTGAGGGTCAGCTCAAACAGCTACTGCAAATGGTACGCACAGCTTAAAGGTAATAGTAATAAGCTTTTTGCAGGCCGAAAGAAAAATGTCCACACAGCAAGATCATATTGTTCTGATATTTCCAACTTACGACTTCCCTTCATTGTTTTACTCTTGAAAATCACTGTGTAGATTTGCAGCCTTATACCACCTATATTTACCCAGAAGCGCTCATTTTCATTTTCCTTTTATAGTCCAGCCTGCATCTAGTGTAGCAAACAGTAAGGCCAGCCAATTCGAATCAGCCCCTTTGGGAGGTATAGCTTTTTCCCAGTCTTCCCAATTCTGGTGCCCTCCAGCTTCCACCAGTCAGTGTGGCCACTGGTCAACATGAAGAGCAACGTTAAAACAACAGCAACAACTATAGACCCCAATTGTTCTTATTTGGGAAGACTTCCATTTTCTGAAAGCAACCTTCTTGCTTCAAAATACTTCCTTTATTCTGCTCATCAACCACACCAACATTTTCTTGGCAGTGGTGGCTGACACAGAAGGAAGGGAGACCAAAAGTAGGAGAAGCCAGAGCTAATCATTGGAAGAACCAGCTAATTCTAGTTTCAGTGCTTTTTTTCTTTAAAAAAATGTTTAGGGGTACTCTCATTTTCCTACTCATAATGAAGGACTGCCTCTGAATGAAGCCAAACTTAGAGTCACAAAATGTTTAGGGGTATGTATACCCCACATCCCCCCAGAAAAAAGCACTGTCTAGTTTTATCCCTATCCACCTCCCTGCAGTTACACAAGGACTACACTGAGACCAAAGAGGAAACTAATAGGAGGTACCACTGGCCTAGACTGGTCATCAGTAAGAAGACAGGGCAAGTGAGGGCTAGTTGAGGGCAGAGGTTGGTTGGGTGTTGCTTCACTGTCCTCGTGGACCAGTCACTGTTGTTTAGTGGAGGAACCTTTCTTCATCCTTATCTCCTGACTGACCTAACTGCAGAGAGTGTTACTTGGTAAATCACCTCACTGGCTCCCACTGAAAAATAACAGAGCACGCCCCTTTTAGCATATTGGGCAAAACCAGTAAAATCTTAGAGAAATTAATATCTGCTTATCATTAAAACAAGTGGCCACCTGATTCAACAAATAATATTTTTTTAAATGGAGAAGCATCTAAAGGAACCTTTTAAGTTCTCAACAATAATATCAATATATTTAAAAAGAAAAGAAAAGATCAAACCTGTATGATTAGTTTTACTTGATCATTGCCACTCCATCTCTTGATCAAATGCATTTTTACAACATGTAAACAATAACATAACTAATTGGTAAATTAGAAAAGGATGTGCCTTGACTATTACATGTGTTTTGTGAAATCACTATTTTTATTTATTTATAAATTATATTTTTTTAAAAAAGCAAAGTTTTATATGCTATATTAGTATGTGGTTATGTGGTTTTCTAAGAATGACTTCTGTTGCTTATAAATAGCATATGCATGTAAACAGAAGGTATTTTACTGAATGGTGAAATATATTAGCAAATCAATGCCACATATACCATAAACAGATATCACTGCTTTAGATAATGTCTGAATATAAATATTTTAGAGCTGTGTGTGCCCCCAAATGTATAGAAACAGAAGTGCTACAGGAGATTTATAGGGTTCATACTTTGAAAAAAGAGAGTACAAATTATGTTCAATATATCTCTTGAAATTTTAAAAGTTTATAGTCTTCTTTTTAAATTTGTGTGTGTGTGTGTTTGTACAGTATTTGCTAAAGTCTTGAACAGTAGAGTGAGTCTTGGGCAGGATTGTGTATCCTATTTACACAATCACCCCATTCATTCTTTCTCCAGCTTCCTGTCCTCCTATTCCTATTGCCCTTAGTTTGGATTCAGGAACACCTGCTTGTGTGTGCAAAGTGTTCCCACATACACACATGAGATGGCCAATGTTTTCTCTTTGTGGTCGCCTTTTGCATTTCATAGGATGCTGATCCAGAGAGCTCTCCAGCTTCCGGGGTGCAGCTACTGAAAAGGGTGGGGAGTTGATCATTTCCCACAATACAATACTTTGGATTTTGTTCAGTAATCTAGTCTGTGCTCTTCAATGCTCAACTTTTGTATAGGCATCACAATTAACACTCTGTTGAAATGGCAGTGGTTTTCAAAATTTGGATGTTCAAAACAAAGGGCTGGACCCAAAACACCACCAGCAGAGTCATGGTGAAACTTATCATTCCTTTTCTCCCCCAGAATCATCTATGAAGAATCTCTCAATCCTTCACATCTGATTCTGAGGGTGTGCAGAGGGGCCTCAGGGGAGGGCAGGGGAGAGGAGAGTTCCATTCTGCTAGTGCAAATCAATTGTGCTGGCAGAATGGGAGCCATAGGCACTGACTCCTAGGGGCCAAGGCAGTTTGCCCCCCCCCCATGTTTTTTTAGGGGGCCAGGCTCCCATGTTGTTCAGAGGGATGCGGCACCTTCATCTCCACCCCCTGGCTCTGTGTGACATCGTGTGCATGACTTTAGGATGTTTTTGAGAAGTTGGCGCCTCCAATGTGAGCATTGAATACCACCCAAAGAAATTGTTGCTGCCATGGCTGAAGATCCTATGATCACACTGCAAGTTATATTAATTACACTTTTTAAAGAAGAAGAGAGCTCAATACTGCAGCTTTTATTTTGAAGGGAAAATACATACAGTATGTTTGGGGGCAAAACTCTTCTTCATGCTGCTTGAAGTCACTGGAGCTTACTTCTGAGTCAAGGTGCATATGATTGGACTGTAAAAATAAAATATCAATCGTCGTGATAATGAACACTAATAATTGTAGAATTTGCTGAAACCCTCTTGGTGTGTGAACTGCATTGCAATGAATGGCAGTTGGCCAAAACCTCCCTACCTATCCTTTGTGATGGAGATATTCCCAGCGGAATTTACATTCACGACTCAGAGGCAGTTCCATGTTTTTTCTGTGGGAAAGCTTTTGATGATCATAAGCCTTCTGTGTGTGTGCTTTTTGTCATTCATGTGGAACTTATTTCTGTTTTGATTGATGCCAAGTGTCTACCTACACACCATCCAATTACTCATAGACATGTTTAAAATGAATTGTCTTAGGTATTCTACATATGTTAATCAACATACTACAAATAGGCAGGGACTGTAAATGGAGTTTGGAAGGAATGCCAAATTACCCCTATTGTTAGTTCAGTTTGTTATAAAGGGTACCAACCACCTCATTTGTAGGCAGCTTTAGCCTCCTGCGTTGGCTGTAGCCACTAGAAACTTCACTCTGAATTTAAGGAATCATTATTCCAACCAGGAAGCAGTCTATATATTGTACATGACCCTGTAAAGTGGATACTTTGCTCCTGTCAACAAGTAAAAGCGGGGAGATGCTGTTCAGCTACCGGCACTCCTCGAGAATATAGCTCAGCTGAGTCCCAATTTAATTCCTAATAATAGGCTTTCAGGTTTAATGCTGAATGAAACAGGATAGTGGAAATTGCTGAAGGAAGAAGGATGAATACAAATTAACTGGAATGCATCTGATACTCTTCATTAGTACTAAATATTTTTGAATTGCAGTTGGAGTCGGCTGCAAAGTTGAAAAACTACCAATCAGTCTTCAGATGTCTAAAAGGATATCTAGTTATGCCTTGATGCACTTTTCCCATCCAGCTGATCCTAAATTGGGAGCAGCTTTCTGCTTCAGTATGCTGAGCTGTTTCTAATTAGTTTCTAATCTGCCTTAATTGCACTTAAAAGAGCAAGAACAGTGAAACAGCTGTTAGATTCCCCCTTTTACAATGTAACCAGAACCACCATTTGAAATTGATTTTTTTAGGGGGGGGGGTTGTCTTTCTAGCACAGTTTCTGGAACACAAGCCACTTGCTTGCCGCCATAGATTGTTGCGCTGTTGGGTTACCTAAGCATGATGGCCATAGATGTATGTGGATTTCAGAGATGCAATATACCCAAAAGACCATCACAGACTCAAGCTGTTTCTCCCAGGTTCCTTTATGGACTACAATTGTAATAAAAGATACAGTGTCAAAAAACCCCCCACAAAACACCATTAGGTCTACATTTCTGTACCTGCTCTCCTGGGGTATGCCCCACTGAACTTAAAGGGTCTTACAGCTCAGCAGACATTTATGGAATTGCAGTGTGAGAGTTGTTTTAAGGTAGCTTAAAGTATGAAAGCCAAAAAATATCCCCATCAAAAGTCAAGGTGTGCTCAGGCAGTTCATTGAGATGCATGAGACTTGTGTGCATGAGTATAGCAGAACGGGTTGATTTTTCTTTTTATAAACTAATTATTTAAAGCAATATTTTCAACGAGCCTTGATATTCTTCCCTTCATCTTCAGTCCATCTTCAGATGCTCCTTGCCAGCATTTTGTGGCTTCGTGAACTTGTCTTCAGCTGCCTCTCCATCCTGCTGGTTTCTTTTACCAGTTCTTTTTTTGGTCCACTCAAAAGCCTGTTGTTGTAGCAGCTTAGCGGGGAGAGAGCAAGCCCTTGAAACTGATCTATCTCTGGCTGCAGTCTCTCATAATACAGTGATGCTTAAACGCATGCCCACACCTTCCTACCTAACCAAACAGTGAAAAACCCAGCAAAGTTTAGATAAATCAGCAAGTCTCTTTCCCTTTGCCTGCCTAGCAGAGCTGCCGCAGTTTCAAAGACTTTATTTTCCCTGCACAAAATGGAGCGAGGCTGCCAAATAATATGCCTGCTAGAGAATGGCAGCTTGGGTCATGCTCAAGGTGTCCCTGAAGTGTTAGGTAGCCACAGAAGATATCCAAAGGGAAAGGGCAGCCTGAAGAATTAGGTTAAAAAGCTTTCCCGCTTTCCCATATCCCCTACTGAAACCCTCAAGGTAAAGGAGCAGTAGCTGGATTTAAAAATAAAATAAAAAAATCAGTGAACATGAAGAGATCAAATTCCAAAAAGCCCTGGAAAGTCTTGTGGAATACAAAGGAACAACAAAGGCCCCTCTTCAGACGAGTGCTCTTTGATAGGTCATCCTTTCTTTTGCTTTCCATGGATGTAAACAGACCAGAGATGGAATTGATGTAGCAGAAAGAACCAACTTGCATGAATAATCCGAGAGACAGTGTTGTGCAGTGGTTAGAGTGTTTGACTAGGACTGGGCCAGGATGGAGGTCAAATCCCCACACAGTTATGAAATTCAGTGGGTGACCTTGGGACAGCCACTATCTCTAAACTTCACCTACATCACAAGATAAAATGGGAGAGAGGGAGAATCATGTGTTCATAGCAGTCATGACTAGTAGCTAGGGAACCGGGCCATTGAAGAGTAAATGAATACTGTATTCAGGAGGTAGGAAAGAAGATTTAACAGCAGATATTTAGTCTGCCCACAATGTTATTGGCGGTTTTACATGGGCATTAAAAACATACTGGTTTGGGGTGGCCTTTTTATGGCTTGTTGCAGCTGCTTTAGATGACCAAGCTGTTTTATAAACTGCTTTAATACTGGTGTGAGTTTGGGGTGTTAAACTGGATGCCAGACACCTCTAATCCCAGCAAGTGTTAGAATTTAATCAAGGTTTATAATTCTTGAAATAGCCAGGCTAGCCTCCTGGTGAGGCGTTAGCCTGGGTGATGAGCCATTAAGGGGGAATAAGGATGCTGTGAACTCCTCCGTTGTAGGCTAAGGTTATATATGTGCGTAAATAAACCATACATCATAAAGACACCACAGTCTCCACTGTGCTTCATTTTGCAAACCCAGACCCTGGGTGAGTGCCTGGAGCCCCTGGAATTTCATACCACTCAGAGACTGACGCAACATACAGCAGTAGCAGTGCTATCTTGGTTTTGTAATCTCAAGTTTTGTTTAGTTTTTTTAAAAATAATGTTGTAGTTTATCTAGCCCAGTTGACGAATGAGGACACACCCACACCACACATTTAAATTGGGTGATTCTTCTCCCACCCTGCAACTCCTGGGAATGGTAATTTGTTAAGTGTAGCTCTATGGGGGGAAACGACAGTTCCCAAGATTCTTTGGGGGAAATCGTGTTTTAAAATGGTGCATGGCATGTAGGTTAAATGTGTGGTGTGGATCTGCCCTCAGACTTTATTTTGTGTGTTTTCATGCATTTGTATATTTTTTAATTTTGCAATAAGCCATCTTATGTAGGTTATACACTAAAAAAGCATCCTATAAATACCGCCGCCACCACCACAACAATGGCAACACTTTTCATTTATGCATTCTTAAAATTTACACCTTAGTCTCCTGGCCATGCATGGGGCCAGAGTATGCTTCCCTTCTTCAGTCCCAGGGCAAGTGAAAGGTGGAACCAATAATGTCTGGGGTTTTTTCTGACAGAGAAAGGAGGGGATCACGCCACCTGTGGCTGCTCCTTCTTTGGTTGATGAAGGGGTTGGGATCAGCACAAGGATCACATTCTGGGGAACCTTCTGGGGATCTCATGCCAGTGGTGGCGGGCACAGCAATTTACACACACACACACACACACACACACACACACACACACCCCTCTGTATCCTCCCCTCTCAGCTACTTTACACACACACACACACACACACACACACACACACACACACACACCCCTCTGTATCCTCCCCCCCCCCTCCACAAGCCAGAGGCATTATCAGAGTGCAAGGACATGCTCCAGCCACACAAACACATTTGAGTTGTGAAGCGGGACAACTGAGGGGTGCGGCCTGTGGAGAGCGGGTGTGGCTTAGGTTGTGAGGGCCGCGTAAGACTACATTTGGCACCCCCAGGCCTGAGGTTCCTTTCCTCTGGGCTGATGGAAGGCTGTCGGTTGGTCTTCTCTTTGTCATGGTGTTCTTCCAGTGTCTTCAGGCCTGGCAGAGGTTCACAGGGTAGGGGGGATCTCGGGCAGGGGGTGCTGATATCAGACTATGCAGGAGAGTATTCCTATCTGTGAAATGTTGGAAAGCATGTGGTTCTGTCTGTAAAACCTGTTTCTAGAACCGCACCTCCAACTTTGTGGGCTTGCTGGCGCTGCGCAATGCACAGTCCAATAAAAATGAGAATGCAGCAACGTTTTGTCAAAGGAACACTGGAAGCGACCAATCACAAAGGAAGGGAGGGAGGGAGGGAGGAAGGCACAAAGTGAAAGGAAATGTGTGGATTCTGTGCTTGCTTGAAGAAATGATAATAAATGCTGGCATGTAGATTAGTGTATGCGGAGGGAAAGAAGGAAAGAAGACCTTTAAAATAATGCATTAGGCTAGATCCCAGGGAAAATGGCTTCAAATGTAATTAATTGTATGGTGTTAACCAGATCAGCACAAGTCCTGAATGAGCTGGCAGGGTCATTCAAAGGTCACTGTGGGAATAAAACTGCACAATGAAAGGGGGCTGGGGGGGAAACAACATGTGGTTTAAGGCTGTGTTAAGAGAGAAAGGGAGGAATCAGCATGTCATTCTGCTGAGATAGTTCTGTAGTCTGTGCACATTCATAAAAAAAAGTGGGAGGCACAATTGCTTGAGGGGACACCGTGAACTGATTTCCATATACTAAAGCACATGCCAGAAGGGAAGTGAAAAACAGCAAGCTCTGCTACTGCTCTGGTTGAATAGTTTGCAATGCAAACAAGGGCTACAGGCTGTTATCACACAGGGTTTTTTTCTTTTCTTTTGGAAGCTGGATATGTTTCATTAACATAAGACATTTGCAAACATTAGGTTGGAGGGAAGATCCTATACTGCCGGGATGGGGAACCTGCGTCTCTCCAAGTGTTCACAGACCTCCGGAACGAATTAAGTACTTAACCCAAGGTACCACTGTACAGATGATGAAGGATAGCTGTTAACTTTTATTTTTTTATTTTTAAAACTGGCATTTGAGTAGGACCGGAAAGCACAGGTTGAGTTGGGTGGGTCAGCAAAACCTGCAACAAAGAACAGCAGTTTAATTTCACAGTTACGGAACCTGGTGTTTCCTGGGCTAACAGATTGTCCTCAGTAGCACGCCAGAATAAGGCGTTTGCTTCTTGGTTTTTATGTTGTTTTAGTGCAACGTGGCCATATCTTGCATTATTGCCCAGGAGGACTCCCCTGAGTGAGTGCCTGAGGGTCCTGCTCTTGCCACTTACCATCTGGCCTGGGGCGGGGCCTGAAGCCTCATAAGGACTGCATGCGGCTTGCTGCCTGCTGCCCAGGAGGACTCCCCTGAGTGAGTGCCTGAGGGTCCTGCTCCTTCCTGCCACTTACCATCTGGCCCAGGGCGGGGCCTGACAGGCCTCACTAGGACAGCTGTTACTGCAAGAGGGGCACAGAGTGGTTTTAAAATGTTTTTTAAAATTTTCTTTTGGATTTTTTGTATGTGGGGGGTGGGGGTGGGGTGGATGTTTGGTTGGGTTTGGGGAATTATTTTTTTTATTTTGATGTTTTTGTAATTTTTACATTTTTGTTGTTGTATTGTTTTATTGGTTTTGTTTGTTTGTTTAAGGTGTTATTTTGTTCTTAGGGGGAGGGGTCAGGGCTGCCGGGGAGTGGGCCCCAGCCCACAAAATGGCTGGGGCATGTTCCACAGGGGGGGATGCACTGGGACAACTGATCTCAGTGATCACGGGTAGGAGGAGGAGTTACGCTAAGACTAGACCATGTCGTTACAGAGGGGGCAGGCTTAGTCGTTATCTGAGGACTATTCCTGCCTCCGGGTCTGGTCCTGACCGGATGGATACTAGAATCAGCAAGGGATACCCACATGACCTGAAGGTGCTGCTGTGCAATGCCAGGTCAATGATTCATAAGACCACTGCCATCCATGACTTGATCATGGATGGAGGACTTGACCTGGCATGTGTAACAGAGACTTGGTTGGATGAAGCAGATGGGCCTGTCCTTGCCGCTGCTTGTCCACTAGGTTTCTCTTACGCACAGCAACCCAGGTCATGTGGGCGGGGAGGGGGGGTTGCAGTGATTTTTAGAAAGTCATTAGTTTGCACCAGGCGACCTATTGGGAAGACCCAGTTCTCTGAGTGCATGTTCTGGAAGTTGGGCAATAGGGGCAGTACAGGATTCCTTTTGGTGTACCGACCTCCCCGCTGCACCAAGGATTTCCTGCCCGAGTTGCTTCAGGTCGTGGCGGATGTTCTCCTGGAGACACCCAGCTTGGTTGTCCTAGGGGATTTTAACATCCATGCCGACACGACCTTACAAGGGGCCGCTCGGGACTTCGTGGAAAGCATGGCCTCCATGGGGCTGTCCCTGAATAAGTCTGGCCCAACCCATAGCCGCGGACATGCCTTGGACCTGGTGTTTACCTCTATGGATGTTGGTGATCTGACACTAACTAAAAGCGAAACGAAAGAAGTGCCATGGTCAGATCACTTCCTGGTGCAACTGGACTTCTCTGCGACCCATCCCCTCTGCAGGGAGGTGGGACCAATTCGGATGGTCCGCCCCCACCACTTAATGGATCCAAATGGTTTCCAGAGAGTGGTAGGGGATGCTTTATCCCATGTTGATGGCCTTTCAGCTGATTCCCTGGTGGCCCACTGGAATGTGGAGTTAACCAGGGCTATTGACTGTTTGGCTCCGAAGCGCCCTCTCCGATTGCATGGAGCCCGGACAGCCCCGTGGTTTTCCACGGATCTGAGGGCAATGAAACAATCGTTGAGACGGCTAGAGCGCCGGTGGCGGATAACTCATTCCGAATCTGACCGGACACAGGTTAGAGCTCAACGTCGAGCCTACCAAGTGGCGATAGCGACGGCGAAGAAGAATTTCTTCACCACCTCTATTGCATCTGCAGAAAACAGCAGCAGGAGACTTTTTCAGGTGGTTCACAATTTAGCGGAACCACCTGCAACATCGGGGCCCAGTACGGGCCACATGTTCTCCTGCAATGATTTTGCAAAGTTTTTTGCAGATAAAATCGCTCAGATTCGGGAAGAAGTAGACTCCACCGTGGGAGCAGAACCGGGGCGGGAGAGTGCTAGAGTTCTGTCTGGTCAAGTTGAGTGGGATCAATTCCAATCTGTTACCTCCGAGGATGTGGACAGGCTGCTTGGACGAGTGAAACCAACCACCTGTCTCCTGGATCCTTGCCCATCCTGGCTTATAAAAGCTAGCCGGGAAGGACTGGGCGATGGGCTTCGTGGGGAGGCCCAGCCAGATGGGCGGGGTATAAATAATAAATTATTATTATTATTATTATTATTATTATTATTATTATTATTATTATTATTTTATTATTATTATTGTACAGTATTTTTCCCTCAAAAATCAAGTAAACCAATATACTCCTTCCCCTACAAAAAAGCCCAACAGAAAAAGCCCCCAAAATCATGTCCAGAAAAGCCACAGGAGAAGCTGTGGAAGGAAGTGAACAAATAGCACACCAAAGCAGAAGAGGCTGCAGAAGATAAATGGGCTGGTTTGGTTCTGAGGCGTCAATGACATTTTAGCTACAAAAAGAATGCATTTATCCAGCACAGATATCAATATCTTTCCTTCAGGTGCAGTAGTACTGGAAAGGGAGTCAGGCAAGGCAATCGGCTGACAGGCGTACCTAGGCTTGGACAAGACAAGAGGGGGAGGAACAGGGGGGAGTTGCTTTCATGCAGCAAGTTCACTTTCTTAACTTGGCTTTTGTAGAGAGGTCCAGACATCCAGGCTGAGGTCTTTGAGCAATGTTAAATCATTGTGTTGGTTAAGATGTTTAGTGACTACGAGTGTAGAGGTGCCTGGAGGTTCTGAAGGCAAGATCCAGAAAGTAATCCCAAGGCTGTGTAATGAAAACTCTTACTGCACCAGGCACTCAGGCTGACATACCTTTACCTCAGTGACCTGAGGCTGTTAAACATTTATTCCTACACTTTCAAAGTGTTGTAACAGATTTTTGCCACTCAGGAGACATGCAGCTGAAAACCACACACACCACTTTGAAGACTTAGGATGCTGGATTCCTATCATAAGAACCACACTTTCGTTTTAGCAGACTACCATTGCCATGAACTTACGCATGTTTTAAAAACACAACTCACAGTGACATTTTCATGACCATCACCTCCCTCATTTAAATGTCCTACATGTTGTCCAAAGGTATAAACTGCTACTAGGCAATCCGGAACAATATTTCATAAATGGCTTATCTGCCAACTGCCCAATGATTTTCAAAACTGAACCAGTTTTCTGTTATGCTTTTCACAGCAATGTTTACCTGTTTGGCAGAGGAAAAATCTTTCACTGAACAGGTATGCAAATCAAGTTCTATTTTTAAATCTGGTTTCTGGATGTAACTCCCCCTCGCATATGCTTGAACATGCTACTAGACCCAGGATCATCCCATGAAACTCAATCTGCTGAAAAAGGGAAGTAATTCTTCAGACAGCAGATAGTTAAACCACGGAATTCATGATTTATTTACTTATTTATAAAATTTCTTTATCATAAAGTCCCAGGGCAGGATACCACAATATAATCATAGAATTTGGGGATGGGGGACCAAGTTAACAGTTTCTACAATTACCGTATTTTTTGCTCTATAAGACGCACCAGACCACAAGACGCACCTAATTTTTGGAGGAGGAAAACAAGAAAAAAAATGTTCTGAATCTAGGAAGCCAGAACAGCAAGAGGGATCGCTGCACAGTGAAATCAGCAATCCCTCTTGCTGTTCTGGCTTCTGTGATAGCTGTGCAGCCTGCATTCACTCCATAAGACGCACACACATTTCCCCTTACTTTTTAGGAGGGAAAAAGTGAGTCTTATAGAGCAAAAAATACAGTACCTACCACAAGATGTAGTGATGCCTATCAACACGGATGGATTTAAAGGGAGTTTAGATAAATTAATGGAGGATAAAGCTAAAAATGGCTGCTAGCCATAAAGACTATGCACTACCCCCATTCTCAGATGTGATAAACCTATCACTAATAGCTCACAGGAATTACAAGTGCTGTTGTGCTGTGTTGTGGGCTTCTCATAGGCCATAGTGGGAGCAGAAAGCTGGACTAGATAGGCTGGTCTCGCCTTAAAAATGTAAAGGGACCCCTGACCATTAGGTCCAGTCGTGGCCAACTCTGGGGTTGCGGCGCTCATCTCGCTTTATTGGCTGAGGGAGCCGGTGTACAGCTTCCGGGTCATGTGGCCAGCATGACTAAGCCGCTTCTGGCGAACCAGAGCAGCGCACAGAAACGCCATTTACCTTCCCGCTGTAGCAGTACCTATTTATCTACTTTATCTCACCTTATGTTATGACAAAATGCTGCTTGCTGAGAGATGTGTAGGAAGACTCAAAGGGTGTTGCTATGTAGTCACTGGAATAGTTCACTTGCTTTCCTCAGCTGATTTCTCTCCCCTGCCCAGCCTTCACCTCTCACTGTCTGAACCACCTTGCCTGAATTTTCCAGAAGCTTCCTAAATAGTCCCAGGCCACCTGCCAATCAGGCTACAATTGTTCAGCTGAGAACACTTGAAAGAAGTAGGCTCAGAAACAATCAGCTATGATAGGTGGTCACACTGCAAGAGTCACTGGCTGCTTCCATTTGTTATCTCTCACCCAGTTTCTTCTTCCTTTCTTTATCAGGGTGGCTTCTAAGTGGCTTTCAAATATAAAATCAATTACAAAATGATGCAAACACGCATAATTAAAATGCACACTAAAAACATTTCATTGAAACATTAAAATAAACACCCACAATTAAAATGTACAAGAAGGAAGGTTCAAACAGTAATTTAAGACAATTAAAGACAAGATTCATGTCAGGATATTAGGGGAATGGATACCTAAATTTCCCCCTGTAAAGAGATAACACCAGTGTTTTCTAGCACTGGGTATGCTTCTGACTACCTCCAGGAATTTGATATCTAGTAAGCAGGCATGGCATATTTTAAAATAAAATATGTTTTATAATAATAATGTCTGAAAATTGTCAGTAATCTCCCCCACCCACCCAACTCAAGTCTGAAGATGGCTGAAAAGGAATTGCATTACTAAATGCTGTTTCAATGTAACCCTTAATTTCTACAGATGGAAAACTTTGTTTATTCAACAATGCATCTTTATAACTGTTGAGTTTGGCTTTGGCAATTGTGAGTGTCCAAAAGCCAGTGTCTGGTTTGGCCTTTTTAAGTAAAAACTTAATGTTAAAAGCAGCCCTGCCACATGGGAAGCATCAAAGCAGCAGTAGCAAAGGCCATAGCCTCTATTTTTAAGGCAGCTTTTATTTCAATAATGCTGATGGCTGAGGTTTAGCTTTCAGTTCCTCTTCCCCCTTGTGATTCAGATGCTTTTAACTATACCATTTTTAAGGGACTAAATTGAGAGTATTTCATGACTCCGGTTTTGATTGAAAGTCAGAAGTGGTCTATTCATGGGGAAAGATGCTCTGAAATCAGCACTGAGCCGAAACCTCCTACTGTGCTGGGACTACAAAGTGTCGGACAGAACATTGGCAATGTGAGCGAGAAGCCTTTCGTTATCAAAACTGATGGCCAAACATTCCTCTGTGCATATGTGTGCATATGGGAGATGGGCTGGTGTGTGAGCTGTCTGTGAACAGGTACATCTCTAAACACAAGATATACCTATTCACTCCTCTCCTATTTTGAAGTATTCATATTTGAAAGGGTAGGAAATCCTTTAAAAACTGCTTGAAACATTCCTTTGTCTAAAAAACAAAACAAAACAAAAACCCTCACCATTATTATAGTTATTATTTGTCCCGCCTTTCCTCCAAGAAGCTCAAAATGGCATACATGGTTTTTCTCCTCCTTCATTTCAGCCTTCCAACAACCCTGAGCACTAGAGGCTGGTCCAAGTTCACCCAGTGACCTTCAGAGTGGAAGAGCAGGGGATCTTAACCTGAGTCTTCCCAGTTTTAGTTTGATATATGAATGAGTTCTTCTAGGACCATACTAGCTCTCCTTTATATTCCTAAAGCCCCTGAAGGCAATTGCCAGAGTGCACAAAGACTAGTTTGTAGCATAAGAACTTCCTCATGTATTGCAGCCCACCTGTCAGAGACTGCTTGAAATGCTTCTAATTTTTTTCCTCATGTACCATAATGTGGGGATCAACTGTAATCTCTTTACCCTGTGGATCATGGTGAGTCCATATGTTAGTAATTAACAATTTCTGCTGAATGCTTGATAGAGACTCCATGTACCTTGTGGGAGCAAGCACAATGAGTCCCACGAGAACAACAGGGCTCCCCCTCCCTTTGTTTGTGCAGCCCAGCACTCTCCAAATCAGCTCTGGGGTATTGCGAGACACACCCCCCCCAAAAAAATAGTGTTGGGGGAGGAAAAGAGAAATTGTTCCATTGGGCAAGCAAAAATGCTTGTGCTGCTGGAATGATCATGTTAGTGTGGGATTTCACCCTATGCACACTGGCCAGAAAATGTGCTTCTTACCTGGAGAATGTACAAAATGCAGTTGAGATAAGCACATTCTCCTGGACCTGTTGGGGATTGTACATAATGTCTGGAGAATGTACAAAATTCAGTCAATATATGCACAGTTCTCAAGGCCTATTAGAAATTATGTATAATCACTGGGAAATGTGCACAATTCCCTCTTCATTGAAGGAATAATAATAATAATAATAATAATAATAATAATAATAATAATCCCCCCACCCTGATGCAGGTTTTCCAAAAGCATGACATAGTGGAATTAAAAAGAAATAATAATTCTACAATTAATGGAAGGAATATGTGCACATTTTCCATGAGGTCTGGTTGATGTGCACATTGTCCATTGATGTGCACACACATTAACTGCTTGATAGCTACCTCTATCTATCATCTATCTTATATATAACACATTTTATTATTATTTTTTTCCCCACTCAGCAGGGTCAGAGTGAGGCTAGACTGGAACACACTGAGTCCAGTGCTGAAACTGCAAAATCCAAAGGATAAAGGGAGCAATAAGGTTTCAGAGGTGAGGGAGTTAGGGCAGAGGGTAACGGGTCTAGTGATTACAGCAATGACATGGTTTTTTTTTTGTGTTGTCTCTGAAATACACTGAATTTCAGAACTCAGGCAAGGTGAATAAAGAAAAAAATATCATTTGTATCCAAGTCTTACCTGCTGAGTCTTCTTAGGAACAAAATACTCCAGGGAAAAAGGCTTTGCAGTGACACTGGGAGAACTGGTGGATGACCACAATGAGCCACTGGACACAAATGGCATACCTTGTACAGTAGCTTCTAGTTCCCCATGGGGAATTTAAAATGGCCACGATGCCCTAGGTTAGGTATAACCTTGTGTTTGCAACAGCATTCAATGTGTAGCATGTGCATATTTGTTACATTCAAACATAGGAAGGAATTAGAGGATAGGGGTATCAAATCTGATTGTTTCCTATTTACCGCTTACCCGTATTATCAAAGCCGGACAGTGAAAATGAAATCTGTAGGTGGTACATGAGGTTGTTTCTAATGGTTGCATTTTCTCAGCGTATCAGCTTATTCATATATGAAACAGCATGCTATGAGGCGGCGGCGGGGGGGGGGGAACCCTGTGACCATAAGTTGGTTAGACATGAGGATGACACAAGTAAATTTCATTCCTGTCATGAGATATCTTGATGGGTATATATTGTGCGTTATCATGAATTGCCACAGCTGCAAGGGATTATTTTTCCAAGTAATGATGGCAGAACAGAATACTCAAACATGTCTCTAGCTTTTAGCTCAGCTATGAAATTAACCAATGTTATCATTGAAATGTGGCTCCTGCTCATTTTTATACATCTTTTGAAAGGGATTTTGGAACTCTCATTAATCGGCAAACTGAAAGTTTGCTGTCTGAAACACTCCTTTGTGCAGGATAGGAACACGAAGATTTCTCAGGGCCCTCCTCCTTAAGTACAAAGGTCTAAGTTGCGCAATAATGATTTAACTAAATTTTAGTAGAATACAATCCAGTCATTAAAAGAGAGAAAGATTTTATCTTCTAACCTTTGCTTTGGTAACCTTTTTCCTAATATGCAGGCTCCTATTCCTTTTCCCCTATGTTGTTCTTTAATGTGCTATGTAAGCTGATGTAGAGAAATTGAGAAAAACAATGAATTGCTGGCTGTAATAAAATGGTGGTTCTTCCTGTGCTACTTAGTTCTGAAGGCACAAACACTTTGCTGATGCTAAAATGGTACAAAAGCCCTGCAGCCCTAAATTTGGCGGCTGAAATATTTACAGTTCTACATTTGAGCCCCCCCCCCCCAAGAATTGATTCACACTTGCACACCTATTTTGACATTGGTGTCTTAGCATTAGAAGACTTAAAACACTGACCCTCCAAACAGCAGCGTGGTATGGCCGCCACATGGTTGTCCCAGAAGACATTATGATCATTAATATTTATTTCATTTCTATACTGCTTAATATTTTTAAGAATCTCGAAAGCAGTTTACCGCCTACATCAAATGATACAATCCAGAATAAAACATCACAGAAGAAATTCAAGTATAAAGTATACATTCAAAGCAACATAACTAACAGTAAACGAAAATGTTATCTTAAAGATTTTTCTAAAAGAAACATTACAAATGAGGTCAGTTACAGAATGCTCATTTAATGCAGCAAAGTTGAACAAAAAAACCCAACCCCTTAAATGTGGCACAATGGGTCAGCATGTCTAGCTATTAATGGGAAGGTTGAATGGATTCAGAAGTACCTCCAAGGACATACCTGCTCCTTCAGGGGGCGTGTAGTTCCATCAAGAGCAGGTCATCTCCCAGCCATCCAGTCTCAGGATCCATCCAATCTTATGCAGCCTGCCCTACCCCTCACCATACCTCTCCCTACCCTAAACCTCTGTGATTGGGGCCCCCACCTGCTACCCCCAGCTCTTCTCTTCCCAGACTCATCCTACACCCCTTTATTTAACCCCCCCATGTTTTATGAAAAACCCAGAGGTCAGAAGCTATTTAAAACAATTCAAAACTTTTTAAAGAGGACAATAAAAACAGCAACAGAGCTCCCAACAGAAACCCCTAGACAACCCAAGAGTTTGTTCCAGTTTTTAGTAGCTGGAGTCACTCAGGGCCCTCCCAGGCCAGATGGAAAAGGCCTTCCAAGCAGGGAGTAGGTCAAATCTTCCAGCACTCACAAATTCATCTGCATTTTAGAGTGCATTTCTTACTATATGCATCTTTGTGTGCAATTTTGCCTAATGTGCACAATTTACCAAAGCAATTTCCCCAAGTATCATGCAATTTTGTATGCGATTTCAAATAAAAATGCATTTTATACATATTTTCCCTCCAAAATGTGTATTTGTAACTTGGGTGGAGAAAAGCATTGCAAAATTCAGAGGAGTGCAAATTTCACAGGATTGCTGTGCTTTAGTTTGTGTATCGTTTCAGAACGGGTGAGTTAGAGAGGTTTGCAAACTGAAATGAATTTCTCCCCCATCCCTATTTTCGACTGCCATGTGAGGTGCTTGAAGGTGTCATGGTACCCATGGATGCCACATTGAAGATGCCAGTACTAGAGTGTAAGTGCTGTTGAACTCAGTGACACTTTTCCCCAAGTCAACATGCTTAGGCTTGCCCTGCAAATGTGTGAATCACCTCCATTGTAAAACACTGCAGTGAAAGTGATGTCAAGCAGCATAAATACAAAAGCATCAGTGGGGTATTTGATCTGTGATGGTTGTTTCACCCATGCAAAGTCTTCACTTGGTGTTCCAATGTATCAGCTGATGCAACTTGCCCTAATTGAGAATGTTTCTTTACAAGAGAGCCCTCTTGTTCCTATGTGAGGGCTGTTAGCTTCAGCAGCTCGAGTTGTATCAATTTTCGGAGGTTATCAGGGAGAAAGAGGGCATTTCCAAACTTGCTGCAACCCTCACTATAATGATCTCAGACATGGCACTTTCAACTTCTAATTCTCAAAAATCATTTGGAAAGCACTCCATGCTAGTTGAAGGTTAAAGTGAAGCTTCTATTAGTGCACACAGCGGTAATCCAATCTTGAAGTGACAAAGGGATGACTGTGGTGAGGTTTATATCCCAAAGGAAAGGTTGCAGTCTCATTACTAGATCTAGAGGGGGGTAGCTGCTGATATTTCACCAACTCCATCTAGCTGAGTATTCAAAAAAGACACTTAAAACTGTGCCACTTATTGGAAAACCTAAGTCAACTCCTTGGTTGAAGGGAAGTATCCGTTCATCTCTGTCTTCCATATTCTTCTATCAAGCAATGCATTATTATTTCTTCAAGTATTACATTTTGCATATTCAAGTGTTGTCATTGTTTTGCCCTCCCAACTTATATTCTTCAGTCTCAGGCCAGGCAAATCTATCTTTATTAACAATTCTGTGAAGTTGCTATTTACTTGCTCAGTAGGAGTTTGACCCTAGATGTCCCATGATCAAAATCCTCTTCTCTGTAACACTGTCTAGACTTCCATTCTTAGTATCTTCGACAGGTTGAATAATCTGAACGAGTTGATTTACTGATTAAAGGTTCTAGTCAACGTTACTTTTACTCAGGTAAACCTGCTGAAATAAATGGACATAACTAAAATAGGTCTATTAATTTCAATAAGTCTACACTGAGACAACCCTAAATGTTTGAATAGAATTCTGTGACCTCGTCATATTGGACCCAACCTGCAGGTTCCTCAGAAGTTGTGTGTTTCTCATACATTTCATAGGATTGTAGAATTGGAAGGGACTAGAATCATCTAGTTCAAGCCCCTGCAATGCAGGAATTGAATTAGAAGGAATTAAATCTTGTGGGCATGTTCAGAGGTTTTGTTTTTCCCCCCAATGCCAGAATCATATGCCTCCATGATGGCAGGAAGAAATCATGCCACCAGTGGTGGTACTGGTCACCATATAGTATTCTTTCAAACATTACCAGAAGCAGCCTGGAATAATCAAGGCCACAGTGGTTGTCATGATTCAGATAACATATGAAGCAGCTCTTGTTCTTACATCTTCCAAATATCTTAAAATACTGACGAGGAAATGTTCTGGCTTCTACATACCTTACCAAGATAAGTACCACAGAGACAAAAACAATTTTCATAAAATGATACTTTTGGGGAACCTTTGTGAGAAAAACAAATAGAGCTACTCAAGTGCCTCTCATTAATCTTTGCCAAGGCTTCAGCAATGTCAAACCTGTTAGTGATCATTCAAAAAGCATCGGTGGAAGTGTTTAAATCATATCCGTTGCGAACAGGAATGATCAAGTGAAATATTTCCTGTTTCCATAAGGTCACAAATGTATAATACCTGTTCCAATTGACAAAGAATCTAAAGCTTGCTTAAACATGCACTGTGTGTTTGCAGTACAGAGAGTTATTTAGGATCCAGTCTAGGTAAAGTTCAGCCCCTTTCAAATGCCTACTACTGATTTTGCTGAGATTCGTAATTAGCAGGGTTTGGTATACATGTTTGTCTAGCTTGTAATGTTTGGCTATATTTCAAATTGAGTATCGTTTCCCCAATAAATTGCTTTCCAGCTCAAAATGCTCAATAAGATTTTGCATAAGCGAGGTCAGAGTTCAGCAGACCTGACACCCAAAGCTAGGTGCTTTGTTGGTGGAGACACGGAAGGTTCTTTTAAAAATGTGTGGGTTTTTTTTTATATATACACGGTAACTACCTAACTCCTGATGAAACTCTTATAGTTTGCTCTGAATTATGTGACTTGATGAATTCACTGCTTTTACCAAGCCATACTATAACTTGTAATTAATGGGCATGAATAACTTGTACCCATTACCTTCATTGGTATCCATTAATTTGATACAACTTTATTTGTCCATCTGTTCCAGGTCTAGTTCAGTATTGACTACACTGACTGGCAGTAGCTCTCCAGGGTTTTAGGCAGGTTTCTCCCAGCCCTGCCTGGAGCTGCCAAGGATGCTCTGCCATTGAGTTACAGTCCTTGCCCCTTCATGTGAATAACAACTGCATACTCCTCAACTGTCCTGGTGGGACATCCCATTTTTGTTTTGTTTTGTTCAAGAGCACAGCACCCATTTGGGGCACAGCCTGAAAAAGCATGTCTTTGGGGGCCACAATATCATATGAGTCACGTGACTCACGAAGGAGCGTTATCAGTGGACTGTAAATAAATTATAATTGAAATTGTCTAAAGGGTAAAAAACAAAAACAAAACAGCTTCTACTGAAGCTCTATACATTTTCAGACAATATTCTTTTTGGATCTAATGACTAGCATGGAAAATTGTTGAACTAGATAAATGCTTTCCAGTCAGTGTCCTGTTAATTTCTCATTAGACATCTGGTATGTGTTATTTTTGTGAGCAAAACAAACAGGTGGTAGACGCATTACAGCACTGGGAAGGACCTGAAGCCAGTTCTCTCACTTTTCTATTTTCCTCTTGCTTATCCCCTTGCAAACCTGGATCCACTGAGCCTCTGTTATTGGTTACACATATTCATTCTAATCTAAAATACCTTTGCTTGGATTTGAAAGGAAGCTTCAGTGAAATCAACCAAGCCTACTCTGTGTTCTAAACTGAACAGCAGCAAGTCTCTCTAACAGAGGTGTGGCTGTGGTGTAAACAAGAAAGCACCACCTGCAATTGCAGTTCTCTCTGGCACATAGATATGTATCAGTTAACTGAGCTGCACACATGATCCCGTGTGCATATATTTCCTTTGACAATGACCTACCTAATAAATAATAAAATTTACTTGACAAAGACTATTGGTAGTGTTTCGATTGAGTTACTAATAGTAACCTAAATGGTATTGGAGGGTGCCATTTGCAATGAGGAGCTGGAAGGATTTTCAGAGGCCTGCTTCAAGTAGACAGACTCTAGTAACACCAGAAACTCTTCTGAGCTTTGCCTAACTCCCAGCTCCAATCCCAAAGGCTCATCAGTCTTCCAGACAGCTTCAGATGTCTGCTAAATGCATGTTAAATACATGTCTTCAAAATATAACCAGAAATTTAAGTCAACATATATAGAAGAAATCTTTCTGTACCCTTTCTGAGGGTGGGATTCACACTTGATATGGGGAACAGTTACTGTAAGTCTAAACATCAACAGGAAATGACTGAGGTGTCTATGGGAAATCACCCACCCATCTTCTTGACAGGTTGCAGAAAAATCTTTTTTTTTTAAATAATATTTATTACTTTTAGAACTTACAAAAAGGAAAAAGAAGAAAAAAGACAAAAAGAAAAAAACAACAAAAAAGGGAAAAAACAATACAATACAATATATAATATAAACAATACAAAACACAACATTAACCTAAACAAAACAAAACAAAAACAATTTAAAAACATACATTGTACCATTTCAGTAGTCTATCTTTCATACCCTTGTTTCATCGACCTCCTCTCACCTCCCTTTTTGTATTCCACTTCTATTAATTGTTTCAGCAATTCCTTTCCATCTTTCTCTATTTTCTGTCATATAAATATCTTAACTTATTTTTACCCTTATTTTCCATTAATACTATAATGCTAATTTATACTTAACTCCTTATAACATTTCAACTAAAGCCATAAGATTTCATTCCAACATTTTTCTAACACTCAGTAATTTTACAATATTTCTATTTCTGAAAATAAACTTTAAACCTTTTTCCAATCGTCTTCCACCATCTCTTCTCCCTGGTCTCGGATACTGCCAGTCATTCGTCAATTCCAAATAATCCATCAACCTGGTGATCTTCTGTCCGAGGCTCTTAACTCTTTTCCAAGTCCCTTCTGTAGGTCTTCTTCATATTTATACATGCACTTTACTTTGTCTTCTACTGATCTTGTTCTTATTTTCCTTCCTTTGATACTGAAGAGCAGATCTCGGGGAAGCTCCAACCCAGCAATGCTTTTATTCCTTCTCGACAGGTCAACCAAATCTCCATGGTTAAATCTAAAATCCATAAGGTATTTCAGGACATGTTTCAAAATTCCTCCAAATCCAAAGGCCCCCACAGCTCCAATCTCCTCATGACCCAAGTCCAAATCCCAAAAGTCAGTAAATCCCTGCATGAAGGGATCTGTCCAACTTTCCTTCTCCAGTCCAGGCAGGGCTCCGGTCCTCAAAATCTGACTTTTTCTAAAATCAATCATAAAAGGCCTCAACTTATAGTCCTCAATTTGCCTCTGTAAGGCTGGGACTCCCACTTGTATTACTTTAGGTTCAACAACAGCAACTTTCTCCTTCGCCTTCTCAACAATTTGCCCTGTCAAAGTAGATTCCTGTATCAGATCCTGAATAATTTCTGTATTGCTAGCCACTTTTTGTCCCAAGTTAGTCACTTTTTGTCCCAAGTTCTCAATTTTGGTAGTCATGACATCTGTCTTCTTGTGGAGTTGTTCCAACGAGTGACTTATCTTGCATAATGCAATCACTAAAGCTTCTTCTGTCGACATTCTCAAATAGTCCAAGGTCAATCCCTGATTCTCACAGTCTCTTATCTTGCAGCTGGTTCCCCCAGCTCAGCTCTTATAACAGTTTCAAAAGCTCCCTCTAGAGGGAAACAGTTTCTATTTGTGTCAATCCTTTTAAGCACAGTTCAAACAGTAAATATTGTTTCAATTTTCAGTTACTTTTCCTCCTTTTTAAACGCAGAAGAGGGCAATGGAAACAATATATTTCTCTTATTTAGCTAACTGTCAAAATACGTTCTATTCACCGCCAATGAACTTCAAAACGTCAATCTTACTGGCAGAACCCTTTCCAGGTTCAGAGCAGTGGTGATTTAATTTTCAACACTCTCTCCTGCAGGCTTGCGCGATCCAAAATTTCCCCCCTCTTCTCCTGCTTCCAAGGGGGTTTAATAGTTTTAATCGATGGAAGTTTAATCCTTTGCAGAAGACTTTCCAAGACCTTAGCTTGCAGTGTCTTTGCTTTAATCTATTTACAAAAGGGGAAGGCGGACTTCCTGTTTAAAACCTTCCCGTTTCGGTGCCAAATTAAGACATTTATAGATCCAATTTTCCGTTCTACTCACGGGTAGTTGTTTAAAATCGAATTGTCCACAGGAAAAAGTCAGCGCTCTCCGGCAACAGCAATGCGGCTTCACTCCGTGAAAGAAGCAATCAATTCGAAGCACCGCGCCGCTCACCCCACGTCACTCCGGATCCCCGAAACCGGGTCTCCCCGCGAGTAGGGGAGGCGCAAAAGGTGCCAGCCGAATCCCAGGTTCACAGGCTTCTCCCGCCTGTGATTTTTAGTGGGTCTCCGCCTTCGCCGTGGCAGCCAGACCCTGTTTCCACGGAGTAAATTCCTCCCAATCAGAGGAATTCCGCCATTGCCAGAGGCGCTAACCTGGAAGTCCCCAGAAAAATCAACTCAAGAGTGTGCCCTGTTAAATATGTTGGGCCAATGACAAGTCTGGACAGCCCTATTGGAGTCATGAAATCCAGAGCTGGATGGATGTTCAGATCTCCCTGAAAAATCATCCTGAGTGTTCTTCAAATGTGAGTCAACCTCCAACAAGTCAGGAAGGGAGACTGAATGACACCAGAGTGTGTGGAACAACAATAGAATCCCTAATCTCTCTGAAGTTTCCAATCCAAGATATAAACGTTTCAGACTGGCATTCAGATGGGTAAGAATCCTGGAGGTGAATTCATTTTATGTCTGTTGACTACGCCTTTATTTGTTGATTTTCTAATATTATGACTGCTACTTGGTTTTATTTATGTTTTGTAAAAAGACCTGGAATCATGTTTTGATTAAAAGTAGTGTAAAAATGTCTATACAACCATAAATAAATAGGCATGTTTACTCCGATTGCACTGGGGTTCATTGGTCTAGTTCAGATATTTCAGTTGGGTTGCAATCCTGGTTTGCAGCCAGAGCTTAGCCACAGTCCCTCAGTTTAGATGTACCATGAAACTATGGTTTTACAAATCCTAGAAGTATTGCATGAAGGCATGTAGGGGAGGGAAGAGATCTGATAAACTATGGTTTAATCTAATACCAATATATTATTTGGGGCATGAGAAGAACAGAAATGAAACTAGTGAGTGAAAAGCAAGAATCCATTTGTCAAAAGAGTTTCTTTAGAACTCACAAAGGTTTTAGTTTTTGAAAAGACATAATTTTTTGAGACAGCCATTTTACCCATCATCTTATAGTGTACCCTTTAAAAATGATTCTCTGTTCTGTTCAAGCTCCTGTACTTTAGAATCAGTTCACTTTGTTTAAAACCCATTGTAAAAATGTCACTGTTCATACAGCCCAGTGCTGTAGATGACTTTGTACTATTCTTTGCACTTACATCACCTATATTAATTTCAACTTTCATTAATCACTTCCACCAGTCTAGGCAACATCCACTTTTTTGTTGTGATTTTAGTCCTTTCTCCCAAAATTCCTTGTGAAACAGGGTGCATTAAGAATCTTTTCAATTTGTCAGCTTTTATGCTTTTAGGAAGTTTATGAACTCTGTGTGTGAGAAGCTGGAAAACATATGGTCAGAATACAATAACATCACATTTCTGATATGAACAAACAGAAATTAACAATAGGTGATACCTGCATAAATTGTGTACTTTGTAAAACATGCTTGCCTAATAAGTACATTATTGTGATGTACCTTCAGCCATATGGTGAAAACACAATACTGGACTAGTTGGGTGGCTGGCCTGAATCCAGTAGGCTCTTCTTATTTTTATGGGTTCTTTTCAGATCTGACCATTGGTCATGCTGGTGTCCAACCACATATGGATAGCCACAGGCTCTCCATCCTTGAGCTACGAGCTATAGATACAAGGAGGCAGGTTTTCACTTGCTTATCTCTGGCTAGAGCATCACAAAGGTTAGCGTGTGTACAGTTCCCTAATCTTTTGTGCTCTGTGAGCACATCCCTTTTCAAAAAAAGCCAAGATTCTGCCAATTAGCTGTTCAAGAGCGGGTGATGGGGACTGAATTCAGTCCCCTCCTTCCCTTTCAAACATCTGATTGGCAGGATTTCTTCTTCTTCTTTTAGAGCTATATTCTAGCTGCTCTGCAAACACTCTAGTGGATCATCAGAGTCTGTATATGTAAACTGATGTCTTCATATAGATCATAAGCAGATGAAGGTGTTGCTGTTTGTAAAGAGATAGGCGCTTTGGGGTCCCTTGCTCTAGAGTTTGAGTCATTTTAAAGCTTTAATCCTCAAAAATCAATGGGGGTTTTCCTAGTGCAGGTGTTTTTGAAGATGAGCATGTAAATCTCAACAACATGAAAACAAAATGTCAAGAACTACTGACAATATAAAAGGCTCTGCGATTCGTCTTATCCTTTGGGTATATTTGTATGACAAAAGATGATGGAAGATAGTTGTCTGCTGGGGGAGGAGAATTGTTAACTCGAGAAACAAAATGATTAAAAGAAAATGTAGACATTACAGGTGTCCGGTAGCAGTAATAATAATAATGATAATAATGCCATCTACTAATAATTTCCCCATTCCTTTGAAAATGAAATGTTCACTTTAATTGGAATATGTTGTCTTTCACCTTCAGATTTAAAGAACATATATTTTCCCAGATAATTGTTCCCAAGTGGTCAGAACTGGAAAGTGTATCACATTCCAGATACAAAGCTCTATTTGCATTATTGTTATCCTTTTCTAAGGAGACATTAGTGTTCCTGCTTTTCCTTTGCTAGACAGGACCTACCAGTTTGGTATGCTCAATTATCTGTTCTTAACAGCAACACATTATTTTAATATAAAGTTTTCACTGCCGTCAGCAAATATTGTGTATTTTGTTTAAATTGACATGTCACATCTTATTATGAATTATAAAAAGAAATGGCGGAGCCTCTCTGGGTTAGACCGAATCATTTACTGCGGTTTGGCTCACTCATGCAGCATATTTTCTGCCAGCAAGCCCCAACAAGCCAATGAGAAAATAGTCACACACAAAAATAAATAAAAAAGAACTGAAATGTTGAAATATGAGCTAGTGAGAAATTGTTTACTTATTTTATGGAATTAAAAGCAGAAACTCCAGAATGTTCACCTCCTCCTGTTTATAGAAAGCATAAATATTTCTCATATAAGACATCTAATAACTAAGATAAACCAGCTTTTAGGTTTTCCGGCCCTCCAGACAAATGGGCCTTCGACACTGAATGCCACTTTATATGTGTTAGCCAAAATTGGATGTCAGGATTTGTGTTTAAAAACAATAACATCTGAGAATAAAGTGGCAATATTTAAAGGTCCTCATTGATTGTAGTTTATTATGCAATTATCTTAATGCTGAGCTGAAGGGGAAATGGGAGTCACACATCACAATCTCACCCTGAGATCAAGACGGTGGGACTAGACAATAAACAAAAACAAAACCCAACAACCCCCTGCTATTGTATCTGCTTTTGTTAACTGATTATGCAGTTGAATCAACTATTAAATGCAACACACTACAGGAAAAGCAAAGGAGATTTAAGGCTTGGAAATCTTTAGTAATAAAGCATAAACAGATGGAACACCTTTCCCTTCTCTGTTAATCTGTGCATAAAATGGCAGGGGGGACAGACAGACATTTCCCACCTCTGTGAAAAGTGAAAGTGACACGTGAAAGTGACAGAATGTTGCTGAATTATTAATTGATCTGTTACTCTAATAAGGAGGACTTTCCTGTTGAATTTGAGATCTGAGGATGGTCTCTTGAAAATTAAGTTTCCATGATGTATAAACCAGAGAAAGTGATTAATCACAAATTTCCCAAATAAGAGATTTCCTATATAAGTCTTGTTCAGTTGCCAGAGTGTTTTAGAAAGACAGAGGTCTTAGGAAAAAGAAGAAAATCACTAGTGGGTGGGTGGGGGAGTACACTCAGAAATGTTTATTTTTATGTAAAGCAGAGGTTTACTTTTTTTAATCTACTGGGATCAGATTATATTTAATTTGAAAAGATCAAGCAATAAATAGAAATGCGTGAAGAAAAACCATAACAACACTGACATAATGAAAGAAATGGCTTGGTTGAGAGAATCCAGTAGCTATTTGATGAGCAAGGCAGGAGAGGGCAGAGGGAAAAGGAAGCAATAATTTATCTCCAGCCCCCAACCCAGTGACGCGGGTGGCGCTGTGGGTAAAAGCCTCAGCGCCTAGGACTTGCCGATCGGAAGGTCGGTGGTTCGAATCCCCGTGGTGGGGTGTGCTCCCGTCGCTCGGTCCCAGCGCCTGCCAACCTAGCAGTTTGAAAGCACCCCCGGGTGCAAGTAGATAAATAGGGACCGCTTACTAGTGGGAAGGTAAACGGCGTTTCCGTGCGCTGCGCTGGCTCGCCAGATGCAGCTTGTCATGCTGGCCACGTGACCCGGAAGTGTCTGCAGACAGCGCTGGCTCCCGGCCTCTAGAGTGAGATGAGTGCACAACCCTAGAGTCTGTCAAGACTGGCCCGTACGGGCAGGGGTACCTTTACCTTTACCCCAACCCAGTGAACATGGCTGCGCAACCTTCACCCCTACAACGTTGCTTGAAATTGAACCTTTCAGTCTTCTGCCATAGACCCGGGATCATCCTGGATAGCTCAGCTGGTCAGCACATGGTGCCGGTAATGCCAAGGTTGCAGGATTGATCCCTGTATGGGAAAGCTGCATACTCCTGCATTGTAGGGGAGTGAACTAGATGATCCTCAGGGTCCCTTCCAACTCTACGATTCTATGATCCACATTTATATAGAGGGAACAATCTAGAGATTTAAATCAACTGAGTCTGTACAACCGATTCAATAACTGGGTAATTTCTTACATTTATCTCATTGAGAGCCAGTGTGGTGTAGTGGTTAAGAGCGGTGGACTCATAATCTGGTGAACCGGGTTCGTGTCTCCGCTCCTCCATGCAGCTGCTGGGTGACCTTGGACTAGTCACACTTCTCTGCAGTCTCTCAGCCCCACTCACCTCACAGAGTGTTTGTTGTGGGGGAGGAAGGGAAAGGAGAATGTTAGCCGCTTTGAGACTCCTTCGGGTAGTGATAAAGCGGGATACCAAATCCAAACTCTTTTCTTCTTCATGGATATTTTACAATTCTTAACATCATGGCTTGCCACCAAAGAAGTTATACTCAGAGTAGACCCACTGAAATTCATTGTTTCTGTTACTTCTTAGGAGACTGCAACCCATTGTCTCTGGGTGTGTGTGCTCACATTCCTACCATATATCCATCAGGCAGGGAGCCTCTGACTTCAGACTTTCTCCAACATAAAGGTGGCATGTCATTATTAGAGTCACGACACAACTTGACTGGGATCAGATGCCATCTGTGGGCTACTTTTAACATACACTCTCTAGTTCTGTCCACTGTCCCTTTTCCACCTAATGGTACATTCACACAAACATTTAGCTCCTGAAAATACGTGATGACCTCACATTCCAATGTGATTTCCATGGCTTATATCTTTTATTTTATTTGTATCTTTTATTTTATTTTATGTGCTGACAGACAAACACACAGACATACATTATATGACAAAAAGGGGGGGGAAGGAACACAAAAGGAATAACAATATTAACAAAAAGAACTATAGCAAAAACAAAAACATACCTCAAAAATACTCTAATGGGCAATATATTTTAACCAAATTTCAAATCCATTTTCTTTGTTGACTTCCCTCATCCTCTACACGGATCTAATATCAGCCATAGTAATCTGCTTCCCTTCATCTTCTTTTTAACTCTCTTTATATTTATTTTTGGTTATTTTGTTCTAACAATAAATCAATTTGCAAAAGTTAATTAAAACAAGTCCAAGTAGTAATATGCAGGCATTGCTTTTTCTAATAATCTCTGTATTTCTTCCAGTTTTTTTGAAACTTTTGTTTGCTGTGACCTCTGATCGCATCTGTCAATCTTGCCAATTCAACATAACTAATTTGTCTTGCCATTCCTGTTTTGTTGGAATTATTTCTTTTTTCCATTTTTTTGCAATCAGGGTTCTAGCTGCCGCCACAGCATATAAGAATAATTTCTTATCTTCTCTGGCTATATCCATATCAGTTATTCCCAACCAAAAGGCTTCTGTTTTTTCTTCAAAATTATATATATATAATCTGCTTTAAAGCTCTGGCCTCCCTCCCTCCCTCGATCCCTCTAGCAATGAACAGACTACATATTCTTCAGTAAGTTTAAAAGCTTTACTTACTAAATCCAAAGGTCTGATTAATGTATTGTTCCATGCAGCAGCAAGGAGAGCACAGATACCTGTAGATTACTATTGGATGCAAAATACATAATATGGTTTCAAACATGCAGTCTGAACTTGGATTAAGTTCAGACATGTCCGTCCTGGTCAGTTATATAGCTGGGAGGGAGGGGAAAGGAAGAGAAGCAGCTTCACTTCCTCCCTCACTGAGGTAAGTGGATGTGATCTAGCTGAGTCTAGGAACAGACCTCTTTGGTCTTAACCCCTTCATGCACTAACTGGCACTTATGCCTCATTTGTTTGACTGTAATTTCCCATAGTTTGGCCCTTATCGCTTTAAAAATCACTACACTTTTATCAGCAAATCAATATCATTTCCATTTTGACAGACTTTCAGGACTGAGAGAGTGACTGCTTTCAAACAGGTCTCCATTATTCCCTTACATCTCCTAGCGAATCCTATACATGTCTACTCAGAAGTAAGAACAATAAGTTCAGTGGGATTTGCTTCCAGGTAAGTGTGCAGAGGATTGCAGCCTAAATGGTTCTCATTCTGGAAGCTACTGACATGAGTGTTAGATTCTTAGCCTTTCTGACAGCGAACTGTCTCTTGCTGTATTTGCACAGTTCAGTTATTTATGCTAGGCCTCTGGGATGTGGTGATCTAGGGATCTTAATATGTAAATAAATAAATAAGCATTGAGTTGACAAGATGTCACTGTAAGATACTTCATTCATATGCAAGGATACGCAGAGATGTGGTCAGGGCAAACAAAGTTTGGCTTCTTAAAAGCAACAACAACCCTGGAACATGAAGAAGTGCAGAGTTCAGCTTACCATAATCTTCTTATGGTTGCCAGGCCAAATCCAGGCTGCAGAGAGACTGAACAATAAGTGAGAGCTCAGCTGGAGTAGCATCATATTCTGGTATACTAAATTACTGGAAACCATCAGGTCATGGTGTGGACTTCTAAGCACAGCACGTAAGAATATGGTAAAGGTATATGCTTGCATTTTTTTTTACCATGTTCTTACCTGCTATATTACAAATGCCACTCAACCTCTTTAACATTTATAATGATGGGATTGTTTAAGCTTCCATGGCTTCATTCCAACTGTTTATGAATTAGTTCATGGAACTTGTGCAGACTCACTAGTCCTTACACCATTCATTTATGTCTCAAAATCAGTCTCATCCTGCTAATTTTCTTCTCGGTCTTTATGTTCTCCAAATAGGTCTGGAAAATGGTGATGACAAGCCCCTAGTACCACTTTGACCTTCCACTTGGTGGAGTCCGTACATCTGAGTGACCTTTCCATTTCATCTCTTTTCTCCCATGGTCCATGCTGCAATTAAGTTCTTGTCTCTCTCTGTATCATTCAAGAGACATTGATTAAAAGGTGAATAAATTATGTTGCTTTTTGAAACAGTATTATCCTGTGATCTATGTAAATACCTTGACATGAGCAGAAAAAAATGTTTTCTTTGTGGGCTTGAGGCTTGATGTGATTTCTTCCATGCACTAATTAAAATGGGGGTGGGGAAGAGTATTTCTAAAACATCAAAATATGATGGGAAAAAATTCTTCAGCTTGAAAGATTTGCTATGTTTGTTCAGTATGAATGGGCTACTCTTGTTTTCTTTCAGGATATTCTGGAGCAGATGTCCCCAAGCTGGTACCTTCCACATGCTTTGGGCTACAACTTGCATCTTCCCTTTCCACTGGCCGTGCCAGCTAGGGCTGATGGGAGTTGTAGTCCAAGACATCTGGAAGGCACCAGGTTGAGTATCTCAAACACCAACTACTGTTCACTGGCTTTGTTTCTAGAAATAAAATATGTCCACCTTCCTTAAAAATAATAAATCAGGAGGCTAATATGATGATAAAAGGTGAGGCCTGATAATAGGGAAGCAATCCTACAGTCCTTTGAAAGGTAGCCCAAGATGTCTGAGGAGGGAGTGGATTAATAAGTAAAATGCACATTCATTGAATCCAAAGGAAACTTATTATTTCATAGGAATCTCCTAGGCGGAGCAAGCAAAACCCATCATAGTCTTCATTGGCAAGGTTTCAGAGGGTTGCTGCTAAGGATGGGGGATAAATTCATTTTGGTGTGAATTTTAATGAGATCCTTCCTATTTTAAACTTTTTGAAATAGTAAGTTATCCGAAACACAGCTATCCTTCAAAATGTGTACTTCTCTGAATTTGATAGTTTTTTACTTAAGCAAGTAAGGGACCTGTTGAGATGCTTTAGGACATGGGTAGCCAACAAGGTGCCCTCCAGCTGCTGTGGACTACAGCTCCCATCTGTCCCAGGGAGCATGGGCAATGGTCAGGAATTGTGAGAGTTGTGGTCCACAACATCTGGAGGACATCATATTTGCTACCCCTGCCAAGGAGATCTGATGACCTGGCCCTGGTCAAATAAGTATGGCCCTGGTCTTTTCTCCTTGTGCTTGATATTTGCCATATTCCTTCACATATCTGAGTTAAACAATCAAAATGAATGAACAGGTGCGTAAGTACTAGATAAATAAAATCTGATAGGATGAATTAATACCTAACTTTTCAAGTGGTTAAAATGCTTATTTGATTTGATCATCATGTGTTTCTATTGCAATACAATGTGAATTTTTAACACTGAAAATAAATTCACCTACCCCACCTTAAAAAACCAGCTGCTGTAGTTTTCTTCCCCATTATATAGCAGCATACTGAGCTTTAAAAGTAGCAAAGTGATATAACTGATGAGCTGTGCAGCCCTATTTTTCATGGTGTTATATTTACCATGAGACTTATTTATCATTGTTTTGGTACCGCATAGAATATCAACCATAATACTTGATATAATGGTAGCACTGAGAAATGAACTTATTCCTCCAATGTGCAAAGCCCAAGCAGAGTGCTGATTCCAATGGGCTGCAAAAAATCATACAGCAAAACTCCTTCAAACATTTCATAGAGCACTTGTAGTCCCCATTGCCCCAGTATATTTTCAGCACTGAATGCTGATCTTCCTGGAGCAAGAAGCAGTAATCATGGGGCTGAAAGTGTCCTCCATCATTTCATGAATCATGCGCAAGTGAAATTATGAATATAGTGTCTTAAGCAGATAATTCCAGTACTTAACAAAAGATGGTATGATTCATTTCCATATGCATCAGAACTATCCCAGCTGATGCTGCAGTTACTGTAAGATTGTATGTTAACAGTCCACTGGAAAGCAGAAATCAAGATATATTTCCTTTTTATTTTTATTTTTCCCCCAGAAAAAAAAAATCCAATATGTGTACAAAACATATCTTCACTTGTAGCACTTGACTAAAGTGAGGTTGAGTGTTTCAATTGGCAAGGATGAACTTTGAAGGATGAGCTCTCTGTCCAAACAACATTATTTAAGGCGCCAATATTTCCTTTCAACATTTTCCGATGACACTGGCTAGTGAACTCTGCCATCTCCCTTCCCTGCAGGTTTTGTGTATAGGCTAGTAATTTAAACTTGATATAATTATAAGTAGCATCAGTTCCTGGTCATCTCAGGACTAGGATTCAGCTTTCCTGGTTTGCTCATCTGGGTCCAGAATTACTATATAGTACTTATATTAATCTGAACAAGAATAATACAAACAGGATCTTGCAAGGCAGAGACATTCACAGTACTTACAAAAACTGCATCAGCAGGTGTGAGGGTTTTTTGGAACTTTTTTCTTTTGCAGAGCAGCAATAAGCCTTGCTGTTGTTTATATCCTACATTGTTTTATTCTCATAATGTAACTACTTGCAGTTTAAAGGTTCAGGCTACAAAACCATTTTTTCCAAGCTGGCTTTCTGGAACACACTCGCTATGCCAGGAACCACACCCAGTGGTGGAGTTTCATGCTCTGGCACTGGGGGATGGAGAGCAGGCGGGGGTGGAGCTGGCGCGTGTTCTGGGGCGTCCTGGGGGTGGGGCATGCCGCCTATAGGGGCATGCACCCAGCATGGGCAGGGGTGGGGGCAGTCACGATGGCATCCTACCAGGATCGCACTGCCGGGGGCGGTGCACTACCCCCACACTCCTCTTCTTCTGCCAGTGACCACATACACACACACCCCACCGTATTATCTTCCTTCCTCTTTTCAGCTATAGGAACATACACTGCCCCAGAGTATGGTGGCTTGTTCCTGGCTGACCTAGTGCAGCATTTTCTGAACATCTAGCTCCATTGATGCATCTCACTTATACAGATGGTACAAGCTCAGTTTGGGTGTTCAAACTGGAGTGAGGATGAGTACACTAGCTTCACCCTCAATGCTAACCCAATCACTCCCCCATGAGTCAGAGGGATAATTTCTGAAGCTCAGAACTTGCATTGTTCATGGTGGGCTCCTTGTACAATCTAGAACCTTGATCTCCCAGTGTTCTACAATACACAGGGACCCTACAGAAGTAAAGCATCTACTCTGCTGCAAACCTTTGCCTTCAACCTAGGGAGGGTGACTGCACAAGGATGGCAACAGGGCATGGGAGTGGGGTAGGACGTGTCCACTCTGTGCTTCATGTGATTCTAATTGTGTGAAGGATCAGAGCACCCAAACTGGGCTGCATATTTTCATATGGATCCATTCAAGATGCTTCATCAGGAGTTGCTGGTGAAATTTGAGAAATTTTAAGGAAATCCATGAGGATCTTCAGTTAACAAGACTAGTAAAATCATTTGTGCTTCATGTCATGTTCGTTCCTAGCGTTAATTAGCAAAAGCATAATCTGTTTCACTTCTCCAGCTCCACTCTCTTTCTCACAAATTTTCCTATTATTGGTTGGGTATCACTTTTGTTTACCTTGCTGCACCTCGGAACTCCCTCTTTCTCTCTTTGTGTGGTTGCCATTGTGTTTGCTGCTGCTGCATCAGAGGGAGGCAAGAATACCTGCTGCTCACATTCAGATAAAGCACAAATTATAACTGGGGGGAAATTAAGCGGGAGTCATAGTTTGTTCATTTAAGTTTGTATAATCCACACTTCAGTTTTAAGAGAAGCACCGAGGGTGGGTAACTTCAGAATAAAAATGATTCATGCAAAAGGAAGTGAAAACAAATATAATAAAAGCAGCAGGATAAATGAGTGGCATTAAACACACACACACACACACTTTTCTAATGCTATAAAAGCTTTGGGTACCCTTTGATCAGGGGCCAAGTTCTTTGGATAGGAATCAATTCTTTATTCACACTACACCATGCAATAAATCTGAACTTTTTTCATGCTGTGTTGTCTTCTATTGGCTGGAAGAATCAATGTCTTTATTTAGCCTTCCCTTCTAGGCTAACAATGCCCTAAAATCTAATAAAGGCCAATGCTTGAGAAACATAGTTCAGAATAAATTAAAAGTCATTTGAACACCATCACAGAAAACCAAGAGAAATATTTGAGTGGTTTAAAAAACAACAACCACATAAATGTAAAAGTGAGAGTGCCATCCAAATCATCCTGTGCTAGATGTTTGATAGGCAGGGTGCCACCACCGAGAAAGCCCTTTCTCTGGATATCACTCATCTCACCTCAGAAAGCAGAGACCTATAGAGAAGGTATTGATGTTTATCTCAAATCTTAGACAGTGTCATATGGGGATGGGGGGAATGGTCGTTCTGGTATACTGGTTCCAAGCCATAAAGGTTTTATGGCACTATACCATGAATAGACTCTGTTTAACCTTCATGTTTCCATAGTACCTCAATATGACTGGCAAGGCAATCTATAACAAAAGCCAAACTACCTGTTACACACAAGACACATAACTGCTCATCTCAATCTTTCATTTTTATTTAAATACATCCGGAATGGAGGTTCTGAATGCAATTACAGCAGTGGTGAGGGGTGTGTGTGTTTAATTCTGTCTACATGCCCACCTTTAATTCTGCAAGAAAAATGCAGCTGCCTGTTGGTCCCCCCAGCCTCATGAAAACAACACCAGCTTTAGGCAGACAATTTACATCAGGAAATTGCACAGGGGGAGAGATAAAACATCTATACAGCATTTCTGTGAGCTCTGGCACTTGTCAAGGTGTTCCGTTGCTCCAGAAGTGGTTTAGTCGTGCTGGCCACATCACCCGGAAAGCTGTCTGTGGACAAACGCTGACCCCCTCATCATGAAAAGCGAGATGAGTGCCACACCCCATAGTCACCTTTGACTGGACTTAACTGTTCAAGGGTCCTTTACCTTTACCCTCTAATAAAATTCAGATACCTCCTCAAACTATTCTGAGGTTAAAATTAATGCAATCATGGATTTCCTACATATGTCTTCTCTGGTCCTAAACTGACCTCTTATTATTACTACTGAATTCCTATAAAGTATGAAAATGATAGTAAATAATCACAAAAACTCTTAAATGGTCACTTTTCCCACAACTGGGCCTGTTTTCAAATGAATGTTTTCAGATGTAGCCACTGTTTTTCACAACTCAGCCTAGCTGAATGTTAATGTACTTAATATTCTTAGGAGAAACATGCTCTTGAGTTTGGAATTAATGGTCTTGGTGGAGGGGGAAGGTTATTTAAGATGGTAATTTGTATTACTGCACTTGCTTTATAAATGTGATGCTAAGCCAGAGCTGCTTCATTTGCCCTCCTCAACTCATTCTGCTGGCCCCCCAGAGTTCTGACCCTGGAGGTCCTGCCTTGATGGCCCTACTGTTATCTGTTCCCATATGTCCCCATCCCTGCCCAAATTCATCCTAAAAGGCAGTTGTTCTGCTGAAGTCCAATTTTCCATCCCTACTTCCTATATCTGCATTTTTAAAATTAAGAGTCCTGATTATGTATTGCCATGTTTGTTGTGATGGGACAATATATATATATATTCTTTAAATGATATACACCATTACAATGGTTTGCCTATCACACAAACATATTTAAGGGCACTGGAAAATACACTCTAGTCTCAATCTGCTAGGAACTGTCTTTTGTGCACACTGGGTTGAAACGAATACAGCTGTGGATTGTGCCCTCTACAGCCGGATTTTGTAAACTCTTCAAGTGGCGTTATAGAACACTTTTAAGAGCGAACTTCAGAGATCATTATGTAACTGAATACAAGAACCAATAATGTCAGCATGCCATAACAACAAGTCACCGTGGTTCGATTTCAAATACTGCTGTGCATTTAATAGCTTCCTGCATGCTTTGTGCTCTTGTCCCAGCAATGCGAGTCTACATGGGGGCACAACTTAGCAGATTAGCATTGAGAGGTCACACATTCAATAAGAATATGCATATCCCTCTTGACTCTCAAATAGATTTTTTAATATTTCTCTGGAAAGTATACAGTTGTTCTTTTGAAACACACAGAGGTAGTGTGTGTATGTGTGTGTGTGTGTGTGTGTGTGTGTATTCCAGAGGGTCCAATTCTTCTGCTTTGTTCATTTCTCCTTTGTGTCTTTCCTGACAATCCCATTTTCACACAGGAATCTCAGAACCATTTTTGATTAGAAATTTCTTAAGTGAGACTGGGGGATCTAAAATTTAGGAGGTGGGAATGGCGATTGTACTTAGCAGAGAGTAGATGCACTTTAAATGTTGCTAATTATCCACAGGGTGCAATGGTAGAAAGCCCAACTAAACAGAATGGGACTTACTTCCAGGTAAACATGCAAAGGATTGAATGTGCTGTGGATGCGAAAGCAACTTGCAGTATCTGTTAAGACAAAGATGCAGAGCAATTAAGCGCTATGGCTGTCAGAAATCAGATCTATTCTCTAGCATCATATAAATCAGTCTGTCTCTCAACGTAAGTTTCCTCTAAGTGGGGAAAGAAAAAGACATTGAGTTAAGCTTTAATAGTGTTTGTTATCCAATACCCCATACCCAATATCCCCATGTTTCCACTAACAGGGAAACATATGCTATACAATGCAGAGATGTAAATAAATCCCCAATTTCTTATTAAACTCTAAATAGCATTTGCCTCCACATATTGAAAAATAATCATCAGAAACTATCCTTGTCTGGCATGGAGCAGCCATTGGCCGGGATCCAGTACACATGCTGGAGTCCCACTGATTTCAGTGAGGCTTCAGAGTGCACCTCAGCGAACTGGAGACCTGCCACTGTGGTGAATATCTGTTACACATGTTCCTCAAGTCCCAACCTATACTGTACATGGATGGAAAATTCTGAAGGGAACAATAAGGCCAAGTATCCCCTACATTTCAATTTTATGACCGCAGTCTTAAAATATTTGGGAATACAAAAGATCTCCAGCTTATTTTTGCATCTTCAAGCGCTTTACACAAACACAAACTGCAAACAATACCCAAACTGGTCTTATGACTAATTAGGTCCACGGGAGAAATCAAATCACAGCAGACAAGAAGCTTCTATTCCCTGGACCTGTAACATGCATGTTCATCTGTATTACACTTCCTGGATTATTTTACCTTCTTTTAGCCATGCAAAAGCTATAGTGTTTCAAAGCTGCAGATTAGTGATGGTGGCAGCTTATTCCTTTTGGTTATCTACAGCACCATCTTAGTGTCTCGAGGCATAAAAGAATATTATCTGTGTGACAGTTATGGCCAGAGCCATCTATACTGCTCGTGCTATCAGCACTCAAAAAAAAAAAAAAAAAAAAAGCTCCAAAAGAGAAATCATTCAGTTTAAGACTCAACCCCCCACCCCCCAGTCGTTTCATTAAAAGCTTAAAATTGTGGAAGTGCTGTGCGTTACGACGAAGGTTATATGAAAATTTCTGTAAATCTATGATGTGGAAAGTATGTATGTGGTTGGAGCAGGGGGGGGGGGGAGGGAAGGAGGGAAGGAGGTTGGTTGCTAATCTTTTGTAAAGGCGGTTGACCATAAGCAAGACAGCCTATAAATTGGCTTTCCTTCTTTACTTAATTTTCATCACAAATAATGTGCCACTCTGATTGCATGAAATCATCAGGAGTGTCTTCAATTACTGTGTGCAGCCTCTGATCAAAATGACTTCCTTTATTCTGAGTCAGGGGAGGGGGTAGAGGGGGAAAGAATGATGTGGTGCGAGGGGGAGGGGAGGGGGGGCAAGGGAGAATGCGCAGCTAGTTATGTATTACAAATGTCAGGTTGCTGAGGAAGTGTATATATTCATATTTAATAATTTCTAAGCTGGAGTTGTGATTGTAATAATGGCTCATTCATATCTGCATTTCATTTAAATGCACTGTTTTGACTCGCTGAACATTTGTCAAAGATATTATAGCTAAACTTTTTCACATGACCACTGAGGTAATGACAAGCATTACATTACCAGTAAAACTGCACGACTTGCTGATACTTCCATTTTCCTTAGCAGCTTATGAAATAATCAAAATGTGTGCATGAAATGGCGGCCTGCTCTGAATTTATTTTAATACAGCCGGGCTTATAGGGAGAAATGAAGAAGAGCATAGGACCTCAGACACGAGAGACAATGACTTCACACAAAGCTGAATTTTACTAGCAGGAAAGATGGATATATGGGTATTAGACTTTTCATAGCTATAGGAAGGATAATCTTTCAATCAGATTAATGAGAAAATATATTGCATGGGCCCTACAGCACTTTTTGCTTTCCAGGCTAATACGTGATTTAAATCCCCAAAGTACATTTTCGGCATTACAATATCCTTTGATAATAATGTCGCTTGCACAAAGACAGATAAAAATAAAACAGTCCCCCCTGATTTCCCATTTTAGATTTGAAGTATATTTTCGGTCCTTGTCTCACAACCAAGTGAATTCTATTGAGAAGAGTCACATTTAATAAGACAAAGAGAATTTTCTAATTATGCTACCTGTCAAGATTGGAATCTATGGGATTGCAACTGCAATTGAAGAAACAGATGAGGCAATTGCATATAGTCCAGTTTACTTTGGTGTATGATTACTATTTGCACTTAGATATTGCTTAATGTAAATCAAGCAAACACACAGACGTGTGCTTTGAGGTAAACATCAAGAGGCAGGTTTCAAAATGGATTCTACAAACCCAGATTTCAATTTTTTAGTAACCAATTTTCCTAGGTTCCCTAAGTTACCTATAGAAAAACAACAACTGTGGAAACATGTGAAAACGAAGGGGGGGAAACCTCTGAAATGATGTAGCCAACTACCTTAGTATATGGTGCAAATACAAAGTCATATAATTAAGACTAGGAATACCAATAAAGGTATATGCATATGATTATATGAAATAAAAGATTTGTCTGTCTCTTTGAAAGAAAACAATAAGTATAATTACAACACAAAACCCACTAAAAATAGTGCAGTAATGCAGTGGGAATATTTGTATGTATTATGCTTGTTATTATTCAAATGCTTATGGATATATAAGTGTGTCCCTGAAAGTTATAACATGGGGATTTCTGAGGATCTGTTCACTGTTTAGGGCTCTTCAGACATTACTCTTAGCCAAAGCATGGCAGATCTGAGAGAGTGGGAAAGCCCTCATGTTGCTATTTTTATACTAGAGGTTTGTACAAATCCACAGTCTATCACTAACAATTGCATATATGCATACAAAACATATTAATCTATTGAGGGAGGATTCCAAAAGCTACAGTAGAACAATACTTTTATTAGGGCCAACTAATACGTCACAAAATACAGTAGTATGTCAAATTCTTCAAAAATTTTCATAGGGTTGGAGAACCGGTGACCCTTCAGATGATGTTGAATTCCACCTCCCATCCACCTTGGCCAATGAAGCCAAAGGTCACGCATGATGGGTGCTGTAGTCCAGCAACATCTGGAGGGTCGTAGGTTCCCCAACCCTGATATAGTGGGGTGTTAAATCAAACAGAGAATAAATAAAATCCCATCAGATGACATAAAAACATTCCGGATCCTGCAGCCCTCTGCAGGTGCACAATTTATTAATATGTTGTTTTTCCTGCAAGAGCCAAGATCTGCAAGTTCCTACACCACAAAGACAAATGTAGATTTTTTTCAAGAATTTCCATTGTGGTCTATTGAAATCCTAGCTGCAGCTAACATCCATGTCAGAAGTTCTTTAAGGTCACAAGCTTTCATATTATGAGCCCACATCTTCAGTAATGACACCTGTGAGGAGACCTGAACAGGTGATTTAATTATTTTAACTATTTCTTTGTATACAGAATAAACAAAATAAAAAATAAATTGTGATTATTATTACTGCCATTTGGAGCATATGCATGTCTTCATTGTGAAATAACTCAATGCTACATATTATTTACCAATAAGAAGAAACCTATTTCTTGCCATCATAATTACCCTCAGCTGAACCATAAGGAGTCCCATAAGGAGAAAAGGTAGGGTATAAATAAATATACAACAATGACAACAACAACACCTTCACATTATAAATTTGTTATGATTCAAAGTTTGGGACAAGCCCAACACCACTACGAGGGCAGCAGTATACAAGTAGGAACATTAGTTGAGCCTATTGGATCAGACCAATGGCCCATCTAATCCACCATCCTGTTGTCACAGTGGCCAATCATATGCCTGTGAGAAATCCCTGAAAAGGCCCTGAGAACCTGAGCACTCTCCCATCCTGTGGTTTCCAGCAGCTGGTATTCAGAACTATTACTGCCACCAGCAGTGAAGGCATTGAACACCCATCACGGCTAGTAGCAATTGATAGCCTTCTCCTCTTTAAATCATAAAGCAGTTTGTTGTTGCTCTGCTTATAGCTTTCCCTATCCCAAGGACTCTAGGCAGGACAAAGTTTTAACATTTCTGTTTCTAAGCTTCATGGTTCAAAGGATCATGAGGAAGATGAAGCAAAGCAGATAAAGGAAAATAGATCATTATGATGTCGATAGAAACTGGAGCCCACTTGTGGCTGCAGCTAGGTTTCATTATGCGACCAAAATTAACATGTCGGGCCTTGCATACCCTAGGCAGATTTCCCGGGATTCAGTGAGAATTATTTTAAAACACTCATGCTATCCCTTCTCTTGTTTAAGAGTGTGAAGCCTGTGAATGTGTATTTCTGGATATTGACAACTTCCCAATTCACTTAGGACATATGACAAGTCTGCTAACCTTTAAAGGAACATCTTGACAGCTACATGTCACCATGTTACCAGGAAGCACTAAGGCAGAATGGCCAATGGCACTAATGTTTGTATTTGAACAGCTGTTTTGGTGACTGAATTTCAGCTGTTGATGTAGTAATCCCTATGTACAGTTTATTATTTTATAGATACAGGCACACTCCTGGCTGCTCCCTGCACCCCACTTATCAGTTTGCTAGGTTTATATAGCATTTTGGGAATCATTAGGATGAAAGGCACTATAAACGTAAGATATTATTAAAAATGAGATAAGTAAATGGAAAGAAAAGGCAGATAAACCTAGGCAGATCCCCCAGCTATTTCCAACCATGCAAAGGAGAAGGCCTTGAGCAGATTATCTCCCCTTAAGCCTGCCTTTCAGGCCTTGTGTCCTGAATTTATTCAGGATTAATCCTCTACTTCAAAAGAGATGTTGCTACTTAAACAGCAATACATTTCCTTCCTGCACTCTATCTATTGCCCTTTTCACCCCGGTGAGACTCAGTGGGGGCAAGTTGAGTGTTCTTTCTCAGTCCATGGTGAGTACTATTGTAGAGTCAGGAGTCTTTTTCACAAATACCTAGTATGTCAACCAGGCACTTGGGCTAAAGATGATCCTGTTTCCTTCAACGGCCAATAAGATTCCAACTAATAGAAGTACCTTCTCTTCTTCTCCCCCTGGATCTTTTATCGCAGGCAAGTTGTGTATAAAAAAAGCTTGCCCATGCAGTACTCTTCCTTTTCTCCTCAATGAACCACTGCTTTGAAAATCTAACATGATTCTGCATCCGTTGTACGTTTATTTCTTTATTATTGATTTATAAACATATTTATATCTTGCCAGCTGACATGAAATATCAAGGTGGTTGTAGAATATATTCAATGAAACATACAGGAAAAAAACATAAAACTGTAAAAAAAAAATATCACAAAGTATGCATTAAATGCTGGAAAGTCCATAGCAAAGATGCCTGTTAAAACTGGTGGAAGAGTTTTCCACAGCATGGAACCAACAATACTTCTAGAAGAGGCCACTTGGACCTCCAGATGATCTCTGTGTCAAAGTGTACAGAGAACTAAGACATACCCTTAGCAAGTAAGATCCATTTAAAACAATGGACTTTACTTCTGTGTAGAGTTGCACTGTAAGCCCCCCCCCCCCAAATCTTGCTCTACGGTATTATCTCGATTACAGACAACAGCAGCTTCTCACTCTAGGGTCCTCCTCCTCTGTCCTTATTCTAAAGACACTGGTGAATCCTTCCCTGCTCTCTGTTAAATCATAAGAACAGCAAGAGCTGACTTTTCATATGAAACTATTTTAGAGTAACACCAGAAATTTAGATTGGTCCTGGACAGGACAGGAACATCTAGACAAGCAGATGCTCAGGACATTCAGCTGGACATTTGGTGTCCATTATAAAATGGTATCTGATTCCTTTCTGTTGAATCCCATGTCAATGGTCCACTTGCTCTTGTTATTTCATGCTCCAAGCTCCTACTTCTGCCTGCTTGCCAAAGTCGTGACTATGCAGCCCCTGGCATGATAACCAAGGGTGCACAAATCAGTCTGTTTCTATATCCCTTGGCATGTGCTCATAAATCTATTTTGTCCTGTTTCTGTTTTAATTTGATTTTTATTAATCTGCACAAAATGTATGCTTAAAGACATATTTCTAAATGTATTGTCATTCAAAGAAATATTTTTAAAAGCATGTTATACATTTTGGCCCAAGGACTTCATCAGAAACATTTGGAAATATGAAAGTGGGTGGATAACTTAAGTTCCTATTGGCACATTAAGGGAGGGATCAGGTCAGTTCATGCTGTAATTCACAAAGCTATATATTTTCCAGGCATCCTTAACCTGCTTCTGTTATTACTGCTTGCTTGTCTGTTTATCATAAATATACAACACCTCTTTGTATATTATTGTGCTTTCAGTTTCTGGATCATGTTCCATCTTTTGTGCTGGTTGGTTTCAAAGAAATGTTCTTCACTGTGCCCTCTTCCTTTAAAAATTAAGATGGATACACCAAACCATTTGTTCAACATCAAGGTGACTTACTTTCAGGAAGATAAGCCAGCATTGTGAATGATTCATTATCACTTCCTGAGATTTGGAGAACAATGTTGTGTTCATAACTCTTCACAAATCAAGGTTTTCAAGTATGCCTTCACTGCTGGCCTGAAAGCATTTTATACCATTAAAAAGGCCAAGATATATGTGCATATTCATTGTAAGGTGTTTCTTTAAAAAACAAACAAACCACACACTTCTGTTTGATTTTTTTTTTTTTTGAAAAAGGGTATGTGTGTGGTACGTGTGTGATGATTCTTGTTTCTGTGTAACACATCTGCGTATTCAGACCCAGAGACCTCCCCCCTAAATAAACACACACTTGACTCAAATTTTAGTTTTGGCAGAATTTAGGCCACAACTTTATTGATTACAGAAAAGTGAGTGGTTGCATAGGCTCTGGTTCGACTAGCTCCCTGCACCCCAGAGCTCTATCATAGGTCAGCCAAGGGTGAACACCTGAGGTAGGTGAAAAGCCAGGGAACAGACTATGTCCACTCCCCAGTTGCTCCCCTGGACTCAGGCATGGGCACAACCCCCTCTCAGGGGTTGACCAAACCAAGTTGAGTCCCTGGATTCCTTTAACGGAATACCCTTCACATAGGGATGGCGAGACCGTTTCCCCATCCCTATCACCTGAACCAGTGCCTATCCACAACCTTACAAGTTGTGACGATTTGCTACGTGGCAAGTGAAACCCAAATGCCAACAGCCAATCAGCCAAGGGGAAAAAATTGCTGCCATGCCCCTGTCCCAACGACACACGACAGCATAGCAAGGTCAATTGCAAAATGCCCTAAAAGTAGGGAAAGGTGGGTGGGTGTTCCAATGCACGAGCCGAAACAGGAAGCTCTGGGGCACGTGCAGAGGTATATATAGGTCCCTCAATCCGTTTAGACTGCACCCCATTGGCCAGATTAAACCCAGCAATGAGGGACCTACCAATTGGGTTACAATGAGGGACCTACCAATTGGGTGTTGTGGCTATTCAATATACCCACCCACAACCAGGAGGTCAGTCTCCAGGTCTCACCGCAACACATGCCCTCTTTTAGGGAGGACACGATTTCAGCACATTTCCTACAGCATAGTTTGATGACTGCAGAGAGCACTTTATTCCATGTCCCCAACATTTTCTTACCTTATGATGCAAACACATGGCATAAAATGCACTTCTGAAAATCTTGTGGATCTAGTGGATTTGTAGCACTCATTTCATTGTTAATTGCTTCCAGAAAATAATCCATTTGCAACTCAGAAGATTTCAGGATTTTTGCATTGTAATTTTCACATGGTTTTCATGATCATGCCACCACTCCTCACATGATGAAATTTTGGGTGGTATCTTGGCATATAGTTCTTTCCCACCATTTAACATTTAGCACAACATGACAGTATATTGATAAAAAAAGTCAACAGGTAATGCCATCTAAAAGGAACATTAGAACCTGGGACAGAACTGCTAGCATTATAACCAGCAAAACTAACGCAATATTTCACGTTTGAAATATGCATCTGGGAGGTATGGGCAAATATGTCAATTTCAGTTTCCCTTGGTTTCTCATTTTTCCAATCTCCACATTTCCACATCAGTTTGCAAATTACCTTTTTAAAAAGTCCTCATCAAATCCATCAGCATTTCAGTGTGAATTTCTTCTTCTTTTTTTTCTATTTTTTTTCTATTGATTTATACAACAAGAAAAAAAAACCACAAAAAAACCACAAATACCAAATTACACACAAATTACAAAAATAACCATAGACACATAATTTTCTTGGCAAACAATAAAACATCTATTGGTCTTAACACTAAAGACCCAACTTCCCGTCTATTCCATATTTCAAATTCATATTACTTATTGCCAATACACATTTTTTTCATAATTAAATTTACTCTCAATAAATCTAATTTCTTCTATCTACCTAGCAACTATTACTGAAGTTCCTCAAATGCTGCAACATTCAGTGTGAATTTCTTTTAATATACACACTTGTTTTTAATTTTGTCTAATATACGTATTTTTGCAAGCAATTTCACTTAATATAATGCATTTTCTATGTTATTTCATTAATGCACACTTAACCTATTATATATAGTTTTGTATGCCTTACTTAGCTGAAGAACTACATTACAAAATTCAGAGATGTGCAAACTTTGAAGGTTGCCTGATTCTCAGTTTCTGTACCATTTAAGGAAATGCAAATGAGGTAGGTACGCCTTTCATTGTGAACTGAATAGAATTTCTTCCCTAGCTCTAGTGTGTATTTCAAAATAAGTTCCACTGAATTCAATGGTGCCTACTTCCCAGGATGTATATATAGAGTGGCAGCCTAAGGCTGTGTCTTAGACCATGGCCTAAGGTGAAACAAACTGTTGACAGAAATACTATTGTCATTTTCTTTTGCAGGGGGATAAGTGAGGATTATGTGTGGTTGGTTGGTTGTTGTTTTTTTTAAGAAGGGAAGAGTGGTAGAAAGAAAGAATAGAGGAAGAAATGTATAGAAGAAAAGGAGGGCAAAATGGGCAGAAAGGAAGTGAGAGAGGAAATGGGTGTGATTAAAGAGAGGTTCTAGGGCTGAGAAGGCTGTACACTATTCATTTATTTATACTCTTAGAACAAGTATTAATAAATAAGAGCTTGTACTATGAATTCTTATAAGCAAAAACAAACAAACACAAATCACTACCAATACTTAGTGTGTATGTATTTCTGTAGAATGTTTAGAATAGTTATCTTAGGCAGGACCAGCCCAAGACATTTTGGCAACTGAGGCAAACTACATAATGTGCCCCCTCAGGATTTGTCGCCCATGGGGATCCTGCTCCCTGAGGCAGTTGCCTCACCATGTCTCATGGATAGGCCCTGATCAAGGTCAGTACTGTGATCCCCATACTGCAGAGAGATGGTTGAGGTTGGGAGTGGCTTCCCTATCTACATGGCCACCTAATGAGTTGATGGTTAATATGGGCTTTAAACCAGATACTTTCTCAGACACTGCTTTACATAACCAATCATTTAAAAGCTATTTCTATGTGACTTCTATGGCCTTGCTAAATTGGGTTTATTTTTTTAAAAAAACTTCCTAAAATCAATACACATTTAAATATATGTTCTGTATGGGCTTCACAGCATTTTTAATTTACTAAAGCAACCTGCTATTTTGTGCATGTTGTTTATTAAAAAAGAATTCTTGACATACATGGATTTTGTACATTAGTAGGTCATGGGTGGTAGACATTTTAAAGCTGACAAAAGGAGGGATTTCATACTCTGTGCATTAATGTCATGATTTTATTTTGCAAGAACAAAAGGGTTAAAGTGCATTTTCAAGAAGCAGGAGCCTCCCTCCCCAATTATGCTAACCCTTTGTATACCATTGAATCCTGTAACCAGTCCTTTTTGACAACAAAACTGCTTCTGCAAAGAAGCCCATTAATTTGCAATCATAATGAACAGGAAATGCTGACTCCCCAAATATGTGAAGATCGCTATATCTCTAACATGCATTTAAAACGGTAAGAAAGAGCCCTTACTACAGCAGCAAGTAATTGGTTTATTGCCCTGAAGAGTCAGTGACAAGTAAAGCAAAAGCAGTTGGTAGTGGAGCTTTCATCACAGGATATTCTTCTTTTTATAAAAAAAATAAAATAACTAATTTAAACCTCCTCAAGCACAGACACAAACTGTTCCACCTGGGAGTGCCTCTCCAGAGGGTTCATTATGTTACCCGCATTTTAGATGTAAGAATCAACAACTAAACACTATTCTTCCCTTTACTAGCTGATTGCTGTAGTCTGCTCAATCTTCACAGTAATAACAATAATAGTAAAAAATAGTGAGAACTTTTAGAAAAATCCCTGAGAAGGAAAGAATCTGTGGAACGTAAGCAATTTAAGAAACCTACTTCGCCTAAAACCCCATAAATAGGCAGGTTGTTTTTTAAGGGTTTCTCTCCCTCTCCCAACTCTGCAAAGATCATTAATATAGCACTGTGTCAACGTGACCTTGTTTGGAAGTTTTGCAAATATCTACTAACTCAGTCCTAATGCATGAGCTAAATGGGGATCCAGGCTGGGCAGTTATTCCCAATTCTTAGGGAAATGAAACATATTAATAATATGAGTTACTAGGGAAAAAACAAATCACAACATTCTGCCACACAGACAACACATATTTAGCCACCTAACTGACCAGATACCTGGGTACTTTTCCATGTACAGCCTTCTCGCCCTGCTCAATTTGTCCTGAGTGATGATTACCACAAAAGTCTACTGTAGATGGAAACCTTTCCGTACAAAGCATGATGGGTCCCAGGTCTCCCTTACAGCTTGCTCCTGGGTGTAGGTAGGAAGCCTAGGGGTGAGTAGGTCCAAGAAGACTTGGATGGATAATTGGAGGGGGAAATAAATCATGTGTTAATCTACATTTAGAATTAGTCTCCACACTGTGATGCTCTACATACAGGAAACTGCACTGTGGTGAGTGAAAATACAGTCTAACCTCTACCGGTGAAACAGAAACAACAGCCATAGTGACCACTTGTAGTTCTCTCACTGTTGTTTCTTCTTTTCCCCAAAATTCTTTTTATTCTTTTTCAAAATTATTACAAATCAAACCAAATTAAATCAATTTAATGCCATTTCTTAAAATCAGGTTTCCCCCTCCAGTTCCAAACATATGATCATCATCATTTCCTTGCATAGCCGCATCATTTCTTCTTTAGAGTCCAGTTGACAGCCTTCACTTGCCATTCTTCCAGTTGGCCACTTTTTTCACCTTACAAACAGCACCTCTGTTACATATTATAAATAAATAATCCATTTCATATACATTGTTGTTCCGGACCTGGTGTGCTGGGAAAGTTAATTACTATCTTCCATTGTTCAGTTCTTTGCAATGTTTATCTGGATGATACAAGGTCCCATTCCATTCCTTCCGCTGTTTACGGACTAGCGTATGAGCTGCAGCTATAAATAACTCACTGACTGCATATCCAAACTCCGCCATTAAAATTCCACTCTGGAGTTCTTCCTTGGCACACAGTTAAAAGCAAAATCTTTTATCAAATTCTGCCTCTTTACCACATCTGTTTGGCAGAAGTTCATTCTTTTTTCTCCCACTCCATTCCTCCAATAGCACTCCTAATCCAGTCCAGGAATAATTTTAAATAAAGTCCATTCAGCCTCGGTTGAGAGGAGGGGGCATAGGAAAACTTTGTTAAATTCCTTGTTGAGCATAAATCAAAGACCTTCCCCACTTTTCCAAAGTAACAAACTGAATAACATAGCAGTGGCTACACACGTCTCTTTCATTATGTGGGGGAGAACAAGAAAAAAAGAGACCATTTGAAAACCATAAGAAAGCACAAAGCACCTTGTCCTCCACCTTCCTTTCCCGGCTGTTATAAGGATTCTCAAGCTTCAAAACAAAACAAACAAACAAACAAAAAAACCCCCATTCAAATATCTTCAAAGAGCCAAGCCTAGTCCTTTCAGCAGCTGACTGATTGCAGCCCATTAGCATATGTCGGTCCAGGAGTGCCTCTTGATTAATGCCATTTGTCCAAATTATAGAGGAACCAACCACAAATCTTGCCAGAGATGGAGGCTTGTCCATGGCGGGGACACACTCCAGGTCGCACCCGCTCTGCCTTTCAAGTGTGGCAGAGCAGGATGCAGTGAGCTCCCCAGACCCCACTGGGGAACATTGCCAGGATATGTGCCTCATAAATCTTGTCTTTCCCCTGTCTGAACCTCCTCGCTTCCCATGGAGGGGCTACAGGGAGCAACCGCCATTGACTCATGACGTGACTGGAAACCCTCTCCCTGTTGTCCCTTATCACTGGTACCTTTCCCCATGTTTTGATTGTTTGCTGTGACTTTGTTTGAAGCCCCCCTGAACTTACATACATTCACCACTGTTGCAGAAAGAAGTTATCTAGTCCTTGTCTCCCATTGCTCCTCAGATAATCTGTCTTCACAGAAGGTAAAATGTAGGAAGTGCACTCCTGGTGGATTAGAAAAACCTGAGTCGCTGTCCCACCCACACGCCCCACATCCTGGTATTTTGTTCACCCCCTGGGTATTAGGAAAGACATTTTCCATGCCATATTTATGATGTATTTATTGCAAAAATCAAACCATTCACACAGATTCAGTATAGTCACTGGCAAAACCTCATAAAGCTTCTAACCTCCTTCATCTTATCAATGGTTACATTGCATGGTGTATCAAGACACTCTGTTGTGTGACTATAATTCTTTAAGTAATACTCCAAAATCCAAACAAACTTATACAACTAGATGCACAGAATTAAAAATATAGATGCAGATATAGATCTCAGTAGATACAGATCCCTTCTGCACTATACATTTAAAGCAGTGTCCTTTACTCTGCAATTACAGTTTTACATGAAATAATACCACCCAAGGTCTGCAAAGACCTGCTCTCCTGATCGAAATGGCTGCATTAAAGAAGCAATTTAAGATGGCACCAGCTATCCCTGCTCCTCCTCCTTTTTCTTCTTTATAAAAAGTGCACTACTCTGGTTTATGGAACACTTCAAACCAGGAATAAAATGAAAATGAATTAAAATGTATATATCATCTGCGGTCCTTTCCATCATGTGAGAATTTTCAGGTAGCCAACTGTTTTGAAATAAAATTCCTCGCAGTTGCTATAGTGATGATAATAAAGTTCCTGCCTCAATTTGTGTGATAGAGGTTCCTAGCAGAACACTTGAAAAGGTAAGCTAATCTAAATGAAGGCACCGTTAGTCCTCAAAGCAAGCCTCTTCGAATTTAGTTCACAATTACAGGACTCCTCCATTGTTGGCAATTTTATAATATGCACATTATCATAATCTTCAAAGTGTCAGTAACAAATTACATAGCAGGGGCACCACTATTCTCTTTACAGAATAATGCCAGTAGACAAAGGATAAGGACATTTCTAGCAATAATCAATGCCTAAATTAAAATCATTTCTCTATTAGCTGTGTGTGTGTGTGTGTGTGTGTGTGTGTGTGTGTGTCTCATTACAAATCTTTATTTTTCTAACAGTGCTGTGATGGGTGTTGTTTTGCTTCCACGTTACGTCGTGATCTGCTCTCATTTTATCTCTGCATTGATGCAAACGAAATAGCTTTAAAGCAGACAGTTACCTGTCAAAATGGATGACTCATCAAAGCAATGTCAAAGATAAAACAGTATTGCCTTCTATATGTGTTCTCCTACAGCAATAAATTTTGTAAAATAACATAATTTACTTTAAACCATTTGTGACGCTAAAGTCACTTCCCTAATAGCTGCTTTAGAAGAAATATATGCAAAACATCTGACAAAGCCAGAATGTCATTAAATACTATTCAGATAAATAAAATACAACAAAAATAATAAGCCTGCCACAAAGAGATAAACCCAATAATCATGAAAACAACAATGCTATGTGATGTGCATCTGGCGGGGGGGGGGGGGAGGAGGAAAACAACCTGGAACTTAGCGATTGGGGTATAACTAGAGGTAGCTAGATTTTCCCTCTTCTATCTATTTATTCCCAAAGTTTGTTCTGTGCTGCGTAGGGATCGATGAATGTGTTAATTTCAGATTTCTTTCAAGTTTCCTTGCTCATTTTCCTGGTCTTAAGTTTCTTCACCACACTTCTGCATCACAGTTTGCTCTTCTTTGTTTACAAGAAGCCCTCACAAAAATGTATTAAAGCTGTTTAACGCACATTGCTCCTAATACAAACTGTTGACACTGTCCTTAGTAAAATGCCTTTTGCATATGTTATTTCACTAATAGATGCATTTGATGCACACTTACCTCTAATCATAGCTGTCAACTTACAGACTTGAAAATAAGGGACCAGCAGCCTTGAAAATAAGGGACCAGCAGCCAAAATAAGGGACCTGCAGCCTCACCTGTTCCAGGCACTCCAGTCTTCCTGTCCTCCTGCAGTCTGGTCAAACTCATGCTGGTAGCTTCGAGAACACTGTCCAACCAACTTTGTAACCAGAGGTTCAACTGAATAGAATCTGAATCACATGCACCACAAGGCCTATGCAGCCTCAACTTAAGATGGCTCCCCGGCCTGGCTTTGCACTGCAAAGTTTGCAGCAGCACGTGCAACAAAATGGCGTCCAGCATTCAAAAAACCCCTCAGCTTGCATTAACTAGCCACACACAAGGCATGCAAGCTCCACCCCGCAGTCCTTCTTAGATTTCTTATTGGGTGAGCAACACAGCCAAGCAACACAGTTGGAGCCTCCCTCCTCCCTGGCCGGCAGGGAGGGAGGGAGAGGAGCTGCTTCCTTTGAAATTTAAGGGACATCGTTTAAGGGACATTTAAGGAACATCTATCAATAAGGGACAGCAGTGGGACATGGCACTGGAATAAGGGACTGTCCTTTCAAATAAGGGACACTTGACAGCTATGCCTCTAATATATGCATTTCTGTGCACATATTTTGGTTACAGGAGTGCATTGCGGAATGGTGGAGAATTTCAAAGGACACCTGCGTTTCCATTCACATGCTGTTTGGGGAAGAGCACATTTTGTCCGGCCCCATTGAAATGTGAACCCAACTAAATTTATCCCCACCCAGTCACATCATCCCTAATACTACGTTCCACGAGGGATATGATGGCAGTCTCCTGGAATTCAAGAAAAAAAGCTGAAATGGTACCTGAACTGTGATATCAACACCTGTGGTGGAATAGCATCCTTTCCATACCTGAGACAGTAGACAGGCAGAACTCTGTACTCCAGTGTTTCATCATTGACCCTAACCATCTGCAGCCAGAAGTGGCTGCCCCACTTTGTCTAATGCAGGCATGGCCAAACTTGGCCCTCCTGCTGTTTGGGGACTACAATTCCCATCATCCCTGACCAATGGTCCTGTTAGCTAGGGATGGTGGGAGTTGTAGTCCCAAAACAGCTGGAGGGCCAAGTTTGGCCATGCCTGGTCTAATGCTAAGGCCAGGGTCTGGTTCTATTTTTCTTTAATTCCTATTTATAAAGGACAATTCTATAATTCCAGGATGGGAGTATATGCATCATTCATCTTTCTCCAGTTCACTTGCAACTCTTCCTCACAACATTACCTATGTACACCTGCACACGGAAAAACACCACAAAAAGCAGTATTGATGTATTCATTCACATATGATTGGCTCAAGATTCTTTTGGTGCAGCGTTTTTCTTATGGACATGTATGGGTTAAATGCCAAAGTTTGTATCAAACATACATATAATCATATTAAGATCGCATCTTATTTCTGCAGTGTTTTTCAGTGCACACATATACACAGAGGGAAGAAAGTGAAACTGAACAGGAGGTTACAGTGAACAACAGGTGCACAGCATTATGAACAAAATTCAGAAAAAAACAACAACAGAGAACAACTATGCAGCAGTTCTCCTCCAGATCAGAATTTCTGTAGGTATTTCTAACCCAACTGCCCATCTCCCTTTGTGTGGTTGCATGTGGCTAACTTTCAATGCACAGCTGCCATTTCAACAACAAGGTATTACCTGCTTTTATAAATCACCAACATAGCTCCTCCTACACATCAATATGGATATTTTTTATTTGAAAAAAATGTTAGTAAAGGATAATTAAAAATTAAAGTTCAATGATAGTTCACATTTGAGTCATAAGGGCACAAACAGTGTGTTTCAGAATATGTCACATACCAGGAGAGATCAAACAAATTAATGAAAGTGTCTGCCACAGTTAATGGGCATGATGTCAGTAAGCTTTTAATTAATATCTTTCAGGGATTTTTAAAAAAATGAAAGCTCCTTTGTATCTACACTCATTAGGACTTAGTGCTCTACTAACCAAAAAGCAAAACCAGTTATGCTTTTCTTTTTTTAAAACCATAAAAGGGTAACTCTCTCCTGCATTCTCAGTAACAACATATGTTCTTTGGTCAAATGTGTGAAGCTTTAATCTGACCAGTGACATTCAGGTCATGAGTACACATATGGTATGCCATACAGGCTCAATTAACCATCCATCAATTTAATTGCATAATATATCAGTCCCTGTATTCCTTTACTACTTACACTGTAACTCTTACAGCAACAAGATACAGTTTGAAAATATATAAACAACAGCAACAATTTTCTGATGTTTGTTTATGTGAGATGGGCTATTAAGGAGAAACAATAATACAATTTATAAAGCTTTTTTTTTTTACTCTCAGTAAAGAATGTTGACAGCTAAACTGATCAGGAGCTGCTAGTTTTATAAATTATACTTATAATAAGCAAGCGTAGGTGGAAAGCAGGCTTAGAAGAAAATTACAGTGCTTCAGCTGATTCTAATCACATTAATGTAGGGATAAGAGGAAAAGAAGGTATATTATTTAAACATTATGTAAATTCTGAAGAAAGTTAACATGCTGCAAAAGTTATAAAGTAGTGACACTTTGAGATTGGTAACTTGAGTTTATGCAATCACTCCAGACATCAAATCATACCAAATTATACTTGACAAAAATACCAGAACAGTAGCATATGGATATGGAGCAGTGGGTGGGTGGGTGGGTAGGTAGGTGAGGGCTTGCATTTTAAAGCTGTGATCTCATTCAAAAGTTACATTTCCTTAAATTCAGCTGAAGCCATGTGACTGTTGTGTCCGATTTCAGCCTAACCAGTTTAACAAAGAGGTCTGTACAGTCTAAGTTCTGCACACATGAAAGTTATGCATTTCAGTGCAGGCATCAGACAAAAGTGTGGACCATCTCTTTTCCTTGAAAGACACAGCAAAGCTATTCTGGGTAGGAAAGCACTTCCATGTGTGAAGAGACAGGCGGTGGGTGGATGTGCGTACACATATATACCAATAATGTAAACTGTAAAACCTTAAAAGTTGCAACAACTATGTGTTTCTTTTTTAAAATTCAATCCAAAGTTTATTTACTTGCCCCCTTGGTTTTAAATCCAAACTGAAATGTGACTTAGAATTAAGTTCACGTTATCAGCAATGCTTGAAGATCTTACAGACTTCAAGTTTTTATTTATTTATTTTTGTTTTCTCCCTATAAAACTGTTTGTAACCCTTCCAACTGTGGCCTTCATTTGCCAATTCTCTGGGTATAACAACCAGTGCACAAAATCACAAACTGTCAGCCACAGGCCATAACATTATTGCAAGTTTCTTTTCCTTACATGAACCAGCTTCATACCACTGTTATCGTTCCCTTTCTGCTGTTCCTTTGGGGGTGAAAATCATTCTGGTGTGATTTGTCTTTACTGACCTGCGGTTGTTGCCTAGAATCAGATCTTTCTTTCATTTTTTTTCCATGGAAGAACACCCAGTGCTGGATATTTTGCTTCTTAGCATTGCTTATTCAGCCAGAACATACCCAAGCTGTCTTTTCCTACAAAGTAAAAGCATCCCAACTGGGAAGTGGAGATTATTTAGCTTCTTCCCTGAGTCCACTAAACTAGCCTTCCCTGTACCCCTTAAATTAACCTGCTGGAACTAGAGACCAAATTGCAAACATGCTCTGGGTTATGGAGAAAGCTAGAAAGTTCCAGAAAAACATCTACTTCTATTTCATTGACTACGCAAAAGCATTTGACTGTGTCCACCACAGCAAACTATGGCAAGTTCTTAAAGAAATGGAAGTGCCTGATCACCTCATCTGTCTCCTGAGAAATCTCTATGTGGGACAAGAAGCTACAGTTAGAACTGTATATGGAACTACTTATTGGTTCAAAATTGGGAAAGAAGTACGACAAGGCTGTATATTGTCTCCCTGCTTATTTAACTTATATGCAGAATTCATTATGCGAAAGGCTGGACTGAATGAATCCCAAACTGGAATTAAGATTGCCAGAAGAAATATCAACAACCTCAGATATGCAGATGACACAACCCTTAAAAAGCAGAGACATCACCTTGCCAACAAAGGTCCGTATAGTTAAAGCTATGGTTTTCCTAGTAGTGATTTATGGAAGTGAGAGCTGGACCATAAAGAAGGCTGATCGCCAAAGAATTTATGCTTTTGATGGTGCTGGAGGAGACTCTTGAGAGTCCCATGGACTGCAAGAAGATCAAACCTATCCATTCTTAAGGAAATCAGCCCTGAGTGCTCACTGGAAGGACAGATCCTGAAGCTGAGGTCCAAGACTTTGGCCACCTCATGAGAAGAGAAGACTCCCTGGAAAAGACCCTGATGTTGGGAAAGATTGAGGGCACAAGGAGAAAGGGACGACAGAGGACGAGGTGGTTGGACAGTGTTCTCGAAGCTACCAGCATGAGTTTGACCAAACTGCGGGAGGCAGTGGAAGACAGGAGTGCCTGACGTGCTCTGGTTCATGGGGTCATGAAGAGTCGGACACGGCTAAACAACATTAAATCCTGGAAAAATAGCTCAAAAATGTTTCTCCTTTTTTTTTTGCTGCAACAACTTTTGTGTCCAAATTTTCATTTTTTTAAAAAAAGATGGCATTGAGAGAAAGGAGGGTGATTTACTGAGGGCCTTCCAAAACCTGGAGCTGGCACTATCTGTGCAGAGAGGCTGCCCACCCAATTGCAGCAAATGGAAAAATTCTCTCTCCTCGGGTACGTCAAAATGCCTACAGGGCTCTAAACTGAAGCACTCAAAGTTTCCATTACCTACTGTACCAGGGAAGTTCATTGGAATTATTTTACTTTGGCCAATAGATTTGACTGTGTTTGTGTTTGTAAATACAGAACGTATCGATGAACTTGAACCAAAAATGGTTGAGCTGGACAAAACGGCATCCACTGGTGGCAAGGTTGAGGAACACTTGCAGAATTAATTCATGCACAACTTCTCAAGGCAGGTGGCCTGTTAAAGGAAAGAATCCTATGAAACTGTGCTTCCTCCTATCATTATATAACTCACCAAATGTGTACGCTCAATGTCTCCAGTCATTATGCAGCTCTGGGATGCTTATTTCAGACAGACATCAATCTGACATGTTGCACACACTCAAGCTTGGGACTTAAAAAGACATGTAGCATTTTTGTTTATCGGGCTTGATATGTGTTAAAAGACATGAAACTATGCTTAGGTAGGTTTAGTAGGGGAAAAAATGCTGATGGAGTCTGATAATGGTAAATAATCATCATTAGAAAGCTGCCTCATTATGACTGGTTGACTATTTGATATGGATTTGACCCTAGGCAAAGCCTAGGGCTTTGTTTATTTAAAAGGGCAAGGAACTAGACAATCATCTGCACCTTACATTTACATTTTTAAAAGTGTTTATAGATTTGTCTCACATGAAGGATGGAGAAGAGAGAGGAGAGCGAATACCAAGCAGAGGACAAATTTAAAATCTTATATTTTCTCTCACTTTTCCTGAAACATAATGAGGCTTACTGAAAGGTTATAGGCATGCTAATAGCCTTTGTATTATGCCAATTTATTATAATCTCACACTTCAGAAAGTCAGATAGATGGTAGCCCTCTTTTTGATTTCCACACGACAGGTTAGCTGCTATTATCTGTTATTTTTTTAATTGCAAGGCCTGATGAGTTAAAGTCAACATATTTCCTTATTGCTCCTTCTGCTTGTCAGCTGTAGCTGAATTGATAAAATGCAAATGAACAAATCATTAACGAGTGCTGGTTATGAATCTCTCAGGCAGTTCAGGACCCTATCAAATCCTGCACCTATTACTTTGTGTGATTGATGTACTATTGTAAGTGATTGTTCCTGATCTTATTAAATCTTATTGATTTTTCCCCCCAGTTTCTATTTTATGCAGGACCAGGCCTGGACTATTATGAATGTTGCTGAACACTGTTAATCAAGCTTACACAGCTATTTTGATGGCAAACAATTAGAACTCTGCAGCAATACCTTGCAATTAGCTTCAGGGATATGGACCTCAGCACCGTAATAATGAAAGAGACCTTCTCCTTCAAGCAAGATAATGAGATTTATAATTATGACCCCAAATAACCTCTAAGAAATAACCAATCTGAAAACTCAGATGTGTTTATCAATAATTTGTGGCCTTTTAAATAAAAATGAAAGTAGTTTTGGCTGGCACTTATTAACATTTGCTTTCCTATGAAATAATGCAAAAATAAAATATATATCTTTTTTTAAAAAAATCAGAAACAAACACTTTAATATTTATGATGACTATTATTTAATATTTATCCAGTCTCAAATTGCTCAAATACGCCTCTTCAATATTTTCAAATATACAGAAGTGTTGCAAGGTGTTTGGGGAATGTTGCTCATATTCATTCATGTCTGTGTCTGCAGGTAAAGTAAAATATAATGTACAATATACTTTCATCCTTCCCAGTGGCCCCTAATCCAGTGATCTTCACAGAAAGATCACATGATGGATAGAAGATAGTGCACAGATTTACTTTCTTACCCATAGGAATAAAAGAGAAGACCTGCTGGAGCAGCCCAAGGCTTCATCTAGTGCAATATCCTTTGTCACTCAGCAGCCAACCAGAACCATCTGTGAATCCCTTATAAAGGGGGTAAAGGCAACAGCCTTTGGATTGTTGTTGGGTGACACCCTTGGATGATGAGTGCCTATTATATGGAGTCGAGTTTTTTCTCTTGTGCTGCTGTTCACCCAGCAGTTTCAATTAGATGAGGACCAAGATGGAACCCTGTGATACCTCACAGTAACCTGAACACTTCAAACCTGGAAAGGAATGTTCTGGTTTTTGAACTTTTTTTGGAATCGGAACGTGCTCTGTTCTGAGTATCACTTCCGTTTTGATTGCCACACTTCTGTTTTCCTAGTGAGGGAAGGAGGGGTGGGCAGCAAGCGAGCAGGCATCTGCTGCCCTCCAGCTCAAGGGCCAGATAACTCCATAACCTCCAACATTTCTCCAATGAAAATAGGGACATCCTAAGGAAAAGTGGGACATTTTGGGATCAAATCAGAAACTGGTACAACTTCTCTAAATCAGGGATGTCCCTGGAAAATAGGGACATTTGGAGGGCCTGCAGTTGGCATAGCAATGTGCTTTTACTTATGCTTGTGATTGGGCAGGCAGAAAAGAGGCAGGCACAAGGCTTATATAGGTACCTCCTTCCCAGATTGGCTAAGGGGCTAGCCACTGGCCACATGTGCCTTGCATGTCCCTGCAGTCAGGTGCAATCTCTCTCTCTCTCTCTCTCTCTCTCTCTCTCTCTCTCTCTTTCTCTCTCTTTCTCTCTCTCTGACATTCTTTATGGAGGCTGGGGAGAGGAGTTGAAACAAATATTGGTGAATTTTCCCAAACTTGCCCTTCACATTTTTGTCTGAGAATTTTCCACTTCAAATTTTGAAATTTGAAGCTTTGTTGTCATCTCTTGATGGTTTGATTGTGTCAGGCATCAGATATGAAATCTTATAAGCTGTCAGCTGTCAAATGCTGCTTCCCATTGTATGTGATCTATTGAATACAGCAATGTAAAAACACCATTACGTTGATTACACCATGACAGCTAAAAACAGCATTCCATGATGACAATCTTTCAACAGGCATTGAATATTAAATACTTTTGTACACCAATTATGACATACCATTGGGTTTCCACCTGTCATCTGTGGAACCTTTGGTTCTTTTGAAATTTATCAGTAATTGTTGTAAGGCAAGGTTCACAATGTGTGATGGTAAAGCCCAAGTTACTGTGCACTGAGTGTGTAACTGGGATATTCCCCAGAATCCTGTTTAACATATGGAACAGTATGGCAATTACACCCTTGACATAAAAGCTGCCACAGGATTTCTTCCTTGAATATCCAAATTTTGAAAATGTCCACACTTCCATATTGTCAGGGATACAACTACTGTTGCATTAAAAGGTAAAGGGACCCCTGACCATTAGGTCCAGTCGTGACTGACTCTGGGGTTGCGGCGCTCATCTCGCTTTATTGGCCGAGGGAGCCAGCATACAGCTTCCGGGTCATGTGGCCAGCATGACTAAGCCACTTCTGGTGAACCAGAGCAATGCATGGAAATGCCGTTTACCTTCCCACCTGAGCGGTACCTATTTATCTACTTGCACTTTGATGTGCTTTTGAACTGCTAGGTTGACAGGAGCAGGGACCGAGCAACGGGAGCTCACCCCGTCACAGGGATTCAAACCGCAGACCTTCTGATTGGCAAGTCCTATGCTGTGTGGTTTAACCCACAGCGCCACCCGTGCCCCTGTTGCACTGCCAACTGTCAAATGCTGCTAAATGTCATCTGCCAGATATCAAACAAATGAGAAAGAAGAATTTCAGGGCATTTTTGCAGCTTTCAAATGTGCCCCAGACCAAAGGTCCTGTTTAAGTCCCTAGGAGCAGCAATGAATCCTGGTTGTCCTTTTACTGCTGTTGGAACCCTCTTCAGGCCCATACAGGGCCGAATTAATCATTAAGCAAAATAAGCACATGCATAGGGTATCAAGGAAGGGGGGCACCACAGAAATTTTCCATCGCTGGATTTTTAACATTAATGGTCCCAAACTGCTGAGTGTTCATTTTCTCAATTGAAGTATATTAAAATTTCAACAGAACAACTATGCAGCGAGGCAGGCTGGGAGTCTAAAAATAGAAGTTTTGAGGATCTGATCAAAGACTTTGCAATTAGAAAAAGTAGATTTCCCCCCAAATATAAATAAAGTAGAAGCATACAAAAATAAACATTATTTTCCATCTTACTGTAAGTTTCATTTCATTTCAAACAATTAAGTTTTATTTTACGGTTTATTATTGCTTATATATTGAATTATATAGAAATATGGTGTTCTCGAAGCCACAAACATGAGTCTGACCAAACTGCGGGAGGCAGTGGAAGACTAGAGGGCCTGGCGTGCTCTGGTCCATGGGGTCACGAAGAGTCGGACACGACTAAACGACTAAACAACAACAATAGAAATATGGTGGCACCAAAATCTTTTAAGTGCTCAGGGTCTCTAAAGATCTTAATCTGGCTCTGGGCACATGTACAGAGGGGCTGCTGCAACACGCAGAAGATCAGCGTTCTTGCTCATGTGAGGAGCCTCCATGGAGACACAAGGCTCATTGCTGCAGAAGTTTGTTGTAAGGGCCAGATACGTTGCATATCTCCAGAGGGTGGGGCTAAATGTGTATTCCTGCAGTCCTGATTTATGTGTGTTCCCTTCAGGTAATAACACCTGAAGGGGGGTCTGAGGGTTGGTCATAGTCCAATCTTGAAATACACACGGAGTCCTGCAGTGATTTTATGCTCTTTATTGCAGCTTGGAAAACAGTGGTTGAATTGCTCCCCCAAACCTCAGGCTTTTATATATATTATTTACACAATGTGTCCCATCTGATTGGCTGAGTCTGCTTCCCCCGGAGCCTGATTGGTCTTTTCCTGCAAGCCAGTCAGTTGTTGCATTCTAGGATCCTACTTGCCTATTGTTCTAGGATCCAAGCTTAGTACATAACAAACCTATTTGGTTTATTCCTATGACCTGCACGTTTATCTGTTGAGTCCAAGCAGACCTGGATAGCATCCATATCTTCAAGGGATGGCCTATAATGGTTTATCAAAACATGAGCTTTTGAGATATACAGATTTAGGGAGGGTGTTGGGTGAATGCTCTAAACATAGGTTTTCTAACTGTCTCCCTTGCCCAAGGACGCTCCTGATACAGACATTGAATGGCCTGATCTTAAACAGTCTGTTCCACATGACAGCATTCAGTTGAGACTAGTGCTCACAGAAGGAAAAATAAATACCAGGGGTTGTTATAAGGGTGTATTAATATTATTATTATAATCATTTACAAGCTACATCTTGGATTGAGAAGAGAGGTAAATATGGAATTCTATATACTGCAGATTGGGAAACATGACACTGTAAGATCACTGGGTAGTGTGTGTGTTTTTAATCAATATGTTAATCCAGATCTATGATTGGCTTCTAGCAGGGGTAAGGCTAAGGGGGAGCTATATATTTTAGACTTGTCACTTTAAAATATGCTCCCTTTCCCTGTAACAAAGTGGGAACGGGATTATATTTTCAAATGCAGGATTAAAAAGATAAAGTCTCCTTAACCCATTCCCTATCCCTTCTGCAGGAGAGATTGACCCAGAAAAGACCGTGTACATATTTCCATATGTAATTATAAGAGCAGCACATATTCCTTTATTTTGCAGTGAGTCAAGAAATGACCAACTGCCCTGACTACACACATTCTGTTATAATGGAGTTAAACCTAATGTATGATATCCAACAAAACCGGATTGATTCTGTCAATTTCAGTTCTCTCTGTTTCTCATTTTCCCAGTCTTTAATTCAGTTCTCCATTTTTCTGCAGCAATTTGTGAATTATTTTTGTTTTAAAAAATCCTCAGCAATTTAGTGTGAATTACTCCTAATAAACATATTTTTATATACAAATTTGACTAATTACCCATTTTGCAAGCAATTTCTGTTAATATAATACATTTTCATATGTAATTTTCACAAATATGTTTATTTTAATGCACACGCATGCATTTTCCTGATCATTGGTTGGTCGGACAATGGTGTGGCAAAATTCGGATGAGTGTGAATTTTGAAGGCTGGGTTGTGTTTTGATTCTCATATTGTTTAAGAAAGTACAAATTTGGTATATTCAGCTTTAAATGTAAAATGAAATCAATTCCTCCCCCTCCCCAGAGTAGAACTATTGATATCAATGAAGTTAATTTAGACATTACTTGGTTAAGTAGATGCTGTTTATTAGAATATTTATAGACCACCAATTTAGAATAAAATAAAATAAATCAAGGTAGTTCAGTGGTGGTTCTCTTATTTAAATAGTATGACTGAATTACCAAGATACCACCTGATGAATTTCGGTTTCTGTTTTTTGTTTTTTTAAAAGGTGCAAAAGCTTGCTTATGCATTGAGTCAGTTTTTCTTTCTTTCCAGGTTTAAAGACAACTGCTAAATCTAACTAATTTTTGCACACATTTTTGTTTCAAATAAATACATATTTTACTATAAATAGTGAAATGTATATAATGTCTAAAAATCTATAATAATGCTGTAGTTATATGCTACTTTCTGCCTGCCATACAACCTTTTCAGACAAAGTATAGTATATCAACTTTCTTGTGACAATAAGCAGACCTGTTATCTTGGGGACAGCTAAATGAATTATTTAATCAATAAGACTACATCTCTGATGATAAGACAAGCTCAGACAAATTAAAATCTGAACCAGGTATAGCATGTCAGGAACAAGAAACATAGGAAGTTTAATACACATTTTAATATTAAAGCAGACTTTTTTTAAAAAAAGAAAGCAAAATAAACATCAATCCTTTCTGTCTCCTGTTATAGTGATGTAAATTTGAAGTTGGCTTGGGAAACCAAGCTATGTTCAGTAATTTGTTATATGTTTGCAGCATGCAAACATAATGCCTTTTTAATAATGCAAGGTTTATGAAGTATAAAACCAGTGTACAATACAAAGTTAGCAAGGTGACTTAGCAAGGGATGAGACATACAACTTTTAAAAAATAGGATTTATTTATATGTGCAAAAACGACTCATAAAGATTTGGGGAATTGAATCTAGATGAAGTTGTCAGTGGTGATGGGAACAATCCAGGGCAGTAAAAAAGGTAAAGGTAAAGGACCCCTGGGTGGTTAAGTCCAGTCAAAGTCAACTATGAGGTGCAGTACTCACCTCGCTTTTCAGGCTGAGGGAGCCAGCATTTGTCCACAGACAGCTTTCTGAATCATGTGGCCAGCATGACTAAACTGCTTCTGGCGCAACGGAACACCGTGACAGAAACCAGAGCACACAGAAACACCGTTTACCTTCCCATCACAGTGGTACCTATTTATCTACTTGCACTGGTGTGCTTTCAAACTGCTAGGTTGGCAGAAGCTGAGACAGAGCAATGGGAACTCACTCCATCGTGGGGATTCAAACTGCCGACCTTCCGATCAGCAAGCCCAGGAAGCTTAGTGGTTTAGACCACAGCGCCACCTGTGTCCCAGTAGAATGAGCTGGAGGCAGTGGCATAGAGTGAGTTGCTGGCAGTTGGGGTGGGGCAAGTGTTGCATCCCCCTGGTAGACTGGGCAGCTTGGAGGGGGCACACCTAGGGGGACACACACCAGGGACGCACGCATGGAGCCCACATGGAGGATGAATGGTGCCTGCCTCTAAGAGACTCCTCGCCTGCTGCCTCCATCCACCTACCCACTAGACCAACCCACTTGCTTCCATACCTCAGCTGCCAGGGCTTTGTGCCTGTTATGGGGGTGCCTGATTGTACCCACTCAAAAATGTGCACCCAGGGCCATGGCCCCCTGCCCTCCCATGCTATGCCTCTGGCTGGAGGACCACCATCTTAAGAGTTCCATTGCTGGCTGGGGCCAAAGACCCATCTAGTCCAGCATTATCCTCTCACAGTGGTCAACCAGATGTCTATGGGAAGCCCACTAGCAGGGTCTTAGAACAACAGCACTCTCTCCACTTGTAATTCCTCGTACAGTGGTACCTCGGGTTACAGATCTTCAGAGATCTTCGGGTTACAGAGCTTCAGGTTACAGATGCTTCAGGTTACAGACTCTGCTAACCCAGAAATATTACCTCAGGTTAAGAACTTTGCTTCAGGATGAGAACAGAAATCATGCTCTGGCGGTGTGGCGGCAGCAGGAGGCCCTATTAGCTAAAGTGGTGCTTCAGGTTAAGAACAGTTTCAGGTTAAGAACAGACCTCCGGAACAAATTAAGTTATTAACCCGAGGTACCACTGTGACTTGTATTCAGAGGACTCCTTCCTCCAATAATGCAGATAGAACAGCCATCATGGCTAGTAATACACATTAACTCGTATGTTTTTTTAAAAAAATTGGGTTGTTGTGTTGTGTTCTTTTTTTAAAAAGTAAGGGACATAAGATGTGCTTGGGAAGAGAGGAGCTGGGGAGAGCAGGGGTGACTCCAATCACAAGGAAGGTATAGTGTGGGGGTGGGGCAGGCTGGGTTAGGGGCACATGACACAGACAATTAGTGACTGTTCCATGTGTCAACCCCTCCTTTAACCTGGGGAACTTCTGAATGCCAGGGAAGCTCTGAGTAAGATATCCTTCATCCATGATCTGATTATGGATGAGGAGGATAATCTGGTCTATATCACTTGGTGCAGCATCAGGGCAGACTTGAGGGTGGGAGAGCAGGGGTGGCTGTAGCCTATAGAGATCCCATCTCTCTCCAGGCTCTCTGCCCAGTTTGGTGGGTAGATGGAAATCTAGAGTGTGTGTTCCTGGCACTGGGGAACTGGGGTTTCATTTTAGGAAATCTTACTGATAGTTCTGTTTGTATTTTTTATATGTAAAGTGTGTAGTAATTTTTATTATATAAATAATATAATATGTTTTTATAGGTAAAGCACAAAGAGATTATATGAAAGAAGAAAGGAAGGAAGGAAGGAAGGAAGGAAGGAAGGAAGGAAGGAAGGAAGGAAGGAAGGAAGAAAGAAAGAAAGAAAGAAAGAAAGAAAGAAAGAAAGAAAGAAAGTGTTATTAGTGTTCAGGATTTGGTTAAAACAAACAAAAACCCTTGCAATTTTCTTGTGTAGTCCCCCCCCCTTTTATTTTAGTCTTCCTTAGAAACTCATGAACATTTGGTTCTTTTCTAGTGATAGGCCCTGCAATTCTGGTGGTAATGGCATTTTTCAACATTCCAACAGGGTTTGCCATATACCGTATTTTTTGCACCATAACACTCACTTTTTTCCTCCTAGAAAGTAACGGGAAATGTCTGTGCGTGTTATGGAGGGAATGCCTACGGGTGGCATGCCTACGGATTTTCCTCCTCTAAAAACTATGTGCGTGTTATGGTCGGGTGCGTGTTATAGAGCGAAAAATACGGTAATTTCTGTTCATCCAATTTAAAACTTCTATGAGGCCCTATTTGTTTTCACTCCACATAATCATGTAATGTGATTTTTTTTTAAAAAAAGTGCAGTGATAAATGCCGCCTTGACAATATTCTCTTCTATATGAAGTTTTGTAAATTTGGGTGGGTTTCTTGTGCTTTGCATACATGAATACATCCTCTCCTTTCATATTTTCCTACACATGCACACCCATCTCACATCGCTTATGTGAAAGCAGCTCAGCAGCTCATTAGGGAGGTACTCCAAGACTTGGGGAAGAGTTATAGTTTACGCAAGCCTTAATGTCACATTAGACATGAGAATCATGTTCTGCCACTTATCCATGTAAATTATATCAAAATTGGCCTTACAGCACAAGCCTCTCTAGAACAGGATCCATAGCTGGGACAAATGTAATGAAAGGTTAGACATTAAGTGAAATAAAAATCACCCAGCCGTAGAAATCTCAATTCGCTGTGTGAGGACATTCAGTCTTAGATTTCCCTTAACAAGTCTTGCAGAGAATAGTAATTGAGAAATGTTGTTTCACACTTTTTGCATTTTTTTTTTTAAATGCAGTGTTTTGGGAAGGCAAGCATTGTAGTATCCTGTTTTCCTCTGCCCCAAGCAGGAATGCTTACTTGCTATGAAAACAAATGATGAATTGGCCTGGTGGTAGAACACATGAGACACCTATCTAAGGCAGGGGTAGTCAACCTGGTGCCTTCTGTTGGTTTGAGGAAAAATAGGTATAAAAGGAGAATTCCTGGATGCCAAGAACAAAGTTTGAGGCAAGTACTATTTGGTGGCAGAACCCCAGCAGAGATTTAAAATCACAAAACATGCAGCAAAGTAAAGTGTGGAAATATCCGCAGTGAAACCTTTAAAATATATCTTTCTAAGTTGTGTTCCAAAATTGTCCCCTCTTCCCCCAGCATATGAAAAAACCACACATTTAGTAAGTTAGGGAAACTGAAAACACAAGGCACAGTGCATGGTGTCCAAGTTCCATTCTGTGCAATGGAATGGAAAGCACAGCTCGTGTGACTTTGAAAGATGATATTGGTACACTCCAAATCATTAGCCCCTTTACGTGCACAGAACATAATATATCTAGCTGAAGGGCAACACATGGAGATCTGCATTAATAAATGCAATGCATCCTATTATTGCATAAATATATAATTTTTACATATTTTTTAAAAGGGTGAATGTCAGGGGCTCAGGAGCAGAGGCACAGGGGAGAGAGGAAACGGAGAGCGAAGGGGAAGAATCTGAGGGCAGCGTAGGGGAGTATGACAGTGGCCCGAGAGATTCCATGAGCTTCTCCAGCGATTCAGAAGATTCCCAGAGGGGGGCGCCGATGGCCAGGGCAAGGGGGGTCCCAGGGGGGACGCACCAGAAGCAAGGGGCCAGCGGGGACTCCCAAAGCAGCAGCGGGAGATCAGGACCAGCTCCCCCACCAGAGCGTAGTGGGGGGGAAGAGTCCCATGTATCAGGGCCAGCGTCTCCTCCAGCAGGGAGAGAAGATGAGTCAGGGCTGACCACGCCTCTATCGGAGAGTGAGGGAACGGAAGGGAAGTCAGGTCCAGCTAGCCTCCCCGAAGGGGGAAGCAGTGACAGGAGCAGTGTAACGGTCAGGAGAAAGGTTGCCGGCTGGGCACGCGCGCCAAGTTCGAATGTACAGGCGCGCGGGACAGCAGAAAACCCGGATTGGGAACCAGGTCCTAAAGCCCGCCGGAGGCAGGGGGAAGACTCAGGGGACTCAGCGTCAGAAGAGTCTAGAAAGGGCAAGACCCCAGCGGACAGGCGGACCCAGAGGAGGAAAGAGCAAAGGAAGAGGTGGAGCAAGGCTAGAGTCTTAAACTGGTGTCTGGGGGGAGGAGATTCAGACGGAGCTTCAGCGGTCTAGAGTTTGAGACGTAGAGCTGCGCGCCGCGGCTTTGAAATCGAAACTGAACTTCAATAAAGACTTTTGTATATAACAAGGAACTGGCGTTGGTCCTTTGTGAGCTGGGACCTCGGGCAGCTCTGACAGTGAATGATCTTAGGAGGGGTGCTGTTGTGCCTGCTTTAAAAGGACCATGCACCTCTAAATCTGACACTACACTGCTGACTACAACTTACACAATCCTTGATCGGGGAGATTCCTGTTTGCGGGGTAGCAGGTTGAATTATATGGAAGTGCATTTGAAAGTAGTGTTTCACATCTATAGTCTGAAGTGGTTCAGCTTATGACCTGATTCTGTACATATAGACCAGGCAATGTTATACCAGGAATGGCAGTTCTAATTCGAGATTTTCTGATGTAAAAGTGGGGGCTTACAGCAGCAAGGAACCATGGGAAGACCTGTAAAGCCAAGTGGTGGCCTTGGCCTTGAGATAACCTTAGGAGCAGCACCTTTAAGCCTCTGAAGCACACCACTGGCCACTTTGAAGAAACCAGCTAACTAACAACCAAGCTAACTAATAGCAGATAAATTCTAGCCACATGATTCAGAGATCTCTTCCCAGCCCCTGCTGTGCTACAGAGCTTATCAACAAAAGCGGAAATGCTGTGATCCTCTGTTGATAAAAATGGGCAAACATTTCACTTCCTATTTACTCAAGGAATACAATGATTAAGGTGTGTGTGTGTGTGTGTGTGTGTGTGTGTGTGTGTATTGAGGGGGAAAGGAAGCAACAACGTTGGCAATAAAAGGCTCTTTTTCTCTGAATCCAAATTTTATTTCCAAGTCCCAAATGCCATTTTAATACTTACAAACTGTAACATTTTCAGAGGATAATTGAGCCGTGTGTGTATTTTTAGGACAAATATTGGGAAAAGCCATGTTCAATACCAATGTCTATACCATTTAAACAATGAAAGCTTCGGGTAAGTAACAACATTTGGACAGCAAGTCAATATGGCTATGAAAGGCCTCCAATAATGAGCAAAGTCAGACCAATATACTGTTTGAGTATTTGGCCTCCCTCCTGACAAAGGTTGCTTTCAATCACACTGTATCTATTACCATATCAATCATCACTCTAAACGGATACAGCATCATCATTGACGAAGGCATCACTTAAAGGAAGGAAACGAAAGGGTTTATAGAGCAAATAATGAAATGTAGGCTGATCAAAGAACGAAAATGACTTCAGATTTGTTCCCGTGTGCTAAATCCTCTACTTCCCAAACTGAAGTTCACCCCTTTTTCTTGAGAAGAGGTACAAAATGCAGAGGACCCGGCACCACATTCCTAATTATTAAAGATAATGCAATCCGATACTTTGTTTGCTACACAAATTAAGATATGGAATTGAACTGATGGAAATGATTTACGTGCAGGATTAAAATATTGGCAGCTTTATAGAGTGAAATGTCACTATACTGCTGTACCTTCAAGTTTTACATTTCCTCCTTTGAATCCCTGTCAGCCTTCATGAACACTAGAGACTTTAATCAATGCTTGCAGTAGCTATAACATAACATTGAATATTTTACCTGTGTAATAATCAAACTGCTGTTTAGCTCGAGCCATAAGGAAAAATAACAACCATATATATTCCAATTGGCAATTTTACAATATAAATAGCATGCCACATAAAAAAAAAAAAATTCTCACACATATCAATGGATCCTATCTCTTTGCAAAACAGAGTCTGTATTTCACAACAGCTGAAAACTGCCCTCAGGCAATCAGTTCAATTAAGGGTGATTTGGAAATCATAAAACTAAAGACGTCTTGGGCATTAATTGCACTTGTAAACAATTTTTAAATTTATATGACGCAAAATGATTGGGAAACAAATATGGTGCTTTCTTGCCATGCTCAGGTGATTGGAATTCAACTTGCAATTTTTAGACAATATGGAATTGAGATTAACGTGAAGAAAAAGAAGCATAGCAGTGCAATCTCAGAACAGCTTTGAATAATAATAATAATAATAATAATAATAATAATAATAATTTTATTATTTATACCCTGCCCATCTGGCTGGGTTTCCCCAGCCAATCTGGGTGGCTCCCAACAGAGGACTAAAAACAGAATAAAGCTTCAAACATTAAAAACTTCCCTAAACAGGGCTGCCTTCAGATGTCTTCTAACAGTCAGATAGTTGTTTATTTCCTTGACGTCTGATGGGAGGGCGTTCCACAGGACGGGCACCACTACCAAGAAGTCCTTCTGCCTGCTTCCCTGTAATCTCACTTCACACTGTGAGGGAACCACCAGAAGGCCCTCGGAGCTGGACCTCAGTGAATGATGGAGGTGGAGACGCTCCTTCAGGTATACTGGGCCAGGGCCATTTAGGGCTTTAAAGCTCAGCACCAACACTTTGAATTGTGCTCGGAAATGTACTGAGAGCCAATGTAGGTCTTTCAGAACCAGTGTTATATGGTCTCCCAGTCACCAGTCTGGCTGCCACATTCTGGATTAGTTGTAGTTTCCGGGTCACCTTCAAAGGTAGCCCCACGTAGAGCACATTGCAGTAATCCAAGCGGGAGATAAGCTAAAATTCCATGAATTAAGAATTCCAGGAAGACATTGCTCCAGTCCACATGTAATGCTCAGCCTAACCATAACTGTGTGGACTCTTGGAGGGGAGATTGCATCTGATTTGCTCCTCCTTTGCTTCTGCTGCTGCTTCTGCTTCTGCTGTGAATTAAGCAGTAGCTTGGTGCCACAGCAGTTATCTGAATATGGCCTTGTGGGCTGTCTCCTTCAGAACATAAACCAAACTTTGAAATCTAGCAAAATAGAATGTTCCCCTCCTCTCATGTGAGCCCCTAAAATCAGCTCCAGAATAGTGGAGGACCCTTGAGGAAAGATTTTGGAAGGGCATGTGGAGAAGAGAGCATGTAGAAGTGTCTCTGCACCAACGGAGCTCCACTACTGCTGCTTTGAATGCTACCCATTAAATTTTGTCAACCATTCATTTTCCCATGCACCCTGAAAGAAGACTCGAGACATGGAGCATGGGATATATATATATATATATATATATATATATATATATATATATGCGCAAACTAGGGGATCTTGCTTTCCAACGAACCACACTGATCCAATCAAACAATTTCAGATTGAATGGGCAGGTGAGGACTTCTTCAGACGCTAAGAGGGAAAACCTATCCTGATACCCTGGGCATTTGCTGAAGCCTTGCACTGCAGCCCCCCAGCTCAGAATTGGGAATGAAATACTCTCTTCTTGTGAGGAAAGCCTTGGGTATGGTCCTCAACACGTGCACCCAGGCCTAGTCTCCTGAATGTGCATGCCAGGCCTCAAAGCCAACCCCCCTAGCTCTCCAGCCTTAATGTATTGGCAGGTGCCTAAAAGGTGCCCTTATCCCAATGCTGCCTCAGTAAACCTTGAGCTTTTTCTCTTCCTACTTCCTCGCCTGTCCAGAGGATGAACAGTTCCTTATGCATTTTTATCTCTCTCGATCTGATCTTTGAACTGTTGTGATTTTGATTTTTTTTTAAAGATCCTCATTGTACATGCATTTAGGGTGTTGATATTTTCCAAAATATAGGATTTACCAAAATAAAGAACATAAAATATAAAAGATAGACAGTAAATAGAAAATGTCACAAACCATGTTGAGTGTAAAAGGGTTCTGAGCATGGGAGGTCTGAATAAACAAAGCACACTTTTTATTTATCTATTACCATGGCAGCCTACAGATGTGTTGTAATTTAAAAGATGCAGAGAATCTTTGGCCCATCTAGTCCCTCCTTCCTAGGCTGTCGTGCTCAGCAGGAAAACCTGATTTCAAAAGATGTATCCTTAAATATCAAATGCTTAATCCACCTCTGCAAGATGGCAAATTTCAGAGCATTTATTCATGGAAGTGGCCTGCATTACTGTCTTCAATTCCACATGTGATCACACACACAGTGGTGGTTCTGTAATATAAAATTTGCAGGACTTCAAAAAGGTTCATTAATCCAAAGTCCATCGCAAATGCAATTTACATTTGCTGTACTCCAGGCCATAGCAGGTGCCACCGGTTTAGGCCAACATGAACTGAAAGCCAGTGTGGCGTTTGGGGTTTTTTTAAAAAAATAAAAAAGCCCAACTTGATCTTTATTTTGCTCACAGCCAGCATTCATTAGGGCTACAAGGGCAGAAGCTTAAAACAGCACCATAGCATGCTGTTTCTTGTCTTAGGCAGCAATAAGCAACATAATACTGTGCCCAGTCTCTTGAACACTTCCCTTCCAACCGACAACAAATTTCATATATAGGCACACAGCAGTGACCTGCAATTCTCAAGATGCTTGAAGCTTTGGGGCCCAGTTTTGAGAAGCACCAACAAACCGAAGGTCAGAAGCGCTTTTCAGCTCTACTTTTCCTATTTGCTGCTCTCAGGCACCATACCTGTTTTTCCTCCTCCTCCTCTCCCAGTTTCTGCTTATGATGGCTGTCTGCTTATGACAATCTACTTCCCCAGCAGATCTGGCAGAAGCTGAACTCAGGGAGGAAGATGGCAGTTCTGTGGCACTATGGCATATTCTGTTCAAAGTGGACTAAGGCAAGCACGATCAGTTTCCTACAAGAGGAAGCAGAAGAAGAACTAACAGGTGACTCTGTCAGACAACCCTGTGCAACAGCTTATACAGGAGGAAGGGGGTGAATTGAGTCAGCTTGCATTTAAATCTTTAAAGGATGGAGCAGAGAGGTAAGATTGCTCCATGAAATGTTTGTGCTCATGGAATGGTCTCCTTAGTGCTGCATCAGATTCCTTCCAAGAAGTGGCCCAGGTCAGCAGTCTGCCCACAGTATTCTGCAATAGGGGACATTTCTAAACCCTCTTCCAAGGCAGCCCATGGATGGTGTGTTTATAGAACTGTAGAGTTGGAAGGTACCAAGAGAGTTATCTAGTCTAACCCCTGCAATGCAGGAATCTTTTGTCCAGTCGTGAGGCTTAAATGCATGAGTCTAAGATTAAGAGTCTCATGCTCTACTGACTGAGCTGTATGTCCCCATGACCTGTCACAATGTGCTGCCATCACATGGAAATCATGGAGATGACATTTATTCCTTGAGCTATTACTCTCCTTTTAAGCAAACAAAAACAAAGGAACGGCCATAACCTTTGAATAGCTGTCTCAGGTTTTTCCATCTCTAGATCTGTTTTCATTTCATTCATTACTGTACATTGATCCCTTGCCTTTTCTCCAGGCAGCTCAAGGCAGCATGCATGGTTCTCTCCATATGACCCAATTTTTTTCTGCACAACAACCCTGCAGGGTAAGTTAGTTTGAAAGAAGGTGACTGGCCTAAAGTCACCTAGCAAGCTTTGGGGATGAGTGGGGATCTGAATCTGGGTCTCTTCAGGCTTAGTCCACCACTAAACCAGATATATTGTCTGCCCAGGAGCTTTGGCTTCAATGTACATTCTTCATCCATGTTAACACTGTTAACCGTTGGCACACACAGTACAAGAGAGGTTTAAGTGCAGCTTTAGTCTCTTGAGTGTAAACAGACCAACTCTCCATCCTTATTCACTCATCCCCTTGACAAGTTAGACAAGAATGTATTGATTGAAGTAAGCAAATTTTTACAAGGCTAAAACCCAACCCCACTCTGTGAAGGTGAAAGATCTCTGAGAGGACATTATCAGTTATTTAACCCAGAAGGTAGATTTGTGGAAGAAAGCAAAGTTATTTCAAAAAAGGTGCAGCATCTCCATATGGCGAATCTGGCCTTGAGGAGGTGCTATAAAAATGCAATCTGAAAACAAAATCTCATTCTACCGGGAATCTAATATCTGCTCAGGAGTCAGCCCTCCTGGTTTCCCTGGAACTCCCAACGAAGCGGGTTTAGGATTGTAGCATCTGTGCTCCAACTGGGGCATGTTAAGAAGGTGGGGCTTTATGGTGAGAAAGGAACAATGGATTGAAGTAGCACATGGAAACGAATATACATTGAAAACAGCTGGCTATGCCTCCAGACCATAAAAACAGCAGCAAATGTCTTCATGATAACTTTACAGATGATAAGATCACACGGAAAATGAAGAGGGAAGCCATGAAAAGCAAAGCAAGTGCTGGACCTGAGCAACATGAAAGGCCAATTCCCACTCGCCAGGCACTTCTCAGTTGGAACATTTCAAATCTGTTGTTTCAGTACTGAAGGCCATGGGTGCGATAATCCAATAATTTTTTACCCCAGCTGCAATATTGGAATTGTCATTGTTCGCTTGCAGTTTTGAGGTATTCAATTCTACTGAGCCTTTAATTCTTCTATGTCCAGGTATAGTGTTGGGAGTTCTTGTGTTACGCAAGAATCTAAGTTGTGAACCAGAAACCCCCAAGTCAAATCATGCAACTGCACAAACTCACTAGATGGCTTTGTAGAAAGCTCCATTCTGTTCTTGCCATCTGCAATATGGGAATAATAATACCGACCTAGGTTGATTACTGAGATGATATGTGCAAAATGTAGGTAGGTGCATGTAGGTAGATAGGTAAAGTAAAGTTAAAGTTAAAGGAGCCCTGGATGGTGAGGTCCAGTCGAATTTGACTATAGGTTGTGGCACTCATCACCACTTTCAGGTCAAGGGAGCCAGCGTTTGTCCATAGACAACTTTCCAGGTCATGTGGCCAGCATGACCAAACCGCTTCTGGCACAACAGAATACCATGACAACACTTTGTGAGGTTCAAATAAACCAAAGAGAAGAGCAACAATGTGATCTACCCTGTCAGCATTGCTGCTGATAAACTGGATCATTTGACTGCCATGCTTTTTCTCTACTAGTCACAAATTCATGAGGTCTTCTGAAAAAGTTTCAAAATTCACCCACCCACCCACTAATCAAAAAGTCCATTAAAAAGCCAAATGAAGCAACCATAAAATAGCTCTGCTCATATTCTGTGTAGATCTTTTCTTGCACTCTACATTTCCTCCTTTGACAAACATTTTAATGCCACCATTCATCAGTCCAGGGATGTGGCAATACTACAATATCCATATCAATATATCACTTTCATAGTTATTCATTTTTCCCGAAAAACATGCTGGATTGTTTCTGATGGAGTTCTCATTTGTTTTCAGAGAGTATATTTTACTCCTATCTCTTAAGTGAAATCAGTCACTAGAAGAAAAGTTTTATTTAGCTGTGATTGCATATTCTATTGAAGCAATACTGGCAAATGTTTATAGTTCTAGATGTTAGGACAGAACCCTCAAAACTCATAGGGTTGTGGTAAACACTGCTGTTTTGCTTGCCAAATAGACCTTCTCCTTCCTTTCCTCTTCTTTGCAGTCACCCCATTCATCAGGAACATTGGGGGGAACGAGCAGAGGAAGCTTGGGTCCCATTGCATGTGTGGATCTCCATGAGCACAGCGTTGGATACAACCCATAATATCATAGTTCGACCAAAGTCAAATGGATGTTTTAAAGCACATGGCCCAATCCACACAAGTCACTTACTCATAAAAACAACCTCATTCAATTAAATAGGATGCTTTGAGATTAAATTATGTGTAGAGTCTAGACCATAGCTGGTACCCCCATGTATTTAACATAGACTAACATCTGCTGGAAGCCAAGGAGTACCCAAGTGATGGGTCCCATCATGGGTCACATCTCTGAGTGTTAAGCCTATGGAAATAAACAAGGTAAGTCAAGCTGGAATATGCATGCTGCTATATGCAAATAAAGGGGGATGCGGGTGGCGCTGTAGGTTAAACCACAGAGCCTAGGACTTGCCGATCAGAAGGTTAGCGGTTCAAATCCCCACGAGGGGGTGAGCTCCTGTTGTTTGGTCCTAGCTCCTGCCCACCTAGCAGTTCAAAAGCACGTCAAAGTGCAAGTTGATAAATAGGTACCACTCTGGCGGGAAGGTAAACGGTATTTCCATGCGCTGCTCTGGTTTGCCAGAAGTGGCTTAGTCATGCTGGCCACATGACCCGGAAGCTGTACGCCGGCTCCCTCGGACAGTAAAGCAAGAGGAGCGCCCCAACCCCAGAGTCGTCCGTGACTGGACCTAATGGTCAGTGGTCCCTTTACCTTTTAAGGGGTTTTCTTAGCATGGTGGTGTGTTTGTGCTGGGTCCCATTGGTGTGGTGGCTCTTGCCCTTCTGATAGGAAATGCTCTGTGGGTGGAAGACAAAAAATGGGGGTTGGGGTTGGGGAGGGTCAGTTGGAGGTGGAGTGAGAAATTTAGCTTTTTTCATCTGAGGACATGTGCAAAGAGAGAGAGAGAGCTGAGAAAAAGACCACAAATTTACTTTGGCTGGGGATTTGAAGGCATTGCAATTCATTGAATTGATGAAGATGAAGACTGCAATGTTGAAATGGATGAACCAGAGAATGTGATGATAATGGGTAGCTTTCAGAAGGACTGCATACATGTCATCTGAGGTTGTGACAGACAGATAAAATTTCTGGGTACAATAAGTGATTGTGCATTGGAGCAGTTTGTTATGGAACCAACAGGAAGAATGGACCAGTGAGATTCAAGATATATTGCAAGGGTTAAGTGTCACTGAGCTGCTTAGCTGTAGTAACTTTAATCCTATTAGATTCAACATATAGGCACACACAAAACTGCCCTCCTCCCCTCCAAAATCTAACTTTGTCTAACTTCAAAAGGAAAAATTCAGATATGACTAGAAAACTTCAAAGGAAACTAAAAAGATAGTTAGGAAGGTCACTCCCTTCAGGCACCATGGTGGTGTTTAAAACAGCAACAGCACTGCAATAAAACCTCAATTAGATGGTCAATATATACCATAAGTCAAAGCTGGCAATGTAGTTAAGTAGCAAATTCAGCGATATACAAGTAAATTAGCTTTGCTTAAAAAACTGGACATTTTGACAAAATTAAGTACAGTGGTACCTCGGGTTACATACGCTTCAGGTTACATACGCTTCAGGTTACAGACTCCGCTAACCTAGAAATATTACCTCGGGTTAAGAACTTTGCTTCAGGATGAGAACAGAAATCGCACAGCGGCGGCACAGCAGCAGTGGGAGGCCCCATTAGCTAAAGTGGTGCTTCAGGTTAAGAACAGTTTCAGGTTAAGAACGGACCTCCAGAACGAATTAAGTACGTAACCAGAGGTACCACTGTAAACAGAAAAGAGCACAAATACATTATGTTTAAAAATGCCAAAATGCAGTGCAGGAAAGAAGGAGGAGAGCAAATTACAGGAATTATAAAGAGCAACAATAAACTGTTTCTTTAAATATTTAAACCCCTTCAGAGAAACCGTAGCCCCATTAGGCAAGAAAGGTGTAAATGGATTACTTAAAAGAAATCAGAAAGAAGAGAGAAAGAAAATTAATTCCATCTGTCTTTCTTCCATAGGGTGTTGGCTAGGTAAGCAGTTTGATAGGCAATACTGTATAATAGAAGCACTCTGTGAAAATGGCAAAAGTGATCATTTGAGAACTAATTGACCAACATCAGTAGCAACAAATCAGGAGATCTCAAATGATACTGTAAATAAGCATGTAATACATCACTGGAATATACAGTTTCAGAGGGGAGGAAAGGCATAATGATTTGTGTGACCACTACCAAACAAGAAAACTGCATCAGGGTCACTACCAAACAAGAAAACTGCATCAGGGTCACATTTGGCATTAGTGACAAAAAAAATTGGATGCGTGTAGAGCCATGCATTGGAAGGGGAGCAGTGGCCTATCAGGGCAGCATAGGCAGTGGTGCTTTCAAGTATTAACAAAAAGCATGAGGGTGTTTGTATGAGCTTTCCCTGTGAGCGCAGTGGAAGGAAATGTGCACAAGGAGTTGGATAGTAATGCCAATCTGCATGAATTACCTGCTACTAGATGCAATTGCTGTGAGGGAATAAGATTTTGGTATGTGTTGCTGTTGATGAGTTGGGATGAGAGGGTTCAACCTCCTGGTAATAACCCTGATTTAACAACCTCTATATCTTGTCTGTGTACACAACTATGAACATGCATGGTCTGAAACAGAAAGTCCCCGGAACTGCTCAAATGTTTGGCTGAGCTGGTGTTTAAAGTATTCGACATATACCGGTAGTTTGTGCTTAACATTTCATACATCCAGCAAAATTGGGTGTGCTCTTTTTAGTGTGACACATACTTTGTTTGCCTATTCTGATAAAACTGAGGCTTTTTTTTTTTACAATTTCTTTTTATGCACATCCAAGCCACTGCATGCAAAACCCTGTTATTATAAATACTGCATTGTGCTATCATAAATAATTGATTTTTGTCACAAAGCTATTTAGAGGGCATAAAATGGTTCTCAAACTCACAGAAGAATGCAGCATAATTCTTTTCACTCCTGTTGTCTTAGTGTTGTTGTAAACACCTTATGTTTACAACACTGGCTCTATTTTTTTACCCAGGATGAGGCATGGGGAGGAGATCGTGGGGTACCAGGAAAAGACTCAGGAGGTGTGTTAGCCGCTTCCCCATTTGCGACTAGTGCATTAAAGCTTAGATGTATATAAAAGAATAATTATGTGGCCATTCACCAAATAGTGTTGATAAACATCATGGAATCCATAATTGGTGAGTTAATTGGTCAGTAGCCACTGTACTTACCAAGCCTAGTAGGAGGAGTTGTGCGACCAAGAAGATTTCCTAATTCATTTTTTTTTTAATATTTATTAAAGATTTTCAAATACAACAGAAAAAGAAAAACATCCAAATTTAAAACCTTATTTTCATTGGCATCTTCCCAGGACTTCCCCTCCCCTCCCCCTCTTGTATTCCAATTCTTTCAAATAGGTTCAGCAAATTCTTACCCCAAGTTTTAAAATTATTATCATTAACCCAATTAAAAAAAAGTTTCCCCATCCCCTAAAATCGACCTGTTCCCTTCCACGAATTCCCCTCTTTAGTATGCAATACAGATTAACATAAAAAATAGAAAAAAGAATAAAATGTAATTTAACACCCTTTGGATTCCAAATTTCCCTCCCCCCTTTCCCGGTTGCGTTCCCAATGTCCGTCAATGTCTACTGTCATCCTGGAGCTCCCACAACTAAGCCATAGTCCTTCACCAGTCTGCTTTGCCGTCTTTTTAATAGTCTTTGCCGTCCTTTAATCATCTTTGGTTTCGAATGTCCAATCTTGGAAGGAGTCTATCTTCCAACTTTGTCCAATTCTTGTTATTCTTGTTGTTCTTGTTGTTCTCTCTCCTCCTCTTTTTTTTTTTTTTCCTGCTCTCCTGCACAAATGTTCTAATTCCAAAAAGCTTCTAATTCCTCTGCAGAGGTTTTGTTATTCAGGAACAAAACATTACGTCAAGTCCCTTCCATTCTTCAGTAGATAAATCTATTGTCTCCTTTAGTGTATAGACCTCTGTAGACAAAATAGTGTTCCATTTCTGCAGTTTCCCAGGAGATAAAAAGTCCTATTCAAATTCCATGCCAGCAGTACTTGTAGTGTCCCACAGCTCCTCTAGAGGGATTTATAGTAACACAGTTTCCTTCCCGATCACACCCAGCAGTCAAAGTAACTTATTATTCCTTGTTTTAAACAGTTTATATCCAATTTATAACAAATGTAACCAGCAAAGTCCTCGTAACAAAGTTCTCTTTTTGTTCTTCCGCTTTGACAGCTCCTTTGACAGCTGTCAAAACCTCTATTTCTCCTCTCCCGGCGCTCTCACAGATCGCTCCCGGGGTTTCCGGGGGGGGGGGGGTTGCATTTTAATTCACATTCCACTTTTCTCCTCCAGCCCAGCTTATAATTTTCCATCGCGAAATTAATAACTTTATCCAAAAAAAAGGTTGCACTCGATCTTAGTTGTCAAATCCTTTGCTTTAGCTCCTCTACAACAGGGGGGAGGCTGACTTCCTTTTTGCACCTCCCCCGCTCGCTCCGAATTTTTTTAAAAAAAATTTCCCCTTTTTAATCCAAGTTCCAATTACTCACGGGTTATTCTTTTAAGTCCAAATTTTCAATGGAAGAAGTCAGCGCTCTCCGCCAAATGGCATGCGGCTTCACTCGGCAGGGGAAGCGGAGGACTCACAGCACACCCCCCTGTCACCCGCTCCGTAGCCTTTAAAAAGGCTCCTTCGCGTGGTCGGGGGGGCGCAAACGGTGCCCGCCGAGTCACCATGCCCATGGGTTTCAGTGCCCATGGTTTTTGAGGGTCCCCGCGTCGCCGACGCGGTAGAACCCATCCCCTGCCGAGCAGGCTCCCTCCGGAGCTCGGAGGGAGTCCGCCATTCGGCGATGGCGCCAACCCGGAAGTCCAAGAAGATTTCCTAATTCAGAAGGAGAAATGGCTCTCTAAGAAATAATCTCCACAAAAGAACAGACTATGAAGGCTGGAAGAGCAGTTCCGCCCACCCAGAACCACATAAACATAACTTGCTGTTTAGTTTTAGTTTGCATACAAATTAAAACTAGAAAGCAAGTTATCTATGTGTGGTTTCCAGGCTTCTCCACTTCTGCAGTTTGCTCTGTATATTTCATGCTGTGCCTCTCACCTGTGAGCTAGAGACAGACAAGACCCCCGGAGTAGACAAGTTACCCTCAGATGTGACCATCTCTAGAGAAATGCTTGCCAGAGGACAATCGTTCATAATAATCAAATCCAGGAGTGTGAAGATCCTGTCCTATTTTGTGCAAAAAAAAAAAAAAAAAGGGGGCACAGGACATTACAAATTATTTTCAAACTAGGGATAGGAAATAAGCTGCATTCTGGTCAAATTTTTGGGTCAAATACAAACCAAACAAACAAACCAACCCCACCAACTCTTTCTCAGCTCATGGTTTGTGTATTTGGCTCCTGTTTTCCCTCTCTCAATGAAACCACCAAAAAGAAGACAGATGAGGAGAAAGAAGAGGAATTCCCCCTCTTTTTACTTTCTGTGTGCTAGTCATGCTTCCTTGCTCTAAAAAACTAAGGAGATCCAGTCATGGAAGCAGTGTTCCATCTGCATAGAATTTCCTGAGCAAAAGTATATCCAACTTGATATGTTACATGTCTTTTATGTGGATGTGCATTCAAATGTACAGGGGAATGCACCAAAGGGTCACATCCAGTTGGCACTGTGTCAAGGGACTTGTTTAAAGCAAGGATGGAGAATTTGTAGCCCTCCAGCCCTCCCAACAGCCCTCCTTATAACCAGTGGTCCGGGGTGATGGGAGCTGTACTTGAACACCACAAGGAGGGACATAAGTTCCGCATTCCTGTTTTAAAGGATAAGGTTGGGGTAGAAATTGGGCTTTCAAGCACCTGGCTGAAAGGAAGCAAGAGGCGAGCCATTTGTACAAGCCTAACTCCCAAATCTGATGGATGATTGCTTGCACTGACATGCTGTTCTCTTCTGAAATTTATGAACAACCTTGGTCCTCACTGGAGTTTTGGGGAAAACACGATTGGTTAATAGGATTTTCCTGCATATACCATATCTGTGGTTCCAACCATCTGTGGGGATCTCCTCTAGTTTTCTTTACATCCCATACATTCCCATACATTCCTGCATATAGCTGTGGTTCCAACCATCTGTAGGGATCTCGTCTAGTTTTCCTTACTTCCAATTTCGATACTTAATATGCCCATATGTCTCCTGTTTATTATTGATAGTTCAATCGCTCCCACTCCATTTTCTCCTTAACTTCTTTTTTTTAAGGTTTAAAAAGGTAAAGGTAAAGGGACCCCTGACCATTAGGTCCAGTCGTGACTGACTCTGGGGTTGTGGTGCTCATCTCGCTTTATTGGCTGAGGGAGCTGGCATACAGCTTCTGGGTCATGTGGCCAGCATGACTAAGCCACTTTTGGAGAACCAGAGCAGCACACGGAAACACCATTTACCTTCCCGCTGTTTATCGACTTGCACTTTGACGTGCTTTCGAACTGCTAGGTTGACGGAAGCAGGGACCGAGCAATGGGAGCTCACCCCATCGCTGGGATTCAAACTGCCGACCTTCTGATCAGCAAGTCCTAGGATCTGTGGTTTAACCCACAGCGCCACCCGCATCCCTATTTTAAAGGTTTATGTCCACTCAAATAATGGTTGGATGTGTGCTGAGCAATCACTTAAGTAAAGATCAGAATGTATAGTTAGCAGCCTTGAGAAAATGATGGATTGGCAAGGCTTTTGTGTCTACTCTGTGCCTCCCACTTTGCATGGCTTCAGAAGTTACTTGTTGACCTCCAGGAACTTGAAGGTTTGAGTTTTTACATAGTTTGTTAAGCAATATTTTCCTCATAGGCTGCTAACTGTAAAATGTCCAGTGTCCAACCTTCCATGCCTGGGGTCATTTCAGTTTCCCATGCTGGATGATTTTTTGTTTGGCTACCATTCTGACAGTTTCCATTAAGTGCATATGTACCCAATTACAGCATTGGCATATTCTGTCTCCAGAAATCTATCTGAGACTAAGTTAATTCTAGTTTGTATTTCCTTCCAGAAGGGTTTGATAATTGGGCATTTCCACAGGATGTGTGTCAAGTCAGCCTGTGGCCTTTTGCACCTCCACATTTAAAGCACACGAGCAGCGAAAAGGTTTGGTGTAGTATTTTTGTAGTCGCTGAATTAGGTGGCTGGCTTAATGCCGTGTAGGGCTTTTGTCCATTGTGCAGGCATTAGGCAGGTCTCCAGTGCTTCACTTTTGTTCGGTTGGGTCCAGCACGCTACTGAATAAAGTGAAGGTTCAATTGTTTATGTACATCAATGACTGTCATGGGTTGGCCTGCAGAGTCTCAGAACTTCACCCATGATAGCAGCTTGACATAAAGTGGGCTGAGAGGGCTATCCCTCAGAGAGATCAAGTCCACTTCAGAGTTTGAAAGCACCATTTTCTTTCATCTCTCAGCTCCTACTCCTGTAGCATTTCTAAGTGATACACATCTCTTATGATTCACCTTGTGTCATTGTTACTGAATGTAAATGAGTTCATGCTAAACCAAAGAAATGTTTGGTTGTTTCTTCTTGCTGTAACTGATATCAAATGGGTAAGCTGTCTTTATTACTAGCTGAATATTCTGATCAGATTTATGAAACCATCTAATCAGCAAATATGATATAGCTAGGATTTTTTAAGAAACTGTTTTAGTTTACGTGATATTTCTAGGATTTCAAAAGCTAATTTAATGCTGTGAATTTTGTGTTTCAGTTCTAATCGAAGGACAACAGAACTTTGTATGCCATCCATTTTATGAACAATTAAATAAATAAATCTTTTAACACATTTTTATTTTTGTTTTGGACAGTATTCACATGTCAAAATGTCTATAACTCATTTTAGATTTCAGAAAGTGAAAAGCTTGTGCATGCACAAATCTGGATATACTATTTTTTTCTGTTTTATAAACTTCATCTCTTTTGTATTTATTCTTTCCCCTGCACAGCTGAAAGGCATCTTTAAAGTTTTATCTATAACTAACTTCCCTATATTATGCCTTGGTCAGTCCGTGATTGTTTATGGGACTTTTTCTATGAAGTGTATTTAGACTGTAGCTTCGGTGCCCACTGAAAGCAATGGAAAACTAATTTAGGCTAGTTGCAATCTGCAGTCAACATGTTCCACTAGTTTCAATGGGACCCAGCTATTCATTACCTCTGCTTCTAGTGTTCAGGCATGAGAGGCATTACTTATACAGCCAAAACAACATCACAAGAGGGCACTACTTGCAGGCTTGGCAAGAGTCCCAAAGTTTACAGATGGATAGATGAGAGAGAGAGAGAGAGAGAGAGAGAGAGAGAGAGAGAGAGAGAGAACCCTAATGGGGAGGGATTTCCCCTCAAATAGGCCAATGAAGACTGATGTTTAATTACCATGGCTTTTGTAGTTGTAGTTGTTGGTTGTTGTTTTCTTGCTCTGTAAGTTGCCTTGTGATTTCTTTGAAATGCAAGGTGCATACATATTTCAATAAATCAATTAAATAAATGCTGAGTGAGCCTGGAAGGCTGACTGATGGGGTAGGGAGAGAAACTGGATGGGAGTGGGGGATGTAATGGAATACCACAGAAAAAGGCATGGCTGGCTGGCTGGCTGGCTGGAGCACTGAACAGGAACACTCCATGCTGCAACGCTTTGTCATAACTCCTATTGAAATGAAATTTAAAAAGAATATTAGCTAGATTGCTAATTAGCCAGACTGCTTGCTAGCGAGATCAGAGTCTCAGTGTTTTGTGGTTCAGCACCGTGAAAAGTAAACAAATGAAATATTTACAACCTGAATGTACGGATGTTTACTCTGAAGTAACTCCCATTAAGTCAAGTGAAGCGCATTTCCAAGTATGTGCACATAGCGTTGCAGCCTGCAAGTTCTTCAATGGATCTGTTTTGTGAAAGTTAGCCCGTGATTATGTATAGGTAACGAATCATTCACTCTCGTGATGAAATCAGCTCATTACTACACTTTTGGAAAAGCTAGTGCCCATATTCTGTGATGATACTATGCTTGGATTAAAATAGTGAATAATTGTGCAGCGTGGTTGTAATGTGAAAGGAACTTTTTGGGTTGTGCTTATTTTTGATATTAATGAAATTTCACAAGATTCCATTTATTCCTGGCTGTTATAATATGGCATTAAAGCTATGTGATAATTAATAGAAACTGACCATTATCCCTTTCCCTCTCAATACCTACTGGTGGTTTTTGTTACCCAGAAGCTTAAACTTGGTTACAATACACAACTACAATTGTACTTAGGCAAGAAAATCTATTTTAAGAACCCAATTATGGGACAATTCAGCAAGCGATTTTGCACATAAATTCAAGCAGCTGAAGCCACCAACCCCTATATATCTTATACGGTCCACTGGATGATGGTTAAAAAATAAAGTGATGTCAGGGAGGCTATGACACATTGAACTCAAGACTTAAATCACTAGAGCTCTCCAGCATCTTTATTGTATGAACTGAACTTGGATATGCTGCCTCTTAAAGATCCACAGTCAATTATTATTGATAACTTTTACAGTTATGTGATAATTCCAATATATAGTGTAATTATAGAGATGTTAAACAAAGTTTTCGTGAATGACTTTCAATGGCTATTTTGCTAAGCAGTAATATTGGCACTGAACCTGGTAATGAATTACATAATCACAAGAGTAAGAATTCATTACTGAAAGAATAAGAAGTATTAATGGAGCTTTCATTTACACATATGAAACAGGTGTTTCATTTACAGAAATAGACGTCTTTACAGTAAAGCTGATAAACATTCACGCATATTCCTTTATCAACCCAAAATGCAAACATTTAGAAGTAAAGTTTCATTACATCCAAACGCACATGTTTATTAGGGGTCTGAGAGATTGATGGACTTACTAAAGTTTTTAAGAAGCGAGCCTGCTTTGCAGAGCTTGCACAAGTCACGTTCCAAAGAAATACTACTTTCAGTCATTAATGATTAGCACAATATATGAAATTATGGTATAAGCCTCATGCCAGAGAAGTTAGCGGAAATGTTTAGCAATGGTGTTAATTGAGTTAGGATTGTACCCTTGGCAGGTACTGACAAACAAGCAAACTTTAAAATTAGTGGGCTTCTTTTAGCAGAGCAAGATGCATTAAAAGAGAACTATCTAAAGTTACAATCCTGTGCACAGTTGGACTGCTTATATGCTATTGACTTCAGTGACTGCAACCCTAAATCTCCATCCATTTTTCTGTTATTTCCATATATATATATGGGGAAATAACAGAAAAATGCAGGTGTGTTCACTTTCGTAAAGGCAGAGGCATCATAATTCATTTTCAGATTACTTCATTTATAATGGGCTCAAATACAGCTTGTTACAGCTTTTATTTTGCATTTCCAAATATTAGGTTTCATTTCAACACGTTATCCCTGCAAGAAAAGGAACAAATTGGGAAGTTAGTAGCAGTATTCTTGTATGCTTAATAAGAAGCATATCAGGTTTATCAGATTTGAAATATGCATAGAACCTTGAACCTGATTCATTTTGTGAATCTCTCTCTCTCTTTCTTTTTTGTTTCACTTTCTCAAGTTCTCCACTGCTTAATTTAGAAAGAAACTTCAAAGATGCAACTGACATCTTTGAAGCGTCGTACGGAAACGGAATCTGAATAGCCCCTTTTACAAAGGCTCGAATCCAGGATCTAACAAGGCTCAAAAAGCAAATGACCCTGCTACTGCTCCTTACTCAAAAAGGGTCAGACAGAGTTTTGCATTTACAACACAGCTAACTTTGAAATTCTTCCATATGATATGGAATATTCCGTTATAATGAGTGCCATGATTGTTAGCCTGCTGTTTAGAATTTAACAGAGAATTTTAACATCAGCCAATTTAAAATGCACATCTCATCAGAACCTGAACTGGCTCATAACATGGTTGCTTTCCCTCTATAATCCCATCTCTTTTCTTGCTTCGAACGAGCCTTCAAAACGAGATAAAGAGGAGATCATTTAAACAAGGCCAAAGGAAGCAAAACTGGTCCTGTCAGCCAAGAGAAGGTGCATGTTCCTGGCTCAATATTCACCTCTTGAATAGATTTCATTGCCATTTGTCTTGACATAAGCAGCCAGATTCCGCTGCTCTTTATTTTTCAGAACGCAGAGCCTGAGACCACACAGCATTGGTGCTTTTTTCCCCCTTCCAAGCTAACTGTACTTAAACTTTGTATCTGATCAACTTAAGTGTATTGGATTTGAAAACAGTTAGTCAATTGTTTTCAGTCCCTAGGTGGTGGTTTATGGTAATGTTTGCATCAATACTAACAAAAGCCATACTGCAGTACAAAGTACATCAAGGAAATGAAAGACAAGGCTGCCTGTTGTCAGCTCTGTCTACAATAAAGGCAGGATTCAGGACTAGGGCAGAGATCGTTACAGAACCACAAAAATGAATGAACCACAGAAACCAGAGGGATGATGGTTCACATCAAAGGTGTGGGGACTGGCTAATGGACAAGGTTGCACACAGGCCACAAGACACGTAACCTGGGCTCATCTGGCTACACAAAAAATGTCACAAAGGGGGAAGAAAAATATACATGAAAACATCCCGATATGGTCTCATAGAATGACCATGAGAACTGAAGGATGCTGTTCAGCTGGCTGTTTAAGGGAAGCAACCCATCCTCTTCAGCGAGAGGATATTTGTTTTCGACCCTCTGATGTTTCTTGAATTTCAGGGTGGGATTACAGGTGCAGATATTTGAAATGATCTGAAGCATAAGTAGTTAATTGAAGCATCCTGCAGTTCAAACATTTCTCAAGACAATTTATTAATTCCAAGTAGCTTTACATGCAGAAAAACATATTTCTGTACTTTAAAAAAAGCCCAAGCAAACGTGCAAACAGAGCAATCACAATAATGATAAAAGAGTAGGGAGATATATATATATATATATATATATATATATATATATATATATATAATTTCTCACTTGTCTGGGCCTTATCATATATAATTTAGAAGAAAACAATTAAAGGAACTAAATGCTGCAATAATATGACATTCATACAATGGCATCTATTAATATAAGGCAGTAGTTATCCTTTATTTGAAGCCTAACCTCTGGAAACCTGCTGTGCTGCTAGATGCGAGAATGTCAGAGAAAAATAAGTGAAAGCATATCTCGTCATGGGGTAAATTGCCTGTTGAAAAGAATTGTGCTTAGTTTCTCATTTGAATGCCGCTTTCTGCAAAAAAAAAAAAGAAAAAAGAAAAGAAATGAAAAAAATGAAAAAAAAGAGAGGGGGAAATAGGAAGGATTGTTATCAAGGTACAGACTAATCTTTTCTGGCCAAATGAGAGTGAGAGAGAAAGGGGGGCGGTGAGGATATTCATTTGAACAAAAGATGCAATCCAAAAGGAAAGGGGGAACAACATCTCTCTTCTCCTTTGTGTTATATTCCTATTTCAATATACGTGAGGGTTTGTTTTTTGGTTTTTTAGCATCAGTGGACGAGTTGCAAGAACTAGAGCAAAGTTGCAAAGCTAATAAGAAACACAGAGCACAGAGAAACCCTGAACTTTTATTTCATGATTGGAGATATTCTTCACGTCTCATTAGAAAGATTCATATAAGGAACTTACACACAGATACAAAATAATGACATTACAACTGCTTGAAGTGTCTTGTACCAGACGTTGTGCTATGAAATGGTACACAATATTTCACTGTCCATTCAATCCTCAGCTAGGAAAAACAACTACAAAACAACAACACACATACACACGTCATCACTAAAATAAAAATAAGTATCTGGCTGTAGCAAGCTTTTTAATTAACAGTGTGGGTGAAGTAAAATAACTTAATATTGCCAGATATGCTATATATAATTTCACATCCTCCTCCCAATGTTCTAAGCCCGTAGATTTCAGAACTATAAGCTCTACAGTAAATAATGATTCTCTTCATATCTGATATATAATGAATCTTGACTTTAAGCAGATGATATCAAAAGAAATATCAATAAGTTAATACTAAAGAATACAAGTCAAAAATAACACAGACCCTGAAATAACCATCTTTACTTGACCTACCTTATCTGTTGCAAAATGCAAAGTCCCTGGAGAGGCCTTTGACTAATTTTTCTAGTAAAGTCTTCAATGACATATAACCATCAAGAGCTGAATTCACAACTTAGCCATTTTACATAGACTATCATTTTCAGGTTATAGAGGTTATATTAGAACTTCCCAATATATACTGTGCAAGGAAGCAGTTTTATTTTCAAACAAAACCACCTGCATTTAATTCACAGCATCACCACAGTATTGTCTATATATCTATCGATAAGCACAAAGTTCATAATTTTGTTTTCTAGAAAGTAGTCGTCGTTTGGAGTTCTTAAATTGCATCAAACAGTTATGTTAAAATATTGCAGTGCTTTAAATTTTTAAAGAACTTTTTAAAAAGCCTACCCACTGCAGCAAATTAAACACCCTGCACAATATTATTTTTGAAGCAAGTTATTAGTGCAGCTTCTTGCAACAAGGCATAGTTTGTACCTACGTTGCCAAATTTCATTACAGGAAGAAATTGCTCCAGTTTTATACAAAAAATCCCCAACCCATTCAAAATGACAAAATGTGTTTGGATAGAATTAAAAAAAAAAAAATTCAAGGACATTTGAACGTTAGCTGTCATTATGGTCCAATACACTATTTATTTCTTTGGTATGCATCTCCTGACCTGTATATAAAATTCATAGTTTCAGAAGTGACATGTGCAAGCCTTGGACAACTGGGGAAAAGGCATATTTCCTGACCTTGTAACCATAGCAACCACTTGCTGATTGGTAGCAGGCAGGCGTTCCATCCTTTACCACTGAAGGCAAGTATGTAAGATTGCTGGCTTTGTTTGTGGTTCTTGCTTTATTTACATGCAAACATGAATGCCAGTCTTAAAAACCACTGGCTCTGCAAAATCTAATGTGGCCAGAATGGGAAAGGGAGATTGGAGTGTGTGGGTGTTCTGCAGTAAAATTAACACAAGCATTAATTGGCTGCATCACATCCTATTTAAGCAAATCAGCACGTGCCACCAAGTTAGAAAGACCTGCATAATCTTTCATTGGGTTTCTAGGTTTTAGGTGAGCACGAGGCCTCTGATTTTGTTGTTGTTTCCAATTGAAATAAAATCCCCATTTATTTATTTTTAGTTTATGGGTAATGAATGAAAATGGCAAGTATATTTTTACTGGCTTTTTTTAAAAAAAGAAATCTACGTAAGCAATGCATGCAGGTGGCGCAGAGACTTAAAATAATAATAATAATACTTCCCCTGGGATACTGCCACTAAAGTAAATGGGTCTACTCCAGAAAAACAAGCAAACACATGGCAGAGTTGTGTTCTTGCACTGCTTTATGCTGGGGTAAAATTTTTAAATCTTCCCTTCTAAAATCACAAGCTTTCAGTTCAATAAAACCAGATGAAATTAGTTGGGTACTCTTAGCAGAATGCAGCTGAATCGTCTATGACTAACAGTCCAACGTTCTCCCCCTCCTCGCTACCCCCACCTTTCCCCTTTTCCACATATGCATTCCCTATAAAAATGAAAATGGGATTCTATATAATGCAGTGCTGGATGAATAATCTATCCTCCACAGCAGCATAAAGCTCAGCAAGTATGGAGATGTATTTGTATTTACCCCTGTTGTTTATATACAAGATTCATCTCCAGGTCAGGGCTGCCATTAGGGATAGAGGAGCAAAGGGAAGACAATTCTTTGTTCGCGATATAGAATTAGAGGAAAAAAGTCATCCACGTTCTGTTCTAAAGTCACACACTTTCTATTATAAAATGTTAATTTATCCCCTTCCAGTGATTGTTTTTACATCGATTGTGGAATCTCCTGTTCAATAAACCAAACACTCTTTTATTTCAAAATTGCTGGTCATGTATATTCACCCACACACCACTTTAACTCACGTGACAATTTTTACTCATATTCAGGCATATTTGTTTCAAAAGGCACTCTTTGTTTTATATAGCATTAGTTAAGCATTGTAAAGAAAGCTGTATGTGAAATTTCTTTTCGAAAGATATGCTGTTTCTATTTTTTTAATAAAAAAATCATTTTGCTCTAAAATGAACAATCTGTGAATAGATTTGGATGAAATCTTTACAGCATGCAAAAGAAAGAAAATGTCCAGGAAACTGCATAACCACTCTGCATTTCTGTATGAAAATATGTATTAAGATGAGGGAGAAAATCTAAAAGAAACGATAAATACAATGTTCATGCTGTGTCCATAGTTATAGACAGCTACTTAGGCTCAGATGGACACATAGGTGAAAGGAAAATAATTATTATATTCTATCTTGGGGGGGGGGACCCAACCATATGACACACATCTCCTAAGCCATTTAGATCCTGATTCTTCTAGCATATAACAGTAAAATGTGTTTATACATTATACTAATACTAATTATACTAATATTACTGATGTGAATAAACCTGCATATGTCCACTTCAGGCACTAAGCTTTGTTTTGCACACCTGAAATTTTAACCCAGTCTCTATATCCTGCAGTACATTTTAAGTCAATCCATTTAATAGAACCATCTCTTTTTGAGACCTTTTTAACATTCTGAAATGTAGACATACAGTTGCTTTCTTTTACAAATAAAGGTAATTGTCTAATGTGTTCGATTAGAAACTATCCCAAAGGAGATACAATTAAAAGGCAGCTTTTCTGGGCATAATTCAAGTTCCGAAACATTTTTTAGTAAACGTTTTTGGTTGTATATAATTTTTCTATCTCATACCTGATTCCAAACATCCTAAGAAATGGGGCAATGGGTGGGGGATGGAGGGTGGGAATCTTTTGATGTATTTAGCATAAACTCCCTATACATTAAATGTAGAAATCGCCCCAGTGCTTATCTGCAATCTTTTCTTAATTCAAAAATTTAAAATTGCAGCGTTTTGAAAGGATGAGAAGTTAAAGGTTAGTGAAAGATTTTTTAAAAACATAAAGGTTGTACTCTTTGCCTTTACTAGGATGCTACAAAGTTCATTCTCAGCTGTGTGCTGTGTTAAATAATTTTATACACTAATGTAAAATATAAATTAAATCCAGACTGATTTTTTTTCTCAGACTAGGCTCTATAGCCTACATAAAAGGCTGCCCAATTGTCAGAAATGTTGTCAAGCCTAATGCAAATGTAACATATGTGCATCTTCTGTCATTAAAGAAAGTGTAAAAGATGTGCTGCATTATCCAGTATTTCCTGTAAATAATGCTGATTAATACAAACCTTTACTAGTTGTTGTTTTTATACCTTGCAAACTAAAGAGAGACACTAATTTTAACAGAAAGCATTGTTTGTATAACCTAGTTATTCAGATATGCTGCTAGGATAAAATTCTTGAAGGGTACAACTAATACTCAGTGTACCAATGTCCGGAATCTGATTTCCCCCTGCACTCTTTGAATATCTAAGCAAGCATGTTGTATTGTATTAATATCATAATTCAAAGGGAAATTTATTAAACCCTCCTCCTCCAAGCATTCTCATCAGAGCTAAAAGTTGCAAATTCTAAGTGGCAGAGCCTAGACAGTAATATCAAATTTTAATAACAATTTCTCTTCTTCAGTCAGAGCTACAGTGAAGAAAAGCATAAATCGCTGTGACTGACCGTTAGTTGTTAGAGAAGCAATCTGACTTCCCCACACCCTTATTTCAGTTCGCCTGTTCTGTCCCTCAGCTGTATTAATGATAGCATGAAAGGTCACATGATAAACGAGTGACAAAAATATCAAAACATATTAGCCTGTAGCTTTGTTATCAGTGTATGGCAGAGATGACAGAAAATTGTATTTTTCCCCCTGAATAATTTTGCCTTATATTTTGCTGGCTAGGCAGAGTGAATTAGGGAGAAATTTCTGCTTCTGACTGTTTGTCTCCTTTTCTGACATACTTGAAGTAATAATGTGCATTAATAATAGGGTGTATGCACAAGGAAAAGGTAAGAATTCAAAAGCAGACAGTCTGATTCAATTCTACAAGGTGCTATCCTTGTTTTTTTACCCTCTTGCAAAAACAATTTCTGTTGAAAAATATGCACAGTGCTGAATATTATTAATGCTAATAATGATCCAATGTGTACTGTAGTTGGAACAAAATGAATGGTACACATAGAACAGCAATCAGAAAACAACTTTAATGCAATGAGACAATATTGCATACTTCTATGCTACAAATGCACATACATCCTCTAATTAAATAAAGGCAGGCCCATCAGCACTTGATCCAGCCCCTCCTTACGTGGGCCGAATGATTACAAATTAGAGACCGTTATTGCCCCTGCTGGTTTACAGCCCGGCAGAAATTGCAGACCCTGGGGAGATGAGGTTAGCAATGTTGGAAAGAGAAAATAGAAATTTGCAGGAGCCTATCAGTCGCCATGGTAAGTAGCTAAGTCCCAGTTTCTTTTTCCCCTGGCAAAGAGAAGCTCAACCCTTAAGCTCCAGCACATCTGAAGGTGTTGAGTAAAGAACACTTTGAAAAGCTGTGCAGTTGTTCAGATCACAAGTCAACCATGAAAAAAGGAATAATTGCAAGTTTAACAAACAGAAGCAGAATGCACATGCAAAATTCCCGTTTAGTCGCAACTCATTAGCCATGTTTGAAAGTAATGCTAAACCATGGTTTGCTTGTATGCCCAAACTTGCTGTCCTGAGCCACAGGCCCAAACCGAAGGCCTGTGTGAGTGGTCTGATGCAGGGATACCAAAGAAGGATGCCAAAAATGTCAGAGGATCGGTTTCAGTGCTTTGTTAGAAGAAAGTTTAAACTTACAAATGCCTTAAAAAGCCTTGCAGCCTTGACTTGGGTGAACACCGAAACAGCAAGTGTTTGTCACGATTGTCTGCACCGAGGCAATTATATGCATTACTTATACAGAAAACATCATACATCAGTCTGCCCAGAATCTCCCATCAGTCCACCTAGGACTAATCTACACTGGTAAGTTACAACGTTAAAAATGTGTTATAAAAATGTAACCAGGGGGCGCTGTAGAGCAGCATACTTTCACCAATGGGAAATTGCATTGGGAGCGATATATTTTTATAGTGTATATAGTGTTTTAAATAGTGCTTTCCAGATCAATGTAGATCCAGCCCTTGTTGATGAAAGAATAGGTGGTTGGCATCCAAGTCTGACGGATAGCTCCCTTCCCTAGGCTAAAAGCCAAGCATCCCAATCCAACAGATAATCATAGCCACAAAACAAATTAATAAGCATACATCAAAGCAAGGGGATAAACATATGTGAACACATTCTTGCATCAAATAACAATTGGTCCTGGGATTATCTTGACTACCAAAATGACATTTACAAGTCTTCCGTAGCATTTTCACCATTTGATTCTACACACTCACCCTGACCAAATGTTTTGTTTGTGGCTCGTAAATCCTATCTATGGTTTGAAGCTGATTTGTGAATCTTGGTTTAGTTATGGTTTGCCATTATGGCTGAACCCACTATCCTGACATTATGCTAGTTTGTTTCAGCAGTTCAGCCCAACTGACTACAGAGACACGGGGCACAAGCAGTGAGAAAATGAAACTATTCACGTGGCTAAGCAATTCTTATTTGGTGCTTTTCCAGATCTTGCCCTCCCTTCTTCTTGCCTTCCAATAGGCTCTTTTCTCCACCAGCCTCCTTCCTGGCAAACTGTCCCTGCTCTGGTATCTCAGACACAAAGGGCCAAATTTTGGATCAAGGTGTCAAGGACTAGGCAGAGCAGGAATGGTGGAGTCCACTTCCCCATCCTGACCCTTCCAGGGAGGAGGAAGAGGAAGACAGTATAGATTTACAACAGGGGTTTGAGGGAGGTAGCAGCTCAGAGGCAGATGAGGGGAAAAGCTGGGAAATCATGGGAGAGCCAGAGCAACACCTGACTGACACATTGTCATTAGAAAGCATTCCAGACCCTCTGGAAGCATCACTTCCCAGAACCTGGCGAGCCTGAAGAGTAGGAGAGCAAAGAGCTCAAAGACAGAGGGCATGTAGCAGTACCCGTAGAATTGACGAATGAGGAAGTAGGAGAGACAGGGGGTGGGGTGGAGTTTCACTCAGGACAACGCCATTATCCAAGAGGCTGGGTTCTATAGCCTCTCTCTGTAAAGACTGAAATAAAAAAGGATGGTAAGAAACTTTGTCTTTATACTGTCCTGGGCAACGGGCTGAGAGCCGCTGAAAGCATCCTGACCCAAGGTTTTTGTTGGCTTATAGATCAGCCGGGTGGTGCAAAAGGAACTCTAGAACATGTTCCACAGTTAGGCAGCATTTGAGTAGCTTTCCATGGAAATGGGCCTGAAGGGGATTCAGTCATTCAGCTCAGCAGTGAGAAGATGAACACCTTTTTTTTTGAAAAAAGAATGAATGAACACTCTGTAGTAAAACAGTCAACCATGTTGTTCTGTTATAAACTAGACACCATCCACCTGGAAAAAGAGAGGCATTGGCAGAGGACTTGGTGCCCCAGATCCAGACAAGCATCAGTGTCCAAGACACATGGTTCTGACACCCATTAGGCAGACCTCCTCACCTGCACTTGGAATATTTGGACACAGAGCTTTGCTAGCAAGGCCATATTTAACACCGATGCTTATACTGAGGCCATGCTTGGCAACTCCCCAAGCCAATCTGCCCCTGTGATGTCCCCTCCAGAAGCAGCCTCACCTTCTCCAGGAGAGATTTGCATTCTCTGAGACCACAGGGTCTCCTCCACTCATAACTGTATAGTTGCGTTCAAAGCCCAATAGGAGCGTGACAATACAAACTGGCCAAATGTGCCAGTAAGCATGCAACCAGCCAACTCACCTGAGGAGTGCTTAGGTGAATTACAGAAGCTGGGGCTCTGTGTAAGGAGAATAAGCACATCCCCTTAGTGTACATCTGGGGACCAGGTTACTAATTTACAGGTCGGAGGTTCTGAAGTAGAAATGAGATAAGAGCTACCTGGGCATGCTGGCATGTGGAGACTGGCCAAAATCCTTAAGGAGGAGAGTGTACAGGTTCCCTTGCCCATTTCTGTAACCAGATTATGAGAAGGGAACTCGTCGTGAATCCATGGAGGTCTTTGACAACTGCAATGGTTATTTGGGATAAAAGTTTGATATTCATGGGGGCTGGGGGTGGACAAACAGACATTCGAACCAATTGTGGATTTTTTTGCTTGTGTGATAAGAACCTTAGTCGTGTTTTTTTTAAAAAAAAAGTTGTTTTGAATTTTTTCATGATATAATAAAAAGAATGAACTAATCTACAAAGAATTAGAATGAGAGAAACTAGAAGAAAAGAGATAGAAAATTACACAATCCCCCCTCACTGCTATATCTTAACTTTTATCCCACATGGAAAAAGGTGAGCCTGCCCAGCTCTCACCTGGGAGTATCCCTCTCTTCTCATAGCATCTCACCCTGTGAGATCCCCCCTTCCCCACTTCTCATACAGGGTCCTTCAAACTATCCTTCATCTTTATGCAGTGATAAGTCCTGACTAAGAAAATCTGTATTACATTTCAAATTCCGTTTTCAAAGTGTGTGCGTCTTTTGATTTTTGTGTCATAGGAAAAGTCCTAAAATCCCATAGAAAAAGACAACACCTGCTCCATTTATGACAGGAAGCAAAAGGAATAGCAGGAAGTATGTGTGAAGTCCTATTTTCAGCAAACTATTCACACCAACACCTCAGACAACTTGTAAACTTTACTATAATTCAGAGCCTTTCCAAGTCTTGATATTTTTTTTATGAACTGTCGAACGAGAGAATCCACCATCTCAGACTTATCCACTCAGCTTTAAATATTCTAATCATGTGGTTTCCTAGACATACGGAGATGTGTCAGCAGGTTGTCAGATATAACCCCAAAATATAGGAAAACTGAGTTGGTTACTGGAGCATGGCTCTTTAAAGCTGTGTTTTAGTTTCTTGTTAGGCTTTAAATGCTGGTAGTGAGAGTGATGAAGCAATGTCTACTGCCCAAGTTTTGGTGACTAAGAATCAACTATAAATTCCCAGTACAGCACTCTTCAACTCAGTCAGTTTGTATGAAACAACACAATGCAGCCCGTTAGTTCTGTTGCCAGCAGCATGGAGAAATGAAGAAAAAATAAGCATGTCATCAACCAATCTTTTGAGAGTCTCATGCCCTCTGTCCCCTGAAAGACTGAAAACCTCTTTTTTAAACTGACATCAAGAAGCACTTAGAGATCTCTGATAATGAAGGTTTGTTTTTCTCAGACTTCTCTGTTAGTGACTCCCCAGACTCAGACCTTGAGACAAGACCATCTGCCCAGGATATCACTTGGGGCCTGAATCCCCTAGATTTCAGAGTCTGTGGGAAAACTCCCTGAAGAGGATGCTCTGAAGCCAGAAAAGATAGCTCAGAGCTTCTGGAGAGTGAATCAAGACAGCCATCACTCCAGGACAATTAATTTCCAGGGGAAAAGGCACATTTAAATCCCATTCAATGGTGGCAAAGTGTGAAACTTCAAGCAATGGTATGTCCCTCAAATTCTCAAGAGTTTGTTTTAGAAGTGGGATTCCTGCACTTATTGAGCACAGTCGGGAGATATGAAGTCTCAGACTCTTAAATCTGGACCCTGACAGATCAACATCAGCCTTCACTGAAGCTCTCTCAAGTTCTGCAGAACCTCCGTTTGTCCTGCTATTTGCTGCATGATGTCTATAGGAAGTCTCTGGGAAAGATCAGCCAGATTTGGACCAAGGTGTCATCAACATGCAGATGACATTACTCAACTTCTCCAACGACTGATACACAGTGATGGCCTGGGTGAGGGCCACAACGTAGAAGCTGAATGTTGACAAGACAGAAGTTGTGCAGGTTGGTGGTTCCTAGGGAATTAGGTAAACAGCCTTTTCTGGAAGGCAATTTGCAGTCTTGGGATCCTGCTGTGTGTCCCAAGTGGCCTCAGCAGCAAAGAGTGCCCTTTTCCAACTCTGGTTGGCTTTCCAGCAACAGCCATTCCAGGATAGGGATAGCCTTGCCACTAAAATTTATACTCTGGCAACCTCACTACTACTACTACTACTACTACTACCACTATATTTATTTACACCCCGCTTTTTCCCATGATGGGATGAAAGGCAGCTTACAAATGAAAACAATAATTGCGAAAAAGATAGAAAAGTCAATCACTGAAATACAATTGAATATAGATAGAAGTAAAACTATATACATAGATAAAATCTGTTTAAAACATATCAGTAATTACAATAAAAGCAGCATAGCACCAACCCTTCAATTAAAAGCAGTCAATTCCCCAAAGCCCATTGGAACAAGGAAGTCATCGCCTGTCAGTTGAAGGATAACAAGGAGGAAACTAGCCTAGCTTCTCTAGGGAAGGAGTTCCAGAGTCTGGAAGCAGTCACCAAAAAGGCCCTCTCCCAGGCTAAGCCAAATGTACCTGTGAGAGTGGTGGGACCAAGGAGAAAGACCTCTCCCAATGATACCAAAACCTGGGCAGGTTTCTTTGAGGGAATACAGTCTTTCAGATAGCTTGGAACTAAGCTATGTAGGTTTTTAGAGGTGATAACCAGCACTTTGAATTGTGCCCAGAAACAGACTGGTAGCTGTTCTAGCAAGGGAATCATATGTTCTCTATAAGCAGCCCCAGTCAACAATCTGGCTGCAGCTCTTTGACCACTTTTCAAAGGCAACCCCACGCAGAGCACATTACAGTAATCCAAACGGGGTGTAACTAAAAAAAGATAGCAGGGATTTGCAGATGACTCATCCATGCATTCAAGAATGGTTGAGAAGAAGGTTGCATTTGCTAGGCATGTCCATCAATGATGTGCTGACTGGTTCTGCCCACCTATGGTCATATGTTTAGCAGTAGTGTGGAAGGAAGTCTAGCAGCATTTACATGAAAGTATGATGATGTGGGCTCCTCCATATAAGTTAAAATCCTGATTGGCTAGTGTTTCTGCTTGTGTGGAGAAGTCCTGTGTATGATAGATGTGCATTCATAGCTGTCTTTCATATGATCACAAAGTGGCTCTCAGAAGGGTGTCCATAGGATGGACCTGATTTGTTTGTTGGGTGGGTAAGGAGTCCTGTATAAGGCTACTTCTGCTCAAACTATGAATAATGGACCTATGGTTTAAAAAACAAACAAACTTGTAGTCGTCTCGAGAAATGTTTTATTGATGGGTTGTATTCAACATTGTGTGATAGGATTCCCCCTCAAGCAATGGGACTTCCCCTTCCTCTCCCATTCCTTCCACCCCCTGCATCCCCCCTTATGGGGCCCCTAACCCCTTTGAGCCAATTGGGTGCAAAGGAGGCCACAGAAGCAAAGAGAGGGAGAAGAAGAACTGTTGATGAGTGGAGGTCAGTTCCGCTTATACAGCAGCAGTGTCAGATGCTATCCACAGTGTATAAGGATTGGCTTTACCCACCATCCAAGGAAGCTTTCTGCTGTGTCTCTGCATCAAGAGGAGACCCATCACACCTAATACAGAAACTCCCTAGTGGAGACTTGGAGAGGGGAGGCAAATTGAGAGCAGGAACTCGTGCTGCGATAAAGTGGGCAGACTATCTGTGGGTGAATGCCACAGAGTTCACAGGAGCCTTTTATTATCTGTTTAAGCTAGTGCTGGAGGAGTGGGGTAAAATGGCACCCTGGAGAGTGGACTAATCTTGGAGATGGGTGAATTCTCAGAACTTTCAGGTGTGAGTGGGCTCACAATCGATGAGGCACTCAGGGGTCCATGTTTCTCTCTTTCTGTCTTTTTAAAAAGAAAATAAAGTTTCGCTGTCATTTTAAGCTAGTCTGCCCTCAGCAGATTGGTGGCATTCCCTTCTAATTTGGAACTGAATGCCCCTGCAACAATGATACATCACCTATTTATTTCATAAAGTTTATACACCACTTGATTGTATAAAAATCCTCAAAACAGTTTACAGAAAGCTAAAACAATAAAATCAAGGGGGGGGGGAATCACAACCATACAAAAGTTAAAATACTAAGACAGTTTAAAATTACCTCAACTTTCTAAGCATCTTGGTAGGCTTCTCAAAACAATAAGTTTTTAGCAGGTACCAAAAAGAGCACAATGCAGGCCTTTACTGGTCATGATGTCATATTATGCTCCTGGGTGCAGTCTGCTTAATTGGAGACATGGGGTAGTTTGTGGGCAGCAGCCAGAACACTGACACAGAGGAGGAAAAGTCAGTTGGGCCAGGAAGACTAGTGGCAAAACCGGTGGAGATTCTGAACGGAAGCCAAGAACTGAGAGAGCCTGTCAATGAGGAGATAGAAAGACCAGAACTGTGACTCCCAGAGACCATACTTCTTCATGAGCTCCGCAAGCCTGATCCCCTCTACACAAGCCTCACATTCTGCCGTACAAACTTGAGTTGGAATTTGACAGATAGGTGCTGAAGTGCTAGGCTATAGGCTGGAAGCCTGTTTAAGAGTCTTCACTCTTAAGAAGGGAGTTGGGCCTGGAGGGATAGTCTGGTCTAAGAGAGATGAAAGGCTGCAGCTCAGTCACAGACCTTATTGGAGCTAGCTGTCTGTTAGGAGCTATCCAAGGTCCTGAAAATCCAGCCTGATCCTACATGCTATCTGACTGAGCCACCTTAAGGAATCTGTTGTGGCCCCGTGTGTTTAGGTCAGCACAAGAGACCACCTTTTGGGTGCAGATTGTGCGTAAACTAAATAATGAGGGCTGGCTTCCAGTTAAATAAAACAGAAGTATCCTATTTGTTTTTGTCTATAGTTTACATGCTACCCTTCTATCATATTAGATTTCTGAGCAGTGTGCATGATAAAAACCAATGCAAACAATTAATGCAATCAAATCTGCCTAAATAAATCTCTGAGGTAAAAACAACAACCACACAAATGTGTTCTAGAATATCATGCAAGCATTGCCATGGCAGGCATCCTCTTAAAGGAGACATTTCCCCGTTCTCTCTTTCTCTCACACACATCAATGGCCTTTAAGATGCTATTTGCCTGCGGTCCATAGGAGGGAATGTCAGAGGCCATAGCATAGAATGGACCTAGCTCTCTGATCTCAGTGGCAGAGCTCCAGTGTCAGGCAGGGAAATCAACACTGTAGCCTACCTCCCCACCCCTTGGCTCCTCTGATTTAAAATTGGTAGGGCCAAAAGGGGTCTATGCAGGGAAGTGGCTTGGATCCAATGTCTTCCTGGTCCCCTGACATGCTTCCAAATTTCAGAGAAGTTAAGTCATGCTAAATCTCTTCTTCCCATTTCCATCCAATTGCTTCCAATGGGAGGAAAAAACACATAGGAATGCAGGGCATTCCTCTGCTACCCTGGTAGCTCAAGCTCAGTAGATAGTTTGATAAGGTGGTATAACTGCCTTCATATTTCCCTCTTAGACACACACTCAGCATTCGTTAAGCAAGTGCCAAAAACAATACAGAGGAGGCACCTGCCTGATATCCATGGGAAGGAAGTTCCAGAGTGTAAGTCCTGCCACACTGAAGAATCAACTCATGGAAAGTGCAGAACAAATATGTGGCATTTCTAAAAGTGTTTGTTCTGCAGCCTGAAGTGGTCAAGTGGGCATATAATGATTCATGGCTTCACCAGTGGCAGAGAGGGTGGTCCACAGCATCCGACAGCCCCTCAGCTACCCTTTCATGGAACACAGGATTGGGCCAAGAATACTGCATTCCTAAATAAATCCTATAAAAGAATGGCAAATGCCACTTTATAACATATACGCAAGAATAAAAATATGTTAGAACTGTACTTGGCGAGTACAAAGTAGCCTTTGAGTACTTGAGTGAGTTTTAGTTATCTGCCACAACGTTATAGCTGAACCATCACAATCATTGTGCCATAGGGAACAGTGATCAAGGCAGAGTGAAAGCACATAATCCTCTCCTGTTGTTTAAAATGTTTCTTAAATCAATATGGAAGAGATTGCCAGCGTTACCATCTCACTGTAATAAACCTCATAGAGTTTCATTCGCATCTGTGTCGTCACCTGTCAGCATTCACTAGTTCAGATTTACCCAAATCTTTTGTGTCCTCCTTTCTCTATAGGTTTTGCCAGTCAAAAAAATAAAAAAATAAAAAAACTTCATAATCATATTTGGCTGGGTTAAAAAAATAACCAAATCTCTATGCATAGTTAAAGAATATTTATATTTATTAATACAACTAAATAACCACTCTTCTGACCACAAAGAGTCCTGAAGATCCGACGATCTAGTACAGAATCCTCTACATGCCATTTCTAATAGCTTTTTATTATTATGTCAAGCTATCTTTCTTGGATAGTCCCTGCCAATCTATACCCAATAAGTGCAGTTAGGTTCCCCCACCCCACAATATGCGTACATAACTTTATCCTGATTTAAACTCAAGCAAATTTACCACTTTGGAGGGATCATTTTGATGTGTGCACAGCTTCCTCCTGCAGGTTTTTAATAGCCAGAATAATGTGGTATCACCCACAAATTTGACCTTACTATTCATATACCTGGCCTGTTAGAAAGTTGGAGAACATGGTTTCTATATCCCTTTGGGAAAAGATTCTTCTCCCCACTAAGTGAGAGACAAGGAGGAGTGCATAGTATGGGTCCTTTATTTGAGGTGTGTGTACTGTTGTTTGATTCTTTGTCAGTATTTGTCCAGGTGTGTCTGGGTCTCATGGCATAGACATGTGGGTGGGTTGTTGAGCACTGGACAGTGTTATTTGACATTTTGTTTGAATTGTATGTTTGAGTATGTTGGCTTAAAGTGCTTATATGTTTGAATGATGAAGGGTGGTATATAAATTTAATAAAAACGATCATGTTGATCATGAAAATGTTGCTCATGTAAAGGTGTGCTTGAGTGGAACTGAATGGAATGCACTTTGTGTGGGATTGTTGTGTTTGTTATTGTAGAGGGGGCTGGGAATTTAATTGGATTGGTTGGTTTGTTTATTTGTATGATTGATCTGGCAAATGGTGGTTGGAAAGAGTTGATTTTTCTATTGCCTAGTTATCAATCATGTTATTAATAAATGTGGAATTCATCATTTTTAATTGATTTTCCTGTGTAAAAATTTATTTCCTGACGTTTAGAACATATTTTGTTTAGCTGCTTACTATGCAGGACAAAGTGAATTTTCCTTGTTATCTTTGTAGCAGATTTTTTATATGTAATGCTTATTCTGGTGCTAAAGAGAATGTTCTATTTAGTGGGTTACTTTTTAAAAAATATCAGTGGGTGTATTTTGTATGTCTTTTAAGATGTTTTAACCTATGTTATAAAACTCTTAGAAATTTGTTTTTAAAAAAGCGGTATATAAATTGACTGAAAGAATAAGTAAATCTAGAAAGCAGTGATTGGAGGTGGCAGACCATGAGTAGAAAGTTGTAAAGAAAAGACTTGTAGATGTTGCATTTGATGACACCCCAATTCCTAGGACAGCAAGCCCCAAGCAAGTGGCCAGCTGCAAACAACAACAACAACAAACCCTCCATACCACAGTGGCCTTTCTCTCCTTGTCTCCTTGAGAGACAAGTTTTTCATTTTATTTCCAAAAGTGGCAACCCTGAGCTGGTGCTATCCTTACTGTCTTATTTCTTTCTTCCAATCATAGGGAATATGCAACATCAGGCTGAATTTTCATAGAATCATAGAATCATAGAGTTGGAAGAGACCACAAGGGCCATTGAGTCCAACCCCCTGCCAAGCAGGAAACACCATCAGAGCACTCCTGACATATGGTTGTCAAGCCTCTGCTTAAAGACCTCCAAAGAAGGAGACTCCACCACACTCCTTGGCAGCAAATTCCACTGTCGAACAGCTCTTACTGTCAGGAAGTTCTTCCTAATGTTTAGGTGGAATCTTCTTTCTTGTACTTTGGAACCATTGCTCCGTGTCTGCTTCTCTGGAGCAGCAGAAAACAACCTTTCTTCCTCCTCTATGTGACATCCTTTTATATATTTGAACATGGCTATCATATCACCCCTTAACCTCCTCTTCTCCAGGCTAAACATGCCCAGCTCCCTTAGCCGTTCCTCATAAGGCATCGTTTCCAGGCCTTTGACCATTTTGGTTGCCCTCCTCTGGACATGTTCCAGTTTGTCAGTGTCCTTCTTGAACTGTGGTACCCAGAACTGGACACAGTACTCCAGGTGAGGTCTGACCAGAGCAGAATACAGTGGCACTATTACTTCCCTTGATCTAGATGCTATACTCCTATTGATGCAGCCCAGAATTGCATTGGCTTTTTTAGCTGCCGCGTCACACTGTTGGCTCATGTCAAGTTTGTGGTCAACCAAGACTCCTAGATCCTTTTCACATGTACTGCTCTCAAGCCAGGTGTCACCCATCTTGTATTTGTGCCTCTCATTTTTTTTGCCCAAGTGCAATACTTTACATTTCTCCCTATTAAAATTCATCTTGTATGTTCTGGCCCAGTTCTCTAATCTGTCAAGGTCGTTTTGAAGTGTGATCCTGTCCTCTGGGGTGTTAGCCACCCCTCCCAGTTTGGCGTCATCTGCAAATTTGATCAGGATGCCCTTGAGTCCATCATCCAAGTCATTGATAAAGATGTTGAATAAGACCGGGCCCAAGACAGAACCCTGTGGCACCCACTAGTCACTCTTCTCCAGGATGAAGAGGAACCATTGATGAGCACCCTTTGGGTTCGGTCAGTCAGCCAGTTACAAATCCACTGAGTGGTAGCATAGTCAAGTCCGCATTTTACCAGCTTCTTTACAAGAATATCATGGGGCACCTTGTCAAATGCCTTGCTGAAATCAAGGTAGGCTACATCCACTGCGTTCCCTTCATCTACCAGGCTTGTAATTCTGTCAAAAAACGAGATCAGGTTAGTCTGACATGACTTATTTTTCAGAAATCCATGCTGACTATTGGTGATCACAGTATTCCTTTCTAGGTGCTCACAGACTGTTTGCTTAATGATCTGCTCCAGAATCTTCCCTGGTATTGATGTCAGACTGACTGGGCGGTAATTATTTGGGTCCTCTCTTTTCCCCTTTTTAAAAATAGGGACAACATTTGCCCTCCTCCAGTCTGCCGGGACTTCGCCTGTTCTCCAGGAATTCTCAAAGATGACTGCCAGTGGTTCTGAGATCACATCTGCCAGTTCTTTTAATACTCTTGGATGCAGTTCATCTGGCCCTGGAGACTTGAATACATCTAAACTAGCCAAGTATTCTTATACTATCTCCTTAGTTATTCTGGGCTGTGTTTCCTCTGCTGAATCATTTGCTCCAAATTCTTCAGGTTGGGCATTGTTTTCTTTATCGGAGAAGACTGAGGCAAAGAAGGCATTGAGGAGTTCAGCCCTTTCTGTGTCCCCTGTTTGCATTTCACCATCTTCTCCTCTGAGTGACCCCACGGTTTCTTTGTTCTTCCTTTTGCTACGAACATACCCATAAAAGCCTTTTTTTGTTGCTTTTAACCTCTCTAGCAAGCCTGAGTTCATTCTGTGCTTTAGCTTTTCTGACTTTGTGTCTACACGTGCTGGCTATTTGTTTGAATTCCTCTTTGGTGGTTTCCCCCCTTTTCCATTTTTTGTACATATCCTTTTTTAATCTTATCTTAACTCAGTTAAAAGTTCTTTAGATAGCCACCCTGGCTTCTTTAGGCACCTTCCATGTTTCCGTGTCATTGGTATTGCCTGAAGTTGTGCTTTTACTATCTTCCTCTTAACAAACTCCCAGCCATCATGAACTCCCTTTCCCTTTAGTATTACTGTCCATGGGATCTCACCCAGCACTTCCCTAAGTTTTATGAAGTCGGCTTTCTTAAAGTCAAGAAATTGAGTCCTAGTATGCTTGGCTGCTCCTTTCCGCTGTATAGTAAACTTCAGAAGAGCATGATCACTCGCGCCTAATGATCCTTCCACTTCTACCCCACTAACCAGGTCATCAACATTGGTTAGGACCAGGTCTAAAATGGCTGTTCCTCTTGTTGCTTCTCCCACTTTCTGGACAATGAAGTTGTCTGCAAGGCCAGTGAGGAATCTGTTTGACCTTATGCTCTTGGCTGAGTTTGACATCCAACAAATATCCGGGTAATTGAAGTCCCCCATTACTACTATCTCCCTTCCTTTTGCATGCTTGGCCATCTGTTCCATGAAGGCATCATCTATGTCCTCTGTTTGGCTTGGGGATCTATAGTAAATTCCCACAATGAGGTCCCTGTTATTCTTCTCTCCCTTAATTTTGACCCAAATGCTCTCACTTTGGCTTTGAGGTTCTAAATCTTGGATCTCTTCACAGGTATACACATCCCTGACATATAACGCCACTCCTCCTCCTTTCTTGTCTGGTCTGTTTCTCTGAAATAGATTGTATCCCTCCATTATTACATTCCAATCGTGGGACTTATCCCACCAGGTTTCAGTGATGCCTTTTATGTCATATTTAGTTTGCTGTACCAAGAGCTCAAGCTCATCTTGTTTATTTCCCATGCTTTGCGCATTAGTGTAAAGACATTGAAGTCCATTAATCATTCCCCCGTGATTTTTTCCTCCCACCACTAGGTCTGCGTGCTGTTTGCTCCATTTGGTCTATGACATTTGGATGATCATCTTCATCAATTGATAGACTCCTACCTTCAGGAGCACTGTCTCCCTCCCCCACATTAGTCAGTTTAAAGCCCTCCTGATGAGGTTTCTGAGATTTTTGGCAAAAACATTCCTCCCAACCATTGTGAGGTGCAGCCCATCGCTTGCCAGAAGTCCATCTTCTGGAAACTGCAGTCCGTGATCTAAGAATCCAAACCGTTCCTGTTTACACCATTTGCGAAGCCAGCTGTTCACTTCCACTATTTTTCCCTCTCTCCCTGGGCCACGTCGTTCAACTGAGAGGACAGATGAGATGACAATTTGTGCATTTAATTGCTTCAATTTCCTGGCCAGAGCCTCGTAGTCTCTTTCGATCTTCTGGAGGCTATTGCTTGCAGTGTCATTGGTTCCCACATGAACCAAGAGGAAGGGGTATTTGTCAGTGGGTTTTATGATTCCTTGCAGTCGTTCAGTTACATCTTGGATCTTAGCCCCAGGGAGACAGCACACTTCTATCAAAATTTTCTATCAAATTACATCTTTGACCATTTAGCTTATCAATTCCTCTACTATTTTATGATTTATTAATTTATATGATGCTTTTTATATAGAATTTTAATGTGGTTTTAGAACATTAAAACAAGGAAAAGAACAACGAGAACATACAAAACAGGCAGCAGATAAACTCAGGGAGTTTGAAATATATGGAATGCAGTGGTACCTCAGGTTGCATACGCTTCAGGTTACATACACTTCAGGTTACGGACTCTGCTAACCCAGAAAAAGTGCTTCAGGTTAAGAACTTTGCTTCAGGATGAGAACAGAAATCACACGGCAGCAGCGGGAGGCCCCATTAGCTAAAGTGGTACCTCAGGTTAAGAACAGTTTCAGGTTAAGTACGGACCTCCGGAACGAGTTAAGTACTTAACCCGAGGTACCACTGTACAGCAACGTGGGTTTTGTTTTTATTTATTTTTTAAATGCCTGAGTAAGCAAAAAGGTTTCTGCGTGGTGCCCAAAAGGTAGAAAAGATCACATGACATGTCTGAGTGTTCCTGCCAAGGAAGGTTTCTCTGCCACTGAAACAAACCCACATCTCTGGCAAAGGGGGATTCTGGAGAAAGGCTGAGGTTCCTTGTGTAAAGGTAGGTTGGAATGGGAGGAGGTGCTTCTTTCAAATACTTGGGTCCCAAGCCATTTACGGTTTTGAAAGGAAGAACCAGAAACAGGGGCGTAGAAAGGGGGGGTGAGAGGTGACAAAATGGCACACCACAGGGGGTGCCACTTACCGTGGAGCGGGACCTGCAGCGCACCTGAACCACACGTCTCTCCTAGGAATGAGGCGATGGCTCAGGGCCCTGTGCTGCCCAAAATGGCAGTGTGGGGCTTGCACCTGCCAGGTGGAATCCCCTGCGCAGATCGACCCATCCCCACCATTCCGGGTGCCGGAGCAGCTAGCTACGCCCCTGACCAGAAATGGAATGGAAGAGAAGAGAAATTCATTTGGTTCCTATTTGAATAAAAGCCTTGCTAACTTGCAGTTCTCAAGCCAATATGGAAATTCAAATGCAGTTCCCATTTGGAATTTGCACATCTCCAAACATTGCAGTATACTTCCAAATGAATGCACACCCCCAAAAATCAGTATATTAGGCAAAATTGCATACAAAAGAGGCGTATATTAGAATAGTGCGCAAGAAAGGCTATTGAGTTTTCATGCACACTTTAAAAATAAAAATTGAAAACTGATGCAGAAATGGAGCAAAGCGATATGAAGATTGGGGAAATAAGACGCTCCAAAACACACACACACACCCCAACCCCAAAATGGTCCGATTCCTCCACTCCTACCATTAATTAAGTGGCCTTTTAAAACAAAACAAAACAAACAAACAAAAAGCAGCAACAGGAAGAACCAAAGAGGCCAGGAATTGAACCCTGAGCTTTCAGCATATAAGTCTGTGCTTAACCCACTGAGCTATAGTAGCTCTCCTCTTGCAAACAAACTTTGGATTAAGGAGCTGGATGTCTGCAGCAGATGACAAGGCTTCCATCTCTTACCTTTTTTAAAAAAAGGAATTAATTATGGCTTCTTAACTATTTTCCCTGGGGAATTGCTATCTCTGGTACTATTTCCATGACATAGTCTTCAGCTTTTCAGACCTGCTCCTCCTCAGATCCAGTCTCTCAAACCCCTCAGATAAAAAGCTGAGGAGAGACATATTCAATGAAAGGTGATGCTGAAAAGAGGCAGTAAGTTTCTACACCCCACTGTCTGCAAACAGATTTGGCACCAGTTGTAGTCCAATTAACTGCAAGAGTTCACAGGTAGCATTACAGAGATGACCATAAGAGACAATTCTATTTACAGTCCTTTATATATGCTTTTAGAGCTCATTTTAGACATCAGCAAAAGCAAACTGAGCCAGGAAGCAGTTGGAAGGAAGAAAATGATACACGATAAAAGCCTCAAGTTCAGCATAAACTATGCCTTCCACACTCCACAAGCCACAGGTGCTTGGGATTATTAGGGTATTCACAATTTACTTAATAAGAGGTGAACTGCATAGATTTTACAAAAAGTTTTGTTCAGCAAGCGCATTCCCAGCTTATTGTGTATAATGACAGTGAGAAATGTATCACTTTGGACAAAGACACCGACAAACTCAAATGGTGCACATTTGAGAAGAGCCTTTCACATGCTGTCCCCATTGATGATTTCTGAGATATTTAGGGTATCTACTGGGTTATTTTTTTCCCCTCCTTTTGTGGGAATTTGGGGCAGTAGTAGGACTTTCTCCTTTGAAGTGAATGAGTGCTCTGAAAGGACATGGGGCAAAGTAGAAGCTACTGGATTTAAAAGCCACTCCATACATTCTGCAAGATGAGCTGAAGTGACCTGTATCCCTTCAGGCGACAGGTTTAAGAGAGATTTGATTTTTAAATCTTTCCCTCTTTGAAAAGGCTTCCTGGCTATCAAACTAGTGCCGATTTCTGTTCCTGTTTCTTTTTGTTGTTCTTTTTTGTAATTATGGGTTTTAAATCATATTTGAAGTAGTTATAATGTCTTTTATTCATTTGTTTATTATTTTCTATTTTTGTTTCTCACTACTTCCTTAACAGCACTAGAAGCATACATTTATGTTGAAAGTGTACGCTATGAATTACTTATTAGTCAAGAAAATTATTATGTGGTGTGTAGCTGTTCTCAGCTAAGAATGGGACTTCATTCCTTGGTGAAGCATTCACCTGATGCCCATTTTCACTTGCGCCATAGAGTGTTACCGTATCAGTGCAGCTACACTGCTATGCCGTTCAACCGCAGCACAGCGCGAACTTTTCATTTTGCAAATGGAAGGGAATTCTGACTTCAGCACTGAATAGCTTACAAATCAAAATGTGTAGCCATAAAACAAAAAATAAATGGAGGCAAGGAGCCATCTTTCGCAGCCCACTGTTAAGTGTAGAAATATCTTATTCTGTCAATGTGATTTCATAGCAGGATGAAAAATGTCAAAAATGAGGATGACAAATCAGTCTAGTGAGGAAACATGACTCTCAGACGAGAGATGTCATTTGTCATGATTGCCATGTGACTGCACTTCCCTCTGTCTTCTCTTTTAGATGAATGTTATTTTTGCTGTTAATTTTAAAATTATCTCAAATCAACGATGGGCCAGGGAAGAAAAACACAAGCGCTATCACAACTGCTGCTGCTGAAAAGTTTTACAGAGTGTTCAAAGTCTTTTGGACGTGATTTAGGAAAGTTTCCACATCATGAAAGGGGTTGCCGTCATTGTGAATTGTGAACTCATTACATATTTCATGGCATCTGTTCTGAAGTGCGTCCCCCACCCCAAACTTAGGTAAGTGTGTGGCTTTTGTTCAGAACGGACACAGCTGAGCCCAGCTCTCAGAGCCACTGCATAATACGGGTGGTAATTAAGCCACAGCTTCAAGGTTGCATGGGCACAAGACAATTCAGCCTAATGAAGTATCGATTGGCTCCAGTCGAGGTAAAACAAGTTGACATTCATTTAGAGGTAGCAATGTGAATATACCACATTGCCACCAAAGAAAGAAGGTGGTGATCAGGGGGAGGGGGCAGGAGCAACAAGGCTGAATTTTAATCTTGCAAACACAATTAAGAATCTTATTTACAGCATGTTGCCATCATTTAAACCAACGCTAATTGCATACTTAGAACCCTGACGTAAGATTCTTAAATCAGCTGAAACTACAGATTGTTAAAAAGCACAAGAGATTCAATGTTTCAATTAGAAACCATGCTTAAAAAAACCTACTACTTAGAATTACATTTCCTAATTAGGAGTTTATTTTGAGGTGACATCTTCAACCTCAGTGCAGTGTTAACTTTTTACAACCATGCTTTCACTATTACGATGTAGTAAAAACTTCTATAACTTGCTGACTGTGTAAGAACTTTTCATTGCTCCTCCCCACAATTTCCAATACTTTGTGTGCACACACACACACACACACAAACACACACACAGAAACACACGACAAAAATAACTGAAACGGATATGCTGGTGCTTAATAGTATAAATGCATAATTTGGTATATAGCATTATGCTCATTTACATGAATGAGCCTATCCTAGGGCCTGCTTGACAGACCTGGTGGTTATCATAATTATAACTTTGATTCTGAATGGCCTGCAGTCTCTCTCCAGCCTTGACAATGGGACACTCAGTAGAGTTTGGAAGTGGGTGGGAGACACAGAAAGAGTCCTGCCCCCACCCCACGCACCCAGTGGCCTCGACTCAGGAGTCCCAAATCAGGGCAACTCACTCTGGGCTAAGCTGGGACTACTTGTCATGGATCTGTTCCCAAAGTAGTTTGGGGCGGGGCTTATGTTTAATTCAGTTTTTAAATGCATGTAGGTAGTTATTCATTTAAATTAATCAACTATACAGTTGGGAGAGAGGCGGGGGAGGAAGTTGCTGCTCCCCTTCCCCCTACTCCTGCCCAAGAGCTGGGGGGGGGGCGGATTCTGCAGAGGCTCCTTTGCAAGCAACTTCCCTGAGACCTTTAAACTAAGGACCTTCCCCATAAATGATGTAGCATCACTCCAATTGGAATTCTGGGGAGGGTAGAAGATGGCTGGTGTCAGTTCTGAGACAATTTATATGGCTAAAACTTCCTATTCTTAAAAGTTCTGACATTCTCTTCAAGTAGCTTTTGTGTAAAAAAAATATTAATTTCATATGATTCTCATCTTCCAAAGGTGTTAATACATTTTTTACAGCTCGCATCATTCATATTTTCCTTAGGAAAAGTCTCCCAAACAATCCATAGAAGTGCTAATGTGTCTAATTGCATCCCCGCTCCCTCCAGCAGACAGACGTACTTTTAAAAAGGTAACTCATTAGAACAGTCTTATTGCCAGATGTTAAGATTCACATAAATCACCCAACTTCTGTATCAAGTGAAGACAGTATATGCACTGAGGTAAGTCTTAAAGTATTTTAATAATTAAGATATAGCTACACAAAATGTAGGGAAGTGGTGTCTGGAAAACTGAATGTTCCCTCTTGGGTTTTAAACAGTGCCCCATATTTCCCAGTTTTAAATATTTTGTGAATGCTAAGAGTCCAGCAGTCCATCATTATTAGGCAATGCTTTCATCTAAATATATTAATTCCAGAGCCATGAAGGTATAGTTTAAAATAAAAGGAAATCTACGTAAATCATCATTACCCAAACTGCCAACAATCTACCTCTCCATTGCTGTTTAGTGCTCATATGTACTAGATTTAGAACACTAGCTGCTTTTGTTGGAAACCTCAAATGCTCTTACAATAACTAAGACTCTACTCCAACTTTGCACTAAAGTGTCAGAGGTGGAGATGTCAATTTCAATCAAAACAGAAACAAGTAGAGAAATTGAACTCTTTCCGCATTGCCAGGACTGGCTTAACTTCATGCAAATGCAAGAGACAATTGTTGATGCTGAATTTCAAAGCAATACAGTAAACACCTTATCCAGACCAGAATACCTTATGCTATACTAGCCTGGCCTACCTCTGAGCCATAAAACAAGGCAGTAAAAAAGGGTCTTTATCAACACTATCCAAGTGACTTGATGGGGTTAGGAGAGAGAATCCATTTTAAGCTCTAGAATTTGAAATCCCTAACAGCTTTTTTCCAGCAGTGCTCAGAAACAGCCATAGTTCAAGCACTCAAGAGTGTCATAGTTACACACTGGTGAGAGGATGTAGGGTCTAAGAATAATGACATGTTCTGCATTATTTTCTTAACTGGTAAGGTATTTTCTTCCCCCTTCAAAGGTAGTATGAAGCTGCCTAACTCCTATAATGCATAAACCTGTGGCAGCATTGCCAATATCCTCTCCACGACAGATACGTTGGACTGGATGACTCTGGGAGACTTGAACACCAGTTGTGCATCCACACTTCTAACCAGAGGATGGTTAATCGCAGCCTGTGATACAACTTCTCTTTTTTTACACACAGCCTGTCATACAAATGAAATAAAGGTCTGGTGATGCACAGTGTGCTGAAATAAACGTTCATTTCAACACACCGTGCATCATCAGCTATTTATATCAGCACTTTGCATGTCATCAGCATTTTGACAGAGAGCCTTTCACCATTCTGTCATAGTGTAGTATGCAGAATACTATGGAGCTAGTTAAGTTCAGAATGACAGGACATTCATTTTCACTTTTGCAGGGCTTATGTGGTCAGAACACACCATTCTTACTTCAACATATGTCATTCACTCTTTCTATTCTGTTACACTATCCCGCAAAATTATTTTTATTTTGTAAGGTTTTTCTCTAACTTATCTTTGGGTCCTTCAGTACACTAGTCTTAGCCTCCTCTGGCTGATCCCAGTTCTTATAATCACTCTGGGATTTACAATGATAAGTCATGGAATACTCATCAGGACTAAGGATCAGCTAACACATGGTGTTCACCACGTGTGAATGAAATGGTTCAGATATAGTTCATGTCCTCACAAACAACATGTTGTATTGTGGAATGCTCAGTGGCCAGTAATGTACATGTAATGGTGAATAAGTCCAAAGGCCTGCAAAGAACCCAGAAGGTCATAGTTAAAATCTTCATCAGAGGTCCTTCTTTGAAGTTGGGTTAGGTGGGAACAGTGCTTTTTTCTGGGGGGACACAGGGGTAAGCATACCCCTAAACATTTTGTGAATCTAAGTCTGGTCTCATTGAGGGGCAGTATTTGAATATGAGTAGGAAAATGAGAGTACCCCTAAACATTTTTTTAAGAAAAAAAGCACTGGGTGGGAAGCCTTCTTTCTGTTCTATCTTTTTTATTTTAGTCTTGCGTTGATTGTATTATATTTCTGTATTCTATGAACTTCTGAAAGCTACTTGGGGGACTTTTGGTCAATGGATGGTCTGTAGATGGCAAGCAAGCAAGTGACAGCACTGATGAGGAAGAAGAAGATCGGGGAAGCAGCTGGTGACCATGGTGGTGAGAAAAGCCAGTCTGGCGTTCCTGTTGGTGCATTTCTTCAGAGCTTGCCATGACTGTTGTCAGCTGTTGTGCAAGCCGAGTTTTCCAGCTGAAATGACAGCCATGCATCTACCAAATTCTAGCTCAGTATTGCTCATTTTTCCATACATGTATTAGGAAGATGCTCCTCCCATGCTTCTAGAAAAGCTCCACCCACCATTTGCCAGTTTCTGCTAATGCACCTGGCTCAAATGCATATTTCATTCAGTTTTCCTGGAACATAATGTCTGGCACATGTTTCCTGGGTTCTTTTCTCAACTGCTTGTGTATAATTAAACACTAAGCTCTTGGGGACATCCATTTATTTGAAAAGGTCCCTTGAGGGGTACATTGTTTCTGGTAGCGACCAACTAAAGAAACAGAATACTAGTAAGAGTATTCTGTTCTGGAACATTTTTCTCATCTAGTCCAAGATTCTAGTGTCTTCAATAACCACTTAGTAATTAACACTAGAGCTATTTTTAAGCATTAAACCAAAGTGCAAATATTTGTAATATTTTTGGAAGGATCAAACGTATTTTCAAAAGATTTATGATCTGGGTACTTATTGTCATTTTAATGTGTACTTGTACCTGAAGAGTTTATCTCAGGACACAAACGGATAAATCATTAGCCCTTATTTCCCATCGAAACCTGTCATTGTGTATGAAAGAGCATTTATTTTAAAACAAGTTTTTAAATATTTGTGTCTCAAGGACGTATTTTCACAGACTGAAAATTCATGCTGATGTGTAGAGAATGTGCCAGCAGAACTGTATGGTTTCTACGTGCTTATCAAGGATGGATAGAAGGCAAACCTGGAGCAATTAATAAATGCACTTTCAGCAAATTAAATATCTGTACAGCTGCACCCTCTGTTAACATTTAGCATGTTTTGCCGCCTGAGCACAACGGACACATTTAACCAGTACAGACCATCATTTCAAGCTGTGCGAAGTGCATTTACATGCACTTTCTACCCCCTCCTTTCTTGGGCTTATTTTTCTAACTCATCCTTACAAGTGCTTCCCTTCCCCCTTAATGTGTGTTTGTGTCTCCCTTCTTGTGACATTCCTTCTAACTATAAGTTTTTCTTAATTGGCAGGTTTGCATTTGAGTTTCCTAGGTTGCATGACCCCTTGTTTCTCATTCTGCAGTGTCAGGAAACAGAAATGTCATTGTTGATTAGGGGCCTGAACCCTCTGGTCCTTCTTTTCATACAGTAGGCAGGCTTGTTCTGTACATACTTTAGCTGCAGGGTCAGCCTTAGGGGAACTCTAAACAAGTGTCCACTTGGGACACCAAATGGAAGGGGCACGGATAGGGGCAAGTATTCTTTGAGCTCATTTGTCTCCCACCAAAAGTCACTTCTGTCCCTTTAAATGTAAAATGTCTGCCGGTGTTGCCCATACAGATGCAGTTTTGTGCCTCTGGCTTACTACACATGGCACATCAGTAACGTTAATAGCATCACTGCCAAACATCGTGACACAGAGAGGTTCTTCACCTAACGCCTTTCCTCTGTACTGAAGTGTTAAAGCTTCATTTTTTTATTCAAAATTTTAAAAAGCCCTACACAAACCCCCCTCTGTTAGGCAACTCTGACCCTGTTTGGTTTGCTGTTATCTCCTCTCGCTTCAGGCGCATCAGAACTATAAAGATGGCCCTGAAAACCTGAGGTAGACCACTTAGATGCTGGATGTGTAGAGAGACAGTGGCCAAGTGCAGAGAGATAATGTTCCATGTTGTGTGGAAATCTCAGCTGCCTTCACATTTATGGCACACATAGCACACACACACACACACCCAAAAAGAGAATAAAGGGGACAAAAATATACCTAGAGGATATGGCAATTAAAGAAGCAATACTAACCTCACTTGCCTGGAAGTAAACCCCAGTGAATTCAGCAAGAATTCCTTCTGAGGGGACATGGTTAGGATTGTGCTGTAAGACTACAATGCTAAACATTTACTTGGGAGTAAACCCCACTGAATTCAGGACGAATTACCTTTGAGTAGGCAGTAGAGTGGCCATGTGTCCTCCTTTACAGAAGGCAGTCTCTATTTGTAATTGAACTCTATTTGAAGGGGTTTCCAATTGAAATATGAGGCACCTGGAAAGCAGACTGAGCAGGCACAGAGGCCACACCTTGTCATTGCCTCCCATGCCATGGTTGATATACTGTGTGTTTTTATTTAAATTATAGTAATCCTATCAAAGTTCAGGTTCATATATTAATTAGCATATGCAAATTGTATGCAGATTAGTGTCCTGGTTTGGGTTATGCTTTTATTGGGGCGTGGGAGGACATATGAGTAGCCACTCTAGTCGACATAGGATTGTGTCTTAGATAAGAAGAGCATGCTGAAATGCATGAAGACGACACTTTTCTTAAGGATGGTGATAGAGGAGGATTATTCAAGTATCAGGATAGCAAAATGAGGGACAGGAAGGCAGGACTGGTTGATGAAGAATAACTTAACTATAGCAAGTCGGGGGGGGGGTTTCGTGTGCATGCACACTTATTCAGAGCTGCATGAAATGGAAGTCCATCAACCTCACAATTTTTTATTTATTTTTATTAATTTTGGCTGTGTCAGACCAACACAGCTACCTACCTGAATCTAGAATCATGGAAAGCACCTCACTGAGCCACATGAAATAGAAGTCCATCAACCTCAGGTATCGGAAGAGGTGTGCATGCACACGAAAGCTTATACCCAGAACAAACTTAGTTGGTCTCTAAGGTGCTACTGGACAATTTAAAAAAATATATATTTCAAATGCGTCAGGCCAACACGGCTACCTACCTTAACTATAGCAAATGAGCTTATGTGAAGCTGAAAGAAGAAGAACGTGTTTATTTAGCCATGTCTGCTATTTTAAAGAACAAAGAAACAGAAGATATTTTTTTTAAATGCAGACACCGTTAATGATATTACAAATAGGCATTGCTGTTCAGAATCAAGTTACAAAATGTCCCTCAAGGGAAAACACAGCAAATGAAAAACATTTGTGCTCTTTGAAAAGATAACAAGCAAGAGAGGGTCATATTTGTACCTCACATACTAATCAAGCCTCTCAGAAAGCAGGGAAGAGAGATACGGGAAGAGGTGCTCTCCAAGCGTTCATCATCATTTGGAATGAAACAGGATGGGGGAGCTTCTGCTTCACTGCTTGTTATCTGATGGTGGACCATTTCCCTTCCTCAAGATTCAATGTCTAATCTCAGCCTGTGGTTCACTGGTGTTGTGTCTATGGTGTGCCAGTTAAAAAATGGAGTGCTAAGAGAAAAAGCACCCCCCCACCCCCAGTTTCCTAAGGCCAATGAAATGGTCTGTCTAGAATTGTGCTACTTCCTCACAAAATGAAACCCCTCAATATTAGGTTGTGTACAGCCCCGCACCCCTGTCAGCCCAGGGTCCCTGAACTGTGCTATCCTGGGGAACATCTCCCCAAATCCAGAACATCTCCCCAGATCCAGACCTGGGGTAAGGCTAATATTAATTAGGGTTTTTAAACCCTAATTGTACATATAGTTATGAGGGATGTGGGAGAAGGAGAAGCTGCATCTCATGCCCCTTTCTTAGCCACACTGCAAGCAGAAGGTTTCAACCTTGCTCGGCTCTGCTTCACAAGTGCCTTCCTTGTGTGGAAGGTGCTTGTGAAGGAGCCACCAGCAACCTTTCATTCATTCAGCGCACCATCTCACCAGTGGTCTTTAGTCTCTCAACCTTCTCAGGTGCACTACACTTAAAGCCCTGGAGTGACATCTTGCAATAACTACTCCCATTGGACTTCTTTCATATTGGGAAGTGTGAGTAGTTAGGGAGGCTCCTGAGAACTGCACAATGATCAGGTAAACTCAAAAGTCTGCATTCATGAAGTTTAAAGAAATCATGAGAATGAGGCAGAAAAATGGAGACATCTTTCTCAGGAGCAGATTTCAACACCACAGCCTTAGTCTCAGTGAAAGTTATTGTAACCTTGTTCCCAATGATCCATCAATGTTATCAGCCCTCTGTTGTACAACATGTAGCACTGAAAACTTCCTGTCAAATTGTCATTAAAGATGCAAATACACTTTATGCAAGAGAAAAGCTATTAACCCTGGCATTCTGGCTGAATACAACATGGACTTTTGATTAGAACTTAATTTCTAACTAGGCACTAATTCCCCCTTTGACCACTTACAAGTTTCTGGCAGAAAAGGGTTTATTTAGAAGCAACGGTAGTGGTTTCATTTCACTCTAGTTAAAGCTCTCTTGAGTTGAAAAATGATTTACAATCAAAAGGACCATTTTGATGATGGGTAAAATGCAAATAGGCAAAGCTGAAATAATGGTGGCTATATATAGGCCGCACATGGCCAACCTACAGTTACTTACAGATATCTCTTTTTTGTATTCATTGGCTTTCTATTTCACTATAAGAAAAAGCTACAATGCCTGCTACTTCATCAAATACCTCTCTCCAAATTACACAGTAGCCAGCAATCTGTCACTCTTAATGATATGCAAATATGTCTTTTTGACATATCCAGTGTCATACTGGGTGCTCCAATGATAGGTAAAACTCTCTTCCCCTTTGTTCTTACTACTCTTGTGGGGGGTGAGGTCCAGAAAGGGAAATATCCCTCACAATAAGCCTATTTCTAAATGGGGACTTGAAAGCAGTGATCAAGTTCCTGATAATTCCTTTATGGATAGGATAAGATGAAACCTTAGTGACTATTGTTCCTCTGTAGTAGGGACGGAGCAGAACTTTGATTTAGTTTGCATTTAACAATGACTTTACCAAATTTGCATGTTCCAAAACAATATGTGAATTACAATGCAGCCATTCTTGAAATTTTCACTTCTCTGAATTTTGCAATACAGTTCTCCAGCCAAGTATACTCGGTTAAATGTGCATAACAATACATATCTTCATAAAAATAGCATACAAAATGCATTATATTAGAGAAGGTATCTTCAATTATTGCAGACCCACTTTTAACCCAAACATGCATTTGAGGACCCATTTTTTAAAAATATTTTACCATATATTTACATGTTGGTAGTGCTCTACTTGTGACCCACCTTGGATCAGGTAGTGTCCCACTAGTTGGTCCCAATGCACTAGTGGAAGACCAATGTATTAGGACAAATTGCTTTTCAAAGCTGCGTATATTAGAGAGAAATTCCCACTGAAATGCTTATGAATTTTCATGATTTTTTTTAAAAAAATCACAAACTAATGTGGAGATATAATGAAGTGAACTTAAACAGAATAAACAGAGTGAAAGTGAAGGTGAAAGGCTTTGCCCATCCCTACCCTGGAGACAGGCAAATGCAGAGATCTTACGTGGGAAAGGAATAATCATTGCCAAGGAAGGCATTCCAGAATTAAGGGGTCTGCTGCCACTCTCTGGAGCTTCCTGGCCCTACTCCTTTTTCTCCTTCCTGTTCAGGTATGAAAACCATGACAAGAATGAGGAGATGAAACAGCATTCTCTGCTTCCTTTGTTCTTTCCTTCTTTTTATCTTGGTCTGGTTGGACATTAGCACACGCTGGCCCCAGACAGTGTGAAAATGAATGGACAGAAAAGTGGAACCCATAAATATTTGTACTGGTGGTCCATGGGAGGTCCCTAGGCAAAGGGCCCCCCAAAACCTGGAGCTAGAGCAGCTTGCACCTTATACCACAGTTGATACCTGTTCCCTTGGCGATTCTCTGATGGGTGAGCCCAGCATTGACAATTCTGCAGCTGCTATTTCTGGGAGAATTTTTACAATACACCTGACTAGTTTGTCAATCTACATCCCCCCCCTACCCTTTCCTTACCCCGATCTATATCTTCTTATGGTTGACAGTCTCTTTGCAAAGTTTCCAAACCAAACACGAAGGCTCTAAAGTATATTTTATGTGAAAATAACAACTCACAAAAGGTTCCTACTGGAAATCTCTCTGATGAAATTTCACAGCGGCATACAGAGGATGTGAGTGGTTTGAAGCTCAGGAAAGTAATGGCGTTGGGAAGGAGAGAGAAAATCGGGTGATGCAAGTCACTGGATTGGAAAAACTGAAGCTAAAAAGTAACTTTTTTCTGGCAGAAAGAAGTTGTTCTTGAAAGTTGGGAATAAACAATAGGGAGTGATGTCCTCTATCTATGCCCTCTGCTGTAATACAATCCTGAAACATTCAAAAGTAAACATTGTCAATACAAGATGCTGAACTTAGAGGAATGTTAGTTTCACCTAATAAAGCTATTTTGATATTTAATTATTCATTGTAACACTCTGGAGGAAAATTGGTATTTGAGATGTTTTCTTTCAAGAAAATCAAATTTTGGGTTTTGCATTATCACAGTTTCTGTTGCAACAGAGATTATAAACCAAGGCTGAAACCTTGATGTTTGTAGCTGAATTTGTGCCCCATATAATACTTTCCATGGAAATCTAGAGAATGTTGACCAATGTTTATCATCCTCAACCTGCCCACCCCCCCGTCCGCTGTTCCTTGCCTGCAGAACATTACACATCCCCACACTGTCAGTTCTAACATTTTTTCATGCCATTCATCTAGGCCAGTTGAAGTCGTGGCCTTCCAGGGCCTGAGTATTAACCTCTTGATTGCCACAAGTGCCCTACGATGCCACCAATTGTATCTATCTGTCAACAGCCCTTAAATATGGCATATAGCCAAGAATAGCAGTAGCAGGAGATATATTTCTGAGCATTCTAGAGACTTGTTAAGTGACCTGACCACCTGTGGCAAGTGAGAATTGTACATGGGTGACCAGGCAGGGAAGCTCTTCCTAACTGGATTAAATTGGAACTCCATTTCCTGGAAAGATTTGAGTGTCATTTGCAATGGTGTGCCATACTTTAAAACTGAGGAAGTCCACTTCATGGATCCCTTATATTAGAAAATCAGCAGTACTACTAGAAAGAGTTGGTCTCTTTAAGCATCTAGGCTACTAGTGCACTAGAAATGGCAAACACATGTATGTACAGAAAAGTGGGCTACTAAAAATATTTATGGAACAGTAACTTTCAAAGTTGACATATACAACATCAAACTAGGACAATGGAGAGCTCTCTGAATTATGAGTGTTATATTTTAAAGGGAAGATGGTATGACATGTTTTCATTGCTCCGCAAATATATATATAAATGGTACTTGGTGAAATGAAATGTACCTTTTAAATGGTATTTGGATCTCAAGGTGTCCTTTGTGAGCACTTTTCATTCCCATTGCTTGGGAGTGGAGATGCCCATATCTTATTTTAATTTTTGCTTGTTTGGTTTTGCATTACAGACCTGCTATAGACTCATCATCTTCTCATCCTGCTGCACCCCATCATGGCGTACCACGTGCCATTTGAGGGGGTTTATTGACGCTTGGAAATTACTTGGTGGGGGGGAAGGCACAGGCTGACTTTTTGGAGAGCACAGGCTTGTCAATGCTTACAAACAGAAAATAATTCTTGCAGAAAGGGGTTTTCAATTTATATTTCTTGGTAAATATTTTCTAACAAACAACAGCATCAGGGCAGAGTGCAACAGCAGATTAACCACTGGCCAGTCACACTGCTCAGGATGGAAGGTGGGAAGCAGTTTTTAATTTTTTTTTGCAATGTCAGCTCCACACTAGTGTTGTTGAAGGGTCTGAGGATATGGCCATTTGGGGGATACAACACTTATGGTACCCCAATGCCCCCATGTCAGGGCTTTCCACTGGCTACTGCCAGCAGAACAGCAGGCAGTGCTGACCCATCTCCAAGACTGAGACTTCTGCTGTGGCGGAGCTCCCCACTAGTGGTGCTCCATTCCACCAGCTGAGAGTGATAAAGAGTGATGATATCCTAAGCCCCCAAGCACCATCATTAGCGGGTTAGGGATGCACTCTAAAGGGACAATGTAAATAAAGCCACATTGCATTTGTGGTAAGTAACCTGCAGTCCCACGAAAGTGGTCACAGCAATGCCCAGCGTCTAGCACACAGGTAGGGTCACTAAGAGAAGCTTAGAGAATTCAATTGCCTTAAACACAATTAACTGTGATGTATCATGGCCAGTGTATTATCATAGTTTATGCCAACATTAAGTATTAAATCTGAGCACAAAAGAAGAAGAGACTTCTAAAAGGAATTCAGTGCCTACTGTATGTCTGCTGAATACTGGAGGTGAGAGAAAAGTGATTCATATCTTAGCAAGAAGTAATAGGTTTAAAATTCTGGAGAAGTGAGACTGGTTAAATGTTCCTCTGCTTGGAAAGAGTTCAAAGGACTTCTGCTCCTAATTTTCTGAAATGATTAGCCTCCTTTGGCACCAAGAAGTAAGCATTCCAATTATCAGTATTTGGCTCAAACTGTACAAGTTATACAACTTCTTTGAGTCATAATGAGGCCTTTTGGGGCCTCATTACCTGTGCTAGCTACCTCAAAACTCACTGGCCTCAATTGCATGTAATGCAAAGCCATGGTTTAGCATTGGCCAGCAGCTTAACCATGGTTTGCTATTCACAAACATACTATGGTCGCAAGCCGTAGTTCATTATAAGTTTATAAACCTTAGCTTACATTAGCCATGGCTAAGCATCATGTGTGAACCTGGCACCTGTATGACAGCTGCATCCATGTGAGTGTTGACCACCTACAGCACTGGGACAGAGCAAAGCTGGCATGGACTGAAGCTGGCTTACTGTGCCTTTGTCACCTTTACATTTCCATTCAGTAGCAAGTAAAGTTGACTCCTCTATCTGACAGGTTGCGTCAGATACAGATGTAGATGCCACGTCATGGTAAGATTATTAACACCCACCTGTGCTTGTCCATGTAAACTACCCTTAGAAGCATTTCTAAGTGGAAATAGAAGGGGGGGAGTATGTAGAAAGGCTAATTAAAAATGCCTGAATAAAAGCAATAACCAGCAACCAACAGCTATTAAGTAACTGTCATTCAACTGAACGAGGAGCTATGCTTTGGTCAAGCCGCTTAGGCATCCATCTTGGAAAGAATACGAGACTTGGATCTCGTATAATTTGTGTTACAGATCATTCATGTTTTAAAGAATTGGAACTCAACTTTATTGATTTCCATCCCACCCTGCTATTTGCTAGTCAGATTCATAGCTGTCTCACCACTGTCTCTCAGACACGTAAAACATCCTCTCTAATCTTAACTGATGGACCCAATTACAAAGGTAAGATAACTCTATTATTAAGAAGAACTCTAATATAATAAATCAAGCTATAAATAACCTTAAAGGACTCTTCTACACAGAGCTGTACTTAACATATGCTTTATTAAGTAGAGTTTATAAATTATACAACCTTTCTCTCCAATTCACGGCATTTCTATTCCATGGTAAGAGCCCTATTTCAAACAATACTATAATGTCAAACCAATCAAAAAACCTCTTGAAATGGAAGGCATTATATATTTCATAGATATTGCATTCAAATTCCCCTTACCACTTTAAATTTTAATTGCCTTGAGAATGTTCAATAACTCACATACTCCACGCTATATTTTTTATTTCTAGATTTCCTACCCATGAAATAGTTTCAATAGCTGCTAAATATTATTTATCTTTCCAAAGACACATTTTCTTCTTTAAAATATGCCAATTAAGCTTTCGGAAATCACACACACACACACACACACACACTCACACACACAGAGTCCCCCTTGTTCTTAAATTTTGAAGGCAGCACTGACTGAAAATTTGATAGTAACAACTGGCTGAACCTCCCTGTGAATTATCCTTGTAAAAATCCAGAAATCATCATGTTCAATTTTAATATTGGGGGGTATTGTTAGATGGATAGGTTTGAACATTCTGTTTCTCTCAAAACATAAGTTACATATATCTGATCCTCTTTGATGTATGTAAAAAGTGCAATGTGATCTCAACAGGTTATGTTGCTTAATATATAAGTTACTAGATATGTACTGAAAGCATTAGTCATTGCTACCTATTCTTCCTTGTAAGTCCTAAATATATAATAGGCTAACAGTGCAAACCTATTCATGTGCACTCAGAAGTAGGAACCGCTGAGTTCAACAGGACTTAGTAAGTGTCTCCTGAGTTGCAGCTGTAAATTAGCTCCCATTTATACTCCCTTTAGCTGCTAGGATGTCACAGAATGTTCATGGACATTCTAACTCTGAGGGAATGGGGTTAGTTCCATATATATATATTTATATTTACTTGGGTTACAAAAGTACATACATCGTCTTTATTTTGAGATCATAAGGTCCTTTCTACAGATCATTTGCTGTGAGACTTTAATGTTGTATACAGTATCAGGTTGGGGGAGAAGAGAGGTGGGGAGAGGTGGCAGGGGGATGGCACCCGCAATATACAAAATGCTGCTCCAGAATCCCACAGACCCCTTCATCTCAATTGAAAAGCAATGGGAGCATGACAGAGGCTACAATATAAACCCTACCCAATAGTCTAAACTGTGGTTTAAACCTCCCTTTAAATCCATCTCAGCCAAAAGATGAGAATGGGGTTAGTTATAATAAACGTCAACAAATAGTGGATTAGATATGAAAAGTCTCATTTTGCTGGGGAGGGAATTTCATGTGAGATCAAGGGTCAGCATGTTGATTGAGGGCAATGCACTCATTTAAATATGGAGTCAGCTACTAGCGTCTAGTTCCTTGTACTTTATGAAAAGTCAAATGGGCAGAAATTCCACAAAATGTTCCCCTTTCAAGAGCCAGAATTCTTACATAGGGCTAAAGTCCCACAAAATATAGGCTGCTGAGAGCCACCAGAACTCTGGGAAAGGGGCATTTCAGGAGGGCTGGCACCAATGTTGACTGGACTGAAATCCTCTTCCCAGGGGTCGTGGCCTGCTGAATTCACACACTCAGTTTTTGATATTGCTTCAGTACTCTGTGAGACCAGTGGCACAAAGGTCAGCTGCATAAAGGAGCTTAGCTAGACATAATGAATGTGACACTTGCTTAAAATACAGTGAACGGAATACATAAAAACCCACTTAGAGTCACGACATATCAATTTCTGAGCCCCTTTGTTCTCATGCTGCATACAGAATTGTCATGAAAAATACTTCAGTGGGGTTTTTATTTTATAAAAAAATTCTACATATCGATTCAGCATAAACATAATTTTGAAAAGTACAATTTTCTGGCTGGAATTTGGTGATTGTCTGAGATTTTTAAAAAAATCTAAATAAATAAGCCAATTTTGTTTTTGTTTTTTTAGAAAAAAAATTAAGGAATAGTATTTTTCTTCAGAATTGGAATTTAAAATTAAGAAGCGGAGTGTGCTTATCTTGCAGTCATGGAGATTTCTTTTGTGATTCACAAGAACCAGGATCTCAAGAAGCCAATTAGGCTATTCTGTATATCTTTCAAACAGGAAGGCAAAGTGCTGGTAAAGTGGAAATGCCATGGTACCAATTCTAAAATTACCACAGCACTACTGTGATTGATCTAATTCAAAGTACCGTTGAAAATAAACCTCTCAGACATTCTAGTGGCTCAAAATTATACCGTTCAGTATTGGCTTGTCTTTCTGATTACAACCTGCTAAAGGCAAGGGGTGGGCGTAGGGGAAGTAAAGAATTCTTAGTAGCAAGAATTCTCCTGCTGGTAGATATTGTGAGGAGAAGTGATTTTTCTTCTTTTTCTGGTATGGCCACTAATAATATAAAAAGCTCACTGGGTCGCCTTGGGTCATTCATTCTTTATGTTGGGAAATCTTTTTTTTTTTCTGGTGACGGTCCAGATTACCTTAGTCAACATCTGCCAATGTCCACATTCCAGAAACAGGCAGTAACAGAATCAAAAGTGGGCCGAGTTACTTTATTTAGTATGCTAGATTGCAAACACAGATATATTCTACACAGTATTTTTCCACTAGATGTGAAAGGACAGTGCAGTGATCGGTGGTAGATTTGCCGTAGCAGAATCCTATTTCTTTGAGTCCAAGGATCTTTTTGGAAGTCCTCCAGTCCTTTAGTTTTTCCCCCAAGTGTCGGGCATACATCTTGCCAAGGACTGATAGAAGGCTTATCGGAAAGTAATTTTCAGGCAGCTTCAGGTCACCATTTTTGAATATGGGGGTAATTATGGAGTTTAGCCAGACATCTGGTAGTATTCCAAATTTGTCAATTAATGTAAATACGTTGGCTAGAGGAAGGGCCCACTAGTCTGGATTGTGCTTGAAGAGTTCCCCAGGTATCCTGTCTGGTCCTGAGGATTTATTTGGTTTTCGATTCTTGATTATGAAGAGTATTTCGTCCGGTTCCACTGGGGTCCTGTCAGGAAGATGTACACAGCTGGGCCTGTTTTGTGTGGCTATTAGATTTGTTGGCTCTGTAAATATTGCAGAGTAATGGTTGAACCAGCTGGAAGTGGGGGTGGTAGTCATTGTTTGGTTGCTACTGTCTTGAAGGGCACCAGAAACTATCCTCCAAAATTCCTTGCTGTCCTTCACTTGGATTGTCCTAAGTAGGTATTGCACACAGACATGGTTTTGGGCCTATGGAATAGAGGTAGGAGATGGAAGAGAGGGCTAAGTATTAATTCAACCTGCAACATTCCTCATACAGTGGTACCTCGGGTTACAGATGCTTCAGGTTACAGACTCCACTAACCCAGGAAAAGTACCTCGGGTTAAGAACTTTGCTTCAGGATGAGAACAGAAATTGCATGGCGGCGCGGCGGCAGTGAGAGGCCCCATTAGCTAAAGTGGTACCTCAGGTTAAGAACAGTTTCAGGTTAAGAACGGACCTCTGGAACGAATTAAGTTCTTAACCCAAGGTACCACTGTATATGTAATCCAAGACCAGGCCTACAGGCCTGTGGACCTTGTATGAATATTTTCAACATAAATAAATTTTGGGCAGATATTCATAGAATTTTGTATTGCAGAATAGTATTCCACTTTTATTAACTTTGGAAAAGAATAAAAGACCACGGTGAATCCTTATGCCATAAGGCTTATGGGTCTGACATGTAAATACATCACCACCTCCTCCCCCCCCCACCTCCATCTACAAAAATATGAAATGGAATCATGGTACAAGTTACTGGTATCTCTAGATATGGTTGGACTCCAGCTTCCTTTAGCCTTAGCTAGCATGGCCAATGTTCAGATGGGATGGGAAATGTATCCCAACAACAGTTGGGGTTTACCACTCTACCTCTGCATTAAGTAAGTATTTATGAAAATCCAAAAACAATTAACAACCATTCAGAAATAATAATAAAAAAATCTGAATAGTTTTGGTCTTATTTTTTGCTTTTGTACTCATTGTCAGAAAAGCAAGGCGGATGTCTGCTTCATTTTCTGACAATGATGGTTCAGCAGTATACCTTATGTGTGGGTTCCACCTCAAAGCATTATGGTCTGTGGTCTGTTCCTAAGGTAAAGGTAAAGGGACCCATGACCATTAGGTCCAGTCGTGGCCGACTCTGGGGTTGCGGCGCTCATCTCGCTTTATTGGCCGAGGGAGCCGGCGTACAGCTTCTGGGTCATGTGGCCAGCATGACTAAGCCGCTTCTGGCGAACCAGAGCAGCACATGGAAATGCCATTTACCTTCCCGCCGGAGCAGTACCTATTTATCTACTTGCATTTTGACATGCTTTCGAACTGCTAGGTGGGCAGGAGCTGGGACCGAGCAACGGGAGCTCACCCCATTGCAGGGATTCGAACCGCCGACCTTCTGATTGGCAAGTCCTAGGCTTTGTGGTTTAACTCACAGCGCCACCGCCCTGCTCTCTGTCCTTATACCTGCTAAAAACCTTCCACTGAGTTCTACTCTAAACCTGAACTCCCATGATGGCTTCTTCCAGAACCCACCCACGTACCAAATATTTGTTATTCTAAGAGTTGGTTACTGTACTCACAAAGAACTTGGAGGTTGCCACTGAAACTTGATGGCTTTTGTTGTGATGCTCCTTCACTATCAGAAATGTAACAGGTGAACTTGGCCCAAGTGATCAATGCTTGGTATGGCATCAGTGGGCATATTACTAACTACAGGTGTATGTGAGACTACCTCTGAATGAGTTCAGTGGAAATGCTAAAAATAGATGAAGACGATTATTATACCCCTGTCATAATCATGGGCTTGTCATTATACCCTTGTCATTATTATTCCCTGAACTCTGAAAATCAGAAAAAGGATTGACATTATGACATTTTATTATTCACAGCACAATTTACTTTCTGGAAGAGATCCACTGGAAATAATACAACCTATCATTTAGACTCTAACAGATTCATGTTCTTCTCTGTGACAGTAGCCTGGAGGATGAAGAGCCTAAGCAGTCGATGGATTGAATAGGCATAACCCAAGGGAATAAAACGAAAAGAATGATCACAAAATGTTAATAAAAATACTAATGTGCTGCTCCTCATCATTCAGTAAGGAACAACTCTAATATTTAATTTTCAAAAATGCATTCAAAGAAATTTTGCACTTGTAAAGGTTTTTTGGTATTATGTACAAAGGATGGCACCACCCACAAAGACTTTTATGCAATGGTATAAATCAATCTTAATTTGTTGAGTGAATGCAATATTATTTACCTTTTCTTTTAACCCTAACCCTATTCCAAAGATGCAGTTTGTTGGCGAGACTTTTTTGCAATGTCATATTATAAATTATATATAAAAGCATGTTTTCTACAATAATGTCCTACATACCTGTGCCGCTGTCTGGCTACCTTCAGTGACTCTGGCTGGCTGATGAAGGAAATAGGCTGTGTCGGCTGTGTCTTGAGAACCTGTGTTTGGAGAACCTGTGTTTGGAAACAGCCAAAAACAAACTAAAAATGCCAAAGGGCTGATTCAATACTGCTTGGCAAAACCAATTGGAAACCTGATGCTTTGAAGAAATATATTCTACACATCAAGTATACCAAAAGATTTCTGTCTATAAGCTGTACAGTCTTCATTGATGGACTTTTACAACTTTCCCAAGCAATATGTTCAAATACATTATCGTACTTAAACAGACATGTTCTAATATCCTAAACATGTGACAATGTGCTCCCCAAAATGCAAATTGGTATATCTTTCCCAGGGGTAGATCTACTATGAAACCAATGAAGCTTAAGCTTCAGGACCCCTGATCCCAGAGGAGGCCCAGAAGTTACTTTAATCCACATTGCTTAAAAATTTTGGATCTAGTAGACCCAATCTGAGTCACACAACTCAACTTGATTAATTTCTTGTTCTATGTATTACAACAATCCCAAAGTTTCAGAGTCAGTAGCAAAAATGTTGCAAAGGTAGAGTGTTGCTGTAAATTGGCTGCTCTGCTGTGGCTAATGTAATCCACCCCCAGATTTTTAACAGAGGTCAAGACCCTAGAAAAATAACAATGAGTTCATGAAAGTACTTAAGTGGATAACCAAAATCGCAAACTCACATAAAATTTGTGGTGTTCCATCATGGAACAATCCCATTGATAACAGTGGTTACCTAGACCTCATTGCTGATTGTGAAGGGGCCCCCAAAATAGTTCAAGCTTCAGTGCCCCACAAAATGTAGGTCCGCCACTGATCTCTCCTCTTCTTCGGGAAAGACTTGCAGATATCTGAAAGATACTATCATGTTTTTCTACTTCCTTAATGGCTTGGGCCATAGCTCAGTGAGAAAGCATATGCTTACAACATTTAACTTCAGAAATTCAGGTTTCTAGGAGTATATTCATTGTCACTAAATACCATACAGGCTTCTAAGTATGGCTTTTAAAAAAAATAAAACTACACAGCGATTGACAACAGACAGGAACCTCACTGGAGTTCAAATAAATGCATCTTTACAGGCTCTTACAACTTACTTGAGAACAACCAGCTGGGTATACAGAAAAACAACGTGTTCACAAACCATAAATATTGAAAGGCTAATCTGAGCAAATCAGGTCCACGCTAAAAATGAGATTGTGTGTGTCAGAGCCACATTTAAAGTTACTGGGTGGGTCTTCCATAGAATATCATAAAGATTGCCACACTGTTATATCACTGCTACATTTGCAAGCAACGTGTTACGGGAGTATGAAGAGAATAAAGAGGGGAGGGGAAAAAGAAATACTTCTGTAAAATGCCAGCCAGCCATCAGCCTTACTGCAAAAGCATTCCTACTACCAATAATGTTATAGCGCCTTCAATGAAACCATATCAAAGCTAATCAAACCAATCCTGATTTTATAGAAGACACATAGCTTTTCCAGGTCCCGCATATAAATTTCCTTGACAGTTGACATCTTTTATTTTAGAAGACCATTTTCCAAGACCAAAAGGACATCACTATCCTAAGCCATTCTGAGATAAGGAGGCATTAAAAATAGAGTTCTGTGACCCGTGGGTCATTAATTGATTGTTAGGCCAAAAAATGAACCCATGAATAACTGCTTTGATTCCCTCTGTCATCACAAAAGCATCCTTCCTACATAACGAGTATACTGATAGGAAAGTTTTAAAAGAGGTTTCATCAGTCTTTTTACCTCAAGCACTACAGGGTTTGGAGCTAACATGAGGTACAGTTCACTAATATACCCTGTATCAATGCTCTGACCTTTAACTGTGACTTCCAGCTCCAGAAAGAACTCAGACTGACAATGAGAGTTTGAATTTGAGGGGGGTTATATTCCAGATCTCTCTTGTTGCTGTTTGGAGGTCAATTGGTTGCAGTGGGAAGAGGTAAAGGATATTTCTAATCAGGGTTAGAGGAATGGATCCTGTTAGAGGGCAATTATATTAAGAAGGAAAGTAGAGAAATATATAAAATGTAATGAAAGTTCCACAGCATAAAGATTTTAAAGATTTTAACTAAACATACCCTACTTCTGGACTGTTGAAACAGCTTAACAAGCTACAGGCTGATCTGAGAAAAAGTGATCTTTTTTCCAAGGGCCTGAGATTGACAGATGGTTGGGAACGGTAACCCTGTTAACCTAAGAAGAATCTGAATTCTGAAGTACACAGCAGAAATTCAGACCTCATCATTTTTCTGGGAGGAAGTAGGAAAAAAGGCAGCTTCCATTTTTTAGCAACCTTGGCCATTAAGGCAATCTATGAAATTGGTGTATTATTAACATTACTGAAATCTATCCACTAGTAGAAAGATCTATGGGAGAGGGAAAGTGTAATGGGATGCTGCTATGAAGGACCAGTAATGGAACTTACACAAGATATGTACTTAAAACAGCTCAATACAACTTTCTGACAGGAATTCCCATTACTAAAATCTGAGAAATAATTAGAAGGTAATTACAGTCAATAAACCTATGGGATGCAGCACACAGTTTTTTGTTTTTTTCTATAAATACTGTCCATCTTAAGTAAATGTTTTCTGTGCTTAATTTTAGACAGGAAGGGAGGGAGGGAGGGAGGGAGGGAGGGAGGGAGGGAGGGAGGAAGGAAGGAAGGAAGGAAGGAAGGAAGGAAGGAAGGAAGGAAGGAAGACTAAAAAAAAAAAATACATCTTGAATTTCTAACCAGGGATTTCAAGGAAATATGATCTGCAATGTAGTTGTACAATATGGAAAACAGACAAAAACACTGCCCACTCAGCAATACTATGCACTAACAAAATCTTAATGAAAGATAGATTAAGGTGATACTTATTACTGCACCACTGTATGTTGTTGAAAGTCACTATAGACTTGGAAATCATTAATTTGAACTACTGATTTGTGATATATATTATATTTGTTCTATGGGTGTAATTTCATTGCTGATTTTACACTGTTCTCCAACACAATATTTTTCTTAATTTTTTTTAGCAGGTTGCAGGGGTGAGAGATACGTAAAGAAATCATGAAGTAGCACACATTTGCAGTGGGATCTACAGTCTCCATTATCTTCTTGCTTATCTTTGCCAAAGATCCTGTCCCTCCAACAGAGCACATTGAGGTACATTGCCTGAGCTTTGTATTAATCCACAAGGCAATAGTTTCCTTGGGTTAATCCTGTGTAGCTGTAAAATAAATGCCCCTTTGTACAGCAGTTGCTGGGGAACAACCCTGGGGAGAGTGCAGCTGTTGTGCTTATGTCCTGCTTGGAGGCTTCCCATAGTTTGGCCACTGTGAGAACAGACTCCTGGGCTAGATAGGCATTTGGTCTGATCCAGCAGGGCTCTTCTTCTGTTCCCATCCCCTCAGGTTTACACATCTCGAAAGTTCCCTCTATAAGCAAAGCAATGTGTTAAGTATCACTATCCTCTGTACATGCTAAACCTGAGACACTCAAATTGCTACTTGATGGGATGCCATCTTTGCCCAGTGCCAGCTGCTGCCTCCCAGAATGCAATATAAAAACGTATGCATCACTGCTCAAAATGCAACCATGTGGAATCCTTCATGTTGCAAATAATGTGCGCACACCAGCTTCCTGTATGCTTGCATTGATTTTCACCATACCATCATGTGTGCTCGAATCACTACCATCACGAGGAGCCACTTTACACAAACAGAATTGCCTTCACACTGTTGCTTTTCAATTGTCCAACTACGCAGGGGTTGCTTATGTGAATCATCCCTTAAAAGTTTATCTTTCCTTTCCTTTCTAAAATAGCAGGCAACCCAGATAACAGGAAAACAATAAAGATAGGAAACTGTCTGTTTCTTTAGTATTTAATAATGTTTTGGGTTTTTTTCTGGAGCAAGAAATACTTTTTCTCCTACTCCAGAATTATCAATTTTTTGCACTTGTAAAAAACAGTTACTTGCTTTAAAAGTGCTCTTCAAAGCTAGCTCAACTTTTTCTGTCTAAATATCCCATAGCTATGATGTCCTCTCTAAATCAATTGTAATTCTTTTCTCTATTCCACACCTGCCAATTCTAGGCTGAACCTGGGGGTTATTGACCTTCCGATTATCTCTTAGTGTCTACCCATGCACTTTATGAACTCCTTAGGTGTTGTTATATTTTACTGAGGCTAGAATTATTTTCTCCATTACAAATTGGAGGTAGCTGTGTTGGTCCACTGGACAACACTCAAAAGCAATGGTGCTGTAACAACATCCCAAAATAATGAGCAAACTTTTGAGGTCACCAAACTTTTTTTCAGACTAAGCAGATTCAGTGTGTTGTCTAGTGGACCAACACAGCTATCTCCATTATCTTGTAAAGGAGAAAACAATCCTAGCCTCAGTAAAATATAACAACAATGGTGCTTTATAATTATTTTTGGCATGGATTGATTACTTGGGCTACACTTCTAAACCCACTTACCATGCTATTGATTGATTGATTGATTGATTGATTGATTGATTGCAATTGTTGGAACTGATTGGCTTGTAACATATAGAATTTCCCCCCAAAGTGTATTGTTATCTAATACTTCTCCTTTCTCCTTTCATATTTGGAAGTATGACATTGTAGTATGTATGACTGTAGGAGATCTCGCTCCCAGGCATTTCACCTAGGCATACTACATCTGCTTCACTCCCAGGTTTTGTGCCAACTTTGTCTCTGATCTCATCACTCCATCCAGCACTAATGGAACCCTCCCCACCAGCCCTTCCTCTCAGGAAGATTCAGCCATCAAGTCCATTCAGAAGAGCCACCTCCATCAGCTAAGTTGCAAATATGCCACCACAGGTGTGAACAAACAGCTCAGGTCCAGCCCTTCAGAAGAAGTTGCCATTTGCTTGACCATTTGGCATGCTGAATTTGTGCCCACCCCATTTCCATATAACAGGGGTATGTTTGCTTGTTAGAGTAACACCTTCATTTTCTTAGCTATGTGTAGTACCTGCTGTGCCTTTGAAACTTACTTTGCCCATGTATCATACAGATCTGAACATTAAGAATTTTGGCAGAAACTATACTCTGAGCTTGAGTTCTTCATCCATTGAGAGCTAGGACAGCATTTAAGAATTTGCATCTTGCTGATTCTAGAGGTTAATACCAGTATATCTCACTGACATGGCATTGCAAAGTCTGTCCATGCAACTGATGAAGGAACTTGCCTACAAAAGCTTATGCCACAATAAACACGGTATTTAAAATACAGGGTGAGTCTTTTAAAAGAGGCCCCATGGAACATGTGTACTCTGTATCCACAGGGCCTCTTTTAAAGGACTCACCCTGTAGGAATAGGCTATATATTGAAATATCATTGCAACATCAAACAATAGTGTGTGGAGATATACTAGAGTTGCTTTATAGTACACCACCTTAAGCACATATGGTGGCACAGAACATCATATGATACCCTTAATATTATTTGTCATTTCTTCTGACATTTGCACATGTATGCTCTCTCGTTTGCTTCATAAAAATGGGCTAATTTTGGTAGATTTGGATATGAAGCAGGAAATGAACAATCATCTCAATTTCACATCGAGCAGGCTGTCTGAAAATACGCTTAGTTAAAAATGTCTGTGATACAAGCTTCCAGGGATTTGGAAGGTGTGAACAATGTGTGCAGTTGAATTAATCTTTGAGGGCCATTATTTATGGGAATTGATGGTGGTCCTGGAGAAGGATTTTAAGGTGTGAGATGACACTGTCAAAAAATGTAAAAGTTCAGCAATCAATGAACAGACTTGTAGTTTTGAAAAGGGAATATTGTGTCACAAGGAAAGAGGGACAGATGAATGGAAAGTGGGATTGTCTTTCCTACTGCAGAGAGAAATACTGAGAAATATCTATTGCTGCATCTTTAAGAAAATATAGTAGACTAGCTTTCTTGTACCCAGCATTGCTTGGGAAGTATAAGAAACAAAACAAAACAAAAAAATCAGTGCAGTTTTGAAATCAGTGGTTAAAATAAGTGCAGTTTTGGAAAGTCTAGTCTGCCATTTTGGTTCAAAATGGCACCCAACTGTATCCAAACACAGATGAAAACCTCCTTCTTGATCTTGGAAATTATAATGGAAAATTTGGTTAAAATATATTAAGAAGTGGCAAAATCCATATAGACACCACTTCAATTGTTCATTGGGTAGTTAAAGCAGATGGATTATATTGAGTTCATACAGACTTTTGCTACCCTGTTGCTAGTTGAAGGAGCATCTCCACCCCCATCGTTCAGCCCAGACACTGAGGTCCAGGACCTTCTGGCAGTTCCCTCCCTGTGAGAAGTGAGGTTATAGCGATTCAGGCAGAGGGCCTTCTTGGTAATGGCGCCCGGCCTGTGGAATGCCCTCGCATCAAATGTCAAGGAAATAAATAACTATCTGACTTATAGAAGACATCTGAAGGCAGCCCTGTTTCTGGGAAGATTTTAATGTTTGATGTTTTATTGTGTTTTTAATATTCTGTTGGGAGCCGCCCAGAGTGGCTGGGAGACCCAGCCGGATGGGCAGCATATAAATAAATTATTATTATTATTATTATTATTATTATTATTATTATTATTATTATCATCATTATTATTATTATTATTATGGTTGTGACCATCTTTGATCTCTGTTCCTTCCATAGTGGTCTATTTCACTAGTTCATTACTTAGGATCTGTGTCATAGATACATCATTGTCGGTGATTAAATGGTTCTAAATGTTCATAAGGTTTAGTGGCCTGTAATTCAAACATAGTTTTTCTTCTTCAATATTTATCCATATGGGACAATCAAGCATTAGTAGCCAGTGTGGTGAGTGGGGGCTGCAGAGCCACCCTCTTGACACTGATGCTGCTTCAGCTTATCTGGAGCAGGTCAGGGGGGTGGCAAGGTCAGAGGCTGTGTGGGAGCATCAGTTGAACTACTTCTGTCAACTGTTGCAGGTTGCCAGCTTACTAGAAACATGCTTTAAACCACTTGCATTGGTACTAAATACTCAACTTTTCCTTCTCCCTTTGAGCAATTCCTTACATTCAGATCTCATGAGAATGTATCCTGGGCACAACCCCTGACCTTAACATACATTTGGTGTTTTTGTTGTGGCCCAGCAATCAGCCCTGAGAGAAAAGAAAGAGGTAGAGTCTTCTTTCTATATTATATTTCATTCTGGCTTCTCATGACTAGCTCCAGAATACTGTACTAACTGCAGTTTCTGGATGGCCTTCAAATGCATAATGGTAATTAATCCATGTGTTTATCTGGGCATGAATCAGAGTTACTGACAGAGCAATCCTAAGCATGTAGGAGTTAAGTGCTATTAAAGTCAATAGGACATACTCCCAGGTAAGTGTGCATAGAATTGCAAGTCTGCCTTCACTAGGAATGAGAGTAGCCTGCAAAGCAAATTATTCATTTATTTATATTTGCTTTAGCATTTTCTGTACCTCCCAATTAACTGTGTCCTCTGGGTGATTCACAGATCAAAATCAATAAAGTATTACACAATCAACAGTACTACAAGTGATCGATAAATACCAGCACAAAATTAACACAAAAACGCCCCACCAACAGCATAAAAACCATACAACAGCAGAAAAATCCATAAACATCACCAAAAAGCAGCAAGTGGAAGACAAAATACTTGCAAGGGGAAATGTGAAATTTAAAAAGCCCAGAGATGTTTTGGCACCCAAAAACACCTCATGTGTTTGCCCAGAAAGAGCATTCTACTATCAGTATACAGGGGTTCTGGGTAAGCTATCACCAAGATCCAGGTTTTTAAAAATAAATTTATGTCCCACTTTTATTGCATCATGGGACCAAAGGCAGGGTATTTATTATTTATTTTTTTAAAAAACTTAACACACTGCTTGACTGGGGGGGGGGGGACTCAAAGCGCACCTGGACATGGATCAGACCCAGACCTGCTTTCTTTTTGCAAGGTGGCAGCTACTTGTGCCTTCAGTTGGAAAAGGCTCTGCCTAAAAACTTGCTCTTTTGGGAAGGATGAAATATCATTAAAAACAGGCAAGTCCAGGTCCTCTTAGATTTAACGACCAAGGGGCCACTTTCACCCCTGTTTTCTGTTAGTTCAGTTTATTCCTCTCAATGTGTGTGGGGGGGGAGCTGCTTCCCTGAATCCCAGTTAGCTTTTTAAGATCCTGAAAGGCAGCTGCATCTCACCACACCACACTAATAATAATAATAATAATAATAATAATAATAATAATAATAATAATAATTTATACAATGCCCATCTGGCTGGGTTTCCCCAGCCACTCTGGGTGGCTTCCAACCGAATATTAAAAACAATACAGCATCAGACATTAAAAACCTCCCTAAATGTCCCCACACAGGGCCACCTTCAGTTGTCTTTTTAAAGTAAAATTGTTGTTTATTGCCTTGACATCTCCACATTGCCACAACCTAAGCATTCTTTTTGTGTGAGTAGAGTCATGAGGGGGGCAGGGAACTATGAGCTGTATTCAATTAATTTTTACTCAGACTCCGTGCTATTTATGGCCCTAACTTAGCCTTGTTCGTTAATTTCAATGAGCCTACTCTGAGTAAATGTTCATTAAATATGATTCCCATTCAGCCACTGATCATGTGCAAACCAGGGAAAAAATGAACCCTTGGCAGACCTTGGGGTCTCAAAATTCAGCGGCACCCTGTACAACACGCAAAGTCACCCCTCTTGCCTTTCAGTCTACTTCATAGTTGCGACACCCCCTGCAGCACCCCCTGAGGCTCCACACCCAGCGCAACCAAACCGGTCACGCTCCCCTAAATCTGCCTCTGTCCCCACTACCACCTCTGCACCCTCTTTGACCCCCAGGTCATGGAAGGTAACAGAAGTGAGGAATCTCTTCCACTTGTGGAGACTCCCCATGCAATTCAGAACCCTACACAATCAGGCTTATGTAGAGATGGAGGAGAAATTAAATTCAGTACACGTTTAAAGCCAAATCTGTCGAATTCACACTTTCTGAAACAATATACAAACTGACACACAGCTGTGCTGGAAAATCCACACTCATTCAAAATTTGTTGTGCAGTTCTCCAATCAAATAGTGTTTATAAGAATGGTTAACTTAGGGGAAAGCATGTGTATATCTGAAAATATTAGTGAAATGCATTTTTTTAGGGGAAATTGCTTGCAAAAATGTGTACATTAGTCAAAACAGTAAATAAAAAAACCCTAACTAAAAAATTCTTGTGATAATTTTTTAACAGGCCCCACCCCACCCCCAAAGAAATTGCTGCAAAATGTGGAGAGCTGGATTTAGGAACGGAAGAACAAGAAACGGAAAGAACTGAAATTGACAGATCCATCCTTAGACTTATGTGATCTTGAAGTATTAGACAGATTTGGCAGGAAACGGCTGAATGATGTTGCTATTTTGGCGGTAGGAGTACCTCCCTGTGGAACAGGTTCTTGGCAGGATCTCTTTCCCCATAAATTTACACTGGCTTCACGACAGATGCAGCAAGAACAGAGGCACGCTAGGCCATTTGCCATCCAAATCAAAGCCCCATGAGAAAATGCATCTCTGCTTTAACCTGATAAAAGTTGGAAGCTGCAGTATGAAGATCACATCTCCAGATGTAGGATACATTAGTGCTGGCCCCAGGCTGTATGATTACTTACTACTCTAAGGACTATTCGCTTGTTGAGTCACACTTCAGTTTAAGCTATTGTATTTGAATAAAAGTGGCAACCTTGGTCTTTAAACCAAATTATTTGTGGCTTTCGTTTTTTCTTTCAGTATCCTCTAGAATGGCATTTTCAAACACATTCTTCTGAGTATTTATAGAAAGGATTTCAATTATTTTCCAAGGCAAAAACTGTACCTAATTAGATGTTCTCTCTTAAGTATACTAAACTAAATTCCATTTTCACACACGCATACTCAGCTTCCATTACAAATTCAATGGGAGCTGAGTCCAGACCTTGTATCTGAGGGCAGAATTTGACCCACTGTGTCCATTAACTGGGCTCATTTCGTGTGGCTCTTTATCAATTCAGTAAAAAATGAGAGACATAGATGAATCAATAGGGGGGAAAGGCTTGCCCAAAGGATTTCTGATGAGCAGAATGACAAAACCACAGACATTTCTTAAATATTATAAAGATAGATACAAAGGCTGCAATCCAGTACACAGACTGCTTATGTCTGATTTAAACCAGTGGAAATTCAGCAATCTCACTGTGCACAGGATTATGGCTGAAGTGATTATGAAGTTACAATGGTCAGCACAAATGTTTATAGCGCCATAATTTAACATAATCACATTATACACTGTAATATTTTAAATGTACAGGTAGAAAGATAGGTACAGATGCAGAGATTTAATATAATGATTTACCAAGCATGACACATTATCTAAATGAATTAAGGCCTCTTTTATTTACGCAAAATATCTCATGTACTATATTTCAATTCTCAGCTGCTCGGAAATTAATATTTAAATCCAAAGATGACTTTAGCTTCTATGTAAATCGTGAACTTTTTGCTAGAGCATCCACTGAATTGTATTACTAAAACTAATTGCTTAACACTAAATACCACATTTCAAAACCCACTTACAACTAATCCTACAGAGGCCAGTGATTAAGGATTGAAATTTAATAAAGGTGAAACTGAATTGAATCTCATGACTCCAGTCTCGAAATAACCTTACAGGTAGTTTATGGGCAACATAGAAATCTAAATCCCTCACATGCTTGTCCCCTTCAATTCTAGAAGGGGACAAAATCTACTTTCTGCTCCAGAAACCCAAAAGATTGATATTGGACCTGGATAATCTTAGATTCAGCAGAGAAGTCTTGTTGCTGTTGTTTGTTGTCTTCTTTTTCACTGTCATGAGACAGTGATCTTCAGTTTATGGAAGAGGGTCACCTTACCTTAAACAAATATGTCATCTAGTCATTTGGAAGGCCATTGTAATCCTAAAACTTTCTCCACTGAATCTAAATGTGATGTCATGTGCACCTTAAAAAGGATGTCATATCAGTATGTAGTCATGCCAGGTTAGTGACAGGCAGTATGGTACTACACATGCATTTGGACCTTTCGCTTCTTTCTGACTGACATGGCTTTAGCCATTATCCCTTCTGCAGTTTCAAAGGGATATGTATGCGCCCATGTTGCACCAGCAAACATAGAGCACAATAAAACTGGAACGGGTTGTATTAACACTGGATTATTTGCACTCTATTGTATGAATGGTGCTGTCAATTATAGTCAGTACAGCACAGGTGGTCAGTACAGGTCATCTGTTGGGTGTTGCGCATGCAGGCCCAATCCTGGAAGTTGAAGGGGTGCATGTTAGATGTAGGGATACAGCCATGGGAAGCGTATCTGGATCTCCTTTGCAGCATGAGGCAAATGTGTTCAAATATAATCTGGATTCGTTTATCAGAGGAAAAGCCTGTTCCACAAACAATACTGCTTTCAACTGAATTCTTTACTTCTCATCTTATAGGTATCATGTATTTCCATTAATCTAATTGTTGTTTTGCTATTAACATCAGTGTACTTTTGATGGCCCAATGATATATATTTTATGGAAGAAAACAGTTGAATGTGAATTTTGCATACAGAAAAATGCAGAGAATGTCACTAATTATTAAAGATAAATTCCATGTTTGTATATACAAATTATAAATATTGGCATGTGCCCATATGCTTTAGTTTACAGTTTTATATTTTCATATGCATGCTTTCCCCCAAGAACATAACCACAGGATTTTGTTTGTTTGTTCGGGGGTTTTATTCGTCATTGCAATTTATTTTCACACCAAATATGTGACTCTTTCCAAGTTAATGGATAAATTCGCTCATCTCTTTCTTTATTATAAGGCAAAGATAAATAAGTCTTTTTCACTCAATCTGCTGAGATAACTTGTGCCCATGCCGAAAGGTGATCTGTTCTAATCAACTTCACGAAGTCTGATGGAATTACACCAAACATATTTCATACCTGACACAACTACAGAATGATACAGTTCAGGACAAACATTGGTGACCTGAATAATACATGACAGACAGATGACCGGGTGAGAAAAGTAATTTTTCACCTACAACACTTGAGTTTCTTTATTAAAGGCTGAGACATATTTGATGGAAAGAAGGCTGGTTTGCCAGCTAAAAGCTGGTGTGTTTTATTAATAGCTCAGTCAGTATTCCCTTGCCATTTTACTACTTGAAACATATTATTTTGACAATAAAATACTGCATGCATCTAATTTGCATGGAAAGGAAGCATTTAAATGACCTCCCATAATAACACTAAGTTACCAGACATCAAGCATTATAAAATAATCAGTAAATACAACTGAAAGTATGAACAAAACTAGAAAATGAAGACTGGCCTAATAAATTGGTCTACTGTTAATTGCTACCAATTGATTACAATTGGTTTTACAGATTCACACACCTGACGAGATAGAAGCGGAGGATATTTCAAGAAATGTGTCTCTATAATAGGTGATGTTGCAAAATTCAGAAAAGAGGAGACTGGATCAATCAAATTTACCTACAATCCAGAAATTTGAAACCTGACAAATAGATTTTTAGGAGCCACCCTAATCTCTTGGTTTTAATTTGTTTCAAAATGATTTTAATGTTGTATTTTCACCCTTATGGTGAATGATGGGTTCTATATTAATAATGATAATAATAATAATAATAATAATAATAATAATAATAATAATAATACCAGGATCCAAGGTTCTATAAAATTACACATAGTGGCTTCTGTAATTCCGAAATGACCCACTCAGATTGGGACAGTTGACTGGTATCCAAACAAGAGTCTGGCTGTTGGGTTCTGAACCAAATGAACCCTTTCCAAAAGCAGGCCCACACAGAGCAAGTCACAACAATATAAATGAACATAACTAGGGCACAGAACAGCCGTGCCTAAGTCCCATTTCTCCAGGAAAGGTAAACAACTATATGATTGCTGCATATTTCACTTTTACTGTGAAATGAATCAAAAGTGTGGTGGAAACACGCCCAAAGCAGTGCTTATGGACGATCTAAGGCCTGTGTTGTTCTTGTTCTTACTCCTTTAAAAAAGAGTTTGCATTTCTGTATTATATTTCTGAAACTTCATATTTTGAACCATCAACATAACCAAAGACAATTAGTGAATGTTCATGTCTCTTTCAGTGCAAAGAATATGCAGCAAGGATTTACCCTACAATGTTTTTTAAAAATCTAAACAATGCCATAATAATAGTCATTTGTTGTGTTTTTTGCTCATATTAGAAACTTTCCTAATCTGTGCAATCACTGAGGTGCAGCTTGAAAGGTACACTACTTAATCAGATGGACAATAAATTATGCTAGTCTGTAATTGAAAATTGTCCTAAATCTGCAAATGGCTTTAAAATCCTTGCCTCCACAAACCATTAAAATAATAAATAAATAAATAAATAAATACTGCCAAGGGCATTTTCAAATTTTATTTTATTTTACTTAGGAAGATTAGCCTTTTAAGTCCGTAGGTCTTGGCTTTCCAGACGTTTAATCAACAGTGCAGAGAACAGCCACAAAGAAATGGGTTCCTGTTGCATTATCAAGTGTTAATAGAACCTCTCTCAGATCCCAACAACAATAGAGATTATCTCCTATGCAGGGAGCTTCCATTTCTCCGATGGAGAATTCAGAATCCCTTAATTTGGATCAGTGTGGACATAATAGTTACTACCACAATCAACAGTAACAATCTCCCTTGGTTGAAACAGATTTGTTTGCATACTTTGACTAGGCTGGACAGTGAGATAAAATGTAGTAATGGGGAATAATTTCCTAGGGATGTGAGGCTTTAAAAAATGGTACTTTTAAGAAAAATAGTGTGCTGTGCTGGTATGATTCCCTTCCAGCACAGCCAGAGTTGGAATAAAGGAAAAGTCAGTAGTCGTGGAGGCGATCTGCCCTGGGCTTAATTTGAACAGGGTCACAAAATAAACACAAGATCCTTGGGTTAGATCCTGTATAGCCCTTGGTGGGTTCAATTCAGAGTTGCATGCTGGTCTTCGCCAGCTTCTTCTTCCTCCTCCTTCCTCTTGTGCCTCCTGAAAATATGAGACATCACTATGGAGACCATAACTGGGGGTTATGAAATGGCTCTTCAATTTCAGGTGTTTCAGAAGGTCAGTGGAACACAGTGGTACCTCGGTTTAAGAACAGCCCTGTTTACGAACTATTTGGTATAAGAACTCTGCAAAACTGAAAGTAGTGTTCTGGTTAGCAAACTTTACCTCGGTCTACAAACGGTGGAAGTGCACCGGCAGCAGGAGGCCTCATAAACCAAGATACCACTGTACTTATCTTTCCTCCCATTGGGAGAAACAGGAGGCAAAATCTTAAAAATAAAAAATGGCAACAGAAAGGCCAAAAGAGATTGGGGTGGGTGGAAAAACACTCACACCCCCAATCTGTGAGCATGATCCTGGCAGCACTCTGGATTCATGTATGGTTACAGTTTTATGCTGCTTGATTGAAAGAACCTCTGTGGTTTACAAAAATCTAAAATGAAACATTTGCATTCTTGATAGGAATAGTTATAAATACAAAATATTATTAAAACCGACGGTAGCTAAGAAGAGGTCAAACACATGCAACTTCTACATGTTTGGATATAGACATGTAGCTGTTTTAAGCAGGTGCACAAAAAGAATACAGAGAAGGTGCCTGCCTGCTGTCATGAGGCAGGGAGTTCCATAGTGTAGGCACTGCAGCACTAAAAGAATTCTTACAAGTACAGAACAGGTATGATGTGGCACTTAAAACAGTGCCAGTTCCACAAATCGGAGCAGTCGGGTATGTACAAATGGTTAAGGCAAGGAAACTTATCCCAAGCTGTTAAGGGCTTTATATCCCACTGGTAACACCTTGAATTTGGCCCAGTAACAAATGGGCAACCAGTACTGATCTGTGAGCAGAGGTGTCAGTTGTTGAAAGGGTCTCATGCCTGTGCTGGGAATGTGGACTTTGTTTGAGACTGTCTTCCTATATGATGCCCCAAATCTTCCTGACACAGTGCATATGGAGGGCATTGAGGTGTTGCTCTTGGTAGGTGTAAATTGTTCATAATTTGTATCTTCACGAGAAAATACATTTAGAAACATGTACATTTCATGAGAAATCATGCTCAAAACACCACACATTTAAATATGAACTTTCATGCAGATTTTTTAAAATGATCTGCTGATTAATGTGAAAACAAGATGGACAGGTTTATAAATTAACATGTAGGAAACTGTTCATGACTAGAAATAGTCTGATCTGTCTCACGCCCGCCCGCCCGCCTCCCCCCCTGCCCCGCAATTTCAGGTCAGTTATTTTCCTGAGTAAATACAGAAAACTGTTCTGCTGTTACAGATCCTCTATAATTCTTTGCAAAGAAGAAGGATTCCTTCCCAAACCGCCAGAAGGAACAGCACACATCTGATTTTGCACATGAACTAAAAGATTTGTTGGGGAAATCTTTGCTTAATTTTACAAGCCATAGCAGCACTGTTAATTCAAATCTATTTTTTCGTTTCCTGCATTAAGCGGTCACCACAGGCCACTCATCTGTGCTGTAGGTCTCCTAAATGAGGAAATGTTGCCATATGCTACATGGTTGGTGCCAATGCTGCATTTTTCCTTGTACCGTTTAATAAAGGTATTTCCAGCCACATTATAAAACATTAGGCTTATCCCACCCTCCTCTCTTCCTAGTTGCAAGCCTGTCCTTATATGCAACCTCTGATATATCAGCCTTTAATCAATAATAAAAAAAGAAATTAAAACAAACCATGACCATCCGGGAAGAATGCAAACCCACCAAAATGGAGAGTAAAAATTTAATTAGGAGGTGAAAATCCTTCTGTTCCAAGTATTTCAAAAGAGGTCAGCCAACACTCACAATTCTTAATGTACATTCTACCTTCCAACTACTGTGTATATACTACCAGAAGGAAGCAGAGCCAGTTTTATGAGGGGCCAAGTACAATAATGAACTCTGCAAACCACAAGGACTTCTAGAAATCTGTGCTTAAAGCAGCTGGGGGGCTGGACCCTTCCCTCCTTTCATTTAAATGCAATAAAAAACCACTACAGTGATCCTTATCATTTTCGCCCTGGTCTTGTTGGAACTCCTAGTGTATATTTTCTTTATTTAAAAAGGTCAGGAATGTGAGCCAGTAATCCATGTTAACAACCAGCCGTGTCACCTTCCTTTAAGCAAAGTGCTACAGACTATAGCATTCTTATATGAATTCCCCTTTTATCATTCAATCTCCTTTAGACTCCTGAGAATACTGGCAAAATATCTCTTCAGAAGTGGGAGGAGGATGAAGCCCCACTGACTCTTTCACAAGGTCCCAAACATCTAAGAGAGACATGCCTCAGTGTGTTCTTATACTCTGTATAGTTTAAGTCAGTGACAGTATTATAAGTAACTTCATCTGACAAGGTAGGTGGAGGAGAATGTCGAACACAGAAAGCACCGCTGAAGTACAATGTCACAGCATTTCGAAGGAACCAGTTCCAAATAGCCACTCTAGCCTAGCTTATATACAGGCAGTGAAACACTTCGTCTTTTATTAAAAGAAGCATCCCCTGCACTCCAAAAGGGGGAGAAAATCATTTTGGCTAAAGGGGACCAGTGGTAAAGCAGTACCAGATAGCAATGGAGTGATTAACTTGCTGAGAATTTTTATATGCAGCAAGGCAAGGACATATTCATCATCATGTTCAGGAAGCGTGTTCAGATCAGGCACAGCTGCATTCATGCACAAGCACGACACCCCAAATTTCTGCATGCTTTCTCCCTCAAAAAACAGGGGAGCAAGGATCACAGAAATAAGACGTGCCATACACATTGATGAAATGTATTCACTTACACAGAATCCACGTATTATGTGTAATGGCTTCTGTACGCGAGCCTACACCCCACTGTGCACAGATAGATTCCACATTCATGAACGAGTGAGGTGAGCTAGCCGAGAGTGCGCCTCTATGGAAACACAATGGATTGCCACAATGGTGAACTTTGATGTTGTTCTTCTCGAAACGAAACTTCTAATTCTTTGATTCCAAAAACAGCATCTAGCGATTAACGGCGAGCCTTGCTGCACATGCCAGCATCTTCCATTTCCAAGTAACAAAACAGGTGTCATCATTACTTGTTGCTAAGACAACAAAACACAGTTTGGCTTACAAACGTTCAAGAGTAATGCATTTATTTTTCCTTGCAGGGAAGCTAGAAAGGAATAACAACTCACATCTCACAAGCACTTTAAGGACATTTGAAGTTCACGAGTTCCCTTAGTGAATGCAGTAAGTCTGTTCATGTACATAAAGTAGATATCTGAATAGTTTTCCTGCACCAGAACCAAAGCTGTTAAGTATTTTCTCTGAGAAGCTTCCAGATCCTGGGTGTTCTTTCACGGAGTGAACCATTAATTTCCCAGGAAAATTGAGCATAATGAGATGTTTCTACTCTGTGTTCTCAACTCAAAATAGGCCTCTAATCTTTTGCCAGGGTAACTCCACAGAGGCCATTTGGATTAACAAATAATTGGGATTAACAAATAATTCACACATACAACATCTCTTGTCTCTTTGGGATTAGATGGCAGCAAGCTCCCTGTAGTTTAGGCAGGAGCAGGGTTAATAAATTATCTTTAACAAATTTCTTTGAACATACCTTGAACTAATAATCCTTCACTAAGTGCATTATGCTATCTCCATAACTATTCTTAGGAGTGTATTATCACTGATATCCATGTTAGGGGAGGACAGCTGTCACAGATTCCTTTAAAATATACTTTCTTCAAAAGCTAGGAGTATAACCGACCTAGCTCAGTATATTTATTAATCATGGGGTTGTGAGTTTGATCCCCACATTAGGCAAAATATCCCTGCATTGCAGGAAATTGGACTAAATGACCCTTGTGTGTCTAGAAGCGGTTAGAGGATGGATGGCAGCTAAAAGATTGAAGTTGAATCCTTACAAGACAGAAGTACTATTTTCAGGTGACAGGGGCGTGCGGATGTGGAGGACACCCTGGTCCTGAATGGGGTAACTGTGCCTCTGAAGGACCAGGTGCACAGCCTGGGAGTCATTTTGGACTCACAACTGTTCATGGAGGCGCAGGTCAATTCTGTGTCCAAGGTAGCTGTCTACCAGCTCCATCTGGTAGGCAGGCTGAGACCCTACCTACCCGTGGACTGTCTTGCCAGAGTGGTGCATGCTCTAGTTATCTCCTGCTTGGACTACTGCAGTGCAGAGATACCTTTGAAGGTGACCCAGAAACTACAACTAATTCAGAATGTGGCAGCTAGAATGGTGACTGGGAGTGGCCACTGAAACCATATAGCACCAGTCCTGAAAAACCTACATTGGCTCCCAGTACGTTTCCGAGCACAATTCAAAGTGTTGGTGCTGACCTTTAAAGCCCTAAATGGCCTCGGTCCAGAATACCTGCAGGAGCGTCTCCACCCCCATCATTCACACTGAGGTCCAGCACCGAGGGCCTTCTGGTGGTTCCCTCACTGCGAGAAGTGAGGTTACAGGGAACCGGCCAGAGGGCCTTCTCGGTAGTGCCACCCTGTGGAATGCCCTCCCATCAGATGACAAATAGATAAACAACTATCTAACGTTTAGAAGCCATCTGAAAGCAGCCCTGTTTAGGGAAGTTTTTTATGTCTGTTTTATCTCTGCTTTATTATCATCATCGTCGTCGTCATCAATTCTGTTAGGAGCTGCCCAGAGTGGCTGGGGAAACCCAGCTGGATGGGCAGGGTATAAATAATAAATTATTGTGGTCTCTACCAAGAAGAAGAAGAAGAAGAGTTTGGATTTGATATCCCGCCTTTCACTCCCTTTAAGGAGTCTCAAAGCGGCTAACATTCTCCTTTCCCTTCCTCCCCCACAACAAACACTCTGTGAGGTGAGTGGGGCTGAGAGACTTCAGAGAAGTGTGACTAGCCCAAGGTCACCCAGCAGCTGCATGTGGAGGAGCGGAGACGCGAACCCGGTTCCCCAGATTACGAGACTACCGCTCTTAACCACTACACCACACTGGCTCTCAAATCTACAATCCAAATCTACAATCCTGTAATTCTATGATCCTATTATCAAACTTAGGTAACCAGAGGTAGATAGGGCACCTGGTCATCTGCCATTGGTCAGAAAGGCTATTAGATGGCACTGTGTCTTAGAGTGGGGGCAAAAACAGCATCCTTCCCCCGCCTCCCAGTGTCTGATGCAGTGACAGAATGCTAATGACCTAAGTGAGTCCGTCTCACATCATGGCTCCTCCTCCCCACCAGCTTTTCTACTTAGCAAAGTTTAGCTCTTACTGATGCCAAGCAGAATCAGTTCATATAAGAAGGGGAGGTGTGCTTTGTCCAGTTGAAGGCAAACTGTAGCTCAGTAGAAAGGTTGCAGTTCAGTGGTACAGCATCATCCTGCAGGTCTCAGGTTCAATTTTAATCCATAGCCTAACCCTATGGGGTAAACCTAAGAGCCCAGTCCCTTTGTATAATGTGGCCTTGCTCTCAAACTACTGTAGGGCTGTCTGGAATTGTTCGCAGTCTCAAGAAACAGCACACATTTTTGAATGAATTCTTTCAAAATTCGACTGGAATCAATCACACTGTAGTTAGCGTTTCTACAAGAGGGGCACTAGGAAAATAAGTTTTACATTTCTAGAGAATGAACCGGCAAAATGAAACGGGAAATAAATTTATTTTGCAAATTATTTCATTGCAAAATGAATGGCAGCAGTGGGGGGAGTAAAGCGCAGGCAGATGGAGAGAAACAAAGAGAGAGCTACTGGTTGATGAGGCGGGCAAGTATTATAAACTAATGGGCATGTTAAGCCACAAAGCAAACGCTAATGGGAAAGACGAAAATGGATGTGCACTCACTTACATCATTGCATGGGGGAACAAACAAATACTATAGTCAAAGAAGACTCAGACAGCAAACACTATTGTAGACAAGAATCCACATGTTTTGAATGATAACTAAGAATCAGGTAATAAACAAAATGTGGGCCTCTTTCTTGTGTGCCTTTATCAAAGTAGGTGTCTCTCTCTTTAGAACAGCCTTCTCAAAACAAGTGCCATCTTGATGACTTGGATGACAATTCCCATCAGTCTTAGCCAGCATGGGTTCTGCTTTGTTGGTTGGGACTGCTAAAAGTTGTAGTCTAAGGTAGGGGCCGTGCATCCCATTTCAACGCCTGAGGCAAAATGGGACAGTGCCCCGCCACTGCAATGCACCACTCCTGCCCAAACCTCCCTTACACGGGTTGTGTGGTGATGCCTGCGAAGCAGCAATGGCGGGTTCCAGCAGTATCTTGCAAGGCCCATGGGGGCACGGTTTGGTGGAGTTTTGCCACCTGAGGAAGCTGCCTCAGCCCACCCCATGGCAGGCCGGTCCTGGTCTAAGGTATTACGAGGGCACAATTTAGGGAAAGCTGCTTTAAAACATAGGAAAAGCCCAGGGGAGAAATATGGTGGACTGAACATCTTCTGTTGGCAACTCACTGATAGAGATAATTATGTGGTGATTAATGGTAGCCAAGCCATAAATCTTGGCTATTAAATTCTCTCTGGAAAATAGAATGAACAAGGGATTAACCTCTGGTGCTGTGCAAAAGCCAATTTCTATGTCGGGAGACCAAGAGAATGGAATCAGAACTACTGATCCACCCCAATGGAGCACTCATTCCCACAGAGCAACTGAGTCTTGCCAGTGGGTACGCCACCCCTTGTCTTTGGAAACATGGCAGGGAGAGCATGTCCAGTTCTGGCCTTCTTCCCTGGGTGGAAGCTAGGATACCAAATAAAATTAATTTCTGCCTTTGATAATATGAAGGCTATTTCTCTTGGTTCCTGTTTTCTACAATTAAGGAAGCTGTGTATAACCTGATCTCCGATGGAGAATTGCGGAGGCTCACCAGTGGAGAGCCAGTGTGGTGTAGTGGTTAAGAATGGTAGACTCGTAATCTGGTGAACCAGGTTTGCATCTCCGCTCCTCCACATGCAGCTGCTGGGTGACCTTGGGCTAGTCACACTTCTCTGAAGTCTCTCAGCCCCACTCACCTCACAGAGTGTTTGTTGTGGGGCAGGAAGGGAAAGGAGAATGTTAGCCGCTTTGAGACTCCTTAGCATAGTGATAAAGCGGGATATCAAGTCTATACTCTTCTCTTCTTCTTTTAAACTATTTGGTGAGTTTTTGGTTGCCCTAATAAAGTGGCCCACTGTGGCATAGTGGTTAGTACATGTGTGCCAGAAAAAAGTGTGGTGTAGTGGTTAGAGTGTTTGAACTAGGGCCTGGAAGACCTGAGTTCAAATTACTACTTGGCAATGAAGCTCATTGGGAGACTTTGGGCTAGTCACTTACTGGCAGCCTAACCCTCACAGGGGTTTTTTGAGGATAAAATAGGGAGGAGGAGAGCTATGTAAGCCACATGGAGCTCTTTGTAGAGATGGGATACAAATGTAATAATAATAATAATAATAATAATAATAATAATAATAATAATAATAATAATAAAAAAAAAATAGGCTTTTGAAAGAAAAGTTTTTAAAAGGAGAAGAAATAAATTAAACCAGAGCTTAAAATACATTTTTAACCTCATTAGCTCAGTCGGCAGAGCATGACACTCTTAATTTCAGGGTAATGAGTTCGAGCCCCATGTTGGGCAAAGGATTCCTGCATTACAGGGTGTTGGACTAGATGGTCCCTTCATACTCCACAATTCTATGATCCATTATTCTAAAGTGGAAAAGATGGGATGAAACAGACTTTAGGAAGGACAACATAAATTTCCACCTTAAATAATAGAGGCCCAAATGGACAGCCATTTAAAATGTGGTTTCCAGATCATTAAGCCCTGGGTATGTTTTGAACACAGATACCTATCAGATTGAAAGAGGGGTAGGAGCTTTCAACATCAACAGTGTCTTACTTGACATGAACTTACTAGCGCTACTATTTAACATTTATTAAGAGTACCAACAGTCCACCACTTGATAGTCTGCCAACATAAAGAATACAAGCCTGCTGGTTGTAATATGATCACAGTACAGCAAGCCAGTGCTCAGGCGTGCTGCTGCATTCTGAACAAGCTGAAAGCTCTGGAGGAGCCAAAGTTTAATTTGATTTGAAAACAAACTTCAACTTTCGGTTTGTAAGGTTTTACTGTGGCAAAGCTAAGTATAAAGAGATTTAGATAATATGATATATATATACATGAGCATATTGCTTTTAAAGGCTGATTTATCAACCAGGCCGGGATTAACTATTATGCTAAGTATTCTTCGCAGTGGAGCTACATTCAAACGGAGTTCTGGATGGGATTTAATTGTCAGGGAGTCTCTCTGCCTATCACGTTCTCTCTTCCCCCAGCAGTGGGGAACCGGGAGCAGTTTTCGTGGGATGCATATTCTCTGCAGAAAAGTTGAACAGTGATTGGGAAGATGGAGCACAAAAGAATGCACTTATGTGCACAGGGCCTGGAACATAAGCCCCGAGTAAGTGGGGAGTTGCCTGTATACAGTACAAAAATATGCCTAGTATGCTATGGGGTAGGATTAGTAGGTCAGGGGAGGGATCTTTGCACAATTATTCCCGTAGTTCATGGGTAGGCAACCTAAGGCCCGGGGGACAGATCCGGCCCAATTGCCTTCTAAATCCGGCCCACGGACGGTCTGGGAATCAGTGTGTTTTTACATGAGTAGAATGTGTCCTTTTATTTAAAATGCATCTCTGGGTTATTTGTGGGGCATAGGAATTCGTTCATTTCCCACCCCCAAATATAATCCGGCCCCCCACAAGGTTTGAGGGACAGTGGACCGGCCTCCTGCTGAAAACGTTTGCTGACCCCTGATGTAGTTGGAGGGCGGTGGGCAGGATTTGGTCAGCATTCCCAGATGTGGGTACTCCATATGTGAAGATTAAGGAAAAGGCCCTTGTGTGTTTGAATCCAGCAATGCTGGATTCAAAGGCAGCTGTTGCAATTCAGCCTTCACTTTCTTGAGGGTAAGCACCATTGAACTTAGTTCATGCACGGGATTTGAACTGCAGAGCTTCTGAAGTTGCACTCTGAATTGGATTTATGACATTGACTGATTATAGTGCAAATCAATTAAAGTTTAAAGACTTCCAGTTTGTCCCAGTATGATTTGATGACGGATTTGAAATCAATTGCAATGCAAATTTTAAAAATCAGAAGGAGCAATGCATTCTAGCTTTATTTATTTTCACTAACAGCATGAAGTTTTACAAAGCAAAACTATCAAAGGAAGTGTGTGCTTACAAAAAAAAAAAAAGCATCATTGCCAATAACAATAACAATATTGTATTAAGGCCTAAAAATGGTTGGAGTCAATATAGCTGCGATGCTTCTTAATGCCTTTCAGGCACATCTGAATCAAATAAGGTAATTATTCTTTAAAATGCTTACACAAAGTCTGATTTGCATGCTCATAATTGCTATGCCTTGTGGCATCTAGCAATTGACACAGCAATGATTTTAATTATTGTAATTTCATCAGTATAAATACTTCAAAGTTATGCAAATAGTCCTTCATAATCCACACAGACAGTTTGCAGTATTTGATTTACTAGTCTTGTAAGTCTCTTTGTCTCTGCAGTTTACTCTCAGATGTGACTGCGCATTGCAATTGAAGCCTCTCACTCACATCAAAGCCCCCAAATCATAACAAGATGAACTAATTTTACAAAGACTGACACTTCAAACATTAACTTGCAAATACAATTATGAGATGAAATATATATTTTTAAAAAGAACTTCACTCCGGTATCATCTGGCATTGATACCTGCAGCTAATCATATCTAATGTTTTCTATGACACTGGCAAGTAATGATAACTCCCAAGCATTTGATCACAAGACCTCTTCTTCCTAAATAGGTCTGTTTTTATTTTATTTTAATTTTTTTTAAAAATGTTCTTGCTTTAAGGGCGTTCTATTGATTAAAAATTTTAATAGCAAGACCATCATCATTTATTTATTTGGGCCTTTCTCAACTGCCCAATCAACTGTGTGCTTTAGGCGGTTCACAATTTTAAATTAATAAAATATGCATGCAATCTACCAAAGTAAAAAAAAAAATCAATATATAAAAATAACACCAGTTTTTTCTTAATATTTCCTAACTTACACACACACACACACACACACACACACACACACATATTTGCTAATATTTATTATTATTTCCAAACTGATATATATTATTTTCTAACCCGTATTATATTTATATTTATTTCCTAACTCATATTTGCTTGCTAATATTTATTATTATTTCCTAACTGATATATCTAATCGGGGCAACCTGCTTGTGCTGAAGCCATTCCAATAGAGGGAATCTTGCTGTTACAGCTCAGCAGCTGAATCCACTTTTGTGAGCTACTTCTTATGCTCTTGCTTGTTCCACCGCCTGTGCAGTAGCATAAACTCTCAATTCTCTTGTTCCAGTATTACATTGGCTCTCACCCACACATTATGCTAGTGTTTCAATATAAGACACATTTCCCTCTTCTTCTTTTTTGTCCAAAGGTCTCCTTGAAAATCCTATCTGCCATTATGTTTGGACATGACCCTGCAATCCTAAACTCTTACACCATGAGCTCAACATGGGTGGCTTAACAGAGCAAAGCACCATCCAGAATTCTTCCCACTCTTTTTAAAGGTAATTTGGAATGATAGGTTGCAACTGGAACTTAGAGGCTGAGAATTGTTAGAAGATGCCTTTTCCCCTTCCTAGAGCTACACTTCCCTGGAAATAGGTATTGATGGCTCTGGGAATTGTAGCTCAGTGAAGAGAATAGGTGCCTTCTAACAATTCTCAGCACCTTAACTCAGCGCCCAGAATTATTATTATTTTGGGGGGTGGGAGCAATGACTGTTTAAAATGGCATCATATTCCTTTAAATGATTGGTGTGGATGTGGTCGAAATTATGACAAGACAGAGGTGTTATAAGCAGATGCTTCGGCTCATTCTAGACAGGGTTGTGTTCGCTCTAAAGCAGGATAAATCATACATGGTGTCTGGTGTGAGAAAGGTCAAGCTGCAGAAAGTCAAGCTCCAGCTGAAAGAAAAAAGAATCAGGAGCACACTCACAAGTGTGGAGGAAAATGCAGCTCCTTTTGAATTGAGCACCTTTGCCTGTCACCCTGCATGGGTTGGATTCAAGCTGGAGGTGTTGCAGCTTGAAGTTGCAGTTAGGTGGTCCCACTCATTTGTCATAGTGGCCTGTGAAGGATTGGCCGCCACTAGATCCAGCCCTTTAGTTGGACCCTGTTCTTCACCCCACCTCTAAAGGATGGGTTTCACAGTTTCAGGCTGCTGCGATGTCCACTGGTGCTGAGCATCTTTTATCACCTGATGTTCTTGATCTGGTATTGTCACAGTCTGGCTCATAGGCGACCAAAGTCCCGGCTGGGGGCGTTGGGACCGAGGGCAAGATGGTGGGGTGGGAGCAGGAACGAGAGTCCAGGAGTCGGGAAGCCAAGAGTCCAAGGGTCAGAGAGCTGGGAGTCAAGAAGTCAAGGGTCCAAGAGTCAGCAAGCAAGGAGTCACGAAGGCAGGGGTCTGAGGATCAAGGAGTCAAGGAACCAAACACAGCAAGGCAGGAAGCGTGTTGCTATGGCAAAGAGCTGAAGGGAAATGCTGACCTTATATCCCTTCACAGCTCTTGCCACCAGGTGCTGGTGAGGCCCACCTTGCCTCTTCAGAACAAACTTAGGAAGGCACCAGTCCTGGTCACAAGGCCTGGCTCCTGCACACACTCAAGGCATCTCAAGGATTAAAACAGCCTGCTCACAGTTACACAGGATGGATGGATGGATGGATGGATGGATGGATGGATGGATTGCAGCATTCAGGATTGATTGTTGCAATGGATCTACTTCTGAAGATGACCCCAAAACTACAATCTATCCAGAATAGAGATCCAGGGGAACGTATTATTCCATAGTTATGCTAGTCTAACTATGTGTAGAGATAACCAGGCAGTGCTCTCTTCCTGGTGGTCCCACCATCTGAGATGAGATGAGGAGACTGGGGAGAATGGGACCCATCTTTATGGAACTGCTTTCCCATTTGCTCTCTCCCAGGAGGGACTGTTCTGATTGAGTGAGGAATCACATTGTGGGCTCTTCCCACATGACACACACTTTTCAACATTACTAGCGACATTGGGAAGGACACAGGCTGCGGCTGCCATGCTGTTTGGGCCACATCAGAAGCTGCCCATGCTAAGACTGGACACAATCTAGCCAGCATCTCATTAAAATCAGTGAGCCTGGGGGAAAAATTGTCAACTTTTGCTGGATCGTGGCCTCCTCTTTGAACAGGGGCCAGAGACTCCTAGCTCAAGTTATATATATATATATATATGTATATATATATATATATATATATATGCAGGTTTTGGTGTCCTCGGGTGTCTTCCCGTGTAAAAGTTGGGGTGTCTAGGCGACGTTTCGACGAGGTCTCACTCGTCATCTTCTTTGAAGATGACGAGTGAGACCTCGTCGAAACGTCGCCTAGACACCCCAACTTTTACACGGGAAGACACCCGAGGACACCAAAACCTGCATTCCTGTACCCGTGAAAATCTACGAAAGCAAATATATATATATATATATATAGACCTATGTATTCTTTTTTTCCTTTTGACAATGTTGATGGTGTGTTGTTGTTGTTGTTGTTGTTGTTTAAAAAAATCATGTGCCCCTGAAATGTATTTGGGCTTTTCTTTCTTTCTCGTTTGCAGTTTCGTACAAAATAAAATATTGTACCTGGGGGAAAAGATATGATGTGAACATCACTTGAAAAATTAGCATGCAATCTAATTTCGCATTGTATCCACACAGTCATCTATTTACACATTCATGCTCTCAAACATTGCTCAGATACATTCAAGAGCAAGTTGACAAGGAAGGAAGGGAGGGGGAAAGATGTCAACATCAAGCATTTCAAGGCAAGTTGTAAGTAACCTGCTTAGCTCAAAGAGGGACGACTTGCAAATCCATCTAATACAAGTAAAGGAAAAGAGTCACTTGAAAGAAAACACAAAACACTAGAAAACAGACAGCAGTATGAACAGCTAAATACATTCCATACAGCTAACAATGAAGTTCTTGGAGATAACATCAGACAGACATGGAGTACCGAAGCCCAGTGACGAAAAATAGCATAACAGTGGAATCACATGCAAGAAATTGAAAACTTTATAGAAAAGTACAATTCGTTTCATACGACCTACTACCAAGGTTGTTATCTTTGTAATATTTATTATTCTGTGGGGGGGGGGAGGGTTTAAATTTATTGGTCTTGCATTCCTACTGCTTATTTGCTTTTTCTGGGGGGTAGAAACAGAAAGAGGAAGATATCAAATAAAATTCCATGAGTGATATATGACTAAGTCGTATTCAGAGTAGGTCCATTGAAATCAATGGACTTCTGCTACAAATGGCAACATTTGTATAATTGACCACATAGACTTTGGCTGTATAAAGTCTGCTTCGGAGGCAGTAATGCTTATGAAAATGGGGAAAGAATGCTCTTGGGCTCAGGTCTTGCTTGTGGGCTTCCCACAGGCATCTGGTTGGCTACTGTGAGAACAGGATGCTGGACTAAAAGGGTCATTGGCCTGATCCAGCAGGTTATTCTTATATTCTTAAATAAGTTGTGTAAGCAACCTCAAATTTTCTGTAGAGTTTACCTACAGAACTGCCCCATTGGTTTTTGTGCATGCCAAGAATCTCTGTACAAAAATACAGTGGTACCTCGTGTTAATAACTTAATTCGTTCTGGAGGTCCGTTCTTAACCTGAAACCATTCTTAACCTGAGGTACCACTTTCGGTAATGGGGCCTCCTGCTGCCGCCGCCACACGATTTCTGTTCTCATCCTGAAGCAAAGTTCTTAACCTGAGGTACTATTTCTGGGTTAACGGAGTCTGTAACCTGAAGCGTCGGCAACCCAAGGTACCACTGTATATATTTTTCCTTACATGGTTTAGGACAAATATATAATTTCCTCAATTCAACATTTTGGTGTCATGTGTTTCGGACTCTCATGGACAAAAATGGGTACCTGGGTTTTATTTTTTAAAGAAAGTGTCCACTTTCATAATTGGCACCATCTGTGTCCTATTGTCTACAATTGTGCATGCTTCCCATTCAAAGCACATACAGTCTTACAGATCTTAATCACTGTTGCATACTGTGTACACACTTGGCTAATTGCAAAGCAGCTTGCAAAATGAATTCACTCCCCCATCCATCTGATTATATTTGCAAACCTGATGCCTGTCCAGGACACTTATTCACATCAGTGAACATGTGACTTCTGCTCTGGGGGTGGGAAATCATTGATTATTAGTGCCGTTCCAATGAAATAAGCAGAATGGTTTTCATTGGGCCCTCCCTTTCTTTTTTACCAACTTTAATGGACTTCTAAATCCCATCTAATTCAGGACACAGATTAAGGAGCGAGGCAGCGTCGTTCTGGTGATAATCTTTGGCAACAACAGAGTAAATGCTGAGATTTGCTGCTGCACATGAAATGCGATCTAATAGAGGGAAGGGTGGCAGAGAGAGACTCAAAAAGCCTTACAGTCCCGCTGCTCAGACGCATTGGCTAATTCAGATCAAAGTAACCCATACAACATGGGTGGGGATGACAGATGATGCTGGACTACTACTCCCATCGTCCCCAGCAAGTGTGACCAATGGTCAGGGATGAAGTGAGTTGTAGTTCAACAACATCTGGAGAGCCAACATCTGGAGTTACCCACACCTGCCACAGAATGTGATGTAAGGAGGATGGAAAGAAGGGTGTCTTTTCTCACCCTCTTTAAGGAAAAGGGCCATAGCTCAGAGGTAGAGCACTTGCTTTGCATGCAGAAGGTGCCAAGTTTAATCCCCGGCATCACCAGGTAAAGCTTGGGAGGGACTCGTGCCAAAAAACCCTAGTGAGCTGCTGCCAGTCATTGTAGACAATAATGCGCAAGATGGACCAAGGATCTCCCTTGATAGAGGCGGCTTCCTATGTCCCTCCTGCAACACAGTGGGATTTATTTTATTATACTTATTGCCTGTCTGTCAGGAGTGCGTGCAGGAGCCAGGCCCTGTGACTGGTAGGGCTTCGTAGGACTGGCACTTTCCTAAGTTTGTTCTGAAAAGGCAAGGTGCGGCCGCACAGGTGTGGTAACTCACAGCACCTGGTGGCAAGAGCCGGGAAGGAATATAAGGTCAGCATTTCCCTTCAGCTCTTTGCCATAGCAACATGCTTCCTGCCTTGCTGCGTTTGGTTCCTTGACTCCTTGATCCTCGGACCCCTGCCTTCGTGACTCCTTGCCTGCTGACCCTTGGACCCTTGACTTCTTGACTCCCAGCTCTCTGACCCTTGGATTCTTGGCTTCCCAACTCCTGGACTCTCGTTCCTGCTCCCACCCCGCCATCTTGCCCCCGGTCCCAACGCCCCCAGCCGGGACTTTGATCGCCCATGAACTGAACCGTGACAATGCCACATCAAGCACATCAGGTGTTCCCGCTCCCACCCCGCCGTCTTGCCCCTGGTTCCGACGTCTTCCACCAGGACTTCGACCGCCCGTAAACCGGACCATGACACTGTCTTTTTCCAAGATGTTGCACAAAGCCCCACTTTGTCCTCACACTCGCCCTTTGAAGTAGGTAAGGCATGAAGGAATGATGGAGGGAAGATGCTACATCATGGCATAGCACCCACCTGAAGCTCAGTGGCAGAGCACATGTTCTGCCTGCAGAGAGTTCCAGGTTGAAGCCCTGGCTAGGGGCAGACTTTGGTCTTTCAGATTTCAGCAGCGGCTTGTGCATGGCCAAAATTTGGCTCTGCTCTGCCTCTCACCTTCTATTCTGTGTGTGCAATACATCATATTAGCAATGCCCTGTGGTGCCCCCATACAGCTCAGAGCTCCATGCAGGGTTGGCCATGATGCCCTAAATCCATCTCTGCCCTGGCCTCTCCAGGTAGGACTGCCGATCAGTGTAGATAATACTGGGCGAGTTGGACCCATAGCATAAAGCAGCTTCCTGTGTTCCTATACCTGAATAGCTCAGTTGGTTAGAGTGTAGTGCTGATAATGCCAAAGCTGCAGGTTTGATCCCCATATGGGACAGCTGGATGTTCCTGTATTGCAGAGGGTCGGCCTAGAGGTTCCTCAGGATCTCTTCCAACTCTGCAGTTCTATGATTCTATGACTACAATTCCCATCAGTATGGCCACTGGCCATGGATGATGGGAACAGTAGTCTGAAACACCTGGAAGGCACAACAAATGTTTCTTTAGAAGCAATGTCCCCCTTGTTCTTTCTACCGTGGTTCTATCATTTATTTACTAGTCTGCCCTTTAACTAGATGGTGTATTCAGATGCTGATCCTTTGTCCTTTGGTGTCTCATCTCCATGCATGTGTTTACCTTGCCTGAATGATGTTTTGGTAGCAACCTGGCTACTGTCGACCATAATCCTGTACAACTAATCACTGTTCCCAGTTACGATTCACATGGCCACAGTCTGTTCCACAGCCACAACAAGCATTATTGACCCTTCTTCAAATATAAGAAGCTTCAAGATCTATAAATAACAACATAGGTCACTATTTGTGAGACCTTCTAATGGGGGGAAAAGGAGAAACAAAATGAGCAAGAAGCTTCAAATTAAATATGAATCATCCTTATAAAAGCCACGTTAGGGTTCAAAAGCATCTAACGGCCTCATCTTCTTCACCCTGGCAGATTGTGTACACATACAGAAATCCACTGAAAGGTCTCCAGAGGTCAATAGCCCTGTACAAGCAATGCTCTTATTAAACCGTTGAGTTCTAGGGTTGATTGGAAAGAGAAATGCATTCTGGGATATCTTCAATACATGCCAGCTCATTTCTGGGCAGCTAATGATTTGAGATTTATGTCACAATGTGTATATAGTTAACAAAAGGTAAAAAGAACAGAGACAAATGGCTGTGGCTTGCCTCACCTGCAGACCCACCATAATAATATTTTATTACGCAATATATTTTGCATTTCCAATGCTCAGCTCTTTAAGGGGCAGGGGGTGGGAATCAACTACCGTCCATAATAAAATGCAATTACTGTTCTCTCACTTGCATACCATTAAGCCATAAGTGTAAGGTAAAGGTAAAGGTACCCCTGCCCGTACGGGCCAGTCGTGTCCGACTCTAGGGTTGTGCGCCCATCTCACTTAAGAGGCCGGGGGCCAGCGCTGTCCGCAGACACTTCCGGGTCACGTGGCCAGCGTGACGAAGCTGCTCTGGCGAGCCAGACCAGTGCAGCACACGGAAACGCCGTTTACCTTCCTGCTATAAAGCGGTACCTATTTATCTACTTGCACCCGGGGGTGCTTTCGAACTGCTAGGTTGGCAGGCGCTGGGACCGAACGACGGGAGCGCACCCTGCCGCGGGGATTCGAACCGCCGACCATGCGATTGGCAAGTCCTAGGCACTGAGGTTTTACCCACAGCGCCACCCGCGTCCCCTGGAGCCATAAGTGTAGTCTCTCTTAAATATGAGTAACAGTTCCTTCTGGGCTGGCTGTTGTTACATAAAGTTGAGAGAATGATACACTCTGCACATGCTCATAGGCCCTCTCTTTTTTTATCACTTTTCCATGTGTTCCTGGGCATTCCTGTGCATCAGATGAACTCCCGCTTATGAGAACTTGGGTAGTGAACTGGCTAAAGAAACTTTGATGGATCAGGAAGTCTTTGGTTCAATTATACCACAAGTGGTCTTAGTCTTAGTCAAACCACTCCTTCTGCCTCAGTCGCTTCACCTGAAATATAGGAGACAATGATACTCATTACTTAAACGGTGATCCTAATCTGGGGCCATCTGATCAGAGTCCTGGAATCACCACCACATCTTCCTGCTATCTGGTGAAATGGAAGAGCCTCAACTGAGCCTCTCCTTTGTCAATGGGTCAGCTTAGGATCCAGGACTGGGGAGAATCCTTGACTGGTATTGTTGCACAATCACTCTTGAAATACCTTGTTTCGGGCCCTTGAACCAGCAACTAGTAACATATGGCAGAGTGGGGCAGTAGCACTTTCCCAACCTTCTGGCTGGTGGGTCACTGGTGCTTGGATGGAAGACTACCCAGGAATCACATGGGTGCTGCACTGGTTTGTGGGCTGTATATAAATAAAAATTCAATATACAAGTTGTTGGTCTGTCTATTCACTATTTATTTGGACATCTCTTAATAACCAATTTTTGCATGATGGTTCCTGGGATCAAGAAGCAGCTTTCTGTCTCTGTTTGGGTACAACTGGACACCGTTTTGATTCAAGATGACAGAGTAAACCTTTCAAAACTGCATTGGTTCCTTAGAATTCCCAAGCAATGCTGGTATGAGATTGCTAGTAAGAAAATAAATGTATAAATAAATACATAAATACGTGGCTATGGTGCTCAGATTTGGACTGCTGTGCTGAGTTAAACAGGCAGGTATTTCTCTGATGTGTGGCTGAATTCAGAGGGTTATGATTATATTGTATGTACGTTTCATGTCATAAACATATGAAACATTTAATATCTGCTATTAAATATGTAGCGTCATTCCCTGGTACAGAAAGAACAGAGAGCGGTTTTTAAAAAGGCTTTAAATAATGCTGTTAATAAATATCCCAACATTATTATTATTATTATTTTAAAAACCAGTCTTTCAAAGTATTCTCTTTGTTGTAGACGTGGGAATATGACTCAATTCGTAAATGCATGCTGCTTTCTACTTGGGAAATGGAGAGAGATTTAGCAATGAAAAATGTCATTTCTTTGAAAAAATTAAAATAGCCAAAGGAAATTAGAGAGCTACTGACAAATGCAATGCTTATTTTTATTTTAAAAGGTAGCACAATAAACTAAGATTTTCTATGCATGGACACTTTGAAGGCATTTTTAATTCACTCTTGAAAAAAGTGCTGCATTATTTTGGGCTCCATCCTTGATTTGTAGCAGCACCTTATTTTCATGTCATACATTCCGAACTGTGACAACATAGCCTTTTTCTGCTGTTAACTTTAATCGCAATCTAAAACCAATTTCAAACAGATCCATTACCATTGTTATGTAAGCTTCAAAAACAAGGTCTCCTAAGTTCATAGTTGTGTACCGAAATCTAACACTAGAAACAAGGCAACCAAGATGCAGCTACAGAATTACAGAACCCCTGGTAAGCAAAGGAATCATCATAATCATTTTTTTAAAAAAATTGTATGCCACCTTTCCACAGTTAAAAACAATGCTCAAGGCGGCTTACAACATGACGAGATTTACATAATTACAAATGTCATAAACAATAAATAAACCACATCAAAAAAAGACACAACCAAATGGAAAACAATTTCCACATAAATCAAAATCTAAAACTAAGAATACAGCATTAGTATCACAGTTTAAAATGACATAGGTAAAAAATAACAGCAATTTAAACAAAAACCAAAACCAAAACAAAATGGAGCCCTCTCTGCCCCCAATCTCCTGATTAGGAGATTGTGTGTGTGTGTTTGTATGTGTGTTCACATTACACACAATCAGTGTTGATGGATAACTTTTCATGAACGAGAAGAAAGAAGAAGTAACAGGTGTGGTGAATAGGATCTACTGGCATGCCCCACCCCCCATGATCTATTTTGATAGGTGAATGATGCCACCCACCTGTCAACAATTTTTTGAGAAAATGTATGAGATTTCCCTTCTTCACATGCTCCTAGAAAAAGGCCACTTTACAGAATTTCCCCCCAATTATTCTCCACCATTTTGTTTATGGTGGCCGCCATTCCTCTTCCCCGTGTGCCCACTGCAGCACCGTGGAGGGTGCAAAATGTTGGCCAGGCTGCCAACATACTTGCTGCTTCAGATTGGAACCCTATTGCAGTGCTACTCGTGTAGGCCCCACAGAGGGGTGGGGCCATACTGTTATCCACAACTCGACCACCCAGTCTTCTTCCTGGAACAACTTAGAGAATTTCCAATGTGCAAGCACCTGGCCATGGATAGGGGCCTGTCTGTGCGTCTGGGTGCCCCAATCACACGTAACCCAAGGATGCACTTTGGAATTTCTATGTAGGAAACTGCATGCAACACGTGGTTGCTCAGGAAGAATACACAAACTGCTATAATTCCCAGTGGTTGAACAACCAAACCCTATTCCCAGAGAACTCCAAGAATTGTAGAGCTGGAGGGGGAATAGGGGTCTCTTAAAAGCTCTCAATGTAGGGACGCAGGTGGCACTGTGGATTAAACCACAGAGCCTAGGACTTGCCAATCAGAAGGTTGGCGGTTCGAAACCCCACGACGGAGTGAGCTCCCGTTGCTCGGTCCCTGCTCCTGCCAGCCTAGCAGTTCGAAAGCACGTCAAAGTGCAAGTAGATAAATAGGTACTGCTCCAGCAGGAAGGTAAACGGCGTTTCCGTGCGCTGCTCTGGTTCGCCAGAAGCGTCTTAGTCATGCTGGCCACATGACCCGGAAGCTGAACGCCGGCTCCCTTGGCCAATAAAGCGAGATGAGTGCCACAACCCCAGAGTCGGCCATAACTGGACCTAATGGTCAGGGGTCCCTTTACCTAACAGCTCTCAGCAGTTTTAAACTACACTTCCTAGGATTCTTGGGGGGGGGGAGGAAGAAATGTTCAAAGTGGTATGATCCTGCTTTCAATGTATAATGCAGATGGAGCCTCAGACAGGGCATCCCTGCAGCCGAGGACTGTCCTCTGTAAAGTACAAGGAAATGATAGAGATTTTGTTCCAGCATGATGATAATGCCAGTTTCCCAGTATTCATTCAAGAACCTTAACCTTGCATTTCAGTTTTAACTCTGAAAGGTAGGCTTTTCTTCCTCCTATGGCGTAATAATAAAGAGTTCATTCAGGTAGCAGCGGCTCTTGGGAATGGTCGTACAACTCCAATCCTGGTGAGCAAGTATGTCAAATCCCGCTAGGAATTGTGGAGCCAGGCAAGGCAAAAGGTCCAGTGGCAACATGTCCCATACGGGGTTAAGAGGCCCCAGAGCAAGCTGGTTTTGTTGTTTTCTTTCTTTTTCTCCTTTGAGCTTTAGCCTTTGAACAACAAGGGCTTCCAAGCCCAGGCTCCAGGCAATGTATCAGGAGCCTTGTGGTAGTGATGGGAGCTCAGTGGGAGGAAAACAACATTTTGATATCTCGAGAAACAGATGGTTTTTTTTTTTTACTCTGGGACCACTGAATGACTCTCCGCAGGTAATTGTTTCACATTCCTACAGAAGAGTGGGAATTATTTGTTGGCAGATCTGCTGTGGGGGTGGGGAACAATGATATTAAGGGTGCTTTGCATGCGATTTTAAATGCTTCACCGCCAGAGATGGGCAGGGTCTAAATAAATAAATAAAAAACCACTTGCATTCCTCAAACAGATGCCACCTATTATTGTTGCTACTATAAATGAATATGATCTTTCCAGAATTCCCCCAGGATACGTTTTGCAGAATATTCAACAAGACCACTGGAATACCAGCGTTTTAAGAAGCCTAGCATTCGATGCTAAAAAAATAAGTAAAAAAGGTAAAGGTAAAGGACCCCTGACAGTTAAGTCCAGTCACGAACGACTTGGGTTGCAGTGCTCATCTCATTTTCAGGCCGAGGGAGCCAATGTTTGTTCGCAGACAGTTTTTCCAGGTCATGTGGCCAGCATAACGAAGCCGTTTCTGGAGAAACCAGAGCAGCTCACGGAAACGGCGTTTACCTTCCCGCTGGAGTGGTACCTATTTATCTACTTGCACTTTGATGTGCTTTCGAACTGCTAAGTTGGCAGGAGCTGGGACGGAGCAACGGGAGCTCTCCCCATTGTGGGGATTCAAACCGCCGACCTTCTGATCAGCAAGCCCTAGGCTCAGTGGTTTAGACCACAGCGCCACCTGCATTCCAATAAAATAAATAAAATAACAGAAATAACTAAAGTCTGAAGTGACACATTTTCTCTCTCTCTCTCTCTCTCTCTCTCTCTCTCTCTCTCTCATCCCCCACCCCCTCCCCTACAGTTGGGGGGGATGAATGAAGCCTTCAGAGTAGCAACAAGTAGTTTCAAGGAAAAGACAGCTTCCATAGAAAGCAGTATTTTATAGTGCCTGGTCAGGTCTGGCCCTACTATTAGATAGAGTTAAGTGACTGCCTCAGGCTGCCAGTTTTGCTAATCACTAAAGAGCAGCAAATGATTTGTTTTATATTGTATGAATATGCAATCCAAACCCAAGTCCACCTGGATGACTGAGTTTGGAATAGTTGAATATTGGGCAAGGCCGACATAACTTCCTCATTCCAGCTCGGCTGGAGATATGCTGACTCAGCTGGCAGAATTTTACTTTGCATTTCTCCTATAAATTGCAGTAAATACTAGCAATTTTAATGCATTGTAATGCTATTTTCAATAATATGTGCATTTTTGTACACTTAAAAAAAAAATATTGTAGAACTTCATTGCCAAATTCAGGGAAAGGTGAATTTTGAAGGATAGCTGTACATTGAAGGTACCCATTAAAGTGGGAACTGAACTCAGTTCTTCTCCTGTCCTTGGTTTGAACTGGATACCATTATTTTTCATAATTCAAGCACGTGGATTTTTGCTATGGTACTGAAGGAGGAGAGGGGAAGGAAGGGAACAAAGAAATGTCTCGTTTTTAGCGTATGCCCAGCTATGTCCATTTCAGTCAGATGTGGGATAGAGAGAATTATATATAATAGTATGGTATATATAGTAGCACCTTTCAAGGCATTTGAAAACCTTTCAGAATAGAAATGGACAGTTATGCCTAGGCAACTGGAAAATATATGCCATCCCATCTCTGAATGTCCATATAGTCCATCTGCTTCCTTGTGGTGGTATGTGCTTTTTCTCCCACCGGTACCCTCTTTATCCTTCACTAAGCATACTCTCTTAATGCACTCTCTCAGCCCCCAAGAAATTGTTCTCTTGAAGGCTGTCATTCCATTCCTTTGACTCCCTCAAACCAAACAAAGAAGGAGTCTGACTTTCTGCTATCCAGGGGTCACTTGAGATCAATTCTAACAACACTCATTAAGTGCAGATTAGGTGGCATTGTCTCTTTGATGTTAGCGAAGCAATGGCAAAGAATGAGCAAAGTAAATTCATGATTTAAATGACCCCCCCCCCCAAAAAAGAGGAAATCACTTCTGGTAGCTCTTTAAATCACTAGGAACTGGTGGAATAAAGATTTGTTCTGCAACCAGTACCATAATTCCCCTTACAGCAAATGAAAACACGTTTTTCAACCATGCCACATGCCTTGTCTCTCTCTCTCAAACAAATGATGATTCATCATATTTCTGAGTCTATTATAGTCAGGACAGAGTTATCAAGGTGTACTGGAGACTGATAAACCTGGATGTTCTTATGAGCAGGTTCTGGGATGAAATGGATAATGAAAGCAGGAAACATAGCTTGTCTATATAATTATATGAATTTAGACCCTGGAAAAAGGGTTTCACTTATGTACCCTAATCCTTAACATAGTTTTATGCAGGCTTGTCTCATTTACATGTATCTGTTTAAGAGTCCAATGACAACCCAAAAAGTTGGATTTTGGATCCAGGTCAAAAGCTGTTTTCTCCAATTGGTGTTGATTTCTGCAGCTGTAAAAAATCTAACTTGTCCAATGAATATTGGCTGCCTCTCTTGAATGATTTTTCAGGTCAGGGTCAATTCCTCATTCTTGCTCTCCCAATATCGCTGACAACATTCTGGTCTCTTACTGAGTGAGAAAACATAAGGGGCATGTGACATTTCACTTTTGAAACCTGAAAGGGCAACTAGTAATTTCAGCTGGTAGGGCCAGTTTGCACATGCATATCCATCACTCCTCAGTTGCAGCAAATGAAAATTTGGATGTGCGAGAGAGTCATAATCGCAGATTAATTGCCATGGGCAGAACTTGGCATACACACAGTGGCTGCATTCACACATAATGCTCAACCATAGCTTGGTGCCTCCAGATGTCGTTGGACTACAAGAAGAGGAGACAAGCAGCATATGAGCGCTGGGCTCACACACATAAAGATACATTATGGGTTAGTATTACGTGCAAACCTGGCCTCTGTCAGTTCAAACAATCCTTTTCAATGGAGAGGTCAAAGATTATATCTCTCCCTGATCCAACTTGTGTGTATTGAGGGGAGTGACAGCATGCCTGCTGTACCCTTATATCCATGGACGTGTTCAAGTACAGCCTATATACATAGTGCTCTATGCCTCTGGCGCTGTGGTCTAAACCACTGAGCCTCTTGGGCTTGCTGATCGGAAGGTCGGCGGTTCAAATCCGCATGATGGGGTGAGCTCCTGTTGCTCTGTCCCAGCTCCTGCCAACCTAGCAGTTCAAAAGCACGCCAGTGCAAGTAGATAAATAGGTACCACTGCGGCGGGAAGGAAAAAAGTGTTTCCGTGCACCCTGGTTTCCGTCACAGTGTTCCATTGCACCAGAAGCAGTTTAGTTATGCTGGCCACATGATCCAGAAAGCTGTCTGTGGACATACGCCAGCTCCCTCGGCCTGAAAGTGAGATGAGGGCCGCAACCCCATAGTCGCCTTTGACTGGACTTAACCGTACAGGGGTCCTTTACCTTTACCTTTTACCTCAACCCAGATCATCATATTTTACCATATTTTAGATGAGAACTCAAGCAACCTATGTACACTGGATTTTTAGGGCACAAGCCAAATATTACAGCCCTACATGGATTGGAGACATACTTGTTCTCCCCTCCACATATATGGACCAGATCAGGGAGCAGTGCCATCTAATTGAGCTGTTAGAATCAAATACTGAGTGGTGAAGTAAGGACAGATCAAGTGATCCAGCCCCAATAAATCAAGTTTGACATTTTATCCTGGAGTATTGTTTTAATATTTGTATTGCATGTTTCCAAGGAGCTCAAAGTGGCATAAAAGGTTTCCCTCCCTCTCCATTATATCCTCACAACAAGCCTGCATGGGCAGGGCTGAGACACTGTGACCAGCCCCAGGTCACCCTGTGAACTTGAGCTGGGATTTGAACCCTGGTCTCCCAGGTCCTAGTCCAGCACTCGAACCACTACACCACACTGGCATGTAAATGGTCCCCACTGCCATTAGCTGCAGAGGGTATTATTTGACCTTATTTGTGCAACTTAACATTATATATATATATATATATATATATATATATATATATATATATTTGTTTTCGTAGATTTTCACGGGTACAGGAATGCAGGTTTTGGTGTCCTCGGGTGTCTTCCCGTGTAAAAGTTGGGGTGTCTAGGCGACGTTTCGACGAGGTCTCACTCGTCATCTTCAGGCTGGTGCTTTCGGCTTCTTGTTACTGGAACAGAGCAGGATCTCAGTGTTTGAGTTCCTATAAATACTGTAGAGGGGGTGTGGTGTATAGCCTCCAATGTTCTGGGCAGAGAGGAAGTTCCCAGGCTAGTGTGCCTTTTCTTCTTTTGTTCCTTAATTACTTGAGAGATATCTTGAGTGATTTCACTCAAGAAATATCTTGAGTGATATCACTCAAGAAATCACTCAAGATATCTCTCAAGTAATTAAGGAACAAAAGAAGAAAAGGCACACTAGCCTGGGAACTTCCTCTCTGCCCAGAACATTGGAGGCTATACACCACACCCCCTCTACAGTATTTATAGGAACTCAAACACTGAGATCCTGCTCTGTTCCAGTAACAAGAAGCCGAAAGCACCAGCCTGAAGATGACGAGTGAGACCTCGTCGAAACGTCGCCTAGACACCCCAACTTTTACACGGGAAGACACCCGAGGACACCAAAACCTGCATATATATATATATATATATATATAATCTCTTATATAGACCTGATTTTCACATGATCTTGCGGCACTTTGGCAATAAGAAAGGAGAACTTGGTCTCTCTACTTATAATACCTTCCTTTCCAAAGCAGATTACAGAATACAGCATCTCTCCATCACAATCTCTGCACAAGTGCGGCAAGAGGAAAAGACTTCTTTTTAAAAGGGCATTTTGAGAGTTCAGAGTGCAGACATGTAAGCATAGATATATTTTATTAAAGCTCTCTTAGCTGCCAAGTGCTCTCAGGAGCAGCTGACAATTGCCAGATGAAAGTGAGTGGGACCAAGAGAAGCATGGAGGCACTCACAGAAGGATGCTTTACTGGCTACTGTAACCCTGGGTTACCTATCTACTAGCTCAAGAAGCAGATCTAATTCAACCTCTAACAACAGCAGAGTCCCCTGGACTGAAATCTACATTCTTCACAAAATTGTGTACTGAATGATTGCATTGGGGAGGGGGGGAAATACAATAATACAAAGAACAATGGTGAAATTACAGTGCCATCCGTATACACAGTCTCAGAACAGCCTCATCTAAGACAGCCACTGAAAGCACCAGAACAAATTCTTGGGGAAGATACATTATGTGCTCATATTGGAAAGTGAGCAATGCAAGGGTTGCTGTCTGCACTGGCACGTTACTCCAGCTGCTGTCAGCTGTGCGAACCTCTATAGCCATCTGGGCAAGCCCTAGGAAACAGATCTCTGACCCCAGGAATTGGGAACAAAACTGGGTAAGGCAACCAGGGGCTGGGGAGAGCTAAATGGGAAGACAAAGAACAAAAGCACCAGCATGTACTTGCACTTTAGAAAGTGCAAGTAAGAGGGGAATGGAGAAAAATATATATATATTTGGGGGGTGGGCTGAGAAAGTCCCTTGTAGCTGTGGCTTTAGCAGAAATATTATAAAGGATTAAGTAAAAATAGATTGTTAATGGATGAAAGGAGGAAAGGTAAAGTTACATTATATTAAGATAAATTATAGGATAAAAATTGGGAAAGATGGAAAGGATTTGCTGAAATAGCTAGCCGAACTAGAATACAAAAAAGGGAGGTGCGAGGAGGTCAAGGAAACAAGTAAATGAAAGATAAGTGATGGGAATGTTCGTTGTGTTTTTTAATTGTTTCTATTTTTCTGTTTTTCAGTTTTTTTATAATTTTTTTCTTTCTTTTTTTTCTATTCTCTTCTTTCTTTATTGTGATGTGTTATTAAGTTTTTGTTTAACTTGGAATTATCTCTTTCTCTTTTTGTAACATTTGAAACTTTAATAAATATTATTTTTTTAAAAAGAGAGAAAGTCCCTTATAGCTATGGGGGAGGAATTCATTTGGTCCACTTATCATGGAGCACAGACCTAATGTTCAACTCAACTCCCAGTTGGTGCATGTATTTTCCAGACTTTGCAGTACATTTTCAACAAGCAGTCATCCAGGAGCAATTCCCTGGGGTAGTAGTGGGGAGTTTGCTCACCTGTGATTCCCAGGGACTGATATTCAGAGACAGAACACCTCTTGGACAGTAGAGGCAACACAGTAGAGGCAAGTGGCGCTTGATAGCATAGTTGTCCATGAATCTGGCTAATCCTCTTTTAAAGGAGTTTTTTTAAAAAAAAATGGTAGTGGTGACAGAAAAAGTTGTTCTTTCAACTGTATTGAGGCAGGATTTCTCTACCTCTTTATGTAGAGCTGTTTAGAGCAGCTGTCCATATTAGATCCAGAATAATTCACAAATGCCTTTAGTAATGAACACTGGTCTTATTTTTCCTTAACGCCTCCGATAGTGTGTGGATCCTTAGTGAAACAAGGCGTGCAACTGCAGTTCCAAACCTTTCTGCTTACATATCCTATGCACAATTGGGTAATAACAAACAAACAACTCAAATTAAGACATATAGAATGGGCCCAAGAAACAATAATCTGAGAATTCAAAATCTGCTACTTGCCATGGTTGCTCCCCAAACTGACTAAAACGTGGGGGGGGGTTTTAAAAAACCATATAGCCCCAAATATTTTATTCATACTAGTTTTTAGCAGATGAAGCAACTACACTATAACCAGGCAAATTTCATCCGTAGTGGTGGCAATGGCAAGCATAGATGTTGTGATACTGCAGTACCTTTCGCCTCCAGCGGATATGATGCTGGAATACAGCAGTCCACCAGCGTGAATGAAATATATTGAAATATGGGATGGTTTAATAACCTAGTGTAAATAACCAGCTAACAGCCAGCTGGCCAGCAGCCACTCAAAACCAAATGCCAACTGCCAATTTGTCCTCATAACCTTCCCTCCACTGTACCCCCTCCCAGGATTTACAGATTATGCTGGACAGTGGATGGATTGTGTTGAACATTAGCAATTAGCAAAAGTATTAGCAGCAAGAGGCTTGTTTCCTGTCCTAGTGTGAATAATCAAGGAGAAGCCAGTTGGCTCCTGGCCACGTAATGCTGGAAAGCCAACTGGCAACTTTCTTCCTAGATTGATCCTGTGTGTGGCTGGATGGTACAGGGATTTATTTGTGTATGCAGCAGTGGGATAAATAAAAAACCATTCCTGGAAGAGGTATTAAAAGGTAGCCATTGTGAAAGCGAGCTCCTTTCATCTGCTAAAGAAAGCATGCCAATCAGAGAAAAGTTTATGAAAGAGCTCATTGCAGATGGGAGGCAACCCTTGTACCCCAAGTTTCAGGAGAACACAGAGAAGTATTGTTTGTGTAAGAATGACACAAAACAGTGGGAGGTGTTCTTTCAAATAGCTATTTTCCTCCTACAGTAAAATATAAGCATCTTTGCAGAACACAATGTTCAGATACGTGGCTGTTTTAGTTCTGTTGTAATAAATAAATAAATGAACCAAATGAAAAGCGGGGGGGGGGGGGGACCCAGTAAGTCCTGTGACACCTTGAAGACAAATTTATTGTGACACACACTTCCTTGAGCTAGGTTTTTTTTTTCCTTTTTGCCAATCCATTTCTCTTTCATTTTCGATTAAAGGTAAAAAAAAAAAAATTGTATATATTCTATTTAAAAATATAAGTAATCACATTGAGAAGTAATTTTTTAAAACATAAAATGAAAGGCACAAGATAAGCACTTCTGCAGTTTCTGAACAAGAAAAATAGAACTAAAAGGATATCACATTTTCTCAAGAAATGCACCACCATATATACTTTTTTTAAAAAGCCCATCTCTTTCCCCCCCAAAATCATAAAATTGACTAGATCAGAAACTGCTTGTGAGCCAGTATGGTCAGTTTTAGCACATCTCTGGAGCTATGGACCCAATCAGCAACTAATATTTAAGACATGTATTTTCAGCTAAGTAAGGGCTGAATTGCCAGCAACATTGAATTGCCCATGGCCATATAAACCAGTGTGGTGCCCTCTGGATTTGTGGATTACAGCTCCCATTATTCCTGACTATTGACGATGCTGGCTGTGGATGATGGGAACTGAAGGCCATAACATCTGGAGGTCACAAGGTTGGCTACCTTTGGCATAGGACTCTTTACCAGAAGTGGACTTACAGCAGTGTGACTGGTTCCTCCGCACTGTAGGGGGCACATAGAGGCCCAGGGGGTGCTGCAGGGCATTACAACTATGATGTAGTGAATTGAGCAGAATGGAAAACAAGAGATTGGGGGGGGGGAGCACCAATTTTTGGCCTCACACAGGGCACTGATTTTTTAAATGTATTTCTATTAAAGATTTTTTGGTCTACAAAAGTATGTGCAATGTCTCTCTCTCTCTTTTTTCCAAGTAACATTCTTTACAGATCAGTTTTGTTTGTTGAGACATTAGGAAGAAAGGGGGAGAGAGGTGGAGGGGGGAGAGGTGAGTGGGGGTGGGGTCGGGTGGCAATGTTTCTATTTTACTTAATATGTATATGTAGGGTTTTGTGTCAGCATTGCTTGTCCAGGTTCTTTGCTATTCACTTGTGTTCCTTTGGTGGTGAGAGAGGTTGGGGTTGGCCTAGGGTGTGGTTGTTCATTTGTGAATGGCTGTGGTGATCTTTGTTTTCATGTGTGAGTGGGGTGTGTGGGTGTTTTGGGTCAGGTTAGCCATATTGATTTGTATGCTGTTGGTGGATTTTTGTCTTGTTGGGCTGTGTATGTGATGAAGGGGAGCCATACCGGGGTGAAGGCGTCTTCTTCTATTTGTCCCTGTGTCAGTTCCAATTTATTGGTTAATTTTTCTAGTAAGGCTGTTTCCCATACTATTTGGTACCGCTGGTCCATGCTTACACACAGGGCACTGATGAAATTTGAAAGACCCAAGTCCTCCCCTGTCTTTACCCTTTCTGTCCCAGCATAAATAGGACCTCCATAGTCCAGATTTTCCTGGACATTACCAGGATTTCAAAGGCAGAAATGCAACAATTTTGGGGTCTTCCTTAAAAAAGGCTTAAAAAACAACTTTTGGGGTGTCCTGGTTTTTACTTTTTGTATTATGGCAACCCTAATCAGGGCTTTTTTTCAGCTGGAACTCGCCAGAATTCAGTACCTCTTAAGTAGGTGCCTTTGCCATTATAAGAGAAGAAGGGAGGCATTCATGGTGAGTTCTGGCATCTCTTTTTCTGGAAAATTGCACTGCATAAAACACTGGAAGCTTTGAGCATAAAATAGTGGAAGCGTAGGCACCTGAGATGCCCACTCACTACCATTCCCATGTGTACAGTGGATGCTCGGGTTGCTGGATCCGTGATCCGTGCTGGAGGCACATTCGCAACCCGCAGTGCCGCATCTGAGCACATGCGGGTTGTGATTTGGCACTTCTGCACATGCGCAAAGTGCCCGTTCTGGCACTTCCAGGTTTTGGTGGTCCATAACCTGAAAAAATGCAACCTGAAGCGTCTGTAACCCGAGGTATGACCGTATTGCCTTTTGCATGGGAATGTGCAACTGAGATGCATATTAAGAGAGGTGGGCAGGTGACTTAAAAAAAAAAAAAAAAAAGTCCTGCGTTAGGAGAAAATGACATAACAGGGGTTCTTGGAGTCAGGGGCTATACTAGCACCCACTTTCCTTCTCTGACCTTCAGCTGCCTGTGACTGCAATTAGGACTGGAATAAGCAGCTTCCCCCGTTCCAAGATCAGCCCACATTACGCTTGCACAGTTATCAACCTATCAATATTGGATCTGAACTAGCACCACAATAGCATTAAGAAGGAAGTTGTTCCTATTGATCTTTACAGCTCAGTACAGAGCCTTAACACAGAAGCCCTTCCCTCTATTGAATTTAGCAACCCCCCTGAGGATCAACTGCTAGACTGCTATGCAAATGTTATTATTCTCCTGATAGGGAGCAGTAATTAGGTGGAGACCTTTGGATTAATAAATTGAATCATGAATATACAAGCAAAATGGGGAGTTCCTGCTACCTAACCACTCCTCTGCAAGCTCCACATACAACTTCCACACTTCAAAGTCTCGGCAGAATGTTCCATGGCTTCTGAAAAAAGCAAGAGGCCTCAGCTTGAAAATAGGACAGAGATACCCAGTTACAGGACCAATTATTTTGCCAATAACACAGGAGTAGGGTGGAGGTTCCAGTTAATAGTTTAAAAACTTATTTTGATATTCAACCCAAATTTATTATAACCACCAGTTCTTATATCTAAAATAATCTTTAATCTGAGTAACTCTCTCATCCCCACAACAATGTTAACTTGTCTTATGTATTTATAGACAGCAATCCCCACAGGTATATAGGTAAGATGAAAACCTGTTTTATCTTTGAAACACGTCATTTTAATAAATTTAAGACAATTTCAATTTAGTAGTTTCCCTCTAGAGATGAATCTGTTCCCCCTCTTTCATCCCCTTACAAGTTCCATAAATCTTTTGCCCGCCACTCTGTTTCTCTGTATAGCATAAAGTCAGATACAACAGAAACCAAAACAGCAAATCAGGGCAGAGTGCAAATAACTCAAAAGTCCTCCATCCCAATTATTCCTTTTTCTAGTGCTAAACTTTAAGCCCATTTGGTAAGCAAAGCATTTGGAGTCACTCTCAAATTCTTTGTCTTTGAGCAAGATAAAGCAAGCTAGCACACTATATGTAACTTTATTTATTTTAAGATTGTGCTTTAGGTAAGACTATTGCATCCCAGAAGGCCTTTTATTTTGCTGCATTTCTTTAAGCCAACTGACTTCTATTATATTTTCCTTCTTGAAGAGGAAAATCCACCTTCCATTAAACTCACATCCTGAGTGAAGACCACAACCAACTCCACATTATCTATATGAATGATTATATAACCTACATATCCACTGAAGTTTATTTCATCTAATGCAATCCTGTATATTACTACTCATAAGTAAGTCAATGGGGCTTAATCTCAAGTAAGTGAGTATAGGATTGCAACCTCAATATATTGTTTCTTGATTTTGTGTGGTTTGCTGTAGTAACATGTGCCTTGCCTTTGTGATTCTTTTAGCCATATGGTACCTTGAAAAGAGTGATACAATTTTTTAACAACTTTTTATTGTCACTATAATAAATCATAACAAATATTTGTAAAAATATCCTATTTGAAAATAACACACACCCCTCACTAAATATATTGGTTATGAAATCTGATTTAATTCAATTATGATTTGGCATGGAAGGATCTGCTAATTTTAGTTGTCTCTGTTTTTCCAATCTTAAATTTTGTTTTCAATGTTTCTGAAGCAATTTGCTTATTTTATTTTTAAAGATCCTCATGAAAATTATTCAGAATTTTAGAGTGAATTTTCCCAAATAAGCACATTTTTGTATACTATTTTAAACAATATACCCATTTTTGCAAGCAGTTTCTCCTAGTATAATGCATTTTTGTATGCTATTTCCACTAATACGTTCATTTTTATGCAATTGGTTGGTTGGAGAACTTCATAGCAAACTTCGGGTAAGTATGAATGTCAAAGGGAAATGAGAATTTGATTAATTCAGATTTTAATGTGAACTGAATCAAATTTATCCCTTTTCCATAATTATATCATGTCATAGCCTACAGATTGCATGCTTTACCCCAAATCATCATTATTTTTAAAGAACTTGTACGAATTTCTTTTGGCTAAAATAAATGAATTTTAATTGAACCAATGTGGCATAAGAAAATCAGAAAACTATTGTGAAGTGCAGCTGTTTACCAGAGTGCATATTATTTGAATAAATTAAAAGTAAAAAAAAGAGAGTCACATTCTTTTCTGATGTAATATAAAGGGACGTGTTAGAGCAAAAGCTGCTGGGAGTGAGGATGAGGTGGGGAAATATAGACTGGAAAACAACAAAGGCACTTTAGTAAAACAAAGAGAGCAACATGAGATAAATTAAAGTTTTAAATGCACACGGCAGAATTCCTGTACAGCTTGAATGGTTTCCTTCCGAGTCATAAATCCAGTATACAGAAACAATGCATCTCAGACATATGCCTTTTATAGTGTTTCTTTCCTTCTTAGAATAAGGAACTATTATGATTCTTTCATGCAGATAATAAATTTAACTCAGAAATCTACCCGCTGTGAATTCTACCAAAATACAGTTCAGTGAATGAGCTGGGAGCGAATGAAAAGTACTATTTCTGTGGAGGGAGTCCAGTCGGAATATATCAAGTGAAAGGCATGTTGGAGAAAAGGCCTGAAAATTATGGTATAGCCGGAATTGGCTTTAACTTAAAAGATATAAATTGTTTACAATTAAAGTCTATACAAAAACCAAAGAAAGCTCCTCTGTTCCTCTGTTGTTTTGAAGTTTTATTTTTCACACACACACACACACACACACACACACACACACACACAAGGTCTCAGGGCGGAGGTTCCTTGAATAAAATCAAAATATAAAACCACAAAATACATAATCAAAATAAAAGCAACAACCCAAGCAAAACCACATTTTAAAAGGGCATAGGATGTCAATCAAATAAACCAAAGGCCTGGTTAAAAAGGAATGTTTTTGCCTGGTGCCTAAAGGCAAAAGGTGTATAATGAAGGTGTATAATTTTGCCACCTTAGAATTACGGTGTAGTAAAATATGCAAGTAAATGATTGAAAGGCACCATATCACACCATTCTGATCCAACCAGTCCCCCCAGTGATGACAACACTGGTGAGCGTGGTGATGATGATACTACTACTACTAATAATAATAATAGCAATAATAATACTATACTGCTTAATGCCCAAATAGGCTCTAAGCATTTTACAACATGTAAAATCCATTTACACAAACATTAAAATATAAATATCCTTTGTTAAAATAGACAATAAAACAACTCCCATTAAAATAATGCAGCAATTAAAATAGGAGGCCCAGGTCAAGAGATCAAGGCAATAAACAGGTACATTATGCCCTAACTCAGGCATCCCCAAACTCAGCTCTCCAGCTGTTTTGGGACTACAACTCCGGTCATCCCTAGCTAACAGGATCAGTGGTCAGGGATGATGGGAATTGTCATCCCAAAACAGCTGTAGGGCCGACTTTGGGGGTGCCTGCCCCAACTAGACATAGAGAACCTATAGCCCTTCAGATATTACTGAACTACAGGTCCCATCATCCTTGGCTATTGGCCATGCTTGCTGTGGATGAAAGGAGTTGTGGTGCTTCAGCACATCTGAGAGATAAAGGTTCCTCTCACCAACCATAACCCCAGCATCACCTAATGACAACCCTGCCCAACCCACCACTTACTCCCTTATTCTTGCCCCATCAAGCCCCTCCCCAAAAGAAAGGCTGCAATGCAGAAAATGAGTTATATGGAGGTTACCTGTAGTTAGTTGGTGCTGGTGGAAAATGCATATTGCACATGGTTGGAAGGACTTGATGGTTGCATACATACCTGTCAGAGTCACCCGTGGTCCCAGCTCACAAGAGACCAAAGTCCACTCCAGCTTATGTACAAAAGCTTTTATTCAAGAACATCAGTAGCTTTAGATCCGAGGTCCGTGACCCTACGTCTGTTACCCTTAGACCGCTGAAGTCCCCTCTGACTCGCTCCCCCCTCGACACCAGTTTAAGAGGCTTGTACTGGTCCACCTCTTTCTCTCTTTCCTTTTCCGCAGGGTCTTTCTGCCCCCCTGTGTTCTCTCCCTTCGGGACTCTCCCGAGGCTGAATCCTCTGCCGCCTCCTCCCCCCTCCTTCGGGCTTTGGGACCAGGCTCCTCCCCAGGACTCTCTTCATTTCCGCGCGCCTCCCATTTTGAACTTGGCGCGCTTACGTTGCTCTTGACCTTCCTTTCGACAGTTACATTGCCCTCAATACTACTTTCCTCCCCTTCCGGCAGCACGTTTTGCCCTGATCTCCTTCCCCTCTCTGCTTCCTGTTCTGCTCCTTCTGACACACTGGTCACTCCTCCCCCCTCACTCCGTTCCAGCGGAGCAGCCGGTCTCGCTCTCCAACTCCCACTGGGGGTTCCCCCTTCCTTTCCCTGCTCCTGACTGCTTCCCCCTCTAGCTCCCCTTGGCTTGACCAGAGGGGCTCCCTTTTGGGAGTCCTCCGATTCACTGGACGGACTCATGGACAATCTTGGGTCATTGTCATCCTCTTCCTCGTCAGTCTGGAATCCTTCCCCCTCACTCTGCGTCTCTCTCCCTGAACCCCTGACAATACCATACATTTAAGGCACATTACTTCGCCCAAAGATTTTTGGAAAGTGTAGTTGGTTAATGGTTCTGACAAATGTAGCTTGGGGAGGGGTTCCCAGGATTCTTTGGGGGGAAGCCATGCGCTTTGCATGTGTGGTGTGCACACAGCCAATGACAACAGTGACAACATTCTATTGTAACTTGTTTCATAGAAGAGGTTTCTTTGGGATGAGTCAATCACTTGACCATATCGCTATGACACAAAACAGGTAGGATATTGCCTAAAGCAAAGTTTGAACTCCTTCTACAGGAAGGCCTGCCAGTGTATCGGCTTTTGGACATTTGGATGGCATCATAAAACATTTTTCTTTAAATAGGATTTTGAGAAAACGGTAATCTTCATATTAATCTTCATGGTTGTGTTCATTCAGGGGGGTCTGAAAACATCAGTAACAAGTGCACTCACTGGTTTCTATGGAGCACCAGCATTCATGGTACAAATTTTTGTTTTCCCCAGTGTCGCTTACTTTTCCAGGTTTTAGTTTGTCCCATTTCTGCATCAGTTGTGATTTTTTTTTTTACAGGCCACACAAAAATGGGGTGCATAGTCATGAATATTTCTCCTGATAAGTGCATTTTGGGTTGCCATTTTACCAAATTTACACATTTTTGCAAGCAATTCCCCTAATATAATGCAGTTTTTATATTATTTTCACCAATACATGAATTTTGCTTTTTAGCATGGACCTTCCTCTAACATTTGTATTTTTATATGCTGAAGAACTGCCTCACAACATATGAAGAATTGCAAATTTCAAAGTATAGCTGCATTTTGGTTCATCTGTTGTTTCAGGAAGTCTGAATTGGGTTCTCAGCAAAATGTGAAGTGAATCCATTTCTCCCCCATCTCTAGTACACAACCAGAGCACTGAGAATTTCGTATAGAACACTGAACAGAAGCCAAGTCAGGACTGATAGGCCAAGGGATGCCATCAATTCCCACCCTTCAACCAGTGCCAAGACCTATTGCCCTCTGAGTTTATCTACTTTAAGTTTGATTCAATAAAGCTCTGGCCTTTAGGTCACTTTCTATATAAATTTGTGCCTGTGTCCTCATTGGTTTCCATCCACAGGAACATTCCATTAAGCTTGTTGCCTCACAAATTAGCCATGTTCCACTGTAATGTCCTCAGATTTAAAGAGAGACTACTCTGAGCTACATACTTAGATTTTCAGTCTGCAGCAAGAAGTTTTGGATTTTTTTGACCAGGACTTTTGTCCATTCTGGCATAAATGCATTCAGGTCAAAGGAATCATGGTACTCTACACACTTTGCAGATACATGAACATGACTTGGGCCACATTCACACCATATATTTAAAGCACTATGATACCACTTTAAACAGTGATGGCTTCCCCAAAGAATAATGGGAGCTGTAGTTTGTTAAGTGTACTGAGAATTGTTAGGTGACCCGTATACCTCTCAGGGAGCTACAATTCCCAGAGCAACTGATTGCTATATCGCTCTGGGGAATTATAGCTTCATGAGGAGAAAAGTGGAATCCTAACAACTCTCAGAACCCTTAACAAACTACACTTCCCAGAATTCTTTGGCGAAAGCCATGGCTGTTTAAAGTGGTATCATAATGCTTTAAAGGTCTGATGTCAATGTAGCCTAAGTCCATTAATTCCTTTTTAAAAAATAATATTTTATTGATTTTCCAAAAACAAACAAACAACAACAATACAAAAACAAAACAAAACAAATTGGCTTCCCTCTAATTCCTTCCCTGGTTCCATTATTTGTCAACATGCTGCATGTCCATTGTTAAATTTATAACATATTTAAATCACCTATTATCCATTCATTGTAAAATTACAAGTAAACTTAAAACCCTGCTAATGTGTACATTGCTTTTGTATATATGCAATAAACATCTTCCGCTCTTCCTTAATTCATTGTCGTCTCTTCCTCTTAATTTCATCGTCAGTTTTGCCATTTCAACATAGTCCATTAGTTTAACTTGCCAATCTTCTTTAGATGAGACTCCTTCTTCTTTTCAATATTGTGCTAATAAGGTCCATGCAGCTGTTGTAGCATACATAAACAAGTTCTTCTGTAATTTTGGTAGGTCCACTCCTGTAATACCTAGTAAGAAAGCTTCTGGTTTTTTGACAAAGGTTATTTTAAACATGTGGGACGCGGGTGGCGCTGTGGGTTAAAGCCTCAGTGCCTAGGACTTGCTGATCATCAGGTCGGCGGTTCGAATCCCTGCAGCGGGGTGCGCTCCCGTTGCTCGGTCCCAGCGCCTGCCAACCTAGCAGTTCGAAAGCACCCCCAGGTGCAAGTAGATAAATAGGGACCGCTTACTAGCGGGAAGGTAAACGGCGTTTCCGTGTGCTGCGCTGGCTCGCCAGATGCAGCTTTGTCACGCTGGCTACGTGACCCGGAAGTGTCTCCGGACAGCGCTGGCCCCCGGCCTCTTGAGTGAGATGGGCGCACAACCCTAGAGTCTGTCAAGACTGGCCCGTACGGGCAGGGGTACCTTTACCTTTACCTATTTTAAACATCTTCTTCAATTCTTTATAAATCATTTCCCAATATTTCTTTATAATTTTCCAATCCCACCAGATATGAAAAAGTGTCCCCTCTGCTGCTTTACATTTCCAATACTTGCTTTCCCTAGTTTTATACAGTTTTGCTAATTTAACTGGAGTTAAGCACCGTCTGTACATCATTTTCATATAATTCTCTTTAATTGCCACATATGCTGTGAATTTTATATCATACTTCCATAACTTTTCCCATTCCGCCATCTGAATATTATGTCCCACATCTTGTGTTCATTTAATCATGACTTATTTGACCTCTTCATCCTTCGTTTCTCAATCCAGCGACAGATTGTACATTTTAGAGACTAATTTCGTATCATCTTCTATTATTTCTCTCCGAAAAATTGAAATTTCATATGCAAATCCTATCTTTTTATCATTCTTAAACATTTCATTTAGCTGGAAATATTGTAAGCAGTCTGTAATGTTCTCTCTAACTTCATTAAAGTCTTTCAATTTTAGCTGGTTTTCTGTTTCAATTAACAACTCTCTGTACGTTGCCCATTTAGTCCATTAATTAAGTCCATTAATTCCCATAGAATTCAGAGTAAAACTTACTTGAATACCACCCAGAGACTCCAAGAGTCTGCTCTGAAGGAAATCTTGCATCTTTTGATAGAATATGAACAGAAACTGTTTGTTGTTTGGGGAACCCAGGAGCACAAAATGCTTTCTATGGCACTGGAATTATTGCTAAGGACTAAACCACTGAGCCTAGGGCTTGCCGATTGGAAGGTTGGCGGTTTGAATCCCCGTGACGCGGTGAGCTCCCATTGCTCTGTCCCAGCTCCTGCCAACCTAGCAGTTTGAAAGCACGTCAAAGTGCAAGTAGATAAATAGGTACCGCTCCAGCGGGAAGGTAAACAGCATTTTTGTGCGCGGCTCTGGTTTCACCAGAAGCGGCTTAGTAATGCTGGCCACATGACCCAGAAAAACGGTCTGCAGACAAACGTTGGTTCCCTCGGCCAGTAAAGTGAGATGAGTACCGCAACCCCAGAGTCATTCGCGACTGGACTTAACTGTCAGGGGTCCTTTACCTTTAAAAATATTTAATACCTTTAAAAATATTTAATGTGCTTGTTAAATAGGGTGGAAGAACCTGTAGCAAAGGGAAGCAGTGCAATATGCCTAAAAGAAGTTACGGTCATTCAATCACTAAGATGATCTATTTGTCTGGAATCTGTACAGGGATGAGGGCAGGTCTCCCTTTCATCTCTTGTTCTTCACATCTATCAACGTGCTTTGAGTCAAGGTAGCACATATTTAAACTATGAAATTTGCTTGTAAAAGATGGCCACCAACTTGGGTGAGAAAACATGGAGGATAAAGTTCTCAAAGGCTGCCATCCGCAATGGATATGTTCTATCTTCATTATCAGAGGCACTATGCTTTTGGGTACCACTTGCTGGGAATAACTGGTACAGAGAGTGCTTCTGCCCCAGATTCAGCTTGTGGGCTTTCTTTGGGCATCTGGCTGGCCACTCTGAGATGCCCTAAATGGGCACTTAGCTGATCCAGCAGACTCTGTATGGGAAGAAGAAACAGCCAAGGGGATCAACGGCCTTATCCATGGCCAGAAGTTTGGGTATACATTTAAAAAGCTGAATGCTTCCTTGAAAATAGATAAATAGTGTGAATAATGGATTTATAAACAGATAAAGTTTCATTTGTGCTGAGCCCACATTTGATTTTCTGACAGGTATGTCTGCCATTCAAAGCTAGGTGATCCCCAACACCACAGAACTCAAAGTGAACCTTCATTTTTAATCATTATTTCAAAATGGTAGCAGCATTATTATTATTATTATTATTATTATTATTATTATTATTGCTAATGTTTCATTAATTTTTGATTTACAATTTTTATTATGTTGTTCATGTCCTGCCTATTAGGGCCAAGCTGTTACAACTGCATAGTCTTCACCCAATGAAAACCTCTGCTACGTACAAAGTACAGACACTTAACGAAACAAACAAACAAAAGAAATCACATTTCCGCTACGCAGTGAAATTTCTGTCTGAAATTTTATTGGCTGGACTTCAAGTGGTAAAGATTCTCTTTAGCAAACAGCCCACCACAGATATGCTTTCTGTAATTTAATTAGTGTTTACACAAAACAAAGGCTTTGCATTCCCCATTCACGGGAAGAGGGTGTTAATTTCCTATTTATCTTGATTAGTCTTTTGTTATAGATGATTTTGCCTTTCATTATGGCTTTGTTTATTTTAAGTTCATTTACACACAGCTCCAGCAAATCAAACTGCAACTGAAGAAGTAACGAGAAGTAGCAATATTTTACATAAAATGGCAAACTGCATTATTTCAGACATATGTTACAACTACAAAAAAAAATATTATAAGTCAAGGAAATTGCTTGGCGGGGGTGGGGGAGACCTCCCCGATCACATTTTAAGGCAACCTGGAATATGAAGTTGGAATATGCCAGTTTTGACATACCGTCAGAATCCCTCGTCTTGTTCAGATACTGCCGCACATCATGATTCATTAATGTTGCATAATGTGATATGTTGACATAACCAGATGTATTATCAAAATGAGATGTCAAATCTGGAAAACTCAAAGGAGGCAAAGTTTATAGGAAAAATCTCCTTAGATGTGACACTTAGGACATCTGGTTGTGTTACACTTTAAACATTTGTAAATATAGGTGCTTTATATATAGGCGTGCTTGTATTTTCTCATAAATGAATAATTGTACTTTGCACCGAGAAACCATTAATGAGGCTTCCATAACATGTAGGGTTTGCACAAATGTCCAGATCATGGAAGCTATAGTGTGTGACAGCTGCCATCTTGACTACTACCAGTGAAGAACTGAACCAGGAAAGCTGATGAAATTAGCTCTTATATGTTGAGAAAGGCAGACAAAGTTGATACCTGGGCTGCATGAGAATGTAGCAAAATTCTGTAGAGTCTGCTCCTTTGGATTATATCTCAAGGCAGACTTTTCTACACAAAGAGTCTGAACTAGCGCTGTGCCGAAAAAATTGTCATGCACTTGAGTGTCCTTTCTTTCATTCTGCCAATCATCTCTTTGGTGATCTGCACTGTACTGGCTACCTGTGTGCCTGTGGTTTCTGAAAACCTCTGACCTCCTCAGCTGGACTTTCTTGTAACTGCAGAAGGCATTGATACTGCTTACCATGGGCTTTCTGTTGTTCTTTTAAAACAAACAAACAAACAAACAAACAAAAGACCCCAAGTTGTTGTTTTTACCATAAAGGAATAAGGTTTATTTTAGGGAATAAGAATGATTTCCCTTCAAACCCAAACGGTAAGTGCATTATCTCTTACACACACACACACACACACACACACACACACACACACACACACACAACTTCCCACATTTCCCACACTGAGATCTGGTATGGTGTACTGGTCAGACTAGAACAGGCTTCCTCAAACTTGGCCCTCCAGATGTTTTTGGCCTGCAACTTTCATGATCCCTAGCTAGCAGGACCAGTGGTCAGGGATGATGGGAATTGTAGTCTCAAAACATCTGGAGGGCCGAGGTTGAGGAAGCATGGACTAGAACCTGGGAGTCCAGAATTTGAATCCCTACTCAGCTGTGAAGCTCTTTGGGTGATCTTGGGCCAGCCACTCACTCTCAGCCTAACCTACCTCACAGAGTTGCTGCAAGGATAAACGGGGCGGGGGGAAGACCTATGTACACCCCCTCAAGCTCCTTGAGGAAAGGTGGCATATAAATGTAATAAGGTAAAGGTAAAGGGACCCCTGACCATTAGGTCCGGTCATGGCCGACTGTGGAGTTGCGGCGCTCATCTCGCTTTATTGGCCGAGGGAGCCGGCGTACAGCTTCCAGGTCATGTGGCCAGCATGACTAAGCCACTTCTGGCCAAACCAGAGCAGCACACGGAAATGCCATTTACCTTCCTGCCAGAGCGGTACCTATTTTTCTACTTGCACTCTGACATGCTTTCGAACTGCTAGGTTGGCAGGCGCAGGGACCGAACAGCGGGAGCTCACATTGTCGCGGGGATTCGAACCGCTGACCTTCTGATTGGCAAGCCCTAGGCTCCGTGGTTTAACCCACAGCGTCACCCGCGTCCCACTATAAACGTAATAAATAGATAGATAAATAAAGTTCAGTTGAAATCTGGAAATCGTGTCCTCCAAATTGAGAGCCACATGTTGCAGTGAGATCCCCAAACTGCTTTCTTGTTCCTGGGCCAGGCCCGTTTGGATGACCTCCTCGCCTCATTGGTTGCCCCTTTGTTACTGGAGGAAATTTTCTGTCAGTTGGGGTTTGATTATAATAATAATAATAAATTTTATTTATATCCCGCCCTCCCCAGCCGAAGCCGGGCTCAGGGCGGCTAACAACACTAAAACAATACAACATTATAAAACATTATAAAAATGAGTTAAAAACAAAATTAATGGCAACCATAAGCTAAAGTCTTGAAAAGATTGCCAAAGGAGGGAGTCAGGCTGCGCCCTAACAAAAGGCCAGGTGGAACAGCTCTGTCTTGCAGGCCCTGCGGAAAGATGTCAAGTCCTGCAGGGCCCTTGTCTCTTGTGACAGAGCGTTCCACCAGGTTGGAGCCGCAGCCGAAAAAGCCCTGGCTCTGGTTGAGGCCAGCCTAACCTCTCTGTGGCTTGGGACCTTCAAGGTGTTTTTATTTGAAGACCGTAAGTTCCTCTGTGGGGCATACCAGGAGAGGCGGTCCCGTAGGTACGAGGGCCCTAGGCCGTATAGGGCTTTGAAGGTTAAAACCAGCACCTTAAACCTGATCCTGTACTCCACCGGGAGCCAGTGCAGCTTGTATAGCACCGGATGAATGTGATCTCTAAGCGAAGACCCCGTAAGGAGTCTCGCTGCGGCATTCTGCACCCGTTGGAGTTTCTGGGTCAGTCTCAAGGGCAGCCCCACGTAGAGCGAGTTACAATAATCCAGTCTGGAGGTGACCGTCGCGTGGATCACAGTGGCTAGGTCAGGGCGAGAGAGGTAAGGAGCCAACTGCTTAGCTTGGCGGAGATGAAAAAATGCCGCCTTTGTTATAGCTGCAATCTGCGCCTCCATAGAGAGGGAGGTATCGAAGATTACACCCAAACTCTTAACGGACGGTGCTGGCACTAATTGCACCCCCGCAAGAGATGGGAGTTGCCCCCTCAGTCCCAAGTCGTCCCGTCCCAGCCAGAGGACCTCTGTCTTCGAAGGATTTAACTTCAACCGGCTCCCACGAAACCATCCAGCCACAGCCTCCAAGCATCTGATCAGTGTGATTGGCAACTAATAGGCTATTTAAGGGGCTGCACAAGGCGAAGTGCTTTCTCTTTCGCATCGTGCAGCAGATCTCCCTCCCTCCCTATAATTTAAGGTTGTGTTTTTGACCTTGCTATGCCTGTATAGGGGTCGTCTGTTTTTGGAGCAGGGGCCCGGTAGGAATTTTGGCACTTGGCTGATTGGCTGGTGCCATTTGGTTTTTGCCTACTGTGTAGCAAATTGTCACAACTTTAAGGTTGGCGGTTAGGCATTGGTTCATTCTTTGGTGGAGGGGATTATGGATTGGCTGTGTCTGCCCCTCAATTTTGTTGCTGCTGCTAGGGAATTCCGTTAAAGGAATCCATGGGCTCAATTTGCTCTGTCCGATCCCCTCTTAGGGGTGGGGCCATGCCAGAGTTCCTGGGAGCATCTGGGGTGAACTAAGAGGTGGAAATCCGCCTCTGTGCTCCCCCAGTATGTTTTCCCTTACTGACCTCTGGAGGTTCCAGTTGTCAGTCCTGTGCCTGCTAGTGCAGGTTCAGGTAGTCCGAACCAATGCCTAAGGAACCACTCATATGCTGTAATCAATAAAGTTGTGGCCAAATTAATGCCAAAAATCTTAAACAAATATTCTGTTTCCTGTGTGATTTATTTTGGAGGGGGTTTGGGGGTCTTCACATGCAAAGGGTGTCATGAGCTAACCGCTGCCATGGGTCTTTTTCAGATCAGGAAGCTGGGAAGACAGAAAGCTGTTGAAGAAATGTTTAATGGAAAAACACACATACAACCCACGGCCACTTTTGCAATGTCTTGATTTTCATCTGAGGAATGTTGGAAGGCATGCCAGTGATTTTAATGAGATTTTTTTAAAAAATGCACTTAAGACTGCATCCTTAATCATAAATTTGAAGAAGTGAGCAACAGATGCATTTATGTACACTTAGTGCTTTTTTCTAGAAAAATAGCTGCCATGAAGTTGTTACAGCAAGTGCCACACTTTTTAACAACAACAAAAAGAGGTGCTGGTACTGCGTACAATTTAGTGGAATTGAAAGACCTGAGATACTGTATGTCTCAAGTGTAAAAAAGAAAGATATAAAAACCATGCGTAGACAATTAAAAGATTTGGAAAGAGTTGCGATGGAACACTACTTGGGCACGTTTACACTTAATGTATTCATCTTGCTACTTTTTTTTTTTCTGCTTGTGGAACCATTAGCCCAATTTTGATGAAATAAAATCCTTTACTAATATGTGAATGGTTAATTCAAATCCTACCTGAATGTCACCACATGATAATAATGATGACAACATTTAGGCCAATAATACAGAATCAATAGCAAGCACCGAAGTGCTATCTGAGGCAAATCTAGAATGTCATTAGATTATTAATTAAATTGACACCTGCCAAACTAAAGCCAACCAGTCTTTGCTTTACATGGAATATTAAAGTCATTTCTCCATGCCTTGTAAAAAGCTTTACAAAAGTAAATGTATGGTGGTATTAGCAGAAAAGCCTCCAACAACTTTTAATTTAAAGCTAGACGCTTGACATATTTAAAGAATAGGAGAAATCTGACTGTATAAATTCCATAAATACAGCTTTTGCAAATGGTCTTTTAACTCTTATTGATCATGACCTAGGCATTCAAAGTCTAATTATACTAAAAACTGCCCTATGTCTCTAGTGTGCTGGAAAATCATTAACTGAAATTAATCAGTACTCAAAATACACCGTTCTTAATTACACTTATGTTTGATTAGGGAAGGGAATGTCCTTCTACATTTGCTTTTTTGTAGGAGGCACTATAATGAAACACACACACACACACACACACACACACACACACATACATCACATCCCTGCTCATCTAAACTTTATTATCTATTCCAAATGCAAATATCTAAGTAGAATATCAGGTGATGTTTTGCATTTAGTCATGTGGGAAACATTTTGACCTAGCATTAAATAAATATCTGCATTTCAAACTGCAACCTTATGCATACTAACCTGGAAGGAAGTCCCATTGAACAATCTGGGAGTTACTTTTCAGTAAATATACACAGGATTGCACTGTAAACTTGCTTCAAACAACTCTGAATAAAAGTTCGGATGATGCCAAGTCAAATTGTCATTCAGTCATTCATTCATTCAGTCATTCATTCCTAAAATGCAAGCTCTGCCTTCATTGCTAAGTAGCATTCCCAGGGTGGCTTACAATAACAAATAATAAAACTGCAATAATATAAAACAACAGCGTAACGACAGCTGAGTGCAGGGCTAAATCTCCAACATAATCAAATCAGGTTGTTATTCCTGCTTCAGAGACATTAAATACAAACAACAGATCATGTCACAAATTTATTCCTGGACCAAATTATCATAGTGCAGAGTCATGGGTCTGATTGCACCCTCTAATAGCAACAAAATCTTGCATATTCGGAAGAAATAAGTTTTGTGGAGAAGCCATCTCTTCACTTTTCTAGTTCTAGTGCTCTCTCGCTCACCCCCCCCCCCGCGAGTTAAAATGTGGGGAAGATGTCACATGCTAATTCTTGTCATGACCATATTGGGCCAGGCACCTCTAGAAGGATATTGTCCTCATCCTCTAGTGTACAAATGTATCCAAGCCCCAGTAACTACCAGAAATGATTCTGGCATAACATGTACTGTAGCACCCAAGCCATCATACGAAAGGATTAGCAGTGGGCCTCTGTGGGATGAGCCACATTCTGTGGAATAAATAATTGGGTAATAGGCCACTCAACATCAAGAAAGGTTCTCTAGAGCTTTCTTTATATGTGCTTCCTACGCTGTGAATTAAAATATATTTCTTCAGACTTCATTAGGAAATGAGCATTTGTTTCTGGTAGACCAAGGTAAAGGGGGGCATAAGACACATTGGGTCTTCAAGTACACATGATGATAGCACATGCATTTTAATGGTTGATATAGGAAGCTACTTCACTTAAACTAACATCTAGCTATCTAAATATGAGCAACTTGAAAGCCTTCATCTTCCGGATTCTACATTGCACTGTGGAGATTTGGCGGCGGAGACTATTGTACTGTAGTGTTTGAAGGACTTTTGACATTTGCAAGTGCAAATTCAATTTCATTTCTAGATTTGGCAAAGCATCATCATCTCGTTGGCCTGAGTCTGCCAAGATTTCTTCTCTTTCCTTCATTATGCTTTGCTCCTAGAAAGCCTGAGCAAAGTATTACATAATCTATTATATACTTCAGAAGTGGGGAAAACACAATCTTTATCTCACTATTGATCTAAAAAGCGATCCTCTAGCCATTGCAGACAAGCAGTTTTCACAGTCTTTAAACAGTAATTTGAACAGCATGAGTATCTTCCTCAGAAGTCCACTTCTAACAAGTATAGTCCATTTTAATTTACAATTGATTGAAGAGAAAGAAACTACATATTGGCTTTTCTGTGATTCTGAAGTATTGCGGGTACCTTGATGCCTAACATATAGCCAAAGCAGATGTTCAATTTGATTTCTAAAGTCTTGCACATGTTAGATTGTGATGGTAGAATTCTCAGTGTAATACCTCAGACTGTGGATATTTTGGGGTTCTACCCCTGGGGGTTAGGGAAATGCTTCCTATGTATACTAATAAACACAGAGAGGAAGAGAGGCTGTGTGTGTGTGTGTGTGTGTGTGTGTGAGAGAGAGAGAGAGAGAGAGAGAGAGAGAGAGAGAGAGAGAGCGCGCGCGCACATTCCAACAATATGAGCTACTTCCTCCAAACACACAGCTGCAGTTTGAACTATGTAGAAGTTTACAACTCAGCCCACCATCTTGTTCTCTGCGGTGTGTAAAAGGACCCTGAACACCTACCAACTAGCTGGGAGACTGATGACCTGATCCTATATATGGTTAATTGTAAGTCCCCTTCATTTCATCAGTCGGATTTACTCCCAGGTACATCAGATTGTGGTCATAGCTGTCAACTGGCTTGAGCATGGTTCTAAATCCCACATCTGCCACTTGTTTTCTTTTACAATGGGTGGATTACAGTCATAATACCGATTACCACTTTGTAATAAGGACTATGTGATTATCTGAGCACTTACAGACTGATTAATATGTGATGGTGTGGTGATTTAAGGTCCCTGTTATGGCATGGATCTTCCATGGAAAGGAAGATCTGTGGCCAAGGTGGATGCCCACTCACAGAAAACTCCTTGTTGCAGGCACAAAAATATCTTCTGCTGTCCCTCCTCTACTATCAGTGTTTTGACAGTGGAGAAGACAAACGGAACATTTATGGGGCCTGGTGGTGCAGATCAGATGACGATTCAGTGAATCCATATCCCTTGCTCCCCACTGACCACCCTGGAATGGCAGAAGGGTAACTATGCCAGCCCTAGATCATAAAAATATTATTATTTCCTTCGGAGCCAAGGGAAAAGGCGGAAGCCAATGAAAGTGGGAGGGGGGGACCCACATATTCTTTCTGCCTTGCCATTGTGAGTCCAACGGGGTTTTAATTTGTTGGTTCCTCTACTTTGGGGTCTCCTTCTGCCACCCGCTATGGATTACTCTGCACCAACTCCTGCCTTTTGCTTGATGCCTCCCCAAATATTCAATGCTAATTTTCTTCATCTGCTTCTTAGCTGGGGAATGTGCTTAAAGCACGACTTCTAGAAACCCTGTGGCCCTGATGACCTTTACAATTCATTTGTGCACCATATTTAATATGTTTAACTACTCCAAAGGTATATATGCTCAGGGATTTTCTGCAGCATTGTATAGTTTGAGACCACAATGGCTTACCTAAGCCAAATAGCCTTAACTATATATATATATATAACACACACACACACACACACACACACACACAAATAAATTTATGCCATTTGGAATAATTAGCAGGACATTGCAGCTAGTGCCTTTTCTCATGAAATGAAAACGACAAGCCTTGATCTGCAATTGTTTTGATATAAACTTACGTGAGCCTTGCTTGAAATAGCTGTTCTTTAAAGATTGGCTTTCAGGGGCTGTTTGATCATTTCTATACGCTTAATTCCATTGTGCTTCAACTTTCTCATTTAAATATCCCTTCCCATCAATCATTAGTGCTTTCCTTCCTGGGTCATTGAGAGCATAATACTTCATTGTGTCAGCTGAAGGTGTGCTGACCTACTTTTCCTGGTTAATTTCAAGGGTAGGATCAGATGTTCCATTGCTTTTAGTAATTGATCTGACGATACATCTTTTACTGGAGCACCCATGACATGGTCTGGGGGCATTCTAGGCATCACTGGCTTCAAGGTCATTATTGAAATGAAAAATTCTCAAATCAATTAGGTAACATGTCTGCTGAGGCTGCTCTTGAAGATGGCCCTCTCCGTTTAACCAAATAAAACAAGCAGGATGCTTTCTAGTTAGGGAGAAGGGAGGGGGGAATCAACCCATTGCACCAAGTTACATTTTATTCCTTGAAGTGTAAACAATCAGCCTTACTGGGCCAAGATTGCAAATGGCTTGTGCATCACCAATCAGACTACTTATTTGTTTGTTTTTTAAAAAGAGAATTATTTGAACTAATGCACCATTAAAGAATTGGTTCAGCAAAACCTATCTTCAGCCTTCTGCAATGCAAACCTAAAACACTGAGGATAACAGTTCTGTAGCAGGCTGGCTTGTTGATCACAAACAATAGCGCACTGGGGGGAAAAGGGAGAAGGCTATTTTTCAAATGGAAAATAAAACAAAACTTTGCTCTGTAATAAGGAGCAAAGGTAGGTGGGAGAAAGGAGGACAAACACTTTCATGTAAATTTATCGATTGTGCCTCAAATGCCTTTAGCTGGCACTTGAGGATTGTATCTGAAAATGGTTAAGGGTTGAAGGAGACGACTGCCTAGGAGTGACAGAAGGAAAAATTCCTGCCGGGTGAAAATATTTTTTCTTTAACCTAAGCTTGTTGGATTAAAGGAGAAAATTGTGTGCTCTCGGTCACTGTTTTAAGATGCTTAGTGGCTTAATTCTATGAGAAAAGGGTACCAGTTTAATGAAATTGATCTTGGTAATGATTTACGGAAATCAGGAAAACCTCTCAAATAAACATCCTTTCATTTTAATAGAGCTGTTCATCAATTTGGCTTAAGCCAATAGGAAGGCAGAGTTGGCTGTATTCCATTTAGGCTGTTTTTAAAGGAGGGAAGCAAACAAATGAGAAGTAGTGAAAAATGGAACAAAGGTAGTCAAACCATTCCCAAGCCCCAAACATTTAGGTTTGCTTGTCAAACCAGTATCAAGGCTAAGACATGTGGGAGTGATAACCCTGAAATGCTGGGTCTTAATCCATGACACAGATGCTTCAAGAAAGTTGTGGTATCAGGATTGTCATGAGAAAGCCTGTGTGGTACTGTGTAAAGCATGGGACACTGGACCTGGGTTCAAATTCCTGACAAGCCACGAAGTTCCCTGTATCACCTTGGGACAATCAGAACTGCCTCAGAAAAGCAACTACCTTCCCTGTAAGGCTACTATGATGCGGGATGCGGGTGGCGCATAGTCTAAACCACTGAGCCTCTTGGGCTTGCTGATTGGAAGGTTGGCGGTTCTAATCCCCATGCCAGAGTGAGCTCCCGTTGCTCTGTCCCAGCTCCTGCCAACCTAGCAGTTCACAAGCACGCCAGTGCAAGTAGATAAACAGGCACCACTGTGGTGGAAAGGTAATCGGCATTTCCGTGCACCCTGGCTTCTGTCACGGTGTTCCATTGCGCCAGTAGCAGTTTAGTCATGCTGGCCACATGACCCAGAAATCTCTCTGTGGACAAACACTGGCTCGCTTGGCCTGAAAGTGAGATAAGCACCGCACCTCATCGTTGCCTTTGACTGGACTTAACTGTCCAGGGGTCCTTTACCTTTACCTTTTTTACTATGATGTTAAAGTGGATGCTTCCCTAAGCACCTTAGAAGTACATGTGAAAACTTTGGATTGGGTTCAATGTTAGCGGTCCATTTATGAAGTGCTCTTGGATCTGCCAAAGGCAGATATGGAGATGGTCTCTCTCTTAGGGGAAAGGCACAATTCCACAGTGAAGTGGTTCAGAAGATGGGAGTCCATGGGTGTGTGAGCAACTCACAGTCCACTGCAATAGTCCTATAGAAATCTGAGTCATGAGATTAGACTAAATTCTCTGAAGATCGCTGAAACATCGAATTTATACCATGAATGACTATATGCCTCTCAGTGATGTTAGCAAATGCACACACACACACACACACACACACACACACACACCAATTATTTAATAGCTAAATTTCCACTTCCTGTTTTGAAGTTCCTTCTCTCTTCTGAAATAATGCACTAAGCATGGAAACAATGTAACACCTCAGTAGGTTTTGGAAATGCTTTTCAAAGTTGGTTAAGTCAATTATAATGCGTTTCAGCATTGCCTATAATTCTGCACTGAATAATTCATGTGGAGTATCAGCATCTAACACAACTCACTCTCGCACGATTATGTTCTTCTGAATTCACTCAGATGCTGCCTTGACTTGGCATCTTTGACAATGCTAGTGCCTGTAAGAACCCTGCACTTGATGATCTTGGCAACAGGAGCGGGGATTTTTTCCCTTCTTGTTCTCTTATTATTTACTTAGGAAAGAGAGGTTTCACCTTTTCCTCATGCATCAACACCTTCCTGGGACATCTCAGGTATTTCACTTAAATCTTGACAGCTTCCAAATGTGATGAATACATTTTAGTAATGAACTGTAATTTTCCCTCACCCCCATCTGTGATAGTCTGTGATTTCCTAAAGTCTTAGAAACTGTATCTACTGGTCTGCTGAAAAACTTTTACAGCTTCTGTCAAGTCAGAACCCAACAAGCAGCTGTAGCTCTAGAGTAGCTAATACATGTATAGACCGCCATTTTGAATGTGATTTACTGTCAGGGACTGGGCAGAGGAGGAATGGTGGAGGTCGTCTCCACATCCTGACCCTTCCAGGGAGCAGGAAGAGGAAGACAGTATAGATTTGCAACAGGGGTTTGAGGGAGGTCACAGCTCAGAGGCAGATGAGGGGGAAAGTTGGGACATCATGGGAGAGGAGGAGGAGGAGGAGAAGGAAGCGGAACAACAGGACATGGTGTCATTGGAAAGCATTCCAGACTCCCCCCCAGAACCCAGCGAACCTTGAAAGTAGGAGAGCAAAGAGCTCAAAGACAGAGGGCACGTAGCAGCTCCCAGAGAAGTGACGAATGAGGAAGTGGGAGAGACGGGGAGTGGAGATTCACTTGGGGCAGTGCCATTATCCAAGAGGCTGGGTTCTATAGCCTCTCTCTGTAAATAGTGAATAAAAAAGGGTGGTAAGAAACCTTTCCTTGTCTGTATACTTTCCTGGGCAACCAGTTGGGAACCACAGTCAGCATCCTGACATTTTTGCATGCAGGAGCCTCTCAGAAATGGCACTGTACACATAAGTTTTCCCAATTCCAAGATATAATATATGGGGTAGGATCCTCGTTGTGTCACCCAGCAGAGCTTTTCTGAGTAGTGTGGGGCCTTCAAGGCGGATTTGGGTTGCACTGGGTGAGGAGCCTGGGGGGGGGGGCGCACTGAAAAAATGAGGCAGAATGGAAGGCAAGAGGTGGGGGGACACCAGATTTTGGCATTGCACGAAGCACCTCTGAAATCTGAGACCCCCAAGGTCCACAACTGCTTATACAGTGACAGAACTGATGGTAGCTTGCTGTAACATGTTTGCAAAGTATTTTGAGGTTATAATCGCTTGCATCTGCCAGGACCTTGCCTCCACTGTTACAGAAGACGGATCTAGAGGGGTGTCCATAGCACTGTCTAGTCCTGTTATCTTGGATGAGCTTCAGTTAGTACAGTCTGAGGATGAGGACAAGGTGCTTGGATCAGTCAGGCAACTACTTGCGCTCTGGAGCCTTGCTCCTCTTGGCTGGGAACTAGCGGGGAAGGGACAGCTGCTTTGGTTTCCCCCCATCAAGGCAGCTATGCATGTGGTCACCTTGGCCTTCTGCCCCTAATACAGCTAAGAGCTCGATTTCAATAGAGAGTGCATCCCTTTTCATAAATGACTATACAACAACGAGGTTAGTTATTACCCAATAATTGCTGGCTTTTATTTAAGGTCATAGGTTTTATGGGAGCTTCTATATTGCATAATTGTTGAAGATTTTATTTTTATCTTTTAGAATGTACGCCGCCTTGAGTGAGCTTTACTCATGACAGTGGATTATAAACATTTTAAATAAAATAATAAGACAGAGCCAGTGGTATCCTGCTATCTCACTGTTCTGATGCAACCCATCAGGGATGGAAAAATATTGTTCTTGATTTATTTATTGGTTTCTTTAGTTTACCAGAATGACAGCTGTTTTCAATCCAGCTCACTTTCTTTTAGACATTGGACCAGGATGTCCACATTCATTTTTAAACAGAAATTAAACTTTCTTGTATAAAAAAGGGGAAAAGAAGTGATGTGTTGCTAAAGATTATCTCTTTTAAAAATGCATCCAGAAAAGAGGAGGGGAGGAAAATCTGATAAAACATTTGCACCACTGGCCTATTTTAATAGAAGGTAAAATAAGTAATATACATTGATAGGATCTCTTAAAAGCTGTTGTCTGGATTAACAATGTAGTATTGTCTTTATTGCAAGCAGGGCCAATTACATCGTCACTGTGTTCTATGTAGGTGATAGAGAAAGATATAAACTGGCTTGATATTAGGAATTAATGTCCCTTTTCCAAAAGTAACACAGCTGTTCAACATTCATACAGATACTTGTCCACATATCCTGCTGCTGTTTTAATAGTGAAAACATTGACCTTGTGTGCATCTTTTAGTTGTTTCAGTGTGGAAGTTCTGAGTGTTTCCCTGCCTTTTAAAAAATATATATATGAAGACATTGCTGAAGATATGATTCAATAAAATGTGTATCCAGACTTCGATGCCCTCAGTGCTCAAACAAGGCTGCAAAAGCTGTAGAAGTAGGACATATTTTCTATTAAATTGGGCAGAGTGAATGCTCATAAGGTTTTGGTATTGATTTCTGTACGCAGCCAGTAGTGGAAGGTATTGCCTGTTACCACTGCAGACATGTGGATTTACTTTCTGCATACAAGAAAGTATGTAAAGAAATTAAGTAGCAAAACATTAGGGACCAGGGTCCCTAGTTCCCCCCTCCATAAAAAGTATAACCCTCACCCTATACAGTGGTGCCCCGCAAGACAAACGCCTCGCAAGACGGAAAACCTGCTAGACGAAAGGGTTTTCCGTTTTGGAGGCGCTTCGCAAAACGAATTTCCCTATGGGCTTGCTTCGCAAGGCGAAAATGTCTTGCGAGTTCCTGCGGGTTTTTTTCCCTTTCCCTCCCTTTTTCTAAGCCGCTAAGCCGTTTATCAGCTCATCCGCTAAGCCGCTAAGCCGCTAAAAGCCGCTAAGCCGCTAAAAGCCGCTAAGCCGCTAATAGCGCTAATCCGCTAAGCCGTCAATGGGCTTGCTTCGCAAGACGAAAAAAACCGCTAGACGAAGAGAATTGCAGAACAGATTCTTTTCGTCTTGCGAGGCACCACTGTATTGGCTTATCACATTTTCCATTGCAGTATCTGCAGACGCACAACCTTTGTTTTGTTGTTTTAATGAAAAGATTCAAGATGACCCCAGCTTTGTTCCTCTATATTGTACACTTTTGCACAGGGAAGGGCCATGGTTCAGTGGTAGAGCATCTGCTTTGCATGCAGAATATTTATTTATTTATTTATTTATTTATTTATTTATTTATTTATTTATACCCCGCCCATCTGGCTGGGTTTCCCCAGCCACTCTGAGCAGCTTTCAACAGAACATTAAAAACAGAATAAAACTTCAAACATTAAAAACTTCCCTAAACAGGGCTGCCTTCAGATGTCTTCTAAAAGTAAGATAGTTGCTTATTTCCTTGACATCTGCTGGGAGGGCGTTCCACAGGGCAGGCGCCACTACCGAAAAGGCCCTCTGCCTGGTTCCCTGTAACCTCACTTATAGCAGTGAGGAAACCGCCAGAAGGCCCTCGGCACTGGACCACAGTGTCCGGGCTGAATGATGGGGGTGGAGATACTTCTTCAGGTATACTGGGCCGAGGCCATTTAGGGCTTTAAAGGTCAGCACCAACACTTTGAATTGTGCTCAGAAACATACTGGGAGCCAATGTAGGTCTCATGTTCAATTATTGGCACCTCCAGATGAGGGAAGCCAAGAGGCAGAGGCTGGTGCAGAATCACGGGTGTCCCCCTCTCCTGCTGCAACAGGCTCCCCTCCCCCTTGTCTCTCAGAACTAATAGAGGCATGAAAAGGGCAGAGGAGAGGTTGGCTTCACACAGGCTCAGGCTCCAATTGCTTGGGGAAGAAACCTTCGAGAGGGGGAGACTTTCAGTCTTGGCAACTGATCCATGGGCTCATACCTACCAGGGATGAGCTGCTCTGCTCATTGGGACTGCCACTCTACCAAGTCTGTGTGGATCGTGCTCTTCCTAATAAAGAGTTAACTCCAACTTGAACAGTGTGATTTACTACTGCCTCGCTCCCATCGCTGTCATTAGTGGGGCTTCAAGAGAGTGCCAGTCAAACCCTGTTGGGTTTAGCTATACAGTGGTACCTCAGTTTATGAACTTAATGCATTCCGGAAGTCCGTTCTTAAACCAAAACCGTTCTTAAACCGAGGTGCGCTTTCCCTAATGAGGTCTCCCGCCATCGGTGCCCTTCCACCATTCAGATTCCATTCTTAGACTGAGGTAAAGTTCTCAAGCCAAGACACTATTTCTGGTTTTGCAGAGTTTGTAAACCAAATCGTTCTTAAACCGGACTGTTCTTAAACCAAGGTACCACTGTACAGGGACAGTGCAATCCTATGCATGACTATTGTGTTCAGTGAGACTTCTCCAAGATGCATGAGTAGATTACAGCATAATGTTAAATGTTAACCTTTTGCTGAAAAATAAACTACCAATAGTTACAGCAATAAATGGGGATTAAAAAATAATACTATTGAGGAAATATTAAAAATAAAAGGTGGGTGAGCCCCATCAGTGGCAGCCCTGCATGTGCACAACAGAGCTATCTCCCTTTCTGCCCCCACAACCCTTGAAATTGCCTGCAGATGTGCAGAAGTCACAAGAATCCTTGGAACAACACAGGAAAAGAGGAGTGGGAGATACCTTCAGTTGGTCCCTTTTTCTTAAACAGTGCCTTTCATTTTTCACACACAAAAAAAAACAGTGTAAGTGGTTTTCAATTAGGTTTTACTCACAGTAGACCCATTGAATTAATGGGCCTACTCTGTGTAAAACAGTTTAATATCACCCTTTGTCACTGACATTTTTAATCCTCCTCAGAATGTAACTGAATGGATTGATTTAATCACAAATAAGATATTCCAGAGACTTTTTGCCAATCCACAATTTAAAAATTATATATTCAGATTTTCATTTGCAAACCAGTCCAATCTGTGCAGATAAAATTTAATTAGTAACCAATTTTAATAGCTTTTAGCTGCTACATCTTTTATATCAAAGCAAAAAAATAATAATGCAGTTTCCACCTACTATCATTCTAGAGGAATTGTAAAGTGTTTAAATGACTCGCTCAATTAGAAAATATAAATATAAATAAATGTACACTTGGTTTCCCCCTCCCCCTTCATTTGGAACTTTTCAAAGACGCCACATATATTTTCACTCATTCTGAAATAGAGTGAATACCATTGGGACCTTATAAAATTGATGTGATCTCTGCCTCCATTAGGAGTGTCTTCAAGAAATCTACAGATTGTTAGGCTGCATTTTGTCTTTTATTTGTACATCAAACATTTAACTCAAGGATATACTTCTAAACATAAACACTTAAAATGAAATTCTTCTTATATTGCATCTTAAGTGGTATATCATACCTGTAAAACACTCTGATCTTTTCTAGTGTGTCATCCTGTGCTGCAAATAACAGCCAAAGCAAATAACATTAACTCAGAATTACATGAGGAAGTTGAAAAAGATCCCCTTGACATTTCCTTCATAGAAGTCGTACTTGTGAAGTTTTACTGTATCAATAAATGCAGATCTCGACCTGTGTGAAGATACCGTTGCAGATGTTTAGGAGATACTGTGATTGAATATAAGTAATGTGTGTGTATCTTTGCGTTTAAACCAATTATCTATAGATTATTCCACAACGATATGGGAATATATGTAATTCATACTTATGAACCTATCTGGTGAAGAACTATTCCACATTAAATTCAACATTATTGTAATATTTCTTAAGGCAATAGAATTGGAGCGAGAGTATGTTCTGTATAAGCATTCCAGCTCCAGAACTGGAAACACGTTTTGTCATGATGTAGGTGGTTTTCATCTGAATCCATGCTAAAGTACCTTTGATTAACACTTATTTTTAAAGTCATCCATTTCGGTATTCTAACATCTCCATTATATGTGTTCACTACCTGTCCCTTTGAGCAGAAATGCTGCAAAGTCAGAGGCCAGGGAGGGGGAAAAAAAGAGACTGTACAAAAGAAGTTAAAGCAAAACCAAGTTATACCTGAGATATCCAGCACTCAGTTTCAATAAGGCTGCCATTCTATTCAGGATGTTCTGTTTTCTTAAGATGCACAAAACATTACTAAATGCCCAACGATAATAGAATATAGTGTTTCTCCCCTCCCACTCTCCCATCCTTAATGCAGCAAAAAAAGACAATATACAGTAAAAGCAAGGACCAACAGCTTTACGTCTCTTGGACTTGCATTGGCTTGGGTCAATTCAGAGCCACACTCAGTCCCTTCAAGGAGGATTGATGGCTGTGGGGAGAGGAGGGGTATCTACCCTCCTCCAGAACAAGTCCCAAGAGGCAGCTACTGCAACTTCTAACACTTTATTATTGGTTAATTTGGGGGCTTCTTTCACTCAGATGACACGGCAAGAAGGATGTCACTGCACAAATCAATATCTACTGCCTGGCCATTGATGTGTCTGCTACCTTAAACAACAACAGCTGTGTCAACAATCATCTTGGAGTTGTTCAGGATACTAATTATTGAAAGCACACACCACACTTACGGCAGACCATCCAGGAAAACGGTGGCCTTCTAATACAGACTTGAAGAGCTTGCTGTACTCCCCCCCCCTCCACCCCTCCCAAACTCGCCTTTGTCCTATCCATTCCAGGCAGGCAAAACCTACCTCACTGGCAAGGTTTCTGCTGAAATGAAATCCCCCACCTTTGTGCAGTGAACTCGGGATTTATGAAACATACATAATAGTACACTGGTTGTGCTGCTGCAAGTTGGTTTCAAGAGAGATCTGTTTTGTTTAGAACAGCCTTTTCCCCCTTTTAAAAATAAAATAAAGATCAGCTTTAAAATTACTGTCCTGACACAGGATGTATAACTGTTATGGATGGGTGGGTGGAATTCTCATCAATAAGGTCCAGGATTTCAAGTTTTCCTTTGTACTCCGTTCTGGACCCCAGTTATTGGTGAAAAGTTCACAGGCAGGACAAAACTGGAGATACTCTCCCCACAAAAAGACTGCGGCAACATGAGGGGGGGGACACAGAGAGAGAGAGAGAGAAGAGGCTAACTGCATTTTGGGAGGTGGCAGCAGGCTGTGTCCTACAAGTTACATTTCTAATAGATAAATAACAATAAATTTCACATCCTAAACATCCAAGCTTCCCCCTCCCCCCCAAAAAATGAAGCCTATGAAATTAAATTTAGATGAGCTTTTTATTTTATTTTTATGTAGCAAGTTTTAACCAATCAAATTCAAATTACAAGGGAAAAAATAAGGAAAAAAGCTTTCAGGCAAGATAGACTCCCTACAGAAGCTTCCTTGATGTACAAATTAGGCAGACAGAAGACACTGATGTATTTCTTTAGAAAACACAATTACTTCTGAACGAGTGCAGGCAGAACTAGGAATAGAAAGCAGAAAGAAAAGTGGAGTCTGATAGACTGGAAAGACTTAAGGTAGAAACTGTAGCTCAAGTAGCAACAGTTAATGGACTTCATTCACGAATCCACTGCTGCCAAGTCAATGCCAGTAGTCTGAGTTGAGACATTTTGGGGTGTTATTGTGTGGGCGTGCATGCTGTCATAAAAATACCACTGAGATACTTTGCGTATTGTGCAGTGTACAAACCTATAAAACTTATCAATAAATATCCGTTAATTGGCTATGTTAAAAGTCTTAATCTTATGAGCTAAGGAAATTCCATTATATCCATTAGACTCTAGAGTGATTGCCAATCTGCCCCTCATCCTGATCTTGTATGAGTCAAACTCACTGAAAGCAGCTTACTAGAATAATAAATAAAATACAAATTTCAAAAGGAACACAGTAAAACACCATAAAAAATAAGCAGTATGCCACAGCCTTAATGAAAACCAACAATAAAAAATACATATCCTGCTACAAGGAAAATACAATCTCAGCAGGTTTAGCAGCCCCAAAGAAGCACAGTATTAGAATAATAGAGCCTTAATGTGTAGGCCTCTGAAAATGAGTGGGTGTTTAAGGTTTTTTGAAGGCCTGAAGTGTGGTCATTTTATGGAGATCACCTGGCAACGAGATCCAGAGTCATGGGATCCACCACAGAGAAGTTCCCCACTCATTCTCTTGCCTGCCAACATCCCTAACAGTTGTTGGGAGTGAGCTGGCAGTAAATCACACCGCACAAGTTTGAGTTAACTCTTTATCAGCAAGAACACAATCTGCACAGACTTGGCAGAGTATCAGGCCTAATGAGCAGAGCAGCTCATCTCGAGTAGGTTCCCCATGGAAAAGCTGCCAAGACTGAAAGTCCCATCTCCTCACAGCGATCAACGTTCTCTCCTCTCCGGAGCTATCCCCAAGAAATCGGGGGCTTTTCCTGCATGAAACCAATCTTTCCTCCACCCTTTTCATGCCTCTTCTGGTTCCAGGAGACAAGGAGAGAGGGGAGCTTTTCACAGTAGGAGGGAGAGACACCCTTGACTCTTTACCAGCCTGATTCATCTCTGCTTCCTCGGTTTCCAACTCGTCCTCTTCCTAGTCTTCTCTCTCTGACCATTCATCATCATCTGATCACCACTCCCAGGGCTCTGAGCCTTCTTCCCTTTGGTGGGTTCACCAACTGGTTCCTCCCACCATTCCTCTGCATCCAACCAGCCTCTGAAAGCAATGGTGGCAGGTAGGCCTAAAAGGGAGGTTGATGTGTGTGCAGATGGTCGTTAAAATAAGTCCAGTTGAAACCACTTAATTCTTTGAAGGTTGGAACCAACACTTTAAATTGGGCTCATAAGACACATGGTCAGCCATTGTAACTGATACAGTAATGGTTTCAGGAAGTGAACCAAACTGAATTTCTCCCACATCCCTAGGACCAACAACGCCTTTTAGGAGAAAAATGAGAAGGGGAACAGAGGTGGATCTACACTCATGGTTTTTAATGTTAAGTAAGGATTAAGGAATGGTTATGATAACATATATGGACACATGAAGTCTTATGTTTAACGTTTATAATACATTATAAAAATGTGACACTAGAGGGTGCAGCAGGTAAAAAATGTGTTACTGTATTTTTGTGTGTACAAGATGATACTTTTTCCTTATAATAGGTAAAAATTGCATTCTTATACATGGATAGCAGAGGGGGGATGGGCAATTGGTGGCAGCAGCGTGTCATAGGTTGCTGCGGCAAGGCCTGGTGACAATTGGTTGTGACTGTGGCAATTTGGCAGGCTATGGCAACAGCAAGGCGTGCTTTCAATTTGCGTTGAGTGTGGCAGTGGACTTTTGTTGGCAAGCGTGCATATGATTGGCGACCCCCCCCCCAAAAAAGCTCAGCAACTGTGGGCAATCCCCCCCAAAGCTGTGTTGCATTCAAAAAAAAAAGTGGTCCTCTTATATATGGGGGCGTGTTATACACGAAAAAATACGGTAATTAACTAGTATGCCCTGTGACATTTTAGAACGACATATCTTATATTGTTCTAATAATGTTTAACAGATCAGTGTAGATCCAGCCCAGCAATCAAAGTTTAGCTGATCCAGCTAAACTGCTCTCTCACACAACCTCTCAGCTACTCCACATGAAGTATCCTTATGAGCAGATTTATTAACATATTGTTTTATTGTGTGTTTTGTTTTGAAAAGGTTCTTTGGTGTATGCCACCTTGGAAGACCTTGTATTCTGGCATGCATTATATAAATAGTTATAATAAATAAAACATTATCATTGCACTGTGAATTCAGGAATTAGAACATGATTCATTCCAGTTACAGATAGTTCCATTTTTAATTAATTCATTCTAGTTTAAATTAAACCAGAGAAAGAGTCAGAAGATTTTGCGTAAATGAACGAAGAAACATAGTCACCATTTATTCAAGCATATTCCTTATCATAGGTTGCCATTTCTTCAAAATAGATGGATTGATAACCATGTCACGAATATACCAACACTGTTGAAAGGAAGATCTCTGTATTTACATCTCTGTATATATGGAGCCTGCCATTCAGCACTGAGGTGAATTGACACTTGACCATGTCATTATACTCTGTGCTGACCTTCATAAACATATACCAACATTAGAAATAAAGTTATGCTCCCACTGCTTTAATTCTTGATGCCACACACACACAGGAATGTGTGTGTGTAATTCTGAGAAAACTACTCTTTCTGAACCAGAGTTACATTCCTCTTGAATTCCAAGCAGCTGCTACAATGCTATTGGCATCAAGGGGGTTAAAAAAATGTGAAACATTAGGAATATTTTCTAAAACTAACAAAGCATTTAGAAGGTAGCTTCCTGCAGATTTCCATATCAGAATAAACACCATCTGATACTCCAAAAGGGACTTTTGTTTTTGAAGTGGTTCCATACATGCACACTCAAATTCTGCCAAGAAAAACCTACAAGATCTTTAAGCGGTGATTTAGCCTCCATGTCTGCTGAAGAAAAATAGCAGTGAACAGGAGCATTCAAAAACAGTCCTTTAAAAAAAATCCCTATTGGTTTAAAGGTTAACTAACATCCAAACGTGAACACTTGCATATTGTAGTTACAGGAGACTTGGTGGAATTAAAGTTTCCAGTTTCTGAGTGGCTGTAGAGCTCAGAAGATGGGAACTGTTCCTTCTTGGCTGATAGCTAGCTCTTATTTTCATTAGCTGTGCAGGAGCGAGATTACTGTTTGGGGAGAGTTAAATCTCTTTCAAGCATGAGAATCATTTGTCCCTTGAGGTATTGAACTTCGATTAATACAGTTTGGTTTCTTCTTTTTCATCCTAACTCTTCAAGTTGGGCTGACTGGCACTACGGGATCCATTTTGTTCCTTTCCTCATTTTGTGATGTTCCTGGTTCAATATTTTTATCCTATCTTCCCTCCCCCCAGCAGACTATTCTATAGGCCCCTATCAGCCATAGCTGAACAGGGTCATCATCTGTGGCATGCAGAAGGCACTAGGATCCCAACCCTAAACAGCTATGACAAATACTGTAGGGCCTTTCTGAATGATAGTCTATAGCAGTGCTTTTTTTCTAAAAAATAAATAAATGTTTAGGGGTACTCTCATTTTCCTACTCATATGCGTACCCCTGCATTCCCCCAGAAAAAAAGCACTGGTCTATAGAAAGAAGCATGTAAGGGCCCCACCACAACTCCCATGGTCAATGTGAAGCAGTTTCATTCCCATATTGGTGGCATACCCTCCAACATTTCCCCAATGAAAATAGGGAAGTCCCACTCCATAATGATAATTTTACTATTTACACCCCACACATCTTACTAGGTTGCCCCAGCCACTCTGGGCAACTTCCAACATAAAACATATAAAACATAATAAATATTAAACATTTAAAATAAAATAAAAGAAACCCTTCCCTATACAGAATTGCCTTCAGACGGCTCGGGGGTCAGATAACATCCTCCAACATTTCTCCAATGAAAATAGGGACATCCTAAGAAAAAGTGGGACATTCCAGGATCAAATCAGAAACTGGGACGGCGTCTCTAAATCAGGGCTATCCCTGGAAAATAGGGACACTTGGAGGGTCTGTGGTGGTCACAGCACACATATGAATTTAAACCTCCATCACTGTAATGTAGGGAATCCAGTCCACATTTGATGTATTCCAGTTCATAAGGGTTTCAATCAGCCCCAGCCCTGGTTTTACACAACGCTCAGGAGCTCTGGAGACCAGAACATGGAGTCAGCTGGGGAGATATGTTTCTGTAAAAAAAAGGCGAAAGATTTATACGATCTGAGGTGAAACCAGAGTATGGGGACATACGTTTCTGGTGGACACTTCAAATTCCACATCCCTGCATTAAATCTACATCCTCCAGAATAAAAATGGGCCATAATGTGGTTGAATACATTGCTTTTCTTCTACCAGAGGAGTGGAAGCTTCGTTTACTAACATATACATACCTTTTCCTACATAACATGAAATGTGTTTTTCTTTCAGGAACCCCAGGAGTGCATATTCACTGAGGCGTTGCAATATGTAAAATTGTTGAAGTGCAATTAATCAATTCAGTAGTTCCTAATCAGTTTCTCTCTGCTTTTAGAGGCTATAGCACATGTCTAATTCACCATATCCAGTGCATATTTGGGGGGGGGGGGGAGGAGAGAATGAGAATGGTACAGTACTCACGTCTTGATAAAAGTGCTTCAGTTATCAGCACAAAATGGCTGCCACTGGCAACAAAAAAGAGGTGATAATACTCAGTACTGGCGAGTTCCATCACAAAAAGCACTGATCATCTCTAATTCGTCACCAGAGGTGTCTCCCTCTGGCAGAAATGCAGGGGTTGATGAGTACAGGACAGGGCCTTTTCGACTATGCTACCCTATTTGTGAATGCTCTCCCTTGGAAGGACTTTCAGACACCATCTTTACTGACTTTTCATCACAAGCTTTCTTCTCCTCATGCGTTTGATTATTTGTTTTCTCTTTTTTTTAAGATTGTCCAGCTCTCCTTCATATATATGTAGAGAAGTCATGTCCACAGGTTACTGATTAAAGCTGTCTACCAGAGAGATAGAGGATTCCCAAGGATAATTAACCGTGAGATAGCCACTTCCCAAATCATCAAAAGGTGGATCTGTACCTGGGATAAGTGACCTGGCTTCTGATTGGCAGAAAACTGGCAGCTGTCTTTTCAGGTTAATGTGGATCCTGAGCCCTTAAAAATAGCCATGCGGCCTTCATCCCTCTGCCTGGAGCTTCCAGAACTAGATGTGACCATTGAAAGTAAATTCTGCAGTGTTAGTTTACATTAGGTGTAGGATTAGTTAAACCAGTATTTGAATTAATATGTCTCATTTCCACATCCCTTGCCTTAGCTACCACATAAGGAGGTGGAAGCAGCAGAAATAAAGGGTTAAGATAGGTTCCCCAAAACTACTAGGCTATCCTATAGGATTGGCACTGGAGGAACTGCCCTATCATTGCATCCTGGAGCTGTTAAAGGCCTTGTGGACTAATACATAAATCATAAGCTGGGCCTGGTAGCATATGGCTGGCCAGTGCAACCTTTTGCTGGAGCTGAAAGGAGTCTGTCCCCACCAGCAGCCTAGGTGCAACACTGTGCATCTGCAAGAGCATCAGGACCATGCTCAAGGGTGGCCCCCAATAAAACACTTTGCAGTAATCGAGACGTGCATCCCTGTTTTACCGATTCCTTGTCTGCAGCCATATTACAATTGCATAGTGACTGCACCTGAGGCAGTTTTGGAGTACCAACTTTAATCCCAAACTCCAAGGCCTCGCGCATCTTGTATTTACGCCACATGAAAGTCTTCGGTTCATTGATGATCTGAAAAGCACTCTGGGCTAAAATCCATTCAGAGAAATACACAGAGAGGGCCAATTTGGAGTTTCCTTCGAAGACAGCTCCTTGATGTGGCCGCCCTGTCGGATGACTTTGCAATCAGTCCAATTATCCACTGATGAGTGCCATCTCGTCTCTTCTCCCAGCTACCCTGAAACAACTGTCCTGACACTGACATATAGGTAAAGCCAAAGGCCTCTGGCCACAGCTTTATTTTGAACCAGATTAAAACAAAAGTCATTAATTCAAACTGATTAACCTTGTTACTTGTCTAGTCTGACCCCGTGCTTTTACTTCTGAAGATTTAAATGGCCCACAAGCACAGCAGCACTCACTTCCTCAGGAATACATGTCACACCTGGCAGTGAGAAATAAAATCTTCTACCTGTGCACAAATGAGAGATTTAATGTAAGTCACTGGGCACTGCCTTTTACGTCTACTTTGCACCTGGCATTATTGCACAAATATGTAAAGAAACTGAATTAGGCACACAATGAAATATATGGAAGGGCCTGTATACCACAGAGGCTGCTGTGATGTCTTAAAAGTTTTGTTTAAAAAAAAAAACAAAAAAAACTTCTGTGGCATAAGCCTTTGCGGGACAGAGCCCACAAATTTATTTACAATTATTTATTAGAGCATTTGCATCCTACCTTCTGGGTGTAAGACTACCACCCAAGCCAGTTTAAAGCATACAAAAATTACCATTTCACACACACACCAAAAGTGCAAAGAATACAAAAAAGACTGGGTTAAAAAATATACGGGCAATGAAAAATAGCCATAAAGACATTGACTACCACATAAAATAAATCCCTGCTGGAGTAAAAATTGTTCAATGACTGGGCGGTTAGAGGGTGACTGTGAGAAGGTGGGGCAACTGCATTTCACAAAGGAAGGCATTCCATAAACTGGTTGCAGCTACCAAAAAGGCCCTCTGTCTTGTCCCACCCACTTGTGCTTCCACTCTTGGTGGTCACAGAGAAGGACCTCACCTTCTGATTTTAGGGAACAGGTAGGATAGCAGAGAAAAAGTCAAGGCCTAAGGCTGGATTGGAGAACCTGTGACCTACAAGCCTAATTAGAACTGGCACGGCTCTCAATTTAACCTTCAAGGCCATTCCCCAAAACAATGCACACCTGCCCCACACCTGGTGCCATATATGATGCCAGGTGTGGGTTGGGCAAAAAGTTGCTGCCAAGGGATAGTCGGGAGCCTTAATTGGCTCCTGATTTTTTCTTGGCTAGGGAAACTTGCTGTCAGAGCTGATACATTATGGAATTCCCCATTGGAAAGGTAATAGCATAGCCAATCCCAGCAGGCTTCCTGTAAGTGTCTGACAGTTTAACAATGTTTTCTGTAAGCGCAAGTATCCCTTTGTATCACTGGTTTAAGCTAGTAGTTCCAAAGCTCTTCTTCTGGTGGCATCTCTCAAGCCACACCCTCAAAAGATTTTCACTTTGCTTTAGGTCACCTGACATCGTAGTGACATCAGGTGCTTGAGTGGGAAGCCCCATGAACCTGCCAAAATGGCCCACAGGATTGTGATGGTCGGGCTTTAAAGGTAACAATCAACACTTTGATTTCATAAATAGATAGGTACACACATCTACAAAGAGGCCCCACAGACCAGTCAATGGAAAGAGGTCATATTACTAGGTGCAATGGTGGCCCAAGGCATTTTGCTGCCTGAACTGAAACCCAAACAGTATTCATCCCCTCCAAGGCCAATGTTTTTGTCTGGGGAAAATGCTAGTAAGTGAGATTGTATCTAATCCAATAGAAATGTAATGTGTGTTTTTTCATTAGGTAAAACCAAAAGCGGCTAAGTATTAAGAGGAAAACCGGGGAAGGGTTTTTAAAAAGAGGCTGATGAGGTGAATTAATGTAGGCCCATGGTTTATATGTGCCATCAATAAATATATGAAGAGTTAAAAAAAAGTCAATGAGGATCAGCAGGGGAGGCCAGCAAGTAATCAAAGGAAGAGAAATGGGGGGGGGGGATACAAGGCATAAAACATCAGCCACAGAGGCAAACTGAGAAGATTACAGGAAGAAGTTAAGAGAGTGCACAAAAAATGATAAGAAAATTAAGGGTAGAAAATGAAAAGCAGATTGCCCAAGATAAATCAGAATATTTCAAGTGCAAGTAGAAGAACAGGTCAGCAAAGAGGAATGGAGAGTGTGACCTCCAAGAAATGGAAAGTGTAATTTATTCACAGAAGAGATAGTTATTTCTATCAAACAAATCTTCATACCACTGCATAGAAATTGGGATTGGAAAGGATACTAGAAAACAGGAATGTTTTTGCATTTTGTAGGGCAGGGTAGAAAAATAAACTTAAATAAATGCACGTCATTAAAAGGCAGTGCACACTGGAATGACCAATGGTGAGCTGCTCAAGCAACTTTGCAGAACACAGAATTCTCTTGGAACTTGATGGATGTGCTCCATATGGAAATGCGAATGGATCAAACTGTCTTTTCATGCAAATTTACATGCCACTTCAAATCAGTTTTATGAACTCTGTGGTCAGACTGTGTACACATATAAGTGTATATTTATTTGCACATATATATGTGTGCACAAATATGCCAAGACAATATATTGTATCACTTGAGCTAAACTGACAATAACTGGGTCAAACCCATGGAGAAAGCGGACACCTTCTTCTTCTTTTTTTTATTATTAAATTTTGACATAAATATATTTCACAAATGTACAAAAGACAAAATGAAAAAGAAAAAACAGAAAAAGAGAAGAAAAAAAAAGAAAAGAGAAAGAGAAAAAAAGAGAAAAACACAAAATACATACAACTTTAAATAAACATTGATCGACTTCCCTTTATCTCGATTTCGGAAAATATTGCCTTGTTTATCTATCTGCTGTGTCTATTCCTTAATAAAACTTTTTACGTAGTAAGCGTTATCTCATGCCTACTGTGATTTCGGTAAGTACATATGTGGAAAGCGGACACCTTCAATGGCTAGTTGAGAAGGTAGTGCTAATGGGAGAAAACTATTCAAGGGATTTAAAGCTGGTGTCAAGGAAGGAAGAGAGAAGTTAGACAGCGTTTGATGCGGGGGCAGGGGGGATAGTTTGCCAAAGCATCACCACCACTGGAAGAACATCGTGCATCCTCCTGCCACACTAAAACAACATCACCTTTTAGGTTCTGGCTTGGGTCTCAACACTGGATCATAAGGAGAAATGTCTGGCTTGCAATGCATTGCTAACCTCAACTCTAGGAAGAAGCCATTGGACTGGTCTCACCAAATGTGCAAGAAAAGTTAAACCTCTGGGGGGGAAAATATTTTGAAGTATGACCCGTACAAAGAGAAAATTTCACATGAACACACGGGGGAAAATAGCCCTTCTTTTAAGAAGAGGCTATGGCCCAAGAACAAGACACATGATCTTGACACATCTGGCTATCTGCCGTTTTAATCACTCCTGCAGGGCAGAGACTCAGTATTTGCCAAAGATGGTGCTTGTAAGAACTGAGATGGAAACTGCTAGAGCACACTAAAAATAATTATTGCTAAGGCATTCAGGGTATCACACCAGTGTCAACGGAGATGCATGCACAGTTCACTCATGGTAGAGGCAACTGTGATGAACTGCTAGCGAAAACAAATAGAAAAGCACATCGCAGATATGTGGTCTGCACCAAACTGTAGAAATGTATACATTTAATTTTGGGGAATGTGATTTGATGTCTGGGAAAGACAAATTTCAGAATCTCGTTTCCTTTTTGTTGTTGCTCTTTTAATAAAAAAACAACAACAAGAAAGGACAGTAATGATAAACATGGAATTTGACTGAAATGAGGCAAATAGCACATCAGAGAAAGGAAGTAAATGAGGGAGGAAGCAAGAAATGTGAAATGAGAGATAAATGTGCTTTTCAAGGTATGCTGACTGATAGGTTTGTTTGGGTTTTATTTTTTTACATCTATCTCTTATATAACAAATTCAGCTACCGGTACATGAGAACAGTGAAATCCTATTAAAAACCAGTCAAGATAATACCCTTTAAATAAGGTCAAAATCCACTGGATCTACATCAGTGTCTGCTTCAACTCTTGATGTTTGATAGAAATGGTAACATAAACCGGTTTTTGGAAAATGGGCCTTAGAAGTCCCTGAAATAACAGAAAATGCTTGAATCCTTATATTTCGTTGGAAGTCTTCTACTGTGTACAAGGCAAAGGGAACCTAAGGTGGATACCAGGACACTGTTTTTTATGGTCTCTAGCTCACATGGTCCTAGATGCCAAATCCCCAACACTCTTTACCATGTGTAGATAGAATGTGAGGTGGGAGGCATCACATTGACAGCCAGTGTGCTGTAGTGGTTAGAGTGTTGGACTAAGACCTGGGTGACCAGGGTTCAAATCCACGCTCATTCATGAAGCCAGACCCTCCAAGTGTCCCTATTTTCCAGGAACAGTCCGTATTTACAGAAGCCGTCCTGCTTTCTGATTTGATCCTGGAATGTCCCACTTTTCCTTAAGACCTCCCTATTTTCATCAGAGAAATATTGAAGGGTATGCTTGGACGTCCCTATTTTCATTGGAGGAAATAGTATGGACTTATATGACCCCTGAGCCAAGGAAATAAGTAACTATACAACCTTTAGAAGGTATCTGAAGGCAGCTCTTTTGTTTGCTTATTAATGTTTAATGTTTTATTATGGTTTTATATATGTTGGACGCTGCCCAGAGTGGATCGCACAACCCAGTCAGATGGGAGAAGTATAAATAATAAAATTGTTGTTGTTGCTGCTGCTGCTGTTGAATAGGATGTCCCTATTTTCATCAGAGAAATGTTGGAGGGTATGTGAAGCTCACTGGGTGACCATAGGCCACTCACTTTCTCTTAGTCTAATCCAGGGGTCAGCAACCTTTTTCAGCCGTGTGCCAGTCCACCGTCCCTCAGACCATATGGTGGGCCGGACTATATTTTGGGGGGGAAATATGAACGAATTCCTATGCCCCACAAATCACCCAGAGATGCATTTTAAATAAAAGGACACATTCTACTCATGTAAAAGCACACTGATTCCCAGACCATCCGCGGGCCGGATTGTGAAGGTGAATGGGCCGCATCTGGCCCCTGGGCCTTAGGTTGCCTACCCCTCATCTAACCTAAGTCTTACCTCACAGGGGTTTTTTGGAGGGTGAAATGAAGAAGAGGAGAACTATATACGCCTGGTGTATATAGCTCCTTGGAGGAAAGGTGGAACAGAAATGTACAAATAAATAATGAAAACCTCTGATTTCTATATGAGCATTGATTTCTATATCTGTAGAAACAAATGTAGCTCCAAGGCAGAGTCTGCCACTGCAATGCTACCTTCACCATCACCTACATTCATTCTGTCTACATGCGGCAAACATCTAAAAAGGGCTTCGGTTTGAATCCCTAGGATAAAGGAATGTAGGCAGGAGTAGATCTAACGGGCTTCTGTTATAGAAGAGCAGGTTTTGTATGGATATTAGGAGAAATGTCTTGATGGTAAGAGCAGTTGAACAACAGACTTGGTAGGCTCTCCCTTCCTGGAGGTCTTCAAGCACAACTCAGATAGACATCTCCTGGGGATGCTATAGCTCCAACTTTCCTGCATCAAGCAGGCAGTTGGACTAGATTGTCTGTAAGACTGTTTGCAACTCTGTGATTCTATGAACCTCTTATATATGTAACTTGGCAAAATATTGCCTAGTGATCTGAAAATACATCAACTATGAATATACAGAGCCTGGACATCATATATAAATAGAAGTACATTGATAGGGATTGGTCATTCTTGCAAATATATTGTTTTGAACAAAATATTTTCCACCAGGACTGTAGTATGAACTGTTATTTAAACTACAGAACACAAGAAGGATGATGACCTTAATTCCATATAATCAAATAAAAAAAAATTAAGGGAATGAAACATGATGATAATTTCTTTTTCTAAAGAGCTGTAAAGAGGAGGAGAGCTAAGTAATGATCAGGCATTTATAAACCTTTCATGTTCACTTTAAAAAACAAACAAACAAACAAATACTGATTGTTATGCAAATTCTTTAAAAGCCATGCAAATATAAACAGGGGTTAAAAATACCCGTTTTCATTTATGCATTTCTGATAGTTTTTGAAGGTCAGGACTTTTTAATAAGCACACATATTCATTAAAATGTTTGGGTTTTCAGCCTTACGTTAACTTTAATAATATTTTATCTTTGTGGAATTATTAGAGACAGTACTTCATTGGCATTGAGTCATTCACTGTGCATTCCAAGTTAAAATAGAGTCAACTTGATGAAGTATGTAATTTGAAATTCTTAAGTTTGTAATTTGAATGATTACTTTGTCTCACTGTAAGCTGCTTAGGATTTTTCATCTATAAAGCTAAAACATTTGGCTTCACAAATATGGCATCAACATAACTTGTCATACAATCCTTTGTTTTTTAATCATCTTCTCCTGATAATCTAAATGATGATTAGTCTTGTCTCAGTGATTTCTTTGCTCTTCTAATACACATTTGTATTAATCCCCACTACATATTTTGATTTTTTTAAGAACATGACCATATTAAAATCCTTTCTATAAAAAAAACCAAAATGATTAGGAAAACAACATTTTAAATGTATGTTGTATTGTGAAAAAGATTTTGAGAAATGCCAGATGTCCCACTTAATATATAAATGCAAATCTAAAAATAAAATGTGCCTTAATGTCATTAACTAGAAAGACTGAAATTAAAATAAAAACTCTGAAGGCTAAAGGAGGTTAGTATATGCAGTTGAAGCACCATAGGGGTTGTAATCGCTGGTCCCAGATCACTCTGCTAAGTTCTTCTCCCAGGAAGATCTCAAAATGAGGAATGGCCTTCTCCAAAAGAAAAAGAAAAGAAGTCACTCTCAATAGTTTATTGAAGAAACAGGTGATCTATAAGAACACAATAACATGATAAGAGCTTGCTGGTTCAGCATTCTGTTCCCAGGGGGCAACTGGAAAACCACAAACACAAGAGCCCGCTCCCCTCCTGAGGTTTCCAGCAACTAGTATTCAGAAACACCGCTGCTTCCAGCTGTGGATGCAGAACATAAGCATCATGGCTAGTAGCCCTTGACAGCTCTTTGTATGATCTTTTAAAGCCATCTAAGTTGTTGGTCATCACTGTAGGAGAGTGTTCCATAGTTTAACTATGTGCTGCCTGAAGAATTACTTCCTTCAATCTGTCCCGAATCTTCCAGCATTTAGCTTCATTGGATGCTCATGAGTTCTAGTGCTATGAGAAAGCGGGGAGGAGAGCTTTTCTATATCTCCTTTCTCCATGCCATGGAGAATTCCATAAAGGACCACCAGCGGAACAACATGAATGACCCTGGAAGTTCTCCTGGCTTGCCTGTGGGTATCAGTATCCCATTAGGAGAAGCAGGGAATGCTGGGGGGGGGATGTCAGCAAGGTTGTAGATCTACAGCAGGGGTCGGCAAGGTTTACCTTGCCTGGGCCGGTTCACTCCAGCGGAAATCCCTCAGTGGACCGGATTGTGTGTGAGAGAGAGCGTGTCTGCCCGCCATTTCCGGCGTCTGCGCAGATGTGATTTTCGGCGCCGCAGAAGTGAGTCCCCGTGTTGCGCTGCAACGGTTTAGCACAGTGTGTGCGCTCACCAAGCAGGCAGCTTGGTTGGGGGGCAGCTCGTGGGCCGGTTAAACGAACCCCGTGGGTTGCTTGTGGCCCATGGGCCTTAGGTTGCCAACCCTGATCTACAGTGTCCAAAGCACTCCTGTTCCCCCTTGTGGCCCTAAGCAGATCCCCCAAACCAGCCCAGCCTTGGGTTTGGCATCATTAGTTGGAATAGGAGAGAAGGAAGGGGTTGGATGCTATGAGCTGTTGTTCTGTGCTGCCATGTTTTGTTTTGCTTTTAAGTTGGGGTATTGGCTGTTTTGCAATTGTATTATTTGCAATGTAAATCATACTTTTTTAAAAATGAGACGTTTGGGGAACATCTAGGAAAGGGCAGATTGTTAGGGTTGTAGGGAAGCTTGCATGAACAGTACTCCACCTATTCATCAGGACTTCCTCTTCCTGTTCTCTTCCCACCCACCCCTTTCAAACCCACTATAGAGGGTTCCCCAACCCTGTGGAGCAGATTCTGAGGGTGTGGAGCAGATTCTGAGGCTGGAGAGGAAGAGGAGAAGGAATTTCCATTGTGCAAGAGTAAGTCAGCTGTGTGAGCAGAACAGCAGCATTGGATACAACCCAGACATGCATATAGGTCAAAAGAAGGCAAGTCAAAATGCAGAAAATACATCAAATGTGCACCTCTTTTATTTATTTACCCTTTCCAAAGGAGCCCAGGATGGTTTACAAAGCATTGTATAAAACAAAACAAAAACCCAATGTCGAAACAACAATTTTCAACCACTGCTATGCCATTTCTTCCCTTCACAGTGTGAATGGGCTATTAAAAAAACAGGAGTTCTGTGAATATCAAATTGGAGGTTTGCAGAAGAGCTACTATCTGCCCCTCAGAGCTACTTTTAAAAACGAGCTATGAAATAATCTGCAGTTATCACATGTTGACTTTCCTTTGAAAGTTTTGATTTTTTTACTTTACTTTACAGAAACATCAAGTCAAGGACAAATAGACTGAAAAATAGTTTCTATCCAAGAGCTGTGGCCTTCTTAAATGCAGTAACTCGATAGTGTGACCTGGGAGTTTGATGGGTGTGGGTGTGGGTGTGGCTGGAATGTGGTTTGTTTGGTTGTTGTTGTTGTTTTGCTTTTGTTGTTTTTAAGGGATGGCATCCAATTTCGTTGCACTTGTGCAATGTTGCACTTGTGTAATGACAATAAAGAATCTATCTATCTATCTATCTATCTATCTATCTATCTATCTATCTATCTATCTATCTGCTACTGCAAGAAAAATGCATTGTGGTATTAACAGTAATGAACCATCTTTCTGAATTGAGGTGCTCGTGCAGTTTAGTAATAACACTCCAGCCCCATCCTAAACTGAATTTGCATTATTCTAAACATGCATATTAAAGTAAAAGTAAATACAACCCAACTTCAGAATCTCAAAACAACAGCTTCCTCCAATCTAGCCAATATTCTGAAAACCTCGCCTGCGCATTTAACTATACATTCATTTTTCACTGGGAAAAAAGAAGGGCATTCAAATCTAAGTGTTTAGGGTTTTAAAAAAAATCTAAAATGCTAAATTTAAAGCATTAGAGCCCCCTAAAATTTAGCTGTTTTAATGGAAATTAAAAGTTAATAGCTGGTATAGCTGCAGAGAAAGGTTTCTGTCATTTATTGAACAATCAATATAAAAGCCAGTGACTGAAGTAATAACAAAGACCACAGTATGGTGCTACCAAGGAAGATGACATCTTGAATTTTCACAGGAAAAAGGGGGAGAAATGAAGCATTCTTATAATAGAACATGATCCTTTGAACAGCCTGGAGTCCATTACACCTCTTGGATAATGTGCCCTAATTGGACATGGAGAGAGAGAAAGAGAGAGAAATCCTACAAGCATTTTAGAAACTATTCCAGATCTGACATTTTAAAATATCCTTTTAATGGAGCTATACAGTACTGATATATTACAAGAAAACTTAAAACCATTTTGCATTGCAGCATATGGTTCCGTCTGCCAGGTGAAACTTGTTGGAACACTTTTGAAGGATATGAATATCTACACATGATACAGAGCAACTAACAGTGTCTTGAAAATTAATCACAATAGCTCAAATCAACTGATGCTAGTCTTTTTAGATAGAACCTAATGTGTGTGTATTGGAAGGGGGAGAATGCATAACAGAAACAAGACAGCCTAAGCCTTATGAGTTTCTGTAAAAGCTTGGGATGTTGTATTTTGCTGTCTCAGACTTGTAAAAAGCAAGAGATGTTCTTGGCATGTTTAGAAGGCACATGATGCAACCACTTTGCTAAAGCTAAGCGGACCTGGGTCTGGTCAGTGCCTGGGATCACATGGGAATGCTGTCCGATATTGCCATGAATTCCATGATAGAAGAAATGTGGTAAGTAAAGTAAGTAGATCTGAAACATTTCTCTGAGAAAATTTCAGAGATTTTTCATTTTTCCTCACTTTCCCTAGAGAAAGGACACTTTTCAGAATTTTCTGTGAACATCTGGCACTGTATTTTCGTGGAAGCTGCTTTTCTCCCTGCACAAGGGCCCTGGAACAACATCAAGGACTCAGCTACATTAGTCAAGAAACAGCGTTTTGAGTGCGTTATAAACATGCAACGCCAGATGGCAACAAAAATATTCTAAGTGATTTTCCATAGTGGCCCCCCCCTTGTTATAATGATTTATTTTTTTACTTATTTATAGTGCTTTTACCCCTGTATGTAGATCCACCCTAGGTCTATACCACTTCGGAAGATGCACAATGTTAGCTAGATTGCCAACACAATTGCTGCTACTTTCATTAAAACTGACTTGGATGTATTCCTTCAATATGCCGCATCAAAAGGTTGAATAAACTCTTCCCAAATCCAGGAAGCCCAGTGTGAAATCAACTGTCTTTGGAAACCACTTTGAAAGCTGGAGGTCTCCATAGCCATGCAACAGAAAGTCTGCATGGAATATTTCCAATGTACCAGCACTACAATATACAGCCGAACAGAACATCCATGATTATGTACAACAAGCCCAGAGATGACCTTCTTCACCTCTTTTTCATGGCCTTGTTGAGCCAGGGCCAGCCAAAGACATTTTGGCACCCGAGGGAGATCCTAAAATGGTACCTACCTCCCCGCCATTTGGAAGCTAGAGGGACTTGGAAAAAACAAAGAAAGAAAGAAACTCAAACACTCAAGAGGGTTTGGACTCTTGCTAAAGGTGGAAATCTCTCCATACATCCCCCTGCAATGGGAGGCAATTGTATGCTGGACATGCATGTTCATGCTATATGTGCATGTTTGAAATGTATAACTTGCTGTTGAAATGGAATACACAGGATGAAACGGTTAAGTCAGCCATGATTAAGTGGGCACAAGATATTGGTCATAACATTATGTTTGCTGACTGGGAAAGGTTGTGGACCACCGGTATGAAATTTACGGCATGTAATGCCTTGAGAGAGAATATTATGAAAATGATATATAGGTGGTACATGACCCCAGTCAACCTTGCAAAAATTTATCGCCTGCCTGATAATAAATGTTGGAAATGTAAAGAAACTGAGGGAACATTCTTTCACCTTTGGTGGACGTGCCCAAAGATTAAGGCTTTCTGGGAGATGATATATAATGAATTGAAAAAGGTATTTAAATATACCTTCCTGAAGAAACCAGAAGCCTTTCTCCTGGGTATAGTCGGCCAATTGGTGTCAAAGAAAGATAGAACATTTTTTATGTATGCCACGACAGCAGCAAGAATACTCATCGCAAAGTATAGGAAGACACAAGATCTACCCACCTTGGAAGAATGGCAGATGAATATGATAGACTACATGGGACTGGCAGAGATGACTGGCAGAATCCGGGACCAGGGAAAAGAGACGGCGGAAGAAGATTGGAAGAAATTTAAGGACTATCTTAGGAAACATTGCAAAATTAATGAATATTAGAATGACGTGGGTTTAGAAGCTAAGTGGTTTTCAGCGGTATTGATTAAGTAAAAAGAAAAGAAAGGTGAAAATTAATTTGAGAATAAGGGAGAGGATTTGTTGAACTGATAATTTAGAAATTGGAATACAGAAAGGGGAGGTATGAGGAGGTCGGGGAAGTAAGGTATATGAAAATAAGGGACTGAAATTATACTTGTTTGTTGTTTGTTGTTTGTTTTTATTGTTGTTTTTTGTGTAATATTTGAAAATGTAATAAATATGCAAAAGTTTGGGGGAGGGAATCCTGCTTTCTTTCCAGTTGATGGATGCCCCGTAACTTGCTGCTGGAATCCTGTACCGTTTTACCTCACAAATGTTGTGTCACACTTTTGCTGTGCTATGGTGCAAGAGTGCCCCTTCGGATGGCAATAATTCAACAACATTGGAAGACCTAATAAAGCAGGCTGGGGTGTGTGGATGGTCCAGTATAAATTCACCAGCAACACACTACCTTTGCATCAAAGACATGCTGAGGACAATGGCTGCATTCAGAGGGAACTTTATTGTATTTTTCTGGTGTTTCCCTATTAATTTCTGCATTGTATGTGAGCATGATGTAAAATACACTTCTAGAAATCTAGTGGAATCTACTGTAAGCACTCATTTCTGTGTTTACTGCTTCCAGAAGAAATCCATTTGCAACCCCATTAACCCCCCCCCCCAAATGGAGATTGAAGTGGTGTACTAGCATACCGTTCTTTCCTGCCATTCTCACGGGAGAACAGAAGCATGCATGTGTGGGCAGGGAGTAGCAATGCTGTCCAGTGAAGCTGGTTGCTGTGTTACATCATGCCCACTGGTGTGAATGAAATATAGTGTCAGGTGCCAGAATATTGGGGGGGGGGACCCAGTTCTGTAATGCAACGGGTGCTGCAGTTGTGAACAGAACATTAGAAACTGTGACAGAAGCATTAGCAGTATAATCAGAAAAACTAAGGCAATAAACCCTGTGTCTGAAAACCCTACATAGAAAGTATGTAGGGGTCCCAAGTGTGTGTGTGTGTGTGTGTTGGGACAGGGGGGTTGTGTGTGGAAAAGCTCTTAAAACTGCTCATTTCTGTCTGGAAATCAAAGGTGGGTAATATTCCATACAATTCTAGTTGGATACTTAGCACTAAAGTCAAACCTGAGGTACAGTTCTAACAGGTGGTAGCTGCCAACCGGATAAATGTTAACCCGAATCACTAAACAACGAGAAGAACATAGATTTCAACTCAAAATAAGTGAAGCACCGAAGTGTGCCGACATTAATGTACTCAATATTAGTGTTACTAAACGCATTTGTTCAACATGCTTTTATTTGGCTTCTACTTAAATTGTATTGATCACAATAAATATCACATTGGCCAATCCTTTGCTTCTCGCAGTTACTAAATAATGGGAAAGCTGCTGGGCGGCAAAAGGGCTGTTCCCCTAAAATCTGACACACTTTTGATTTCACATGTTAGGGGAAAGGAACGCTTCCGTCCATGTCTGCGGCAGATGCAGGACCGATCCTTTTGGCAGCCCAGATCCCGTTAGTTCAAATGCACAGGTTTTAACAACTTGCCCTATGGAAGTAAGCTTGAGGGTTGTGTATGTGTGCGAGGCAGCAGGGGGAGGGGAAGTTCCAACCTTGGTTTAAACTCTAGTAAAAGAAAACAAATTTCCAGGGACAATATGCCATCTGTCTCACAGCCATGTGAAAAGCAAGCTTTTAAAAACCTAGCTGCTGCTAATGTGACATATTGAAACATTAATCACCCCCTAAGGCCAACATAATTGTAGCGCCATGTTAATTACCTAACAATTAACAGCAGTATTTCCAAGGGGCAATCAATGAATTAGCTAGTGATTTTCCCACAGACTTCAGTCTCACACTGCCAATCTGAATGCATTTCAAACTCCACACCATGGCTCATCAATGACACTTCTGGTGTATGAAATAAAAATTCATTTGCACCCTCACTAATTAGGCTCGATTATATCCCTGTGTGTATTACAAACTCTATTCATTTACACAAAATCTCTGCCACAGGCATTTTTCTCCATTTAAAATTTCATTTTCTATTAAATTATAAGGTCACCTAGAAGGAAAATGTACTAATCAAGATTTTGTCACTAATGAATTAAAGGGTTTTAATAAGCTAGCTTAATTAAGTTATCCTAATAAGTGATAATGGCTATCTACAGCCTATCAGTATTCACATACCGGTGTAGCATGTGAAATGAGCTATTTATCAACACATGGATGCATATCATGTGTGTATGAACAATACTGTAAGCTTCTGGCCTGTTCAGAAATTTCTTTCATCTGTTTTTGCCTCTCTGCTCTTGTTCCTTTCCTTTACGTATATTCCAAGATTACCTCTTGGTTTCTTTTAGAAACATTTGCCGTATAAATTCTGTGATAAATTCATATATCTCTTAGCTGCATAGAACGGGATGCATCCAACGTACAACTGTGGTCCATTAATTTTAATGGGTCTACGCTGAGTAGAATTCAGTTGGATACATTCCAAATTTTCCACATCCTGCTACCCAGATTTAATCTGTTAAATACAGTCATTAATCTGTTGCTAATTAACAATTCCCATTAACCAACATGGATTGATGTTTATTACATTGCACTTGGTTGTGATTAGTTCAGGTTTTAAAAATATTTAAACCTTATTAGGAATTTTTGATGGGGTCCCCCCCCAAAAAAGCATTAAATATATTAATTAATTAATTACACCCTTGTCAGAGACCAGGATAAGTAACAACAGTCTTAAAACACAATGCAAATATAAAACAGTAATTAAAATATCAACAGATCAATAAAAACCTTTATAACACAATACAACAGACAATAAAACCTGTGTTCAAATGAAGAGATAACTACCAAAAAGTCTAGCAAAATAAATACATTTTAATTGAGGTCTAAATGTCAGAAATGTAGGGGAGAACTGAATGAATCTCACTCAGGGTGGAGTTTCATAGGGACCACTGCTGAGAAGGCCCTGCCTCATGCCAGAACAAGCAGAGCTCTATTTTAAGCTATATAAATACCGATCAACATTGGATTATGCCTTCCTTTATTATATAGCTCTTTTTCATTCCATATTTTACCCTTGAAGGCAAACAAAAACATACCTTTCTAATTGTGTCTTCCTCTTTGCTCACCCCAAACAACCCTCCTATATATATAGGCAAAAATATACCCTTTTGTGTTCTCTCACCCATGGTGTTTGAGCAGCCTTCACCAATCTGAGGTCTACCAGATGCTTTGTACTACAGCTCCCATCAGCCTCAGCCAGGAGCTGATGGGATTTGTAGTCCAAAACAGCTAGAAGGCTGGTTGCCTTAGTGGGTCAAAACATGGCACAGGGAGTATGCGGTGTTGTTCAGTCAACACTAGAGTTGATGAAGAGAAAGAGAGATTGGAGAACGAGGTTTATTCCAGGTGTAGCTGTGGGCGCAAAGTGCTTGTGGGTTCTGTCAATCTATTCTGTCAATAGATGATCAGGGAGTTAAATAATGGGATGATTCTCCCAAAACCTGGAGCCCAAAGCAGAAAGACCAGTCATTATTTGACTGTGGTTCCAAGACATCAGGGCCAAGACCTAGAGTGGGTGCGACACAGGCAGAGAGACTTTCCCTGCACCAGCTTTTGTGAGATTTGTGCAATACCTCAGCTTCAGATAATCGCATAATTGGGAGCTTTATGGGTCTTATAGGGTCCAGGTCAGTATTGTCTACACTGGTAGGCAGCAGTTTCAGGCAGGGGACATTCACGGCTTTGCCTTGTTTCACTCACACTTTAAGACAAAGGGTTTCTCACTGTAGCAAGCTTGTAGCTGTGGCCTAGGCCAGGTGTGGGCTTAGCCTCAAACACTGTATTCCCTCATGAGTCACCTTCTGGACCCACCTGCCAGTGGAGGTTGGGGCCAGAGGCAAAAAGTGGATGAAGCAAAAGATGCAAATCTTACCTTTACATTGGTACCTCAGGTTAAGTACTTAATTCGTTCCAGAGGTCTGTACTTAACCTGAAACTGTTCTTAACCTGAAGCACCACTTTAGCTAATGGGGCCTCCTGCTGCTGCCGTGCCACCGGAGCACAATTTCTGTTCTCATCCTGAAGCAAAGTTCTTAACCAAGGTAATATTTCTGGGTTAGCGGAGTCTGTAACCTGAAGCATATGTAACCTGAAGCATATGTAACCTGAGGTACCACTGTATTAAAGCAGATGGCATTCAGTACAGTACAAGGATGCAGTTTTTGGGTGGACAGGGGGTGGCCAGGTGTGGAGGACTCCCTGGTTCTGAATGGGGTAACTATGCCCCTGAAGGACCAGGTGCACAGCCTGGGAGTCATGTTGGACTCACAGCTGTCCATGGAGGCGCAGGTCAATTCTGTGTCCAGGGCAGCTGTCTACCAGCTCCATCAGGTACACAGGCTGAGACCCTACCTGCCTGTAAACTGTCTCGCCAGAGTGGTGCATGCTCTGGTTATCTCCCGCTTGGACTACTGCATGTTCTTAATGGGGCTACCTTTGAAGGTGACCCAGAAACTACAACTAATCCAGAATGCGGCAGCTAGACTGGTGACTGGGAGCAGCCACCGAGACCACATAACACTGGGACCTACATTGGCTCCCAGTATGTTTCCGAGCACAATTCAAAGTGTTGATGCCGACCTTTAAAGCCCTAAACGGCCTCGGCCCAATATAATTGAAGGAGCATCACCCCCATCGTTCAGCCCGGACACTGAGGTCCAGCGCCAAGGGCCTTCAGGCAGTTCCCTCACTGCGAGAAGTGAAGCTACAGGGAACCAGGCAGAGGGCCTTCTCAGTAGTGGAATGCTCCCCCCATCAGATAGTAAGGAAATAAACAACTATCTGACTTTTAGAAGACATCTGAAGGCAGCCCTGTTTAGGGAAGTTTTTAATTTTTGATATTTTATTGTTTTATTATTGTTGTTGTTGTTGTTGTTGTTGTTGTTATTCTGTTGGGAACCGCCCAGAATGGCTGGGGAAACCCAACCAGATGGGTGGGGTATAAAATATTATTATTATTATTATTATTATTATTATTATTATTATTATTATTTGCAGTGCAGACAGGCAAAAGTGCTTCAAAGAATCATAGAATTGTAGAGTTGGAAGGACCAAGACCTGCAACACTTGAGGAGGGAGAAAAGCAAGGCTAGTGAGGTGTGTTGTCTTGAACCACTACATCGCACTGCAGACCAAAGCAATGAAAATCCTATCGTGTTTCCTTACAAATCGCCCCAAATCCCTGCAGAATTTAGATAAAACCTACCATGACGTTTCTGGTTTTGAAACTTCAAAATGTTGGTGGCAACTTGACTTCACACAGCCCTGATCAGCATATTACTGCAGCTAGCAAGTAAGACAGTTCCAGAGGCATTTTATTATTCCAGATGGGAGGATAAAGAGTCATGTTGTACCACTGGGATGACAACTGAAATAAGAGAAATGAATCTGCTCATGCACTTCAGATATTACTATGAGGTTCTCAAGTGTGCTTTGGCAATGATTAGCGGGAATACAGTGAAAATAACTTCTAGATATTGGTTAGAAAAGGAAAAGTTAATGATATGCTCAAAGAAGCAAACGGAAAGAAAATTTGAACTATGTTACACATAGCTTGTGATTTCAATAATTCTGCAATAAATAAATAAAACGATGGAGAGTATACAATTAATAGAACAGGAGCTATACTGAGATGTCTGAAAAGTTTGACAGAAACTTTTGCTTCTTCAGCCAAGTTAATTCCACTGAATTATCATGACTTTGAGTTGAGAAATCATTGTGTGGTGTTTGTGTGTGTGAATGCAACTCAGTGCTCCAAAAATGTCATTTTAATGACTTGATCTGGTATGTTAACTTAAAGACCATTCTTCTAACGAACAGTATGAAAAGATGGGTGGTACTTCAGTATATGAAACAGTAACAGTTTAATTCAAAGAGGGAAAGATGAAAAACACTTTCTATTGAAACAAGAAATCCTAAGCCCTCTAATTGACAAAAATACAGTATTATTATAAGTTAATTCGTCCCCCCCAATTGCTTTAATTGAAGTCACTCTTGTTCTATAGCAATAAAATAAAACTTGTTTCATATATGGATACAGAAGAGAATAATTTGATGATTTCTCCTGTTAGCTTTTGTTATGTGGATTTTTACATAATCATTACTCATAAAGTTCTGACAGATAAGTTACCCTCTTTGCTGTCATTACAAAAAAATCTCTCAGCTTCGTGGAAATGTTAATTTATTAAAATGCAATAAAAGGAACCTCCAAGTTGAACTCTACACTGCGAATATTTTATAGGTGATGCTCAATGCTCCTGTCATCTTTGCTTCAAATGTTTCCACGTTTGAAAGGTGAAATCACACAAAGTCATACAAAAATCTCTTCCCGCATGCTAGCTGTCACTATCTTCCCCCCAAGATGTATATTTTTGCTTTAAAGAGACAGGTGTATGTAATTTTAATGTCAGCACCAGCATCGCCAAAAAGTGCCCTGGCAATCAGTGGAAAGGTTTAATAGGTTTCCTGTCTTGTTCTTAATTTGCTGAAATTACAAAATCAATACTTTCAGTTGTAGCTGCTGCTACCCGTTTTACTGCTTTAAGATAAAGTCTACAAAGAAAGTAACCTTCACTTTCAATTTGTAGCACCAAGCATCAGGGTGTTCTTAGCCACTAACCAACTAGTCTGTTTTCTCTTATCCAGTAGGAGACATTCAGGAAGTGCCATGTCTCCCTTTAAGGGACACATACATCCTGAAGAGAGCAGTGATTAATAGCAGGCAAATTATGATTGGTTTGTTTGCTGCTGAAAACATCTTTGTTCATCTCTTCTAATGTCACCTCTAACACGGATGGTCTCTTATTTGTTTCTATTCCCAGTTGGGCCTATCTTGTATTTGTGGAGGTGAAGAGCCTAATAATCGGTTCTATATCGTGTATTTCTTGCCATAAGAGCAACAAGCCTTGTTCAGGTAGGCATAATGGAGGTTAATATTCTCAATAGCAAGCTGATATCCAAGGCCAGAAACAGGAAGATATAAACCATCCTGAGCCCTGCAATCAGCATGGGAGGAGAGGCCTTGTTGGTGGTGCCACTACCGGCCAGTTGACACTGAACTGTGACCTTCTCTGCAGCAGTTCCCAGTTTATGGAATGCCCTCCATGGTGAGGTCCATCTGCCTCTCTCGTTATTAACATTCAGGGGGGATTTAAGAGCAGTAATGTTCATCCAGGCCATGAGTTTAGAGAAAAGATGAGTAACAGGTAACATGACAGAGGTTTATAAAATTATGCATGACATAGAGAAAGCAAAATAAAAAAAAATCCTTCCAGTAGCACCTTATAGACCAACTAAGTTTGTTATTGGTATGAGCTTTCGTGTGCATGCACACTTCTTCAGATGCACACGAAACCTCATACCAATAACAAACTTAGTTGGTCTCTAAGGTGCTACTGGAATGATTTTTTGTATTTTGTTTCAACTACAGCAGACCAACACGGCTACCTACCTGTAAATAGAGAAACCAGATACAGAAAAGCTTTTCTCCCTCTCCCATAATGCAAGAACTCATGGAGAACCAATGAGTCTGAATGTTGGGAGTTATAGCCTAAAACAGCTGGAGGGTACGAGGTTGGGGAATGTGGTAAACCACACCATTTATGAGAAACCCTTGAGATTCTACTAATATTTTCAACTGTAATAGATACTTCCACCAGCATACATTCTTGTAGGATATTTCAAAGCATGGAAACAGCATCAGTCTAAATGAACAGCCAACAGCTATGGCAAATGAAGAGTTGACGGGGATCATCTGTGTCAGTCACTTTGCTTTGACTGGTCCTACAATCTTCCTGCATTCAGCTCAGCAGGCACTGAACCTCAAATCTATATTTAATTTGGAACGTTGCACCTTTATTCAGAAAACTTTCAACAGCCTTGCTATGATCTGAAGAACAAGGTCATGGAGACCTGTTTACAAGGAGCACCTTTTATGTGCTTGAAGGAATCACAGAGCAAATTCAAGAATATTTCGTTAACAAAATAAAATCCCCGGAAGGATCTTATATCTTCAAAAGATGGAAGGAAAGCATAAGTCTGCTGCTTGTAAGACTTTGTTTATCTTACGAATTTATCCCTGAAGATAAAAAACCATTCCCTTCAGAAAGGGTCATAAAGGGTTGGGGTGGTTGTCTTACTGAAAAACAAAGAATCTCTTCAGCCAAAACTTTTAAAAAATAAAATCTTCAGAACTGAGATAACTGAATAAAGCTAAACTACATTCTCACACTCCTTATTCCATTGCTGTTCCATTTGGAATCCAGGGAATCATTTCAGAGGCAATGGTTTCAACAATTTCTTTTTAAAACAATCCCAATGGTTGTATCATTTACCACTTCTACCCTGTCCCCTTACATCAGATGGCCTCATCACAAGGCTCCATGGATTCGGCAAAAGACAACAGGCTCTGTGTATGTGTAACTGTCTATGTATAGGTCCACTACTTGCTTTTGGCAATCTTGCTCTTAGAGTACCCTTAAAATGAATCCCATTGTGTTTAACAGAATTTACTGCCTAATATGCATGCATAGGATTGCAGCATCAAACAAGTATTTTGTATCCTATGCTGAAAATCGTTAGCAACTAAAATCACATTTTGGATGCTGTGCAGCCATTGCTCCAAGTCTGTAAAAGTCTGAATACCAGGGTTTCATTACCCTAATAACCTTGGCTTGAATTCAGACTTTGCCCCCTGTGAGCAGACAGACAATCTCCGTAGAAGGCTTCTTTGATCCAGAGGAATCTTGATGGAGGAACGAAGGAGATGCCAGGTATCTTTGTTATTCCTCTCTCTACTTGCAGTCTATACCTCCTGAAAATCTGCTTTGCAGCATTGGGGTTCAGAGTGGTGTAAGGCATGGTACTGGACCCCTGAGGGAAAGGTGCAGATTGCATCCTCACTTTCTGCCAGTGTGGACATCCAGAGAGGAACTCTGCTTAGAGGATGCTACCACTGGAGGTGGGAAGTGATTCCCACACATTTATTTGGATATTAAGCCTCCATATATCTGTATTGTTTGGAGACAGCAGGGGGAAAGGAGAAATTGGTGAACATTGCCTCCTTTTCTGCCATTGGTAGCATCCTAAGAGGAACTGAATTTAAAGAATGCTGCTGGTGGTGATGGGAGTCTGGATTCCACCCATTTAGTTGGAAGTCTCCATTTATTTGGACACTAAAGCATCCACATGATACAAAGCAATGAATAATAGGTTAGGAAGCCGAGGGCAGGCCTACACATAAGCCAGGTGTAGGGAACCCTGGGATCTCCAGACATTGCTGAACTGCAACTCCCATCATCCCTAGTCATTGACTATGCTTGCCGAGGCAGATGGGAGTTGTAGTTCAACAACATGTGGAGGGTCACAGGTTCCCCACACCTGGCATAAACCATGATAAACCTCTTCAAGCCACCATCCCAGCCTATCTAGGTGTAGCCACATGTTACTGATATAATGTGACGAGACTGTTGTGTCTCATGCTTCTTCTCACAAAATGGGAAGAAATCCTCTGGAAAAGCAGGAAAAGCTTGGACATTTTCTGTAATTTGCTCTGTGTAAGCCAAACTGTACGGTGCACATAGTGTGCAACTGTGCCTGGGTCCTCCAGTGACAACAGTCCTCTTCAGTCATCCCCCCCCCCACAGGATATGGGGAGAGTGGGGAGGCATGTTTCCTAACCCAGCCTTTTCCATTCTGTCACTGTCACTGCCCCTGCAGATCTCCATGTTCCCAGGGTAGAACGCGTGCAGTAGGAAAAATAATCTAAACATGGAGGCTAGATTACTGCAATGTTTTATATATGGAGCTGCCTCTGAAGACAGTTCAGAAAATTCAGCCGGTGCTGATCAGCCAAGTTGCTTATCGGGGCAAGACAGTTTGAGCATATTACACCTATCTTGGGTCAACTGCACTGGCTGCCAATTAGTTTCTGGGCCTGATTCAAAATGTTTGTTGTAAAGCCTTCAATATTGCAGGACTGCAATACTTCAATAGCCACCTCTTCCCATATGAATTGGCCCAGCATAAGTCCCTTCTTTGTGTGTCCCCGCAAGAGGTCTGGAGGGTGGCAACACGATAACGGGCCTTTTCTATGGTGGCTCCCTGCTTGTGGAATGCTCTCCCAAGGGGGGTTTGCCTGGCACCCTCCTTACATATATTTAGGCACCAGGCAAAAATATTCCTCTTCTCCCAGGACTTTGGCTAATTAAACAATCTATGGCCTTTTAAACTATGTGTGGTGAGGGGGTTATTGGTTTATTTGTTATTATGTTATTATTCTCCTGCCCTGGGGGGGGGGGGTAGGCCATGAACCAATGGCTTCAAGTTACAAGAAAGGCGATTCCGACAATATCAGGAAGAGTAAAATTACTCTTAAAATTAAATATTCAATGACGTTTCAAATTTAGAACACTATTACAAGTTAGAATTGCAAATGAGGTTGAGGCAGAGAGATCACAACTTCTATATTTTATGAATTTTTACTACTTTTATTGTAGGCTATTCCTATCTCCTTTGGGGGAAAGGAGTGGGATATAAACAATTTCAAATAAATAAAAATAAAATGTGTAAGAGTGGCAATGTTTGACATAATGCAGAAACATTTGTGTTGACACAATGCTGTGTCAAATTTTCAGCTGGCTGTTGGAAATGGGGGAGAAATTTTTAATACATAAACATTTTGAAAACTGAACGCAAAGTTCCACAGGTTGTTTGCATTAATGTATTAATGCCTTAATGTTCAGGTAACAGGAGCAGTATTCGGGAGAAAGTTGGAAAAGCAAGATCTAGAAAGAGTTTTGAGAAAATTGAAACACTTTAGTATGGTAAGGAATTGCAAGAGAATTTCAACTGACAGGCAGCTAGCTATACATGTCAGACCTGAGCTGCTAATTTTTTTATAGGATATAAGACGGTGACTCTTCCCTCCCTTTTCCCCTTCAATATCATTGTAGCTACACACGTCTAAAGGACTGGCATTCTAAGCTGCAAGCAGGACACACGCTGTTGTTAACTGCACTCTAGAAAATCTGCAAAATACCACTCTTGAACAACAAACCATGATCCTCAGAAGAAAGGCTAATGTACCTGTAATGCACAAACACATTCACCTTGGCACTAATGTTTGATAATTTTTGAATAATTTTCATCGGTAAAGAATGCACTTTGTAAAATGGCAGGCTGCTTTTAGCGGGATTTTTCATTTCGCCCCCACAAAATAAAACCATTCTCAAGTTGAACCTCCAGATACTAATGTGTTTAAGTAACAGTGATTATAACTAAAGTTGCATTTCTTTCTGCAGTAGACTTAATTCAAAACTTTTGGGGCTTTGCCAGTCAGAAACAGTTTCACCGAAAAGCAGAATGGCAACATGAGAGGTGGTTTGGCAGTACGAAAACAGGGAAGAGCAGGTTTGTTTTCCTGTGACACCTGTGTTTTTATCATGCAGAATTCTGTTCCATTTTTGTAATATGCATTCAGGCATTCAGTTATTATGAACAGTATAAAACAGTCAAATAATTCATAGTAATAATTTAATTTAATTTAATTTAATTTAATTTAATGTATTAAATTTAACACAGCTTAAGACCATTGCTGAATACATTTAAAACCCATTGCTTTCAATGGGTCTGTTTTGCATAAATTGGGGGCTGTTAACACGTATCTCATATTGCAGTTTATTTTAAAAATGAAATCTACATTTCTGATTCAACATAATGTAGAAGAGCACTGTGTTATTCATAAAGTGAAACTGTTTTTATAACTAGTATGCAAAATCAAGCTAAAATTTCTTTATGCCTAAATTTCGAAATGTAGTCTAGCCTATGTATCTCCTCACTCTCAATAAGACTTGTTACCATCTGTAGTTTGATTTCCAAACGAAAGCTTTTAGAATACCCCTAAAGTGAGCTTATATTACAACACAATCCTTAGCATGTTTACTCAGAAGTAAATCCCATCATGTTTAATAGGACTTGCTGCTTATTACTGTAGTTCAAGTCTGCTATCCTGGAGCCAGTGAGGTTATTTAAGTCCCATTGTCTTGAATGATATTTTGTCAGTCTATGTGCAGGATTGTAACCCAAGGAATCTAGCTTTGAAAATCAGCTGAAGAATCTAGTAAGTAACATTCTTCCTTTAGAAATTTACACTAAGCAACACATCTCATGCTACAATTTCCTTTAAAACATTAAAATGTCCCCATTAAGAAGTACCAGAAGAAAAAAAACAGTTCATAGAGATGGTGCTTTAAATTACCGATTAATTCAAATCTGTTTGATAAGCTTTAAGAGCACTAATTGATATCAGACAACATCTCTGAGGCTACTCTGCTACAAGTACCACTGAATATATAATGTCACAATTATCATGAAATATTATTAATGGAACATAATCTTAAATGTTCAGCATAGATTTCATATTAAGGTAGACTAATGAGATATTTGAGAAAGTTCCCAACTTTCCACGTGCCCATTTTTAATGCTTAACAGCACAATCCTATGCACGCTTACTGAGTGTGTATAGGATTACAGCATTAAATTGTTAATGAATAATTAACATTTTAAATATATCTTACACTCCCAGTTGCACATAGTTGTAACCATATCGTGAAAGTGCAAAATATTTAAATGATTTTGCATGAAGTATGTTGCTGTTTCACACAATAATAGGAAAAGTTGCGCATTGTGAAAATAGAGCTGGGCGATCTGATGTTTTATAGGGACGCTGTTACTGCTGCCAGTCTGTATGTTGATGAAATGAGAAATAAGCAAGGGGGGGGGGGTATTTTCGCAGTATGCTTTGAAAGATCTTCGCGAGAGCAGCCCTGTGTAGACAAATGGGTCTAACATTGTTCAAATATAACCTTTTCTTTGTTTGGAACAAAGAAGTAGAAACTCTGGAGCTCGGACCATTAACATCCAAGTTTCTAAGCTTGCAGACACGCCAGCAGTCCCAGTACAACATCCCTACAGTGCTGGTAAAATACCACATTATGAGACACACTAACCTGATGCGAGAGACTATATATATACTCTGTTCTAACTTAAGTGCCTATTTGGAGATACAGCAAGTCTTAAGGGTCAAGTGATTCATCCGATACAGCTCTGCAAAAAATTTCATGCTGTTGAGTGTTTAATAAATATTCCGAATGTGTTACAGGCAGGCGGAATATAAAGGGCATGTATACTTGCTATTACTATAGCATTAGATTGCTTTTTTTCCCCTCACTGTCCTAAAAAGTAGCATTGAAACAAACGTTGCACATTAGTGGGATTATAAATACAATGGTAAAATTAAATTTGGTTTTAATCTATAAAGGGGGTTGTCAAGCCATACTATTAGTTTCCTGCTTTTGTGTGACGCTCACCAACATCTTTTTACCATTGCAATCGGAACAAGGAAAATGTTTCTTAGGTCTCCTTTGCTATAATCCATGCAATATAGGGTTTTGCAATGCTCCACAGAGTCTTCCCTAGTATATTAACTGGGCAATCCTGTGCACATCTATGCAGAAGAACATTGATATCTACAAAGAAGAAAGCCCCAATGATATCAATGGGAATTGGTTCCAGGTAGGGCAGTTTGCATTTAAAGGATCCATATTGTCTGAAACAATCTGCAAACTGAAACATAGCGATCCTTCAAAATTCTCACATCTCCAAATCTTGCAATGCTGTTCTCCAACCAAGTCATGAGTACAAAAATGCATATACTAGGGTACAGTGTGTATAAAATGCATATATTAGTGACAATAACACACAAAAATGCATTATGTTAGGGGGCATTTCTCTGAAAAATGTGTATATTAGGCAAAATTGCACACAAATATACAAATTAGAAGAAATTCGCTGATTAATCTTAATGAGGACTTCTTTTTAAATAAAAATCACACAAACTAATGTGGAAATGTGGAGAATTGAAATTGAGATTGGGAAAATGAGAAACTGTGAGAACCCAGAATTGTCAGATTTGTCCATCCTTCCTTGTAGGAACGTCTATTTTATGATTGCAGTCAAAGGAAAGTTAATGAAAGCTGCACACTTGAAAGTCCCATTGAATTCTATGGCACTGACTTCTGAATAGACACACATAGGATTGATCTGTATTAAGTAGTGCTGAAATCTGCTCTTCAGATTCTCCAAAGTTTTCTTCCCATCCAAAATCGTTTTCTGTTTTTCTGACTATTCTCTGGGTACTTAAGAATTTCTTCAGAATTTTGTAGGGTGCAGAGATTTGAGTTTAGGTTTTATCATTTTGAGGTGGCCAAAGGCAGGTTCCTTCCCCCCTTTCCATTAAAACTTGATCTGGAAGTCTAAAGCCTTCCCATTCCCAGTTGCCCTCACTTCCTGAAAGAGTCCCATGGGAGGAGTTATATCAGGATATCTTCCCCTGGGCTTTAATTGAGGTACAAAGTGCAGAGCACAAGAGAGATGATTTGTAGAATGAAAAAAAGGACGTTCACAGGTAGTGATTGATGATTCTGACAATTTTAGGTTCTCTCTGTTTCTCATTTTTTCCAATCTTAAATTCAGTTCTCCATATTTATGCAGTAATTTGAGTTTTTTATAATTAAAAAATCCCTGTGAAAATGCTTCAGCATTTTAGTACAAATTTGTCCTAATAAACACATTTTTGTATGCACTCCTGACAAATGCACACATTTTTGCAAGTAATATGCCCTTATCCAATGCATTGTTGAATGTCATTTTCACTCATATGTGCATTTATGTGCACACTTTACCATAATGTATGCACTGGTGTATATATCGCTTGGCTGGAGAACTCACTGCAAAATTCAGAAACATGTGAATTTTGAAAGATAGCTGTGTTACAGTTGCTCTGCCAAGTGCAAGTTGGGTGAGTTTGCCTTTAAATGCAAACTGGATCAGAAATCTGCCCCACCCTTATGACAGCCCTCAACCACCACAAAAGTGAGGCAAGCAGAGCAAAAGAAACTTGCCCCCGCACCCATGAGAATTTCACTGAAATTTTCTCTTCCATTTGCACATTTTTGAACGCAGTTTCTTTTCACATTAATGGATGTGTGGTGGTTCAAAAATGCAGCAGAAATTTCTGGTGTAGTACTGGTGTCAAGGCAAACCAGTTAGTTTAAAACAGAAACACACACACACACACGGGCTCAAAGGCATATTGGTATGCTCAACAGGAAGTTTTATGTGTTTCTCTCACAAGCTCATTGCAAACACATTTGCTAAGTGCACAGCTATAACAGGGTAAAAGAATGCAAATGGAATAAATTGCTCATGTTCATGATGGAAGGGTATTGTTGCTTGAAATAAAGAAAGTTAATATAGTATAGTGGGGGGACAACAAAACAAGCATTGTTTTCCTATTTGATTGCATATGGCAACTCAATGAAATCCCACTGAAGGCTTTTTATCGGGGCACATGAAAGGAGTCAGGCCATTGTTTTTGCATATTGCCATCACTCAGCTGTTACTCTAAAGGAAGTCAACCGAGTCATTTATGTAAAAGTGTTTCGGGTGAAGTGGAAGTTAAGGGGATGCTTGAAGCATAGTGGCACTTCTCTTCCCAGCTGGCATGCATTTCCTACGACACACTGCATGGGAGTAGCATAGGTGCTCATGTAAATGGTATTTCAGGATCTGCGGTCTTTGTTTACAGAGATAAAACAAAACTGCCATCTTGATTACGCTGTTTTGTACTCCAGAAAAAGGTCTATAAGCAGCACCGAAACTTAACCAAAATTTCAAATGGCACACACAGCACACAGAACAAGAAGGGGTTTCAAGCGAGGAAGACTGCCTACACTTCCTTGACAGCATGTCACATTGAACTATGGGGGAACCTACATTTAAGTAAGGACTGATCTATTGGTCCCATTGACTTCTGTAAGGCTTAGCAAATTTGGGCCTGATCCATTACAGCAGGTCTTATCATTAATTCTTGATTACCAGTTCCTTATGGTCTGTTTCATATGGAAGTATGACATATATCTATTTCAGCTCTTCTCCCCCCCCCCTTTTAAAATAAAAGGCTGCCATCTGAGGCAAAATCTGTTCCTAAGCATACTTACTTGGAAGTAAACCCCACCACTACCACCATTCATACAGTACGAGCCTGTTAAGATTTCTCTTTTTCTTTTACCCAAAAAGAACCAAAGAAAATAAGATTCCTTCAGAATAAATTGTGCTTATCCACAAACACGATTTTTATTGGTTCATAAACAACACGGCACAAAATTAAACGTGTAAAATGCAATATGTATAAAACGAAATAATTTAAAAGATTGCATTGCCTGCAGTTTTAGCTATCCGTGTATTTATAATTTGCAAAGAAAATTCTTTTGTACCACTCTTCTGACTGACTAGAATAGGTGTCATCCTTTGATTTATTGATGTCTTTGCTAATGCTCCCCCAGTGCGGCCCACACCTTCCCCTCTATCCCTATCCTGCTCCTTTATTTCTGCTTGTCACTCTTCTGTTTTTAATGTATGTGGCTAATAAAATCAGTTTTATTAGTCACATATTCTACATCCATTCCATTCCATTTCATGAAGTAGCAACTGGGAGGGGAAAGGGGGGGGGGATCAGCATCACCACAAAGCCACAGTCTTTTTCTAAACTGTAATAAGGCGAATCTGCTCATACTATTATAAACATCTTACCTTCAAACCAGAAAGCAGATAAGGGTCTCATTTACAAAACATCACTGCAGTCATTCCTATGGGCCCATCAAATATTGAGGCTGAGACTGGGTGGCCACAGAAAGCAAGCACTGAAAACTTTATTTCCTTCCTGAATTATTCCACATATTAGAATTGTTTGGTAACAAGACTGGGCTTTTGAGGGGGGGGGTGCCACAGTATTGCAGATAAGGTTGTAATTTTCCATCATACAAGATTGGTCAGCATTAGTTCTTATTAGTAACTGAATCCATAATTTCCAGTTTTAGGGAAATGCTGCCTTCCAATTTGATGACGCCTTTCTGTATGTATACAGAATATTGCCAGTATTGTTGCTAAATTTGACATGGCAAACTGGAGGGCAGCAGAGATGTTGCAAATCCATATTCCACAGAAAGGTTATACCGTAAAATTTACATTTTCCATAAAGTATAAGAAGCCACCATTTTCTGTAATCCCACAGCAGCAAGGAAATGGTGGTACAGAAGAAAACGACCCTATCAGACACATTTCATCATGCCTGCTATCCATCGCTATCTCCTTTCCCCAGCATGATTATCCTATATCTTCCTTCTCTCTCCCCCCACCCGACCTAGAAATATGCTAATTTTTAGATAAAAAAAATAAACTGGTTATCGAGCAAAATAAAAATAAAAATGGTTAGTACCGATTAGGCCACTAAGGTATCTCTCAGCAAATGCTTTCTGATTTAAAGAAAAGGCTACTAAAAGTATAGAATGGATGCCTCTAGCACACAGTGATGCATGTATTTCTTGGTGAAGGCACAATAGAAAAGCTGTATCCTAGAAGTAGACGACATAAACATGGAGCAGGGATCCTGCAGTGGTCAGTATGGTGTTTTTATTTCATGCTGAAATTGCCATATCTTAGATACACATTTGTGTCATCAAACCCATTTAAGCTAACTACAACCATTTTCCATTTTTGTACTGCTTCAGCCTTTATTACGTGGGTTGTTGTATGTGTGTGTGTGTGTGTGTGTGTGTGTTTACACTTCAGGCAAATATGTGTATTGGCATATTGGATTTAGGCACGCATCTCCCTTGTAAATAATGCCACTTCGCATTTTGGTTTGGGATGCTACTTTCCTTGAAATATTGCATAAGAAAAAGAAGCTCTTGCATAGAAATGTGGAGGAAAAATAAGATACAGATCATATAGATATGGGTGGAACGGTATAGGCAATAAGTATCCCATATGGGTGTTCATTCAGGCTAATGATGTAGTAAGGACTGTAAGTTTTCAAGTTCTATTGCATACAACACCTGGGTGTTAAACTGGTCCTAATTTTATGGATTGTTAATTTCCCGAAAAGGATTCACCACAGCTATTCTTGAATATTGTAGCTACTGTTTTCTATTGATGTTGTGTGTTACTTTTAATTTAAGGATTTTTTTTTTAAAGTACAATTGAAGATTTCTGTGTACAAGCTGCTATTAAATTTGATGAAATCTATGATCAGCTGCACAATAGGAACCTATTAAGGCTGTATAATGTTCTAATTGGTAATATTTAATAGGGGGATATGAAAAGGCTATTGCGTATGTTGGTCGTTTTTTTTTTTTTTTTTTTTTTTTGAAAAAAGCCATAACTTGGTAGGGAAAGTTTTGTAATATATCTTGAACCAGATTAAATTTGCTTATACCTGCAATTATGTACAGTAACAACAACGCACCAACCGTTCTAAGTGCTTCCATCCTTTTAAAAATCCAAAGGAAATTGTATCTAGGTAACACTGCCACCTATTGTTTAAATCTTATAGCAACACCATTGCAGTTTCTAGAGCTCATTTTTGGAAATATGCTTAAGAGATGCTTAAAATGCCATGTTATCTTTGCTTAGTTTTTAAGGGTAGGGAAGTATTAGGAAATGAGATATAAATTAATGCTGACAACAATATAACCTGTTAAAATCATTGTAATATGATCAATGTTTTATGCAGTGTTGATTGTGAGCATAATCACATGTGAAGTATTAAACAAAGATGTGCTCAAAGTCAGAATTTAAACTTTTTGCAGTATAAGCATAACAGGTGTCTAAACTCAAATTTCCATTGTTTCTAAGTGTAAGAAACCTAAATATACCCAAGTTGTCTTTCTTTCTTTCTTTCTTTCTTTCTTTCTTTCTTTCTCTCTCTCTCTCTCTCTCTCTCTCTCTCTCTCTCTCTCTCTCTCACACACACACACACACACACTATCCAGTTTTGTAGTAAAAGGTTAATCAGATACAGGTTTAAATTATGCACTGCGGCCGTCAATCCTATCCAACTCCAAAGAGTTCCATTAAGTTCAAGGCCATTAATATCCAGCAAGAAAATATTTGGGCCTATGCATTAATAAGAAAACATTTTAAATAAATGTACAATTACTTTAGCACAAGCTGTAAATGACAAAGGATGGAAAACAAAATTTCCTGTTAGTTGCAAGGAAGTCAAACAAAAATTCAACATGTCTATGTAAATACAAAACACATGTGATAATACATCAGCCTGGAAAAAAATATTTCAGAGCAAATAGGAACCTGCATACAACTATATAAAGTACTATCAAAACTAAGCATAAGAAAATGGAAAACTACTTACATTACTTGGAAGCCAAATTGCACTGAAATATTTGTTCAATGACATTTTGGTGTCTGCTTCATAACTAAGGGAAGCAGATATGTATTTCACATTGCCAGTTTTACATGCTAGACCCTCAAAAGAGTTGGAAGCCTGCTTTAGAGTTTAGAGGGGAGATGCTAATTTATATTTATTCTTAAACCGTTCAGACCTAAATGTAGCTACATTTCAAAGATCATCATATAGAATACTAGGAAAACAGAGTCTTGAGACAGCATTAGAGTTCAGTTTAAATAGGAAAAAACATTCCAATTTAAAGATTGTTCTAGTACTATAAAAACCTTTACCAATATATAAATATTTGAATTAATAATACTGTGTTTTAAATCAGACTCATTCCTAGCTTGTGAAAGTTTTGACTGGCATGCATCAAAATAACACACACAAACACACACACACACACACACACACACATGTATTCCATGACACTTTAATTATTTTGCTGCTACAGAAAGTTACCTATCAAGCCATTCTCACAGAAGCAACCCGATAGTCAAGCGATTATAGTTTCAATACAACAAACAAGCCAGTAGCAAGCTTCAAACCTGTTGGCATTACAAAAGCAACTGATATATAGTATTTCCTTCTCAGTGCAGTATCATTTTCTCTGTACTGTAATTCCTAGGTTTCCATTGCACTGATGTTGAAATTGAAGAGGAATGAGAAGCTGTTGTATAAAACCTAGAAAAAGAATTTTGCACACAACTTTATCCTTAAACCGGTTAAGTCGTATCCCTTGAACAATCTATGAGAAGATGTCAGTTGTAATACTTCCAAATCAGTCCAAACAAAGTCTCTTTAATTTTGATGAAGCTTATTTGAAAGCCAGTACATTTAGGCTCACATCCTAAATTGTCAGCATATCTGATCATTGTAAGGTTTTATTAAGTCAATGACAAAAACCTAGATCGTATTCAGATACCATTGCATGTTTATGTATTTTAAATATGTATAATTTTGCATTCACATATGCAATTGATTCAGTTATTTTACCATAGATTGGTGGATTTTAACTACCAATAACTAGGACACAACTAATGCAGATTAGGGCCTTGAAATCTAAAAAATTAAAGAACTGTGATGCATTCAGTCAGGTTGTGGTGGTGCATAACACTTGTTGGATTTTGAAAAGCACCTGTGAACCCTCATTTGCTAAAACCAACAAAACTTATTTCACCATAGAAAAGTTCTAATACTTGGCTTTCTGTTGTACTCCCCATTTCTTACAGGTGACATGCAGAATTTAACCAGACATTTAAACATTTAAAGCTTTTGAAACACGATTGTGAACCAAGGAGCGAAGGCAAGAGACAGTGAACTGAAAAAAATAATAGTTTGAAGCTTGCTAAAAGGACCCTTGAACATAACTCATGAGGTGGAAACTCACAATTTAGTATGTGAGAAATTAATAAATTTCCCTCTTTCTAAAAATACGTACATTCAAATTTGGAAGAAAGAGGACATTAAGATTTCAGAAGCTGGGTATCTAATTAGTGGATTTCATTCTGGCATACAGTTGAAGGCAATTCAAGAAAGATAAATTTGTGCATATTAATAGTAAAGAGCACACTTGTTAGCAGGGCTTGTATGCTAGCAAGGGTAGCAAAATCTAGCAAAAGTACAATTTTACAAAAGCAGAAGAGGGATGGAAAATAATGCCTCTGAGATGAGCTGCCCTTGAGAACAGATACTACGTTCAAATGCATTTTAAAATGCATAGGAAATATGGTTATACTCCAATAGCTAACATCATCATTACTTTTATATCTTAGCTTTACTAGATCATTGCTTTAAATGAGCATCACAAAAGCAATGGAGCTTTCGTCTCCACATTACATTTTCTTGATAATCATTTTCAATTTCCCCCCCTCCTTTCCATGTCATCATTTTAATGTAAATCTTTTTCTTTTCAATAAAATGAAATGATTAAGTAATCCTGCTTTTTGCATGATTAAAGATGACAGATAGGCTTGGCTGGATAAAAATCAAGGCTCCTTGCAGAATCTGTGCACCTCACATGTCAGAATCCTTCCAGTTTGCTTAGTACTAATGACAGGACAGGGCGGGGGGGGGGAATTACCATGTCCACAAAGTGTCTAGAAAGAATAACAAGCTACCAAGGACCTACCTTATATTATCTACAGCTTCAGATAAATAGTTCCTTTAAATCATTTTCTGTAATTAACCATCAATGAATTGTTTTGACAGAACATTAACAGATCAGTGACTACTGCAAGACTGTTTAATAGCATCCTATACAACACCCTGAGAAAAGCAATATAGGAAGAATATTGAACATAAAACACCAAAGAGCTTAAACTGTGTTTTTCTTCATCAAAATTCCAATAGCTAAATATGATTTGATTTTAAAAAAACAGGGAGGGAGGGAAGAGAGACTTCTGGCATTTATCCATGTTTATTTCCTTTTAACAACCCTATGTTAAATATGCCTTCCCTATGTGCAATATGCATTCATCCTTTTGGGACTCAGACATGTAAACTAGAAAGGGAAATTGCAGTTCAGTACATACATACATACCACTATTGTCTCTAGACCCAAAGCAATCCTAACAAGTCCATCTCTGACCTCCTGTTAACCAGCCTCTTCTAATTAATTCAGCATGACATTGAAACTATCTGTTAAAAATCTTCCTTCCTTCCTTCCTTCCTTCCTTCCTTCCTTCCTTCCTTCCTTCCTTCCTTCCTGTAAACATTCCTGAAGCTAGGGTATCTTGTTGTTGTTGCTGCTGCTGCTGCTGCGAACAGCCATTAATCTGCTATCACATACTTGGGTTTGCAAAAGGACCACCTCCCTATGCATTTTGCCAGATCAGACCATAAATACCACAACATTCCCTGGCCTAAGTTTTGTAGACATCTGTATCATGGTAGCACTGCATTTCTCTTCTTTGACAGATGAAATTACTATTCTTTGATTATTATTTTTTTACTGCCCCCCCTTCCCTTCCCCCTTTACTGATTATGTTCTGGATGGCAAAATTTGGGCCACAAAATGCTAATTTCTAACCTAACACCATGACAGCAATCACAGCCATCACAAGGATGGAATAAAGAGAGCAATCTAACATCCAGGGATATGAATTTCTGATCAGTGGCTGGCAGACTGCCGTGAAAGCTTACAGTAATCCCATTGGACAGCTCGGGTTGATGAAGCCTGGGAACAGGCAGCCACAATGTAGGGTAGTTCACAATTGCAAGCATTTGTCCATAATTTAAAGCTATATGAGAAGTGGAGAGTATTCATCTGAACAACAAGCTGTAATTTAACTAGAGTAACATTTACATAGTTTTTAACCCATTATGTCCTTTTGTCACACTGAAATTTCCTTCTTTAAATGTGTGTGTATGTGTGCACAAACACACACAACCGCACACACACATTCTCTATATTAAATGCACATGAGAAACATCTAGAAAGCCCAGTTATCACTTAGGCATATTAAATTTCATTGTGTAATTTCACAAAAATCAATGTTGTGTTTTAAAGTATAAAGAGCTTTAATCATGAAATATCTTACTTGCATTAACAATGCAGTGAAGTCAATGGGGTTTTCCACTGCATAAGCAAATATTACTTAGGAGTTAATTCTGACACCTTTACTTACAATGGATAGTATTTTATTGTAGGCTATGCACAAGTCGAGTACTCACCGAAATTAAATCCAGAGCTTTGCAATTCTAGTGAATGCTATTATACTGGATACATTGCTACAAACTCATTTTGACGGATACAAAGAGGTGGATGGTATAAGCAGGAGCATTAGTCATTGACTTCTATGGCGAATTGTTCCCAATTCCATTTGATGTAAGTAAGCAGCTGGCCATTTGAGGCTTAAACTTATCAACATATGAACCCACCTGATTCTGGGTGAGGCTATACTGATCCAGCTACCCCCATATTGGCAATGCTTCTGTAAGGTGGCATGCAGAACTGTTTCCCCAAATGTCTTCCTGAGATCCCATTTTAACTGAAGATGCAAGGAATTGAAGCTGAGGCCTCCTTCATTCAATACTACAGTTCTTCTCAAGGATGCACTAGAGATCCTTGGCTGGTTCAGAGAGATTAGGCCTGACTAAATGGATGGCGAATACTGTGAAATATTTCTTCTTGCAATCCAAGTATTCACTTTGATTGCACAAAGAATTCCAGGGGTTTCTGGATAAGGTAGGGCTCCCCTGCTAAGAAGGCCTTCTGCATTAACCTCCCAGAAGGGGGACAGCTCTGCAAAGAGCTCCACCCACCCTTGACTTGAACAATGAAGGTGACAAGTACAGAAGGCCCATGGATGCTCTGGTTCAGGGAAGCCTTGTTTGAACACTGTGGCTTGAATCCTAAGATAAATTAACTTAAGGAAGTTCACAAACTACATGTTCCCCAAACCCACTTTTTCTCTTAGAATGTTCTTTTGAGGACCAGGAGACCGTGGTCCATGAACTTCCTTCTTTGAACTTATTTAAAACTGAAATCCCATATACTTAAATGGAAGGGAGAGCCATTGAGGTCAGTGGGGCTTAATTCTGAGCGCACACACACACAGAGAGAGGATTGTACTTTAAGTTAACTTCTTTTAGAACAGACATAGGCAAACTTGGCCCTCCAGATGTTTTTTTGAGACTACAATTCCCATCATCCCTGACCACTGGTCCTATTAGCTAGGCATCATGGGAGTTGTAGGCCAAAAACATCTAGAGGGATGAGATTGCCTATGCCTGTTTTAGAATGTTCAGTGCTATTTGGGGCAGTCCCTCTTTGAATGAATTTATTATTTTGGTCACAGACCAGTTCCAGCCCACATACAATATCAAGGAAGTCATAAAACATGATAGGGATAGATTTGAATTTACAATTAGGTATTAACAGGGACAATACAGATATAGCAACAGTTAAAAAATATATAAATTAAAACTTAGCGGTCCCTCTTTCTTTTAGGAAGACCTCCTGCCCACCAGTGATCATTTCTGGAGACCACAGGTGGCTGTAGAGGCACAAGATGGATGGGAAACTTTCTAAGGATCCAAGCAAATCTTTTTTAAAAAAAATTCTACAAAAGGAGGGCAGGGAACATTTTCTATAGCACTATGTGAAGTAATTTGCATTAGAGAACTCACCAAAATGCAAGCAGTCATATTAAAGATATTGCTTGTAATCAATAGTTTCTCCCTACTGATTTCAAGCATGTTTTAGCATTTTAGCTTTTGTATGTTTTAAAGTAGGGTAGTATTTTTTTAATGATCTTATTGTTTAATCTTCTTGTAAACTGCTTTGAGTCTTTTTTTAAAGCAATCAAGCAGTGTATGAATTTTATTACATAAATAAATAAATAAATAATGAGAACAAATATTCAAGAAAAGTAGACAAAATATATATCGCTATTAGATACACACATACTTATATGCTGAGGACTGAAGGAAGCTCTTGCATTAAGTGATAAAAATTGGTTCTTATTATTTTTATTTTGAAAACCATGGCATCTATGGAAAGTACAGCCATTAGAATCTATTCTTTTTAAAAACAAACAAACTCCATTAAGTTCACACTAAATTATGTACTCCAAAAATACCTACCAAAATTCTTTCTACAAGCTTTCAGCAGAACCAGGCTTTGGATACTGCAGGTGGACATCCTCCCGTTGCGTCTTCACCATCTTTCAGTCCAGTCTATCTAATTTGAACTGTAGGCAGCTTCATTCTGTATTCTGTTAAGAATGATGTGGATGCTGAAGGAATGTTAAATTATACAACCTGGTGGAAATGTTCAGCCTGGCATACAAATGCATAATATATACAAATGTATGGACTTTGCCAAACCATCCAATTCTTCCAACTGTGAATTCATCATAAGGCAAAGGTGTGGAACTTGTGACTCTCCAAGTATTGTTGGACTGTAACTCCCACAATCCTGGCTTTTTGCCATCCTGGCTACAGCTGATGGGAACAGGTTCCCCATCTTTGACATAAGGTCAAGAAGGACCACAAGATACACATAGTGCCCACATACCAGCAGATTTTTTTAAGGTGTCAAATTTAATATGACATTTATTATATGAGCCTTATGCACTTTTATTTCACCACTGTCACTTGCATTGTATGGAATCCAGTGCCTCAAGAAGTTGTGGTGTGCATTAGATAAAAATGCACACAGGATAACTTAGCAATAACTATTAGATGTGATACTAAAATGTGCTGCACATTCAGAAGAAGTGCAGAGTGCAAGAGAGTGCTTCTGCACATGTGCAAAGCGCATAGAATGCTTCTGCGCATGCGTGAAGCCTGCAGAACACTTCGGCGTGTGCACATGGAGCAAAACCCGGAAGTATACACTTCTGGTTTGCCGCATTCGCAACCCAAAAAGCCGCAACGTGAAGCAAACGCAACAAGAGGTATGACTGTATGTTGTCTTTCATTTGCTTACTAGCATTATCATTTAATAGAAGGATAAGGACTGAGAATATGTTGAATGAAGTTGCCTGTTATGCAGCCACGTACTGGAACAGGAGTAAAAGAAAGAGATGTCATTTTGGAGGAATATGTGTTGGCAAAGTCCAAGTAGCATGAGAGTTCAAATGTAGCCGTCAATCCAATGTTTCCCAGTCTGCTTTTGCTCTTAGAACTGGCCATCCACTGGGAAGGGGAAGGTGCGTAACCCGTTCAATATGACTTTAGTGGCTTCTTGCGTTTCAGTTTTAGCCCCTGTGTCTGAATTATGCCATATTTTCACCACGGAGGATGCCTTCTATTCTAAATAGAAAGAGAAATGGGAGATATATTTATTGTTCTGGTTACCCACAGCTTTCCTTTCTACCCTCTTTTGAGTCTACCTACCAACTATCATCAGTCAGATACCCACACCCCTGATCCAATCTTCGCAATATGGGAGATGTTCTATATTAGGCAAGAAGGCAGAAAGCAATACATTAAGCACAGGCTGCCCTGCAAATCAACAGGATGTGCTGGTTATTTTTATTTTTAATTTAAAGAGTGTTTGTTGTTACCTTCTATTCACAGATTTTTCAGAAGCACAGGCAAACCACTATGCTGGCATGCATACAACATTTTTGCAGGCCCCATTGGAAGCTTCTGAATAGACAAACTGTGATTTGGTAGTTTTATCGTACATTCCTAAGGTCTCAAGCAATTCCTATTAAGGGCAAAGTAAATTGCATATTACTTATGTAATGACTTGTCCTGTTCTATGTTTTTGTTAGCAGTATTTTATTGAAAGATTAAGTGTTATTTTCCATTACATTCTTAAAAATCCTTCTGCCTCTCTCCTTGTAATTCTCTAGCATTCCTGACATGAAAACAAAAGAAAATATCCAAGAAGAGGATGAGCTCAGACAAGAGAGAGAAAAGAAAAACAGCAGAAAACTTGCCGCATTTTAAAGAGGAAATGCAATTTACTATCTATGTAGTTGAGGATTCATAAAAAGCCGGGCTATCATGTCTGACTAGGGCGGACAGGGAATATATATAAGGGAATGTATAAGGACAGGGAAGGTGCAGCCTTTCAGATGTTTGTTGCACTCCAACTCCCATCATTCCTGACCATTGACTTTGCTGGCTGGGGCTGATGGGAGTTGTAGTCCAACAAACATCTGGAGGACCACAGGTTCCCATCCTTAGACTCAGGGCAGTTTAGACTTCCAGAAGAATTATATAGTGAAGCTTTGCCTGGATTTTAGCATTTCAATGTGTAAGACAGAATAGTATGTTTTAATCTCTCACCCAAGTTCCATGCCTATGAAGTGAATAGGGTTTTTTGTGGCGGGGGAGGGGAGGCAGCATTTTAAAAGTTATCCCTCACTTACAGATGTATGGAGACATTCTACTGTTCGTATATAACCCAAAGATAAGAAGAATGCTGGATGGGCATTCTTAATCTCAGGACCAATTCACACATACATTGAAATGTTGGGGGGGGGAGCATACAACCAGTTGTTTTTGGACTACAACTCCAATCTTCCCTGACTATTGATTATGCTTCCTGGGGGTGATGGAAGTTGTAGTCTGGCATACAGCAATGTGAACATACTGTAGGTTATTGTTGTTATAAGACCTTTAACCTGATTTTATATTATACAACTCCAAATAATTCAGGACCATCCTAAAACATTCTAAAATAAAAATTAGAAACAAGTATTCGAGCCTATCAAAAATGAAGTGTACTTCACTGTGTGTACCCATGGACACATGATACCCAAAATAGTAATTTTATTGTGTAGCCCATAACCATATGAAATCATACAGCAAAATTTAAATATCATTAAAATGTGAAAGGAAAAAGTAAGGAAGAAATGGGAAGTACAGTTATTCATGAAATTTATACACTGATTGTAAAAACCTCACAGCGGTTTACAAAAGGATAAATCAATAAGATCAAGAGAAATATACAGCCATACTCTAAAACATATAAAAGTTAAAATACAAAACATATTAAAGTTAACATCAATATCAAAATGTTGCACAATAACCTGAAAATATAGTGACGATTACAACCATCTTATGTCTTGTTTTAAAGTAGTCTAACAATATGTTGCATTCAGACTTTGTATGATGAGCTTTATTTAAAATTGAAACTTGCCCAGATGTGGCAAGGATAGATTTCAACCCAAGCCTCATAGACCAATTTACAGTGAAAATAATTCTTTTATTCAGATAAATATAACATGGTGGCAATACAAGGAGCAAGAAAAGAGATAATGAGGAGGGTTTTTCAACACCTTCTGTCTACAGATATATAGAGGGTCAATCAGAGTTCCAGGTGAGGAGTGGGGGGGCATTTGCCCTAGGCATCAAGCTCAAAGGGGAGCCCCAATCATTTAGACGCCTTTACTTTTTTGCATTTGATAAATTTTGCAACATGTTTTAACACACATTGGACCAAAATGTGACACACACTCACCTTAGAGTAGTAAATTTAAGCAAATAGATGTGCTCTAAAGCACTTTTTTCTAATATAGATTTTGTCACATGACAGAGTTAAAATGTTCATTAAAATTATATTGGTTCTAGTGGCAGAATATTAGACCATGATAAATGTGCCCTTGCAGATCAGCTAACTATACCCATAAACCACTCACTCTTTCTTGGTGCCTTATGTTTTTGTGCGCCATTTTCTTTTGTATGTTGATTCTAGATAGGGACCTAGAAACTGCAAATGGCATAGGCCAGGTCTGAACAAAGCCTGTTCTGTCACAAAATCCTCACTGTAAAACATGTAGCATTCACGTGATAATTCACAGGACTTACTAAACAAAACAAAACAAAACAAAACAAAATGAAATTGATCAAGTCTGTTGGTCTTCATTCTTTCTTTAGAGTCATGATGTCCACAAATCATCTTACCAGCTCTCTGTGACAGTAAAATTCAGAAATGTATAGTGTTTCTTTAAAACATGTGTCCATGTTTTACAGATGTGACTTATATGCCACACAGTTTTCATGCATGTAAATGGGTTTCAGTGTCAGCAACTTGATGAATAGGATAGGTGTTATTACTACCCACCTGAAACTATTCTCTAATATAGAGTCTTCTGATTTGGAGCTCATTCTCTACATACCTGTTTTCTCTACACATACTGTTCTGAGGGTTCTGCTGACCCCCTAGAGTCAACTGAGGAGCACGGGGGTGGGGAGAAGATAGCCCCAGGAACCAGACAGAGGGCCTTCTTTGGGGTGGCGCCCGCCCTGTGGAATGCTCTCCTATCAGGTGTCAAGGAAACAAACAACTAACTGACTTTCAGAAGACATCTGAAGGCAGCTCTGTTTAGGGAAGTTTTTAATGTTTTATTCTGTTTTAAATCTGTTGAAATTATTATTATTATTAGTGCTACTGGAAGCCCTTGTGCGGATTTCCACTAGTGGGACCTGCTAGTGGAATCTGATCCCAAATATTCTAAAAAAAAGTGTGTGTTTCTTCACAAAATACTGAACACTTCATTACCGAAAAATCTGAAAATTACAGTATTTATAAACAATTAAGCTGCAAAAGGCCTGTGTGAAATATTATCTCCCTACCACTGATGGGGAAACAATAGCATTTAGAAGTCATTTGCAAAATCCCACATCGCTTCCCTGAGGAAGCCATGCAAGTTTGCTGCTGAAAAACAATAAATCAAGAAAGACGCTGCTTGTTTAATGGTAACTAATTATGCCTTTTTATCAAGCTTTAGTTGCACTCAGAGGTCAGGATGGTGGTACAACTCCTAGGTAAAATAATTATACCTATGCCCAATTATCTGCAACAGTGTCACACTCATTTATGACTATATTTGTTATAAATTATCCCAAATCTCAAACTAATGCCAACAATTAATGCTTTAAAAATATACAAAATATACAGCAGGTAAGCAATAAGATTAAATACTGACATCTAATGAAGTGGGTGGGGAAGTATCAAGCCATCATTTACAAAAATTGAAAAAGTATTCTGAATGGATCTCAGGTGCAAGGAGAAAGTATTACAATGCACTGGAACTATACAGGTGAAATTCCCACATTGCTTTCTTTCTTTTTGCACACCTGTCCACGTGTGAAAATCCATTAATTTTGTAATAAGGGCATGATTACAGCAGAGTATTTTTTTTTAGCCTTGCAGCCAGGAAGCTTAAAAACCATTTACCTTCCAAGTATAAACATGGCTTTATTTTGGTATAATAGAGGAAGGCTGGTCTACGTATTATGTAAACCATATTATGTAGTCCATGGGCATGGACTGCCCGTAGCTCGTTGATGTTCTATAAATTTACAGAGCAAACAGAGCACATGCAGGATCTCTTAGCAGTGAAGGCATAAACAAATCTGTACTAAGTAGCCTTGAGTATCACTCTTGCATGAAGACATCAGAAGAGCTTTGATAGATCAGACCAAGATTCCCTGTTAGAATCCCCAACAACTTCCAGTGCTACGTGAAGGTGGCCAATGCTCCATTTTCCTTCCCTCTCATGTCACAGTATATACCATAGTAGAACAGCAGTCTGGTAAATTGTTTAGTCATCATTACATCCAACACAGAATTCCACTCATGCAAAAGACTTCCCCATTCCTCTCCTCTTCCTGAGGGCCTTCCAATCAGCCTCAGAGGGTCCCAAAACCCTGTGGACCCTCATTTTGAGGGGGACACAGGGGACTGTAGGGGAATGGAGAGGAAGGAGAAGTCCTGTTATCCTTATTTATACATACATACATACATACATACATACATACATACATACTCCACCCATCTGGCTGGGTTTCCCCAGCCACTCTGGGCTGCTCCCAACAGAAAATAATAATAATAATAATAATAATAATAATAATAATAATGCAATAAAACATCAAGCATTAAAAACTTCCCTAAACAGGGCTGCCTTCAGATGTCTCCAAAAGTCAGATGATTGTTTATTTCCTTGACATCTGATGGGAGGGCGTTCCACAGGGCGGGCACCACTACCAAGAAGGCCGTCTTCCTGGTTCCCTGTAATCTCACTTCTCGCAGTGAGGGAACCTCCAGAAGGCCCTCAGTGCTGGACCTCAGCTGAATGATGGGGGTGGAGACACTCCTTCAGGTATACTGGGCCGAGGCCGTTTAGGGCTTTAAAGGTCAGCACCAACACTTTGAATTGTGCTCAGAAACGTACTGGGAGCCACTTGTTATCCAAGTGGAAGTCAACACTGGATACAACATTTTATTCCTCATTTGCCATTCTTCAGAATATCCCCGAGGGCATTACAGCACATAAAAAGACAATTAAAACTGAAAAAGCCCTGCCCATATTCCCAAAATTTAACTTCTATACAGCACATTGTAGTGAAAACACTGGAATAAATTTAGCTCGGTTAATGAGGTAACAAAAGTTCTGAAGGAAGGTGAGGAGGGAGTTCCACATTCCAAGTCTTCTCATGCAACCTCATGGCATTCTCCCACAGTAGAGACATTGCATTGGGGGGGCAAGCTCTGTCTCTTCCACTTTTGTTTTTTTAAAAAAATAATTTTTATTGGGTTTTTACATTTTATAACAACAAACACACACACAAAGACAAAAACATACAAACACACAAATACAATTACATACCCTAATTTTCTTTACCCACTTTCATTGACTTCCCCCCACCCCCTCCTCTTATATCCCAGTTCCAAAATTAATTCAGCAAGTTCTTACCTAACCTCTTAAACATATTCATATTGTTTTTTTTAAAATTAAGTTCTTTTTGTTTATCTATATTCAATATCCAATTCTCTTATAATCATTAATTTCTTTTTTTTTTAAGGTCGATCTAACTTCCCCTCCACAAATTTTCCCTTTAATATATTAATTGTAGGTCACATTGACCAAGTAAAACAAATCATAACATTTTATAGTTCTATTCTCTCTCCCCCCCCTGCCCCGGTTTCTGTCCCTTCCCAGACAAATGTCCAAAAAACAAACAAAAAAATAGTTCTTAGCCCGGATTCCTCACGTCCGAGGCGTCTGATTCTCTGTCAGTCCCTCTCTGCCAACTATGTTGGTAATCCTCTTTGTTGGTCCTAAGACCCCGAAGGAGTTCAGTCAAAGTCACATCATATTTTCTTTCATCCAGAATGTTAAAGAGTGTTTGCTGCGAAGGACCATCTAGTTTTCCATACTCAAGAGGAAAGTCCCAATCATGTTGCTTTATTCTTTTTAGTTTTAATATTCCAAGTACTCCAGGGACTTCTCTCTTCTTCTTTCTCATCTTTCGCAGGTTTGTAATCCAAGGGTCTTCTTGCTCATACTCTAACAATGCAGATTCCTGGTTGATATTTTCCACTTGTAGTGTCTGAACTCCTTCTTTCTTCTCTGTCAATTCCAAAGGCATCTCTTCCTGCTCAGCTGCAGAGTTTTTGTCATGCGTCTCCTTTGTGCATTCAGCAGAGTTGTTTGTTTCAGAATTCAAGGTCATAAAAACTTTACTCAAAGCCATACTCTGCTCCTGCAGGATTCCCACGAGAAAGAACATTTTTTCTATCTCCGCCAGTAATTTTCCCTCTGCAGCCATTGTAATGTCACTAATTCCCCCTAGGGGGCTTTCAGTTATTTAGTAGTCCTTTTCCAATAATCTGTTACTTTGTTATTATCAATACTTTGTTTCCAATCGCCTCAGTTCAAATGTATCAGCTTTAATTCCAAGAGTTGTTAAATAACAAAATTCTTTACTTTGTCCGCCCGTTTGACAGCTTCTTTGACAGCTGTCAAACTCCTTTCATTTCTTCCTCCGGCACCCAAATAGGACACTCCCGGGTTTTTGGGGGGGATTACACACAAAGTTCCAAAATTTCCTTTCTCTCCAGCACAAAATCTTCTTCTATCAAATTTGTGAAAAACTTTTAAATCATCAAAACAGTATTCATTCCGCCTTAATTCTCCGTTCCTTGCTTTAAATCGTCTATAAGTAGAGGGGGTGCGGACTTCCCTTTAACACTTCCCCCGATCGTGCCGAATTCACAGGATAAAATTTTTAAAGTCCAAATTCCACTACTCACGGGTCCTTTGTTATCCAGTCCAAATTTTGGGAAGAAAGTCAGCACTCTCCGGCCATGGCTTGCGGCTTCGCTCCACTGAAGTAGCGGTCTACTCTCAGCACCACGCCACTCTCCGTACCCTCTCCGTAGCCTTTAAAAAGGCTCTTCGTGGGTCGGGGAGGGCACTTAAGGTGCCCACCGAGTCACCAAGTCCGCAGGCTTCCGCGCCTGCGGTTTCTGAGGGTCCCCGTGTCGCCGGCACGGCAAGACCCGTCTTCAGTAGAGCCGATTCCCTCCGGAGCTCGGAGGGAATCCGCCATTAGCCGTTCGCGCTAACCCGGAAGTCTCTGTCTCTTCCACTTTTGAAGGGCTACTAACTATTTAATGCTGGAGGCAGCAACACTTATGTATACCAGTTGCCAGAAACCACATGACAGAAGTCTGTTCTTACGCTCAGATCTTGCTTGCAGGTTTCTTACAGGCCACTGTGAGAACAGGATGCTAGACTAGATGGGCCATAGGCCTGATTCAGAAGATTCTTCTTAAGTTCTTGTGTTCTTAATGCTCTTCGGTGCTGGGTGTGCACAGAACCCTTTACCACAAGAACAAAAGAGCACCAGCTATGCAGCCTCGGCCTGGCATTATGAGTTTGTGACTGGAGCCTCCATAGTGTTGCAGTGCACTGGAGGCTGGTCCATTAGGACCAATGAGACAGTGCCCCACCAACCATAGGCTGCTGTCCTCAGCCAGACTCCACCTACCTGCTTTCATACTTGCAATCAGTCCAGAGATTGGCACTGCCAGCCAGCTGCCTTCTCCTTAGACCAGGGGTCAGCAAACTTTTTCAGCAGGGGGCCAGTCCACTGCCCCTCAGACCTTGAGGGGGCTGGACTATATTTTGAAGAAGAAGAAAATGAACGAATTCCTATGCCCCACAAATAACCCAGAGATGCATTTTAAATAAAAGGACACATTCTACTCATGTAAAAACACGCTGATTCCTGGACTGTCCGTGGGCCAGATTTAGAAGGCGATTGGGCCAGATCCGGCCCCCGGGCCTTAGTTTGCCTACCCATGCCTTAGTCCGACTGTTGTCCTTTGTAGAACTCTTGGGTACAAAACTTTAATTTGCCTGTCAATGGCTCTGGCTCCGTTTTCCACCCCAGTGGGTACCAGCCACTACTCTTGTCCTGTGTTAAGTGATGGGGGCTGCATGTTTAGTTCAATCACCTTGTTAGTGGCTGGGACAGGGTCAACCTAAACATTATGTGGAACTTAAATGCAGCAGTCACCATATTTTGTTTATTTTTTAAAGCATCATTGTTCAAAGAAGCTGTGATATCTTGATTGGTGACTGGGTTGTGTTTTTCCCCCTGGCCATTTTCCTGTGGCTTTTCCACCCCAGGGGGAAAAGGTACCCGTGCTATTTCTTGCATTGGTTAGCTGAGAATGTATTTTGGGAAGGGAAACAGAAGAAAGGGAAGGCAACCTCTTGTTCAGTCTTCCACTAAAGATTGAAGCCTTCCATGACTGCTTTTCATTAGGGATAGGGAAACTTTAACAATCCAGATTCTTTTGGACTCTGGCTCCCATCAGCCTAGTCAGACCAATGGTTAGGGATGATGGGAGTTGTGGTTTATCAACGCAGGTTTCCCATCCTGCGTTGATAAAAAAAATGTATTGAGATGAGGTCTACCTGGCACCATCATTAACTTCTCCCAGGCATTTGATGGATTATGCCTAGTTGGCTGAGGGTCAATTTGTTGAAATATTGTTGTGGCTGACTTTTTCTTTTTTCTTTTTTTCTGCTGGGTCCGTTTGTGGATTATCAAAATGTATTGTTTTGCTTTATGCTATGTCTTTTGGGCTCTTAGACGTCTTGTAGCCGTTGACTCATAAATCACCTCAAATAAATAAATAAATAAATAAATAAAATCAGACTTATGGTGGGCCTTTCCTCTAAGGCACCAAGATGGAGTCCAAAGCAACTTAGAAAAAAACACACAAGAAGGGAAAGACAAATCAAGCCGCTATAATATCACCAATAAAATTCCTTAAGCTGCAGAGCAAACAATAGAGTAGCAAATCAGGAAAACAGAAATGCCTAGCCAAATAAAACATGTTTATTATCATTTTCTACGACAAAATAGTCCTTATTCCTGAGCAAATGTGTTTACCATAAGGACAGCAGCAGCAAACCCCATTTAATCCCTTTAGTCATGATGGCTCTACGATTCAAATCATTTTAAAATGCAAAATTGCACATGATCCAATTATATCATTTCTTCCTTTCTTTTTAAGAACAGTGTAGAAGGGAAAGTAAAATATGGGAAAGAATATTGTATGTCTCACAATTGTATTATTACTAATAGTAATCATAGTATTTATTAGACTTGGTATTTGCCAAAAGTCCCCAAGCAACTTACAACACATTTAAAAACATTATACTGTGAAAACGATACAACCCCCATAAGAGCCACAGGAACTGTGGGTCCACCAAGGGGGTCCACCATTAAGACCATTGAATCCAGATCTAAAATTACCAGGATGCACGAATGGCTAATTGGAACCTCTATGGTGAGAAATATAATGCCTCTGAATGCCAGGGAATTGCTGTTTCCATTGTACCTTGCTTAGGGCTTCCTAGGAGTAGCTGGCTAGTCATGGTTGGGAAAAGGATGGACAAAATCCAAGACTGGCTATAGGACATGGTATGAATTCACTTGCTGTACCTCACCAGTGCTAGCAATTTAACCAATTACTGTAGTCCTTGTACAGGCATTATAGAGGAACAGGAAGCAAGGCTGGCCCAAGACATTTTAGTGACTGAGGCAAGCCACCAAATGGTGTCCTCCCTACCAGGGAAGGAGCGGTAAATGAAGATGTATATCAGGAACAAGAGAGGAAGAACGCAAAGTTCAGAAGTGTTTTAAATAAGTAATTACAAATAAATAACACATAATTAGAAAAGGCAACATATACTCTTCTTTTTTAAAAAGACACACAGATTTTTTATTATTTTCATACTATTTTTATTATTTTCATTTTTAACACAGAGAGTTGGAGAGCAGCAGGTTATATCTTTCTAAATGTGCCCTATTGATGAAGATAGCTTTTTATTTGCTTGTAGGTTTCCCAGAGTATCATCCCAGCAAGTCTATCCAGAGATTCCCATTTGTGACTGTTATTTTTAATAGCCTGTTTGTTTGCATGGGTGATGAGTACAATATGCACTTGTTTCTAGCCGAAATTCTTTCTCGAAAGGTTTGCCGTAGCCCAGGAAGGATCCATGATGTAATGCAGAAAATCGATACTGCTTTTAATTGGCTATTATCTTACGGTTAATAGTGCTCAGTTTCCACCATTTTCCTATTTTTGGCAAATGGGAACATACTGTAAAATAATTACTGGCAATGCTGCAAGGCCATTTACTGAAAAGTGAAACCTAGGAAGCCGCCATGCCAAGTCAGATCATTGGTCTATTTAATACCAACCAGCAGGAGCTGTCCAAGGTTTCAGACAAGAGCCTTGGCCACACCTACCTATAGGTTCAAGGGATTCAACCTTCTGTATGCAAAGCATCAGTGTAGGCTGGTCCATTAGGGCAGTGTTTCCCAACCTTGGGCCTCCAGCTGTTTTTGGACTACAACTCCCATCATCCCTAGCTAGCAAGACCAGTGGTCAGGGATGATGGGAATTGTAGTTCAAAAACAGCTGGAGGCCCAAGGTTGGGAAACACTGCATTAGGGAATGGGGGAAGAAAATAGAATTAGTTGGCTCTGTCTGCCATTGGCTCTGGCTTCACATCCCATTAATCTCTCTGCCTTCTACCCTACCAATCCAAATGGCACTACAGTATCAGGGCTTTTTTCAGCTGGAGCTTGCCAGAACCTCTCAAGTGTGCATCACTGCCATTATATGAGCACAAGAGAGGCATTCATGTTGAGTTCCAGCACTTTTTCTAGAAAAACAGCACTGGGAACCACCCACCGTCACAGTAAAGTATGTACAGTCATACCTCGGGCTGAAGTAGCTTCGGGTTAAGCATTTTCGGGTTGCGCTCCATGGCGACCCAGAAGTAATGGAGCACGTTACTTCTGGGTTTCACTGCTTGCGCATGCGCAGACACTCAAAATGACGTCACGTGCATACGCGGAAGTGGTGAATCTCAACCCACGCACACGCAGATGCGTGGACGCAGGTTGCATTCACGTCAGGATGCGAACAGGGCTCCGGAACGGATCCCGTTCGCATCCAGAGGTACCACTGTAATCTGCCACTGAAGTACAGCCTTCCCCCCTTTTTTTGGAAAAAATGCTGTCCAGAACACAACTTTTTTCTGTGCCATTTTGGGGCAAACTACGTTGGATACTGGCAATGGCCCAATCAGAGGCAGAGGTAGGGGGTGCAGTGGGTGTGGTTCACCCCGGGTGTCACCACTGAGGGGGTGACAAAATGCCAGGCGGCACTCATCGTGTGGCCTGCAGCACGCCCGAGCCACACATCTCTCCTGGGAGAGACGCAGTGGCTTGGGCGGGGGCAGGCTCCACGCTGGCCAAACGGTCCGCCCACTGCCTCTCCCCCAGCTGAAGGGCAGCTGAGTGGGAGGAGGAAGGCAGACTCCGGAGCCCTCGTGGTGTGCCCTGCCCTCACCCCATCCCTATGGGTGGCTTGCCCCCGCCCCTGGACATGCCGCCACAGGCACCTGAGCAGCTTCCTCTGCCGCTGGGCCCAGTCGCTTAATTGCCCTGATTCCATCTCTGCTTATGAATCCAAGCTAGTCATTTCTGAGGGTGAATGCTGTCCATCTATTTCCAAACGTCCCATAGCTCAGCAAACCTTTGAGGATGCCGAGGAGGATGTTTCTTTGTCATTGTTAAGGTGAATTGCTTCCTGAAAGTTTCCTTTTCTGACTAATGGACATGAGTGAAGCACGTTTTCTTCCTCTTGCCGAGCCTTCAAGTTAGTGCCTTTAGCCTGTTCTGTGTCAGGACTATATTTCAAACTCCTGGGTGCCTCTGGACACATCATCAAGTAGCAGAGTTGTGAGTGGTGAGTTTTTGGATTTCAGCACCAGCAAGAGAGCTGCGGTCTCCTTGGTAGGTTCAAACAACTTTTCAGCACTTGGCTGGCACAAACTAATGGCCCCACATTGGCAGTTAGCCATAAAAAGGAGCGTTACTGCACTGTCACTGTGGATTCCAATATTTTGATGCCCACGCAGTAATGGAGCTAAACCAGAAGAGAGAAATGTAAATAATCAGCCATATAAAATGAAGCATCGTAGGACTAACCTGCTCACAGTGTCCTCCCACTTTAAACGAAACAGGAAAAATATCCACTGACATCCAACTCCACTTTAAATAGTACCATGAAGACGTGCGTGTTTTTAAACCGTTCTCTAGCATTGTCCGAATGTTATTGTACATTATTATAAACAAAATACAAGAAGGTCACAGCTGACTAAATCCCTATCAATTATAAACTTAAAAAAATTATGCACATTTAATACAGATTTCTGACTTTTCTATATGGAGCATTTTTCCTTTAAAGAAAAATGGTTTATACAGTTCACTTCCTGCCATAATCAAGGCCTTTCTAACCTGATATCTGAAGGTTCTGCTTCAGTGAATAATTCAGTAGGGTTAGTGAAACTGTGGCAGCAAAGAAAGTGCTAATCTTAGATGGAAGCTGTGAGGGATATTAAGAAACAATTGCAAAAAGTGACATATTTAATAGAGAAAGATTACTCTGTGCTACATCTATTTAATTTGAAATGAATAAATTTTGCCAGTATTTTATGAGATGCAGTCTGCAAATTATGTGAAACTTCATAGTGTCACTGAAGTCTAAGGGAAAGAATAAAAGGTGTCCTCTCCGCCTCCCCTTTCCCCCATTTTATGAGCATTGTGATTTTTGAGGACTTTTCAGCCTTTTCAAAAAAGAATTTTCTATGGAAGAGAAGGACCATTCACTGCAGGACTTTATTAATTTGAATTAAGGAGGAGGAGGAGGGGGAAAAGGTGATAGCACAAAAAGATAAATAACAAGAGGCAATAAAAGGATCTTATGTAATGAGACTTTTTGAAATGACTGAATTCCTCCCTTAGACTGTGACTGAGTGGGGCCGGATAGGTTCTCAATCTTTCAGGGGAAATTTAGCTGATCTAGCCAAGACAAGCCTGGAAGTCTGAGGGAACACAAGGGTGAAAAATGATAAGGGGCAGTTTGGGGCTTTAATCACAGGAAGGAGATTCTTAAAACCAGCCCAGTTCTGATGGAAATCATTTATTTTACTGTTCATGAATAAGCCCAAGCAGAGTGTGTTGTGGCAGTGATAGTACTAAGGACAGAATACATTAAAAGGTATCTTCTGAAATAATTATATTAAAATAAAAAATGAGATGCTGAATCTTATAAAATAGATAATAATAATAATAATAATAATAATAATAATAATAATAATATACAAAATGGTTCATGTAATCAAAATCACTAATTTTCGCAAGTCACAATTAAAAAGTTGCAAAGGTGGTTTAGGCTGCAATTCACTTACCTAGGAGTAAGCCACACTGAACTCAATGGAACTTCCTTATGAGTACTCGTGTATGTGATTCCACTGCTAAGACAACTTTCACCAAAGTCTTAGTTATATTACACAAAAAAAGCTACAGGGATTAGCCATGTAATTTGCATCTGCTGAGCAGTGATGCACTTACTATTTGTAGTTTATGGAGCCTTTTTCCATGTACAAAGTGCATTACTGTTTATCCCCTTAAAACTGCCAATATCACATTGCCATTATAGATACAATATATATGGAGCAACTGCATTTGGAATACATTGTACAGTTCTGGTAAACACACCTTCAAAAGGATACTGCAGAACTGTGAAATGTTCAGAAAAGAGCACCCAAGATGATTAAGGGCCTAGGACTTGCTGATCAGAAGGTCGGCGGTTCGAATCCTCACGATGGCGTGAGCTCCCGTTGCTCGGTCCCTGCTCCTGCCAACCTAGCAGTTCGAAAGCACTTCAAAGTGCAAGTAGATAAATAGGTACCACTCAAGAGAGAAGGTAAACAGCGTTTCCATGCACTGCTCTGCTTCGCCAGAAGTGGCTTAGTCATGCTGGCCACATGACCCGGAAGCTGTACGCTGGCTCCCTCAGCCAATAAAGCGAGATGAGTGCCGCAACCCCAGAGTCGTCCGCGACTAAACCTAATGGTCAGGGGTCCTTTTACCTTTACCTTTTAGGGAATTGCCTTATGCTAAGTAAGATCTTTGGTTCATCAAGGCCAGATTGGGATGACAAATCATGCTCTGGCAGATGATCTCAGTGGTCGAGCTGGGATATCAGGGTCCAGGCAGTCTTTAAAGCAATCTGGACCCAAGTTGTTCAAGGCTTTGCAAATCAGTACCAAGGATTTGACCTCATATTGTAGTAGATGGGCAGCCAATGCAGATCTTTCCATAATGGTGCCACATGTTGTTGACCATGTGCTCCTATCAGCAGTCTGACTGCCACATTCTGCACTTGTTAGAGCTTCCAAACCAGGCGCACATACAGTGTGTTGCTGCTATACAACACTGAGGTTACCAACACATGGACTTCAGTGATCAGGCTATCTCTGTCTAGGAATGGCCATAGCTGGTGAAAGGCACTCTTAGCCATGGAGGACACTTTGGCCTCTAGTGACAGAGATGTTTCTAGGAACCACCATCCTGCTCCTTCAGAGGGAGTTAAGTCCATCCAGAACAGGTAACTTGGCTATCTCCTACACAAGGTTTCCACCCACCCAAAGAGTCTTCATCAAAATCACGCATAGTTCACTGGCTCCCATCCAGTCAACCACTGCATTCAGACACTGATCCAGAGCTTTCACAGCCTCTCCTGAGCCAGATGCTATGGAGAAATAACATGTCCTCAGCATTTTGACCCATCCCCTCTTGTGTGTGCAAATCCCATCATTTAACTATGAACTGCATGAGTTCTTATGCTATGAGAGAGGGAGAATGCAACAACAACCACCCCGGGCCATATTGGATTGGGGTGAGGAGAGTCAAAGTCCAACAATATCTGGAGGATCACAGGCTGCCAGTCTCTGTTCTAGGTGGCCTCTGCAAAATCAAAGACTTCTAAAAAGAGACTTCAGAACTGTAATGCTGAGGTGTGTGATCCATGATTTAGATTAGTTACCTGGCATCTGTGCCATCAATAAGTGCTGCAGTTATCTGTTTGAAACATAGAATCATAGAATCATAGAGTTGGAAGAGACCACAAGGGCCATCGAGTCCAACCCCCTGCCAAGCAGGAAACACCATCAGAGCACTCCTGACATATGGTTGTCAAGCCTCTGCTTAAAGACCTCCAAAGAAGGAGACTCCACCACACTCCTTGGCAGCAAATTCCACTGTCGAACAGCTCTTACTGTCAGGAAGTTCTTCCTAATGTTTAGGTGGAATCTTCTTTCTTGTAGTTTGGAACCATTGCTCCGTGTCCGCTTCTCTGGAGCAGCAGAAAACAACCTTTCTCCCTCCTCTATGTGACATCCTTTTATATATTTGAACATGGCTATCATATCACCCCTTAACCTCCTCTTCTCCAGGCTAAACATGCCCAGCTCCCTTAGCCGTTCTTCATAAGGCATTGTTTCCAGGCCTTTGACCATTTTGGTTGCCTTCCTCTGGACACGTTCCAGTTTGTCAGTGTCCTTCTTGAACTGTGGTGCCCAGAACTGGACACAGTACTCCAGGTGAGGTCTGACCAGAGCAGAATACAGTGGCACTATTACTTCCCTTGATCTAGATGCTATACTCCTATTGATGCAGCCCAGAATTGCATTGGATTTTTTAGCTGCCGCGTCACACTGTTGGCTCATGTCAAGTTTGTGGTCAACCAAGACTCCTAGATCCTTTTCACATGTACTGCTCTCAAGCCAGGTGTCGCCCATCTTGTATTTGTGCCTCTCATTTTTTTTGCCCAAGTGCAATACTTTACATTTCTCCCTGTTAAAATTCATCTTGTTTGTTTTGGCCCAGTTCTCTAATCTGTCAAGGTCGTTTTGAAGTGTGATCCTGTCCTCTGGGGTGTTAGCCACCCCTCCCAGTTTGGTGTCATCTGCAAATTTGATCAGGATGCCCTTGAGTCCATCATCCAAGTCATTGATAAAGATGTTGAATAAGACCGGGCCCAAGACAGAACCCTGTGGCACCCACTAGTCACTCTTCTCCAGGATGAAGAGGAACCATTGATGAGCACCCTTTGGGTTCGGTCAGTCAGCCAGTTACAAATCCACTGAGTGGTAGCATAGTCAAGTCCACATTTTACCAGCTTCTTTACAAGAATATCATGGGGCACCTTGTCAAATGCCTTGCTGAAATCAAGGTAGGCTACATCCACTGCGTTCCCTTCATCTACCAGGCTTGTAATTCTGTCAAAAAAACGAGATCAGGTTAGTCTGACATGACTTATTTTTCAGAAATCCATGCTGACTATTGGTGATCACAGTATTCCTTTCTAGGTGCTCACAGACTGTTTGCTTAATGATCTGCTCCAGAATCTTCCCTGGTATTGATGTCAGACTGACTGGGCGGTAATTATTTGGGTCCTCTCTTTTCCCCTTTTTGAAAATAGGGACAACATTTGCCCTCCTCCAGTCTGCCGGGACTTCGCCTGTTCTCCAGGAATTCTCAAAGATGACTGCCAGTGGTTCTGAGATCACATCTGCCAGTTCTTTTAATACTCTTGGATGCAGTTCATCTGGCCCTGGAGACTTGAATACATCTAAACTAGCCAAGTATTCTTATACTATCTCCTTAGTTATTCTGGGCTGTGTTTCCTCTGCTGAATCATTTGCTCCAAATTCTTCAGGTCGGGCATTGTTTTCTTTATCGGAGAAGACTGAGGCAAAGAAGGCATTGAGGAGTTCAGCCCTTTCTGTGTCCCCTGTTTGCATTTCACCATCTTCTCCTCTGAGTGACCCCACGGTTTCTTTGTTCTTCCTTTTGCTACGAACATACCCATAAAAGCCTTTTTTGTTGCTTTTAACCTCTCTAGCAAGCCTGAGTTCATTCTGTGCTTTAGCTTTTCTGACTTTGTGTCTACACGTGCTGGCTATTTGTTTGAATTCCTCTTTGGTGGTTTCCCCCCTTTTCCATTTTTTGTACACATCCTTTTTTAATCTTAACTCAGTTAAAAGTTCTTTAGATAGCCACCTTGGCTTCTTTAGGCACCTTCCATGTTTCCGTCTCATTGGTATTGTCTGAAGTTGTGCTTTTACTATCTCCCTCTTAACAAACTCCCAGCCATCATGAACTCCCTTTCCTTTTAGTATTACTATCCATGGGATCTCACCCAGCACTTCCCTAAGTTTTATGAAGTCGGCTTTCTTAAAGTCAAGAAATTGAGTCCTAGTATGCTTGGCTGCTCCTTTCTGCTGTATAGTAAACTTCAGAAGAGCATGATCACTCGCGCCTAATGATCCTTCCACTTCTACCCCACTAACCAGGTCATCAACATTGGTTAGGACCAGATCTAAAATGGCTGTTCCTCTTGTTGCTTCTCCCACTTTCTGGACAACGAAGTTCTCTGCAAGGCCAGTGAGGAATCTGTTTCACCTTATGCTCTTGGCTGAGTTTGACATCCAGCAAATATCCGAGTAATTGAAGTCCCCCATTACTACTATCTCCCTTCCTTTTGCATGCTTGGCCATCTGTTCCATGAAGGCATCATCTATGTCCTCCGTTTGGCTTGGGGATCTATAGTAAACTCCCACAATGAGGTCCCTGTTATTCTTCTCTCCCTTAATTTTGACCCAAATGCTCTCACTTTGGCTTTGAGGTTCTAAATCTTGGATCTCTTCACAGGTATACACATCCCTGACATATAACGCCACTCCTCCTCCTTTCTTGTCTGGTTTGGATTCTGGTATTCATCCTGAGCAGAGCTCATCATTCTTGTTGTGCCACCCACTATTGCATCTTATTGTTCACTTTCCCCCTTCTATTATGTTTCACATTCAAATGCACATGCACTTGAATCTCTCTAAAGCTAATAGTAAAAAATGTATGTGCACCTTGGGATGAATATATTATGTATAGAGTACCCATGACAATCACATTTTAAGCTGCTTGTATGGCCTACACCAGGCTTATTGGTAAGGCACTTAGTTACAGCGTGCGATTCTTGGGTTCACAAACAGATTGCTGTTTTTCTGACTTGTCATTCTGTACGGGACTTAGGTGAGCCTTGTGAGATTTTACACCTATTTCAAATGCACTCTCCGCTTTGAGTATGTCAGCAGCAGCTTGGAAACTGCCACTGCTTTCTTTAAGTGTAAATGAAGCTGAACTTAAAGCAAAAGGAAAGAAAATTGAAGACTACATGTTCTAAAATAGAGGAGAGTCGTTCCAAATTCAAAACCTGCTTCAGACATCATTACAATTGCCATACAAAGTTTGATGGACTAAAGTAGGCATATACAGCTCAGGACCCACCAAGCAAAACACAATTCACCCGCCCTACAATGATGTATACCAACCCACTGGGGGTTCAGTCAGCCTTCTCTGTTTGCTACTTGCTTGGGAAGTGGAGGGAGAAATTTTCCAGTAATGGAAAGACCATAATGCACCAGTTGTGTGGCCTGTTTTAGCCTGGATTGGGAGCCACAAATTGTGCAAGTTTGTCCTGAAGTGAACTGATGGCTGAGTTCTTTTACTGGAATTTAATTACCAACTTCGGAGTAATAATTTTACTTGTTCTCTTTTCTTTGAAACTGGCTGTCCAATTTCAAAATACCATTCCTTTAACTGGTGACACTGACCAACAAAAAAAAGACCACCCCTGATTCTGACTGTCGATGAAGTTCTGAATACTTTCACCCAGTCCTTTGCGAGTCTCACCCCCATCTCTGTTATGCTTGGTAATTCTGCTCTGTCAGTTTCTTATCTGCTATGCATGCTTCCTTTCGCTTTGCATACAATCAGCATTTCCTATGTCTCCAACCCTTCCCCACCCCCACCATTGCTGCATACTCCAAAAATACGTCACTTATTGGATTCCCCTGAATCGAGTTCATTCTTTTGTAAGGCTGTTGTTGTTGTTTCTAAACACAAGGTGTTCTGAATTGACTGCCAGTAGGAAGATAGGAAATTGCCTTACACCGAGTCAGTCTATTGGTGCATGTAGCTCACTGACTGGCAGCCACTCTCCACAGAGGCCTGTTCTCCCTGAAAAATTGAAATTACTATTGTCGCTAATGTACGGCATGCCTTGTCTCCTTCAAAAGAACACTCCTGCATTTTTTTTGGATGCACATGTCTAGGAGAATTAATGTGTGAACCAGCAGTGCACAGATTCAGTCAGCAGCCATTTCTGATTCTGATGTTGAGGACGAATGCAACCATGATTGTAAAAATAGTGACTAGAAGTTATCGATGTACTAGAGGCTCACAATTAATGTTTGTCAGTCAAAGGCTCAGGAAGGTCATGTGTGCCATTGCTTGTGTGAGTAGAACATAGAGATGGAGGAGAAATTTGATTCAATTCAAATTTAAATGTGAACCTAACTAATTCACACTTTCTGAAACTACTGAAACACAGCCATCCTTCGAAAGTTGCACTTCCACTGAATTTTGCAATGCAGTTTTCCAAATAATGTGTACAAAAAATGCATACACTGGGGTAAAGTGTATGTTAAAATGAATGTGTTGGTGAAAATAACATAGAAAAAAGCATTATATATGGGGAAATAGCATTGCAAAAATGTGTATATTAGGCAAATTTGCATCCAAAGATGAGAAACTGGGTGGGGCGGGGAAAATACGTCTGCTTTGTAAGGTCCCTGGTTTAATCCCAGGCATTTCCAGGTAAGACTGGGAAAAGCCACTGTCTAAACCCTGGAGAGTCAGTGTTAGATACAGAGCTGGATGGACCAATGGACTGCTTCATTATAAAGCAGCTTCCAATGTTTCTACATGTATGAGAACTTGTTCTTTTCTTTTAAAGCCTTTTGAGGGAGTCATTTCACAGGGCCCCTTTCTTTCGCTTGTACAGTTCTTATGAATAATCTGAGCCGCATGCTCCAAGCCCCAATACGTCCATGTTAGCAGCTGGTCAATGCCGGGCTCATTCTTCACTTAGTATCTCCAGCCCCTCAATTGTCATTAAATAAATATCCACACAAGGAAGATGGGGCTGTATTCTGCTGAGGGATGTGCAGTGCTGATGACAAGTAGAGCCCCTGGCCAGATGTATAAATGTATGTTCTGTTTTGGCATAGTTATATAGGGGATTTGATCATGAAGCTTCCAGGCACATATCTATATCCCTTAGATCGCTGTCACATTTCAGACAGAAAGACAAAGGGCTTTTCATTGAGAGAGAAATCTCATAGTCAAAGGATCTAAGCTGTTAGAAAGATTTATAAATGAAATCGAAAGTCTTCATTTGAACCTGGAAACAAATTGGAAGCAAATGTTATTTCAAAGCACCGGTATCAAGGTCTTTTGCCAATATGCAAACTTGAACAGCAACCCCATGGAGTTCAAGCAATTCATTCAAAGAAGGCAAATATAGGTACATAGGAAGCTGTTGTTGTTTAGTCGTTTAGTTGTGTCCGACTCTTCGTGACCCCATGGACCAGAGCACACCAGGCACTCCTGTCTTCCACTGCCTCCCGCAGTTTGGTCAGACTCATGCTGGTAGCTTCAAGAACACTGTCCAACCATCTCGTCCTCTGCTGCCCCCTTCTCCTTGTGCCCTCCATCTTTCCCAACATCAGGGTCTTTTCCAGGGAATCTTCTCTTCTCATGAGGTAGCCAAAGTATTGGAGCCTCAGCTTCATGATCTGTCCTCCCAGTGAGCACTCAGGGCTGATTTCCTTAAGAATGGATAAGTTTGATCTTCTTGCAGTCTATGGGACTCTCAATCGTCTCCTCCAGCACCATAATTCAAAAGCATCAATTCTTCGGCGATCAGCCTTCTTTATGGTCCAACTCTCACTTCCATACATCACCTCCGGGAAAACCATAGCTTTAACTATATGGACCTTTGTTGGTAAGGTGATGTCTCTGCTTTTTAAGATGCTTTTTAAGAAGACATAGGAAGCTGCTTGGGTTAATTGTCCCTCGGGCACAGTATTGCCTGGTCCAGCCTTCTCCAACTTGCTGTCTGCAGATGATGTGGACTTCTAACTCCTATCAGCCTCAGCCAACGTGGACAGTGGATAGGAATGATGGGACCTGTAGTTTAACCCAGGGAGGCTGGTCAGCTCACACAGGCGGCAGCCTTATCTTACCATCTGAGATGCCAATAATTGAACCTGGCACCTTCTGCATAACATGCATGTGCTGTGTGCCTCTGAGATATGATCCCTCCCTTTAGAATATTGTCATAATCACCATCGTTTTATTTGAATAATAATAATAATAATAATAATAATAATAATAATAATAATAAAAAATTTTATTTATACCCCGCCCTCCCCAGCCAGAGCCAGGCTAACACCAATAAAATTTCAGTAAAAACATAATAAGAAATAAGAAGAACAATTTAAAATACAGGTTAAAATGCAATTTAAAATGCAGCCTCATTTTAAAAGTCAAAATCATAAAGGGGAAGGAAACATAAGGGTCAGACTGAGTCCAAACCAAAGGCCAGGAGGAACAGCTCTGTCTTGCAGGCCCTGCGGAAAGATGTCAAATCCTGCAGGGCCCTAGTCTCTTGTGACAGAGTGTTCCACCAAACTGGGGCCAGTACTAAAAAGGCCCTGGCCTTAGTTAAGACCAACCTAACCACCTTGTGACTTGGGACCTCCAAAATGTCATTTGTGGACCTTAAGGTCCTCCACGGGGCATACCAGGAGAGGCGGTCCCGTAGGTACGTGGGTCCTAGGCCGCATAGAGCCATATGTCACATTTCCATAGTTAAAGCCATGCTCAAGGCGGCTTACAGCATGAAAAGGTTTACATAATTACAAACAGAACAAAAGTAGTCATAAACAATAAATAAAACACATCAAAAAGCACACAACCAACCTTAACTATTTCGACAGAAGTCTGTAATATGTAAAAATACAGATACAAAAAATATCAAAATATCAATAGCAGCAGCAATCCACCCTAAACAACACCCCAACTCAAGAGTCTGTTCAGCAGGCTCAGCTTTCATAGCTGGAGTCAGTCTGGGCCCCACCCACCCAGACCAGGTGGGGGAAAGGCCATCAAAACAAGGAGTAGGTCTTCCAGGAAATATAACTATTTGCATCTGGAATGGTAAATACCATGCATGTAGAGAAATGTATTAACTGTAGTCTTATGTGCTCTGAGGGGGAGAGGAAGAACACTCCAGAAATTCAAAAATGTCCAAGTCACTTCTGGCTGTATAAAAGGCAAAATAATAATAATATTTTTTGAAATAATATTTTTTATTATTTATACCCTGCTCATCTGGCTGGGTTTCCCCAGCCACTCTGCATACAGTTTGAATTTAACAGAAACACACTACTATGGCTTTTCCATAGCCTTCTGTAAGGAGAAAGAGTAACCAATTTTTCAGTCCAAAAAGTGTTTAGCTCAAATGTGTGCTAAACATATCCCTTGGGGTGCAGATGATCTCAAAAACTACACATTGCACTGTTCTGTAATGCAACAGGTGCCGCAGTGTGAGATAAATGTTAGAAAACAGGATAGAAACACAAGCTTTATCGTCCGAAAAACTTAGGCAATATTCCCACATCTGAGTGCACCCTTAGACAGAGCCTGTGCTGTTGGACTAGCAGCAGTGTTAATTCCTTCCTAACAACCTGAGATTCACAGCAACTGCAACAACTAACCTTTACAATACTGAGAATGTGTTGCACTACTATTCAGGGTGAGTACTTACATTACTGCAGTAGGACAGTCGATGCTACAGTATCATTATTTCCGTTGCTGCCAAGTAATGTGAGAAGTACAGTCTCAATGGTGTAGGAAGCCACTCTGTGGTTTCTCCCAGCATCAAACCGATTTCCCAGTGGTCGGTGCTGGCATAGAGAGGAGCCGTACTCTGTCCACATCAAGGCTGGAACAAATGAAAGATCACTGCTACAATGGCTTTCACAAACAAAACAAAGCAAGAACCAGGTCTTGCAGGTTCTTTGGACAAACAACTCATTTGCAGATACCACTTCAGATGGCGAGCCAATTTGGGCTCGCCCGCAGAAGCTGATGGACCCTGATAGATTCCGTTAGGCCTTGTGGGACCTTGCTTCCCCTGGCGACTCATTGACTGAGCTTGTTGAGGGCTGGAATATCCAGCTCCTGGCAGCCATCGATGAGATCGCACCTAAGCGCCCTCTGCGACCCCGCAGAAACCGGGCTCCCTGGTTTACCGAGGAGCTTCAGAAAATGAAGCGGGACCTCAGACGGCTAGAGCGAGTATGGCGGGGTGCCCGTGACGGAGCCTCAAGAACATCTTATAGGGTTTTTATGAAAACCTACGAGATGGCAGTGAAGGCCGCTAAGAAGTCCTACTTCTCGGCCTCCATTGCCTCCGCTAGCTCTCGCCCAGCACAATTATTTAGTATAATTAGGTCTTTAACGTCCCTTGAAGGACAGCCAAATTTAAATAACAATTTGACACACAGCTGTGAGGCATTTGCGACCTTTTTTGCGGAGAAGGTCCTGTTGCTCCGCCATGACCTCCTTGCCAATTTGGATACAATAAAGGAACTGGAGGCCCCTCGACTGTCCTCGGGTCCAGTATTGGACCACTTTGACCGGATATCCCCAGCCGATGTGGACAGACTCCTCCGAGCTGGAAAGCCCACCACCTGTCCTCTTGACCCGTGCCCGTCTTGGCTGATTAGAGCGTGTCCAGACGAGGTGCAGGCCCCCCTGGGTGATATCATCAATTTGTCCCTTGGCACCGGGATATTCCCAGGGGAACTGAAGGAGGCAGTGGTGCGCCCGCTCTTAAAGAAAACATCATTAGATCCCTTAGATCTATCCAATTACCGCCCAGTTTCGAATCTTCCATTCCTGGGTAAGGTGATTGAGAGAGCGGTTGCTGAACAGCTTGGTAGGTTTCTGGATGAAACATCGGCCCTGGATCCATTCCAGTCCGGCTTCCGCGCTGGTCATGGGACCAAGACGGCTCTGGTCGCCCTAACAGATGATCTCCGCAGGCAGCTGGATCGAGGCGGGTCGGGGCTGCTGATTCTTCTAGACCTGTCAGCAGCCTTCGACATGGTCGATCACGTACTCTTGGACCACCGCCTTGCCGACGTGGGGATTCAGGGCACAGTCCTTCAATGGCTGCGCTCGTTTCTCTCTGGTCGGGGACAGAGGGTGGCGCTTGGGGGGGAATTGTCATCGCGCCGCTCCTTGGTGTGTGGAGTGCCTCAGGGTGCGATTCTCTCCCCGATGCTTTTTAACATCTTTATGCGCCCCCTCGCCCAGCTTGTCCGGAGTTTTGGGCTGGGTTGCCAACAGTATGCCGATGACACCCAACTCTATCCGTTGATGGATGGCCATCCTGACTCGGCCCCAGACACACTGACCAGATGTCTGGAAGCTGTGGCTGGATGGTTACGTGGGAGCCAGTTGAAGTTAAATCCTTCGAAGACAGAGGTCCTCTGGCTGGGACGGGGCGATATGGGATTGAGGGGGCAACTCCCATCTCTTGCGGGGGTGCAATTAGTGCCAGCATCATCCGTTAAGAGTTTGGGTGTAATCTTCGATACCTCCTTCTCTATGGAGGCGCAGATTACAGCTATAACAAAGGCAGCATTTTTTCATCTCCGCCAAGCTAAGCAGTTGGCTCCTTATCTCTCTCGCCCTGACCTAGCCACTGTGATCCACGCGACGGTCACCTCCAGACTGGATTATTGTAACTCGCTCTACGTGGGGCTACCCTTGAGACTGACCCAGAAACTCCAGCGGGTGCAGAATGCCGCGGCGAGACTCCTTATGGGGTCTTCGCTGCGAGATCACATTCATCCGGTACTATACCAGCTGCACTGGCTCCCGGTGGAGTACAGGATCAGGTTTAAGGTGCTGGTTTTAACCTTTAAAGCCCTATACGGCCTAGGACCCTCATACCTACGGGACCGCCTCTCCTGGTATGTCCCACAGAGGAACTTACGGTCTGCAAATAAGAACATCTTGAAGATCCCAGGCCACAGAGAGGTTAGGCTGGCCTCAACTAGAGCCAGAGCCTTTTCGGCCGCGGCTCCAATCTGGTGGAACGCTGTGTCACAAGAGACTAGGGCCCTGCGGGACTTGACATCTTTCCGCAGGGCCTGCAAGACAGAGCTGTTCATATTGGGGCTTTTTTATAATGAAATGTTTTTTAGAATCGTTGGATTATTTTGATTGTTGTTAGCCGCCCTGAGCCCAGCTTCGGCTGGGGAGGGTGGGATATAAATAAAATTTTTTATTATTATTATTTATTTGTTTTAGGTTACTCCCCCATAAAAATTCTGCATATCGGAAGATGCCTTACACCAGGTCTGTCAAATGTCAGTTAGTCTATAAAGCCCAGGGTTGTCTGATCTGACTGGCATCAGCTGCCCAGGGCTTCAGGCCCATTACCTAGTCCTTTTCCCCTGAAGATACCAGGGAACTTTTGACATGCAAACCATGTGCTCAGAGCTGCGCTGCTTTCCTTGTGCCTAACTAGACTGTCTGTTCCCCAGCATCTAGGGCATGGGTAGGCAAACTAAGGCCCGGGGGATGGATCCAGCCCAATCACCTTCTAAATCCAGCCCACAGACGGTCCAGGATTCAGCGTGTTTTTACATGAGTAGAATGAGTGCTTTTATTTAAAATGCATCTCTGGGTTGTTTGTGAGGCATAGGAATTCGTTCATTTCCCCCACCCCAAATATAGTCCGGCCCACCACAAGGTCTGAGGGACAGTGGACCGGCCCCCTGCTGAAAAAGTTTGCTGACCCCTGATCTAGGGTGATACTCAACTAAATTTTACTTGGAGTAGGCCCATTGAAATGAACAAATGTCATTAGATAGGTCCAGTAACTTTAATATGTCTAGTCTGAGTAACACTTACACATACCCCAACATTTGTCCAATGAAAATAGCGACATCCTATTCCTAATAATAATAATAATAATAATAATAATAATAATATATCCCACCCATCTGATTGAGTTGCCCCAGCTACTCTGGACAGCTTCCAACATATATAAGAACATAATAAAACATTGAAAATTAAGAAAACTTCCCTATACAGGGCTACCTTCAGATGGCTCAGGTACTGCATAACTCCATACACTGCAACATTTCTCAGATGAAAATAGGGACATCCTAAGGAAAACCAGGACATTCTGGGATCAAATCAGAAACAGAGATGGCTTCTGTAAATCCAGGACTGTTCCTAGAAAATAGGGATACTTGTGGGGGGGGGGTGTCCTGCACTTAATTGAATATCACCCACGCTTTTCTATTTGTGGATGTTTCTATGGATGTACGTGTGTGCATTTGTGTGCCCAGGCACACCAACACACAACCATTCAGTGGTGCAATTGTGCAATCGAAAAACTGAACAGTTTCTAGGAACAGCTTTACTATACGATGAGCTGTTTGGCTAAAAACAAACAAACTTCAAAGAGGTTACAGTACACAGTGATTTGCCACATTTCAAAGGGCTTAGGGTGCATCTTGTTTCCAGCAGGCATTCTCCAGACTTACCATGTATATGAAAGAACATATTTGCAGAGCAGTCTGGAAGCCTCACTTTAAAGCCACTAGGGCAGTGAATCCCCCAAACCTAATTTCGTATCTTAAAAAATATTTTAATTAAGGAAACATAATCATCAGAAGCAAATTAGTCTATCATTGTCTAGTGCTAGACAGTTCTGGATCTGGGTAGGTGAAATCAGGTAACCCAGCTGTAATGAAAATCCTACGAAGTCCCTTTAGATTTACCTCTAGCTGTGTGATTTCTGTGCAGTCCTGTTCTTCGCTTTCCCCAGCCACATCTTCCTCCTGTGAAGGTGTGTTTTCAGATGCCCAAAAATATCTGTGACTAAAAGAATAAAGAGTCCCTTTGGAAGTAAAAAAATAAATTGCTCCCTTCCCCTCTCCCACCTTGGAAGATTATGCCCTGATTATGAGGCATGCTCATCGCCAGATTCTTGTTGATTAACATCATCACAAAATAGCTGCTTTTCCATCAGTTTGTTGAATGAAAGTAATCTGGTGTGGATTGACATTCTGTAATTTTGATGGGAAACACATCTATTGGAACACACACACCGCCACCAGCTGAAGTGACATTTTTCACAATAGTGCAGGAGTTATCGTTTATAACTTAGCGTTTGTCAGGAACATAAGCACCCAAAATGCCTTGACCCAACTTCTGCTCTTCTCCTAAGAGCAAAAGGATGGGTCTTTCTCTGAGACACATCTCAGGCAGAGGCACAGGTAAGGTCAACAAGAGACAGGGCCTTCAGCAGCTTTCTGCTGGTTGAAAGATTGGCTGCTTCTTGAAAACACTGATGTTTTAGATTTGGAAGGATTTAACAATGCTTTTGGTTGGCATGCATATCTGTGGTATGACAAGGTTAAAATACACAAGGCTTTTAAGAACCATGTTGTCAGAAAAGCAGTGTTCAATGTCTGGTCAAAATACAAGGACTTATTGGAAAACAAGACCCCAAGGTGGTTATCACCAATGGAGGCTAAGGCCCCGAAAAGACTCAATATGGAGGCCAAATGGCCGAAATATTGGGAAATAATAGAAAAAGATGGAGACAATTGGAGGTTGCAGAGTATGGAGAAACTAAAGGGGAAAGTGCGAGATTGGCTGCATTATGCTCAGATTAAAGAAGCCTTTAAGTCAGATAAAAAATTAGGATTCCAGGTGGAAAAATCAAAGTTAGAAACAGAATTGTTAGAAGCCAGCTCTAAGACACTTTCGAGAATGTATAACTTGCTGCTAAAATGGAATACACAGGATGAAACGGTCAAATCAGCTATGATAAAATGGGCACAGGACATAGGGTACAACATTATGTTTGCCGACTGGGAAAAGTTATGGACCACCGGTATGAAGTTCACGGCATGTAATGCCTTGAAAGAAAACATTATGAAAATGATATATAGGTGGTACATGACTTCAGTCAAGCTCGCAAAGATATACCATCTGTCAGACAATAAATGTTGGAAGTGTAAAGAAGCTGAAGGAACATTCTTCCACCTCTGGTGGACTTGCCCTAGAGTGAAGGCTTTCTGGGAAATGATATATAATGAGCTGAAAAAGGTATTTAAGTATACCTTCCCTAAGAAACCAGAGGCCTTTCTTTTAGGCATTGTCGGCCAGAGTGTGCAAAAGAAGGATCGAATTTTTTTTATGTATGCCACAACAGCAGCAAGGATACTCATTGCTAAATGCTGGAAAACTCAAGATTTGCCCACACTGGAAGAATGGCAGATGCAACTGATGGATTATATGGAACTGGCTGAGATGACTGGCAGAATCCGAGACCTGGGAGAGGAACTGGTGGAGGAAGACTGGAAGAAATTTAAGGATTATCTACAAAAACATTGTAAATTGTATAAATGCTAAGAAAGATGTAAGATTTGTAATAACACGGCTCCAACAGATTAGTAATAAGGAATATAAATTTGAATTACAGATAGGTAGCCGTGTTGGTCTGCCATGGTCAAAACAAAATAAAAAAATTCCTTCCAGTAGCACCTTAAAGACCAACTGAGTTAGTTCTAGGTATGAGCTTTCGTGTGCATGCACACGAAAGCTCATACCTAGAACTAACTCAGTTGGTCTTTAAGGTGCTACTGGAAGGAATTTTTTTATAAATTTGAATGTAATTGAAAGAAAAGACAAATTTTGGATAAACAATATTTCAAATTAAGATCTCAAAAGTCTGATTTAAATTCTAAAATTTGAGATTTAATATTGGATAATTATATGATATGAATGGAAACAAGTAAATAATTTGCTACCAAATTTGTGAGTTCAGAACGCAGGAACAAGAGATGTGAGGAAGTCCAAAGAGGAGAATGAAATGTGGAAATTTGAAAAGACTATGTTATTATGTATGTTTTTTGTTTATTGTTTAAAAAACTTTAATAAATATTATAAAAAAAAAACAAGAGACAGGGCCTTTTTGGTGGCTTCACCAATACTGTAGAATACTCTGCCCCATGAAGTCTGGATGACCTTCTCTCTAGATATCTTTCGCTGGCTGTATTTCAAGAGGCTTTTGCCTGCTAAGGCCACTTTTACCTGTGATCTGTGCCATTGTTACTTTCAGAGTATTTTTAATGTTGCATATTTTAATTGTAGGTGTGTGTGCGCGCGGCGCGTCTGTGTGTGTGTAACTTTGAAATTGTTCCACACCACCCTGAGTGGCGCATGGGTACTAGTAGGGTAGGATATAAATGTTTATATAAATAAAATAAAAGCCCAAACTAGTTCAGCATTCAGCTCTCATAGCACTCAGCCAGGTGCCTCTGGGAAGTCTGCAAGCAGGACAGAAGCACACTATACATTCTCCCAGTCTTGTCCCCCAGCATCTGATATTCAGAGTCATGTCACCTCCGATGCAGGAGGTAGCCTCCATCTATCACGACTATCAGCCATAGATAGCCTTGTCCTTGAGGAATGCATCTAATCCCTTTTTAAAAGTCATCTAAGTTGGTGGCGATCTGGCCGCATCTTTACAGGGCAACCCTTCTTTGCAGTGCCGAAAGCCACAGCTCTTCTATGTTTATGCAGCAACCTAGGCTCCCCTCCCTTTCAGAGGCAAGCTTGCTGGTGTCAGTGAAGAAAAAGCCAGTGGGAAAACTGGGTGTTGTGTGTGCAACGATACCACCATATTATACTTTCTAGCAAATTAGCTAGAAAGAGCCATTTAGGGAAGGGAAGAGGTCATTGTGGTAGCCCAAAAGACCCAACTCATGTTCAGCTTTGCAGAGTCCAGACAAATTGACATATTCTATGGCTTTGTGTATTTCTCCTTCCCCAAGTGTTGCAAGTAAATATATCTATTCAGTGCTTTTTTTTCCTGGGGGGGACGCAGGGATATTCATGCCCCTAAACATTTTGTGAATCTTTATACTTTTGTCCCGTATTCATTTCCCCCCTGATATGAACTATAAAATGGTGATTTTATTGAGTCAAAATGAGAGTACCCCTAAACATTATTTGTTTTTAGAAAAAAAGCACTGTATATATGTTAAAGCACCTTAACAAATGTTGCCATAGGGTTAATGGGGGGGGTATCAACTAAAAATGGTCATATGTGGAGCTGTACTGAATGTCTGCTAAGACTGATCAATTCAAATGTTAGAGAGGAATGGAGAGCAAAGAGGGACTGAAAACCCCCCCCATGCCTTTATTTGTTAGTTGGGGGGGGGACTGTGGCTTTCCTCCCCATTTCTTTCCTTTTGAAAGGTTGCTTTGTGGTTGTAGCCACCATTTCCGCACTCAGTGCTCCCTTGGAAAGAAACTTGTTGCAGCTGCTACTGGGTCAGACACCCCCTCCCCCCAAAAGCCCCCTAAAGTTACCCCATCCAGGCCACAACCCTAGCCTTGTTGATTGAGATTGAATTGATGGGGTTTGCTTACAAGTGAGCAAGTTTGGGATTGCAGCCTTCGTCTGTGTGTGTCTACTTGACAGCAAGTCCAGCTAAGTTAAGGGGGGCTCTTTCCCTTTAGAAATCTAAGGACAACATTCCTGCGATGTAGGCATTAGACACAAGAGCAAAGGAAGCCTCTTAATTTGAGGGACACCACCCCATACACTCTGTTTCTAGGTGGAGCCCTGTTTATAATCCTGCAGTTATGGATGGGGTGCACACACATGTGTTTTGACAGCAGTCAACACAACAGCCCTGCTCTTGGACACGCCTAGGGAAAGAGTCCTCTGTTTATAATCCCGTTACAAAATTGTGCCCTCATAAATCATAAACATGACATGGCTGACCAAAAAATGGGTCACTGGGGGTGGGCAAGCATATTATTTTACAGTACTGGTTCTAGAATTTCTGTTGCAAAAGGGAAACAAAGTGCTGTTGAGCATGTGCAGAGTGCTTTCTCCTCTTATCAACATATTTATTGAGTTGTGGCTTCATATAATGTGGGAGCCACTCCAGGGGGCAGACAGCCCCAGAATCAGACAAACTCCTCATAAAAGTTGTCTCTCCACCCCCAAAATCTGGTTAGACTGAATGCCCCCCAGGAATTGGATTCTCTTTACTGTTTCATCGTCTCAGTGTGATTTGAGAAGTGCCAGCTGTAGAAAGATTTTCTCCTTTGTACTTCTGTGTTCCTCATGCCTGGTTTGAGGATGGCTATATCTGAGAGCCAGCACCATTGAATTCAATAGGACTTACTTCAGAGTAGATATAGGGCTGCTTCGCTAGACTTCCAGTGAGGGACCCCCTGTTTCACCCCACCCATCCTAGCATGCAGCAACAGCAGACTGTATGAACGCACAACTACGTGGAAGAATCTTTCCACACTGCAGAAGAGTTGGCGCTGAGCAGGGCAGCCTCAGAAAGCATCGTAAATTTAGAAAGGGGAGATTCCCAAGCCTGGAGAAACTCCAAGTTATGGGGGCTGTTGCTATAAGAACCGGAGGGGACCCTAGAGAGCGCAAAACAGCATCTGCCTCAAGGGAACAGGGAGTCCAAACCCAACCTTGCGTATGCGATGCACAGGGTAAGCCCATGCATGTTTATACTCAGAAGAATGTTTCACTGGGTTCAATGGAGCTTGCATCCAAGCAACGTGGCACGGATGCAAGTGGCGTTAAATCGCGTTGGAGCTTCCCAGTTTTGCAATTCGGCACCGCCGCTTGTGTTTGCCTGAAGTTAATCCGGTCCTGACAATGAATTGATTTGAGAAACGTGGCCTTGGGATCGGGATTCTCCGAGATCCTTCAAATCCCACCCCTTTCATCGCTAATCACAGGTTTGTGGCTAGCTCATTGTCAACACACTGGCCCTTTAAGAGATTATAAATATCCTTAAAGAACAAAAGTGTTTCCTCAAAGAAAGCCACGTCTGCTGTGTCTCTCTCTTTCTCTGTCTCTCTCTTGGATATTGAATAGCGTACCTGCTGGGTTTTACAAGGGAAGGCAATCACCCTCTCCATTTGGGCGTATTTCTAAACAATGCGTGGTGGCACTGCGTCTGTGTCCTGTGCTAGCACTGCATTTTGATCACGTCCTGATCCATGCAGAAGAATTGCATTAAAAATCATATTTCGTGTATGTGAAGGGAATATTTTTATATATCAATGCACATACACAAATGCATACACTTCATACAAATATGCCATACAATCACCCATAAAGGGGGAAAAATCACTCTAAAATGCACAATCAAATGGCAGATTTGGAAGCAAATTTAAAACTCTGGTTAACAAGACATTCAGTGAAGCCTGCTGAACCTTTATAAAATACAAATTAACAGGAGTGTATCTGAATTGTTAAAATGAACATTGCCTTTCAAATTGGTTCATGACTTTCCTTATTATCATAAATTGAAGAAACCTATTGTTACAGCTCCACCTAGTGGGCAGATAGCTCGATTGCAATAGGAAATGAAAGACACTTGAAACTCGGTCCCTTGGCAATATCAAAGAAACAGGACTTAAGCATCTTTGGGCAGGAAGAAATGTAAAAAGACAAACAAGAAAGCAACTCAACAACAACCCTACAATTGCTAGGGGATAGAAGGCATCATCCCTTCTCTCCATTTCATATTCAGTATTTGAATTTTACATTCTTTTTTTAAAAAATGCATTTGTGTTTTTGAACTTATACAAAGGTGCCATATTAAAAGCAGGGTGATTACTAGTTCAATCAATATTATCAAACATTAGTCTTCAAAACTGAGTGGATTACAATAGGAGACAGTAAATCGGGAATTCTGAAGCCAAAATCCTGTGCCAGTTTAGCCACTGGACAATAAGGGGTTTCCTTTGGAGTAAATACACAGAGGATTGAGCTATGATTTGTAAACTGTGCTATGAGGGGAAATGAGCTGAAAGTAACGTTTAATGCACAAGACAGCACCAATTTGCAAGGATGAAGGCAGTGTCAATAAAATATGCTTTTTGTTCCCATATCTGCTTCTGCTTTTCCCTTGGGAAGAAAAAAATCCTTAAAATTGCAATTTCCCAAAACACAGCCATGTAGTTCTCTGGCTGAACCCAGATTCCTGTGGCCCCTTAAAGACTAAAATGTCCATAGTGTGCATGGCGCATGCAAGAGCTGATTTTTTGAAATGTTCCTTAAGTGTCCAGCAGTTCATGGCTACACTGGGCACAATGGCTACACTGGGCCAGAGGCAGTAATGCATCTCAGTATCAGTTGCTGAAACCATTGGGCTTCCCCATAGGCATCTGGTTTAGGGTTGCCAGCTGTCCTGTATAATACAGGATTGTTGTGTATTTCCTGTATTGATACAGTTTTGTCCTGTATTTCAGGTCTTCTCTCCCCCCCCCCCCCGTGTGTGTGTGAGAGAGAGGGGGGGGGTTAGGGATCCTCTGCAAATGCATGTGTTTGAAAGGGTGTGTGAAAGGTCATGTACAAGCTCTGGGCAGCCAAGCACAAACAGATTTACAAATTCATGTGTGTGTGCTGCCATAGGGTGTAATGGATTGCCTTGAAGTCACTTCAGCACCAGATTAAAACAAAACAAAACAATCGCCCCTGAAGAGCCCGGCCTACCCTGCCCTGTATTTTGCCAGAACAAAGGTGGCACCCCTAATCTGGCTGGCCACTGTGAGAACAGAGGGCTTGACCAGGTTTTAAAGTTCTGTGTCGCACGTACACACAGGAGGAGAAAGTTTTGCTTCCAATTACTGTAACATACTTTCAGGTTTCTGCATTCATGGGAGGGGACCCTCCTAATTTGGGATAGGAAAAGTTTCGCTATCTGGGAGATGTTGACAAGTAAAATACAGCCCCCAGCTTGAATTTTAACAGCAGCCTCAAACGCTCCGGTTTCATGAGAGCACTGCATCTGACTGTCAGACGATCATTACATTGCAGTAATTATTCTGCCTTAACCCTGCTGTCAGTGCTTAGCACAAGCAATCCAGTTCAAGTTTTGATTGTGCACCGTTCACTACCGGGTACCTGGAGGTAGTTTAATTGAAGGAAGGAACCCTTCCAAGTTCTATAACCACATATTGTGAATGCATATGAGGAAGCATGCATATAGTGAATGGGAAGAATAAGTAGCTAGACTGACTGCTCACTCCCGAGTAGCCTGACCTATAATCCACCAGAATGGGCTGCAAGTGAGTCAGGGGAGGGAGTGGGGTGACAAGAGTCTGCAAGCCTCGAGACTTCTCCTGGTGGCCTATAGGCTTCGGGGGGGGGGGTGTCACGGAAAGAGGTTGAATGCCTTTGGAGAGTGTGGCGTTTCTTCTTCTCCCTTCGAGGGTGCTGTCAGGTAGCTGACAGGTAGGATGGAGGAGAAAGTAAATTTTGTTTGCATCCTGATGAGACGCTCCCTCATTCACCTCATTCTCAGACCAGTACGTGAGAAGAAGCACTTTGCGCTTCCCTCAATTTTGCGCTGCAGCACTCCAGCCAAGCAATATGAAGAGAGAAAATGTATCTTTTTGTGGGGCATGGAAATGCATAGATTAGTGAAGGCACAGTACAAAAAAAATGCTTTATATAATAGGAAATGGCTTGCAAAAAAGGGGGGTGGTATTAGTCCCAATTGCATGCAACAGTGTGTTTGTATTTTTGTACTAAATGGGTGATGAATATTCACGAGGGTTTAAAAAATAATAACTATAATTGGAAATTGCTATGGAAATGTGAAAAGCTGCATTTGAGATAGGAAGAATGGAGAACTGAAACCAATGGATCTGTCTATCCCTGTTGACAGGTTGGTAGCCAGTGAGGGAAATTCAGGAACTAGCCTGCCGGCCAGATCCTTTTCCTACACAACACACCTTAAACCCCGTCCCTGCCTTAGCCAGGGAGAGTCCTTGATTTTATCCCCAGTAAATCAATGCCCTCATTTTGCCTTTGGGGAGAGGGCTGTGTCAGATATGGTCTCCCAGTCTGCAGATTCCCTTTCCAAGGAGGCCCAACTGATGAAAACATTGTTATCATTTTAGCACGGCAGGGGGCGGGGGAGAATCCTCTTTATTGATCCAGGCATTTTATGGACAGTTTCTGATTTTTTTATCTGCCACTTTCATTTGTGGTCTGCTTTATTATATATTATTTTCAATTGTGGTTTTGGGGTTTTTTTGTTTTTCATTCTTACCTTGTTGCAAACAGCACTGGTTTCCATTTTGATGATGGACTTATAAAATATTTTGAAGAAATACATTTTGGGGAATGCATTTAAAACATGCATTCAACATGTGCACGGCAGTGTAAAGCACTCTCCCTCACACACACACTCACACACCTGTCTGTCCTGGAAGAAAATGAGAAAGCTTAACATATTTGTTTACTATAAGAAGAAGAAGAAAAATCAGATTTGTTGCGAGTTTAAACATTCTGTTAAACATTCTTAAGCTTAAGAGGACCTAAAATCAGGACGTAAGTTTATTAATGAGATAAAAATAAATTACTAACAAATAATTTAAATGAAACTGCTACAGTCAGTTTATGAACATACCTGCGTCGGAAATGGGAAATGAAGTGTACTCAGGATACAATAGTGTAAGCTGCATTTACCCTGGACAAGAGATGATTAAGAGGCAACATGTGAACACCATTCGAAGGGTTGTCTAATAGACGATGGAGCAAATTTCTTTCTTTCTTTCTTTGTGTGGCTACAGACAGTAGGAATCCAAAGCAACTTACAAGAAAGGAGATTTCAGCAAAACATTACCAAGGACTGCCTGGTGGTAGGAGCTGTTTGACAGTGGGAGAGACTTCCTTGGAAGATGGTGGACTTTCCTCTGTTAAAGGGTTCTAAGCAGGGACTGGGTGGAAACCTATCGGATGTTGCCATAGTGGATTTCCTGCATCACCAGTCAGTTGGACAAGATAACCTTTGATGTCCATCACTTCTAAAGCACCTTTAGAAACATGTAATACTGAATTGGGAGACAGCATTGTGAGAACAGGAGTTTTATTTTTTATTTTTTTATTTTTATTTGATTTTACAAAATATAAACATACAACAACCAACCATTCAAAATCTGAATATCGTGATTACTCTGAATCTCCTGACTTCCCCCCATCTCTTCCATGGGTCATAATGATAATATTTACAACTGCATATCAGTATTTATCCAATTATTTTCATTCTAAATTATCCATACTTTCCATTACTTTACAAGTGTGGTTAAAATCCTGCCAATATTTTGACCTGCTTGCAATGGTCTCGTAAACAAGTTATAAACTTTTCCCATTCTTTTTTAAAGTTCTTGTCTTCTTGATTTCTGAGCTTCCCAGTTAATTTTGCCATCTTGGCATAGTCCATCATCTTGGTTTGCCATTCTTCTCTGGTCAGGGTTGACTCTTCCTTCCATTTCTGGGCCGGTAGTGTCCGCCCGGCTGTTGCCATATACATAAACTATCTTTTCTGATCCTTTGGGATCTCGGTACCTGTAATTCCTAATAAGAAAGCTTCTGTTTTTTTAACAAAAGTTATTTTGAACATTTTTTTTCATTTCATTATATATCATCTCACAAAAGTTTTTAACTACTTTACACAACCACCAAAAAACTCCATGAACTGGAGTTTTAGAGGCAACTTGAGAGTACCATGTTTTCAAGGGCTGTGTCTCAGATCTGGCTGAATCCTGTATCCTGAACTGATTTGTGCTGACCCAGATTGATGCAGCCCCAGATGACACTAAGCTGAATCAGGTCCCCCCCCCCTTCCAGGCTGATCCAGAGTTATCAAAAGCAGGGTCTGGTAGTGAGGGAAGGGAGGAGGCAACATGCAAACATATTATGTGTGTGTGTCTTTTCCTCCTTCCAGACTGCATGTTTAACCAGTGTCTTAAACATGTGGCCATGTTTAAGGAACCACATCTCCTTCTCCCCCCACCTCCCACCTGATTACAAGGCTCCAAAATTGGCTTGGGACCTGGACTGGGTACCACCTGACCTTGCTATGCCTCTGGGCATGCTACTACTTATGTTTAAAATCGTGCCACAGACCATTTAGCATCGTGTCTCGGGGTGGATCTACACACAGGGGGAAAACCCGCTATAAATAAGTCAGAAATTAAATCATTATAACAAAAGAAAAAGGGAAACTACGTAAAAATGCTATACTGTGGTACCTCGTGTTACGTACCGTCCCCCTTACTAATGCTGCGAGTTACGCACTCCACTAACCTGGAAGTAGACACCCCTTGTTGCGACCTTTGCCCCGGGATGCAAGTGGAAGTCGCACTCTGGCGGTGCGGCAGCAGCGAGAGCCGCCATTAGGGAAAGCGCACCTCATGTAACAAGCGGTTTCCTGTTATGAACGGAGCTCTGGAATGGATTAAGTACATAACATGAGGTACCACTGTAGAAAGGTTTCCTGCTTTCTGTCTCCCTCTGGTGTTGTATGTTTATAACACATTCAAATCACTGTTTTGGGACTAAGTCCTATGTGTGGCTCTTCCAATGACTGCATTGAGCATTGGTACTCAGACGGCAGCAGGACAGCCAAAAAGGAGGGAAAGAGGATCAGGGGAAATGGGAAGGGTTGTAGCTCAGTGGCACAGCATCTCCAGGGAGGGCCAAAAAGGAACCCGACCAGAAATACTTCCTGTGGTCTAAAACTGCCAAAGCAGATGTACCCTTTCTTTGCAATTAGTACCACGGTCATCACAGTTGGCCCAATATTGAGTATGATCCATTCTAACTGACAAGTACTTTTATATTATTGTTACATGAGTGTATTAAAGTGAAGAAGAGCCCTGCTTGATCTGACCAAAAATCCATCTAGTCCAGTGTTCTGTTCTCACAGTGGCAAACCCGATGTTTATGGGAAACCCCAAAGTAGAATGTGAACACAATAGCACTCTAGCCAGAATGTTAGACTGGAATTGTGTATATTCCAATTCAGATTGCTTGCCGTTAAGCCCACTGAATAGTCTTTAGCAAGGTTCCATCTCAGCCACATGGCTGTTGTGGGAAATAAATAGCATACATCCACATAGGCTGCTAGAGTTCTTTAAGGAAAAGTCCGGATGCAAATACAATATGGCAAATAAAAATTAACATTTTTTTGCATTCATCTATTTATGTGATAAAAAGTGGGGGCATGTGCTTCACTCTCCCATGGAAATGAGTAAGACTTAAAAGTGCTTATTTTGAGGTCAGTTGTGCCCTTAATACCGACTACCAAAGTAATAACATCCGATACAATATGCATACTCTGATAATTCAGTTCCATTGCCGTTGATATAGAGCAATAAATTATCCTGTGTTCACGTACATATATATAAAGTACATCTGTCAAAAATATTTCTATATATCAGCAAATCTGCAGTTCTCGGTTTGAAAACTGCCATTTTTCCTTTGCCTGTCTCATCTCTCTTGGAAGGGGGAAAAATCCTAAATATAAAAAGAGCATTTGCTGTTGTCTTTCTACTAAAGCTTTTAAATTTAAGAAATAATAGATGCCTGTCTAGACAACCCTAAAATTGTTTTAGTTACTGATGTATGGATGACTGATAAATGTCATCTTTTTCTGCCTGCAGTGCATTTTGCATCCAGTCTACTGACATTTGTCTATAGCTGACCTGATTTTGCATGAAGCATTTAAAATTTTACCACTCCGAAACTTCAGGATTCAGCCTGCAAAAAAAAGGGACTCCTTATATCTTCCTCTTTTCTTTTCTGGTAATCACATTAGCGATAAAGATTTGTACAAAGACCCCAAATAATGAAATGCATTGCATAACATTCCAGGTGAAATAGCAATTAATTCCCTAGCTTCATGTTCTCGTCTCCCTGCACAGATAAAAAGAGAAATGTTAAAGTATGGAAATAATGAACTAATTTAATCAAATATACTTGCTTTTGAAGACAGTGCTGCAAATGTGCTTGTTGTTTACCACTGATTACTATAAAATCACAGACTCATAGAATTGCAGAGCTAGAGGGACCATGAGGGTCATCTAGTCCAACCCTCTGCAATGCAGGAATCTTTTGCCCAACATGGAGCTCGAACCCATAACCCTGTGATGAAGAGTCTCATGCTCTACCAACTGTAAAAGAAGCTATATTTCTGTCAATAGCTGTGACTCTGGGTCCAGAATCTTACATGTGCCTGGGATTCCCAGGACCAGCAGGTGAAAATCTGAAAGCACAGGGCTCTGGACTTGCCACCCGTTTTACACTTTACAAAGAAAGATTCCATTTAAGTATAGGTTTGCCGTTCAGCCAGCAAACACCACCGCCAGCTGAACAGCGTTTTTTGTGTGGAATGCTCAGTGCTCCTCAAATTTACCGTCAGTAAATTCAAAAAGAAAATGCTAATGAATAAAATAACATAATATCCATAATAAAACAGTAACCAGAGACTATCAGCAAAAATCAGGGACTCATCAAACAATCGAATTTCCAACACTGGCATTAAAATCTCCAGCCAAATCTACCATGGAATTGGAGAATAGGCATCAACTTAGCATTCAGTAATATGGTTCAGTCCCAGTTAAAAAAAACAATACCAAAACTTCTTCCAATAGTGTTCTCTGTGAAGGGTGGGGATATGCACAGCTAAATCCCAACCATCAGACAATGCATATTGAACTCTAATTTTGAGACTAATAAATATAGCTGCCCCATCCAATGGCCAACCCTTATTTATAGCACAAGCCTATGCCTGCTGCTCAGAAGTAAGCCCCATTAAGTTGAATGGGACTTTCTCCAAGGTAGGTTTGCATGCAATTAGTCCCTTAGTGATTTATCTGCAGGGCTAAAACCATATTTTATATTCAGGATTTGCTAATTTGTCCATATTGCAAAAACAGTAAGAGAAGGTTGTCACCTTCCTTGATCTTGACAAGTGGCAGTAAAGCTTTGCCTTTTCTAGGGTACGAAGTCAGTGATAGGAGGAAGCTTCACCCGCTGGCTTTGTACTTCTGTTCCGGCTGTGAAAAGCATAAGAATCCAGGAGAGAGAAAAGAATGGGCAGCTCTGAAGAAGACTAAGTATGGAAAAACAATGACAGAAGTTGTCTACTCAACGGCTCAGAAGAACGACTGCATAATGCAAAATAATAACACTGAGAATTTCTATAGCATACTTTAAATACTTAACGTGCTTCCTGTTTATGATGGGCAAGATCTCCTTAGCTCAGTTGTGAATTGGCTCAGAATGTTAAGTGAGCTTTCCAAGAAGCATTCAGGAAAAGCTTTTCCCTTTGTTTGACTTGGCTTGAAATAGTAGTACAGTGGTACCTCGGGTTACAGATGCTTCGGGTTACAGACACTTCAGGTTACAGACTCCGCTAACCCAGAAATAGTACCTCGGGTTAAGAACTTTGCTTCAGGATGAGAACAGAAATCGTGTGGTGGTGGCGTGGTGGCAGTGGGAGGCCCCATTAGCTGAAGTGGTACCTCAGGTTAAGAACAGTTTCAGGTTAAGAATGGACCTCCAGAACGAATTAAGTTCTTAACCAGAGGGACCACTGTACATGCATCCCCACACTGATGTTGCTGTGTGTATGCTCCTGATCACACTACTGCCTGAGAATTGTAGTTTGATGCATGATTGACATGGCACCAAATGCATTAGCTGCTGCAATGCCACAGCTCAAACATTGCCCCGGTTTATTTCTATCATTTATTAAATTTATATCCTGCCCTTCCTCCCTAAGGAACTCCAAAAAATGACTTTACTTGTGCACATTGCATTGTTTTGTAGCTTATGTGCCCATTTTAAAAAACCATGCAGCTTCATGTCAACCCCTCAGTCAGTAGAGCATGAGACTCTTGAGATCTCAAGGTCGTGGGTTCGAGCCCCACATTGGGCGACAATATTCCTGCATTGCAGGCTACAATTCTATGATAACCAAGGAGAGGTTAATCCAAAGTAAGATATTAATACAGAGGACTTTGGTGAACTCACCTACTTCATCTAGACGCAATGGGTTGTAGACAATGCTAGTCATACTCAGAGTATACCCATTGAAATTAATAGACATGACCAACTTAGGTTCATTAATTTCAATAGGTCTGCTCTGAATAGAAGTTAGTTGAATACAATGCCAGGATCCTACACAGGATCATCTTTTTGGTGCTTGGTTGTGCCACATTGCTGTCTGTTTTTACTGTATTACCATGTGCTTTTTATGGTTGCAAGTTGTCCCAGGGAACCTTTTAAGGTGAGGTAGGAAGGCTTTTATAAATAAATCCTTCTCGTTTAAAATGCCAGGCCAGAGAAGAACTTGGGAAATGGTGCTTGATCTGGAATGCATCCAGCCTTTATGACCTAGACAAATTTGTATCTCGAATCAGGTAATCACAATCTTCTCACCATCACTACTTATGTAATTATCTCAGTGACAGCCCTGTAAGAAGGCTAGAACTGTAAGAAGGCTAGGATGAATTTGAGTTGAGATTTAAATCAAAAACTTTCAGCTTTCTTGCTACAACTCTTTGTCCTTGGTACTCACTGAGCTACCAGACATTTCCTCTGCTACTTACTAAGCAATAGGTGGAAACTTACATGTATACACTAGGACACTTTTTTCAGGGTGGGGTAGAGATGAATCTGTATTCTGTAGAAAATTGGGGTGCTGCCAAAGTTGGGGTGCTGGTCCAAGTGTAGGGAACCTTTGGCCCTCCAGATGTTGCTGATCTACAACATCCATGGCCATGCTTGTTGGGCCTGATTGGAATAGTAGTTCCTCAACATCTGGAGGGCTCCAGGCTCCCTACACCTGATCCATATTATGACCTTGCTCCACTTGCAATGCTTGGCTTCATTACAAGTAGGATCGCCACACACCCCACAATCCCTTTTTAGTCTCTGTGCAAAGTTCTCTATCACTGGGAATGCTGCAGTAACAGTGTAAAGCTTAGGACAGGGGTGCCCAAATTTTTTTCAAAGAGGGCCAGATTTGATGAAGTGAACATGCATGAGGGCCAACCAATTCAAATTTTCAAATTGAAGTTGTTCAGCTTTTTTTTTTTTTACGATTTACCCCAAAGTTGCTGAGCTTTTTTTAGGATTGAAGCTGCTACAGACCAGCTCCTATCTAATCATATGTTTCTCCAAAGAATCATGAGGACTGGAATCTTAGCTCGTTTTAAGGGAATCTTAGCTCATTTTAAGGGAAAAACAGGCAGGGGAAAACAGGCAGCCCTGTTTAGGGAATCTTTTAATGTTTTAGTGTTTTGTTGGAAGCCACCCAGAGTGACTGGGGAAACCCAGCCAGATGGGCAGGGTATAAATAATAATAATTATTGTTATTAATGGGCCACAGCTCAGGGGGGCAGCACCCGCTTCGCATGCAGGCAGTGTCCCAGGTTCAGTCCCCGCAGGCAGCATCTCCAGGTGGGGTTGGGACTGCCCCCTGGCTGAAACCCTGGAGAGCCACTGCTGCCAGTCAGTGTTGGGAATATTGAGGTACATGGACCTGGTGGTCTGACTTGGCAGCTTCCCTAAAATCCTGGGCAGAGTTATGGAATGAATGCATGGGGGGGCTGCATGCAAAGATATGGGGGTGCACGTTTCTGTGGCTGGTGGAAAAGGCTTGCTTTTGAACCTGCCCAAAAAAACTGTCCCCCCCAAATATTGCACCCAGAGAGAGTGTGGAATTGGTCATGTCAATGACCACAGCAAATGCCCCCCCCCCTTTAACCCAAGCAATGATTTCCAAACGCCTCCCACCCACTCAACCCCGCCCACTCAACGCCCCCCCCCACAATAGCCCCTCTTTTTAATAATGCCCACTTAGTCTATATCTGTCCCTAATAACACTCCCCCTCCCTGTTGCCCTAGTGGTATTTCCCAGGTCTCCCCTCCCCCCTACTCACTTCATGGTCTCGCCCAGCCTCCAATCCCATTGGCCTCCGCAGCTGCTCATGTCGGTCCACTCTAGGTAAGCTTTTTCTTCTTCTGTGCATGCCTTCGCCGCTGCACTCTATTGGTCGGAAGGACCCGTCAGGTCACGCTTCTGGTTGGCTAAGATGAATAAAGCTCCGCCCCACATTCAAGCGAGTACTTACCGCCTACCGGTAAGTAAAAAAAAAAAAGCAAGAATAAAAGGTGAAGGCTGGCGGCCGGCGGTGGCTACACGGGACACATGACGAGGTCTGGCGGGCCGGATTCGGGCCCGCGGGCCTTGTGTTTGACACCCGTGGCTTAGGATATTATTAACCTCTAAATACCATAAACTGGAAGGGACACGGGTGGCGCTGTGGGTTAAACCACAGAGCCTAGGACTTGCCGATCAGAAGGTCGGTGGTTCAAATCCCTGCAACGGGGTGAGCTCCCGTTGCTCAGTCCCTGCTCCTGCCAACCTAGCAGTTCAAAAGCACATCAAAGTGCAAGTAGATAAATAGGTACCGCTCCGGCGGGAAGGTAAACGGTGTTTCTGTGCGCTGCTCTGGTTCGCCAAAAGCGGCTTAGTCATGCTGGCCACATGACCTGGAAGCTGTACGCCGGCTCCCTCAGCCAATAAAGTGAGATGAGTGCCGCACCCCCAGAGTCAGTCACAACTGGACCTAATGGTCAGGGGTCCCTTTACCTTTACCTTTACCATAAACTGGACAACCAGTTAGCTGTCTTAGGGAAAATGAATATCCCAGGGTCCCCAGTGGCTGGCATGCTTGTGGGAGTTGGGGACAGAGAATTTAGACCTCATTACCCTCCCAGTAATATAGCTGAGAGAACAATAGGAACCAAATTCAAAACTGGACATATTAAAATATAAATAAGAAGGCTATTTCCTGACTTTTGGAGGGAAGGAACTCTGTTTTCTGAATCCAGTTCTGAACAGAGCAGAGAGACATTGCCCATCACTTGCAAAATGTCAAGCCCAAGTAGGCTTTGATTCCAAACGCACAGTAATGGCAATAATAAGAAAGTTTCCCATTTTTGTGTGAATTTAGAGAACTAAGTTCTCTGACTCTCATTCACATAGAACAGTTGCTATTTGCAGAACTGCAGCTAAGGTTATGATTGAAGAAGCTCCGACAAGTCAGATGAAGTCCTGGAAAGGACATCAGGAAAGAGTTGAAAATAGCAATAATACCGTGTAATGAAAAAAAAAAACTAAAAAAAGACCCCCAAATCCCCCTATAGGATAAAAAGGAAAATGGGATAGGGATGGGAATTCAATTGCCATAATAAAGCGACAAAAATGAAAAAGAGCAGCATCCATGCAGGGATGGTAATTGCCTTTGCATCCAGTGTCTAATGCTTGAAATAAAATAAAATAAAAAAGCTATAAAAGCAGAAAAACAGGAATAATCATCATCATCATAAACAGTTAGGTCCCATTGTGATTGATGGTCCTCCTGTGTCCAGTTTGCCTCTGCAAATTCAATTTGTAACCAAATAAATATTTGGCACTGCTTGCTGTAGTTCCTGCGACAGCAGCAAGAAATCATTTGCACATAAATAGATTTGTCCTCAAAAATGCAAAGCGTTCCATGTCCATCATCCCAGAGGTGAGACAATTCTTTACAGCTGATAACTACTTTTCCATAATGCCCAGTGCCAGGTAGGAGTGTCAAAGTTCTTTTTTCTTCCACTGACAGGTGCTATGTGTCTCTAATAGGGTGCCCAAGTGTCCATTTTTTTCACATGATTTTTCAGATCAGTTCTTCACATTTCTGCAGCAATTTGTGGGTGTTTTTTTTTTTTTTTTTTTTAAAAAGATCTTCATGACAATTTGTCAGCACTTCGGGTCTGAATTCCTCCTAATAAACATATTTTTTGAATGCAGTTTTGACTAACATACAAATTTATGCAAGGGATTCCCCCACCCCCATATAACACAATTGATAAGTTATTATACCCCAGCATATGGGTTGGTTCCTGCCCCCCCCCCTTTTACACATTGCTTGCCTGGAGGACTGCATCGCAAAATTCAGAGAAGGGCACCGTTCAAAAAATGGCTGTGTTTTAGTTCTTGTATTATTCTGGGAAGTGCAACTCAGGTAGGTTTGTGTTTAAATGAGTACTGGATCAACATTTTTCCTTCATCCCTTAGCCTGGCCCCAACTCTATGAGTTATAACATTTATTTTTTTAATTGTTTATTCCATTTATATACCACTTTTTACTTCCAAGGAGCTCAAGGTGGGGTACATGGTTCTCCTTCTCCCCATTTCATCCTCACAACAACCCTGTGAGGTAGGTTAGGCCAAAAGATGAGGATGATGAAGAAGAAGAGTTTGGATTTGATATCCCGCTTTATCACTCCCTTTAAGGAGTCTCAAAGCGGCTAACATTCCTCCTTCCCCCACAACAAACACTCTGTGAGGTGAGTGGGGCTGAGAGACTTCAGAGAAGTGTGACTAGCCCCAAGGTCACCCAGCAGCTGCATGTGGAGGAGCGGAGACGCGAACCCGGCTCCCCAGATTACGAGTCCACCACTCTTAACCACTATACCACAGTGGCTCTCCACACTGGCCCAAGGTCACCCAGTGAGCTTCATGACTGAGTGGGGATTCAAACCCTGGTCTCCGAACACTCCTAGGGGCTGAGGTCCCTTTGACCCTCACAATAAAATATTTGAGTTGATGGCCATTGCCATTCAACTGGTCTGTTTTCACCACATCATGTGATTGATTATATGGGGCAGGGCTTACCTACCCCTTATAATTTATTCAAGATGGCACTCCTGGTTGTAGGACACTCCCCAAGCAGACTGCGAGGGAAGAAAGGAGAGGAAGAGGACTTGGGCTGTCACCATTATGTTTAATATTCTTCAAATTGGAATAGAAGCCTATTGCAATACAGACATGACTATGATCCCCTCTTCACGTCTCTTCAGAGATGAAGCGGGAAACCAAGATAATTCAGATTACAAGAGGTGTAGTGGATTAATTTGTGGTGGAAGTAAAAGAAAGACAGTTGTGACAAGGGTATTAGTTAACAACATCCAGAAAGAATTCCAGAAGAGCTATTCTTGCTTTACAAATGCACTGGACTTTTTGAAGATATTTCTGGCAAGAAAGATAAAAGGAGCGTTAAGTGCATTATATATTTAAATTTTCCAAAGGTATTTGAAAAGGTAGCACGCAAGTGGCTTGTTTTGAAAATAAAGACCCACACAGTACAGCAGAAGGAACAAAGTGAATAAAGAACAGGAGAGGTGATAGTGGGGGAAAGAAGGAATAATGAATATAATGCATTTCTTTAATGATGGGCCTATTCTCCTGAGAAGTCTGACAAGCATCAAAGATAACCCTGCTGCATGGAACCAGTGCAACTGTGCCTTTGAAATGTAATCTCACAAATATGCTGCCATTTGACTGCAAGAGCAAAAATGTTTATCTACAATGCAAAATTTTCTTTATCTTGGGTTTTTGAATTAAGCTTCCTTCTTGGTGCCAGACAAGGACAAGAATAATTACTACTATTTCTAAATAACTGTGCGTGGTATCTTTAAACAACTGGGAGCAGACACATTGAACTCCTTTGTGTGTTGTCACGATACAGGGAAAGATAGTGAAGAAGAAAACAGGAAAGCACAGTCCTTCAATGGCTTGTATACTGATGTCTCTCAGTTGACGCATGATCACTTCATGCTGAAAGGAGACAATTGATGCACATAGAATTTCCTCCGCAGGGGTGGGAACACTGGTCAGTCAAAGCTCTTGCCCCCATAGAGAGAACTTACATCCATTTTCTCCAACTTGGTGCTCATTAGGTTTTTTGGATTGCAGCTCCTAGTCATTGTTGCCAATTGTCAGAGATGTTGCCATTTGGATTGCAGCTCCTAGTCATTGTTGCCAATTGTCAGAGATTGTTGCCAATTGTCAGAGATGTTGTTGTAGACCAACATCTGGAAGGAGCCAGTTTGGATAAGGCTGCCTTATATACCTTCTAGCTGCTTCCTTCAAGACTGAACCAATCACACGTCAGCTGAGGGATGTTGCTATCACATGTATCATCTTTTGTCAGGGGGCTGTCAGCAGCTCCTAGTTGGTTGCCCAGGAAATTCTAAAGACAAGGAAAAGTTTCTTACAGTCCTTTTTTATCTCAAACTTTACAAAGAGAGAGGCTATAGAACCCAGCCTCTTGGACAATAGCATTGTCCTGAGTAAATCTCTGCTCCCCGTCTCTCCCACTTCTTCATTCGTCACTTCTACATGTGCTGCTTCATGCCCTCTGTCTTTGAGCTCTTTGCTCTCCTACTTTTAAGGCTTGCCGGGTTCTGGGAGATGGAGGGTCTGGAATACTTTCTAGTGACAATATGTTAGCCAGCTGCTGCTCTGGCTCTGCCTGCTCCCATGATTGCCCAACTTTCCCCCCTCATCTGCCTCTGAGCTGCGACCTCCCTCAAACCCCTGTTGCACATCTATACGGTCTTCCTCTTCCTCCTCCCTGGAAGGGTCTCCAGGAGAGTGTCTCCACCACCACTCCTCCTCTGCCCAGCCCCTGACATCTTTGAAGGAGCAGAGCTAGCCCAGCCCTGCTGGTTCCCATATGTGTGCCAAGCCTCCACAAACCATCTTTCTTTCCCAGTCCATTGCATTAGAAGTGGGCAATTTGTTGATTAAAAGAGAGTGGCTTCTAACTAGGTTTTAGCCAGAGTAGACCCCCTGAGATAAATGAGCATGTCTAAGTTTCATTCAATGGGTTTACTCTGAGTAAAACTTAATTGAAAACCACCCAAATTACCTACACTGATTGCTTTCTCAGCTGTCCTTTCTGTCACAAGCGTATGCCATGTTGTAACTGACCTGCTAGATCTGGCAAAAGCTTTCCTATCATGCCTGGTGCCAGATGTTGACCACATTAGATCAAGCACCCTGTGGGCTTGGGGAGGGCTTGTTAGCAGCTCAACTTAATTGCATTCAACTTAATTGCATTCCTGGATAGCCCTGCAAATTCTTTTCAGCCATGAGCCAATCTCAGCACCCATTCAGCTGTGAGCCAATCACGGCCATTTTAAATTGCCAAAAGTAATTTCATTTATCTTTTGGCCCGGGCATTGCATTTGGGGTAGTTTAAGATCATTGGCAGCCAACATGGATAGGAACTGAGGATTGCTCCAGTTCTGCCACTCACGCATTGCTGAAGTGTTTCCAGGGGTGGCAGAGAAAGCTTGCTCCTGCAAGCACCCCAAACAGGGCTGGACCCTTCCCTGATTTGGGGGTTGGGGTTGGGAGGGGTCCCAGTTGGCACCATGCCAAAGGCTCTATGGAGTCTGACACCAGCCCTGCTTCATCTGTTAGTGGTGACCATAACTTTTGCTGTTGTACAGAGAATGATTCCTAAGGAATCCTGACCTGAACAGCAGCAATAAGAGTGTCCACAAGCCCCTTTCTACAATCCATAATGTTCTTCAGATGTGTGTTGAGAAAGGAATCTGGCAGTGTAATCAAAACTTGGTTAAACCTTCATACTTCATTTATGGCACCACTGAAGTCTGGAATTCATTCTGCATGAGCCATATTCACAGTGAACGAATGTGTGGTTTGCTTTTTCTTGCATTTGATAATTGTGGCATATGACTTAATTGATAAGCAGCCCTTGTGGCTATGGAAAAGGATGGAAAAGGATGCTATGTTTATTTCTATGAGGAAGAGGAACCACTGAGTCCTGTTGATTTCAGTTGCACAGGCTGAATGACCCAAACTTGTAAATTTCACAGTGGATGTTATTTCAAAGAACATAAACATGTTGTCTCAGTAGTGATAGTGCTTTCTTTTGTCCTCCAAGCCTGATTTCTGATTATTTCACTTCCTTATTAAGTTCCCTACAACTTGCCCTGGTGCTCAAAATGGGTGAAGCTGTTCTGTCATATTAGTAGAAAGTGCTTGTTGCCTTTCTGCTACTTCAACAGCAACGCTTGAGCAATGCTATGTCACTTCATTCAATTTTCAGCCCTCATCGCCTTCCTTTTCTCAGTTTTGATCAAAGTCAAAAGAAGTTGGTGGTTTTGCTCTGAATAAATGTCGAAGAGCCATTTCCTTTTTTTATTATTCTGAAAATAATGCATTTGATTAAAACTGACATGTGCATTCCTAGAAAATTTTAGCAGATTATTCAGTGGCCATTTGATGACACAGATGAAGTTTGCAAGAGTGGGTTGGCAACCTATCTGTATGCACTGAGAAGCAGGTCCCACTCCATTCAATGAGAATCGCTTCCAAATAATTATGAATACAGTTGCAGCAACTGTGTCATGAAAAGAGCAAGTTTTATGCATAAACAGTCATACGTTCGGTTGCGAATGCTGTGGGTTACTTCTGGGTTTTGGCGCTCGCGCATGCGCAAAGCCACTAAATCGCATTTTGAGCATGCGCAGAAGAGCTGAATCACATCACGTGCATGCACAGACGCAGCGCTGTGGGTTGTGAATGCTGTGGGTTGTGAACGTGCCTCCCGCATATATCATGTTCGCAACCCGAGGTTCCACTGTATATCGTATTTTCATAAACTGCAACTAGGTAAAGGTAAAGGGACCCCTGACCATTAGCTCCAGTCGTAGACAACTCTGGGGTTGTGTCGCTCATCTCACTTTATCGGCCAAGGGAGCCGGCCTACAGCTTCTGGGTCATGTGGCCAGCATGACTAAGCCGCTTCTCGCGAACCAGAGCAGAGCACGGAAACGCCGTCTACCTTCCCGCCGGAGCGGTACCTATTTATCTACTTGCACTTTGATGTGCTTTCAAACTGCTAGGTAGTGTTCAGATAGATATTAATGAGTCGGAATTCCTCCAAGATCTGTGAACCCCTAACTCTTAAATATTTAACCTTATGTATTAAACATACTCGGGTTATAATCCAGACAGACCTAAACTCATTCAAAACCCATTGACTTCAATGGAAGCATCAATCCATGCTTAAATCTCTCACATTGAGTTGGATCTAAAATAAGGCTGTTGCTTGTAAGGAAGCTAACTTTTACATGAATTTCACTGTGACCAGTGCTGCAATCCTATACACACCAGGAACAGCCTCACTGAACTCAACTGGGTATTTTTCTGAGTACAGTGGTGCCTCGCAAGACGAAAATAATCCGTTCCGCGAGTCTCTTCGTCTAGCGGATTTTTCGTCTTGCGAAGCATCCCTATTAGCGGCTTAGCGGATTAGCCCTATTAGCGGCTTAGCGGCCTTTCGTCTAACGGGTTTTTCGTCTTGCGAGGCATTCGTCTTGCGGGGCACCACTGTAGACATGATAGGATTGCATTCTTTGAGATAAGAAAGTACAGTAATACCTCCGCAAACGTCCGCCTCGTCTAGCGTCCATTCCAGCGAACGTCCGCAGCAAGCCAGGAAGTACTGGAACGGGTTACGCCTGGTTTGCCGCTCGCGCATGTGCAGAAATGCTAAATCGTGCTTCGCACATGCGCAAAAGCACAAACCATTCCACATGCGTGCACAGATGCAGCACTTTGCCCTGCATCCTTTTCAGCTAGTGGCTGGGGCTCTGGAACGGATCCTGGTCGCAAAACAAGGTACGACTGTAGATGAATTAATTTGTCCAGGTGTCAATCTACTCTTAACAGTCTTTAACTTAGGGTGGAGGTTGTGTGTAGAGTTCAGCATGAATACCTTTCACAGCATGAATACCTTTCAGTAGAAGTTCCAGAGAGGTAACTGAACAAAGCAATTTGTGTGCTGCAGAAGAGAGTATCAAAATACCGCACAATGATTTCACTGATAGCAAAACTATTTCTGGAAACAAAGATAATTTAAATGGTCTGTTATTCTGCAAGTTTGCACCCATTTTGAGTACATTCTTTGTATTTTAATGTTGACAGTTACTCATGGATGAGCGCTGTTAAGATCCAGCAGTTCTACAGCCTAGGAGCAAGACTTTCTTCAGCACATCAACCTGCTTTGACTAGATCCCAGGGGAAAATCAGCCGAAGAACTGTTTAGATTGAAAGCTGCCATCTTCACAACATGGACACAAATTCACAATTGGGTCATCAAATGTTCGAACTACATGGCTGCTGCTATTGTCTGCCATAGGAATCTCCATTTTCCTTGCACTTGACAGTAGCAAAAATGAAATATGAAGTTGTAAGAAGATATGAAAATATGAAATGGAGAAAGAAATACTTGACTCCAGCTTTGATGGAAATCTATGTGTATTGAATTTATTTTGGCTGGTGTATAGAAACTTTTTAATCTATGTCACTTTTTTTGCCAAAGTAATTTTTCAGCTGCTGTATTTATGTACTTCTTCTACATCAAAGTTGTTTTTGAATTCCCAGAGATCATGAATCTGCTTCTCCCTTTCTGCCTGTACTTTGAATATGTAGATTTCTTCCCAAAACTTAGAAGTTCAAACTGTGGCCACTGGCTATGCAGCTGAACGATTTCAAAAAAAGTAATTATCCAGAGTGCTGTATGGCTACCATTTTTATATTCCTTCTTGTCTTCTTTTCTTTATTCAGGTACATAAGCAGAGTGTAATATGGATAGTTACCATATTTTTCCATCTATAAGACGCCCCCATGTATAACACGCCCCCTATTTTGGGGGACTCCGATTTAAGAAAATGGGGAGAGATCTATCAGTGTATAAGATGCCCCCAAATTTTGGACATTATTTTTTAGAGGGGAAACCTAGTCTTATACATGGAAAAATATGGTAGATATCCACAGATAATTCTATTTAAACCATACAAGGTCAGATCAACTTTAGAGGATCTTTCCCCATGTTAACAGATAATCTTTATAATAAAGGTTGTGCTTTTGTATCAGTGCCTTTTTTATATAAAAATAAATAACTCCTTCCATCCATCCCAGAGCTTTGAAGAACAGTAAACTACATTCTCTATGCAAAAGCATTCAGGAGGGAATGAGCAGGCCAAGTAGGAGCGTGGTCCATTGTGAGGGCATGAGCTGGGGAGAATCTGCAGGGCCAGATATGCAGACCTTGTTGGCTGCATCCATTTCCTGGGCCTGAGGCTCCCCACCTCTGCATTAGAGGAAGGCCACCTTTAGATCCAAGCCATAATTTGTATCAAATAATTCTTTTTGCCAAGAGGAACATTAAATGGGCAGTTTATTTGAAACACACAACAATTGAGAAGTTTTTTTAAAAATGCATTTGCCCACCCACAGATACCATCAATCAATGTGGAAAATATTACCTCTAGCCTTCATCATGAGCACTGTAAAGAAGGGCCAAGAGGAAAACAATTTTTCTTGCCTTAACACAGTCTGGGCTCTATCTTTTTAAATCACTTTCCTGTGGCCTTATTACCTCAACTTTAAGGCACGATTTGCTTTAGCAAATCATTTGGAAAGGAGGTAGGGATATACTGTTCCTTATTCCTTTTCCATTACTAACACGAAGTAGGCCATTTGAACAAGTAGTCCACTAAGGAAATGTTGCTTGCTGGGTAGACAGATGGTGGCTAGGCCTGGCATTTGCCTATTTCAGGTTTCACCAACCTTTTAAGATACATTTGGATTTCTGAGTGTGTATTATGGGTGCCACCCCATCTGGTCACTTCTCTTTTCCCCTCCCTCAGATCAGCTCCCCATAAAGAGAAAGTGAGATTTTATTTTTCCAAGGGATCTGGTTAAAGCTGGATCCGGTAGAATTAATCTGAAAAGGACAAAGAGCTTCAAGAGGAAGCGGGAAAGAGTGCCATTCTTTCTCTACAACATGACGCTACTCCATCACTTTCTCAAACAAAATTCACCTACTTGTTTTACCAAAATAAATTTAATCAGGCGAGGCCATTATGGGTTCCTTAACTCTTTGGAATTACAAAGATCATAGCATGTCTCATAGCTATATAAGTGAGCAGCAAGGTAGCCAGATTTGCTGGTGTTGTCAAATTGTTCAGTGTGGGTTAAACAAAAATGGATTGTGAGGTGCTCCAAAAGATCTCTGTAACTTTGGTGAATGGGCAGTAAAATGGCAAAATACAATGTAAGCAAGGGTGTACATTTCAGCAATAAATAAATCCTAATTTCACATCCACACTAATGGAGTCTATACTGTGGATGATTATGGCTGAATCTACAGGCATATGAAAAACACCGTGAAAATGCTTTTTTAAAAAACATTTTGAAAAATATATTGAATTTGACATAGCTCACCATCGCCATCTAGTGTCACATTTGTATACTGCAATTTACAACACACTCAAAACGTTTTAGTTGCAGCTGTATAGCTCAGTCCCAGGAATGAGATCTTGGTGTCTCAGTGAACAGTTCAATGAATATGTTGATCCAGTGTGGAGCAGTTAATGAAAACGGCAAATTCCATCATTATGAAAGGGATTGAAGAACTGCCAATTTAATAACAACATCATTATACAAATGTATGGTGCAATCACAATTGAAATGCTGTGTACAGTTTTGGTTCCCTCCCTTAAAAAGGATATCGTAGAACTGGGAAAGGATCAGTAAAGGACAACCAACACTGTTGGTTGGAGTAACTAGTTTGAGTTACAAAATGTGTAGCTTTTCAAGTTTATATATAAAAATAAGGGACATGATAGAGATATAAACAACTATGCAAGATGTAAAGAAAATGGATAGAGGGGGGGAAATCTTCCTCATAATACTAGAGCCTGAGAGTACACAATGCTACTGAATGTTGGAAGAGTCAGGAGAAACAAAAGAAAATACATTTGTATACAGTGCAGTTAAACTATGGAATTCCTACCCACAGAATGTTGTGATGGCCAGAAACTTGGGTGAGTTTTAAAAAGGATTAGACAGATTCATGGACAAGAACATCATCACTAGCTATGTTCTGCAACCACTGTTGGAAGAAGTATGCCTCTGAATACCACTTGGGGAAAGTGCTGTTGCCCTTATGTTCTGCTTGAGGGCTATGGCTAAGCATCTGGTTGACCACTGTGAAAACAGGCTGCTGAACTAGGTAGGTCTTTGACCTGATCCACTAGAATGTACATGCAGAGACTGTAAATCATTTTCCTTTTAAAAATTGAAAAAAGATACATAGATCGAAAACATACAATTATCTGACTGGAGAAAAATTAATCTCATCCATTCTTCCCTGAATTAAATAACACATAATTTTCTGATCTGAAACCTCAAAAAGCCAAAAAAAAAAGAGGGGCTGAAACTATTAACTTACAATACAATAGCTGCCATCCCCAAAGAGCAATCTCACCTCTTAGAAATTCTAAGGATTTCAATGAACTGATTAAGAAATAGAAGGAATTTAGCCTAATTAAAGCTCTAACCGATGCAGTTTGAGCTGTGATGTGGTTCTCATCTGATTTCAATAACAGTTTAACTTTTTCTGCTCATAGTTATGACAGCCAATTTTTGTAAAAACAACCCAACAACCCAGCATTGCTGTTTACATTATGCAAAGAAAAAAAGTTACTTCAAGGCCCATTTAACATTCATATGTTTTCAATATCTGTTTATTGAGCATTGATGAAAAACAGTCTATCTGAAAACATTTGCAGCAGCCATTTCATGGCTACTCAAGCCAACATCCATACATTACATCATGGTTCAAACAGCTCAGCACAATATACCATTCGAACAAAGCCAGTCATTTTGATTTTGTACAATTAGGCTTACAAAAATAATTTTACACCTAGAAAATAAATCAGATTTTCAATAAATTACAATATACTTATTATTTAACAAGGAAAAGCATTGTATAAAATAGATAGCAATATTAAGAGTTTCAAAAAGGAAAAGAGTTTCATTTCATTTGGCAGTCTAGGAAATCATTTAGTCATTCATCTGAGAGCTATGTACAGTGTTAAGCACCAAAAACTCTGCTCCTCTGCTTTCTTGCTGCAATGCTCAGGTAACAATAGACACTTGGACCAGATAAGAAGTATCCACAATGTGGACCTGCCTCCTTCACCATTACCATCTTATCTTGTCCTATCCCATCATGAAATGGAAGCCCAAAGGGCAACGCAAAGTAGAGGTACAGGACCTTGGAGAGCTCCAGGTGATCCACCTACTACTCCAACTACTCCCTTTTATGGTACTCAACCCGGATTGCCATGCTCAGGCTAACTCACTCCCACTCTTGCTGTTAGTTCCCTCTTGGTTTGTTGCCTATGCCAGTGGTCCAGTGATGTGGTATTTGGGACTCTAGGTGGAGAAGCATTTTCTGGGCATTCCTGCGCAAAGGTCTCAGCTCAGGGCCAGTGCTGGACCTGTGTCTGGATTAAACAAATTAATGGAGGGTGAGCCTATTAATGGCCACTATCCAATATGGCTATGTTCTGCCTCCACTGTTGAAGGCAATATGCCTCTGCATGCCAGTTGGTCAGAATCACCTGGGGGGGAGTACTACTGCATTCAGGCTTCTTATAAGTATCTAGTTGGCCACTATGAGAACAAAATGGTGAACTAGATGGGCCACTTGCTTCAAAGAGTAGGCTCTTCTTATGTTCTTATATCTAACTTTTCCATGGCCTTTACTGCAGGGCCTTCTGGGATCTGCTACCCAGAGTAGGCATGATGACACAACCCAATCTCTATTAGGAACAACTTTGGTGTAAGAAAGGCGCCATGACATTGGTCCAATGGTTTTGATGTCACCGGAAAAGCATGACAAAGAACTGAACTGCAACAGCTTTGATACTATGCTGATAACATCAGAATGGTCTACAGTTGTAAAATCTATGGATATTTTAAAGTCACGTGGAGGATGTTTTCCCATTTGTTTGTTTTTTCTAGAACAAAAGAGAGAAATTTGGGGGGAAACTGAAATATATCCAGTACTTTCTTATAAAAGCTAAACTCACTTTGCTCAACACATAACTTAGCACAACACATAACATTGTGCTATTCAGTATATGAAACTTTTTTAGTTATATGACATTTTAAATTGGGTATGCTTATTTTTATTGACTGAAAATCCAGCGTATGACATGATATTGTAAACTTATGGTATCAAAGTCTTTCTTAGTCCCCCTCCCTTTTTTCCCAGCTGGGAAAATAGAGAAAGATAGAAGATGAAAATATAAACCATCAACATTTGAAGGTCTTGTATAAACTGAAGCAAGATTCTCGACACTTTCCTGTCTGCGTGTTATAAGAGGGCATGTGTCTATTTTCTAACATTCATCCATTTATTTCACTTGATACAAAAAATGCAAAATAGAATCAACAGTCAGAGGCTGTGCTTGTTAGGCTACTAGCTATCTGAACGTATTCTATACTGGAAAATATTTAGATGTACTTTTTCAACATCAAGTGATAAGAGTGTTGCTTGTTTAGTAACCAAGGCAAACATAGTACCAATGCTTTAATCACTAATATTCCCAACTTTGAATGTTGAAACTAAAAAAATTGCAGCTGTGTGTATTGGCTACAACAGTGCTATTTTAGAACACTGCTCTATTCATTCTAATAGAATACTTCAGAAGATATGTGCTTTTTTTTTCAATTTCCCCCCAAATTTCTAATTTTTCCACTTCTGGAGAAAGTGTAAATGGGGAAAATATTTCTCCACTTTTTGCTAACATCCTTATTTAATTCTTTTTAAAACTATAGTTCACATTTTGAATAGTAGCTTTTTAAAAACCCACAGTTCAACATTAAAAGCAGAACTTATTTACAAAAGACTCTTACTTAAGAGCAAAAGACAATACATTTTTAAACAAATCCCACAGCAGTATTCACTGACTTAAAATAAATTCCATTGAAATTAAGGAGATTTGCTTCCACATAGGTTAGAATCCAATGCATACTTGCCTGAGAGTAAGCTCCACTGAACACAATGGGTCTTATTTTTGAGTAAACATGTACAGGATTTCACTATACAATTCACACATACGTCACATAGATGCTTGCAGGAAGTATTTTGGCTTTCAACCTCCATTGTATATTCAAGAAAATGAGACACCTGCTTTGATTAACTGTTAAAACTACTAGCTTTGCTGTTTCATTATTTCTAAATTTCAGCTTGCAGTTCTATTAAAATCAGGCTTTGCATTCCGCTAGTGATACTTAAGACTTTTTCATGTATAAGGGGACAATAAATTAAATTTCTTCAATACTGATTCAAACGCATTGCAAACAGGAAACAGCTTCCCCTTCTCCGTTTACCTACTTGCACCCACAAATTATATCTGAATTCAAGCTTTTTTAAAAAAAAAAGTTAGTAAAAGTGATTTATTTGTTGTTTTCTTATATATATAAAAAAAAAAATTCCAAAGGGAACGGTACTTGTCTCTTTAACAGCAGATCTGAGTTATCTGTCCTGAGTTTTCCAGTGTCACAATGGCTTAATGCAGTGCTTGTATTACAAAAAGAAGAAGCATTGATCAATATCACAATGGCTTTTGTTTTGGAAGAGATTGCTGTGAAATAACCGTAACTTGGTTTGCAGCTACCTTGTATTCCTGACCAGAGCCTTGTGGAGGAGAAGGCAGAGGAGTTTCGGGAGTTGCTGGGGAAGAATTGAAAAGGAATTATCAGTAATCAAATCAAGCTTCTCTTAACTTAGGGCTGCGTTGAAACAAGAGGCAGGGAATGTGCTTTTCATGAACGTTTTTCACCTGCCGTGAAGAAGTCACTACTATTTCAGCGAGGGCTTGAACGTGGGAAATATGTCCACAGGGGCTTTCCAGTTGTCAAGGCCTTTCAGCGGATGCTGACTCTCCCAATGCAGCATAGGAGCTTCAGTCCCACAGTCAATTTGGACTGAGGCACCACCACCTCCCTATACCCTTTAGAGTGAGGACACTGGCTTGTTGGTCCTCAGTGCCATCATCATGTAGCCCAGTGTTTCCCAAACTCAGCCCTCCAGCTATTTTTGGACTACAATTCCCATCATCCCTAGCTAGCAGGACCAGTGGCCAGGGGTGATAGGAACTGTAGTCCAAAAACAGCTGGAGACATAAGTTTGGGAAACTCTGATGTAGCCAACTCTTTTATTTCATGAATTTTTATTTACTCCGTAGAATTTATATAAATTCTATATTGTAAAAACAAAACAAAAAACCCCAAAACCTAAAACATCTAATCTTATTGGTTACATGGTATTGTGGCATCATCATATTTGATGAAGGATCTGCAGTTGGCTGAGATAACATCTAAAGAAAGCCCAGAGGGAGAAATGATATCAAAGAAGGAGCAAACTACAAAATGAATACTGTGAACCTCTTCAAATAACAGCAACGAAAAAGGTAGTGTTAAAGACTTGTTCAGAAAAACACTTCATGCCCTCTGAAAGCCACTCTTTGAACCCCCCCCCCAAAAAAAAAGTATTTCTGGATGAAGATTTGGCAATGCTACAGCCTAGCCTTCACTAAAAATTTGCTCAATATAAGAAATTAAATTTTAAACTCAGGTTGTTGAAATGTTGTTACAGTGGTGCCCCGCAAGACGAACACCTCGCAAGATGGAAAACCCGCTAGACGAAAGGGTTTTCCGTTTTGGAGGCGCTTCGCAAAACGAATTTCCCTATGGGCTTGCTTTGCAAGACGAAAATGTCTTGCGAGTTCCTGCGGGTTTTTTTCCCTTTTTCCCCCTTTTCCTAAGCCCTAAGCCGCTTATCAGCTGATCTGCTGATAAGCCGCTTATCAGCTGATCCGCTAAAAGCCGCTAAACCGCTAATAGCGCTAATCCGCTAAGCTGTCAATGGGCTTGCTTCGCAAGACGAAAAAACCGCTATACGAAGAGCCTCACGGAACGGATTAATTTCGTCTTGTGAGGCACCACTGTAGTAGAAAACAATTAAGGTTGAAAAAAATGATGTGAAGCACTGATAACCAATTGAGCAGTTAATTAAAAATAACCCACAGAAGTTACACTCAAGTGATATATTTACAATAAACTTACAAATCGGTTCTGCATGTACAGGAGCAGCCACTGAACTTATAAGCAGAGTTTGTCCAGTGAGCGGATCTTGGGCTAGATGAGGATGAACTTGGTGGAGATTCGTGGCATCACTAGACGTACCTGCAACAGAAAACCCAAGCGTTTGTCTGTGCAAATGGACAGAGAATCAGAGAACTGTAGAGTTGAAATGGACCATTAGAGTCATCTACACCAACCCACTGCAATGCAGGGATATTTTGCCCAGCAGAGGGCTTGAACCCACAACCCTGACATTAAGAGAGTCATGCTGGTTGCTTCTACAAAATAAAATACATTTCCCTCACTAAGAGGAGCTGCAAGACCTTAATTCAATTATTGACAAAGCCAGGATGAAAACAGAGGAAGATGAGTTGTGCCACTACCCCTTGACTGCTAGTTCCTACTGAGTGTCCTGTGAGAGGACATTCTCATAGGGCACAGAACAGGTCAGGCCAGGTGTGTGGCCTGGAGAGAGTCCGCAGAGGGAAACAGAAAAGCCTACAAGGGGGCATTTGGTTCCAGGGCCTGAAGTTCTCCACATCTGTTTACATAACGTTATTACATAAATGTCAAACCCCCTTAGCCCTAAATTTTGCAAAAATAATTTTAGACCCAAAAGTAGCAGGAATATGTATCTCAGGGGGGGGGGGGCACAGCACTAATATAAGTGCATCTGAGTACAGTGGTACCTTGGTTCTCAAATGTCTTGGTACTCAAACAACTTGGAACCCAAACACTGCAAACCCGGAAGCTGTTTTGGGGGTTATTTTTTAAAGTCTGGAACAGATTAATCTATTTTGCATTATTTTCTTTGGGAAATTGCAACTTGGTTGTCGAACGCTTTGGTTTTGGAGCAGACTTCCGGAACAGATTAAGTTTGAGAACCAAGGTATCACTGTACAGTTAAACACAAAGAAGTCCAATAAAACCTACTGACACACCTACCTCCCAATAACATTTCTTGAAGCAAACTATCAATTTTAACCATTCCAAACAGTTTCACGAATTGTATTTGCTCAATCATTTGCCAGGTGATGCTCTGAAGGGTGGGCAGAAGTAGTAAGAGCTCTCCAAAGCGTCCCCTGGAGTCGTACTGACGGTCATTGATGTAGTCCTCCAAATTGATCTGAACTTGAAACCTTGTGTTCCTGATCTTCATTGGGTTACTCAGTCCTTTTGCATCTTCAAACAACAAAGAAATCTTTCATAAGGGTATGGAAGAAAGCACCAAAGCAAGGAATCATTGGTATTGTTACTATCCATGTGGGCCCTGGGGATAAAGAAGACTCACAGATCAATCCAAATTCCCCAAATACTATGCTGGAGGGGATTTGGGGTGGAACAGAGGTGTCCCTCCACCATCTTGGGGTTTCCCAATGTAACTGGCCTAAGGACAGATGGGCAGAAGTTACAACCAGTGGTAGCCTGTAGAAAAAACCCACCTCTATACTCACAACAGGGCATTTCAAGAGGAAGGAGGGGCGGACTAGTTCCTGTGCAGATCTTTCTACTATCATGATGGTGCCTTCCGTGCGAACTTTTAAACATCAGCTTTAAAAAATCCTATTTTGCCAGGCCTATGTAGGCAATCAAGGCTATATCCTTTCACAGTGGTTTACTGATTGTTGTTTTGAACTTTTTCTGTTTTTAACTGTTGTTGGGAATGATAGGAGTTATAGTCCAAAGACTGGAGAGCATTGGGTTGGGGAAGGCTGACAAAGACACATTTTGTTAAATTAGGAACTACATCAAGGTCAACATTAGCATAGGAAAATCTTCAGCTTTTCAGCTAAGACTATGCTATCCCTATCACATTTTGTGTGTGTGTGTGTGTGTGTGTTGGATTCTGAAGTATACCTGGATCAAAGAAGACAATTGCTTTTAAGCAAGCATATTCATTATCATCAATTTGGATCTCCTGAAATGGTCGAATTATCTCATCAAGTATCCTGTTTGCTACTCGGCTGATCTCAATTTCGGAACTGTTGCGATGGATTACAAAATCATTACCTAAAGAAGCAAAAACAAAATCAGAACTCTTCCGACAATGTAAGTAGCCTTAAAATTTATATTCAGCTTCCATTTTCTATAGTGCATTTATGCAGATGAATGTGTTCACAAAAGACCTTTCTCCACACATGCAATATTTATTTCCACAAATAATATGCCAGCAGAGAAATCATAATCATAATCATAATATATCCACCAAGAAGGAGAGCAAAATCTTCAAGGTTCATCTTAAGACAGATGGGTGGCCGAATCTTCCCTTTTTGAATCCAATATACTTACCATGAATCCTATATACCAGGGTATTTAGCATGGTGCCCTCCATATGTTGCTAACTACATAGCTCCCATCAGGGCCAGCCAGCATAGCTAATAGTCAAGGATGGTGAGAACTGTTGCCCAACATGTGGAGGGCACCCCATTGACTAATGCTGCTATATAGAATGGATTCCATTCAACTTCCAAGGTACGACTGGATTGTGGGAAATTGCATGCAAAATGTGTACATGTGCACTAAAATTCTGATGACTTTATTTTTAAAAAGTTGCTTACTGATATGGAAATGTTGAAAACTGAAAATTGGGAAAAGGAGAAACTTTGAGAAACCAAAACTGGCAGATTCACTCATCCCTAGTTAGAGCATGATGTATCTTAGGTGGTGATCCTATGTACAATTACTAAGAGTAAACCCCAATAACACTGTGCAAAGAATCCAAGCTCTTCCAGTCATTCCATCAACATATTTCAGTAAGCCTGACGGAATAATTTCCCATCTCCTCCACCTGTGGGTGGGTGGGTGTGTTTCTCTATACCAAATTTGAGCCAATTTGGGCTGGAGGAGGATGGGGAAAGTCCCACTGTCCTAGCAGGACTCATGAGCCAGCTCCTACTAGCACACCTACTTAGTTGAATCAGGCCCAGTGAGACAGTAAATATGCTCAGGACTGTGTTGTAAAAAGTAAAATAAAGATAAACTTACCTAAAAGAATAATGTCTTTGTAAAGCATAGAGCGTTTTGCTGCTCCAAGCAAAAGGTGTTCTCCAGCATGTGCTCTTAACAGGGCAACCTTGGGAAAAAATAATGTGCATAGAACAATAGTAACTTCAAAAATAAAGCAAGCTGTTGACACTATGTGAAGACACCCTCCCTCCCTCTTGAAGACAAGAGGTTTCCACTTTAGAAATACAATGGAAGTGTGTCTATTTGGATAAGCAGTTGCTCTGTTTTGGCTTTGTTTCCAGTTTCTGAATATGTGCTATACCTGATGACGTCCTGAAAATCAGGCCTTGAGACTCAGTCCCTCAGCTCTCTCTGCTTTTCCTAGAGCAACTAACTTGGTGCTCTCTAGGTGTTTTGGACAATAGTCCTGTGCTGGTTAGGCTGATGGGAGTTGTAGTCCAAAACATGTGGAAGGCACCAGATTTGTGAAGGCAGAATAAGAATTGCCCACTGCCTCCCAATACCCCTTTTGAAAGCAGGTAGGAGGAGGCCTTTTGGCATTTTTCTTATAGAGTAACTTGACTGTGTCTCATAAAAGGTAGATTTTTCCTGATTCTTTCACCTCTTTTTTCTTAGATCTCAGTTGCTTACTGTGGATTTGTTTGCACCTGGGCTTATTTGCTTGGCTCCTGCTGTGTGGCATGATCTTCTCTGGACCCAAGCCTACCCACTCTCTTGAATCTAACTGTATATATGCCAGAACCAGCTCCCCCATGATCTCTACTTCCCTTGAGCTTCCCTTGATGTTTTGGCTTAACATCCTAGAAGTGTCTTCTATGAAAAGAGAGCCTTCAACACGGAACCATTATTGTGGCTTCTCAGCTCATTATCCCATACCTGATCATCCAGCCGTAGTTCGCAAAAAGCTGGAATGTATTTTGCCCATTCTACAAGCACCAGGAGCTGCTGCCTCATAGATTCACATACTTCGCTAATGCCAGCAATTTTCTTAACGCTGATGTCAGTACCAGCACAAGGGCTTGAAACAGGGAGCTGGTTATAGTGGAGAGAAATTATGAACTCGCATTATTACAGCAGTCTTTATAATAAAGTTTTGTTTGCCTACAGTCACCCATTATAACCCCCCATACCAAAAGAAAATAGGTTTATAGCGAGTATATACTAGCCCATATATATACACCAAATAATGAGTATATCATGTTCATATGCATGGTGAGAGAGATGTGGGATGCAGTCCTACACTATGCAATTGCCTGAACACTTTGAGCTTTATGGGACCAATGTGCATAGGATTGTACTGTTGGACTTTCCATTTTGTGACAGTCACTTCTGCATCCACACTACAAAGTCAAGGAGTTATAGGAGGAGAAAGCAAAGGTGGGAGCCAAAAGTAATGGGGTTTCTGAATATCATGCAAAGGAAAAGAGGAACAATCTTTGCTAAACTTTAAGAGGAAAGGATGAAAAAATGGCGGAGGTTCAGACAAGGAGATAGACGGGGCATCAAAGACAAGCAGGATCTGAATTATATAAAGAATTAGAAGTTGTTCTATATGGTTTCTTGGTTGTTGTTTACTTGCTCTTCACCATAAGGTCACAGGGCAGGTTACAACAATTAAAACACTACATTAAAGGTAAAGGGACCCCTGACCATTAGGTCCAGTCGTGACCGACTCTGGGGTTGCAGCGCTCATCTCGCTTTATTGGTCAAGGGAGCCGGCGTACAGCTTCCGGGTCATATGGCCGGCATGACGAAGCCGCTTCTGGTGAACCAGAGCAGCGCACGGAAATGCCATTTACCTTCCCGCCAGAGCGGTACCTATTTATCTACTTGCACTTTGACATGCTTTCGAACTGCTAGGTTGGCAGGAGCAGGGACTGAGCAACGGGAGCTCACTCCGTCACGGGGATTCGAACCACCAACCTTCTGATCGGCACGTCCTAGGCTCTGTGGTTTAACCCACAGTGCCACCCGCGTCCCTTTTAAAACACTACATTAAAAACAGTTTAAAACAACTTAATCACAGAAATAATGTTGGTCATAAGAATATTCCTACTGAGTGTCAAAAACCAACACTATACCTCCTTTCCTTAGCACCCCACAAACCAAGCTCTGTTTTCATTGTTACAGAAAAAAGTAGACCTTTAGAATTAGGCATTCAGCCCCTGATATTTCACTAACTTCAACAGGAGTATTCCAAGAGGTCAGTGAAACATTTCTTCAGATAGCTTACAAATCACACCCAATAGGGCTAATGGCTCTACCTGAATCAGGCAGCTAAGTATTTTGAAAGTGAAAGATGTATAAAGCTTATTGCAAAAGAAGCTGAATCAGATGCTAATTTTCTAGAGAGAATCTTCCCATCTCATTTCTGTATTGCATATGCAAAAGGATAGGTGCATGTATAAAACAGAAAACATTTTAAAGGTCATGGGGATCCTATACACCTTGATGGTGGATTGCTGTACCTGGTGAGAAAGCAACTCAGCCTGGGCCAACATATTAATAGAAGGAATGTTGCTGCCATCAGATGCACTTCGTCTTGTACTTATCCTGTCCCGTTCATTTTGCACAGCTGGGAAAGGGGAAAAAAAATGCACATTGGTTTGCATGCAGGCCATGCTACTGAACAGCTTTTCAAAGGTAGCGTTTACATATCACTATAAGCCAGAGTTTCCAGCTTATCGTGGTATACCAGGAATGAGCAGGGTGCTACCTAATCGCTCCTGCTTTTTTCCTCCCCTGGCAAGAGTAGGATGAAGAAACCTAGAAGCCTTGGTTTGCCATTATGTACAAATGCAGGATTGTGGTTTGCTTCCCCCTAATACAATCTGCAAGCCAACATAAGCCGGTTAAAAGAAGCAGCAAACCAACAATAAACCATGGCTTGAGGCTGGCTAGCAATTGTGGCTTCTCAGTGAGTGACAAATCATGTTCCTTGATCCAGATGTAATGGGAAGTCAAAGGTTTGTTATTTGTCTATCTTGCTCATGCCAGGGGAGGGGCAATGCTAGAGCAGTCAGACAGTTTGTTTGTTTGCGACATGTTACAGTGTTTCTCAAATTTGGATCTCTAGCTGTTGTTGGACTGCAAATCCCATCATTCCTGACCTGCTAGCAAAGGATAATGGGAGCTGTAGTTCAACAGCAGCTAGAGACCCAAGTTTGAGAAACATTGTAGGATAAGCCAAAAGTCCTACCTTGTTATGATTTGTGTGCAGTCAAAGTGTTATTAAGAAACTGTATGAACCATAGATGTCCAAAGTTGGTCATGACATTAGTGCAGAAATTCATGGAAGAGCAATGGCAAACATTTTTATAACATTTTATATAAGCATTATAAGAAACAGTCCTAAAATAATTTCTGTTTCCAAAGAACACCATTTCAACTTTAGAAATTTTGAAGTCAAAAAAGTCTCATAACTTTTAGAGATAGGTCTGGACCTTTCCTTCCTTGCCCCAGCATTCTTTTTTCTTTACAAAGCTTTTGAACTGCTGCAGTAGTGATGGATTTTTGTGGGGAGGATAAGCAATCACACTGGTAGCTATGTTTCAATCTACATATAGCTTCGGGACTAGTGACTTAAGGAAGTTTGCTTTAAAAAGTGGATTAAAAAATAACACAACTGAACTTGAAGCACGGGAAGTCCCAATAAAAAATTATAATTTGGCAGAATATTTGGACTATATGATATGTATTTGTATAATTTGGAATATTTAATGTGATTTGATTGGATTGTTAAAATGGAAAAATTAATTAAAAAAATTAAAAAATAATAATAACACAACTCCATCCCTAATGTGAAACTTCTCTAAAACAACTTTCAGCTTTCAGAAACAACTGTCTTCCAGCCAGAGTTCATTTTTAAGAATGTAGCATTGAGAGATGCTAGTATTAGGGTTTGAAGCAGATAGTATGGGGCAAAAATAATCGCATACTAGCCTTTCGAAAGAGAATGGCATGGTGGAACACAAAGCTTGTGTTGGAACAAGGTGTCCCTTTTAATGCAAAAATGAAAGAGATAAATAAGGCTACCCATCAGCTTTGCTGAACCTATTTTATATCCAAGGTCATATAAAGGAGAGAAAAACAGAGTTGTGATCAACATATTTCTCCATTCCACGCAGAACCTCATAACCTTTGTAAAAGCATCAGTTGTATTTCCAATGATCCGTTTGTTATTTTTAAGGAAGCAATCTGCATCAGAGAAGTTGAGAAGGCAGCACCAATGCTTCAATAAAAATGTGCTCAGTGCACTATATAGTGTTCTGCAGTTTATATGAAGAATGAACACGCTTTATAGTGAAGGCGCACTAGATTCTTAGCCAAGGACATTCATGATGGGCCTTTTATTAAGGTCATAATAAGAAATGTCGTACAGTGATAAACACTAAGTGATAAATGGTCACGTAGACGTGAATCAAGAATGATGCTCCAGTCTTTTTTAACTGGAGAAAAGCTATCTTTTTTCATTTCTTAACTCAGCACCTCAACAACAAAATGTAGTTATGCTTTAAATATAAAATTATACCAGAGGACTGGCATCTAACTACTTTGATCACCCTGAATAAATGGTGGGAATGCATTGCAACCCATTTTTTAAAAAAAAGAATGAGAAGTTTTTCAGAAATAAATGTTTTGCCTGCACATAATTCAACTTCAAAGTTTGTTACTAGTCAGTTTGAAAAGCCTTGTTTGTTTGTTTGTTTGTTTGTTTGTTTGTTTGTTTGTTTAAAAAAATGTGATAAGCCTATGGTGAAAATAGAATGAAATGGTATTCCTTAGCTTGGAGGACTCAAGGAAGAACACAAAGGCAATAATGGAGGAACACTCACACAGCTCCTATTGCCCAGATAATTTTGTTCCTAAGCTCTCGCTTGTGATCCTTTATAAGCTAGGAGAGGTTGAAACTCTCATTTGAGGGCTGCAATGGTGGGAGAAGAGGAAAGCCCTGCCAATTATATGCAAGACTTTCTACAAACTTAAAAAGTCTTGGATTTTACAAGGTCATATATACATAAAAAGAACAGTGATAAAACTAGTAAGCAAATACTATGACTGACGTTTTATGGTGCCAAGTGTGCAACCCAAACCACTTTTGTGCTAGACTAGGGGTTGGATTAGTGTCCCTCCACCCAAAGTATTGCACCGCTGTCAGTCTTTACTGGTAGCTTGTGGAAAGTCTGGGAGCCACAGGATCCTGAGCTGTTCCTGCTCCTTGATAGCAGCAAGCCCAATCTTGGTCCAAAAGTCTGCTCCCAACTTTGTGCCTTGGCTGACATGAGAAACAAGTCTGCAGATATGGAAGTGGTTTCCTAGCTCCATCTCTCTCCACCTCTGCCCAATCAGGCTCTGGATTGCCTTGGCTGCTCAATGGGGCTTACTCTCAAGTAGGTGGGTACAGAAGTGCAGCCTTAGCTTCATTGCAGTTATTTGATGCCAAGCAAATCTTATTGATGTGATTTAATATGTCATGTTTCTGTTTTCAAAGGGATGCACTTGAGAATTTTGGGGAGTACCTTTCTGAAATTACAAGTATAGCTGCGTGTAAGTCTTCTACAGCAAGAGAAGGGTCTTTCCCAAGGAAGCACTAAGCAATTTCTGTCTATCTGTCACACACCCACAGAGGGCAAAACAAAACAACATTGCAAGAAGCCTGAAATTTAACTTCTACTTTGAATACGTCATTTGCAAAGGAGAATCAAGCTTGGCATTATTCTCCCTCTTCCCTTGGGATTTTCAGCATTACCACCTCCTTTTGACTTAAAAATTAACCACCATACAATGTTTTCACCTGGAATTCAGAACAGATGGGATTTGTCTGTTTGTTCAGTGTGAATATATAAGCTGCCTTCCAACGAAGCTCCTTCAGTCTGTCCAAAATGATATTGAATTCAACATATACTGAGGGCTAAAAGCTGCCCTTGTAGACAAAGAGAAGTGGACACTGGGAGTCACGAGTCTCCATCCCAAAAACAATTTTTAAAGAAGAAAAAAATGAAAAGCATCCTCTGTGGAACAGCAGCGTATGGAATGTTGAACCCCACTTTTTAAAAATTCCATTTTTATCTTTCCATGCAGGAAACATAAGAACAAAGGAATAGCCCTGCTGGACCAAGACCCATTGACTCCAGTGTCCTGTTTTCACAGTGGTCAACTAGATGCCCATTGGAAGCCAGCAAGCAGCACAACAGCAATTTCCCCTCCTGCAGTTTCCAGCAACTGGAATTTAGGAGAATACTGCTTCTGACCATGAAGGCAAAGTGCAGCCATGTTGGCTAGTATCCATCGACATTCTTATCTTCCATAAATTTGTTGAATCTTTTAAAGTCATCCAGCAGCCACCACTACTTCTGGGGTGAATTCCATAGTTTATCTATGCCTACTTCCAGACATGCTAAAATATAGGAGAACTCATGAGTCTGCTTTTAAACATCCTTCTGCATAAAAGTGAGGTCTTTATAGAACCATTGATGGTTCTATGTCAATGGTTCTTTTTCTCCTGTCCCATTTCTAAAGAACTGGATGCACAAGGTAGATTGCAATAAATTGGGAATAGTATTAATAATATAAGAGGCCTCACAACAAACCTATGTTTCCTATTACTATTGCAATTTTACAGATGAAGATCTGAGGACAAGAGTGCATGTAAGGTCACCAAACTACAGCTGAGCCAGTGTGAACTCAGATCTTACCTGCCTAAATCCACCACTTTGTCCATGAGGCCACAATGACTTGAGAAGAGTAAAAAAAATTTTTATCAAGTTCAACTAAAACAAAGAATATCTCATAGCATGCAAAACTAGAGGAAAGCAGGCTTTGCTTTGTTTTCAAATGACCCATGTGTCAAATCTTAGCATTAACCAAAAATTACATAGCAAGTTGACTTCTTATTGGAGACATATTTCGACTGCTATAAAAATCTCCTTCTTTTGTAGGCACAACCAATATATATTCATTAGGCATTTGCTTATAGATTTTGTTTCCTGCTAATTGATATGAAGTGTTTTCCTCTGAACAGGAGGTTAAAAAAAAGTTACCTTCCTTCTTCATCCCAGCGCGAAAACACTTTCTTAAACGACAGTATCTGCATTGATTTCTCTTGTCCTTATCAACAGTACATTGCCGGCTAAATCTGTTGGACAGAATCGAGGGTAAATATATTAGAGTGCAAGTAAAGGAGGGTCCTGATTAGCACGGCTGAAACAATTAATGGACACTGTCAAAACAATGTCTCCAACTATCAACCTTCAGTGGTATTTTTTCTTTAATCAGCCTTGAAACATTTCTCTTTGCCATTCTTCTACGGAATAATTCCTTGTGATGGGCAAGTAAAATCCCATTAGGTTATTCATCATCTTGTGAACTCAAGGCATATAAATTTTGCTCCCAGTCTCGTGAATGTTTAGGATGAATTTTCTTACAGCTTGATCCAATCCTGCTGGGGCAAATGGTCAGGAATAGGAAATGAAAGAAAAGCACTGTAAGATCAGAGCAAAGATTTGTCTGCTCTGGCATGTGATTTCCAAGGGGGCCCCCAGATCTTGTAGAAAGCATTCAGGCAAGACTTGAAGGAAACAGCTTTCTCCTCTTGCTTGTCCCTGGCATCTGGAATTCAAAGGTAGACTGCCTTTGTTCATGGAAGCTACTGGAATGAGCCTGGCTATAGCCTTTGATACTGATGAGATCATAGAATCATAGGGTTGGAAATGACCATGAGGGTCATCTAGTCCAACCCCCTGCAGTGCAGGAATCTTTCACTCAATGTGGGGCTCAAACCCACAACCCTGAAATTAAGAGTCTCATGTTCTTACCAACTGAGCTATCCCAATGTACTCTTAGCTTAGGCTAAGAGATGGTGACTGGCCCAAGGTTACTCAGCCTTCATGGCTGAATGGAGATTTGAACCCTGATCTCCCAAGTCCTACTCCAACACTCTAACCACTACACCACACTGGTTCTATTTTACCAAGCTAACTTTTCTAACTGTGTGCAGCCCAATGGCCATATGTGGCCCTAGGCCAAATTTCACGAACAATCACTCAGCTCTTCAGACATTGTGTTATTACTCTTGCTGCCCCTCTGAGAACTGCTTCTGCTTCATGTGTGAGTGTATGCGCACCTGTGTGTCTGTGTGAGTGAGAAGAGGTAGAGTGAGAAGAGGTAGAGAAGAAGAGAAAGAATGGGGTGGGACACCATGCAATAAGGGAATTCTAACCCTGCTATTGACTCTGGCCACATTCACCATACACTGAAAGTGCTATGATACAATATTAAATGGTCATGGCTTCTCTCAAAGAATTATGGGAGCTGTAGTTTGTTAGGGGTGCTGAGAGTTGCTAGGGGATGGCTATTCCCCTGACAGACCTACAATTGTCAGAGTTCCCTGTGAAGAAGGATTGTTTGTTGAACCACTCTAAGAATTGTAAATCTGTGAGGAGAATAGGGGTCTCCTAACAGCTCTTGGTACCCTTCAAACTACAGATCCCAGAATCCTATGGGGGAAGAACTGACTGATTAAAATGGTATCATAATATTGTATCTGTATGGTCTCTAGCTCTACCCACCACTGATTAACTTTTCCCATGGATCCACTGTCCTCCATAGGAAAGAGGGCCTTAACCAAATTTAAAAACAAACCCAAACTCTGCAAGTGATACCCATGTCAAAACGAGGTGATATCCTCATCTGAGATGCACTGAAGCACCTAGGAAGGTTCCCCTGAAGCGATGGGACACCCTATAACACATTTGTCTTGGGAGGGAGAGTGCAGGGCTTTCAAGCTTTCAAGTAATTATGGGGCAAAGCAGGAGGATGCCCCAGCCAGAGAAATAGTTTTTGGCTGTTTGTCTGGGTTAGACCATCATTTTAGCTGTGGTGGTGCAATTAACTAGAGCTGCTGCGCTTAAAATGGGCTGATGCAACCAGGCAAGTTAAATTGCTTTATTTAACTTGTGTAAGGACTGAAATCAAGTACACACTGATAAATGCTGAGGTTCTCCTGGATTTCAATATTAACATACGTAGATGTCTTTGTATCTGAGAGTCTCAAGATAACTGAAGATCTCGATAAGTCAAGTGATGGTAAAAGCAGGAGGGAGAGTACCTTTTAACCTCGGCAACAGTCCTAGGCAGCCTTCCTGAGAAACGAGAAGGGGATAAAAGGAAATGCCAGAGGGCACCTCGTAGCACAGATCTAGTCAGACTTGAGGGGGGAAAGAACAGAGATAGAGGGACAAAATAGAGCCAAGGATAGGAAGGAACCTCACAAGACAGCATTGCTTGTGAAGCCATATCTGACGATCAAAATCTACGTTTGTTGTCATTTGCAAATGAAAATGGTTTGGTCCAGGATTGCAAATGACTGCTGAGGAAAACAGTTTCATCTTTAATGTGCCAAGTACCACTCTGCAAGGAAACTCTTCTGCATTCAAACAGCGGAGCATTGCAAAGATTAAGAGACAAGAGACACGATTAAAAGGACCCATAGCAGAATCTTGCTGTGAAGAAGTGGCAGTGGGCAGCTGAACAGCCAGGGGGCTCAAGTCTTGCCAGGACTGGAATCAGACTGAAGAGTTGCCTGCAAGGGTAGACCGTTGTCTACCTTCAGTTCTAGATTTTTGGATCCAGATCTGTTCCTATACATGCCCTCATCCCAGTTAAGAAAATCATGTGATTGAACTTGCTTTGGCTGTTCCCAATTGGCAAAAGTTTAGTACCTACAGATCATTTCGCAGACAGCAACTCCCTATAATGTAAAACCTTTAATGGGTTCAATCCTGTGGAGCTGTTTGCAAATGAAATCTGCAACTGCCCATTCTGCCTTGCTTTTCAAAGACATATTTTCATCTGAACAAACTTTAAACCTCCTGTAACTGCAGATGTCCTTTTTATTGTGCGTTCATGATTACCTGTGCTCGGGGTGGTATTGGGACGGTTATACGGTACGTGATCCCATTTTTATGTGTGTTTGTGCCTGCAAAAGTTTCAGGGTAGACATGCCACTTAATTTCCAATCAGTGCATGTCCCGTAACTTCCCACTGAAACCCTGTAACTTTTCATACCACAAAAACTCCAGTTTATTTTCTGGCATGCTTTTGTTAAGCCATAGCACAGGATGGCAATACTGTGGTGACATCTGGATAGCATCCACAGGACAACCAAAAAAGCAGAATGGTGAGTGGACGGTCCAGTATAAATCCACCACTGAGGCACTATTATGGGGTCAACAGCATGTTGAAGAACACACCTGCCAAAAGAGGAGGTGCACTTCCTGGCCTTTACATCACTTCCTGGCCTTTACATCAGCACTCCATGCATCAGGGTCTGAACTTCTGCAATGAGAAACTGCACAAGTAAGAAACCTGATCTTCCCCTTTTTTTACTTGAGAGTGGGAACTCTGATGCAGACCTTCAGCTCCCCCAATGTGGAGGGGGCTGTGTAAGCTGTGACAGTGGCCCTTAGTCTTGGCATTGTGTAGTGGTAAGGGAACATTGGGATGTACCCAATACCATGGCCAGACCATTTCCCATCTAGTTCAGTATTGTTCATTCTGACTGGCAATGGCTCTCTGGGTTCTCTTGCACACTGCCTGCAGCCGCATCTTTTGAACCTGGGACCTTCTTCATGGAAAGCGAGTGCTCCGCCAAATAAGGCATGATCCCTTCCCATTAAATAGGACACCTGTCATCTCAATACAGTGGTACCTCCAGTTAAGAACTTAATTTGTTCCAGAGGTCAGTTCTTAACCTGAAACTGTTCTTAACCCGAGGTACCACTTTAGCTAATGGGGCCTCCCGCTGCCGCTGCACAATTTCTGTTCTCATCCTGAAGCAAAGTTCTTAACCCGAGGTACTATTTCTGGGTTAGTGGAGTCTGTAACCTGAAGCGTCTGTAACCTGAAGGGTCTGTAACCTGAGGTACCACTGTATATTGGATTCTGGAACCCCATCTGGTTTTATAAAGAGTGGGATAGTAAAGGTTCAAATAAATAAATACTGAATGATGTACCTCTGAGATGGGATTATTTCTCCTACCTGCAGGTGTAAACATGATTTTTTCGTATGCTGCGTCGGAAGAATCCCTTGCATCCATCACAACTGGAGGCGCCATAATGCTTGCCTGTTGCTCTGTCTCCACATATTGCACAAAGGCCACCAATTCCACTGTCTGCAGTGTTCATGCCGAGCGGCTCTGCTGAGCAACTGTCTGAGGAAAGGGAAGAACAAGGTGTACAGTTTGGTGTAGAGCCTTGACGGGGAGGAATACAACAATGTGGCTAAGTTACACCATACTGGGGGGCTTACTGGCCTTCTCTTTTAATTAGCGTTCACCATCCCAAGACTGCAGAAAACACAACATGCCTAATTACCCCTGATTGTTATTCTAATGAATGCCTTCAAACCTATTGTGCCCACTTGTCAGAATTTATGATGCTCATGACAACGAATGCTTTTTGTTTAAACTCTACGGCTTGCAATAGAAGTTGTGAGTACTGACACAATTGCCCAGCTCTGCATGTGTAGCTAACTACTTAAATATCTTTGTTAGTTTAAATAATTGAGGGACAATGCCATAAGGCAACATTTTCTCAGAGGCTGGTATGCATTAACTGTGCATTAATCTTCAGATGACTTGACAGTGGCCAGCAACATGGTTGACTCCCTGTAAGAAAGCTGTAATATCCAGGGGGCTCCATCCACACAAACAGAAACTGGGGAAGCTGTATTATATGTAGTCCGGCCTTGGGTTATTAAGCTCAATACTGTCTATGCTCACTTCCTACATTACTGGGCAAATCACCCTCGCCTACTGGGAGCAGGAGCCAATGGTTTCAGATACTCAAGAAATGCTGTAGAGTGAGCCTAGGACCGTCTGCATGTAAACTTATAGCCCTAGCATCAAGCTATATAGTGAAGCTTTTGGGCTTTCCCCCCAAAGCCAAGGATCTTGTTGCTAAAAAGGTTTGATCAGCTTAGACAGCATCTGTCACCACTGTTTAGGATTTGTGTTTCGATTCAACCTTCTGAGGCAGGTGACTGCCACTGGTTAAAGTCACAGGACCCATTGTTTCTTTGGTGGAAGTATGCAGTCTTAATCCAGTTAAGGAGCAACCAGATGGGCCGATTTCAGCTGCTGGATGTTAGATGTTTTTACTGATGGAACATACTGGGTTGGAAACCTTGCTGGAATTCTGCGATTGGAAAGCATTCTTATATTCTGCAACCAGAAAAATGTTTATGCAACAATTTCACTACATTAAGACACTTACATAATTGTAAGTAATTCAGCTGTGGTTTTGTTCAAGGAATTCAGTGGAAGCATGTTGGGGTTTGCTTTCGATATTGTGAGGATAATGTTGTTGTGAATATTTTTTAAAGGACAGGAAGTAGGAAGCATGCCAAGGTTAATGGGGTACCAGAAGGTATGTTCAATTAAATCCCACCATTTGATGAATGTAGGAAGTCTTACTGGTTGCAACGGCTAAAGAATTCTACCCAGAATTAATATATGGTTACCAGACGTCCCCGTTTCCCAGGGACAGTCCCCAGATTTACAAATCTGTCCCCATACAAAATCCATTGAAGTTGAAAAGTGTCCCCGGATTCATTGAAAAAATCTGGTAACCCTAAATTAATAGTTACATGAAAATTTTATTTATCTCTTCAAAAATCAAAATGATGAAAACAAATAATCAAACTTAAATTGGCAGTTGACTGGTATTTCCCCAAAATTTCTTGCTTCCAGTATTGCTCCACTTCTGCCTATTCTGTTATTAAACCATAGCATCAATGTATATTACATGTATTCCAATGCAAAAGCTAACATTTTAAATAAAGCAAAGCAATTGTACACTCTCAAAATCATGGGGAGATTTCTCTTTCATTAAATGGTTTTGTTCCTTTCACCTTGATAAATACCAATAAATACCAAGAGATCAAATTTGTGTGAATATAGTTTTAAATGTAATTAGCACTATTTAAGCCTTAAATGTCTTGATACAAGGTATAAAGGATGAACACTTATTTACAAGGAACATGATCAAAAAGATTTAACCATTATGTCCAAACATGTTAATCTGCTTTTATATGAAAAGTTAAATAGTATTTGCTTCATATCCCATTCACGAGTTCTTATTGCACTCTGTGTGTCGGCAATTTCTACCCAACCAAAGTTAAAAAGTGACTTTAACCAAACAGCTAAAAGTTGTCCCAGCTAACCATTAGCCTGGAGAGAGTTGTTGTGATTAACAACTCAGTCCAGTTTGCATATCAACGCTCTGGAAATATTACCATATATTAAACTTATCAGCTGCAAATAGACATCAATATACTTTTTCTGTGTGACCCATTATTTTTCCCTCTGGACATTTGTATCTTAACTGTCATTTTAAAATATCATGTACAAAAATATTTCTCATTCCCAAACTGCCAAAGATAGTTACTCATGCATCTTACAGTAAATAAAATAAACACAGAAAGAACCTCCTCTAACATTTTTCTTTGTTTGATTAACTGACCGATGACAATCCTGTTCAGTTACTTTATTATGCAGAACTGCCATTTTATTTTCTGTACCATAAAGATGGTATAATGTTATTAACATGCATTTTGAGATGAAGTGGAGAGAGACACAGAGAAATGTAATTTTCAAAAGCAAACCTCAGCTACACAATTAAGAGTAAAACCCTTTTATAATGTTCATTTCTTTTTCTTTCTTGCTCACTCAAACACTCAGGTTTTCATCTCTGAGAAGATACAAACTCACCACTGCCAGTATACAAGACTTGCATTGTTTCAAACTCCAGACTAGTATAACTGGGATCTAAGACTTCTGTATAATTTGCCATTTCCATATCCAGGACGGACTCAGAGATCCTCATCATTGAACATAAACCTTGAAAGTGACTACTTCTCCAGGAAAGAAGATGTGAACCACTCTGTTTTTCTGGCAATCAGTAATTGATAATCCAAGTGCTAACTCTAACTATATCACTTATGTGTTGCAATGGGAGGAGTCATAAAACCAGCTAAGTGTGCCATGCCATGCCTTGTATCATTCCCCTTTTTATGGGACACAATTAGCTATTTCTTGCGATAATATTGGGACATTTCATGGGAGCCTTTAAATGAGAGTTCCAACTGGCTTGACTCAAATGCTTCCAGTTTTTCTTAAAAAACAAAACAAAACTGTCCCCCTCTTTTTTGTTGTTGGCTGACAACAGATTGTCTCTTACAGCACACAAATTATAGGACTTAAATTAATAGAAACTCCATAAGATGAGAGCCAGTGTGGTGTCAGGGTTGGACAAGGCCCTGTGGGACCAGGGTTCAAATTCCTACGCAGCCAAGAAGCTCACTGGGTGACCCATGGGCCAGTCTTCATCTCTCAGCCTAAGACACCTCACAGCCTTGTTGTGATGAGAAAATGGGGACAGGGAAGAACTATATGTGCCAGCTTCAGTTCCTTGGAAGAAAGGCAAGATATAAAGGTAAACATAAATAAGTACAAGACTGCAGAGGCAGAAAGACTTTTTCTAATTAAGCAGCTGTGATTATTACAGTCCTCCTTGCGTAGCAAGGCAAGAAAGAGGTTTGTGAATATTGTATGGCAAAGTTAGTTCCAGGGCAACATGGGTCACTACCTCATAATGAATCTGACCACGGGCCCATATAGCTTATCAGCACTGTGACAGACCTGGCAATGGCTTTGCAAAGTTTTAGATAGTTGTGTCCCCCAGACCTACCTAGAAATGCCAGATTGGAAATGCTGTACCACTGAGATATGGGCCTTCCTCTAACTGAGGTGGAAATTGGCAAGCAAGAGATATAAAACTGGGGGGACCGGATCTTAATTTCACATATGGGGTCTGAACAGAGGGTGGCTGACTCAGAATGGGGCCATGGGATTGTACTGGATGGCTTGATGGAGATGTCAAGCCAGTGAACTGCAGTTGTGAAAAAAGGTAAATTCCATGCTAGGAATCATTAGGTAAGAGACTGAAAATAAAACTGCCAACATCATAATACCTTTACACAAACACACACACACACACACACACACACACTATATGTTATTTATAGTCTGATCTTTAAAACATTTTATTATTGCGTCACAACACAGACTGTTAAATGTTTCTGTACTTATAGACTATTTTCTCTTTCAGAGATACATATTTAATAATTATTCAAATAAAGCTACTATGAAGGCAATGCAGTTTACACCTGTAAGCATGTGAAATGTCAAGGAGGAAGGTGGGTGTTGCTCTTTCTGGCTTGACTGGCATGTGTCAGAAGTAATCCTGCAACTGAGATTGAAGATATATCTAACAAGAGTAGCTTTGAATAGGATATTGTCGTGATTTTGAAACAGTTTTTTTTTTCCTCATAGCAAATACTTACTAAAATGCAAGCTAAAATGTAAAATGAAAACAGGAACATATATTGTAAAGACAGAATTTCTCTAGATAATTTATCCTAGTTGGAAAAGTACTGATACTTACCCACCTGGATGGAAATGCTAATTTTATATTCATTAGCTTGGTTTATACGTATTTCTCTTAATGTGAAAAATAAGATGATTTCCTCATGGGGGGGAGAATCATTTGGTGTATCTTGCTTTGAAATTTTAGAACTGTAGCTATAAAGCTATTTCACAATATTTCACAGTGTATAGGTTGAAACATAACAGGCTATGACAGCAAGCTTCTTTAACGTGAACAGCATCTAAAACATGTACACTCTGCATAACTAGTCTCCACCACACACACAACTTACCACAAAAAATAAGTGAATGAGTTACATATATGTGGCATGTTTGTGTGTTGGAATTTACCAACTTAGCCCTCAATTATTCCTAGAGATTCTGTTCAGGGGAAGGTTTTTGTAAACCACTTTGAGGTTTTTCCTGCACTCATGAGGTATATAAATTCTATTACATTAATAAATAAGGAAATAATGATGATGATGATGATTGTGATAATAATTGCAAGTTCATAGTTTGGTCCTGCACCCTACATATTTACACTTTACTCACTAGAGAGACACAAATACATTCTTAGCAACCCCCATGAAAGCAGTCAATCCAGTTCTTTGTTGCAAGTGCACCTATTCCACAGAAATGCACTAGTTGATGCAGAATGAATACTTTCTTAGATCCTCTGTTCAGTGTTACTACTTTGTGTTCTCTGAACATTTGCTGACAAGCTACCACACACACACACACACACACACACACACACACACACACACCAATCAAAGTAATTCATTACTTGGCAATGTACTCTTTGTATGATACACTCCCCTGAAAGAGCTGTAAAACGGTGACTTGTTGCATCCCATTAATAGTTAACATGGTGTTCTGAACCTTGCTCAAATGGGGGAAAGAGTCTCAGATAATTGAAGTTGTTGATGAAGCACAAAGTAGCCGTCCTGCAATTCCACAAATACTACATTCAGGCTTCCACATTTTCACTTGCCATGCTTGCTGTGGTGGGCAACCTGCTGCAGTCTGACAAATGTAATATGCTGACCACTCTTTGGAGTGGTCTTTGGAGCTTTGAAGCTGTGGGAGCATGGATGCGTGGTCCTCCACCCATTGCCTAGCTTCAAGGTTAGCTGGGAGTGGTTTGGTTGCCAAGTCTCCACACTTTCCTGCTTTGGAGCATGAGCTCCTTAGCTCTATGGCCGTCAAGTGGGGAAAGCCCTCAGGCTCCCTCTCGTAGGAAAGAGAAACAGCCTATGTCCTTGGCTGCCACTTGATTGAGGCACTCACCTTGGTACCCACACAACTTCTACACATCTCATTCCCACATGACAGGGGATTTCCGTAGCTGCTGCTACTGCAGGAAAAGGGGATGGTGGAGTCTGCTTGGCCAAACCAGCGAACGTATAGGCTGGGGTAGGTTACCACAGTTTTGGGGCTTGGCAAGAAAGGCCAGCCCAACTTGTGAACCACAGAAAACATTCATACTAGAGCAGGCAAACCGTCACTCCTGAACTATCAGCAGGAAACTGTATGGCAAGGAATGGAAAACCATTTGATGTACTTCTAAAAATAAATATCTCAAGCCATGTTCCATCTAACTTTAAATCCATGGAATCAATAGCCAATTAGACTCTTTTCTTCTGAGTAGCTTATAGTACTTATCTCCTCTTGCCTGGAACCCAGGAGGCGGTGGAGGGGGAAAGCGCCATTTCTGTCTTACTCCCTCAGGAGACTCATAAAAGTTCTTTCTATGGCTCTGAGATCCCATTTGACCGTAACAGCTATGGGGACCTGAGCCCGTGTTCAGCAGATGCAACACATTCCCATGTCCCAATCTTTCTCCACTCATTCTTATTTTATTTACAGATATATATATATTTCAGTTTTTTAATAATTGTTAATCTGCTTAAGAATTAGGTTATAGGCAAATTACAAGCCCTGAATACTAGTGTTCTTGCTCGTGTGTAGTTTGTGATAATGTAATGTATTTCTGGCCTTCAGGCTTTTGTTAGAATCTCACAGGCCTGAGCATTTTTAAACTTACAGATCCAGGAGTATGTTTGCGATTCTGGTTGTCAAATCTCAAAACAGATATGGAAGGACTGAAGTGTGTACAGAACGGGATTTAGCTCAGTGGTAGAGCATTTCCTTGGCCTACAGAAGGTCCCATCTCTTGTCAGGGATGGGAAAGGTTGGGGTTTTATTTAAGAAGCCTTCAAATGTGGTTTTCATACAGCAGCAACATTTGTTTCTAAATAAAACATCTTGTTCTAAACCAAATATCAGAAAAGGAGATGCCATGTCATGCCTTCCCCCCACTTTCCACTTTAAAGACTTTCACGCAGTGATCAATATAACTGCAAATGTTCTTGGCGCACCATGAAGCAGAAGAGAAGAAACTATTATGATTTCTGGGACTTTTACCAAGCTGTCAGGATTACAATCTCAAGCATTAAAATGTTTCATGCCAAGAAGTGTCAGGATTAAGAATGTTGTTTTAATACTATTTTCTGTGTGCATTGAGTATGTGTGGTTTTGTGTAGGTTTTCTCTCCCCAGTATCCTTCTCAAAAACTTTATTAACTGCTTTTTCAAACAGCATTTTTAAGATTTCCTCGAAATAAACTACGAAAGCAAATCTTCACTTGAAAGGCTTATAGCAGCTGAACAAAACTTTTCTTGAGTTCCTTGCCAAATGGTCTAGGATCCCTCAGGATTCAATATGAAAGCTGCATTCAATTCAAAGCTCCTCCTGGGAACAGCAGCAGAAGAGATAAAGTAAGCTTTGAGAAGTTTTCTTTTTTTTACAATTGCCATTGATTTTTCTATAAATCTGGATTTTTAATTTAAAAGATCAGCTCCAGGTGCTATAATTAAAAGTTAGGTCTAAACTAAACATAAAGTCATCCAGAGAGAGAGAGAGAGAAAAAGAGAGAGAGAGAGAGAGAGAGAGAGAGAGAGAGAGAGAGAGAGAGAGAGAGAGAGATGTTATAGGAAGTAACTAATTCAGCAAAATCACTTGGCCAAGAATTTCTCTCATTATATAGACCCTCTTAACACTCTAGTAGCAGCATCAGCCTCAAAGTTCATTTCCAAAGTATGCAGTTGTTTCCCTGACTCCCTGTCCCCTTTCAGTGCCCCTGCTGAAGGAGCCTCCTGCGTTGACTTAGTTTGGTTGTGCACTTTCTGCAAAGGAGAGGGGGATACAAGGACCAGGCAGGGGCATCTTAGGCATTTGTGGGGACGATCCAAACACTGGCCTGGCTCCCTGGTTTCCTTTATGGTGGAAGAAAGAGGAAGTCTTTGGGGCTTCTGGTAAAAATTACCTATACACAGAGCTGCTTGTAGGCCGTCGCTTGAAGTGGACATCTTGGCTCTGGTTTTCAATTTAAATCAGGCATGTCCAAATAAGAGGATTTAAAAGATACTACCCTAGACACACACAGAGAGAAGTGCAAGATGGAGCAACCACTTCTGGCAACAGCCTTGTCTTTCTTATTACTCATAGTCTCACCCTTAGAGGAAGGATGGCAGTTCAAGTTATTGTACTGTACTTTTAAAAGATTCTGCGCTCATTACCAGCTGATAAGAATGCTATCAGAAAGCATTCCTGGGCTATCTGCAAGGCTCCCTTGGCATGCTAATTGTCCTGTTTTCTATTAGAGTTTGATCATTCAAAGCAGGGTATAAAATAGAAAACACGCTAATAAACATCAAGGTTATAAAAAGCTTCCTGAAAACCCAATTCAAACAGCCACTGTGAATTCTCAGGTTTGCACCCTGTAACAGCTATCAAACTCTCTCTCTTCCTTAAACGTCCACCATACTTGAGACATTTCTTTCACGTCACTGTTCTGGGACTGCCAAATCCTCACCAATGCTCTATCAATCACCAATAGTTAACTCTCTCATCAATGGTAAAAGGTAAAGGGACCCCTGACCATTAGGTCCAGTCGCGAACGGCTCTGGGGTTGCGGTGCTCATCTCGCTTTACTGGCCGAGGGAGCCAGCATACAGCTTCTGGGTCGTGTGGCCAGCATGACTAAGCTGCTTCTGGCGAACCAGAGCAGTGCATGGAAACACTGTTTACCTTCCCGCTGGAGCAGAGCCTATTTATCTACTTGCACTTGGACGGGCTTTCGAACTGCTAGGTTGGCAAGACCTGGGACCAAGTAATGGGAGCTCACCCCGTCGCGGGGATTCAAACCGCTGGCCTTCTGATCGGCAAGCCCTAGGCTCTGTGGTTTAGACCACAGCGCCACATGTGTCACTGGTAGTCCATGTTATATTGAAGACTAGCACTGGGAAGATGTAATCAACCCAACGATTTCCTTAAATTTCAATGAGGTGGGGCAAAAGCATTCCCTGAACATTGGCTTGATCTTCAGTGGATGAGTGGATTTTCAGAATATTTGTCTTTCCCTTAAATACAATTCTGTCAGGATGCTGTCAGCGGCTTCCGGCTGGTTGCCCAGGAAATTATAAAGACAAGGAAAAGCTTCTTACAGTCCTTTTTTATTTCAGTCCTTACACAGAGAGGCTATAGAACCCAGCCTCTTGGATAATGGTGTTGTCCCGAGTGAATCTCCACCCCCCTATCTCTCCCACTTCCTCATTCATCACTTCTACGGGTGCTGCTACGTGCCCTCTGTCTTTGAGCTCTTTGCTCTCCTACTTTTCAGGCTCGCCAGGTTCTGGGAGATGGAGGGTCTGGAATGCTTTCTAGTGACAACACGTCAACTGGGTGTTGTTCCAGCTCTTCCATGATTTTGCAGCTTTTCCCCATCTGCCTCTGAGCTGCTACCTCCCTCCAACCCTTGTTGTAAATCTGTACTGTCTTCCTCTTCCTCCTCCCGGGAAGGGCCAGAATGGGGAGGCGGTTTCCACCACTCTTCCTTCTCTGCCCAGTCCCTGACACCTTCCCTCTCCTCCTCCTCCAGCATCTTGTTCTCACACTTCCACAACTTCAAATAGTCAGCATGTGACTATGCTAGTTCCCAGGAGCATTGCTGGCTACCATACACAGAATTGTGGCCAACTTGCTAGCCAACTTGGCCAAATTGGACTAATGACCACCTGAAATATTTTTCCATCTTCGCCGTATCAAGCAGTCGGTCCCTGACCTTTCCCGTCCCAACCTGGCCATAGTGATCCATGCGACGGTCACCTCCAGGCTTGACTACTGTAACTCGCTCTACACGGGGCTGCCCTTAGTTTCAAGTCCCAGAAACTCCAGCGGGTGCAGAATGCTGCAGCAAGGCTCCTCACGGGGTCCTTACCATTCACCCAGTGCTGTACCAGCTGCACTGGCTCCCAGTGGAGTATAGGGTCAGGATTAAGGGGCTGGTTTTGACCTTTAAAGCCCTATGAGGCCAAGGACCCTCATACTTACGGGACCACCTCTCCCGGTATGCCCCACAGAGAACCCTAAGGTCCATGAATAATAATAGTTTAAAGTCCTGGGCCCTAAGGAAGCCAGACTATCCTCCACCAGGGCCAGGGCTTTTTCAGTGACGGCTCCGACCTGGTGGAATGCTCTGTCCCACGAGACTAGGGCCCTGCAGGACTTGATCTTCTTCCGCAGGCCCTGTACGACAGAGCTATTCCCTCTGGCCTTCAATTTGAATTCGCCTGATCCTCTATTCCCTTTTCCCTTTTCTCTTCTCTGAAGAAACCCTTTCTGGGACCCACATTTAAATTCTTCCCTGGTCTCCTTGCTGGCCTTAGTAGGACCAACTTGGCCAGTTAGCCCTGGTGATCATTTGATGTCTACTGACTGGGGTTGGGGTTTTTTCCCCAAAATGACCCCTGAATTTTTGAATTTTATTGATATTGATGCTGTATTTTATGCTGTTTTTAAGGCACATTTTAATAAATGTTTTATATTTGCTGTTAGCCTCCCTGAGCCCGGTTTTTAAACCGGGAAGAGCAGGGTAAAATAAATAAATAAAAATAAATAAATAGTTTATTTGTAGAGCAAATCTTCCTCAGTGTATAATTTCACTTTCTTCCATTTATATCCCCCTTTTCTTCATCATAGAAGGTGATATACATGGGATTCCAGTAGATGAGTTCAGTTCATTGAGTTCAAATGAGATTTCTAAAGATTTCTAAGGAATTCTGCCAGAATCCCCCCCCAAAAAAACCATTGTTTTGACCTCTCAGGTTGTAGTTACTTCTTTCCACCATGTGGATGAATAGGAACCACAATAGCTTGAAACCAGACACATGTGTGGACTATAAACAACAAAAGCATTGCCTGAGTGTATCCAGTCCCTAAAACGATAGCTGTGCGTATGACTGTCCTCCTGGTGCTTTATCATTATATTTTGAATGTAGGAAAGTTTCTGCAAGCGATCCCCTGGGGATGTGTAAATTAGGGCTGGAAACAATAATCTCATAGCAGTGTCAACTAATGTGATCATTTATAAATTGACAAAGAGCAATTTTAATCGGTAAGGATGAGACTGCGATCACTTTGAAGGTGTTCTATCTTTAACATTTGTCTGACCAGGCAATCCTAACCATGCCTACTCAGAAGTCTATCCTACTGAACTCAACAGGGCCCACTTTCAGGTTAGTGGGGTTAGGACTGCAGCCTAAAGGCAGGATTGACTTAACCAGACCCATCAGCAGAAGCCCTGAGCAAGGACTTCTACTTACACAATGGGTCTTTCCTCCCTCTCCCCCCCCCCATGCCCTGCACCCCCCCAGAATTGGCTCTGGGGTGGATTGGGAGAGCCTCTGGATTAGCACTCAGGGAGAGGGGGAAAGGAGGATTGTTTTGTCTGGCAAGCTGGAATGCTTATAGACACAGGTGACTGGAAGAGCACCATTTTTAATTCCACACTCAAGAGTAGGCACACGAATGTTATTAAACATGACTACCTTAGCTTGATTAATTTAAATGGATCTGCTCTAAGGAGACCATTGCACCACACTGCCTCTAGGGATTGTGCTTCCGTATTTAATGTGGTATAGAACAGGGTTGGGGAACTTGAAGCCCTCCAGGTGTCATTGGCCTATGGCTTCCATCATCCATGTCCATTGGCCATGTGAGCTCAGATTGATGGGAGCTCCAAAGTCTAACATTTGGAGAACCTTAGGTTCTCCATTCTTGTTATAGTATGTGAGTAACAGAAATGGGGAGGGGGGTGTTAACCTGTGTTCGATTTCTGCTGTGTTTATATAATCAGGATGGTGATAATATTTTCATTTTCTAGAAGACAAAGTGTTCTAGGGTATAGATTCGCAATCATCAGGTGGAGATTTGCTGAGTTACAGTTAAATGACATGTGACTAGTGCAGTTAGTTAAATATTGCTTAAGTCAAGTAACTTATTCTTTTTCCAATTTAGGAGACAGAAAAACTGAGGGAGGGTAGAGTGAAAAAAAGGGGAGGAAATAGGAGAGAGTTCACGTGTAAGATAAATGTCATGCTGTGGTTGGTTTTTATATGATAAAAAACCTCCTTGTTGAAGAATAGTTAGGCAATTAGTACTTCGTTAATAATCTTTCATGGAAAACTTTGGCTCATGTTTGATCATAAACATTTTATGTAGATGATTAGATAAGTTTTATACACATCTTATCCTCATTTACCTTGAGAAACACATACATTCATAAAACGGCTCTCTTTATTGGAGAATTACTGTTTGCTTGGGGTTTTTTTACCCCTGAAAAGGGAGGTGGAATGCTAAAAACCAAGACTGGAGCTTGATAACATAATAGAAAATGGAAGGGGGTGCCAAATTTTTAATCCCAGTTTTCCATCTGCTTTCTCTTCAGTGATCCTCTAATGGAAGTTTAACTATTGAGACCTTTCTATATGATCATTTTTTAAGATGGCATGGCATGGCAACACTTTAGGGCCACAATGTGGATTTCTCCTACCAACATGTAGTTCTTAGGTGACTGGGTCTCTTCTGTGCTTGGCGGGTTTCTGCAGGCATGAGGAAAGCAATTTAAAATAACAATTATTTCATGGAAAACCAGCCAGGGGCAGAAAAAGTGGGTTTTGTCTCGCCACCCTTTCAGTAAAGGTGGTAAGGATCCCACAAACCAGACAGCTTTCAGGCAGGCTAGCAAACCCTGGTCCACCCTACAACAAGGGGGGGGTGTTGAGAATGAGATGGTAGAGTGGACTGACTCACTTCAGATTACTGACAGCGATATATTAATCCTGCACACTCCCCTACGTGACCCCCGCAAAAAATCCTAACCCCCACAAATTAGTATTTTAAGGAAATATGTTCTATCCTAGCCTTTAACCTACTATACTCGTTTTGTATTTGAACTGAGTTTTTAAATGAAGTGAGGCATTCAAAAATGTTATCCTCTACCTGTACTCTAAAGTGGCATAGTCTACGCTACCAACTCATCCTGCTGCATGTTTAGACCAAGCTGGTCATGGAGTGATGAGCTATCAGTCATTGGATTCTTTATGTGACACAGACTCACACACCTCACTTCGGAACATCAAGCTAGCCACATTAAATCAAACTAATTCAATCATTCTTTTGCAATAAGTAGCTGGTAAATGTGTTTCAAAAATCCAATCTAAGTTTCTCTACCCCTACTAATTATTATGTACCTTTAGTATAGTCTATGCAAATCATCAGGGACAGTGGGATCTGTTATTTTTCAGCCTACTCAAGACAGCTTTACATTTTAACTAGAAACTAAACTGACACAGCAGATTCTTGCTCAAAGGAGCCATGACTAACTGCTTAATGCTTCCCAAGGGGTATGTGTGTTGGCACATCACTGAGATAAGAATTTCAATACATGTGCTTGGCTGCGCAATTAGTCTCCTTTTTGTCATTAAGTGAGTTGGTAACAAAGTTTTAGGTTGCCTGCACTGTACCCATATAATGTACATGTCTGAAATTAACATGAAATATGGTCTCTGCTCAACCAGGAAAAGGTATATTTGGGACTGAGGATATCTTGCTTCAGAATATAGTCGTGTCCTATGCTTTATATAAAGTTTCCCTATTAGGGAATTCTAGGGCTTTCCAGAGAACCTGTTTAGAGCATTACTCTCATTTGCATGCACAAGGCAAAGGTTAGACTTGGTCCAGTCTTTATTGAGCATTTATTCTGATTTGTTCAAGAGGCAGTTATACAAGAAGCATTTGTCCTGATTTACTTCTGGGGTGTTTACACATCTTCCCACATCTTCAGTACATTTCACCTTCACTTTTCAAACCCTAAAAAGTCAAGGTTTTGTTGTTGTTTTAAGTCAGCTTGTTGCTCTAAGGCAACAGAGCCCTTTATCCACTTTAAATCTGCAAACAGGACCGGCTTACCCATAGGCGCTAGGGGTGCGGGGCACCCAGGCGCCGGGATCTCAGGGGTGCTAGGCTGAGAGTCCCAGGCCGAGATTTGGAGTCCGGGGATTGAAGAGCCAGGCTAGCCAACAGCTGCTGCCAAGCAGAGCAGAGCCTGTCGGAGTGCCGCAGGTTTTTTTGCTGCGGGTGCTGAGGCAACCGTCCAGCTCCGCCCTCCTGCGTGCCTCTGCAGGGATTGCTCCTGCCTCCACCCGCCGCGGCATGGGAGAGAGTTGCGTGCTGCCCCCCTAAAAAAGGCTCAACAACTTTGGCCTGCCCCCCAAAAAAGAATTGGAGTACTGGGCAATTTTTTGTACCCTGGCACTGCATATGCTAAAGACGTCTGCAAACCTAATATTCTGGTATATAAAGCAAGGGCCTGTAGCCCTTTTCTATGTGTTGTTCCTCCCCAACTGTAACACCTGAAAAGGATGACCAACTACATCAGGGATGGGGAAAATCAGGCCTGAGGGACAAATGCAACCCTTGGGCTGGAAAATGTCCCCCATTCCAATCAACACAGAATATGGGCTATTCCTAAACTAACTGAATAAATGAGATTAATTGGACTAACAGCATGAACTATGCTCATGTGGGTTCATTACCATTTCTCCTACACACACACTGCAATGCTGGGCTCAAGATGTGGTGACATCACACATGTGAACAAGCATCCCTAGTCACTCTTCAAATACCAAGAGAATACTATACCTATAGCATAGTCTGGCAGTGATGTTCAGCGATGGACAAATACATTGCCAGTCCCTATCTCTATCGTATGTTGTACCTAGGGCTGTGAAGCAGATTCTGAGCCTAATCAGGTTGGCTTGAGACTGTCCCAATCACTCCAGGTCCAGACATATTTGGGGCTGTCAAGGGGCAGGACGTCATGCAGGAAGATGAGGCAGGTATGAGTGAGAAGAAAGCATTAAAAGGATGGTCCTACTGGGCAACTGCAAGTTCAAGGAGAAGCAAGTTTTGTGAAGGCCATTGCAACAGGCAGACTATAAACACCCTTACACACTATAGCCATCAAGCCAACTTCTTCTTTGTCTTTAAATACTCCATTCTTTCTGAAAAGCCTTTCCATTGCTAACTCCAACATTCAGGCTGCCAGATATAGACGGTAGTAAAGATCTGCTCTCCACCACTTCCGATACCACAAAGAAGGTTTTCAATTAAATGTTAGGCAAAGGAAACTCATATTACCTGGCAGCTTGGCTGGGTTAAGTTGTTAAGAGTGGTGGTACAATCCTGATCTCCAGGGTTTTTGCAAACAGGTGTTAGGCAAGCATCTGCAAGAAACGGTTTTGGTGTATGAGTTGTCTAGCACAAATCATCAGAATAGGTGACTCTTGGGGTTCCTTCGAATCTTAAACTCTGATGATTTCACTATCATGTATGCCAGGGTTTTGAGGGTTGTTGTTGTTTTTTTTTACTTTGATTCTTACCTTTGAAAATATAAGAGCTTTTGCCAAAGGTGCAACTCAAGATTCAGAAGAAGTTAGCAACTTCTTAAGTTCAAAGAAAATCCGCCAGACGTTTCTAGGAAAACGTGAACTCTTTGTACATTAAATATGAAAAGACCTGCTTTGAAAATGTATTTGTAGTTTGTTGTGAGACTACGCCTTGGTGGCAGTTCTTTTAACAATTTATGGAGAGGAGGGTGTCTCTAATACCTTAGTTCTTTTTTCACATGGCCTCAGTTCAAAGAACCAGTTTGTACTTGCTTTGTAATCAAAAGAAAGCTACACCCGTTAAGAAATTTGTCCCATATTAGAATATTCAGTGAAAAAAGTTGCCAAAAAAAAAGTTTAAAGAGCTGCTCAATTTAAATGCTTTAGAAATGAGAGGGTGGAAATCAAAATGAATTCTAAGCATGAACTACATTATAGATTTGCCTTGAATTGTCCTGTACCACTTCCGCCCTGTCCAATACACAAAAGAGCAACAACGTATGGCGCTTCTCACACAGTTGATTCAAGCATACAATAGCAGTTGTTAGAAACCAATGCCTGATGATCGTCTTCCAAAGCAACTACTCTATTCCAAACTTAAAAATGGAAAGCATAATGCTGGTGGTCAACAAAAGAGGTTTAAAGACTGTATCAAGGCAAATCTAAAAAAATGTAGTATAAACACTGACAACTGGGAAACAACTGGCTCCAGTTGGAGAACAGCCTTTACCAAAGGTGTTATGGGCTTTGAAGACACTCGAACTCAGGACGCAAGGGAGAAACATGCTAAGAGGAAGGCACACTTCGCAAATACACACCATGATCATCTCCTGCCTGGAAACCAGTGTCCCCACTGTGGAAGGACGTGTGGATCCAGAATTGGCCTCCACAGTCACTTACAGACTCATTCTTAAAACCGTGTTTATGGAAGACAATCTTACTTGGCTACAAGTGATCGCCAAAGAGAAGAAGAGCTTGCTGGTTTCCCACAGGCATCTAGTTGGCCACTGAGAACAGGATACTGGACTAGAGGGATGATTGGCCTGATCCAGCAGGCTCTTATGTTCTTATTAGCTTTCTCCATCCTTGGTTTTTTCCAGCCTTCTTGGGATTTGTTGCCATGTGACAAATCATAGCTAAAATATTGTGGTATCTCGTTCTGTCACATACCTGCACAATTTTTGAACCACCAAGCTGAGCACAGCCCCACTATACCAAAGTTTGTCAGCCTGCCATTTGCTTAGCACTACTTCTGGGCTATACAATCAGGGACACACAAAATCTAAATGGCAAAAGCTTTGTTTGTGTCTCCTGATTTCCTTCTACTCAGGAGAAAAGTGGGGGTTGGGGTTGGGGTTATGTCCTAAAATATAACCTATAAAGCTTTGAAAGGGGGAAAGAGACAAAAGGCCTCTTCTGTGCTGACATACTGCAGATGAGAGTGGGGGGTGGGGTGACTGTTTTTTCAAAGAATTGTAATCAGAGACAGCAGGTATTGGATCCAACCATCTCAGATCTCAGAGACTGCGACATGTGATCTGCTTCCAGAGCAACATCCCTCTGCCCTGTGGTGCCCCAGCCAAACTGGGCAAACATAGCCAGAGGTCTAAAGATCTCTGTATAGGTCATGAACCTACGAGGCTACAGGAATTGTTGAAATGAATACTCTGTCTTCCAGATGCTGTGAGTCAGGGTTTCCCATGCTGTTCTCAAGCTAGAAATGCCTGCTTCTAATCCCCATGACTTTAGAAGCGACGATGAATCTCTCTCATTGCCTCTGCCCTTTTCCCATTCCAAAGCATAGCATCTGATTTAACAATAACCATAAACGACTGCTTGTAATTATATGGCGCACATCAACTGCAGCCCTGTATAGGGAAGAAGCACCACCACATTGCAGGGATGGGGTTGGTCCATTGTCCTCTGATCATGAATGCAGCATCCTTGTACATCAGAGTGGAGGTTTCCTTCCCTGACCTCACTCTTACCATTTTTTTCCCCTTCAGCTTTCCTTCTATAATAATAATAATTTATTATTTATACCCCGCCCATCTGTCTGGGTTTCCCCAGCCACTCTGGGCGGCTTCTAACAGAACACTAAAATACAATAACCTATTAAACATTAAAAGCTTCCCTAAACAGGGCTGCCTTCAGGTGTCTTCTAAAAGTTTGGTAGTTATTTTTCTCTTTGACATCTGGTGGGAGGGCGTTCCACAGGGCGGGTGCCACTACTGAGAAGGCCCTCTGCCTGGTTCCCTGTAACTTGGCCTCTCGCAGCAAGGGAACCGCCAGAAGGCCCTCGGCACTGGACCTCAGTGTCTGGGCAGAACGATGGAGGTGGAGACGCTGCTTCAAGTATACTGGACCGAGGCCATTTAGGGCTTTCAAAGTCAGCACCAAGACTTTGAATCAGGTTTGAATCACGGTTTCAAGGTCAGCACCAAGACTTCCTTGCCTTACATTCTTCAGAGCTTTCCAACAGAAAGCAATAGTTGGAAACTCTTGATAACCATGCAAACTGGGACTTGTCTGGATAACACTGACCCTGCGGCGGTGGTGAAAAATGGTTTGGCTGATATTCTAATGTGAATTTACCTAATTTTCAGCTTCTGAAACAAAGTCCACCCCTGAAAAAGGGAAGCTCTACATTGGCAGAGTGATCACTTGCTTGGTAGAAAGAATCACTTGCTTGGTAGCAGTTAACTGGCAGAGCTGAGTGAAGGGAAACCTCCTTCCAATCCACACACAGCCTGCAGCAAACCCAGAGGTGGGGTGGGGGTTAATTGTTCTGTGATAAACTCAGCTAGCTGTGACCATGAGATCTGGCTTATTTCACTAGAATTCCTGGACCATCTATCACACTCTTTTCCTTAGTAAACACATGAAAAAGTATTAATAGATGCTGCGGACTGGTGATTACCATAGGTGCAAGGTGAAAATTTTAATTTGTCTTCATTTAGATTGGCACTTCATGTACTTAATGGCAGATTGCAGTGATTTTAATGGAACACGTTTCTTCACAAGGACTGCAGTCCACATAAAGCTAGCTCAAACCCTATTAAGCCAATTAGTTCATCATGCAAGCCTGATCTTTACCACACGGCATTCTTTACTCCCACATTGCAGCTGAGAGCTGTAATTTATTTCAGTGGCATTTCTGACCAGCAGTGGAAACTGTAGAATAATTTTGGTTTCCAAAACAGTTTCCAATCTCTTCTGTGTTTACTCTCATAACAACCTTGTAAAACATGTGTAAAATGGGAGCAATGATGACATGAGGAACAAGGTGTGACTCACAGCACCTTAGTCAAGCTCAGGCAATGAGTCTATGATGTAGAACTCTAATCCAGGCCTTCAATTTCCAAACCTCTACTCACTAGATAAGGAGATCAAAGGAAGCATCCTCCCCATCCTCTGTGTTTCAGACCATTTGACTATTCCTCAGGAAAATTTGCATCTCTGGTCAGTAGGGATATCAGGGAATTATGATAGAAATGGGAGCAGAGATTGCTGGTGTCTCCTTTTCCATCTGATGTCAAACAAAAATCAGTGCAGTGAACACAATTGTTAGTCACTGTTGTCTTCAGTTTGAAAACAATATGTAATTGATGACTCCCTTTCCCCACATTTTCATAGCTTTTCCTTTGCACTGAAATGAATTGTGCAGAAGAACGTAACGTAATAAATTAACTAGGCAACTTTCCATCACAGTGAGGTTACCAACCGTTTCGTCAGAAGCCAAACTGCAGTGCAATGGAAGCATCACTGCATGTGACAAACACAGGTCGGAGGATAAATCAATGCCTTCGTCCATCCTTACTGGACAGTCACTAGTCCTATACACTGAGTGACTAGTGTTAAGAACAATGAAGTAGACCTATACTACGTGTGTATGCCATAGGCACTTATGCTATAAAAAATGTCAGAAAGCAATTCATTCTCTGTTGGTAATACTGCTCAAGTCAGGAATTATGGTTGGAATACTAAGCAGTGTTGGGAGATTGCTCTGGCATTGCATGCCTGATGGAATGGTCTCCCCCTCCTCCATGTGTTGGGGGCAAGCTTGGGATGACAGAGGGGAGGGAAGGGAAGGGAAGGGAAGGGAAGGGAAGGGAAGGGAAGGGAAGAAAGCCATTGTACTGGTTCTCACAAGCGCAACTGATTAGTTGAATCTGGCCCTATATATTTGTGCAAACACATACAAACACACACACACAGGAAAAAACAATCACGATAAATTGTCTTAAAATACACTGGGTTTTGCCATTTATCTTTAGTTACAGTGGTACCTCGGGTTACATACGCTTCAGGTTACAGACTCCGCTAACCCACAAATAGTACCTCGGGTTAAGAACTTTGCTTCAGGATGAGAACAGAAATCACGTGGCAGCGGTGCAGTGGCAGCGGGAGGCCCCATTAGCTAAAGTGGTCTTCAGGTTAAGAACAGATTCAGGTTAAGAACGGACCTCTGGAACAAATTAAGTACGTAACCAGAGGTACCACTGTATAACCTACATGGATCTCACTATATGAGTCCACCACTGAAATTGTTGAATGACATCTAGACTAGGACTGGACAAACCAGTTTGCTTCTGTTCCATATTACTTTCACATGCATTCACTCAGTCTATTTCATTCTATTCCCACATCTATGGCTTATTTTTGTTTGAAAAAGAAAAGAAAATCCACGTCAAAAAAATCATTTAAACATTTTTTTTTACTTTATTTATTTAAAATATGCATTTCACAATGCGTTTTGTCACTATGTTCTAAATTATTTTATTTGAAAAACCATGCACTTTAAATGCACTTTGATACTTTTTAAAAGCCAAGAATTGCACTCCCACATTTGGAGAAGTGCAAAATCCAATTTTTAGAGATGTTCAGATCTGTAAATTAGCCAGCGAGATGCAAATCAGGTCATTTTGTATGCATCTCAGACATCCTAATGTAGGCTACACTGTCTCTTAATAAAATCTAATTTAATGGCCTAACTTTAGGCAGGTTGTATACCCCCTCCCCCCCAAAAAGGAACTCGACTATGCATCCACAGCTTCCTCTTTTTTATTATTTTTATTATTATTATCATCATCGCCTGAAGCAAATGCAAGATAGAAAACAAAAATTACTGTAGGCCATCATTGTTCTTTCTCCTTGGGAGTACTGTTCGTAATCCAATCTCCCAGATTTATTTTGGAAATATCCACAATGGCGAGAAGGACTGTATTTAAAAATTAAAATAATATACAATTCAATACCGAGCACTTTCACAGCACACGGATCAAAAATGGGTAAATCTTAAAAACAAAAGCATTGGCTGTAATAACAGCCTTTCTCCCAAAGGGGCCTCTATAAGTTTACATTAAAAATAATGGCTGCACAGCACTGAGCATAATAAAAGCATGGAATGGACCGGGTTTCAAACCCACCTCCAATACCATCACTTATCTATGCAAGGTAAATTAGTCTCTCCATCAAATACAGAAAAGCTAGACTCTCTGTGGGAAACATTTACTTTCTTGCATGCTTCTTCCACCGCATATATTTCGTGAGCTCTTACACACCTAATCTAATAACCATTAGTAGGACAATAAAATGGCATAAAGTGAAGGGAAGGGCACTAAAGTAATCCTATCCCAACCTGTTTATTTAGCCATGCTTCTTAATGACAGACCTTCGTACCAGGCAATGCCTGTGGCTAAGGAGAGCATCACACAACCAGTTTTCCCACACCCACCTCAGCCCAGAAGTTCTAGAGAGCTTTTCTCTAATGTAGAATCGTTAGAATTCACATACTTGTCCAGTTTTGCTCAGGGAATTTTGCCTCCTGCGTGAGTCTGACCAAACTGCGGGAGGCAGTGGAAGACAGGAGTGCCTGGCGTGCTCTGGTCCATGGGGTCACGAAGAGTCGGACACGACTAAACAACTAAACAACAACAACAAGTTGCGTCTCCCCACTGCCCACTCCATGCGTAGAAAACTGATCAGACTGGCAACTGAATGTTACTTCAGCACTGGGGACAAGGCAATGTCATCCACCACACCTGTTGTCGGGGAGGTAGCTTGTTGGCTGGGGCAGGACTTATGGCACATACATTCTGTTGCTCTCCAGCTTCTACCACCTGAGGTGGCTGATGATCAAGCCATTCCTGGTCACTTTAAACCCATTTTGTCGTGTTTCTGACATGAGCCCTTCCCATGTGATCTGTTGTGTCACCTTTGCGCTGTGGGATGGGGCAGTTCTGCTGTGTCTCCCACACAATATGAAGATAAGAGTTTGAAGGCAAGAGCGCAGCATGCAGGGTTAGTGCAGATATGCAAGAAATAGCCATTACCCATAGGATGAAAAGAGGCACTCCTTATTCTACGAAAGCACAGATCAAATGCCTCTTCTAAAATGGCAATTGCTACTTCCAGTTTTTTAGTATGCATATAAAAATAACATATTTGGGTTTGGTTTTTTTTAGAAGTCTGCATGTTTAGAATAAAAGTTCATTCAGTCTAAAGCTTTTTTAAAAATCAGATCAATTAAGTTTTACAGCTCGCAGAAAGAAACAATACACATACATTTTACTGGGGTCCATATTTAGATTTTGAGATTCTTCTTATTATTATGGATTCTTTTAGTTATCTGGATTATATTCTTATATTTTTATTGCTAATTTTTATTATGAATAGTGTTTAATTTTACTTTATAGTTATTAATATGATATACTTTTATTAGTCTATTGCTTATATGACTATCTGAATTTTGTTATGTTTGCAATAGATAGCTCTGTCAAATCTATCTGTGCAAGCTATTTTTCTCTTAATAAGCAGCACAGCAGTAACTCACTGTAGTAGTGAAACTGCTACAATTAGCAAGGTAATGATAACTACTGCCACCAGAGGAGCTTGGAGACTGGAAGTGCTCTGCTGAAGAAATGTCCTGACTCTTGTTGTTTTTGCAGAGGATCTGTATTCAAACTTGCTTGAGAAAAGTTTGATCTTAGGGTTTATGGCACCTGTAGGCAATATAGCTCTTTTTATGGCAAAAGAGGGAGCAATAGATCCTAAGCAAACACTGATAAGCTCTCTGTTCTGAGAAGTCTCCACCTACCTAAGTGTCCTGACATTGGAAAGCCCCACAGACTGATAAGGGAAAGCAGCTAAACCTTTCTAAAAAGAATGTTGTTTCCAGGGCCATCTTAAGTATATCCCGCACCATGGTGCAAATATCCCTCCGGCGGTCCCCCCCCCCTCCTTTCCCAGAGTTGTCAACCTTTTTACGGCACTGCTGGAAGCTTTGCGGGGCTGGAGGAGGCAGGCAGTGGCTAGAGGGCGGCTTCTCCAGCGGGAAAGAGGCGGAGGCTCCAGGCGCAGTGTGAGGCAGGCAAGGGCAGCAAGCTGATGCCAGGAGGCGCCACGCCCAGCCTCCACCTCTTCCCTGGTGCCCTCCAGAATTTGGCACCCTGCGCCACTTGCCTCTATGGGCAAGACGCCCCTGGTTGTTTCATATGGTAAAATGAATGACTCAAAATGGAGAAATATTGCAGCTACACAAATATTTTGTACACACCTGTGCACCAACACACAATGTGTCAAATGTACCCGGTTACTCTAAACCAGGGTGGTCCAATGCCTATCCCGAGGGCCGCATGCAACCCTTGAGGTCTTTTTGGGTGGCCCTAGTCTGCAGCCATGCAGATCCACCATATAGTATGTGCTTCTGTTCAAGGGAACTGAGATGATTTGGATGGCTGCTGTGACACCAAGATGACACAGTCACAACCATTCTCACACATAAAGTCAACTGTACTCAGTTATACAAGCCACCGGATGACCCTGAGCCAGTCACACTGTCTCTCAGGCCTTTGCAGGGCTGTTGTGAAGCTATAATGGGGAAGGGGAAAGGACCCTTCAATACTGCATACTGAGGTCCTTGGAAGAAAAGCTGAATCGTATATAAATGACACATCAACACGCCACCTCTTTGGGAAGCTTAATATAGTATGCTTGCCTAGCTTTTGTTAACATGATGCCCTCCAGATGCTTGGGACTACAATTCCCATAAGCCCTGGCAAGCACCAACAGGGATACCAAACCATTTAGGGCTTTATAGGTTGACAGAAGTATCTTAAAATAGGCCCAGTGTAGTTCTTTCAAGAACCAGCGTAGTTCTTTCAAGACAGGTGTAATGTGTGTCCAGCCAGTGGGACCTACCAGTACCATGGCTGCTGGGTTCTGCACCAGTTTCCACCCTGTCGTCGAGAAGATCCTCACAGAGAGCTAATGTCACAGAAAAACAAGGGGGGAAATAACCAGGAAGAGAGAAGTAGCCAATTGAGGAGTGGGAAATTAGCAACACCTTTGTCTGTCTGAGGCAAAATAATCCCTTGTGCCTGTTTGCTGTTTGGAGAATATAAGCATATGAAGAACAAACCCTGGCTCAGGTTAAATCCAGTTTGGATATCTATCTCTCTTACACACAAGCACACATACCTCCTCTCATTTCCCTGCAAACCTAGTTATTTTATCTACCTCAACAAACAAGCTACTCTACCTTGTCATTTCAATTTTCACATATTTTCTGTTTGTGTATTAGTTCTATGATTCAACGAAATCTCATCTCAACCCACTGCCATAAGCAACTGTCTGGAACAAAGCTCTTTCTCAAATTCAATCTCAAACAAAATGAAAAGAAGCAGGGAGGGGGGAGAGAAAGCAATGGGGGGGGGAGAAAGTGGACCACAACCAATCCTATGAGTCCCATTCTCACAGGTTCGGCAAATTCTTTTTTATTCATCAACAGACCTGAGCTTGAAGAGGCGGCTACTTCTGCTGCTGCAGAGTTAACAACAAAAGGATTAAACAAAATAAGATCTTCCAAGAAAGGTTGTGTGTGTGTGTGTGTACATGCTTATGTGTGTGTTGGTTGTTAACTCAGCACACAGCTAAACACAGTAACGTTCTACTAAATACTCAAACATGTTTTATCTATCTATCTATCTATCTATCATCTATCTATCTATCTATCTATCTATCTATCTATCTATCTATCTATCTACACACATACACACACAAATATTCTCCCTTAGGGAAAGTGTCGTCAGTTATGTGTATGTTAGACATCTCCTGAAGACATACCTTGGTGCTTGAGCTTTCCCAGCACTGTAATGCTGGGCCCTGTACCTTTTGTACAGCTTGATGCTGTTTTTATTCATATTATAAATTTTATACTGGCAATTTCATAGTCTTTTGACACGCGCTGCTTATAGATTGTTTCAATAATAAGCAGTCTAGAATTTATTTTTCTAAATAAATGAAATGAATAATAAAAAGAAATCTCCCAGTCCCACTCAAGTCTTGTTTCAGTAAAAAGATTTATTTATTTATAAATAATAATAATAATATCCCAGCCTCTCCCAAGTCTTATCTATAGCTTCCCCCTTGATGTCTGCAGGTCCAGTAAAGATGTCCTCATTAGGGTCAAACTACATGTGACACTTGTCAGATGTTTTGCTCTTGCATAGTTGAAATTCTAATAAAATATTCAGTAGCCAGGAAATGGGAGAAGTGGGCTCTACCCCTTTGCCCCTAGTGCAGTCCCAACTGGAATCTTCCTTCCTCATCTATTCTCCTAGGCAGGGGCAGCTCCCATTGCCACCTCTAGCATAACACTCTCTTCCCTCCCTTTTTAGCTCTATGAGGGGCCATAAAAAAGAACAGGCAGCACAGGGTCCAAATCTCACATGGTTCTGCCTGTGATGAGACTTCAGAATCCTTACTGTAAAAGGAAAAGTCATTGCACCTCCTTAGCCTGTAGTCTCTCACATAACCCCGGAGTCCCACTAAGTCCTTTCACTACAGATTGGATGAACACAACAGCCGTTCCTTTCTCCATGGAAAAAACGTTGCCTTTGTTTCTTTTCTCTTCTAAAGGTTTCCTGAAGCTATTTACAAATGGCACACCAGACTTACTGTACAAAGGAATGTCCTTTGATCACCTTTAAAGCACTACTCTCTGAGTTTAGGGTAAAGAAAGTGTTGGGTTGTCTGAGAAATTGTTTTGTGCCAATTTCCTGCCTTTACAGAATCCATCGCTGCATAAATGAATAACTGAGCGAGGCTTGGGATAGTTTTACTAATGAAAACCGAAACAAACAAGCATTATCTATTAGAAGTTTAATAAAAATAATTGCTTGTAGGAACACACACACACAGTGATCATTACCAATTGTTCATACTTGATAGGATGATTATTCTTAGCAGAATTCTCAGTAAACTCATTAGAAACTTTGTTTTACATTTGATGTCAAGACATTTCAAATGTTCCGAGTTTGTAAAGGTTTCTCTGCATTGTACTAGCCTGTGCCATGAATTATTTGCTAGACAGGCATTCCTGCACAAGCTCACTCCGCCCTCCCAAAAGTGCATAAGATCATTTTGAAATTACAGCAATTACTCACATGGATAATATGAGGGGAGAAATATTTAAATGGGTTTTTAGTTTCTGCTAATACAATTTAGCCTCTGTAAATAAGGAAGACGATATACCATCAAGTCATCCATCAGTTGTTTGCAAACCACCCGGAAAAGCTTTCTGGACCACAATGTGAAAACCTCTGATCTATTTATTCTGTAAATGTGTGCGTCGAGAGACCACCAGGCACATACGCAGTTATCAAGATGCTGTGTGACGGGAAAAATAAAAATAAACATACTAATGACACTGTATAACAGTATGTGGGTAAGGCATTTTACCCTTAAATTACATTACTAATGAGGTATATAAAGTGGCTCTAAATGGATTTAGGTCAAGCTGTAAGGCTGCCCTTTAGCAGCTTATCGATTTTCAACAGTGATCTAGAATGTCATATCCCAATAACAGAATTAAATGCTTCTCATCAGCATGGGGAGATAGGCTACTGACAATCCCATCTCACACATCAGATTTCCGTCCGGCTATGGATAATCCAAAATTCTTCAAATAACATACACAGAGAGACACACACATTCCTGGGCTGCATCAGAAAACACTAAGATAATGCTGCAGGGGTTGTCATGGATGAAAGGACAACTTCCTGTAGGAAATTGATGTTATGCAACTCCTTTCAGAGAGTGTAAAGACAAGGGGCTTGTTTTAACAAGTCAGTGTTGAAGAATTAGAAATGGGCTGGAAACTACCAGATAGCGTTATAATACAAACTGCTTCCTGCATCCGAGTCAATCATTTTGCGCTGAATTTGGATTTGTGACAACAACCTCTTCCTTGACAGCTTCAGCAGTGATGCAGCAACAGCAGTTACTGCTTAGAAGCATAAAAGCACCCAGAGATTGAGGGTGGCTCATAGATCATGTGGTCCATCCCCTATTTGAAGCAGGAAATCAAACGAGCGAAAACATCACTAACAGATAGCTGCCCAGCTTCTGCTTAGAAACCACCAGGGAGGGAGAGTCCTCAGCCATGCTGGTGGGTATTTGGTTCTATTGTCAAAGTGTTCTTACCATCAAAAAATTTTGCCTAATATTACACCCAAGCCTTGCTTCTTGTACCTTAAGTCCATTAGATCCAGACCTGTCCTCTGGGGTAGTATAAGGCCACATTTGTAAGAATTTGATCATTTAGTGTGGTGGCACCTACACTTTAGAACTCCCTGCCTGCTGAGATCAAGAAGGTGCCAGCATCCTTGACCTCACAGTGCCCAACCAGATTGCTTATGGGATGCTCCCAGAGAAGGACCTGTGCACTCCTCTCATCCAGCTAAAACCACTGGGAAGCTCCATCCCAAAGTTTATGCTTCTATCCAGTCTTCCACTTGCAGTCTTGCAGCTAGAACCTCTGGAGATCTGTTGGCCCCCTCTGGAGGAGGAAGGAGGGAGTCAGCTGTGACTCACCTAGCCCAGCAAGAAGTCTCTTCTTCCTCTGAACTGTATTTACTCATGTAATGCTCATTTGTTTGTTTAGACACAAGTACAGAGCAAAATGAAAGTGAAGCCTTAGCTATTTCTTTGTAATGCTGAACCTATTCTGTTTGTTGGGTTTTGTTTTGTTTTTCATTTGCTAACTGGTTTCTCTCCCATGTATTCTGATAATAAATGGGTATCTGTTGTAAGGCCACAGCTCACTGTTGCTTGAGCACAGCTTGCTGTGGAAAAGAGGTGTGTAAATAAAGTGAATTAAATAAGAATATCATAAATGTTGGTAAAAAGCCATTTCTCTGTGATATGCTAGCCAGAAGGTGACTATTTAGATACTTCCCAAGTGCATGTTTTGCTGTCCAAAACATAATACAGCCGTACATTGATTCTTGAATGGAATCCATTCCAGAAGTCTGTTCGACTTCCGAAAATGTTTGAAAACCAAGGTACAGCTTTCAAGTGGCTGCAGGAGCTTCCTGCACTCAATCGGAAGCCTCAGAAGCCACATTGGACATTCAGCTTCTAAAAAACGTTCGCAAACCGGAACACTCACTTCCGGGTTTGTGGCATTCGGGAACCAAAATGTTCGAGTCACAAGGCATTCCAGAACCAAGGTACGACTGTGTGGGAATAGATATTTAGACAATGGAGTAGTCTAGTTGCTTTCACTTTTCAGGACTATTAGTCCCTCCCTGCCTCCCTCCCCCCCCCCGTGTGTGTGTGTGTGTGTGTTTTAGGTTCCCAGTCACAAAGACTAGTCAGTTTCACTTCTTTGATTCCAGTTACCGATGGACTGGAGCCCAGAGAAGATTAGACAGATTCCTAACTGCTTAACAGCACAGAACAATGGAACAACATAACATAAACATTCAACACTGAGTTTTGCAAGAAGTTGGGATCCATTTGTGGGCCTCTCAGCCAAGTTTCTAAAAGATACAAAGCACCCACGTTTCAAAATTTGCTTTTAACCATTTTACCTGCCTCAAACCATCAAAGAGAACAAGAACTGGCAGATTTGGCAATCAGATCAAGATGCAAGGCCTATGTCTTCAGTGTGATTTAATACAAAATACTGTGCAGCATTTCAACTGGCTCTCTGCTTCCTTAAGAATAAAATTTCACAAACAAGGAAGCCTTGCCAGCAATAAATGGGCAGGCAATGGACAGTGTCAACTAGTAATTTCCAGACTTAAAATAAATAAAAAATAGGATGGCCCACATTAGGATGGACAATAGATGCCACCTTCAGTGCTCTTGAGAAAAGTATCACAGAAATTTCAGTATCCATAGTATGTAGCCTTATCCTATGACCACTCTGACAAATATATTTTGCTGCACTGTTTCAAAAACCTGCAAAACCTGTTTGACAACAGGTGGTGGCAACAGGACAAAAGAAATGCATCTGAACCTGAAGGGAAATTATATCTCCGCTTTTCACTCTTTTTTAAAAAAGGGTTTTATCCAACTAAATTATATTCAATGTAGAACTGAAGAGATAAGCTAGTCATGTTTGTTAATTCCAATAGGTCTCCTTTGCATAGGACTAGTATTGGCTACAGCCCAATATTTTGGCTTTCCTTGGGACTTTATTCTATATTCTGTCCTTAAAAGGCAACTTCCCCATAGATCCTCTTTACAACCAACTTCCTGCAGCACAGCAATAATCTTTGAAGGGAACATACAGTAGCTTTTCTTTCTATATTTTACAGACTAATGGTAATCATGGGGACCTTGATCAGGTCCAAAATAAGCTTCTTCTTTGGCAATCAGTCATAGCCAAGTTAGATTGTCTTCCATGAACACGGTCTTAACAGTGAGTCCATAAGTGTCTGTGGAGGCCAATTCTGGATCCACACATGAAGACATAGGTTTCTGGGCAGGAGTTGATCAAGGTGAGGGTTTGCCAAATGCGCCTTCCTCTTAGTACGTTTCTTCCTTTCATCCTGAGTTCAAGCATCTTCAAAGTCCATGAGACCTTTGGAAAAGGCTGTTCTCCAATTGGAGCGCTCACAAGCCACTGTTCCCCAATTGTTACTTCTTCCAGTACATTGGCATTAGTTTGCCTGTCTTCCCAAGTGATATGTAGAATTTTTCAGAGACACAATTGATGGAAGCTTTCAAGGAGTTAGAGATGGTGCTTATAAGTGGTCCACGTTTCACAAGCGTACATTAAGGTCGGTAGTACAATAGCTTTGTAAACAAGCATTTTGGTTTCCCTGCAAATGCCCCGGTCCTCAAACACTCTGCACTTCAATTGGGAGTGTGTTGGTTAAGTGCAGGATCCCTTGAGCTTTTACTCACCAGGTTCTATGGTTCTTCTTTGAACCTCAGCCTTAGCATTGGCATATGTTTCTTTCTTAGTGGTGAAGTTTCTATCTCTTTGCCAGATCTGAAAGGCCTTTCTTTTATTGTCAGGAATGCGTTCAATCTCACTTTCATTCTCATCAAACCAGTCCTGGTGTTTCTTGGTTTAGTATCCAATAGTTTGTTTGCAGGCTTGCCATAATGGATGTTTTTAGCTTGGTCCAGTGTTCCTCGGTGTTATCAGGGAACTCTGAAAGCAGATGGTCCTTAAGAGTCATTTGGAAGCAATCCTGCTTAATGGGATCTTGAAGGACTTGAGCATCGGTAGGCAAACTAAAGCCTGGGGGCTGGATCCGGCCCAATTGCCTTCTAAATCCGGCCCATGGGCGGTCCAGGAATCAGCGTGTTTTTACATGAGTAGAATGTGTCCTTTTATTTAAAATGCATCTCTGGGTTATTTGTGGGGCCTGTCTGGTGTTTTTACATGAGTAGAACATGTGCTTTTATTTAAAATGCATCTCTGGGTTATTTGTGGGGCATAGGAATTTGTTCATTTTTTTTTTTCAAAATATAGTCCGGCCCCCCACAAGGTCTGAGGGACAGTGGACAGGCCCCCTGCTGAAAAAGTTTGCTGACCCCTGGGCTTGAGTGTTCATTTTGCACCTTGGTTTCCTTACTTGAAGCCTGCATTGAGGTATAATCTTGATAGCCACTGTGGAACGTATTGATTGTGATCTGTCCAGCAGTCGTCAGCACTTGTCATAGCTCTGGTAAGGAGCACATCACAGCGATCTTCAACTCAAACAATTACATAGTCTAACAGGTGTCAGTGGTTCAACAGAGGGTGCCCCCATGATGTTTTAAATTTATCTTTTTGTCGAAAGAGTGTGTTGGTAATAACAAGGTTGTCCACTGCACATATAGTCAAAAGTAAGATTCTATTCTGGTTACTGTTGCCAATTCCTTCTTTCCCAATAGTTCCACAGATTGAAATCTCACCCAACTCTTGCATTAAAATCACCCAGGAGGATAATATTATCCTCCTTAGGCATCTCTGATAGGATGGCATCCAGCTGAGAATAAAAAAAATTCTTTAATGTCTTCAATGGCATCCAGTGTTGGTGCACAAGCACTTAAAATAGTAGCCTGTTGGTTTTTGGTGAGTTTTATTCGAAGGGTTGAAAGTCGCTCATTAATGCCGGTAGGGACTTCTGACAAGAGCTTCACAAGATCGCTTTTGATAGCAAAGACTACTCCATGTATTCAATGTTCTTGTTCAGGTGAGACTTTCCCACTCACCACAAGAAGGTGATGATCCAGTGAGTGAGACAAAAGAAGCATGTGCTTTAGGAATGGGGAGAGCTTGGTTTGCATTTTAATGCAAGCAAACCTAATTTGCACTACCTGAAACAATATATGAACTTAACAGCAGCTAGCTATCCTTTGAAATTCATACTTCTCTAAAACTTGTGATGCAGTTGTCCAGCCAAATAATGTGAAGAGGAATGCAAGTAAAAAGGAGGAAAGTGTGCAAACATGTATATTTTAGTGAATGTAACATACAAAACGCATTAAGGGAATATCACAAGAATATGCTGTTAGGCAAAATTACATACAGAAATGTGCACAAAAATCCAGAATGGATTTTCATAAGGATATTTTAAAACAAATAAATTGAAAACTGATGCAGAAATGGGGAGATCTGGAAACTGGGGAAATAAGAAACTGAAAGAAGCCAACATTGAGAGATTCATCCATTCCTAAGATGCTCTGCTAGTTGTGAAGGGTGCACAATGTCTACACCCCACCCCTTTCCAAATACAGAAGCTGCAGAAGCTCTCACTGTTAATGGCTCTGGCTCCACTACTATTGGTCTCTCTGCCTTCTGCCCTACCAATCTCAATGACTGCCAACGACCAGTGAAAAATTCACATGCTTGAAAGACCTACATTGGCTCCCAGTACGTTTCCGAGCACAATTCAAAGTGTTGGTGCTGAACTTTAAAGCCCTAAACGGCCTCGGTCCAGTATACCTGAAGGAGCGTCTCCACCACCATCATTCAGCCCAGACACTGAGGTCCAGCTCCGAGGGCCTTCTGGCGGTTCCCTCACTGCGAGAAGCCAAGTTACAGGGAACCAAGCAGAGGGCCTTCTCGGTAGTGGTGCCCTCCCTGTGGAACGCCCTCCCACCAGATGTCAAAGAGAACAACAACTACCAGACTTTTAGAAGACATCTGAAGGCAGTCCTGTTTAGGGAAGCTTTTAATGTTTGATGTATTACAGTATTTTAATATTTTTTTGGAAGCCGCCCAGAGTGGCTGGGGAAGCCCAGCCAGATGGGAGGGGTATAAATAAATTATTATTATTATTATTATTATTATTATTGTGCTCTTTAATGCACAAGTGCTTACAATAATGTTGATTCTATCACCATAACCTTAAGAATGAAGAGGAGAAGGAGTGAGAAATTAAAATTGTATTTTAAAGTTTGTAAAGCCACTCTGAGGCCCTGAGAGTTGAAAAGGGAGATATAAATCCTACAATAAATAAAATGCAGAGGCACAATCCTAAATTTCACAAGGATTAAAAGGGTTTCAGTGCATAACTTTCTCTGGATTTTGCCCAATGATGGTTGCTTATGGCACAGTGTGGACAGAACCAACCCTGGATGATAAACTTCACCTGTTGTATTCTGGCACATTCAGCTTTACTGGTGAAACTAACACTAGCACAATAGGCGATATGCACATTTTTAAAAAGTAAGACATACACTTATTACAATGCCTGAAAATGTGATCACTGTAAAAGGCATACATATAATTTCTTAACTGGTGCCGTATCATAAACAAGGCTTTTCTGTTATTGAATATGCTTAGAATATATGGAAGGGGAACAAAGATAGCCAATTGGTTTATGTGCCTGGAGATAAAGCAGGAAAAGGGAGCCTGCTTCTTTGTCTCTCAAAGGCTATTTGTTTCCTATTAGAGCTCCAGTGATCCTCAGGCCCCCAAAATTGTTGCAAGCACTACATAGCAATCCGTTCCTGTTACTTACAGAGTAGCGAGACATGGAGTCTGGTCTAAAGTTCCCTCCACTCTTTCTCCCGAGGAGTTACAAAGGGCAGGCAGCTAGCCCATAGTATTTTAAAATCTCAAGGGCTGCCATGTCATGTTGTGAAGTAAATCTCATACAATTCATCACCCAAGTTGGAGGAAAATAGTTCGAAGCTCAAAAATAATGAATTCTGTCATTTCCAATAGAAGTGTGAAGGGAGAATTATGAATGAACCTTTTAAAAATACGTGTGTGGAGGGAGATTGCCCTTCTATGAAATGAAAGCAGCACGCCTGTGTTTAAATGGCCCAATCCTGAAACCAAGACCTTTCGCTTTCAATTAACTTAAATTGACAATTGGAAAAGGTTTGAAAATGTAGCCCAGCTCTTTCAGTTTGATAGATTTCAGCTTTGACATTATACGTGTTATTCCAACCTGAATTTTTATATATATATATATATATATATATATATATATATATGAATGAATATATATGAAAATGCAAAGTGAAAAACCTGATTCAATCAGAGTTGCTGAATTACATTTTAAAATACCTCTAAAGTGATCCAAAATTTAGCACTATTTTTATTTTTGATTCAGCCCCTTGCCAATTATTTCAGTTACACCATTACATCTGTTCTAATTTACCATGATAAAACATTCACAGTCCAACCCAATGTCTGTTTGCCCAGAATTAAATCTTACAAACTTCAGCGGAACTTATTCCCTCTAAGCTTGCACCACGTTTCAGTCTTAGCTTCAGTAAGATGCAATGCAAATAAAAGTGGGTGCAATGTGTGTTCCGTTGCTGGAAGTTGCTGCACACTGTGCTACCAAGATAATTTACTAGGAGAATGCCGTTTCATAAAAGACCTTATAAAATTCAGCTTTGTGATAAGTTGTATCTATCGCCAAAAAATAGCATTCCTTACCTTCAATGGGGCTCTGCATAAGCACTGGAACAATGCAGCTATCAAAAACAATAAATCAGGCAGCAACAAGAACTGGTTCCGTATAACAGATGCAGGATATGCAACCCTTCTTACATTTCATGCTTAGCGTCACTGTAATAGGGAATCTCTTAACCTGCTTTTCAACTCAAGTTGGGATGCAAGAAAGGGGTTTTGTACATCTGATTGGTTCAGTTAAACAAGGCGTCAAAAAGAAATTAATCTTCACATTTATACAATTGTATATGTTCCTATAAAATTACCATTAATACTACTGAAAAATTAAAGTTAAGATCAATGACTCAGGGAATCTTGAAGCAAGGCTCACGTCATCTGAATTCCTCTCTTTCATTTGCTATTATGTGGCTAGATAAATCATGTGATTTGCTGCCTGCAAGTCTAAAATTGAAATCCTAAGAGTTCTTAACAGGCCTATACCCCATGAGACTCAGTAGGACTTAACTTCAGAGTAAAAACTATTTAATCAGCTAGTAAAAGTAAGTTCAGTTGTTATCTATAATGTGATAAACTGTGTGGAAGAAGATACTATTTCTGTACAAACCACTTTTAACTTATGGAGATACAAATGTTTCTTTGTTTGCATAAGATACAAAGAAGAGGCAGGTTTGCATAGGATTTCCACACATAACTTATTTTCAGTACTGCGCACCATCATATATTTAGTAGTATCTCTCTGCTATTCTGGAACGAACAATTAACTAAGTAATTTTATGTAACTATACTGGAAGCACAGGATAAAGGGAAAGAAGTGTTGCTAGAAAGCACTGTTATATTTATACATACTTCATGTCACTAAGCTAAACAGAGAGTCAACATTTTGCAGATTCACTTTCAGGTACTCTGTTCACTTGCAACCAAGTGCAAAAAGAGTTGAGTTTTTGAATGCCTTCCAAATGCTTTGCTTCCTTCTGTCCTGCAGAAGCTGCAATATTCTTCTTATACTTTGGTATAGTGCTTTCAAGTGCTCAAAGCACTTTACATGCCTCATCTGATTTTGATCCTTACAACAAGGGTGGGGAACCTGTGGCTCTGCAGATCCAGGATGGAAGGAGTTCTCCATCACCACTGCTTTACAACAACCCCGTTAAGTAAGTCAGAGTTATTGCCCACCCCCCATATTGCAGCTGACAAGAGGCTAAGTGCAATGGCGGAGGAAGCCGCTTGGGCACCTGGGGTGACGCGCCCAGGGGCGGGGCGAGCTGTCCATAGGGGTGAGGGCGGGGCAAGCTGCCCTTAGGGGCAGGACACACAGCAGGGCCTCCGGAGTTTGCCTGCCTCCTCCCACTCAGCCGCTCTACATCTAGGGGGGAGGCAGTGGGTGGACTGTTTGGGCAGCGTGGAGCCTGCACACACCAAAGCCACCGCACCTCTCCCAACACTTAGGCGCACTGCAGGCCCCGCGGTGACTGCCGTCCGGCATTTTATCACACACACACACCCAGTGGTAACACCCGGGGAGGTCTGCACCTACAGCACCCCCTTCCTCCACCCCTGGCTAAGTGAGTGGCTTGACTAAGGCTACCTAGGACTTCCCAATTTAAAACTTTGATCCACTACACCACTCCTATAGAAACAAAGGTGGCGGACTGCAAAGGAGAAAACCAGAACAGTGGTCTGCAATACAATTTTAGAGACAAATTCTGAGTTGTGGGAGGGGGGACACAAGGCAGTGGATTACCCACCCTAGTGACAGTGCTGCTGATTCCTACCAGGCAGGTGGAAACGAGTAGGACAATTTTCCCATCTATTTTGCTCCTTTTCTGCATTTTGCCTACCTTGTCCTTAAGAGAATCCTTGTTAACCTGATGGCCAAGAATATGAAGTCTGCTTCCCAAATATACAACTTTATTAATGCAGAGCTTCGGGGCAATACTAACTTCAAAAAACTGAGGTGTGATATGCCTACTGACACAATTCAAATACATGGCTTCCCCCAAAGAATCCTGGGAACCACAGTTTGCCCCCTCACAGAGATGCAATTTCAGCGCCCTTAAACTATGGTTCCTAGGAGCGCTGTTTTTCTAGAAAAAGAAGTGCCGGAACTCACCATGAATGCCTCTCTTGTACTCTTATAATGGCAATGATGCCATGTGAATAGTGAAGGGGGGCAGGGGGGCAGCTGCCCCCCCCCCAAATTAATAAAAATACATAGCTAACTGAGGTTCTGCCTCCCCCCCAACAAAAGGCCTGCCTCCCCTAGCTAAAATCCTGGCTACGCCCATGAATGGTGCCCACCTCAGAGGTGCCGAAACCAAGTTCCGGCACGTTCCGACTGAAAGAAAGCCTTGGCTAGGAGTCTTTGAGGGAAGTGATGTGTTTTAAAGGCATGTTATGTACACAGCCTTAGAATTTCACAACTGATTTCCCAAAGGTGATAACTTCTACATTAGACACACACCCCACCTAGGATTTCCTCCCACAACAGACTTCTTCCCTGTGGCCTCAGAAATGAAAAAAACGTTTACCCAATGGCGAGCTACTCTGCATTTACCCAACAGTGAAAGGGAAATGGCATTTATTTCAATAAAACTTAAGGAAAGTTGAGAAAGACGAGGAAGAGTGAGAAGTTTTTTTGTGTGTGTGCTCCAGTTGCATGAGCCACTAAAATGAAAGACAACATTCTGAACAAGGCAACTGCATTGGGATCTTGTCCTACACCTGATTTTTTTAATGTGTATGAGGTGAGCCTCAGGCAGAGCTGCCATGCATCTGTGAGACAGGAAGAAAGGGACAGGGAATTGAGTACCAGGCAATGAAAACAGCATTTTTAACTGTGGGGTTTTTTTCTTCCTTCCTCAAAGCTGCAGAGCGACAGAGGAATCATGGGAAGTATGGAGCAGGTTACAAAAGAGCATTTTAAGCGCTTTCCACCTTAACTCCCTTTACACACACACACACACACACACACACACACGGAAGAGAAACAGAGAAAGGGATGATCAATAAAATGTTCACAATACTCTCCCCGTATCTGGCTTTAACAGAATATTTCATTGTCATGGTTTTCTTTCCTCCTTGTGTATATTGCATAAAATGCAAACATCATACTTTAAGGCTATAATCCTATCCACACATCCCTAACAGAAAACCCCCGTTGAACACAGTATGGCTTATTTCTGAGTAACCGTGCACAGGATTAGGCTGTAAAATGCATCTAGGGCCGCAATTCTATTCCCATTTACCTTGGAATAAGCCCCCTTGAACTGAATGGTTATACATCTATGCAGTTGTGCATAGGACACACAGTAATTTATTAGGTACTGCTTATGGTGTTTAACTCTGTGCCAACCAGTGAGCCAATTCTGGGTCATCATAATCAGTTTTGTCAAAGAGGGGATCTGGAAAGCAGGTTCAGCTTTCTCAACATGGCACCACATGCCTGATGAAATTGTGTTTTTGGCTGGAATTAAAACCACACCAAGGCCCTAAGGACTTTGTGGAGCTGGCTAAGAACTAGAAACCAGTCCTAGAAGGTAGGAAAGTTGGGGCCAGCAACCCAAGAAATAACATGGCTGAAAAAGAGTACAGCATAGGGTTGCTGGGTAAAAGAAAAACAGAAGAACAGGGTTTCTGCATCTTTAATAGTTGTGCTGAAACTCTGCTCAAACACAGCTATTAAAGGTGCAGAAGTCCCATCCATTTGTTGCTGTTATTATTATTACCTTTACTTGAATAAGCTTAAGGTGGTAAACACAATTCTTTGTTTCTCCATTTAATCCTCACAGCAACCCTGTGAGGGAGGCTAGTCTGAGAGTGACTGGCCCAGGGTCATGCAATGAGCTTCATGGCCGAGTGGAGATTTCAATCCTGGCCTGTCTGGTTCTAGTCCAACACTCTAACCACTACACTGACTGCTACCATAGGGGAAGCATAAAGGCCCGGTACTTGTGATGGGGTTAATAGAGTCAGGTTCCCAATCCCTGCACAGGAATGAAGCTCATTGAACCCAACCTACCTCACAGGGTTGTTGTGAGGATAAAAGGAAGAACCTATTGTGAGTGTATGCCACTTTGACCTCCTTGGAGGAAAAAGGCAGGATAGAGATATGATAAAGATGCATTGAGGAGGAGGAGGGTTGGATTTCACTTATTGATTTTGAACTAACCAACCAGATGTGGCAGCACAGAGCTATTGGAGCTTGTTTAAACAAAATAGGCTAGCTAGGAATACTGTGTTCAACAGTGGCGTGTGGCCTTGCATGCATGCTTATTACCACATGAAACAATGTAAGCTCTGAAGTGGAGAAATCCCTATTCCTGCAAACCTTCCACCTCAAAACGAGGGAGATTATGGGTAGCATTCCGTCTAATAATGAACTCAGGAATTGAGTGTCAAGAGGCCTCATTTTGGGTTATCATTATGCTCAGAGCAACCCTGAAGTTTGCACTGGTGAGATAATTTTTTTAATGTTTTTAATGTTTGGTGTATTACTACGTTTTGATTTGTTGGAAGCTGCCCAGAGTGGCTGGGCAACTCACTCAGATGGGTGGCATATAAATTATTATTATTACTTAAACTGAGGGGGAACCACACACACACCCCAAAAAACAATCCTGCCCAATGAAGACCGAGTACCCACAGAATGTTGTGTGCTGTCAGTGGGAAACAAAACCAAAATATGGTGCATTGCTGGGTAACTGGGACCCTGAAGTCCTCCTGTTCGATTGTGATTGGAAGCCCGCCCCCCTGCTCCCAGCATCTGTTATAGATACAAATTCTGTCACATCCATAGTGGACCCCCTACCTGTATGGAATCTCTGATTGCCATCAGAAGTCCTCAGAGTTTGTCTTCCAGTGTTGTAATCACATGATCAACAAGGAAGAAATGTCTCCAGCCACGCCTCTTTGTTGACTATCTGAGCCACTGGGAGGGGAAACCTGTTTCTTTGGAGTGCTCCCAGCGCCCACCCAGCAGAAGTTGTGTGTGTGTGGTTTGTCATTGTGGGATGAAAGAAAAACTCTGCATGCTGCAGGAGGTCCACGCTTTTTTATCTTTTTAAAGAGTCTGTCGTGAATTTAAAAATCATTTCAGTGTTAATTGGGCAAGTAAAACAAGAGCAGAATAGCAACTGGGGAGTTACCCTTTGTGGGGGGCAAGGAAGGGAAGTTGCCCCTCCCCAAATCAAGAGCCCATCCATACGAAGCTCTTTCAGGGGGTGGCACGTGGTGGGCGTGCAGGTTTGCCCACCAGGCAAGGCGGGCACGTGACACACACAACCCCAGATCTCCAGAAGCCATTGCTCGCTCGCTCTCTCGCTCTCTCGGTCACATCCTCTGCTTTGGCACCGCTCGCCCTCAGCACGCGGAGGAATTTGGCTGCGCGCTGTCCTCGTCTCGTCCCGGCCAGGAAGGGCAGTGCGAGGCGGGAGGCGCTGCGCCGCGCTCGCTCTGCCGGGAGGCGCCAGCGGCACGAATGAAACTTACCTGCCGGGTCGAGTTGCTCCTTGGCCCTCGGGCGGGTCAGCTTAGCGGCGGTTGCCGAGCATCTCCACGCCTCCTCCCGCCCCCAGCGCGCCACTTTCTCGTCTCCCTCCTCCTCCTCCTCCTCCCCTCTTGGGCTTGGGCTTTTTTCGCTTCGCCCAGCTCCTTCGAGCAGAGATCTATACCTTGGAGGGGAATCTGTTCACTTTGGCGCAATGGCGACGGGGCGAGAGACGGAGCCCCAGCGGCATCAGATCGATTTACTAAACAAACTGAAACGTGGGTGGGGATGTTAAACAGTAACCAGGAGCCTTGAGGGAAACTGAAAGCGGCCGCCGCAGGGCTACCTTTCCTCGTCGCACGACAGGGCCCGGTTTGCCCGTCCCCTGCAGCTTTCCGGCTTGACCGCTAGAGCTCGGCGCCCGAACGCGCATTAAGAAAAAAAAGGAGGCGAGCGTGCCTCTGAGCGCATGCAGAGTGCAATTCTCCCAACCAGCGAATTAGCCAGGGAATTGAAAGGTTAGGGGTTTCGAGTACCAGGCAGCCTTTACGTCTTGTCTCCTAAACCCGATCTCCTGTGTGTTTATGGGAAAGCAAACCCGTTTCGTTCCAGGCGATCTGGTCCCGGGTTTGAATGCGAAGGATTGCCATAAATAAAGGCGGGGAGGGAAGTGCAACTGATAGCGACCGCCTGTCACCTACAGGATCCCGCGCATGCTTCCTCAGCATGAGGTTTCCTGGAGTGCACCAAGGTTTTAGTACTAGCGAGGCAACTGAGGATCGCTTGCGCTCAATATTGCTTACTCTCAAGTAAGGGCAGGATGGCAGTTTTCAGACTCTGCGCGCGATCCTGAGCATTTGTGTCCAGAATATGAATGCCACAGAACTTACATGGATTTCCTGCGATTCGTATTCTTTAGTGGGCCGTAGGTCGCTGACGAAAAGCAGCTCATTTCGCCTCCACCTAAAGCTAGCGTGCATCCAAGACTGCAATCCTAACCCCACATGCTTGGGGGAAAGTCCCATTAAAGTCAATAGGACTTGCGTCTGAGTTGATACATGGTTAGAATTTTGCTGTAAAATCTGTTTGGGGCTGCGGTTTAGTGAATTGCTCGGTAAGGAGAAAGTTACATTAAACTCAGTAAGGCTGCAATTCTGTACTTGCTTACTGGGAGTAAGTCCCAGTGACTTCAGAAGGGCTGCTGAGTAGACATGTCTAGGATTGCACTGCGCTGCATTTCTTGTTTTGACTTCGCTTACTCTGTTGAGGGCTGTATTAAAAGGAAACGCGAACCCTTCTCCTCGAGAAATAAGTTTAAGCACGGATTTAAACATTGTCTTCAAATGAGTAGGACCTAACCGTGTTCCGCCTAGGCTGAATTGGTTGTGATTCAAACGAACCTCTCCACCCCCACCTAAAAGTCTACTGCCTTTTCAAGAATTCTGTCTCACTCCAAAGCTAATACACGCTCACGTCCATTTTGATAGGCCAAATTCAGCTGCCTCCGTAGAATAAACGGACGCAAATAATTCACAAAAGTAACTTTCAGGGAAAGGAGCTTTTCAATTTCCCCGGGTATTCTGCAAGCAGCTTGGAAGTGTCGCGGTGGAATCATTTCCACATTTGATAGTGCCAGACTTGGCCTCAATAGAGACGATGCCCGAGGAAGCACATTTGGCAGCATCAAGCTTGCTCTCCTCATTCATCATCGCTTGGGAGTGGCCTCTATTCATTCTGCCTGGCCTCCTCGGAAGTCAGTGCCAATTAATTCAATGGCGCTCACTCCCAGGCGAGTGCGCATAGGATTGCAGCCTGACTGACCTTGTTCTCTCTCTCTCTCTCTGGATATTGTTCTCTCTTGTGCTTTTCCTAACCATCTCTTGCATTTATAGGCCTTCGGGTCTGACTCTGACCCAACAATTGCCCCGTCCTCTCCTGCCTATACTGTACTGGCTTCCCTGCTAGATAAAACTCGCCCTCCATTGAGAAGCTCCGCTTCGCCCAGGAACATAGGAAGCTTTCTAATTCCGCGTCTGACCGTTGGTTTATTTAGCTCAGTACCGTCCACACTGACTGACAGTGGCTCTCCAGGGTTTCAGGCAGGGATCAACCCCACCTCCACCGGGAGATGCGAGGATTGGAACCCGGGACCTTCTGCGTGCGGTGCTTAGTCATTGAGCTACAGCCGCAAAAGATGCATTAACCCCGGATGTGCAGTACATAATTTGAGGGTTGCAGCCATTGCCTTTTATCAAAGACCAAATGCCCCCTGATTAGAATATTAATTGCGCGCATTCTGTAACAGCCTTAGCGGTGAAACGATCTGAATGTTCAGCTAAGTATTCTTGGAAGAGGAGGACTTTTGAGGTTGGAATGGAAGCTAAACATGATCCCTGTCCCAGCAAGGCAATGGATGTAAAAGAAGCAGGCGAGGCAGAGCTGGCTGCGCCTAAACCGATTGAAATCAGCGCGATTCTGCGCGCCTAACTCTGCATAGGATCGGGCGGTGGATCTCTCAAGCTGGAGGCTTATTGCAGTTTCCTGTTCGGGCAGAGAGTTATTAGCCAGATTGTCAAGGGAAGGGGAGAACCGCGCAGATCTAGAGGCCTATTATATGCATACTCTTTCAGATTGCCGTTTGCTGCCCCCCAAAAAATAACATGGTAGGAAGGACACGCGCGCACACACACGCAAATGAAAGGAGGCGAAGGGGGAAAGAACCGCATGTGTGTGCGTGTGTACTTGCGGTTCTTCCCCCGCTTCCCCCCGCGTTCTCTAGGACCAGCTTGTTTTGGAGCAGGGCAACAGGCAGGCTTTCCGATCTTACAGAACTCATCAGCTTTTTCTGCACTTGAAATCTGGAGAGTGCTGTGTAGGCTTGAGGAGCTCAACCTCCTCAGATAAAGCCTGCCTTGCTCCTTTCTTTCGTGTGTGTCAAATACATGCAGGAGGAGCCTTACCTACGGGATGGTGGCCGGAATTAAACCAGAACCACATCAGTAAACAGCTATTTGATCTGTTGTGGTTGAGTCTTGATTCTCTTTTTAAAAAGATAATCGTGGCTGGCATTCAACAACAATTAAACCTGAAACAGGCTTTTCTACTTTAGGAAGATGGACAAAAGCAGAGGGCTGCTCGACTCTTTTCACTGCTTAAATCCTTGATCCAGAACTTTGCCGCTGCATTCAGCTGCGTGTGAAACGAGAGGCTGCAAAAGTCAGGAGATATTTGGATGCCACCACAAGGAAGCGCCTTCTTTTCAGCCGGATCCGCAACCCCTTCCCTTTACGCCGCTGTTAAATTCCCACTGGAACTCGGGTTGCCATTCTATTCCGTAGGAAGTATCCTTGATCGCGGGGGGGGGGGGTGCGCGGAGTCTTAATCCCGTGTAAACGCACAGAGGACAGGACAGCAAAGCAAATTCTAGGCTAGGCTGTGCGACACTATTGGCAGAGATCCTAAACACATGCTCATGTTCTGAGGAAGAAAAAGGAAGCCCCGTTAATCCTCGCAGATGATGTCCGGGTTTCGTTCAGACACTTGGCAATTAACGCGTGACAGACTTGAAAATCCGCCGAATGGTTCGTTTTAAAGAAATGCTGTTTGGGATGGGACGCTGGTAAATTTAGTTTAAGAAAGAAATACTCTTTTTCAAGCGTTTCCTTTTACCCTGAAAGCCGGATCCCGCCAAGAGGGAGAGGATGGGAGGCTTTCGTTACTCAGCGGGGCGGAGAAGGCACTCTGCATATGCCCAGAGACATTACTTACTGCTCTGCCATCCCAAGCCTAAAACATATCACGGGAAACCAGAGGAAGCGATCCTAACCTTGTACTAATAGGAATGGGACTTCGGTGGCAGGGTAGTCTATTTTAGGATTTCGGCGCCAATAGATTTCCTTGGGAGAAATAGGACTTTTGCTGGCGGTGGGATAGGTTTCTATACTCGGGTTTGGTTCTGTTCACTGTACAGAACCGTATGGTTTTAAATAAAGCCATGAACCCCTGGACAGAATTGAGTCCGGGGGTCCAGGCTGCGAATGTATCCCCTCCTTCGTGAAATTAAAGAGTTCCTGGAGAGAAGAAAAGTGAACGATCTGGAAGTATAAAGTCAACAGGTGAAGCTTGCCTCGTCACTGCCTTCCTGACAGCTGCATCTTTACCTGTTTGTTTACATTACAATGCAGATCTTAATTTAAGGCTACACTGCCGGGATATGCTGGAAGGAGCGAGCACCGGGTGCTGATAGCAGCGGCCAACGTATTTATAGTTCTTTCTGCAACTCGGTTAAATTCTAACTAGAATGTAGCTGGTCGAGTTTCCATATATTTCTAAGCGAGGTTTACACGGTAGAATGGTCATTTAATGGTTGGGGATGCCGGCGGAGGGGGGGGGGGCTTCAAGGAGGCCGAATGAGATCCCGATCCTAAGACTGGCAATCCATCTCCCCGGGGGACTATTTCATTGGTCTGCAAATCACGAACCGAAGCGTCTTAAACTGTGCCAACGCAGCCGGATCCCATGGAACTGGAGCTCGCGAACCTATGTGCAGCTTGCCTCATGTGCAGCTTGCCTTAAAACCCCACCGAGGCTTGTTGGTAAGCAAACATGCCTAGGATCGGGCTGCGAGAACGCAAGACTGCAAAAAGCGTGCCGTACGAAACCAGCGCACAATGTGGACGTGTCGTGAACTGTGAGGATATTAGTTGCAGCAGTCGCGTTAGAAGGTAATTTAGGACAATTCATCGGGATTTAGCGAAGCCTTCCTTTGTCCCCTAAATAAGGGAACAGGCATTTAAAAGGACATGTTTTCACAGAGAACACCAACAGGCTAGCGCCAGGAAGGAATTCTCGAAAAGTTCCCTTCCCCTTTCACGAGGACCCCGTGATTTCGTGGTCTCCTCAAAAGTAGACTGCAAATGAACCTTCCCACACGCACACACCGGAAGGACAACGTTAGAAAGTAGATTCAGAAACGTGGGTCTGCACAGAAACCACACATCACAGAAGCAAACTAAATACCCATTCACATCAATGGTCATATTCCCATTCCCTCTTCTCCCAGTTTAAATGGCAATAAAGTCCCATGGATCACAAAGGAATTGACTTCCGCCTTCCATGGGATCCTGTATGGAGTCTAATCATGCTATTTTGTATCCCCTTCTCTTCATTAGATATCTTCAGAGTGTCCGCAAGGTAGACCTGGCTCTATAGCTAGCTGCTGCTTTGCAAACATTTTGGACTTCCGATTGTATCAACCGCTAAAAGACTTCACCCACTCAGATTTTAAATGGCTTGGGGCAACCAGAGCGGGCTTTCCCCCTCTCTCCTGGAAAGACTGCGAGCTCCGGTCAGTTCGTGGGACTCGAAGCAAATCCGTAGGCTCTGGGTCCTTTAATTTTTAAGGATCTGGCTTTTGACACCAGGCGGATCTTAGTGATCTAGCAAAACCAATAAGCTCAAAGCAGATCCCCCTCCCCGCAAGCCTGAAGTCTGCAGACCCCCTGTCCTGGATAACCAGAGGAGCAGTCAAATAAGACTAGCAATTAAAGCGAAATTAATCTCCAGCAGTTAAGCAACAGCCAGTCTCGCTAGTGTCATTGTCTTTAGAAAAGTTACATTTGATTTAGAAAGAGCCAAACTCCTAATTTCACTAGAGGTTAACCGAGGATGTTCTGATGGTCCAGTTTTGTGAGGGGCGCTCATATAAACCTTAAATCGTTTGGGAAATGTTGAAACACACAAACACCCCTCCCCACCTAATTATGTATAAACGACTGGAGGGAAATACAGCCGGTTAGGGGGTAGAGGCGGGAAATATGGGGAGAATGCACCATCTGAGAAGACCCTGCCTCAATTGTTGCCCCTTCTGAATCCATAAACAGGTCCCCAATTCCCACCACCAACATAGCAGGATTTGGTGCCACTCTAATCTATATGGCATTTTAGGATTGGCAAAGCCTTTATGGTAGAACGTATAGTTTGCATGGAAAAAGTTCCGAGTTCAGTTCTGATGCATCTGAGGAAATGCGTCTCCTGAAACCCTAAATTGCCTCTTAAGATAGCCTCCTAGGTTCCTAGTCCCTATTGAGGCCGATTTCTCAGCCACTTCTTGAGAAAGGTCCACTCCGTGGTCATAATTTCAACAGACCAGCACCTAGAGAGAATGTCAAGCAGCTCCCTTGCCCTTATGTATGGTGCGGGGCTTAATTCGAAGGAAGGAAGCTGAATTAAGACCGGTGCTGATCTCCTCTAGGTTACATATTCTAAACACAGGGACTAGGGAGTGAGTCACATTGAATTCGTTGTGTTAACACGTCTATGATCCTGCTGCAAGACCTGAACAGAAAGCGTGGGCCTGAAGACTTCCCTTTAATCCCTCGCTTTAAAAAGCCCAATCAAAAAGACCAGCAATGCTGCGGATGAAGCCCCTCAGGATCCGGTGCTTGTAGCAGCTGCCAGCGGAAGGCACCCATGCCTGTAGTAGCTGCCAGTCACGCATGTATATATTTCCCTAATTTTCAAACACCCCAGAACTCGAAAACTATACGGCACAGGGCATTTTGATTCAAACCAGTGACGTTTGACACATAAGGTACAGTACAGCAATTTCAATAAAAATTTGAGATGTGATGATCTGTCCTGGAACAACCCTATCGAAGAACGCAACAGTGGTTAGTCAGACTTCGTTGCTGGTTGCACCCCTTCCTCCCCCCAAAAGAATTCTTATAGGGCAGGCCTAGGGTACATCTCATTTTGCGACAGGTGCTGCTGATCCCTGAGCGCTGCGATCCTATGCAGCTTGAGTTGGGAATCATCCCCCTGGATTGCTGTAGGACTTGGCTTCCAAGTCAACCCGGACAGGATCGGGCCCCGCTGTCTAGGTCCCTGCAAGCCAGCGAAGCCCTCCGTCGTGAGAAAGGGGTCCGGATGCCAAGTTCTCTGAATATCTTTGGCAAAGGGGCTTGCTTTCCTCTATTAATTTATCTGTTCTTTAACCCCACCCTCTCAAATTGAGCACAATTGTCAAGCACCTGCAGAAACTCTGAACTGGCAGGCTGTACTCTCTTCCTCCCTCCCTCTCTCCCTCTCTTTTACAACCCCCTTTATTGCTGGGGCAATAAAGCACCCGGGAGACAGGCGCAGGCTGGTTCAAGGCGCAATGCAAAGCACGGCGAGGCGCATTGGCAAGTATCTGAGGGCGGGACACGCCCTGGGGCTGAACTCAGCGGGCCAGTTTCTCGAAGCGCACGGAAACGAGCGCACGATCCCCAGAATCGAGCCCCCGCACCCAGCAGTCGCGGGGGAAGGTCAGTCAGCCGACACAAGGAAATGCTATGCGCGTGCTTTCCTTGGAAACAGTAGTCCCTGTCTCCATTAAAGGAGACACACACACCGGCTTGTTTATTTGCAGGGTTGCAGCAATCGTTCCAACACTGCAGATTTCTCCGGATGTCGCCGGCGTCATAAGTTAGCCCGGCCAATTCAGCGAGGTTTATTGTCCGAGGGAATGCGTGCATAGGATGGACCTTAGTGAGGGCGTGAGAGCGACCGGTTGCCCTGCCGTGACGCTTCCCAGCAAACAGAGCTAGGATCCAGCTAGTTTCATCCTCCATAACAAAGCACGTGCTGTTCTTATGTTTTAAAACAAACAACAACACAGGATGGGAAGTCAGACTGAAGTGAAGTGGTAGAATTCTCAGAGATGTTGAGCTTCCTCCCCCAAAAACAACACACTCCAGCTCCATGAACTACCCCATCTGCGAGGAAGATTTAGCATAGTTTTGTTCCTGATGGGCTAGATTACTACGTGCAGGGAGTGGAGGTTGTCACGTTTTGTTTTTGTGGAGGCGTTTACAAACACTGTGTCCTCCCCTCCTGTGCTCTGAGGTAATACAGTCCAAAATTCTACAACCCTGTTTTGGGTAAAGCAGGGGTTGGCAAGGTTTGCCTCCCCTGGGCCAGTTCACTCCAGCAGAGATCCCTTCGTGGGCCAGATTGCGCATGCACCCATGATTTCCAGCACCTACGCAGATGTGATTTCCGGCACTGTGGAAGCAAGTCCCCGCACCACGCTGGTTTAGCGCAACGCGTGGGGACTCGCTGAGTGGGCGGCTCATTTCGGGGGCAGCTCAGGGGCCGGTTAAATGACCCCTGTGGGCCACTTGTGGCCCAGAGGCCTTAGGTTGCCTACCCCTGGTGTAAAGTTTAGAAGGGTTCCTATACTTCCTTATAAGTAAACCTGCCATTGGTTCCAGTGACTGACTTCTATGAGTGTTTAGAGATCACAGGGCTTCATGGAATTACAGTGGTACCTTGGGTTAAGTACTTAATTCGATCCAGAGGTCCGTTCTTAACCTGAAACTGTTCTTAACCTGAAGAACCACTTTAGCTAATGGGGCCTCCCGCTGCCGCCATGCCACTGGAGCACAATTTCTGTTCTCATCCTGAAGCAAAGTTCTTAACCTGAGGTACTATTTCTGGGTTAGCGGAGTCTGTAACCTGAAGCGTATGTAACCTGAAGCGTATGTAACCCGAGGTACCACTGTACACTTTTACACACACACACACACACACACACACACACACATTTGGTTTATTTCTTGGTAATTAGATCAACAGCACAATCCGAGTCTGGTCTTCTCAGACGTTAGCCCCATTGAATTCAGCGGAGCTTCTTCCCAGACAAATAGGTATGGGATTTTTGTCTAAAGATCCCAAAATTAACTGGGTTGCAGATGACCGAGCAATGGAAGACACTTGGCAAATTCCAACTGCTGAAATCAGCAGGATGAACAATTCCCAGTTTAAACAGATACTGATCAGAATGGAAATTTAATGTTTCCATTTGATAACATTGAATACAAAATATTTTAATAAGGATGGAGAGATTCCTTCTATAGAATGTTAGAAGAATTGTTATAAGATGTATTGGAAGGAATTCTTACATTTGTTTTCCAAGGCAGAGAGAAAGGGCTTTCCTGAGGCTCTAGCCACTTGCCTGGGAGTAGGGCCTACTGAGTCTAGGCTTGCACTGCCAATCTCTTAAAGGCCTTGGATGTTGGTAACCATCCTGAGGCAGTTGGGCATCCTCAAAACTGCAAGTTCAAGCGCCACAGTGCAAAGGTATTCCAAAACCTAGCCATGCCATCTAGTGGGCATTCCGGGAAATGACAAGCCAGGTTCCTTAAACCGCCCATCGTTAGACTGAATTGTTAATCCATTTCCCATCACTAGCTTGCACATTCAAATGGAAATAATGTTTCAGAGAATGGGCAGTTCCTGCCAGCCGCATTTCATTCTTTATCTGTTTATAATGTGTGAGATGGAAGTTGAAGGGGAAAGTGCTAATGATTAAACAGTGTAGCGCATAGGGTTGCAGATTTACAGCATGATCCTATGCACTCAGTTTATTTATGAATATGCACCCTCAGGTCAAAAACACAGTAGCAATGGGATCTCTAAAAGGCATAAACTCTGCCTGGACATATTTGTCTGTAATTTGGTGGGGGGAGGGACTAATATGCCTGCAATTTCCACCCACTTCTGTGAAAAGGGAGGGGGGCGGTGTCTTAAAACCATTTTTTGTTTGTTTTCCCAATAGTGACTGGGGGTTGGGGAGAACATACCAGACTGAGACGTCTGAGTGAGATCGATAAACTAACAGGAAGAACTCGAAACCGACGGAACCAGAAATTCATGGAAGACTGAAGCAAATTTACGGACTATTTGAAAAGTATTTGTGAAGATCAGACGACATTTGTTGGTTTGCAAGAAGTTCTGTGAGGAGTATTATTGGAAGTATTGCAAAAACAGATGGGGAAGGATAATTTGTTAAGAGACTTAAAGGCAATACAAAGAAATGTTTAAGAAGTAGATAAAACGGTGGATTATCAGAGGTGCTGACGGAAGTAAAAAAAACAACGATTGTATAAGTGATAAGTTTCGTGGTACATTTTATAATTGATATGTTAAAATCAATAAAAAATAATTCAAAAAAAGAAAAGAAAAGAGAAGTCTGAGTGAGATCAGGCAGCGTTCATATTGCTCTGAGCCAGAGTGGTTTGCTTTACAAAGTACTGTGGGAGACGCACACCCATTTCCTATATGGTTTGAGCCAGTGCATGTTTGCGCACCTGGCTAGATGGCATAGCCTCTCGCTTCTAGGCAATTAAAAAAATGAGTGTACATAGAAATGATTTATTGGTAAATGAGCGATTTCCCCACTCCCCATGTCTTCTAGGAGGATGCAAATCATATGTGGATATTTGTCCTTCAGGCATAACAACAAGAACAATTCTTAAGGCATCCATTGAAATTTAAAGGAGAGCTGGGAACCTTAGACCCGGCACTACAAAGGTATAGAGAGGTTTCTCTGGGACATTGCACAGTTGAGGAGCCACTACTCAAAGCCCCTTTTCCCTTGTCCACTGTCATTAAGTGAAGGCACTTGGCAAATGCCACATTTAACAGGTTTTCAGTTTAAAAGAGAGCTAACTAAGGGATCTAATGCATATATACACAAGCTCATAAAACCTCTGAGAAAGAGAACCCTGGGTCACTTTGAAGTGCCCATCAATTTGACAGATTGTATTGGTTTTCTCCAAGACAATGCCTCCCATCATTTCGGGGGGGGGGGGAGAAGTATACTTTATTTACTTCATTTCTCCCCTCTGCCAACATTCCTTCAATGAGTGGTTCAGGATACCATGATTCTCCCTCCTTTTATCCTCACAGCAACCCTATGAGGTAGGCTTAGCTGAGAGGTGCTCACTGGTTCAAGATCACCCAGCAAGCTTCAAGGCTGGATCAGTTTTCAAACCTGGGTTTCCCCAGTTCTAGTATGACCAGTCTAACCACTACACCACACTGCTTCCTGGTGACTAACTGCGGATGCAGTTAGCTAAGGTGGATAAATTCCTGTCCCTGCCTCAAGTAATGTGATCTCAGTATTGGAGCTTGCGCGCGTACACACAACTAAAAACTAAATAGTGTCCCACATTTTAGTCACTTTTCCTTTGACCCATAAGTTCATGTTTGCAATTGATCTTTCTGGGAGAAAGTAAATATTCAGTTATCTGCTTCCTCACATTGAAATCAATGGCACGATGATGGACACTTTGCTAGACTGACATTGTGAAAGGCTCTGTGGTGGGAGGAGCCATCGCTTTCCTTCAAGATCCTTTTATCATTTCATAGCAGCATAAGAACGTCAGACGTTCCCTTATACTGGTCCATCTAGCCCATTATTGCTGGCACTGACTGGGAACAGCTTCAGAGGGGACATTCCCATGCTACCTGGGGATGCCAAGAACTGAACCTGGACCTTTGGCAACAGAGGTTCAACCCTTGCCCTTCTTTGTGCACCCTCGTAAGGTAAAGGGAGAAGAGGGCACTGCCATATTGGAAGGCAGGCGCAAAAGACCATATCTTGTACATAAGTAGCAAGCCAATAAATCAGCAAGTTGAAATTCAAATTCAAATGCATTTGCTGTCTCGGAATCACAGGATACCTGGTAGTAGGTTCCGCTGGTGTGTACGATCCTACAACAGATGCTAGCACGCAGTCCGGCAGACCCACAAGTCCAAAATCCCATCAGGCCAGGTTTCCACCTCTGCAGGGGCAGGGAACCTGGAGGTCAGTCCCACATAAGCACAGTCTTGGAGCATCCAAGCCGTGCTCCAACCAACATAAGAAGTTGAGAAGACACAGTACATCAGCTCTGCTTCCCTTTTATACATTGTTTACTGATTGCAGCATCTGGGCTTGATGAGGCATGTGACTCTCACCTTTCCTGAGTCCACTTCAGCTGAGGAATCACACACCTCTGCCTGGTTTAGGGAGGGAGGTGTGATGCTCACCTACATGATGTTGTTGTCTCCCTCCCTCAATTGCCTTCACAAGCTGGTGCCTCTGGCCCTAACCCTTCCCCTGTGAAAAATTTCACTTCTCCAGCAGCGTGATGCAGAAGAATAGACTCTTATGCTTCATACAGCAGGTGGGAGAGAATATTTTTGAAAGTTACCTTTAACAGAAATCCTTGTACTTAATAATAACAATAAAGAACCTAGCCGGGCAGGGGATAGGCTGGGTTAAAAACTTTACCTCTGCTAATTTACAGTGATTTAAAAAAAAAAAAAATCCTTGGGATAGCTCAGTCAGTAAAGCATGAGACTCTTAATCTCAGAGACATGGGTTCAAGATTCCTGCATTGCAGGGCGTTGGACTACATTGTGGTCACCACCTCAGTTTCTTGTGGTCACCACCTCAGTTTGTTTCAGGTGATTCCAATGCATGATCAGCCTAAGAGTGTTTGGCATGAAGCCTTTAAGGGTGACAAACAAAATATAATTTGAGTATGAAGCATCTGAAGGGGATAGCATGCCTTCAGATTGGTTATCCCTATATGTAGCCGATGGTACTGATAGAAGGAACGGGGTTGTTATTTCTGCTGCCCAACACAAGATGGCAATATAAGCTTTGAATTCTTGTCCCAGTGAATCTCTGCTAATGGGAAGGCTTAGATAAAATAGCTGTAATCTGGGTGAATAAATAATACACCACATTAGAAAATATCACTGATTGTGGCTATAAAAATTGTGGGATGATATGCTACGGTTACCCTGATCAGGTCAACCTTTCCCAGATCACATTGCTCTGCTGACAGGAGGCAGTAAGATGCAGCGACGGGTTGAGGTGAGCATAGGAAACAGTGCCAGAATGCAACATGGGCATCAGAGGGGATACAGGGTTAGAAGTTAAATCCACCTTCCATATAAAGCCTCCAGTTATTATCTTCTCAAGAAACTCTTCTCCAGATGGCTCCTGCAGAGCCACATGGTATCTCCCACGTTTCATGTCCAGATACTTAGTACCCAAGGCAGGTCAAATTATTTTGGTACTTGATGCAGAAAGTTTCACAATTGCCTATTTCCCTCTCTGGCAGTAAAAATACAGCAACAACGTATTAAATGACTCACAGTTTGTTACTCTCTTATGAGACTTAGCTGCCGGAGACATCCAGCTCACTCAGCTAGGTGTTTGGGTGCCAAAGAGATGGCCTTTTCAGAGGTTATGCTCAAATTGTGAAATGCTCTCCTCAGGGATATCCATCTGGTGCCTTCTTTATTTCAGGTACCAAGCAAAGTCTGCTGTTCTCTTTGACTTTTAATAATTTCTGACCTGCTGTCTTTATTTATTATATCTCACCATTTCTCTCAAGAAGCTCAAATCCATGGCTCTGCCTCCCATTTTATCCTCACAGCAACACTGTGAAGTTAGGATAAGTGAGAGAGCCACATTCACTTAATATATTTAAAGCACTTCTGTTATACCACTTCACTTCCCCCCAAAAAAGATCCCAGGAACTGTAGTTTGTTATGGATGTTGGCCTCAAAGACCTACAATTCCCAGCACCCTTAACAAACTACAGTTCTCAGGATTCTCTGTGCGTGTTGGAGTGCTATAGGTAAAGGTAAAGGGACCCCTGACCATTAGGTCCAGTCGTGGCCGACTCTGGGGTTGCAGCGCTCATCTCGTTTTATTGGCCAAGGGAGCCGGTGTACAGCTTCCGGGTCATGTGGCCAGCATGACTAAGCCGCTTCTGGTGAACCAGAGCAGCACACGGAAACACTGTTTACCTTTCCGCCAGAGTGGTACCTATTTATCTACTTGCACTTTGATGTGCTTTCGACTGCTAGGTTGGCAGGAGCAGGGACCGAGCAATGGGAGCTCACCCCGTCGCGGGGATTCGAACCGCCAACCTTCTGATCGACAAGTCCTAGGCTCTGTGGTTTAACCCACAGCGCCACCTGTGTCCCTTGGAGTGCTATACAAGTGCTTTAAATGTATGGTGTGGAAGTGACTATAGTGTGAATGGCCCAAGGTCACCCATAGTGTGGCTTCATGGCTAAGTGGGGGTTTGATCTGACTCTCTCCTGAATCCTAATCCAACAATATACAACCACACCCTTTTAGGGGCCGTGTGTGTGTGTGTGTGTGTAAGAGGGTTGTTGTATGCTGTTTCGCTCTGCTCTTTTATTTTATTTTTGGTGCTTTTAAAATTCTATAGTAAGATGCCTCGAGGCTGTTGGGGTAAGTGGGTTAAAGACAGCTAACATAAATAAATAACTAAATACATCACATAAGCAAAGCCAAGAAGAAGAGATGTTAACAGATTGCCCACAGGTAGAGAAACAAAGTTGAGAGGGTCTAACACTGACACGTTGTGTTGCTGATAGGGATTCGTCTTTAAAAATTGTGATTCACTTGGCACAATGTCTTCTTGAGTGCACCTAGAATAACTAAAGTGGGTCAGTAAACCTCCTTGAAGGTAAGAATAAAGGTGACATTTGACCTACACAGGAGAACGAATGAAAAAACCAAATGCACACAAATTCCAAATGGGAAAAGGGAGTTAAAAATAAGGATGGCTGTCTCCAAGGGGAAGAAAGCAATGAAACATATATTTTAAAAATTCCTAACACTGTGAGAGTAAATATGGACAGAAACCACTGCAAACTCAGTGCTCCAGTCTGAGACAGGGCTCAAAACAGAGCCTGGTTTTTTCCAACTATACCTCAGGCATAGAAGACATACGTAAGTGATGAAGAAGGTTTCTTTGAGCATGTGCAGAATGATTTGCCCTTGCCACTGAGAGGCTCAACCTCTCTAGAAAATCCAGGATTGGCTGCAGGAATTTCAGGTCTGATGGTGTGACCTTTTTTAAAGGTTTCAGCCCAGTAACTCTAATTTTGGGATTTAGCCTCTGTGCAAGTTGATATTCTGTGTTGCTGGGTTTAAGCAACTGTTTTGCACAGATAAGAACAAAAACTCAAAATCCCAATTCACACTTCAAAACATGTTCACTGAATATGGAGGGTTAGTGGAACTTGATGACTTCTTCAGCGCCTGTTTCCAGCTTCTGAAAATGCCAGGCAAGGGGTGACCAGCACCCTATACACTGGCAACTATATACATAGGGTGACATTTCAATGGGTCTACTCTGAGTGTAGCTTAGGCCGCAGTCACACCATACATTTAAAGCACTATGATATCACTGTAAACAGTTTTGGCTTCTCCCAAATAACTATGGGACGTGTATTTTGTAAGGGTACTGAGAGTTGTTAGGAGACCTGCTATTCCCCTCACAAGAGTTAAAATTCTCACATGTGGTTTAATAGTTTTTCTCTCTTCAAGGGAACTCTGGGAAGTGTAGCTCTGTGAAGGGACTAGGGGTCTGTCAGCACCTTTAACAAACAACAGCTCTCAGACTTTTTGGGGGGATGTGTATAAAGGGGTATCATAGTACTGTTGCATGGTACCCCAATTGTCAAGCCGTGTGAAATTTCAGGGGTCCCTGGTGCTCACTCAGGGTTGTGTTTCCTTTTGGGAATGAGGTACAGCAGAGACTGTGGTGTCTTTATGATATATGGTTTATTTATACATATATACAACTTGAACCTGCGATAGAGGGGTTCACAGCACCCCAAAAGGGTCTTGTTTCTCCCTTAGCCACACAGCCTTGGGTTCAAACAGAAATAAAATGTTGCTCTCAAACGTTGCCCTGACTCTCTCTCCAGTTTGCTGCTTTCATACCCGTTAACTGCCCTGTTTTAAGTTGGACACCCAGAATCAGAGAAGCCAATCCTGGCTTGTGTTCGATTCCCAGATGTCCCATTTTCTTTGGTCCTCATGCCAGAGTGTTGGTCCAAAAGAATCTCACTCTGGTGCTCTCAGCAGGGTCGCACCAGAGCTTCTGAAGGTCCAGCACTCTGGTGCAACCCTCTGAGAAATTAAAATGGTGGGTGTCACAACTGTCCAATACAGAGCTATGGGCTGCTGCCACTGGCAGCAAGTAACCCTGGTAGGATGAGGCCCACCCGAGGCCGCTTTGCTGTGGAGTTTGGGGAGGGGGACTCAAAACACCAGGAGCCAGCTGCAAACAAGCAAATCTCATTTTAGAAATGAAGTACCAAAGATGAAAGTTCTTGTGTTAGCTGAGCTTTAGAGTTTTCCCAGTGGTGAAAATTGCTATCTTGCATCTCCTGCTTTTGCTATAATCATGGAAGGAGCCATCAGAAAATCCAATTACTTGGGGTTTAAACTGTTCAAGACCGACTTAGACTGTTTGGTTGCTAGAAAAAGTAAATGTCCCCAAAGTTTTACTGAATAAATCCCTTTAATAATAACCTTTTTAAATGGGAAATCACAGTGTTTGTGCACCCAAAAAAAGTAATTTTAAGGCTTATCTTAACTCCGTGACATAGTAAATAAAACCCAAAGCTTTCGCCCCCTTTCACTCTTGACCGAGGAATCAAAGCAGAAAGGCTGCATTTCAACAAGCAGAGAGGCTTGGACAAGTATTCTACTGTGAATTTTAACTGCAGAATGTAGGGACAAGTCCTCTTTTAGTGGTGTTTTTAGAAACTGTATACACACATACGAAACCTCTTATTTATGAACCTATGGTTAAGGCTGTGAGTGACACAGTTTCCACAATTAACGTAATGTCTGTACTCAGGCCCTTTCCACTGTAACTTGTTCAGAAAAAAAATCATTGCTGGACTGGAGAAATAACTTTCTTTTACCGGCTAACTACTTATTACACACAAATGTGTGCAACTGAGACCCAGTGCTGGGTGAGGGGGGGGGGGTATGTGTGTCCTATTTTTCAGAGGACAGGCCTCTCTTCAAAGGAGTCCTTTGTTTCAAAGGCTATCCAATCTACGATCACATTCACACCATACATTTAAAGCACTATTATACCACTTTAAACTGTCATTAGTCCCCCTAAAGAATCCTAGGAACTGTATTTTGTTAAGGGTGTTATTAGACACCCACCCCCATTCCCCTCACAGAGCCACAGGGCAGAGAACCATATTTGGCCCCTGGGGTTTAGATTCCCCTACACAAAAAGATTGGGATTGGAAAATTTAGAGCAGTGAAGTCTGGTCTAGGGAATGGAGAGCACTGCTTACCCATTTTCCGGCCTGCTGTTTTTCTGCTCAAAATCCTTCTCCTGACTGACCCCCCCCCCCCGCAATGTTGCGAAGATCTCACAGAAGCCAGCAGAGGTGAAGTCCAGTGCCCTGGCATTAAATTTGGTGATTGGCATGCTTTTTTTCTCCATGCTTCCTTTAATTCCCAGGTGTGCTGCATTTCCAGGTGTGCAGTGTGTCAAATGGACCATCTCATGTGTACAGCACAAGTGCAAAGTCAGAGCCTTCTGGCAATACTCTTATTAAATAAGAGTAAATAAATGAACCTTCACAAGAACAGGAGGGCAGTATAGATTTAGAACAGTGGTTTGCAGAAGGACATAGTTCAGAGGCTGCAGAGGGAGAAAGCGGGGAAATATTGGAAGAGGAACAGCAGGAAGAAGAAGGACCGGGGAGAGACAGCTGACAGACTCAGTGTCTTTGGAGAGCATTCCTGACCTCCCCCCCCCCCCTCTTCCAGGACCAGGCAAGCATTGAGGGTAGTAGAACAAAAAGCTCAGAGACAGAAAGCTCAGATTCGCTGACACAGGACTGATGGAGGATAAGATAGACAGAGGGGGTTGGGCTTTACTCGGAGCAATGCCATTATTGAATAAGGACTACATTCCTTTGTCTCTCTCTGTGAATACTGAATAAATTATGTGGTAAGGACTCTTCATATTATCTTCTTCTTTGGCTGCCACTGAGGGAGGGATAGGATTCCCTGAACCTTGACACCTTGGAGGAGTATCTCATATTGAAGGGGATGAGGGCCAGTGGAACTTTGAAAAGTCAGAGAGTTCATAGGATATGCTTCCCTACACATGTAGAGGAACAAAAAGCACACATACTATCCCTGTCTACTCAGCACATCTGCCCTGCCTCTGATGCTGCTGGTCATTCACATTGAGAACTCAATATCCAATTGGCACCTCCACACACACAGGCAGGCTCCAATCATGTTCTTAGTGGCTATGATTAATGTCAGGAGTCCAGTCCCTGGCTTGATAACAGTGAGCGTAGTTAATTAAAAAGGATGATTTATTGCCAAAACAAACAGATAGCTCCAGACGGCTTTAACACAGCCTCCACTCTCATAAATCAAGATGACCCTTCTGAAGACTGCTTCCGGCGTGACCAGAAGCAACTGAACTTTTGCTTCATACACCTTTTGTTTTGCTTCCTATCTTGCAGCCTTCCATTCGTCGAGACCTCAGGCTGAGTGGATCAGCTCCCTCTTCTTCCCCATTCTTTGAGAGGCTGTCTCTTAACTCTTTCCTGCCTGTTTGTGCTTCTGGCAAGCTTTGACTGCATTCTAGCTTGCTCCCCACCATTCCCTTATCAGCCGGCATTCCAAGGGGTGGGGGAGTTGGCACTAGTCAATGCTTATCCTGCATGGCAGTTAACCCTCTCTGTTCTTGGCTGCTTTCTTCAGTTGGCAGCAAGCTTTCCCTGGGAGCTGGCTGCAAACCTTCCCTGGAAGCTGGCTCATTCATGACAATTAAAAATCAGAATTCAGCCATAAACTTTTAACTGTATGTGCAATAGTTGCCTCTTCAAGACTTGGATTTCCTCTGGATTATCTTCTACGATTGCTTGCTGAATTGTGCACTGAGAAACTAAGTTACTCTGGCACAGTGACAGAGACTGTATAGCTATAGACAATGGAGCTCATGTTTATTGCAACAGTGGAAACGCAGAAATCCCACTACTGAAGTCCTGAATGGTGTCTGGGTAAGAAGTAGTGAATTGGGGATTCAGAGCTCATGCACTAATAAGTTCTGTGGCAAAGGTGGCACTCGAGATGTTGTTGTGGTTCCACCAGCTTTGGCCACCATAGCTAAAGTTCAGGGAAAATGAGAGATGGAGTCAAGCAACATCTGATCTGGTGAGCCACCCTGTTCCTGCTCTATGGAAAGAGTTACAGGAAGAGCTTTGTTCTATTACTTTTGGGTCAGGTAAACTCTGTGCCTGTTGCTTTCAATAGAGATGCAATCCAGCAAACGTGGAAGTTTCTTCCATCTTACATGGCTTGTGCACCTTCTTTAAAGCCACAAAATAAATCTCACAGAGAGAAAGGTAATAAGCTGGAGTCCTCGTGATCATTTTACAGCTTGGCTACTGGTACACTGGTATAAAAGGCTAGAGGTTGCTCTTGCAAGCATTTTAATATCCACACATCTTTATATACTATTGTATTTCACAGGCTATATTGAACATTAAACTTCTGATGTCTTATTATCATGACAAGAACAGAAAATAGTACCAAACCAAGGCAATCCATTTTCGTGACAGGTTTGCAGCGTGCATGAGGAATAGCAAACATAAGCCATTCTCATTACGGTTTGAAGACTGTAATCTCGTTGTCCTCCATGGATGTCATTCCTGGGGCAATCATCACAGAGGTGTATGTGTTTTTTAAAGGATCATATTTCATTTTTCTAGAAGTTCTCGAGCAGTCCAGTTATCAGTTCCAGCTACTTCTCAAAATGAATGTAAATTTTTCTTGCCAAGGCAGTTCAAGAAATGCTTGTCAACAGTGAATAATAGCTATGAATATTTATGAAACATATAAATACTTCAGAAACATTCAAGCTTTTCCTGTAAAAAGTCAGGTTATTCCAATCACATTGTTTGATGTGCATGCAAATAAGTCTCTTGTAGCAAAGCTATGAAGATTTATTTATTTATTTGCAGAGTACATGTGTACATACCTGCCATGATCCGTAAGGTTTGGTTCACATACAGACGGTTTGTGATTCTGTGTAAAATATCCAGTGTGCATGGAAGTTCTGCAGTCCTGGTTCGTGCTTTTTATGCCATTGTGTTCTGTGTGGAGTCCTGTGGCAGAACCAGCTTTTTAGACATGATAAGCTTTAATTAAGAGTCTTGGACATTATAGGATTTAAGATCTGTTTTGTGAAATGTCACCAAGAGAATCTGGAATGTGTTTCAGAGAGCTTTATTTATACAGTCACATCTTCATGGGTAGATGACCTCTTAATAACAGCAGTGCCCCCACCATCTCATTTACGGACTTGTGCCCACTTACTTCACTAGGTAGGCTTCACCAGAGGTCCTTCTACAAAGTTGAGGGTGCGTCAGAGAACCAGGATAATGCCACATCTGAAGAATCCAAACTGCTTCCCATCACAATCCTGGCACACGCCCATTTTAGGCCCTACCAAAAGTTATCTATTTATAAAAACATCTGCAAACTATTGTGCCACAAAAAATATCAAAGCTGTTTACAGCGGTAAAAATATAGAACCATACAATAAATGCCGTAAAAATGTTAAATGGGCATCAACCATTGTGGAAGGGATGCATTCTGAATTGCCTGCATAGGCCAGGTCAAATAGAAACATTTTCAATGGGACTTTGAAAGCTGGCACAGAAGGTCACTGCTGAGTCTCTATTGGTAGAATATTTCACAGGACTGGGCCAATGACACTAAAGGCTCTGTTTTGTGTTGGAGCTCTGACATTGATTGGGCCAGGACTTTGAAGGAGGTGCATGAGACAGGTGCTCTCCAACATCAGATCTCCTACTCCCATTACTTCTCAACTGTCCCGTTCTAAGTGGGACATCCTAGAATTACAGAAGCCATCCCAGCTTCTGATTGGATCCCGTAACATTCTGGTTTTTTTGTCTGGTGCTCTGGTATGAGTCAGCTGGTTCATGCCACAGTGTCAGACCAAAAGACACTTATTTGGTCTTGCACTCTCACATGATTCCTGCCAGAGCTCAGGACCAAAAAACAAGCGTCCCAATTTTGATCAGTGGAATTTTGGAGGGTATGTATGCCAATGTCAGAGTTTCATTTCCAGCAGTGGAGGGGTAGATCTGATCTATCCAATGGCCTCTAGGACACCCTCCCAGAGATCATAGCCTTGCACCTTAACTCGTATGGTAAGATATAATCATCATTCATTTCTCTGCTTGCTTCTGATAACACAGAAGTCAAAGAAGTGACCACATATGTAGAAACTTCCAAAGAAGCAGATATTTGGCACTGGATGAGGAACCCCCGGGGGAAGCACAAGAACAGAGCCAAGTGATGTAGCCACCAGCTGTATTTACATGGAGAAAGTGTGGATATATATTGAAGGAACCTTCATTGCCTTTTTGCCATCATTCATTTTCTTGGCCCATTACCAGTTTCCTTATACCGCTTTCTGACTGAGCTGACTGTAGCCAGAAGTAGTCATGTGCATATTTGGAAATGTTGCCTTTGAAGTCTGTAAAGTCTGTAAAGGGGGTCTTTCTACTAAGTGCCAGCCAAGAATTTGGGTGCCACGAGGCCTTCAATCCATTGTATACCTTATGAATGCAGATGTGCCAGCAGCTCATTTATGCTTCAGGGCTACATGTACATGCGGGGAGAAGAATAGAGGCAGGGTGGTGATGTGTCCTACTTTAGAGAGGAGAGTCCTCTATATGAAGGGCTGTCAGGGGACAGTGAAAGAGTACTTCCTTGGAAGGAAGCTCAAAGTCTGGTTTAAAGTAGAACCATAAGATGGGAGAGCCTTGGTGTTGCCCATTCAGTTAGCACCTGGGCAACAGACTACGCAGGCACCCAGGTTACCTGTTCACAGTCTTCCCCACTGTGGTGAGATGTATTGCATATTTGTTAAGATTACAGTCATTATTTTGAAGTTGGCAGCTATACATATAAAGTAGTAGATGCAAATTTTATGCATAAATGTGCTTTACTTTCTCCTTGCTTTTGGTGAGGTACTTCCTCTTTGAGGCAGGGTGCATAAGTGGCTCCTGTTAATAGAGGTGCACCCCTTCCCCCATTCCAGTTTTAAAATAGTGGGGACAGGTCTTCTCACAAGGCAGGTCCTTTGTTGACCTCCGTGAGTGGAGAGGAAAGGCCCAGGGCCGCTGGTGAAAGGAGCAGTGGATGGAGATGGCTGTAGTTGCACACTCTCCAACATTCATCTGATGGAAATAAGGTCATTCTATTCTACATCAGTATCCCTGCCAGGAATACTTCTAGATGCTGTCAGATTCCAACATCCATGAGCGCAAGCCGGCATGGCCAATAATCAAGGATGGAGAGTTGTAGACCACCAGATTTGCTAAGGTCTTCCTGAGCCCATATGTTCTGCTTCAATCGCCAAGGTTTTTATGATGCAGCACTTTCATGGTCCCCCATGCCCCTGAGATTTGGCTGTCCTTTCCTAGGAGCCAAGCCTCTAGGGTGGCAGCTCATGCCTTGTGGAACTCCTTGCCGATAGAGATGTGTCAGGAATCACCCTGCTCATTTTCAGACATCTTCTAAAAACTATATTATTCAGAGAGGCCTTTCAAACCATACTTTGCCAACCAGCTTTTACTGATGTGCTTGGCAGTTTAAGATTGTTTTTTTTTATTGTAAAAAAATATTATTACAGATTGCAACAAACACATGGAACAACAAATAAGCATAAACCATGAACCAAAGTGTGGCATGGAAATATTTTAATTATTAAACAGAGACCAGTAATATGTAAAGGGCCACAGGTCTGCCAACCTTAACATAGAATAATGCATCACAAAGCCAGAATTGATTTGGGTTGAATCCATTATTTAAAGAGGATTATATAATTTCCACAAATGTCTTTCTAGATTATAAGCATTTTGAAGAGAGAAAGAAATGTGATTAGGTAGCCCCATACAAGGCCCGTATCCTGTTTTTACTACTGAATGCATAAACTTTCCTCAGCGATTCTGTTGCCATAGTCACATTTGCAAGGCAAACTAAAAGCTTGCTTTGTCTGCCTTGTGTTTTAAGATTGCCTTGCCATTCTCTCTCTCTCTCTCTCTCTCTCTCTCTCTCTCTGTGTGTGTGTGTGTGTGTGTGTGTGTCTGTCTGTGTGCAGGAGAGACTATTGCCCAACAGAGTTTGTTTAACAAGGCTTCTACATATGGCGCACATCTGAACTTCATGTTTACAGAGGTTTTACAGTTTAACCTACGTTAAATCTAGAGACACAGAGAAGCATTGTGTGACAAGGTGCTATCTACAGAAAATGGAAATGAAAGTAATTTGATGTATGTCCCTGTATGGAACATCATTTATTTTGAAAGGTGACACTAAAGATTTGGATCATGGCTGGGATGTTTTAAAATATATGACTCAAAAATATAATAAACCAGCAGCACAATGTAAGTAGCTGGCCGAAGAACCAGAATACATGTGGAAACATTAAACATGGGATTTTCAGCGTGCCAAACTTACCCACCTTGCACTTGATCCAAAGCACCATGGAGGCTCCAAGGCAGTTGTGTAGCGTGGGTTGTCAGCACCCGGGGCAAGGCAAGTAATTTGCACCCCCTAACCCGTGGATTTGCACCCCCTAACCCGTGGATTTGCGCCCCCTAACCCCCAGATGTTGCGCCTGGTGCGGCCGGCCCCCCCTGCACCCCCCACGCTACGCCACTGCTCCAAGGTGCACACCGGGCTCATGGTGGGATGGCAAAGAAAAGGAAATGCATCATACACAAAAGGGAAGCCCACAGAACTACAGAATTGTAAGTCGGAAGGGACCCTGAGGGTCATCTAGTCCAACCCCATGCAATGCAGGAATCCTGCTCACAGCTATCCCAGAGCCAGCTTGAGCCACCAACTGTCCGGTTAACAGCCAGACGCACTGACCCATTTATAAATCTTCATATGCTGGTTTATATGTATAGATGCAGATCTAGAAATATTTACTATAGTTTAAACAGAAATGCAACACTTTTCACTGTTGTGGGGAGGATTGTGACCAGGCGATGTGTATTGTTGCTTCACCTGCTGCCCAGCTGTTAACTGTTGGACGGGCAACTTCATGGCTCCTACTCTCATCCTTATGGTTCTTTTATCACAGCATCTTTATCACTCTAGGGCCATTCAATCAGAATGATGCTACACATTGACACAGCGATGTAGTGTCATCCCAGAAGTGTTATGGCAGATTAAATATTGTGTCAAGCAGCAGTGGGGACCCAAGGAAGAACCTGCATTTTGTGCCACAACTAGGTATAGCCCTCTGAAATGCAATAGAGGGGCAGTAGTTTTGCCCCACTATTTCACCACAGGACCACCTCTTGCAAATTTAGGCCAGTTGTTTGTAACTCTGTTATAGCGGTCTCCAAACAATCCTTAACATCCTTAACAAACTACAGTGCATAGGATTCTTTGAGGGAAGCCATGACCTTTTAAGGTGATATGATGATGTTTTAAAGTATAGTGTAGATGGGGCTTCAGTCACACCTCCCCCCCCCAATCATTGGTCATCACAAAAATACAAAGAGGATTGACATATATTTCAGCATAGATCGTTCCCACAACTCTGGCCCCCATGTTGTACAATGAAATTTTGTCTGATGTGTTTATCCCTATCCATCAGCAAATAACAACTTTTATCCCTACTATTCAAGAAGGAAACTCTCTGAAGAACTCCTTTGAGAAATCTATTTCTAGTAGAATTACAGAGGGACCAACACAGGCTGCAGTAAACAATATTTTCCAGTTCCCCCTTGTCATAGACCTATAAATGACAATCTGCTTCTCATCTAAATATGCTCCTGCCATAGTCTGGAATCTTGAAGCTGTAAATGCTTTCATTGCATCAACCAATAATTCAAAAAAGTAATCTGGAAAGCCACAAACAGATTTTACAGAATAATAAAATGGTGAAAATGGCATAGTTTGGAGATGACATCTAGGTTACAGGGGGTCCCACTTTTTAACTGTATTTTGAATCCACTGATTTGCAACTATAGGGGTAGTAACCCTAAGGGCACCAGCATCCATTCATGCTTGATTATAAGCATAGGCAGATTTAGGGGTGTGTGACTGGTTTGTCCACATTGGATGCTGAGCCAAGAGGATGCTGCAAAAAATGACTTAGAACAGAAGGCAAGAGGCAGCAGGCTGCCAAATTTTGGCACCACACAGGGCAACGCTGAAATTCGAAAGTTCAATGTCTGCCACTGATTATAAGGGTTTCGCATATGTTGGCCCAACTTTGTACAAAATTTTTGGAATTTGCTCCAAATAACATTTGGCGTTTGGAGGGCAATGTTGTGTCTCCCACACGATGTAATTTCAACCAACATAGAAGCAAAGCAGCATGAACTCTGGACAATATGGAAAAGAACCCAAATCAAAATTCCTCCTGACAGTGAGTACCACAGAGCGAACTCCAGTTTAACATCATTTCCCAATTCCACACTCCTGCACCACACAACACTTATGAGATAACCTTTCCCAAAAGAAATCTTAAGTACAAAAGGTACTGAGTTACCACCTCAAAGATGAGTAAAGTTTAATATTGCCTTAGTTACGGACACAGGTGGCACTGTGGGTTAAACCACAGAGCCTAGGACTTGCTGATCAGAAGGTCGGCGGTTCAAATCCCCACGATGGGGTGAGCTCCCGTTGCTCGGTCCCTGCTCCTGCCAACCTAGCAGTCAAAAGGACGTCAAAGTGCAAGTAGATAAATAGGTACCGCTCTGGCGGGAAGGTAAACAGCGTTTCCATGTGCTGCTCTGGTTCGCCAGAAGAGGCTTAGTCATGCTGGCCACATGACCCGGAAGCTGTACGCCGGCTCCCTCGGCCAATAAAGCAAGATGAGCACCGCAACCCCAGAGTCGGTCACGACTGGACCTAACGGTCAGGGGTCCCTTTCCCTTTCCCTTTCCCTTTCCCTTTCCCTTTCCCTTTCCCTAGTTACTTGTATGGTTGAGAGCCTTGTGGATTCCAAATGTACTTCCCAAGTATGGTTCTGGTTGGACTGAATTCCCAGATATTTATAATCCTTAACTTGTTCTATATTTGTATCATCTATTTTCCACTTATGTGGGCAGAGTCTTTTAGCAAGCAGAACAATCTTAGCTTTGGCAGAATTTAATGTAAGAAATGCCCTCTTACAAAATGATTCCAGGACTTTGAGAAGATGCCTCATATCTATTACAGCAGTAGAAACAACGGCCATGTCATCTACATAGAGCAATATGGAGAAATTAAAAACTATAGTAGAAAAATACTGATGATTTTGGGCAATGTTATTTATATAGAATCAAACAAGAAAAAGGCTAACAGACACCCCTGACTTATACAAAGTTGGAATCATGTTGGTAAGATGGCAATTCAAATCCACTCTAAGATGTGCCTGCAAATGAAGGTGTTAAATTAAAATGAGCAACCTCTTGTCAATACTTTTACTATGCAATTTGAACCAAGTTTTTCTCTGTTTATCAAGCAAAGGCTGAGGATAAGTCTATGAAAGCTACATAAATATGTGGCCCCTTCTTGATGTTTATTTAGTAATTAAATGGTCTAAGATTTGGTTTTCTATGTGGTTGTGCGTGCGCCCGCGCATGCTGTTGTTTTTTAAAGAGGCAAAACAAGAAAACCAAACCATCAGTTTGCATTAAGTAAACAATAACCATTAGCACATCCATATTAATTTACACATATAACTCTATCTATGCCATCCAAAAGTTTGAATGTGTATAAAAGTTTGCATTTATGAAAAGTAACATGAGCACTCTGTGCATGTGTGTGTGCGCGCGCGCACAAGCGCATGCACGCGTGTGCACATGTACAGACATATAGATGACCAATTCATCATATATGCCTTCACATGCCGTCTGGTACTGTCCAGGCACAGGTTTACTATCTAAACATAAAGGAAGTCTTTAGGGTCCAAGGATTCTTCTCTTTTGATTCTTCATTTTTCAATAAGATTGTGAGCCTATGAGTAGGAAGAAACTTGTGTCATTTATCCATGTACCTAGTTATTTAAGTGCTTCTATAAATACTAAATGAAGATGCTGCTGCACACAACAGCTTGCCATCTGGAGGCAGTCATCTTAGGAAGAAATTTTAAATAGCCTCCATCTGGTAGTTTTTGTGCCTGCATCTCCCACAAATGGAAGGCATTATCCAGTCCATCTCTAAAAGAGTAATTTCCCCACCTCCCCAAAAAACTTCTTCTCAATCAACAGTGACCATTTTAGGTGGCCACCACTAGAGGCTGCTATTCTGTCTCTTCCATACCCTAAATTACAGAAGATTTAAGACATGGGTAGGCAAACTAAGGCCCCGGGGGCCAGATCTGGCCCAACAGCCTTCTAAATCTGGCCCACAGACGGTCTGGGAATCAGCATGTTTTTACATGAGTAGAATGTGTGCTTTTATTTAAAATGTATCTCTGGGTTATTTGTGGGGCATAGGAATTCATTCATTATTATTTTCAAAATATAGTTTGGGCCCCCACAAGGTCTGAGGGACAGTGGATCAGCCCCCTGCTGAAAAAGTTTGCTGACCCCTGATTTAAGATATCATCCTGCAGGATGTTACTCACAAGACCCATTGATTTCAATGGAACTTTGATGAGTCTAGATCCCATTCCATTCCATTCAGTAAAGGTAAAGGTACCCCTGCCCATACGGGCCAGTCGTGTCCGACTCTAGGGTTGTGCGCCCATCTTACTTAAGAGGCCGGGGGCCAGCGCTGTCCGAAGACACTTCCGGGTCACGTGGCCAGCGTGAGGAAGCTGCTCTGGTGAGCCAGCACCAGCACAGCACACGGAAACGCCGTTTACCTTCCCGCTATAAAGCGGTCCCTATTTATCTACTTGCACTTAGGGGTGCTTTCGAACTGCTAGGTGGGCAGGAGCCGGGACCGAAAGACGGGAGCTCACCCCGCCGCGGGGATTCAAACCGCCGACCATGCGATCGGCAAGCCATAGGCACTGAGGATTTTCCCATAGCGCCACCCACGTCCCTTTTCCATTCAGTAGGACCAATATTGATTCAGAGTGGCATGTGAGTTGTTTCTGCATTGGGGATCCAGTTATTCTACAGTATTGTCTGTAGAAAAGAACTGTATGGGTGATATATGTAGTATGGTTCTCTCCAGCACCATATTTGGCTGGATCCAGACTATGTTAGTTGAATATAGTTCCCGCTGAAGTCAATGAGACTTAATTCATGACTGACATGTCCCAAGATTTTCAGTGAGGCCTGAGTCCAATCAAATGAGTCTGGATTAAACCCAATGCCATTTGTGCAGGTTGGTAATAAGAGCTGGGCTTTGTCCTTTCAAACACTTATAATGACAATAACAAGAGTGCTTGAAAGGGTCTTTGATCTAAAAATATGGATAACAAAAATATACATTATGATGCCATTGTTTCCTTTTATCTCCTGAGTGAAAGCTATTACAGCTTCTGCTAATACTCCATTCCAATATGGATACATATATTATGATTCAGCTACATTCAGTAGTCAGCTTTTCCTTAGTCTCCTTTTCCTGTTAAGAATTGGGGGGAGGGGGCTTCTATTGTTATGCCATATTCTTCCTTTTTGTCACCCACATTTTATAACTTTGTTTCAGAATCGAATTCCTTTGAAAAAGAAGGATGTTTCTGGAAAAAACCCCTAAAATTAGAAACTTGCTAATGCAGAAAGGGACCTTTTGTGGGTCTGAACACACATAGTGCGTGTTCCCTAAATATGTGACAAAATGACAACTAGACAGTAAGTGATTGGCGCCATCACTTGTTATCCATCCCAACCTGACTACCATCTTGCCACGGCTTACAGAACACTGTGTGAAATTGGCTTCACACTAGGTCTTAAATAAGCCAATGAGTGTGGTAGTAACAGGAGAAATTTGGGGCCATTTACACCAAAAGGAAGGGCATTACCAAAAATGTTGGACATCCTGAACAATCAAATTCAGGCTTAGTTTACTATTTGACAGTGAAGTAGGTGTGTGTGTGTGTGTGTGTGTGTGTTTCAGCTGAAAATGTAAGGCGAGCAAGAGAACAATGAGTGACTTCCAGAGATAGAAGGTTTCAGCATGATAAAATATACCTCCCATTTGTAAGGCAGGCACAAACGGTCGGTTGCATGAATGAATGAAGAAATAAAAAAGAGCTCACAGAGCTATTCTATTTGGGCTGGCAGATCTGAAGGATAAAAACAGTCCTTTTTGAAAGCTCAAAAGAAAGAGGAAAGTCAAGTGTCAAGGAAATCAGATATTACTTTTTCCTGATCTCTCGCCAAAAATCCAGTTGAGGAGGCGGACTGTTCTTCCAGTAAAGAGACTTTTCCTGCCAAAACTGTGGAGGTGGCTACTTCACTCCTGGCCAAAATAAGGATGAACTAGGAAAATAAAAGCTATGCTTCCAATCCTCAGACTACTCCATTAGAGCAAGCTCCATTCATCCCAACAAGACGTGGCCTGGTGTAACACCTTGAGGATTTTCTGGTTTTCTGAAGGTTTCCTTGCAGCCTGTTGGAAAGTGACTTCACTCAGGAAGATCTGGATTCTAGCTTAAGTTCATAGGAACTTTATGGTTCCTTTGTTCTATTTCATTACAGCTTTATAGTTTGCAGTAAAGTAACGTTTGATGTTTGTGACTGCCATGCGAAAGTTGACCTTAAGATGCTAGTTTATTTCAGGGGCGAGAGCTGGGACATTTGGTATGCTGGTGGTGGTTGGTCTCCCCCCCCCCCGCCCCCCAGATAGGAGACACATTGGTCCCACTGAACAAAAAACTGAAAATAAGAGAGAGGATCCTGTCCACATGGAGTAAGCATTCCTAAAAATACCAGAAGTAAGCTTCTATCCCAATAACTGAAACAAACAAACAAATGATCCATGGACAAGATGCTGTTAAATAAATAGTGCAGGTTACTATCTATCTTTTTAATGGAGAGTGACTTTTTTCATTTTTCTTGTACGATAGATAATTGGCTTTCTCCATTTGAAATAAACGCACTCCCGGCGAAAGGCTCTGAGGGTATTTATATTAGCTTTGTTACCAGCAGAATTCTGTAAATGGGTTCCAGGCTCAAGGTTACACACCTGGAGTCCCACTGATTTCTATAGCAGAGTTAAGTGCATGTTTTCACGCTGCAGTCAATGGGATAGAAAGCATCCTCTAGTCTCAGCTGCATATATTGCTGTGTATCAGCAGAATAAAAGTGAAAGTCGACATGTCTGCATTAGTGGGTGAGATTAAAAACAACCCTTACCACCTGTTGGAACACCCAGTTGACCCCCAGCTCAGCCAAATTCTGTAAAAGCTTAAGGTTGGACCTTCAGGACTCCCTTTCACAGCACAGCACAGAATAGCTCTCGGAAGGGGGCTTCTGAAGAACTCTGTAGTCCCCCCAAAAAGAGGTCACATGACAACCTTGTGGTTCCAGGTGATTGACAGGTGGGGCTCCACCCACCTATCAAACTTGGTCTACAAGGTGGTGGAGGGATATAACTGTCTGACCTACTGGACTAAAATGATTCCCTATCCCTGCTATAAATGTAATATCTGAGGTGAGGAGCAAAGTGTAGCTACTCCAGGCATCTTGTTTTGCTATATAAGAGGATCTTGTCATGCTTAGCTCTTGTGAACTGCCCTGAGATTTTTGGATGAAGGATGGCATATAAATTTAATAACAATAATAGTTGTTGTTATTGTTGTTACCATTATTTTTACCATTATTATTATTATTATCCCAATGAGTGGCCCTTATTTGGTACAATTCAGACTTGGCTGCAAAGCTGTGTTTGCTTACTAGGAAGCAAGCACAGTCGTACCTTGGAAGCCAAATGGAATCCGTTCTGGAAGTCTGTTCAACTTCCAAAACGTTCGGAAACCAAAGCATGGCTTCTGATTGGCTGCAGGAAGCTCCTGCAGCCAATTGGAAGCAGCGGAAGCCCCATCGGACATCCGGTTTCCAAAAATAGTTCACAAACCAGAACAGTCACTTCTGGATTTGTTTGAAAACCAAGGTATGACTGTACCTTTTACTAGTGGCGGAGGACCCTCTCTGGCACCCATAGAGAGTGTGCATGTACGGCATCCCGTACCGTCTCCACACATGCTCAGTCTGTACGGGCTGCTGCTTGCACAGCATCCACACAGGCTGCCACACATGCGCACATGCAAGTGGCAGCCCCTATGGACACCGTGGAAGAGGCAGCCCGTATGAACTGCGCATGTGTGGCATCCCATATGGAGTGCGCATGTGCAGCATCCCGTACAGTCGCCGTGCGAGAGGCAGCCCGTACGGACTGTGCACGCCCTCGGCCACTCTACAGCTGGGGGGAGGCAGGGGCCATCTTGTCGACACCCCCCCCCGAGTGGCACCTGGGGCTGCCCACCCCTCCTCCCCCCCACTTTGTATGCCCTTGCCTCTTACCATAGTGGAACTTCCTTCCAGATCAGACTCTGCACATTCGTTGTAATCATGATTACTCCTATCACTGCCACCAGGGGTCAATGTAAGGTCATATTTGACAATTGTTTTAAAAATAGCATCATAACAATAGAAAAAATCCCCCTCTCCTTTTCCTTGTCCCTCCATAAACTCGTTGCTCTATTTTATATATATATATATATATATATATATATATATATATATATGTATGTATATATGTATATATGTATATATGTATATATATATATATTCCTTTTCAGATATTTGTTATGGTTGAACACTGGCATACTTTATGGTATTTTTCTATGTCAGCCGCAAAAGCCAAGTTACCAGGAATCAGATTTTCCTTTTATTTCAACTATATTTTCTTCCGCAAAGCGGTTTGTCCAGGCCACACAAAAAGTAGGAGGCACAGAGAATCCAAATCAAATATATTTCATGAAGAAGTCACTAGCACATTATTCTTTTTGATTTCATGCAATAATCTGTTAGCTCTTGTCACATGTGTTAAAATTACTTAATGTATGGGAAAGAAGGATGGATGGTTTGGTGGGGGTATTCCATTCATCTTACACTGTCTGGGATTAAACTGGGTTTGATTGTATTTGAAAGAACTCAATATTTTCACTAGAACTGGAAAGAAAGAAAGAAAGAAAGAAAGAAAGAAAGAAAGAAAGAAAGCCTTTAGTCTGCAGCTTTCTGAACATTAAATCCATATGGTAAAAGGTAAAGGGTTAGGGTTAGGGACAGTTAAGTCCAGTCCTGGACAGTTAAGTCCAGTCAAAGGCAACTATGGGGTTGCGGCACTTGTCTCACTTCAGGCCAAGGGAGTCGGCGTTTGTCCACAGACAGCTTTCTGGGTCATGTGGCCAGCATGACTAAACCATGACAGAAGCCAGAGCACACGGAAACGCCATTTACCTTTCCACCGCAGTGGTACCTATTTATCTACTTGCCCTGACTGGTATGCTTTTTAAACTGCTAGGTTTGCAGAAGCTAGATAAAGGGTCTTTCACCATTGCTTCCTTCAAATTCGCCTATAATAACACAAATTAACAAGTGAATTAACTTGAATTCTTGACTATAAATTCCACTTCTGGAATCTCAGAAATGATTTTCATTATTCATCACTCATCACTTCAAAATAGCATTGCATGATCTGTCTACTTCATTAGAGTTTATCTCTACTATTTTAATTGCTTCCAGTTGTACAAATCTAAATCATCACAGGGGTGCCTATATATAAAATAACAATAAAATGTTTTATTCTATATTTTTGTAAATTGCTTAGAGTTTCTTTTATAAAAAAGAATCAAGCAGTATATAAATCTTGTTAAAAAAATAAATACATTTAACAAGTGTATCATGTCTCTACCTGTATTCACAAAAGACTTGTTCACATATTATACTGAACACAGGTACAAGCTTGCCTAGCTCTACACAAGTGCAAGTGTAGACTTGCTCATTTGTTTTAGACTGATCCTGAAAGCCTTAGGCTGTGATTCTAGAATAACAGCAAAAAAAGTAATAAAATATTACACAGATAGCATCAAGAATAACATTGTACATTAAGACCAAAAACACAATTTGAAACAACAGCAACAAAACAAGGGCAAAATGCATGGAATCCAGGGAGAACTATTCCATGGTGATAGCAGGCAGTCTCCATACATGCCAGAGCAAAAGTCATATAGCAACCAAACAATGCTGTCAGTTAAGACAAACAAGGGACTGTGGAACTCACACCAAGTTGTCCAACACCAGCTTAGGCATGTACAAGGTGATGGCTTCTGGCTTCCAGAACAGGCAGTGAACCTTCTGTCTGTGCCAAGCAGAATAAATGTTTGGGAATATTAACATCACAATTCCCACCTGTTGACCCTACTAAGATGGGATGCAGGGCAATTGCACAGAGTACTGTATTTTTATGAGTAAACCTTGAATACTGACAGTGTGATGAGTGACTAGATACTGAGCTAGCTAATGATCTTTGTGCCTCTGCAAGTTAAACCCTCAAAAAGAGAACAGGGCAGACCTCTTGCTTTGAAGCTATGTAGTCTTGTGTAACAGTGAAAGAGTCAGCACTAGAGAGAAGCGATTGATGGCCCGATTCCTCTGGTGTATAGAAAACGACAATGACCGCTCCCCGCTTAAAACGGGGGCCGCCCTTTGCGTGGACGCGCGCAGCCCTAGATCTGGAGCGGCCCCATCAGCATAGGCTTGGCTTTGCCTTCCCTCAGGTGGGATACCTGGAGGTCTCCGCCTACCTCAGTCAGTTCTCCAATCCCACCTGGGGGAAGCGTTGCCAAGGAGACCAGGCCAGGTAGGGGAGGGATTACCTGCACACACAATAGAGGGAGGATCTTACCTGGGAATCCTCACTTGGCTCCAGAGCTTCTCCCACCCTACCCACCCTCAGTTAATGTCTTCTTTTGCAGGTTAACTTTTCTTCATAGGTTTTGCAGGTTAACTTTTCTTCACAGGTATGCGGGCACTGCTACGTTAAGGTCGCTGTTAAAGGGCCGGAAAGGAATTTCCCTGCATTGGCAGGTTTCGCCTTTCCCGTAGCAAAACGTCACAACTTTGGCAGTATCAGGCCTTGGCGGAATCCTTTAGTCCATCTTCCTCTTTGCGGCGGCGATATCAGGGTTCCCCGTTAAAGGGGTTTCTGAAGGGAGGCTTTGACCGTACGCCGAAAGGTCATCATTGCTCTCCCCTGTGGCGGCGGCGTAACGGGGGCAGCTATCTCTGCTTGAACATATGTTCTCCAGAGCCGGCCCATCCCCCCCCCACTGGATAACCCTGAAGCTCCCTAGGTCCCCAGCTGGGGACTGGGGAGGGAGAACGCCCAATGCCTGAGCCAAGGTCTACCCACATTTGAAATTTAATAAAGTTGTGGCCAATTTAATCCCATAGCACGTTGTCTTGAGTCGTTATTCCACATGACGGGGGGGGGGGGACCGCTCGGGATCTGGGGACTCCGCCTGTCCACGCAATACACACTACTGTAGATGATACTTAAGAACCCTTTATGATCTCTGTGTGGCAAGCTATTCTGACCAAAGTTGAAATACTGTCCACCATAGAAGCTATATTAGGCATCTTTGCCTGAACATACAGATGATCTCTCACGTACTGGGGAAAATAGCATCCCCGCCTCCACTCTCACAATTGGTTCTTTTAATGTTTGGACTTCGGATCTCAAATTGAAAGGTAAACATGTGCAAATTACACGTGGAAGCATTTATTTATCAAATCACTATTAATTTAATCAACATTTTGGGGAAGAAGGGTTATGAGAAGTGTTTTCCTGTGCAAGTAGTTTACAGTAGTAGTTCTCAGAGTTTGCTGACCTGGGAAACACTTTTCACAATACTTTGCTAAGGACCTCTGTGCACTGCAGAGGATTATTTAAGGTGCACATTCACACAAAACGCTGGTCAGGCCTGCTAGCTTTGGAATGCACTCGGTGCTCTGTTGAGACTGTGAGTTGCACAGGAAGATTAGTAAGAGGGACAATTTGTCCATGTTCTCACAATGGAGGGACGTAAGAAAAAAAAGTGTAGAAAAAAAGGCAAGCAAGAGAGGTCTATAAAATTACGTATCTTGTGGAGAAAACTGATGTAAGGAGAAACTTTTCTCTTTCTTCTATAATACTAGAACCTGGGGGCATCCAATGAAGTTGGAGGGTGGGAGATTTAGGAAGTACCTCTCCTCCACACAGTGCATAGTTACCCTATGGAATTCACTATCCTAAGAAGTAGCAATGGCCACCATCTTGGATGGCTTTAAAAGAGATTTAGATAAATTCATGGAGGATAAGGTTACCACAGACTACCAGCCATGATGGTTATGTGCTATGTCCAGTGTCAGAGACAGAGTTGAAGAGTGCTCTTGGCCTCATGCTCTGCTTGTGAGTTTCCCACACTTACTTGGTTGGCCACTGTTAGAACTCAGTGGTGGATAAGAACATGCATGTGGTCTTCTCCAGCAAAGGATGTCTTATGTTAATGGCCTATGATAATGGAAAGTGAAGTTCAACAATATCTGGAGGGCCCACTCTGATTATCACTGTGTCAATCCTAAGCACATGTAAGTAGAAGTGTTTTTCATTGATTTCAGTTCAGTTTACATTCTTGGGATCACAGCCTTTTGATAGAAAGTAATTAATCTGTCTTGTTCCAGAGAGCAGACAGTCCAACAACATTACATAATCATTCTAGCGTGTTCATAAACATAAGGCAGACACAGTCATGATAAATATATGAGATCGCACATCAGATTTATGTTTCCATGCCTAATTTAAAAAGGACAAAGTAAAACAAGTAAAGATTGCTTAATGAATTTAAACTTTCTCTGCAAATGGATTACAACCTATTTCAATGTTTACTTTCAGTAATTAGTATTTGCTTATGGTATAGCTCAGCCGTAGGCAACGTGATCTAACTGGGTGAAAGGTTTCAACAATATGGAACTGACAGAGCGAAAATATATTATTTGCCATAACGTGAGGACTCCACCACAGAAATCATAGTTCACAGCAAAAGAAGGATAAAACAGCTTCAGGCAGTTTTAGAGTCAAGATATTATGAGAGTGCTGCTTTTGCAATTAGGCTGTAATTCTCAATCTGGCTAGGAATGAAGTTCATATTCCATAGATCCAAATCAGGAGACATCATATCTGAGAAAGGAATGCACAGATGAACTATTTCTTTGTTCTTTTGATCCTGGAGACTGGATACAACCCTATGTCTCTTTGCCACCCTCCACCAAGATTCTCTGACATGGAAACAATTAATTGGCTGGTTTGCACATCACAGTAAACCATGGTTAATGGCTTACCATGAACCAGCAGGTTTTGTTATGGAGACTCCAAGCCAAGTGGGGACCCCAAATTTCCAGTGCCCTATTTTACAGAATGAGCAGGAAGGTGCCTAAAGAGCAAGACTGCCTTGCTACATTTTGAAGTAAGAGAAGTACAGTGGTACCTCGGGTTACATATGCTTCAGGTTACAGACTCCGCTAACCCAGAAATATTACCTCGGGTTAAGAACTTTGCTTCAGGATGAGAACAGAAATTGTGCTCTGGCGGCGCGGCGGCAGCAGGAGGCCCCATTAGCTAAAGTGGTGCTTCAGGTTAAGAACAGTTTCAGGTTAAGAACGGACCTCCGGAACAAATTAAGTACTTAACCTGAGGTACCACTGTAATTCTCACATTGCCATCTAAGGAAGGGGGGGTTGCTGTAAAACTATTAAAGTTTTAAGTTACCTAACCTACGGCTGATGATGGCATTTTTTATTTACCTCACCCAATGAGGCCTACAATATCCCCAAGGTGTTAACCATTCATCCTGGTCAGAGGTGCAAACTGTAATCCAAACTGTTAATTGCACTGATGGCAAAAAAGGAAGTTGCCCTTTACTTTGAGTGTCTTGGGTTTAACCTTCCAGTTAGTCACAGCCTTGTGAAAAGCAAACCTGCTCCAGAATTACAGCCTATGCAGGGGACATTCAAAGTTGTTATCAATTCTCCGCAAGCAGATGGGGAGGCTGATAACATGCTTGTTGTCTCTGGCTTGTTTTCCTTCTTCATTTCAATCTTGCTGCAGATCTCCAGCAGCTTCCCTGCTTGCAATTCTTATTTGACCTTTGTGTTGCAAAGTTACTGTGGATGCTTTAAATAGTTCTTTATGAGATCTCAGTGGGCATTTCAATCTAAAATTCAGGACGAGTTCTTGTTATAATCCCACGAATCAGCATATACAAGCTGACCTGCAGCTTAGTGTTCATTTCAGCCCCAAATGTCTATTGTCTCTCACAGTAGGAAGAGAAGAACACAGCCCATGGAAGGAAAACAGTTTATTAAAACTGCTGTGAAGCAAGCATGAAATGTGGAATTCTTACACCTGGCTGTCCTTGCCACCTTCTTCAACTTTTCAGTTCACATTAATGCTGCAACAATGAGGTGCCTTCCTTTCAAGTCCTTCCATCTCTCACAAATAATGTGATATATTTTAAATCTTCTGCACAATTGCTTCCAAATCCCTGTTGCTTCTCTAACTATTAAATATAAACGGACCCTAACATTTCCCCACTCTCCATTTTGAGAACAGGTTATTGTAAATTGAAAATATATTTGTGACACAAATACATAGCAAAATTCATCCTCTAAAATGTCTGTTAGTAGAATAGCAGTGGCTGATTCTTCCCAGCCGAGGCAAATGTGAGCATTTATTTTAAAATATATCTCCAGGAAGGTTTCATCTTCTCTTGGCTGTAAATTAAAAGAAAACTACATTTAAAATGCCAGTTACATGAATGGAAAATATCTTATCTGCTTTATTGTTCTTCAACCAGGACTGATCTCTGATAGGACTGATCTCTGTCTGATGAATAAATATGGACAAACATTTATCAGCGGGCAAATTGCCATAGTTTGCATGTAATAATTGATTCCTCATGATCCACAATTCCTGAAGCCGGATCCAGAGAAGCATGTATTAGCTAGTAGGAAAGGGAATTACGTCATTAAATGATCATGGATCCAGGCATTGATCCATATGCCAGGAATTAACTCATATCTGTAAATACTTCATTTGTTAAAGATATATTTGGCAGCTGGGGAATGAGTTAGAATGACCATGTAGTAATACATTAAGATGCGTTATACTGGCACATACCATTGATTCACCTGGCCCAGTACTGCCTACACTGTGTATCTGAAGAAGTGTGCATGCACACGAAAGCTGATACCCACAACAAACTTATTTGGTCTCTTAAGGTGCCACTGGACATTTTATTTATTTATTTATATTTATTTTTACTGCTTCCACTGACTGTCATCAGCTCTCCAGGATTTCAGCCAAGGTTCCCTCCCACCTCAACTTGCCATATGAACTGATTCAGACCATGAGATCATCCTCTGAGGCCCTTTTTCTTGTGCCTCCGCCACAAGAGGTCCAGAAGATGGCAACATGAGAATAGACATTTTCTAAGGTGGCTTCCCATTTGTGGAATGTTCTCCCCAGGGAGGCTCACCTGGCATCTTCAGTACATATCCTTAGGTGCCAAGCCTAAAGTAACCTCCACCAAGTTGCTGAGCTTTGGTGGAAGTGTTCTTTTCCCACAAAGCTCAGTAACTTGGGAGTAGGGCAAAGGAAAGGCAGAAGTGACCAGTGCCCCACAGGCCTTGGCAGAGCATCATTTGCCAGTCCCAGAATTCATAGTGAGAAACAGCTATGCATGTAATTTCTTCTGGGGAGAAAACCCTCTGAGACCTTCAGAAGGCCCTTCTTCTCAACAGAAATGGTTACAGCTGCAATTCTAATCCCATTTACTTGGGAATAAGTCCTGCTGAATTCAGTAGGACTTACTTTTGAGCAGGCATGGTTAAGACTGCACTGTTAGCTCCAATCCCATCGCTGGTGAAAGGACACTCACCCAAGCCCTAGGGAACAACTGCCATTTCTACTACCTTCCCTTAGGTAAATTCCCAAGCATTCAAGGTGAGCTTGGGTCCCTGCTCACCCTGCTCACCTCACCTCTGCTTGTAAGCTTGCGAACAGGAGTTGTTGCTTTTCTAAGTGGCCATATTCAAATGCTTGTGATGTTTCTACACTTCAAGACACCATGTCTCTCTCAAACCACATCCAGCTCTCTTGAAAATACTGTTGCTGCCTTCAACCTGTGATTGCTAAAGAACTGAGGAAAACCCACCCCACAATCATTGTATTCCATAAATTAATGCAAGCTGCCCAGAGTCTTTCGGTAGAGAATAATAATAATAATAGGGGGAAAACCATGACTAGCCATATTGTTTAAACTGAATGGCATAAATCACAGGGGGTGTGCTTATCAAAACAGGGCCATGTGTTCTGCATTCTTAACTAAGGGCTGTTTATTCTGATAAGTCAATACAGTGTGGAAATTCCAGAAGGACATTTTGTTACATGAAAGGACGTGGACTGAAAATATATTCAGCTTCAGCCTTCATATTAGCCGACCTTTTGTTTTCATCTCTTATACCAGCAGGGAAGTGAAAATCCCATTTTCCCAGATAGCAGAAGCTGGCTGAGAGAAATCATTTTCTTCATTTCATTTAATTTCTTGTGCAGGATGAGCTAAGGATATAGCCTGAAGGCACCCCAGGGTTCCTTATACAAAGATGCCAAAGCACTAAATTTCCTAAAGAGGAAATCTACAGTAAAAAGGGGTGTTCTCTCCACTCATAAATCATGAAATGCCAAATATTGATTTGTGATATTCTGCACTTCCTCCTCTGTTGCACTAATGCACACAGCACAAAAGGGTACAAAGTTGAATCATATGTTTCAGGGTATTTCCTTCCTGACTTATAATATTTCTGAGTGATTAACACAGGAAAACTGAAATGATCAAATATAAAATTACATGATATTATAACTAGAATAAAAGCAGCAGCAACAGCAGCATAAAGACAATTTAAAAACCAGCAACAGTGAAGAATATTAGTACAAAGTATTTTAAAACTACTTGATTTTAAGGTTGAAATGGTTGGGGCATGTGAGGAAAAAATCTTCACCTGACACTGAAAGGGTTACAACCAATGGACACCACCACTGAGAAGACCCTCTCTCCAGTAGCTTCTTGTCACACCTCCAGAACAGCTGGAGAAGTCTCAGCGGATTGTCTTGACATTTGAAAAGCTGTATGTGAGATGTTGATTCTACAGGTAAGTCATTCAGGGTTTGGGAGGTTAATACCAACAATTTGAATTGTGTCTGAAAGTCAGCGCAGAAGATAAAGTATGAGCACAACATTGTCATTTCATCCTCTCCCTGCTGTTGCTCTGTTTTGGACCAGCTGAGCTTGCTGGACCACTTCCAGAAACAGCCCTACATACAATACATTGCAAGAATCTACACAAAAAGGTTTTGAAAGTGTTGATAACTGAAGCAAGTCTGTGATAGAGTCACAGTTTATCAATTTAAGCTATGGGACCCTTCAAGATAGAATGGCACATTAGGCTGTAATCCTAATGCCACATGCTGGGGAGTAAGGCCCTGTTGAATTTAATAGGACTTGTTTCTGAGTAGATGCGAGGAGGAGGAGGAGGAGGAGGAGGAGGAGGAGGAGGAGGAGGAGAAGAAGAAGAAGAAGAAGAAGAAGAAGAAGAAGAAGAAGAAGAAGAAGAAGAAGGAGAAGAAGAAGAAGAATTGTTGTTGTTGTTGTTGTTTGGACGATATCCCACCTTTCACTCCCCTTAAGGAGTCTCAAAGCAGCTAACAATCTCCTTTCCCTTCCTCCCCCACAACAAACACTCTGTGAGGTGAGTGAGGCTGAGAGACTTCAGAGAAGTGTGACTAGCCCAAGGTCACACAGCAGCTGCATGTGGAGGAGTGGGGAAGCGAACCCGGTTCACCAGATTACGAGTCCACCGCTCTTAACCACTACACCACGCCACTGCATTGTTAACCATCATTATCATTTCAGGGTTTGCAGCATTATGTTTGCCCCAGTGCTAATTATACTTAAATGCAAACAAGGCCCCTCTTACTATGGGTGTTCAGGCCAACTCCCAGGCTTCCTTATCGCAGGAATTCTCATTTGGTAGTAAAATAATGTTGCCTGGACTTTTTATAAGTAGAAAGAAAGATATCAGGGTTGAAATCAAATCAAAAGGTGTTCATCACCTTTCCTGCTTATTTTCCTTAGAGTCTGTCAGCATTATGCTGGCAATAAACATTGCCTTAGTCCCATTTCCAGGTAATATAGACATTTCAACAAACTTTAGACTTGAATGTTCTGCTTCGTCTCTTGCACGTGCAAACACATGCACAAAATGAGCTCCTTGCCATTTAATTATTTAGTTATAACTCATTGCCCCAGTGAAACATGCCAACAACGTCTTTGAGAGGCCTGCACATTTCTAAATCCAAATTGCAAAGTGGTCATGAAGGAGTTAATTAGTCTGATTATAATAACTTTTATGAAGAGTGGGAAATGACTGATTACACTGTAGGTAAAGCAAAGCACAATGAAAGAACTGTATTAAGACTGCAATTTCAAAGGATATTAAAGTGAAAGAGAGGTTAGAGCAGAACTCTCTCTCCCCTCACCCCTCTCTCTTTGTGGCACCCTCCAAGCTGTCATTAACTCAGAGGAGGGATCCAAGTGCATGCTGGGAAATTTGGGCTTGTGCAAATGAAGTGGATTCCCCATCACCCTAGCGCAGCAAATCCACTTTTTAAAAAAGAAGCAGACTTTTTGAGGTTAGGAAAAGGACGGGTAAGGGCACTGAAAAGCATGGAATGAACAAATGATAAATGGGGAAATATAAGAACATCATGGCACAAGGAAATTGATCAGGCATTCTGCAATAACTGAAGCTTCTGAACCATTTTCAAAGGCAGCCCCATGTAAAAGGCACAGCAACAGACCAATCTTGAGGTTACCAGAGAATTTTTTTAAAAAGGTAAAGGACCCCTGGATGGTTACATCCACTCAAAGGCAACTATGGGGTTGCGGTGCTCATCTCGCTTTCAGGCCAAGAGAGCCAGTGTTTGTCCATAGACAGCTTTCCGGGTCATGTGGCCAGCATGACTAAACCACTTCTGGCACAACAGAACACCATGATAGAAACCAGAGTGCATGGAAACACAGTTTACCTTCCCGCCGCAATGGTACCTATTTATCTGCTTGCACTGGCATGCTTTCAAACTGCTAGGTTGACAGGAGCTGTGACAGAGTAACAGGAGCTCACTCCGTCGCGGGGATTTGAACCGCTGACTTTCTGATCGGTAAGCCCAAGAGGCTCAGTGGTATCCTTGTCCAAAGCTTAAACTGGTGGAAGGCACTCTGCACCACCAAGGCCAGCAGTGCCACAAGTTGCAAAAATGGATGCAAGAGAACATCCCCACCCCCTCCCCCTGCCGATGAACCTGCTATTTCAGAGAGAATGTGAACCCCGTCTACAGCAGGCTACGCACCATGTAGCCAGTCAGAGGAATCACCCACAAGCAGAACCTCAGTCTCGTCTGGATTAAGCTTATTTTTATTGGCCCTCATCCAGTCCATTATCATAACCAACCACCAATCCAGCCTGGAATTCTCTCCCACTCATTTATTACCTATTAATTCACCATTGTTGATCTGTATAAGCAACTCTTCAGTACTGACATTCAAGTCATAGCGCAAAGAGTACCCAGCACTCCTTCCATGACTAATAGCAGCTGTGACTGGTCCAGATACATGGAGTTAGGAAGATGGAAAGGCAAAAAATGCCCAAGAAACCATGTTGCAGCACTTGTCAGGGAAAGCACTTCTTTGTCATGCCTACTCCATTTGGCCTGCTCTAGTCCCAGCATCCATCATGTCCAAAAGATCAAATGACCCGGAAGGCAATGGATATTTTCTGCTAGGCTCAGGCCAGCATTTAGAAACATGTTTCAACACATGTATAATTCAGCTGAGGCCCAATAATTTTGAAAAGAATGTTTCTGTTTCCATTTAATGAGAAGAATGTGTTTTCAACATTTGCTAAATCACTCTAATTTATGGTACCAAGTTTCAGAAATATTAAGCCAATCTGCATTTGTATATGTTCCATACCAAGGAATGTCATGTTCACAGCACGAAGGGAAACACATACTCAGAAGAAAGAAAAGCAGGAAATATCAAAGTTAAACTTGCAGGCATACAGAAAGTTGTACACTTTCAGAATGGTCCTTAATTTCTTGAGCACATGTGAGATGTTAAGCAACAGATTGTATCTTTTTCTGTATAAACTTCTGCTACACATATATCCTCTGCTAAAGTGCTCTACCATGATATGCCAAGCCAGTCCGAGTCCAGACAGATTAGACTCATCAGCAATGGCGTGTGGTGAATTTTTTTTGTAGAGGAACAGTTAGAGCCAGAGGTGCCAACTTGCAAGGGAAATGGTGTGTGTGTGAGAGAGAGAGATAACCAAGACTTTGCCCGTGTGAGCATTGCACCTTCTTCCCAAAGCTGGGCAGATGCTTCCCAGGCTTTGGGAAGGAGGTGCCAGACTTTAATGCTTTAATTTATTGGGAACATTTAGGGGACTAGCCTAGTCCCCCTAGTCTACTGACCACACACCACTTCTCACCAGAGGTTCTTTTAGACCAGGAACAGGAAGCCTCAGCCCCAGGGGCCAAAAGCGGCCCACCATGCCTCTCTTTCTGGACCTTGGGACTTTCCCTGAACCCAGGTAGCCCTCCTCTCTCGATGTCACACTGCGCACCAGCCCGTTCTGCACGCTGCTTTTGCCTGATTGGAATATGTCCTTGAAGTCTGATCATGCCTCTTGCTAGCATGGATGGTGGAGAGAGATGGTTTACTGGAGAGAACAATGTAGGTCCAGGGTACTTTAGGCACCACCCGAAACCTGGATATGAGTTAGAAGTAGATTATAAAATGGCGATCATAATCCAAAAGATTGGAAGATTACTATGATAAAGGGATTATAGGGATTATCTTTTTCACAGCAGTCATCTCCTGTGAATGCTGTCCCTAATCAAGGAGTGTGTGATTTCCTTTTTTTTTTTCATTTATCCAATCCTAAATTCAGTTCTTCACATTTCCACATCAACATTTATCAGCCTTTTAGTCAATGTACTCCTCATATACCCATGAATGTATGAATTTTTGTCATGCAAACAATTTCCCCTAAGATAATGCATTATGTTATTGTTTTGCACACTTTACAGCAGTTTATGCATTTTGGTACATATTACTCGGCTGGAGATTTATGTTGCAAAATTCAGAAAAGTCTGAAATTCAGAAAGTCTAAAATTCAGAAAAGTGTTGCTGCGGAAACTGCAAATTAGGTAGATTCGCCTTTGAATGTGAACTGACTCAAATTTCCTCCCCACCCCAATTGTAGTCATTTTTTTGTGTCAGACAATTCCTCCCCTATTTTTGTATGTGTGCTTGTGAGGGAGGGGGAGGGGGAGAGAAGGGGGGTTCCTATTCAGAGAAGCTTTTAACTCCTGGAATATTCAAGTGGCTTTGGCTGAATTGCTCTTTTGCACTCAAGGTCGGGGTGGGGGGGATATGTGCACCTAATTGCCTTTGTGACAGACAGTATTCCAAGGTCCCACAAAGGCATTTTTATCCAATGAATTCCACATGCCAGCAACACTCAGGACTGACAAATGCATTATGGAACCAGCTCCTTTTGAAGTGGGCCTGCGAATGCAGACATGTGGAAAAAGTTCTCAGAATTAGTTTTCTAATTAATCTCTCCCCCAGAAGATTATCCCATAATCAAAACACCAGAGCCCTGTGCTGCTGTTCTGCTCTTGGGTAAAGCCTACATATTAGCAGGAAGGGTGGGGGCTATCAAGCTATTTCTATAAGTAGTATATGGGCAGGATTCCACTAAGTTGTTGCATGCACCTAAGGAGGTCTGCTTGCACACTGGGACTTCCCCCTTCCTCCTCCCCCTGCATGCTTCTGCAGGCCCTAAATCTGCTCTTGAGGGCTGGAGGAAACCCTAGAATAGGTTCAGGGAGGCACACAGGGGGGAACGTCCTATTGCATGAGTAGGCCTCATACCCCATGTGATACCCTCTTAGTGCTACATTGCAATCCACTCTGTTTATTAGTCTGACAGACCTTACAATCTTATTTTCAGGATCTATCCTTTCCCAGGAGAAGACACTTTCTTTAGGTCTATAAACAGAAAGGTGTCCCATTTTCCTTCCAAGGAAGATTCCACAGGGCATAGGGAGGCAGGTCAGTTATCCCAACACGAAGTAGAGCTCAGAGTAGCCAGATTTCTCCAAGAAAGGCTGAAGGTTAACTAGGGCCTTTCAAGCCCTCTGTGTCTGGTCTGTTCTCTCCTATGCTCTTCCTCTTTTGTTGGAGAACTGAAGACTTATAAAGAGCTGAGCCTCTGGCTGGAAGATGGTCAATTCTCCCTTGCTATATGACCTTCCACCTGACATACTCCCTGGTGAGATAACACTAGAGGTCCTTGCTTTCCCAGGTCCAGAGGAAGGTGCCCTTGACCTTGAAGAACCTGCCTCTGGTTCCATTGGCTCTGGTGGTTTCGAATTCAATGGGTTTGTGATCACCAACATCAGGCTCAAAGCCAGGAATCTGCTCCACCTCCTCAGGCAGTGACCCTGCAGCCTTTGATTCAGTGTCCTGGTGCCTGCTGGAATCCACAGTCACGACAAAGGGAAAAGCTGCAGGGCAACTTATAGCATTGAGCTCCATCATTTATGTAGGGCAGCAGCTGCCACTGCTTTCGGCAGGGTCATAAAAGAAAAGAAGATAATGCAATAAAACTATCGTCCTTATATAGGTTGCCATGAGAATGAGCACACACTTCATCTGTTTCTGTTTAACTGCCTTTTTCCTCTCCAAAGTGAAATCACACTTGGGAGGCATCTTAAGTTGACATAATGGCCAACAGAACACTGTTCTTTTTCCTAATTTGAGTTTACATTGGCTGTTGTTTGTCTTCCTTCTGTGTTAACAATTTATTGACACTCTCCCCAGTGCAGATTATTGCAAAGGCTAACTGCACGCTGCCTTTTCTCATATTCTACTGAGATTTTCCCAGAGAAGTCCATTAATTGTTGCATTTCACCCTGTTGAATTTCTTAGATTAGATAGAAAAGCAGGGGAACTCCCCAAAGAACTGGAATCTGATTTTTCTCATAAGCAATGAGAACATGCTATACCTCGAAGATAGGGTGCAGCAGAAGGAGGGAAACAACAAATCCATGAGGAAAGGGGTGGAAAGTCAACAAAAATAAGAGAAAAGATGAAATTCTGCTTTGACTTTAGTTGAAACATAAAGGTAAAGGTAAAGGTACCCCTGCCCATAGGGGCCAGTCGTGTCCGACTCTAGGGTTGTGCGCCCATTTCACTTAAGAGGCCGGGGGCCAGCGCTGTCCGAGGACACTTCCAGGTCACGTGGCCAGCGTGACGAAGCTGCTCTGGCGAGCCAGCACCAACGCAGCACACGGAAATGCCGTTTACCTTCCCGCTAGTAAGCAGTCCCTATTTATCTACTTGCACTTAGGGGTGCTTTCGAACTGCTAGGTTGGCAGGCGCTGGGACCGAGCAGCGGGAGCGCACCCCACCGCGGGGATTCGAACCGCCGACCTGACGATCGGCAAGTCCTAGGCGCTGAGGTTTTACCCACAGCGCCACCTGCGTCCCAAGTTGAAACTTAATAAAATATAATTGAAACAGAGAGATAGAGCATGCTATGCCTACACATTTTATGTTTCTTACACTAATATCCTACCAAGGAGCTTAGTGAGGCATACAGGCTCTTCTCCCCTGTTCCATCTATCATAGAATCATAGAGTTGGAAGAGACCACAAGGGCCATCGAGTCCAACCCCCTGCCAAGCAGGAAACACCATCAGAGCACTCAACATTAAACATTAAAATCTTCCCTATACAGGGCTACCTTCAGATGTCTTCCAAAAATCAGATAGTTGTGTGTTTCCTTGACATCTGATGGGAGGGCTCCTTACAAGCAACCCTGTGAGGTGGGTTAGGCTGAGAAATAGTGATTGGCCCAAATTCATTCATTGGTTGAGTAGGGATTTTAACCTGGGTCTCCTCAGTCTAATCCAACATTTTAACCCAAGGGAAATCAATGTATGTCGTCCTGATGTTGTATGACTACAACTCGCATCATTCCCATCCCCAGTCCACATGTTCATGGATAATGGGAGTGATAATGAATCAATGGAGCCAATAGGGTGTTCTTGCTGGTGCATTTGCACTGCACCAACCTTTCCACCGCCTTTCCCCTTCTCCTCTCCATTCCCGTAAGCAATAGATACCCATCTGCTGGGAAACTAGCATAACATACCTGCCCTACCTGGTGAGCTGCTTCTGAGCTAAGCTTCTTTTCAAAGATATTTTTATTGCTGACTCAGATTGATGATGATATGTAACATCAAGCACTTTTACACATTCTGTTGATGCTACTACTGGACCTTCTTAGAACTCACACTGGACTTGTGATGTACAGAACACGGAACTATACAACCCATTCCTTAGAACCATATAATCATAGAGTTAGATGATACCTTTGAAGTTATCTAGTCTAATTACCTGCTCAGTGCAGGAAATCATGCATCCCTAACAGTCTCTGTCTGAAGACCTTCAGAGAGGGAATGCTCTTCCCCAGGCAAGTGGTTCTGCTGTCAAACTGCTCTTACTGTCAATACTTTTCAACTAATATTTGATGGAAATCTACCTTCCTTTACCTTGGGCCCATTGAGTCTACTTCTGCCCTCTGACAAATCTTGCCCTCATGAGAGACCTTCTTTTTGAAGTTTTTACATTGACTTTCACAAAATAAAAATCTAATTGGAAGCCAGTAAAATAAGCAAATCAAGAAGCCAAGAAACATTCATTGTTCCTGCTGACACTGGCACATGGAAGAAAAAAAAGGATAGGAAAAACATTCCCCCTCCCCGCAAATGTGTGTTCATATAGCCAAAACAGTGGAGAGAAAATACTGTAATACAAAAATATGAGGCACTTCATGCATTTTTCACTGTGTTGACAGGGAATGCTATAAAGAAGGGGTGGTTGTCAAAACCTAACTGGACTGTCAAAAACAAGGGGGAATGGCTTTGTTTGCATCAAGAAGATAGCACGCTTCTGCATGGCTCAATAAACTTTAGTCTGTGCTTTAAGCTACAAGTGGTTAAATGGATACGTGTATGTAAGTGTATGTATGTACATGTATGTGTGTGTGCCTGCATGGAACCTTCAGACATTGCAACCTGAACTCTGAACTTCCCCCTAGTGGTCTGCCAAAAGTTTCTTTCTGCATTTCTTGACAATTCTCCATCAGTTTTTTTTTTTTTTTTTTTTTTTAAATATTTATTTATACAACAAGAAAAAACAAGAAAACACACACACAAAAAACCCCCCCCACAAGTATCAAATTACACACAAATTACAAAAATAACCATAGACGCGTAATTTTCTTGACAAACAATAAAACATCTATTGGTCTTAACACTAAAGACCCAACTTCCCGTCTATTCCATATTTCAAGTTCAAATTACTTATTGCCAATACACATTTTTTTTCATAATTAAACTTATTCTCAATAAATCTAATTTCTTCTCTCTACCTAGCAACTATTACTGAAGTTCCTCGAATGCTGCAACAGAATTTAAACTACTATATTTGTTTTTCAGATATTCTTTGAAAACCTCCCATTTAGAAACAAATTCCTGTTTGGATTTATTCTTTATTTTTTCTGATAAACCATCTAATTCGGCATATTCTGTCAGCTTTTGGATCCAATCTTGTATAGAGGGGATTTCATTACTCTTCCATTTTGCTGCGATCAAAACTCTTGCTGCCGCCGTCGCATATAAAAAGATACCCTTCCTCTTTTGTGGAATATCCAAATCTGTTATTCCCAGGAGGTAGGCCTCTGGTTTTTTATTGAATGAGATCTTTAGAATTTTTTGCAGTTCTGCGTGTATACTCTCCCAGAATACCTGTATTTTCCTACATGTCCACCACATATGGTAGAATCAGTTAATGAGAAAATAAATTGCCTTGACCACCACACAATGATAATGCAAGCCCACACTCCTCAAAATTATAACAAAATTCTAAAGTATCCTGTAAATGAGATGTAAAACAGAAGCTTCTTTCATGGTGTAAGAAAATGTTTTAGAAATTAGAGTACAGGTTTTGGCATGACACTAAATCCCATGTTCTCAAGTTGTGTGGCTGTGTTTCTTTTGGAAAGTCAAAAGCTAGAATATAAGACTTTATGCTCATTCCTTTTTTTATATATCCTTGCTAGCATGTCATACAGTGCAATCTTATACTCAGACATAAGCCCCACTGATTTCCAGGTAAGTATATATAGGACTGCAGCCATAACAACCCACTTTGGTGTGAACTCCCAAGAAGCAGGTGCACCATATTACAGGTGGGTCATATACTATCAGTATGTTTATTTACACTCTCAGCCTACCCTAGTCCATGTCTTACCTGGCTTCACGCAGGTCCAGGATGTGGATTGCAGCTTGCCTGCCTATTTGGCCAAAGGCAGGCAGGCTGTGGCTCTGGCCCTGCCTTTGGGGCAGATTGGACTGAGCTGGCAAGCTTCACTCTGGTCCATCCCTTTTTAATCCTGGGGCCTAGTCCACCTCCTTGTCCAGTTTTGAAATACCATATGTACATCTTTCATCTGTTGCTTACCATTGTAACATAGAGTTAAAGTTGTAGTGATTACTTTCTTTTCTAAATAAACACACAAAATGCAAGTTATAACCAATCAGTGGCCAAGTCTGCTGACAAAAGGTAGATTTCCAGGGGGCAATGAGGTGTGTGTGTGTTTTCTGAAAATGGGGTGGTAGGCCAAATAAGTTTGGGAACATCTGATCTAGATTGTTTCTGCTGCCCTGGGATATGAAGCATGTATAACTGGGTCCATTGGTAGCAGCCAGAAACTGGGTTAGAAAGCTGAAAGGAGGGCAGTGTTTCCTAATGGTATAGATCTCCACATAAAACAAGTATGGCTAACAACATATTCCGCATCACACAATGATGTTCTGATGCCCTTTATTCAATGTCCACTATCATAGTGATTATGCAGCACCACAATACACACCATTATCCTCAAGGACTGCTTCTCCCATATGAACCAACTCAGACACGGCATTAACCATCAGAGACCCTTCTTCCATTGGCAATCTGGAGAAGAACAGGCCTTTTCAGTGGTGGCTCCCCAGTTGTGGAATGTTCTCCCCAGTAACGGTTGCCTGGTGCCATCATTATATATGTTTAGGTGCACCAGCAAAAACATTCCTTTTTCATCAGGACTTTGGCTTTTAATTACCTATGGCCTTTTTGCGCGGGTGAGATGTTTTCATCTAGTTTTAATCTAGGAGCCTGACGAGAGCCTCGCTAATGTGGAACACACATTTCTACATGCATCTGAACCTATTTTCCACGTTGGACCCTGATAATGAGTCATTGGGTGCTTTAGAGGGGCACAGACATGGTCCAGATCACTGAAAGGGGACCAGTGGCTCTCTTTGCCAGCACTGAATTCAAGTGTTCTAACCATGCTGGATCACTACTGAGTAATACTGCTTGGGACTGGGCCATAGTTTCAGAGAGAGGTTATTCTGCATACACAGGAAACTGAGTCAAATCTGCAAGTAGTGTTCTGAACTCCATGAGCTGTTACAGCTTTGTCCCACTAGCCATATGATTTCAAAATAATTTGGCACGTGTGACTTGGTCATGGTTACAGTTGCCTTGTAAAAGGTAAGTGAAACAGATAAATCCAATACACAGATAGAACCACATGCTGTCTTTTCTAACCAGAAGCTGAGCTTGCAGTACTTCAAGAACCAGGAAATAAAAGCACCTGGTTATAATTTACCACAATTTTCTTTGGCTAGGTGAAACTGCTAGTCTTGTGATCTTTTATTGCTCTTGAATTCTCTCATTAACTCTTTCAAACTTCTTTATACCATTATTGTATTTCTTATAATCTGCAGCAATGTGTCTAATATAGAACCAAAGAGCAACATTTATGGTAAGGGGAATAAATCTGGTCATTTCCTCAAAACAATGCAATCACTTGGAAGAACATTCCAAATCAACGTGTTAGAGGATTTATGGTTCAATTTGGTTTATTTATTGCATGATTCCTGCTTTTTTAATTTCGATGGAAAACTGCTGTCTGAAGGAGAGATATCCCCTATATGTTCTATAATTGCCTTGATTAAGTGATCACAATCTTTGACCGCCTTAGTACAGCTTGCCATATGGGCAGTGTAACCCTATGCATGTTCTCACTGGGCCCAGTGGGAATTGTCTCAGGAAAGTGTGCCTAAGATTTAAAAAATCCTTTTCAAAACTGCTGTATTGAACACACCGTTGATTTATCCAAGTACAGTTCTATGGACCAATAACACTACAAGGAGCCCCACTGAACTCAGTGCGATGGCTGAAGAAGTATGCTTAGAATCAGCAGCAACACAAAAGCAGGGTGCAGGTGACAGCAGTGTCCCATTGGTGGCAGCGCTGTCCTCCTCAGGACAGGGATGAGCTCCCCCAACTTCACCACTGTCATTCCCTGCCCCTCCATACCAACACAAGCAGCACCTGCCAGGATGGTACCACTGCTGCTCAGACCCTTCCCCATGCCACTGTTACTTGGGGTGATGCAGCATCTCAAAGGAAAGGGCCACAGCTCAGTGGTAGAGCATCTGCTCTGCATGCAGATGGTCCCAGGTTCAATTCCTTGCCTCTCCAGATACAGCCAGGAGAAAATCCTGTCTGAAATCCTGGAGAGCCACTGCTAGACAGTGTAGACAAAACTGCACTAGGTAAATCAGTGGCCTGACTCAGTATAATGCAACTCCTGGTGCTCCTGTGCACAACTACTAGAGAAATGCAGGATCTAGCTACTCATTGCAAATCAACAAGAGTTTGGCACACTGAATCACTGGTCCATAGGTACCCAGACCTTTTGCTACTAACATCTTCAATCACTATATAATCCTACATTACTTTTAGCACAGCATCCAAAGTTCACTACAGTGGTACCTCTGGTTACGTACTTAATTCGTTCCGGAGGTCCGTTCTTAACCTGAAACTGTTCTTAACCTGAAGCACCATGTTAGCTAATGGGGCCTCCTGCTGCTGCTGCCGCGCCGCCGGAGCATGATTTCTGTTCTCATCCTGAAGCAAAGTTCTTAACCCGAGGTACTATTTCTGGGTTAGCGGAGTATGTAACCTGAAGTGTATGTAACCTGAAGTGTATGTAACCCGAGGTACCACTGTACTGCCTTTCCAGAGGCAGCTACTGCTATGTTTCTCTTCTGCTCTCAGCCTGTCCAAGTCACTGCAGTTGTACCTTGGTTCTCGAACGGCTTAGCTGCCGAACAAATGAGCTCCCGAATGCTGCAAACTGGGAAGTAAGTGTTCCGGTTTGCGAACGCTTTTTTGGGAAGCCGAACGTCCAACATGGCTTCCGCTTGAGTGCAGGAAGTTCCTGCAGCCAATCGGAAGCTGCACCTTGGATTTTGAACAGTTTTGGGAGTCGAACGGACTCCCAGAACAGATTAAGTTCGAGAACCAAGGTACCACTGTATTTATTTTGTTCTAAAGTGAGGAACAGTTATGGGTTACAGGACGGGCTTTGTTTTCTGCTACAATAAGGAAAGTGGTTACTGCTTCCTTATCACAGAATTCTAGGTGTGCAACCCAACATCTGTAGAACCTAGAAGGAACTTAGCCTGCACATGAGGTCTAAAAACTGACCTCATGGCTAGCATATCCTGCCTTGTGGCTGTACTCTTTAAATTATCCCCCCCCCCACACACACACACACTTTGTGTGCTTTCATCTTACCTGATGAAGAGTTTTGGGAAGTTCTAAAGCTTGCACACATTTGTGACTTTTTAGTGAACAGCCGGCATTCCTGGTTGACTGTCCTGCCAGAGGCCTTGCGTATTTGTTGGCTATGAACTCGGGTAATTTCTTGGTGCTGATGTGACCTCTGACTTCTCTACACTAATCATGCACAGTGATCAACCTGGGTTCTTGATGGTTCCCAGGTGGTAGAGTGACCTTTGACGCCTCACTTCTGACCTTTACTGTGGAATAGGGCACCAACAGATGACTTGCATCATATAGCAATAGTCCTGTCTTCTTTTAACAAAGAGACTTTGAATAAATGTTCTGAGGGCCAGTTAAAATAAATTCATCTGCTTTAGGACAGCTTTTTAAAAGGCCTCTGTATACACGAATTGTGATGTGATGATACCTGTCATTTCAATTTGTGCTGTTTGAAATTAATGACTGCATACATTTTAGCACAGCTGGATGGCCTATTTTGCTCAGCATCTTGTTTCCAAGCAAGATGGGATAAATGCTAATAAATGAAGCAGAAGCCAATAATGTCAATGCGCCATTGCCTGAGGGCTTCTCTTAGCTCTGAGAAGTACAAAACTCAAAGACAGCCATGGATAAGGATTCATGAAATGATTCGTTTGAAGGCAAATAGGAGGCCACTAGAGGTTTGCTGGTGCACTGGGATTTTGTGTTTATCTATAAATATGACATTAAGCACAGAAGCTGTCAACACATGACAACGGCCACAACCAAGGAAATGGCTTTGACCGGCCAGCTAAACCTGGTAAGGGTGGCCAGTGCATCTCAAACCCTGGCTACGTTAGGGAATTCTCCTGCATGCAAAGACAGGCTCTGGCAGATTGAGCGGACAATATGAATAGTTCATTTAATGGTCAAGAAGACGGTTTCTATATGTGCTAAAGAGGGAAATGAGAGGCAGGTGGGACTCATCAGCCTGGGAAGCCAGCCTATCTAGAAGAAAGAAACCTCTGATCCGAAACCTCCGTTGCCTTGTAGGATAGCATCAGGAGAAGAAAAAGCTAGGGAGTAAACATTACACAAATCCTGAGTGGAGTCCTTAAGACAGTTGGATGGCGCCTTGTATGCCTCCTTCTGGCAACTCCTGTCACCAAGCTGGTGCCAAACGCATTGCTCTGCTTTCCTTTGGACCACATCATCAAGGCTAAGATGGGGGTGTTGTCGTCTGGGAAGCTCAGGACCTCCATACACACTGCCCAGGTTTGCTCCCCGGAGAGGACACATTAGTGCTGCTAACACGGCGGTTTGCCTTCACTCCTGGAAGTGAACTCCAATGTTTCTTGAGACAGATGAGTGCCAACAACAACAAGCAGCAGGTGCAAGCCCAACATGAAACCACTCCAACAAATATTCAAAGTTCACTGCACCCAGGAGGCAACTAGAACCCAAAGATGCTGAAAGCCTTTTTGGAGCACACAAGAAGCTCTTTTTAATTCTTTTCCCAACACTTGTCAATCTGACTTTTTGTTTCCTGCTTAAATTAAGCAGGGAGGTAGGGCAGAAGAATTTCCAGAACTATTTCCAGCTGTGAATAGAGGCATTCTCCTTTCCAGAACTATCTCAGAGCATTTCCTTAGCCATTGTTAAATCCAGCTATTTTCCCATTTTCTCTATACCATCTCATTTTCTCTAGACCCATCAATAAGCCAGTTCTCCCTAACGAAAGGGAATCTGCCAAGGCAGTGGTTTCAACCAGTGTGCCATGGCACATGGGGATGCCTCGAATGATGGTCAGGGATGTTGTGGGCAATACTGGCTTCTGTCCTTCTTTCCTTCTCCCCTCCTCATCTGATTCCCTCTTGCATCTCTGCCTCCCAAAGGCTTGCACAGCTGTTTTTGCAGCAGCCCTGGCTACAATTTCCCCAGGTGAATGGTGCCTTTGGGGCTGGCCAGGGGTTGCTTCCCAGGCCCCTGTGGGGTAGTGTGAAGAGGCACCTCTCTTTGGGGCTGGGGGGCAGCTCAGAGACCAGGGGTGGCAGCTGCCCAGAAGACTCCCAAGGAAAGGAGATAAGAGAGGAGGCTGAAGAAACACTCCACAAGGGAGGGTTCAAAAAGGGGGGGATGGGCTGCCAGCTGTGATATAACTGGGCTCCTGAGCCCCACAGGGGTGCCACAGAAGGAATGTAGTTGGTCAAGGGAAAACCTCTGTGCCAAGGTAAACAAATAAGACCCCCAAATAGCTTCAAAATTACCTAAGAAGTCCCAATTACCTAAGTCCAAAATTACCTTCTCCGGACAATGTTAAAGGACTTTAGTTCATTCTGAAGCTGCATTTTGGTCTTTGGTCCTTGAGTGACACAATATTTTTCATTAGACTCGGACAATGAAGAAGGGGGTGCCTGTTTCATTTTGAGAAGAATCCCTAGCTGTTTTTCCATTTTCTTTGGTAGAGAGATGATCATTGCATAAAGAAAATTATTAAGAAACCCAGGATTTTAGTATAGTCATGATTGAGCAAAAGCATGTCCCCCTAGACAGTAGCAAAGACATGAGTTTATGTGCTCTCTAACACAGGTTTAATTCCATGCAAAACAACTTGTCTTTTCCTGAGCATGTGAACTAGGGATATGAGAATCCTTATGTCACTGCCCTGCATGTAGCCCAGATTTCCCTTCTTTGTCCAATCCCACATCCAAAAAGTAGGATTCTTTTCCTGTATGTTCAGGGTGTTTCTTTTTGCACAAAATGTTATACATTGCTTTTGAGCTGTTCTTCACACTTAGATTTAGTATTAAAAGATTTCCCAAGACTATGAAAGTTACACAAAAACAGTTTAATGATATACACATATTCAGGCAGCTAAAATAATTCAGCAAAGGGGAAGCCATCAATACTCCATACTAATTGTAAGCATCTTTATGACACTTTCATTACACATGGAATGAAACATTCAGTTTCTTTTGTTAAGTAGATAGCCTGGCATATTCAATGTTGTTGGGAGAATAGACCTTTGCATAACTAAAGAATTGGCCAAGTATACGTGATTTGTTTCCATAGTAGCTAATGGTCAGATATTTCGTTTGGAAGCAAAAATGTCAGCATCACACACATTACATCAGTACATAATGAATAAAAAATCCCTTCTTTTGTGGAGCCAAGAATCACTCGTTAATTTAACATGAAAACTGATGGAACATGTAAGACCATGTGTGTGTCCTAGGGCAGAATTGGGGCTGCTGGCGTACCTGCAATTTATGCATAAATGGAAAATTGGATTTTTTTTCGAACAAATTTTTTTAAAAAAATTCTTGCTCATGCAAATGCATATGAAATCCACTATTAGTATATCAATATTGTGTTTGGGGTGGTATGGTATTATGGCTGATAAAACATAGGTTACATCAGCCCTGCAAAGTAGTTCATTGCTATCCTGATATCATGGGCTGAGAGAGTAGTGTATAACAAACCTGTGTCAAAGGCTCAAATCCTTTTTGCTGTTGTTACTATAAGCTATAAGTATATAACTGCCGCAAATGCTCTTAGAGTACTTTGCTTGCTTTTTAACTCTTTTTTTACTCTTGAATTTATCCAATTACAGTCGTACCTTGGAAGTCGAACGGAATCCATTCTGGAAGTCTGTTAGACTTCCAAAATGTTCAGAAACCAAAGTGCGGCTTCTGATTGGCTGCAGGAAGCTCCTGCAGCCAATCAGAAGCTGCGGAAGCCCCTTCGGACATTCAGCTTCCAAAAATAGTTAGCAAACCGAAACAGTCACTTCCAGGTTTGCAGCGTTTGGGAGCCAAAATGTTCGAAGGTAAGCTGTTTGAAAACCAAGGTATGACTGTATATGTTTCTGAATATTGGTTGCTGTCAATCTTAAACCTCTTTTGACACCCCACCCTGAATGTCACACTACTACTACTACTAAAATTTATATACTGCCCTCCATCCAAAGATCTCAGAGTAGCTCACAAGATTCATACAGGATGGAAGCACAAAATAAAGAGAAAACAAAATGAAACAATAATCCCCACCTCCCACACACTTAAAAGGCTGTAGAATCCAAATTAGCCAAAGACCTCGCTGAAGAGAAATGTTTTCACTTGGTACCTAAAGATGCACAATGAAGGCGCAAGATGAACCTCCCTGGGAAGAGCATTCGACAAACAAGGAGCCACTGCAGAAAAGGCCCCTTCTCGTGTTGCCACCCTCTGAGCCTCTCATGAAGGCAGCACAGAAGAAAGTGCCTCAGGTGATGATCACAGGGTTCAGGTCAGTTTACATGGGGAGAGGCAGTCCTTGAGGTATTGCAGTCCTGAGCCGTTTGGCTTTATTGATCAAAACCAGCCTAAGATCAACCCATGAAAGACCTGCAGTAGCCAAACAGTTCATGAAACATTGATTCTCTGCCTGGTTTATGGTTGGCATTGGGGGAAAGCAGGGCTCTTGGGTCTTTAATAGTCATGTGGCAGGCAGATATTCAACAGGTTGGCTAGTATGGAGAAATTATGGGGAAAGCCTCACTTGTTAATAATCTTTCTGTCTGACAACTTAATAATTGTTGGGCCTTGCACCCTGCCTGCAAAAGAGGATGCAAACTTGCAAATGACAACCATATCAGCTGTGAGTCCTGGAAGACCTGCTCCCTGCCTTGCATGCCTTTTCCACCTGAACTGGAAGGGCAAGGCCCTGACTGACTCCCGCTAAAAAAGGTGAGGCAGTGGAACAGATTCTTAGGTTGGGTGTTGTTTAGGGGTTTTGTTGCAGGGGTCTGTTGCTGTTATTATTGCCCTACTTGTTTAAAATGTATTACCGTAAATTGTGTTTAACTGCTTTTTAACTCGTGTCACTTTGAAATTTTGGGTTTTGTTGTTTTATAATGGAGAACTGAACCAGTGCAAGGAAATAGATGCCTCTTTTAAGTAATTTTTAAGTAATCATTTTAAAGCTAATATTAAAGTATCATTTAACATCTAACTTGAAAATCCTAGTTTCTACTGTAAGTACATTTTAATTAATAACCTATGTTTAAATTTTAAATTTAAGTTTCCTGGTCTGTCCGACCCATGCCTGAACTCAGGCTCCTGTTATACTGAATGTTTTTATATCGGAATACACATGCAAATTTAAAGGAAGTGGCAGAAATGAATAGACAGGTGCCTTCACTGTGTACAGTGGTGCCTCGCAAGATGAAATTAATTCGTTCTGCAAGTTTTTTCGTATTGCGATTTTTTCGTCTTGCGAAGCACGGACTTTGGAAAAGCTTCAAAAATCACCAAAGTCTTCAAAAACCTCAAAAAAGGCTACCACACCACATGCTATGAGTTGCTCCTCGAAGTGAATGCACGGTTTTAAGAAAAAGGAAACAAACTTGCAAGACAAAGGAAACAAACTTGCAAGACGTTTTCATCTTGTGAAGCAAGCCCATAGGGAAATCCGTCTTGCGAAGCAACTCAAAAAATGAAAAACTCTTTCGTTTTGCGAGTTTTTCATCTTACGAGGCATTCGTCTTCCGAGGTACCACTGTATGTAGTGGGGATTCTACCTGTGGAAATAAAGGAAGAACTGTAAAACCAGACATTTTGCAGGCATTCTCTGCCAAATCTGAATGACCAAAGACTGTCAGTCCCAGACAAAACTCTTAAGTGAAGAAGCAACCTACTATTCTGTTCTGGAATCAGCTTCAAATGTCAGTTCAACACTTCAAGCTGTGAAATTGCATTGGCACATAGTCATTGTGCTCCATCCTAAACACATATTTGCCAAAATAGCTACTCAGATGATGAGGCTGCTAGAGCTTTTAATCATTGCTACACCCTGCTCCTTGGGTTTTTCCATTTTCAGTAAAGAAAATAGGTCAAGCTATTATAACCCTAGCTGCCACAAATATTATTTCTTAAAATAGTCAATATCCCAAATAAAGCTTAACTGTTACACTGTTAATTTTAAGAGCCTCCAGTTATCAATAAATCTAAAGCAAAAGAAAAGAAAATCCACAAATAATTCTGTGGGCCAAAAAGTAGCCAACTCCTAAAAGCCTCATTTGTGATCTCAAATTGCAGCCTAAAAAAAACCATGTATGAAAAGGTAGCCAAATAACGATTGCAATTGTTTACAAAATTATACTACATTATGAAATGTTCGTGGTAATATAATGGACGAAGAGGAACTGGGATATGTAATGTAAAAGTAAAACCACTAGACATCACATAGATTTATTTAAATGACTAGACGAAATTATAATAATCATTTCATTGTACGTGTGCATTAATTATGTCCTAAATGCAACATCTGTGCCAGATACCAAATTGTCATTTGGAACAGTAGCTACCTGTTGGCAACATTTTGACAAGGCACTCAAAGAAACATAAACAAAGACAAAGTCCTCCTGTGTTTGTTGGATCTGTCCTTGAGATTTCACCTCCAAGGAAAATCTGGTGCTGATGTGTTTGAGCTATGGTGTAACTGAGGCCCACTTGCATGAGTGAAAACAATTTTGAGAGAGCCAAAATTGGGCAAAATAACTATTCAGTTTCATGCCTTGGTCAAGTAAGGAGCAGAATTTTAATTCAGTTGACGATTCTTAAAGCAGGCTCATCTACTTTCTTGACTCTCTCTCTGTCAGCTTTTACAAAATTGTGGAACAAAAATGGTACCAGCCATTATTTAGCTGTGTCACAGATGATGAGGCTTTAGAATGTCATCCTGTATAGTCCAGCTATGGCATGTTTGGTATATAGGAACACATTTAATAGATTGTCAGATGCATGGTATGAAATGTAAAGAACATTATGATGCTTTGAAGGTGTGGGTTTTTTCCTCAGTTCTTCTGCTAGATAAAGGTTCTAGAAAACCTAAAATTTATCATTTACCTCTGTTAAGTTCCACAATGAAGAGCCAGTCAAGAGGCTATACTGGCCTTAGGCACAGGTCAAGTCATGTTTTGCTACACACTAGCTGCAATTCATTATGTGAGTTGTGGCCATCCCTGTTAGCTTCCCTGTCCCCACCACTAAATGCCACTGATACATATTGTGAGTACTTATGATAGGAGGTTGCCTTATATTGAGTCAGACCATTTGTCCATCTAATTCAGTATTGTCTACACTGACTGACAACAACTTTCCAATGTCTCAGACCAAATCTCTCCCAGCCCTAAGTAGAGATTCTGGAGATTCTCTGAGCTATTGCCCCGAGTGTCCTGACTTTCCTGTGAGGTCTCCTCGGAAAAGTGTGATGGTTCCTTCATCCATCAGAGAAGAGATGGAGCTTTTCACCTATCCTGCAAAATTCATTCCAGGGTAGTCATCAATAGGCAATGTTTTAATTATCTTGGTTGCAGATCTTACTTTGAAAGACTCACTCCTATGATTGAAAATAGATTTTATTGCAGGGAGCCTGGAACAATCACTTACAGTCGTTTCTCCCACTGTGACCTTAACTACCCTGGCTTTGCTTGGCTCTTCTCTTTCTGTAGAAAGGATTTCCAATTCTTGATTTGTCCTGTATCCTTCCTGGATGGGGGCCTCTCAGACTGCAAAGGAAAATTATCCTAGGCACACTGAGAGGCTCAGTTCTCTTTCCAACACTTCACTGTTTCCTTTACCTTATTCCTTCTTGGGTTTTTCCTTAAGTTATCATCATGAATTCAAGCACACTCCCTGGTTTGGATCTTCCTTATCTAAGGAACACTTGTCTAGGGACTCCCAACTAGCAGACTGCTCCATGTTCTAACATGATACTTTGGCAACGAACCTGTGTGATGAAGTAGAAATGAACCTTTGTGATGAAGCTGCTTCACTTCTTAAACAGGCAATAGCAGTACAATCATATAGTCATAGTAATGATATCAAATTCATCCATCTGCCTGAAAGATGGGTTTTCAGCTAGTGTTGAAAAATAGACAAAGACAGTACTAACTATAAGTTAGAGGGGAATGTCTGATAATCAACAAGAATCAACAGTCAATGCGCCACTAGTGAAAAGGTCCTTATCATGTGATTTATCATGTGATCTAAGTCTCCTGATATGTACATCATGGCCAGATCTTGAGTTGGGAGGCAATTTGCAGCAGCAAACATTTCTTGTCACACTTTGCTGGTCCTCATACTTGTCCTGAGTATTAGGTCCATGCAGGGAGAAGCATTCTTTCCAATTAGGCATCAGTCTGCTGAAAAGCGATTCACTGGAATATGTATTGCAAGTTCTAAAACAACTACATTGGTGTGTGTGGTCCATATTGGAGTACAATTCAGAGCACTAGATTTAAGATCCTAAATGCCTTGGAGCTCTCTAGACAAAGGAATGACACTTCTTTTCTTATCAGTGGCTGCAATCTCCTGGGTGATGCAAATGCTGTTAGGCAGTTGAATGTGCATGCGTACTCCGTCCAATTTTCTCCCTCCCTGGGTGCTGGCAACCCATGCTATGCCACTGTGCAGAATAAACATTATATGGCACTTGCCAAAGTGCAGATTCCACAGATTGAAGTGGTCAAATATGATACAAGGTGATAATCAGCTGGTGAAACTCTTTATGACATCGAGACGATCATGGTAACCTGATAATTAATGGCAGTTTATTCTGAATCAAAGACATAGCTATAGGAGGGAGCTGATAGTTACAGAATGCCTCAGGTGTGTGATCTCAAGCAAACAAATTTGCTTATTTCCCCCCTCTATGGATTAAATTTGCTTTTGAAAAATCAATTAATATAACCTAATAAAATAATTGGAACATTAATAACAGGAGTATTTCCTTCTTAAGGGATACTCATACTAAAATTAATAGGGTGGATTATCTCCTTCTTTGGAAGTTCTATGACTTTAAAAAGATGTGCCAATTGAAATAGGGAATTGATTTAAAACTTATATTTAAAACATTTTGTTTATCATTTTTTAAAAAAAATCACTAAAGCAAAAGACCAATTTTGAATGGGTTAATAAAAATGAAAATAGTACCTTTTACTACAGCATTGAGCTTTGTTAGGCAAGATAATTTCCAGGTTAGCTCTACTGAAAGTATAATTTTTTCCAAAGAAAATATTTTTACTTCAACAATTCTTTAGTAGTTTGCAAAAATGCCCAGGCTTATGTTTCCTTCAGATATAGTAACTGTGTTCCAGCTACATGAATTAGCAGATTTTTTTGCTTGTACCGAACATTTTCTAGAAATTGGAAGGACTGGAATATATAAGGCCTGTAGATGAAAATACCAATAGTGTTGGATCATAATAGTATATGATAATGGTATCTATCCATGAAATGTCTTGATTTACCCAACGCTATCTGGGAAAAGTTGATAGAGTAGAGCTGAACATTATTGAGACCATCGGGTTTCATTAATATGTGAAATAAAGTTTTGCCATGTGATTGAAAATGAATATCCGTATTTTTGTTTTGACAGTAATTTTGATCCTTGAGCAAAAGACAAAGAAAAAGCAATTAGCCACTTCTGGTCTATTGTTGTTGTTGTTTAGTCGTTTATTCGTGTCTGACTATTCGTGACCCATGGACCAGAGCATGCCAGGCACTCCTGTCTTCCACTGCTTCCCGCAGTTTGGTCAAACTCATGCTGGTAGTTTCGAGAACACTGTCCAACCATCTCATCCTGTGTCGTCCCCTTCTCCTTGTGCCCTCAGTCTTTCCCAACATCAGGGTCTTTTCCAGGGATTCTTCTCTTCTCATGAGGTGGCCAAAGTATTGGAGCCTCAGCTTCAGGATCTGTCCTTCCAGTGAGTATTGAGGGCTGATTTCCTTAAGAATGGATACTTCTTCTTGAAGTTCTTGGGACTCTCAAGAGTCTCCTCCAGCACCATAATTCAAAAGCATCAATTCTTCCGCGATCAGCCTTCTGGTCTATAGCATCATGGTAAAGCCTTGAAGATTGGTTGCTGAGGATGGCAAGGGGCTAGGTTGCCTTGAGATTAGTCAGTTTCAGATGTCCCCTTTTGGTGTCCCGAGTCTGGTGTCAGGATTCCAGCAAAGCCCAGGCTTATAGAAAGGATGGGTATCATGCTGCTGACAACAAGCGAAACCATTGCCCTATCCAAGCTGTGCTGATGTGAGATTCAGTTAAAAACATCTGGAGGGCACCAGGCTGAAATAAGGGCTCATTCAGTACTTCAGGTCACAATGGCTCTCCCACCTGCATAAATGTTCACAGTAATAATAAATTTGAGTTGCATAGTGGAAAATGCAGAAACCATAGAAACAAGCACTTCTTTGAAGGAAGATGTCTAGATTCTATGCAACAAGTAAGTAACCACAGTATGTTTTTAGTGCTTGAAATTCATCTGGAAAAACTTTGTGTTTTCTTCTGTTAGGTAATGCCATACCTAGAGAAGCATGACATTACCTAATCCTGATGTAACATATTTTACTTTGCCTACTATATATTAGAATTCCAGCTTACAGTTGTTTAACAAGGTCATCAAATTTTTCAATATCTAGAGAGGAGTGGGGTATTTTTTTTTCGTAGTCCAAAGAAGTTGTTTTGTCATTCTGTTTTGATGAAGGATTTCCCCACCTTGAAAATGACCCACTCCTAATGACTCACTCCTAAAAGGGCCCACAGTGGGTCTTGAAGTGGGGGCTCACTTGAAGGATGTCAGTTAGGATCTATGGTCTGCAGCACCACTTCACACTGATTATAGTATGGAGGTCAGACCAAGCAAAGAAGCTAGTTGGTTAGATCTAGTTAGGTGTTAGTACTTAATCTCTATAAAATGGGAATGGGGAACCTGTGGCCATCTAGATGCTGAACAACAGCTTCCATTTTTCCTGACCATTGATCATCCTGCCTGAGGCTGGTGGGAGTTGCAATCCAATGACATCTGGAGAGTAGCAGGTTATCCCTGCTATAAAAGCTACCTGATCAGGCTTGGTCACTGGTCTGAGCAATTATAATGGAAAATGTAGGCATGATGCAGCTGAAACTAAGCACGTTTTAAAGTTTCTTTGCTTTCAATAAGAAATGCTTCAGTTGACATGTAATGGCCTGGAAAGATGAGACCAAAAAGTCAAGAAATGTATCCCCCCCACCAAAGAAACCCAAGCATTTCTAAAACAAGTTACTTATTTAAAGCTTAGTTTACAATCACATATAGGAAATGAAAGAACCATACCAGGAGACCTTGACAAGTTGTCTGTACTCATCAGGAACAGGAAATAGTAGGATACAATTTTGGAAAGAGAAAGCTGCTTCAAAAATAATGAGAAATGTTATTCAAAAAGCATATGTTCTTTATAACATGCGAGCAATAAACTTGTGAAGATCTAGGATGCAAATGTATTATTGTCCAATTCATAGCCTTGATTAAAATTTTATCTAGTTTCTGGAACATGGGTACAAGGACATGCAATCTGCAACACTCCAAAGCCTGATTACCACCCACCAGAATTTTTTAAGAGAACTTGCTGACATGTAGGAGCCAGTCTTCTTTCTTTTTTTTCTTTTTTTAAGGAATTTAATAATATTATCCTAAGTGGCATTTTCCCCAGAAAACATTAGAATATAATTGTCCTAGTGTTCAAGAAAGGAAACATAATGAATCTAGCTGGATACGCCCCAGTGATTCTTATATGCATTCCTGGATAGGAATGGCAGAAGTATACACTGGAAACAGAAAACTAACCTTTTAAAAAATTAAATAAATATCTAGAAATCTGTCCAGGGAAGCTGCTCAGTCTTGCAGTAGGCATTTTGAACACATATTCCTAGTATCATAACGATTATACTTAGGCTTTTTAGATGTTTGGAAGGACTCTTAATCTTCCTCTTCCTAAATGTACACTGGTGGAAAAGCAGGGTTTTTCCTCTAGATTGTCAGAGAGCTTAAAGAGGTAATTGGTCACCAAAAAACAAAAAAAAAAAACTTCTTTTCCCCAGAAGCAATGATATATTCCAGTACAACTGGTACCCATGGCATCATTTGTGGTGATGGAATAAAATCAAACTCTGCCTGCCCTGAACCCCTGTGCAGTTTTAGTATTTATATAACTTATAAATTGGATGGCCCCCCTCTGCTATAGGAGATAAATGCCCTTGCCGAGAATTTTTTAACAGATAATTGTTAGAGCAAATAAGGACAAAGAAACAAGCATAGGATAAAACATCTGAATAAAATACAAGATTCACAGCCCTTGCTGTGAATCAGAGCCACCGAATTCTTACCATACTAACTGACCACCTTTTCATGCATTTTTAATGGGAAAGTACCTTTTAATTGTGCTTCCAGTTTTAGCTATTTGCAATCAATTCATTTGTGGTGAAACATTCATTCACATAGAGGTAAAGCATATGTTCTGGCATTCCTTGGAGCCCTACTACTGATTAGAAGGGGAATGGGGAAAATGCTATCTGCACAGGAAGGTGCTGTTTTTCTTTAAACAAGTGGTAGAAACAGACAGATGTTTCACAAATTAGTGTTGACTGTCACTCTGTGAAAATTTGAACACCAGGGAGCTGCTGTCTGGTATGTAATTAAGATTCCATTAAGCATCTGAATTTCATCCAATAAAATAACAATGAACCAAATCAGGAAATTAGTATTTTAAAGAAATGCTGAGTTTACTGTGCTAAGTAATAATTGATGGCAAGAAAAATAAATGTTCACGTGTGGCATTAAAATTATCAAGCAAGGCAAGGTTATTTATTCCACTTTTATACGTGTGGTTATAGACTAAGGTTTCAAAGATTTAACAACTCAGATGCTTCCCCCCATACACAAACACATTAATTTAATATCTCTGGCACTAGGAGAATTTTGTGACCTTAACATAGTTTGTAAATTGTCCAATTATCAGAAAGGACTGGGGTTTAAATGATATGAATACCGGGAAATCCAGCTATTATGTGTTATAAAACATAATGGAACAACCCCCTTTGAAGAACTCTTCCTGAGTCTTATAACATCAATAACAAAACCCCACATAGTGTGGTATTGCCCTCTGAAATTGCAACGTAAGCAACCTTTCATTCCTGTATTTTAATTTGAGCAGCAGAGCAACCCAAAGTGGAGAAATCTACCAGGGGACAGATATTCACTGGCAATCGGCCTGCACAAACTCCACTACATCCAAAACCCTTTTGGTGATGGGTGGGAGGGCATTGCCAGGAAAAAGAAAATAATTGCAGCAGCAGGAGACCAGACATGTCCATGATATCCACAGGGTTCCTGCCCAACACAATCAATCTGGACACAGCTTCCAGCATGAATGGCCATGCCACCCACTATACATAATGAGAGGCCCATCAGTGGAGGTACCTGTTCCTATGCCACACAACATATTGTATGGCACAATGGGGCCAAGGAGATACTCATTTGAGTTCAAGGCTCTGTCGAAAACATCCTTGAATGCCAACCAGAGGTAACCAGTTCCTGGAATTGTTCCATGTCAGCACCAATGATATCATTCCATTGCCTGTGGATCAAACCTGCCATGCAATGGTGGAAGCCAAGGATGCTGATCCTCTGAGCTGGACTCACATGCCACTTTCTCCTGCCTTCCTCTGTGGGAGCCCTCACCTCAATGGAAGCAAACTTTTTAATGATAAAACAACACTAGCTGATACAAGAGCACCTTCTCTTTGGCACACTACTTTGGGGCACTCTGCTTGCCCTCAGGATGGCTCCGTGGTCTTCAGAAGGGAACTTCATGGTGTTCTGGAACCATCTGAACATTGTGTTTGTGGCTAAGCAGGTGTGCCTTGCACCTCCACATTGCTCTGTCCACCACCTATTTCCTTGGGAAGCAAGCAAAGCATGTCACCAAACCACATTCTTCTGTTGCTGAAATTTATTAATAACAATAATGAGAGAAGTCTAAAGAAGGACTTTTTGTGTAAAAAGGAAAATTGAATTAATCTGAAACATTTGGGTTAGAAGACTGGGAAAATGTTGCCTAACAGAAAGTAGACCAGGTGGTTGTCATTCTAGAGTGAATATTTTAATTAATTTATATTATGTAACCGACAGACAGAAAATTGGAAGTCCTTTTTATTTTTCTTCTTCTTTTCTCTTTCTTCTATTTATTGGCTTTCCTTTGGAGTTTTCTTTTTTCTTTCTCTGTTTTTTGTTTTTATTTAGATCATTTCTCTTATTGTATTATGAAAAAAGCTTTAATAAAATCTTATTTTTGAAAAAAGAAAAGAAAAGAAATACTTTCTCCATGCCCCATACAGGCAGGTGGAATTGGTGGTGTCCTGGTCAGTTTCTGTGCATCTCTTACAGCTCCCTACTAAAAGAAGGACTTGTCCAGCACTCCAGGGACTAATGGCAAGACTCAAAATGAACAGTTGAACTACTTGTGGACCTGGGACACATGTTCTATCTGGTGACAGTGTGCCATGGAATGAAGTCACAGAGGAGCACAGTAGTTTGCAACAGGTCACACCAGTGGGTCTCTTTTTCTTTCCACTGGGACTTACTACATGTAAGCCCTCCCCTCTGTCCATATCCTGAGCCAACAAAGCTGTTATCGGCAAAAAATATGCTGAGTCACTCTTCCACCCTCTCTTGAGCCTGGAGAGCATCCAGGTCTTCCAATGGGACAGGGAAACCACTGAGGATCTCTGTGAGATGTTTGGCCATGCCAGTTGCGACATCCTCATGCTCCAGGCTCTGCACCAGTGTTTCTGCAGAGCAATGCATAAATGTGGTATTTATTTATTTATTTGTGTAGCTCATTGTTTGGAATGGCAACCAGTACCTAGTACCAGGGATAGGATCCTGTAACTCCATGGGTTGGGGTGGTGGAGGGCTGCACAGACAGCTGCTGAGAGGGGGCCTCTGTTCTCTTCTTGGCCCTCTATGCAAGGAGGAGGGTGTGGTTCATTGTGAGGTTGGCTATGGAGGAAAATGCTCTACCCATTCCTGGACTAACTTGGGGCACTAGTCATGCCCCTTCCTTTGTTGTATCATAGCACAGCTTGTTGCTGGGCACAGCTGTCCTTCATGCTGCTACAGAATTTCTGCTTCAGTCTGAAGCCAGACAAATGTTAGTAAAGCTCTGTTTCTCCCTCTCCCCCACCTATGAGCTATGTATGTGTATGAACAGCTATATAACTGGCTTTTAAGATAGCACATTATTAACTATTTCTTTCGGATCTTATTTACTGAGGAGCTGTAGGCCTCGCCAGGAGAATAGTATAGCAGTGTAGAAACTAAGAACTACGTCAGAAACCAGAAGCACTTGGATCAAGTCCTACAACCTGCTAGGTAACCTTAGGCAAGGCGTCATTCTCTAAGCCTCAGCTCCACATCTGTAATGTGCAATCGTAATATACTGACCTACTTTACAGCGCTGTTGTCACAATCTGAGCACTCAAACGTGCTGTAAGTACTTTTAAGATGCTGTTTACAGGCGGCTGCTCTGTTTTAAAATAGCTTTAAATGTCCAGAGTGAACAGAAGAACTGGGGAAGATATGAGTAGTTTTGAAAGGGAAACACTGGTAAAGGTGGTGCCATTTTTTAATAGCCTCAGATGGATTTATGGCTCAAATTTGGTGTAGATTAAGACAGGCACAGGAAGGCTTTCTTTTCTACACTGCCTATGCCAATCTCAGCATGGGTGGCCTCCCAGAAAGCTAATAAAACATGTTTTTGTACTGTAACACATCTCCTACCTATTATACAGCCGTGTGCAGTAAATGCACTGGGACATTATTGCAGGGGGAAAATTACATAGTCCTGCAAAATGTAGTCACTGGAGAACCTCTACAGTGTTACAGAGATGTAAAGTAACTGGAAGGCAAAGACAAATATTCCTTCTGATCTATTTGCTTTTGAGAGAATAAATATAAGTGGGTGCCAGAGACAAATGATTTTCCTGGCACACCAGAGTGGTGTTCCCCTCTCTGCCCTCACACAGCTCCTAAATTTGTTCTGGGGGTTCCCCCAACCCTTCGGAGCAGGTTTTGGGATGGTAACCAAAAGTGATCAAAATTTGTTCATAATCAACATAACATCCCATGTCCCAAAAGTGTAAGATACAATCTGGGCATTTAATATTTAGGAAGTCCTCACACATTCTTCTCTATGTGGTGTACCTCAGTCTTATTGTCTTATTCTGAGCAGAAGCATTTGGCCCAATGATTTTCTCCAATTTGGGTTGTGCATGAAAAAGCGGTTTCTGAAGACTGGTTTACTCTGGGGAGGGGTGATGATTTTCAAATCTTGCCTTTAAATAGGAGGTATTTAAATAAGATATATTCTTCTTTCTTCTCCTCCTCTCAACTACAAGGAAGAGCCTTGCTGGTGCTTCAAGCAAAGGCCTGGCTGCTTTAAGCATCTTAGATGCCTTCCTGAGACAGAATTGCACTAGGAGTCTTTCTCAGGTGTATTCTCGAGGGAGAAATATGGCTGTTTCCGTGGCCATGAATGGTCCTACAAAAGCTAGGGGAAGACAGTAGTGAATGGTAAGGGGGGAAATCTGACAATCAAAACTCAGAGATGAATGACAACACACAGGAACAAGAACTCTGTTTAGCTTATTGACTTCACCATCCGTCCTAGTAATCACCATGATTGGCATGCACTGGAAAAATTAGGCACTGTGATTAAAAACTGGACCTTTTCATCAAGACAGAAGTTCCCACCACTTTCTTACTCAAGTTCTGGATAATTCCCCAGGTTGCGAATGTAATGTTTGTTTGTTTTTTGAAAAATGGAGAGAAGTTTGCAGATTCTCTGATCTGCCTTGACACACCTTGTTAACAAAGGTGGGAACATGAGAGTCTGCCCCCAAATTGTTTGCATCTTTATTTGGTATACATATAGATGCCCAAAGCAAATATGCTGCATTTTCTTCTCCTTTGCCCCATATTCCCTCAAAATAACTTAGCATGAGTTCCCTATCTGTTTATGAACAGCATCGACGTTCTAGATGTCAACAATTCCGAAAGCTCCAAAACATCTTATTGTACAGGCAAATTAAGTGATGAAAGCTAAATGCACCAAAATTCAATATTTGATGAGGCGAACAGCTAATGTTACACCAATCCTGGTAGACCAGTTTGCCAATCCACATGGTGAGCCAATCATAATAAGCAAAAACCAGCCTTATACCAATATGCCAAGGTATACAGCAGAAGCTGTTACAAAGTTTCCATTCAATATTTTATATGACTCCTCACTGTCCTCTTTGCCCATATATAAATAAACTTTTTCCCCAAACACAAGGAACATTACATTCAAGCTATTGAATTGAGCAGGTACTTTCTCAGCTTTGGGAAGCAACATCTTGTGTTGCACCGACCTGTTAGAACTGTACCAGTGCCATCTGAGGCCTAAGAGTTGTTTTTAAATAAAAAATAAATAAAAAATCCCCACCTACTCTTAATTAAACTGTAGATCTACCCTTGGAAGTTCGTGAGGAGTGCCACTGTAAAATTCCGTATTTACTTACCGCTTCTTATTTGCATTTGTTACAGTAGTCATATAACCAAGCTCAAGGATTCACTCTACACCAGACTTCCTCAACCTTGGCCCTCCAGATGTTTTTGGCCTACAATTCCCATGATCCCTAGCTAGCAGGACCAGTGGTCAGGGGTGATGGGAACTGTAGTCTCAAAACATCTGGAGGGCCGAGGTTGAGGAAGCCTGCTCTACATTGACATTTTGTAAATGACCATTTAATTTACAGAGTCTGAACTAGTTCATCGAACGCACTGACGGACAGGTCTATGGATGCAGATGTAGAAAGGCAAGCTATAAATACCAAATGAAATGAAGGAGCAATACTGAAATGTTGATCGATGGAAGTATTTTACTATGTCTTTCTACTCTCTAGCTGTCCTTTTTCAGCAATATTTTTCTGAGCTCCCTTCCAGTGAAAAACCCACCTTCTGATGGTCTTGCAACCATTTGCTGCTACATATTCAGTGCTTCCAGACAGAGGCTTAGTGTTGCAAATGGCTTGTTGATATATCACAAATGGCACATTGGAAACAGGTGTGACTGTCCTTACCTTCCAAGCAAGGCGGGGAACTTTTAAGCTGTCCATCTTACTTGCTAGGTTCTGGGATGCTCTCATGAGATCTTGCAGGGCTGTCCAAGTTCCCAGAAGATCTTGCGAGAACATCCAAGAGACCACAAGAGAGAGCCCAGCACAAAGGGAACTTTTAAGCTTTCCACCTTGTGTGCATTAATTTTCAGGATTTCAATCAGCTGGCTTTCAACTGAATAAAGTTGATATCATACAAGTTAATTGCACACAAAATGTGATCATATTGTACACTCAACTCGAAATAGTTGAGTGTGGATCGTGTTAACTCACCACTGTTCACCACGTTTCACCATTAAGTTGCCAGGCTCCACTGCTAGCCTTTCCCACTTGTGCAGAAGCATGTTCCTATTATTATTATTATTATTATTATTATTATTATTATTATTATTTAATTTTCATAGCATAGAAATAGTTCTGAGGGCCAGAACTGCCTGGAGGCTAAAAAAGCAATATATATATACATAATATAACATAAAATACAGTTCAGCTTTTTTATGTGTTGTTATAATGCTAACCATTCTGGTAAACCGCTCAGTTCTTAACTTTTTTCTTTTTCATATTTAGTTTAGGGGGAAAGTATATAAGGATGGATAGTAAAAGCGAATAAACTGAAAGGAAAGTATATCAAAGTGTGGGAGGGATTTATTTTACAAAACCACAATTATTGGGAACTTCTCCCCAGGAAAGCTAGAAAAATGTAATAAATCCAGTTTCAAATCCCACACCAGCATAAGGATCCATTTAGGAAGGTACATACCGTAGAAAACTACTAGGGCAAAATGTGTATGTACACTTAATTCAGAGCCTCTTTGAACTCAGTGAGATTTACTTCTGAGTAGACATGCATAGGATTATAGTGGTACCTCAGGTTCTGGAGATCCGTTCTTAACCTGTAACTGTTCTTAACCTGAGGTACCACTTTAGCTAATGGGGCCTCCCGCCACGCTGCCGTGGCGCGATTTCTGTTCTCATCCTGAAGCAAAGTTCTTAACCCGAGGTACTATTTCTGGGTTAGAGGAGTCTGTAACCTGAAGCGCCTGTAACCCGAGGTACCACTGTATGCTGTAAGTATCAGTATACTTTTTGATATACAAAGCCCTGAACAACTTAGACCCAGGATACCTTAAGGACGGTACAAGCTCTTATATCCTCTCTCTATTACTGAGACCATTCAGAGGAGTTCTGTTAGTTGAGGCTGATATCAGCAAATGCAAATGCTTGGGTTTAGGCTACAGCCCTCTTGCATGTTTACTTGAGAGCACAACCCTTGAACTCTCTGGGGATTGGTGCTGGTTTGCACAGCAAGTTTTGCACAGGGACTACCACAGGTCTATACATTCTTGAATCCAGATACTGGTATTCCTGTTGCAGACTGGCCATCCTTTGTACCTGACCTCTTATTGATGGTCAGATCTGATTTTCCATCAATGAGCAACTGTTGGTTGGATCCAAATGGGCCATTTCAGAAGGTCTTCTCTCTCTCCCTAATTAGAACTGATCATACCCACACAATTTGTTACGTTTTTGTCTTGGGTCATATTCACACTTAGCTTTCTTGGTCCATGTCCAAGAGCAATTTGGCTTTTCTTCAGAACTTTTTCAGCGGTAAAGAGCAGGTTTTTGTGGGGAAAGCGCAGGGGACAATGCTCAGACCTGTACCTAGAAACACAACACAAAAGGAAGTCTAGATTAACCCTTAGCATTACCAATTACTTAAACAGTATCACTTCCCTTATCCCTTCCTCCCTCCAGTTTTGGCCCTAGTTTTTTTAAGGTTAGGTTTGCACTTTCTTTACAGCAGTGCTATCAGGGTGTTAGAACTTTGATGTGTGTGTGTGTGTGTGTGTGTGTGTTTAAGACTTGTGAGTACATTATACATAGTTAAATACATGGTATACAGTCAGGGCATAAGCAGAAAAGGTTGCTGTTGTTTACAATTATTTTATTTTGGGGGGAAAGTAAACCTTAAAGGTGGCTAGTATAAAAAAAAGTACCTGGCTCTACCTTTCCGAAAATTGTCAACGTTAATCTCCTCTCTAGGAGCACCAGGTCTCCAGATTTAATTAGTACGTGAAAAAAACAACAACAACAAAAGGTATGGCCATTTTGATTTCTTAGCACAAGTTCATGGTAAGACTGGAGATTCAGATTTCATAATCTTGATTCAGGGCCCTGAATCTGAATCACTGAATGGGATCCGAACTGAATCTGAGGTGTGTGTGTGTAGGTGTGTGTGTGTGCTTGATCCCTAGTTATATCTGTGGGGCTGATACATGAACCTCAGACTGGCTTCTTATTGATCACCTCAGGAGGGCCTGCACAGTTTATAGAGTTTTTAAACTGGATCACATCAATGTCTTTGAGATGGTAGGTACACATACGCACATGCACACACATCTACATACATCCCCAAGATTGAGAACAGTGCAAACCCAGGGATATGAATCAGTTTTTGTTGTTGTTTGCAGTGGAAAGGAAGCTGAAAATAAAATATGGTTCCTGGATAGTCAGCCTACTGTACGTGGAAGATGGGGGAACTAAATGAAATCCATTCACAGTAGGTTAAAGTTGGCCACAGGAACAGCTGACATTGGAAGCTTACTAGAGAGATGATGTTGTTGGCAGTTTATTGACGGTTTCCCAAACAGCAGGGATAAACAGAGCACTAGGCTTTAATTTTAGGGTATATTTGCACCCTATTAAAGTAGAGACACCAAATGATGTCCATCTAAACTAATTCCTGGCAAACCTTTTTTTTAGAAAATAAATGTTGATGATAAAAGATCATTTAGAATGAAAAAGCTATACATTAGATTACCTATGTTATTACTCCAGGAAAGCAGCAAAATTCAAATGCCATGGAAATTCTGTATTTACTTGCACTACACAAGGATGTGATGTAAACAAAAAGGGTGTTCATGTGCATGTGTGTTCACACACTGTATTACTTGATAGCTCTTTTAATTTCACAAATCAGATTCTCTAGTCCACTCAAAAGTACTGCAAATGCAAACTGTGCTCTGAGTGAGTGGAAAATCCCAGTGATTCCCTCCACCTCCAAGATGGATAACCAGAAATCCCAGTGGGAGCTGGCAGATATCATAGCTGCATCCTTAAAATATTCTCAGTCTAAAACAACAAAAACAAAAACAACTTAGCACATACCGTATTGGCCCGAATATAAGCTGCACCTGAATATAAGCTGCACCTTTAAAATTCAAGGGGAGAGAGGGAAAAAATGCAATTCCCAAATATAAGCCGCTCCCTTAAAATTCTGCAGGCACTCACACCCATTCCGGTTTACCGTATGTCTGTTTCAGCAGTGATATCGCAAAAGCCAATTTTTGTAAGGTCACAAATTTAAGCCGTACTTTAACTTTTCATGGTCGGAATTGGGGGGGGGGGAGGAGTGAGGCTTATATTCAGGCTAATACGGTAATTTCACTATATACACACATACACACCCTTTCCATAAAAAGAAACGTTTTTAAACTGGTTTATAATTTGATCAACAGATCAAGAAAATACAAAATAAATAAGTGGGAAGGGGCTACAGTAATTGTTTTTTTAAAATTAGATTTACAAAACATTTCAACTGACAAAAATGGAGATAAACTGAACGGCTTGGCAGGCAGAATGGCTGCTATAAAGCAAATATATTTGCACAGGAGCAGAAGGCCATCGGAGAGCAGCGAGAAGCCACTCTTGGCAGGAACTTCTACACTGAAGGTCAGCTCCTGCATCTCAAGCAAATATAGCTCAGAGATTGGTGCAATATAAATGGGCAATGCCTATGTTAAGTGGGAGAGCAAGCTCACACGAGAGAAGGCAGTCCTTAAGCTATCCTGGTATCATTTAGCACAGCCACCCCTTTGGTCTCCAGATACTGTTGGGACTATCACCCCCCCCTCCAATCATCCATGGCCATCATGTCCAATGGTCAGGGTAGATGTGTAGTCCAACAACATCTGGGACAGTTCCCAGATGTTCATGGTGAGTTCCAGCACCTTTTTTTATATAAAAAAAATAGCACTGGCTAGCAGTTCGAAAGCACATCAAAGTGCAAGTAGATAAATAGGTACCGCTCCAGCAGTAAGGTAAACGCCGTTTCTGTGCGCTGCTCTGGTTCACCAGAAGCTGAACGCCGGCTCCCTTGGCCAATAATGTGAGATGAGTGCCGCAACCCCAGAGTCAGTCACAACTGGACCTAATGGTCAGGGGTCCCTTTACCTTTACCTTAAGAACATAAGAAGAATCTGCTGGATCAGGCCAATGGCCCATCTAGTCCAGCATCCTGTTCTCACAGTGGACAACCAGATGCCTGTCAAAAACCCACAAGCAGAGTTTGAGCACAAAAGCACATTTCCCTCCTGTGGTTTCAGGCAACTGATATTCAGAAGTACTGCTGCCTTCAGTTATGGAGGCAAAGCAGGGCTAGGAGCCATTGCTAGCTGTCTCCGCCATGAATTTGTCCAATCCTCTTTTAAAGCATCAAGGTTAGTGGCCACTGCCTCCTGTGAGAGTGAGTTCCATAGTTTAACTATGTGCTGCACAAAGAAGTCCTTACTTTTATCTGTGGCGATCACACAGGGTCCCCGGACATTTGACGGTCTATTGATCCCTGTGCCACCTCTGTGATTGCTTCCCCGCTGCCACCAAACCATTTCTCTTGGGTACACACAGAGTCCAGATAGTTGTTAACATTAAACCAAATAAACAAGTTTATTTTATAAGCATTAACAAGTTTATGGTTTCAGATAATTTTTCTTGTCAGTTTCTTAATCTTAGTTTCTTTACCAGCCTATACCTTCCTAATAACTTCTAACTGATTATCCCAACTGTCTATCTGACTCCTCTTAACAGATTCTCTCACTCTCTCACATCAAACTATCCCAACCCACAGGCTTATCCTCCCTGTCTCTTCTCTAACACCCGACTGACTCCTTAACAACACTAACTCTAACTCTAACTCCTCCCCTTAGGTTCCCACTTGCCAATCACTTTACACTCATTTAACCCTTTCCTTATGACCCAGCATGATGTCACACAGGAGGGCAAACGCCACATAATCTGGCCTGAATCTTCTAGCATTCAGCATCATTGGAGATCCATGGGCTCTAAAGTGATGACAGAAGGATAAAAACTTTTCTCTATCCTCTTACTTCACACCATGCATCATTTTTTTTTTTTAATAAATATTTATTAAAGTTTTTAAATATAAATGCACAAATAATAAACAGTCTTACTTCTATCACAAACATAATTTCATCGCTTCTTTGGGCTCCCTCACGTCTCCCGCTCCCATTTACATCGTTAAAAGTTTTTTCCAAACAAATTATCAACTTGTTTACAATCTCATGTCCACTCATTCAAATATAATCTAACACTTCTTCCAAGAAATTTTATATTTTCTTTAGTCTCACTTATCATCAAATTTCAAATCTAATTTAGTGGTGGCCAGTTTTTTATAATCTAGCATCCTTCTTAGGATTCAACCAAGTTACAATGTTTTTGTAGATACTTCTTGAATTTCTCCCAGTCTTCCTCCATCTTCTCTTCTCCCAGGTCACGGATTCTGCCAGTCATCTCGGCCAGTTGCATATAGTCCATCAGTTGCATCTGCCACTCTTCCAGTGTGGGTAGATCTTGAGTTTTCCAGTTTTTTGCGATAAGTATCCTTGCTGCCGTTGTTGCATACATGAAGAATGTTCGGTCCTTCTTTAACACCTTCTGGCCGACAATACCCAGAAGGAAGGCCTCTGGTTTCTTAGTAAAGGTATACTTAAATACCTTTTTCAGCTCATTATATATCATTTCCCAGAAGACCTTCACCTTAGGGCATGTCCACCAGAGGTGAAAGAATGTTCCTTCGTTTTCTTTACATTTCCAACATTTATTATCAGACGAATGGTATATTTTGGCAAGTTTAACTGGGGTCATGTACCATCTATATATCATTTTCATTACATTTTCCTTCAGAGCATTGCATGCGGTGAAGTTCAGCCCAGTGGTCCACAACCTTTCCCAGTCCTCAAACATAATGTTATGCCCAATGTCCTGTGCCCATTTTATCATAGCCGATTTAACCATTTCGTCTTGTGTATTCCATTTTAACAGCAAGTTATACATTCTAGATAATACCTTAGTCTTTGGTTCTAACAATTCAGTTTCTAACTTCGATTTCTCCACCTGGAACCCTAACTTTTTATCATTTTTGAAAACTTCTTTAATTTTTGAAAACTTCTTTAATCTGAGCATAGTGTAACCAGTCTCGCACCTTATCCTTCATTTTCTCTAAACTCTGCAATTTCCAATTGTCTCCATCTTTTTCTAATATTTCCCAATATTTTGGCCATTTAGTCTCCATATTGGGTCTTTTTAGGGCCTTAGCCTCCAGAGGTGAGAGCCACCTTGGAGTTTTATTTTCCAGTAAGTCTTTGTATTTTGTCCAGACGTTAAACACTGCTTTCCTGACAATATGGTTCTTAAAGGCCTTATTGATCTTAACTTTATCATACCATAAGTATGCATGCCAACCAAAAGCATTGTTAAAACCTTCCAAGTCCAACACGTCAGTGTCTTCGAGAAGTAGCCAGTCTTTTAGCCAGCAAAAAGCTGCGGCTTCATAGTACAACTTTAAGTCTGGCAGGGCAAAGCCCCCTCTTTCTTTCGCATCTGTTAATATCTTAAACTTAATTCTGGGCTTTTTGCCCTGCCAGACAAATTTGGATATATCTTTCTGCCACTTCCGGAAGCACTCCGTTTTGTCCACAATCTGTAATGTTTGAAACAAAAACAACCATGCATCATTTTATACCTTTCTTTGATATCGCCTTTCCTCTAAAATAAATGTCCCCAAAACTGCAACCTTTCTTTATAGCGGAGTTGCTCCATCCCATTGATTATTTTGCTTGCTCCCTTTTTGAATCTTTCCCAACTCTGTGAGATCCTTTTTGAGCTGAGGTGACCAGAACTGTTCCAACTGCGTTTGCACCATAGATCTGTATAACAGTATTAAGATTGGCAGTTTTATTTTCAATTCATTTCCTAATTATCCCTAGCATGAAAAATGCCTTTTTCACAGATTTTGCACAAGAGGTTGACATCTTCACCGAGCTATCTACTAAGACCCCCAGGTCTTGTTCCTGGTCATTTACCACCAGTTCAGACCAGGGGAGCATATATGTGAAACTGAGAAAGAAAAAGAATTGTCCCCACATGCATCTTTTTTACACTTGTTTACATTGACGTTTCCATCAATGTAACATTTCCGAGCACAATTCAAAGTGCTGGTGCTGACCTTTAAAGCCCTAAATGGCCTCAGCCCAGTATATTTGAAGGAGTGTCTCCACCCCCATCGTTCAGCCCGGACATTGAGGTCCAGCACTGAGGGCCTTCTGGCGGTTCCCTCATTGTGAGAAGCGAAGTTTCAGGGAACCAGGCAGAGGGCCTTCTCGGTATTGGCCCCGCCCGGTGGAATACCCTCCCATCAGATGTCAAAGAAATAAACAACTATCTGACTTTTAGAAGACATCTGAAGGTAGCCCTGTTTAGGGAAGTTTTTAATATTGGATGAATTATTGTATTTTAATCTTTTGTTGGAAGCCGCCCAGAGTGGCTGGGGAAACCCAGCCAGATGGGTGGGGTATAAATAATTTTATTATTATTAATATTAATATTAATATTAATATTAATATTAATATTAATATTAATATTAATATTAATATTGAATTGCTTTTGTCATTTTGTCACCCATTCACTCAGTTTGGAGATGTATTTTTGGAATACAGTCTCTTTTTGTTTTAACAACCCTGACCCATCAGAAAACCTGGCCACCTTGCTGCTCAGTCCTAATTCTAAATCTTTTATGAACAAGTTAAAAATCACGGGTCCCAAAAATGATCCTTGGGAGACTACATTCGGAAGACTGTCCATTTATTCCTATTCTTTGCTTTCTCCACTTTAACCACTTTGTGACCCACCAATCCATGCCAGTCAGATTCCTATGAAAATGATGCAATATAGCATTGTTTCCATGGTGATCTGGCACAGGAAGTGGAACGGTTTTCAGAGGTGTTTCTGTCTGTGGTCAACAGCAGCTTAGTCCAGCTTTACTTATAAGAAAGAAGGTACAGTCTTACAAATGCATTTGCTCTCAATAGAGAGCACCAGTCAACAGTTTGGCATCAGTCTTCTGAATCCACTGAAGTTTCTGGAGACTTTTCAAAGGGAGTTTTATGGAAAGAGCATTGCAGTCTAATTGTGATGCAAGTACAGCACATGTCAGCATGGTCAGATCTCTGATTTCTTAAGGAATATGGATAAGTGGTCCACAGTTGGGCAAAGGCACTCCTGGCCATGCCCATCACCTGAACATCTTGGTTCAAATCCCAAGATAATCTAGTACATAACTGAGCTGGTTTGAACCCAGATGTAACCCTCTTCTAACCACTGGATCACACTGGCTCCTGCGAGTCTCACCATTCCAGATAAGCTGCCAAACTGGATGACAAGAAAATGTTTGTAAATTCAGCCACAGTTAATAGGTTTGAGTATATTCCATCCAACTGCTGTCTTTCCATAATAAATGCTGCTGTATGGGGTAATTTGTGGGCAGTGTTTTCAAACTATGTGGTTTTAATATTAGGGCATATTGTTTAATTGTTCTGTTTGCAATAAATAAATGTTCCCTGCAATAGGAGGATGTTTGGAAGATGTCCCCACTCCTTTCTGGTGTCCTCGTATCGTACTCACACCCACCAGCAGTTTTGAGGGACTGCACACCAAATACTGCACTAACATGAGCCTGAAGTATTGGACCAAAAGGTGACATGAACTAAGGGAAGCCAAGTCTTAGCAAGTTCACAGGCCCTACCAGAATGGGTTGGAGCCTGTATTGTCAAAAATGCAGTAATATTAGATGTTTTCCCATGGGTTTGGATTTTGAAAGCTTTCAGATTGTTGATTTTAAATGGATGGTGTGAACTTTCCCCATTCCAGTTTGGAATTGATCAAGTAAAACCAAATTATCTCAGGACTGGGGAGATGCTTGTAAAGACCTTTGATTTTGCCTTCCCCGGGGTCTCCTTGTGTTTCATTCCAGGAGCCAGGAGGCACATGAGGCATCAGTCCAGGTGGGGAGGCTTCATCCTGAGAAGGACATTGAGATTATCTGTTTTATTGCATTTTAAATATATTTTGAGTCTCTTTGAGATTTTGGCATAGTAGGTCTAAACAATCCAAAAATATATAAGTATCCTCCAGAAATAATAATAATAATAATAATAATAATAATAATAATAATAATAATAATTTATATATTTATTTATACCCCACCCACTCTGGGCGGTTTCCAACAAAATATTAAAATACAATAATTCATCAAATATTAAAAACCTCCCTAAACAGGGCTGCTAATAGTCCAATAGTTGCTTATTTATTTGACATCTGATGGGAGGGCGTTCCACAGGGTGGGCACCACTACCGAGAAGGCCCTTTGCCTGGTTCCCTGTAACTTGGCTTCTCACAATGAGGGAACCACTAGAAGGCCCTCAGTGCTGGACCTCAGTGTCCAGGCTGAACAATGGGGGTGGAGACGCTCCTTCAGGTATACTGGGCCGAGGCCATTTAGGGCTTTGAAGGTAAGCACCAGCACTTTGAATTGTGCTTGGAAACGTACTGGGACCCAATGTAGGTCTTTCAGGACCGGTGTTATGTGGTCTCAGCAGCCACTCCTAGTCACCATTCTAGCTGCTACATTCTGGATTAGTTGTAGTTTCCGGGTCACCTTCAAAGGTAGCCCCACATAGAGCGTATTGCAGTAGTCCAAGCGAGAATTAATTAGAGCATGCACCACTCTGGCGACACAGTCTGCGGGCAGGTAGGGTCTCAGCCTGTGTACCAGATGGAGCTGGTAGACAGCTACCCTGGACACAGAATTGACCTGTGCCTCCATGGACAGCTGTGAGTCCAAAATAACTCCCAGGCTGCGCACCTGGTCCTTAAGAGGCACAGTTACCCCATTCAGAACCAGGAAGTCCTCCACACCCACCCGCCCCCTGTCCCCCAAACTGCTAAGATACAAACTTCTAAGTATCTTCTCAATTAAGATGGAGGGCTTCAAACCATCTCAAACATACAGTGTATAAGGTGGACATATGCAACAAGTACTGTGATGGAAGAGGATTATGATGCATTTCCAAATCATCCATTCAGAGCTTTGTATGGTATGTAGTGAATTGTCTCAGAAAACTGAGAGCCTGATTTCCAACCTTCCCAATTTGTGGATTTCTCTTGTTCCAAAAGAAACCAGAGTTAGATTGGTCTCACAGTGCATCGTACAATTATACTATCATTCTATTTCCCAGCAACATAAAGAAAATGCATGAGGATCACATACGTTTTCAATAAACATAAGCTTCTATATTTATAAAACACACGGCAGTCACTCTCTTTGTGCTAAATTAGATTTCAGTACAAAATTTTCTCTCTTGGCAAGGAGCCCATGTTGCATTTTTGGAATGTCAAAGTGAATGAAAGAAGTTAAAAAGCTTTGTGGGATTAAGAAAGCACAGTGCAAAGGTGCTTTTGTGGTGTGCTTTAAACTTTGGCTGAGCCATTTAATATCCCACTGAAGACACACAAACACACACACACACACAGAGAGAGAGAGAGAGAGAGAAAGAAATCTAAGGAAAATTTGCTTTAAAACAAAAAATTATGAAATACATACTGCCCTAAGCCCAGTATAGTTATTTTGAAAAGGGGAGAGGGTTAAATGGCTATAATTGCACTAATTTTACTATTTATATCTAATACGTATGAAACCTTGGCCATATCCAGATGTTTTTGACTACAGCAGAAGCAGTTGCTTAGATTTTCTGTCCCTTTTCTCCTCAAAGAGGAGAATTAACAACAGCTTTGATAGAAAGTAGGAAATTATTTTTACAGAGGGGGACCATGCCTGAACTCCTAAGCACATGATTACTCTAACAGGACTTCTGAGCAAAAATGCATAGGCCTTGAATAGTGGTACTTGGAGGCAAAGAAAAGGAGGGATCTTTTGCCCCCTTACATAGCAGTAAACCCCACCGAACCAAACTGGACATATTGTACATGTGAGTAGACTTACATAGGGCTGTTCTGTAAATAGCATACAATGCCATAGTGGCAGTATTGTTGAAAGCGTGAAGCCTTGTAACTGAGCAGCAAGGTCCTTAACTAGTCTGGCATATTTTATGTGGGTAGAAAATCTATTGCATTTGAAAAACAAATATTGCTTTAATCACACATTACAGGTATTTTAACTGGCCTCTGAACAACACATCTGTTCCTATGGGCCACAGTGACGCAGCGTGTGGTGACATGTCACTTCTATTTATGTCAATCAGGTAGTTCACCTTACATTAGTAAGGCACAGTATTCAGCAGAGTAGATTATTATAGGGATAGATGCCTCTCTGTAAAGGCATTTAAATTAGGCATGTATAGATGCCTCTCTGTAGAGGCATTTAAGCAGTACAATATAGGCTTTGCATGCAAATTACCCTGGGTTCAGTCCCCGGTCATTTCCAGTCGAGAGGATCTCAAGTAGCAGAACTGAGAGACAAAATCTTTCTTTGAGACCGTGGAGAGCCATAGGCCACCAGAGGAGATTGTACTCCTGTATGTGGCAGGTGTATATGTTTAGTTCTGAAAGATGTCATCACTATATTCATCTTCAGAGTGCAGTAGAAAGCTTGTATAGATACTTCCTTTGAACTGCTTAGATGTTTCAGGACAAGGCTGGCAAGGTGAGGCAACTGTCTTAGGCAGCAGGATCCACAGGAGCAGCAGATCCTGAGGTAGATCTTTATTCCCCCTTGTTCCTGATGTACATCTTCACTCACCCCTTTTTACCCTGGCAGGAAGGGAGCGCCATTTGGGGGTACGCCTCAGGTGTCAAAATGTCTTGGGCTGGCCCTTTGAATACACATTCATGATGGTTTGTGCTCATTATATTATTAGACTGATTGTAAGTGATTCCAGTTTCAATACTGTTTGTGCTTGCAAATGTTTTGGGGTAGTCATAGTGCTTCATTTCCAATTAGTGCACATCCTGTAACTTCCAGCTGAAATCCTATAACTTTTCCTAGCATAGATGCTCTGGAGTTTTTGTCTTACTTTTGTGGCATGGTAGTCCCTCTGGACAGCATTAATGGGATAGCATTGCAGAAGCACCACAGATTAAAAGAGAAGAATAAATCCACTATTAATGCACAATTTTAGTGGTTTGTGGGTTTTATATTTAAATTGTATGTTGATAACTGCCCTGATATCTGTGGATGAAGGGTGGTGTAGAAATTTAATAATAATAATAATAATAATAATAATAATAATAATATGTCAAGAAAATGTTGCAGATTACACCTGCAATAAAACACCTGTCTGGGTGGACTCTCAGTTATCCAAAACAAAAATGCATTCCAAGAGTGACATTTTTTCTATCTTTTGGTGACTTCTCTTCCAGGAAAGTTGGAAAAGTTTCTAGATTAAAAGGTATGTGTGTGGATTTGGATTATAAAGCTGAAATAATTTCAGCCCACATATTCAAGCCTAATGGTGTGCCAAAGAGAGTAGTCTAGTCTTAAAGGATATAATCTGTTCAAGCCTCAGTTCACTAAGCAGACTTCTAATAAAATCTCTTTTTTTTGGTGGGGGAACACTTCTTGAAGTACTTTCTACTCATTATATATCAAAGAGGCAGGGGTGCCATCTCACCCTCAGGATTGTGGGTGCCTGCCACTGTCATGTGGATGTGCGATGTCAATGCGCAGGCCTGCATGTAGTGCATATGATGTCACACACACAACGTGCAACATCGCATCACATTTTGGGAGGGGTGCAGTGATCGGCAGTGGCAGATCCTCTTCCTCCTCCTCTCCACAGCCAGCAAGGCACCTTCTTCTGCGGGAAGAGGCTTAGACATGGAGGCAGAGAGAATCTGCCTCTGTGTCTGAGTCGCCATCTCCTGGAAAAGGGTGACTTGCTGGATGGCTGTAGAGGACAGAGCTGAACTGCCTCTTTCTCAGAGGCTGCACCGCAGAGGCTGGCTGGCTGCTTCTGTCTGGCTTTGCTCATTGACTTTGTGAGCACCAGGCTCCCCACAATTATATTCTTCTGGGTGCCCAAGCACCCACAGCCCCCTGGAGTTGGCTCCTATGCAAAGAGGATGAAAGCCTCCCTTGTCATGGTCGCAATGGAGTCCTGTGCAATTATTGCCAATTTGTCAGCTTTTTGGCTCCAAGTTAAAATTTTGTTTGAGCATCTTCTTTTCTCCCTTTTATTAATTTTCAAGAAACAGGATATAAACATAAGCGTAATATTTTCATTGCTTAGCCTGTCCTGCCTTGTTCTGTTTGTTTATTGTAAAATTTGTAGGCCACTTTTTATCACAGATGTGGTTAAAAAGCAGTTTCCAATGCTAAACAAAGTAACACAGCATTTACAATGAAAGCCTGTGAGAACAGATACATTTTAATTAAGTGATGGGAGCTCAACAGTGATGTAGCCAATCATGTCTCCAAGGAAAGAGAGTTTTACAGTTGGGGTGCAATTACCAAGAAGGACCTACCCCCCCAAACAACATTTGCCAGTGGGACATCAAGAAGAGCTGCTTCTGTCAATCTGAGATCCTGGACTAGTTTATACAGGGAAAGTAACACCATCCGGTACCTAGGGCCCAAGTCATTCAGGAAGAATGGCAGATGCAAGTAATAGACTACATGGAGATGGCAGAAATGACTGGCAGAATCCGAGACCTGGGAGAAGAAGCGGTGGAAGAGGACTGGAAGAAGTTTAAAGACTACTTGCAGAAACACTGTAAAATTTATGAATGTTAAAATGATGTTGGTATTAAAAATAATATGGCATTAGTGATACAGGTTTAAAAGTTATGTAAAAAATGTAAATTGAAGAAGGGTGAAAGACTAAAGTTATATTATGTCAAAAGTAAACAATATGTTAAAGGCGTTTAAACATAAGGAGGAAAGATTGGAGACATAATAGATTGATTTTAATAATTAGAAATGAGTTATGAAAGAGGGTAAGGATTTGCTGTATCTGATTGGGTAAAGAGGAACACAAAAAAGGGAGGTGTGAGGAAGTCAAGAAAGAAAGTTTTGCAAGTATGAATTTAAAGGTTGGAGTTTTTATTTTAATGTTTTTATTTTCGACTGTCTTTGTTTTTTTTTTATTATTTCTGTGGTTGTTATGTGTTTCTTCTTTCTGTAAAACCTAATAAATATATTATTAAAAAAAAGTCATTCAGGAACTGCCTTCTTAAAGTTGTGTTGATTGCATTTTATGGTTTTTTTATGTTCTGTAGATATATGTTATGGAGTTATTTAAATATATATATACTGAAAATGACAATAAATAAATAAACTAAGCCATTTTTGTTTAAACAGGTCTACTTAAACATGTATTTTTGTTATGTAAACTTGAACTCAGCTGGTCTTATCAATATTTCAATAATTCTGTTACGTCTTTCTGTTTTTAAAGTTTGTTGATTTAATCAGTGTTTTCTTCTAAATGTTTTTTGTCAAACACTTATGGAATTATTATTATTATTATTATTATTATTATTATTATTATTAAGCAGTCTATACATGTTCAGCAAGCAAGCAGTCCAAGGACTGAATTAACAATTTCATCCTCTATAAGATTAGAGAGTTAGACCTTGTATATTTTGCATAATGAACAAAAGATACATACGTAGAGATGGTTGCAGCAGTGTGACAAGTTCACTGCGTATTTGAGGTCTCAGGAGGGTGTGAATCAAGTAACCATGTTTACCTTTGCCTCTGCACTGGACCTACTGCCATTGGGTCCTGCTCCTGGCTTTTAGTCACTATGATGATATTTCTAAAGGAGAACAACACCCCTCTTTTTTTCCATTTTTGACTTCTCAAGCTGCTTTCCATATAGTTCTATTTATTTTCCAGACTTTTAAGTAGAACGTTGGATTTTGAAACCAGTGAAAAGGTGGTTCCTTTCCAGCCATAATTGTAAGGGATCCACACTATACTACGGAAACTTGAAATCTAAATATTCACTTAATGTTTGTAGGACTTGGCTTTTATTGAACACCTAGGGCCTAAATTATTATTATTATTTCTACCAAATCAGGCTTTGTGTAAATATGTTCCTTCATGTGCTTCATTTTCTCCAGCTAGATGAATAAGCCAAACTAGATGAATAAGCAACAGCTTGAGGGAGGTTAGAGCTAATGAACTTTGAACCAATCGTGTCTCATATAGAAACATGCCCCTTAGCCAAATTAAAAGGAAATTTGGGATATTTTTCTCAAGAGCATCTAATACATGATTTGAAGTGTACAATAACAGCTGCACAGGACAGTATAACAACTGAGGCCCAACAAGGAATAGGCCCAAATATTGAATATATTTTCTTCCCGATTGTCAATCTGATCATTAAATGGGTTTTCATGTCAATGTTTCCTTTATTACTAAAGTGGGTATCCCAGGTATGGGTCTGGTTGATACCAATAGTGTAAAACAGAAGAGACCCCTATGGTTTGCAGGCACGTCCATACTTTCTTTGTTTTTTTTAAAAAAAGCCTTCCCACAACAACCAGAATTGACAGGAAATTGTCAATCACATGATCTCAAGTTTAGGCACAAGCCATTATCCACTAGAGCTGGGAGTTATGAACTAAAGGTTTGGTGACAACAAGAGAATTCAGCACCCAAGTCAAGGTATGTCCTTATGCATCATCAAAAAAGAGGACAAAACTAATTTGAAGGAGCATCTGGGTGGTTGCTTAAAAGCTTTGTGCTACTCCTGATAATTGGGGCTTCAGAATACTGTGATGGGAGGAAGAAGTGGCTTCCAGAAGATGGGTGGGTTGGAGCAGAGGAGCAATAGGGAGCCCACATTAACATCCTGATTGTTCCTTTGAACAATCCCTGCCCCGCACCTGACATCAGGTGTAAAAAAGGTAAGTGTGGCTTCCTGAAAATGACCTTGCAGGCCAAATGAGGAGACATGATGGGCCAATTTTTACCTGCAGGCTGGAACATCTCCACCCTTGCCCTAAAAAAATTAAATCCAGAATATTGGAAAGACCCCATCCTCCTATGAACATGGCTTTAAACTGAGATCATTTCCCAAAGCCCTGTTGTATATATCATCACTTAAAAGGGATTCGGCTAGTGGGAATGTGGGGCAGGGCCTTTTCTGTGACAGCACCATGCTATGGAAATCCCTCCCTTGGGAGGTTAGAGTGGCCTCATCCATGATGACTTTTATGTGGGCAGCAGAAACATTTTTATTGGCTTTTAAAGGATCATAATTTGAGGTTGAAGGTTTCAGTTCTGCTCGTCTTGATTTCTGAGACTGTAATTCTGTTCTTGTTAAAGTGACAGGGGGTCCTCTTCTTGCAAACCACCTTGGGGGATCCTTGTTATGGTGAAAGGGAGGTATAAAAATGCTTTTTATAAAGTTAAATAAATAAAAGTATCCTTGAAGAACGTGGAACCTCAGGTGTGCTGTTATCTGAGCACAATTTGTACTCCTGAAAAGAATCCAAGGGGAAATTACCCAAGCAGTTTAAAACACCAGAGAGAGAAGGTAGGAAAGAAAAAGTCCTCTGAAAGCACAATTTCTTTAATGTATTCCCTTAACCCAAATTTCATCCCAGATACATTAAAGTATGAAAGGGAAGGCCACTGTTTAAATCAGATGCTTGCTTGCTCTCTTTTTCCTGAATGATGCTTGAGCACCTAATTACACCTATATTTTCCACTGCTAAGGTCAATGACCAGAGTTAATATGAAATAAACCCTTATTAAAACATACTTAGAGAGAGTTAGTGCTGTCTCAGTCTGGGCCCTTTTACTCTCATTGGAATGTAAACAAATCAGCATGCCTGCATCTTGATCCCATTTCTGTACAGATCAGAGACCAGGCACCATGTCACAAGTTGGAAAATAAAGCTGGATCATCTCCAGAGCTCATGAATTCATAAATACAGGGAGCTAGTTGGGGGGGGATCTAATCCTGCTAAAAGTTGTATACTGTAGTAGCTTAAACCTTACTTACTGTGACTTTACCTTGTAAGAAAGAGTTGAATAGTGCTTTCGAGGGTATAAAATTGTTAGCTAAAGGGGCTAGCAGGGGGAAGTAGATGTTGTGAAGAGTTATCAACGTCATTCCTGCAATGTGACTTGAGCTCATAGAGCTTCCTGGTGGCCTCTCTGGGTGCTAGAGAAATGTCCTCCTTCTGTCAGTAGTTTAGTGTAGGGTACAAGCAACAACCACTTCCTATAACGTAACTCAACTCCAACACCTTTGCATTGACATTATCCAGGTATCCTGGAAGAATTGACCTGGCAATATTTTGATTCATACTAGTTGATTATTGTACCTGACTTCTGTGCACACTAAAATTGCGTACACACCATCCATTTAAATCACTCTAGTTTATCCCTTCACCAAGCTACAGTTCTCAGTGCATTTAACCAAGTATGGGTCCCATAATTCTTTGGGAGGGGGCTTAAATATGTGTTCTGTATGCCAGCCTAAGAACATTCAATAAATTTAGCTTTCCATAGGTTTGTTCTTTGACTTAGCCCTTGTAGTTTGTCCGGAGTAAACAAACCATGGCATGCTAAGGAGCAAAGTGGCTGAAATCTCCTTTCTAGTAGCCTGCATGCTCATGTATTCACAAAAAATGTATGGTTTAGTGGTGTGCAAACTGGGCCGATGTGATGATTGTTCCTCACATTTACTAGAATAATTATAAGAGAAAGAATAACATGCGAAAAGACCATTATATCAACATGGTTTATAAGTTGCTGATGGAATCCCTCATTAAAGAAGACCCATGGAGTTTAATGGGATTTGCTCCCAATAAAGTGTTATAGGACACTTGAAGCATTTCTGTCACAGTCTACCAATACTGCACAATCTGAAAAGTTTACTGTTGCTATGCAGACTGAGCAATAGTGGAAACAAAGTCCATACTTTCACTATGTGTGAACAACTTATTGGGTGGAATCCAAGAGGTGCCTGGTGTTCGTGAAAGGACTTTTGGTCCTTTGGAAACCCCTGTTAATGGAATAGAAGGAAATGCAAATTTTGTTGATCACCCTATTGTGCCCCTCACCATCTTTCACCCTCCCCCAACTCTCTGGAGGCACAATCTGGGGAGTGCTGGGAACTGCATAAGGGAAGGGAAATTAGTAAAAATTACCTTCCCTTCCCTCCCACTAGCAGATGCATTGGCTGGGCCAAAAGTCCATCCATGGGTACAAGGGCACCATTTTGTCTGTGGTCAACTAATGCAAGTCAACTTCACTGAATGTCTTGACTTTCTAGTAACAAAAGAAAGAAGGAATTTAATTAAACTTTGGCTGACGGCTGATACTGTATTTTCAAAATCTGTACATTTCTGAATCCCTGTATCTAAGGACAAATAGTAGTATGTCTAGATGTATCTTTGGTTCAATCCTTTATGCCACTTCATGTTCTTATCAGCACCTTCTTCATTTCCTGGGATCATCAACAGTACAGTTTTGCAGCAGTTCTTATTTTAACATTATTTGCCTCAAAATTTTAACACAGCAATCAATTTGTTTAAAAAACAAAGTGCTATGATACACACACACACACACACACACACACACACACACACACCAGTATATATCACTAATCTGCTAACATTTTTCACTTTACTAAGGAGTAAAGTCAGGACATGTCCAATTCTTTTGCTTGCATAAGACATTTTAATTCTAACAACCCATACTGTTTTTACTGTAACATCAGACTTATTTTTAAAATCTGCAAAAGACTTCAGCTTTTATACAGTTTATTATAAAGGCAACTCTTTTTTCCCCCTTAAGAAACCTTATTGGGGAGTTATCTGGCTTTGCTGGCAAACTGGTTTGCTTATGTTGGAAGATACTTATTTACTTTTACTACGCACATTAAGAAAGCTATTTTTGCTGTTTACACAAAATGTGTGTAGTTAGATGATATTTTCCCTGTGATTGCCAAAGAGCCAATATCTAAGGTAAATTGGGTTGCTTACATGTCTAAGTAAAATAAAAATGAAGCAGTGCCTTGGGGGATAGAAAGAAAAGGATGACAATTTAAACTAAGCCTTAAATGGGATGAAGGTGTTTCATATGCCATTCATGGAACTGGTTCCAAGAGGGAATGACAGCTTTTTTTGATCAAGGGCATCAAGAGACCTTTCCATGAAAAACAATAACCATGACTCCCCTCTCTCCCAAATGCTTCTCCTCTTTTCAGTAGGGTACTTTTGTTTGCTTTTTATAGAGAAGCAGCATTTTGTTTCTGAATAGTTATGCAAAATTCTCTGCATCCTGATGAATTTACTTCTTTGGATGTCAGGCCACTGATGCTTTGTGATTTTTGGCAGCCATCCATTAAGGATACAGAAGCAACAGGAGAGATAGCAGAGATTAAGAATACAGTATTTTGCTGGTGAAAAATGGAGCCTAGAGAAGAGAACACACAAGGAGGAAACTCTCAAAGGCAAAGCAGAATTCCTTGATTAAAATGTGTTCACTGGGTTCCCTTTGTGAGGGTGAAGCTTCCTTAAGAAATGGGCTGGAAGGAACAAGGAGTGAAGACGGAAAGTGAACTACAACAAATTGAGAGGGTAAACATGATGGAGGTCTCTTGTATTAAGTCACACATACTGTTAGTTCTCCATTCTAGATTTGTTCTGTAATTCAGAGAAAAACACATGGTACTATTGAAGTGGGATTCAATACAGGTTGATTGTGAAACTGAAAGAGGGAGAAGGAAGTATAGAACTGCTTGGAGTCCTGGACACAGAACTCAGCTATACGGCTGCAAATAAAACGTTTTAAGTGAGTTTTAGGTGCAATACGCAATGTGACTCTAGATGGTGAGCCTCATGGAAAATTCAATGTATTTATTAAAAAGCTTTTTTTAAAAAAGAAAAACATTTTCAGAATGTCTGTAGATTCCCCCACATTGGATCTCTCCAAATAGGCTGCAAACAACTGGAAAAGATGGAAGCAGTGCTTTGACTTATTCATTGATGCTGGTGCAGGTTTTAGCTTTGTTCCATAATCCAAGGAACAACCCACCCTTTCTACATAAAATGATGCTACGTTAGGTTTATCTTATGCCCAATTCAGCATTCCCAATGTTTTCAGTCCACTTTCCACTGGTGTCTCATTGCCACTCAGCTAAATTCTTTACCCTTCAATTCTTTTTCATCACTCATGTGCCAGTAGTCATCTAGCAAAAAATACACTTATGGTGTGTGAGAGAGAGAGAGAGTGTGTGTGCGTGTGTATTTGAGAGAGAGAGAGAGAGAGAGAGAGAGAGAGAGAGAGAGAGAGAGATATGCTGATATTCATATCTTGATAAAAGTGCTGTGAGTGCCAGCACAAAATGGCTGCCATGAAAAGCAAAGAAAGTTGTGACAGTATGCCATACAATCACAAAAAGGCTGGCACATCTCATCCAAAAGGGTTGGTTTACTTGATTATTTTGTTTATGTTCTTCTTCCTCCAAGGAGTTCAGACCTCTGTGGGCTCAGTCTGATAAAGACTATGTGAGGTAAATTGGCTTCGTACATCAATTAACGTGTCTGTCTGTTTTATGATTCTTAAATGCCACATCATCAGGGGCTTTTTTGTGTTCCAAATGGAAATCCCTTCAGGCTTAATTACCATTCTGACTGTTGGGCATTAGCAGATGCACCAATAAGAAACTTTGACTTTAAATCGATTTAACAATGATGCTTATAATTAATTCTAACTGGATAGCTTCCACACTGAAGGTCAGAATGCAGTTCTGTTTGCAGTAGTTAAATTTTGGGGCACGTGCTGTAGCTTAGTGCTGTTGTACAGAAGGTCCCATGTTCAATCCTGGCATTTCAGATTAAATGGCTGGGGAAGACCCTCTCTCCCTGAAACTCTGGAGAGACATTATAATAGGAGATAATACTGGGCTAGATGGACAAATAATCTCACCTTCTATAAAACAGTTTCCTGTGTTACCACGCTTTGATAACCATTAGCTTGATGCTAATGGTTAAAGATATATTTAGGCCAAGCCCTATTGCAAAAATAAGTGTTTCTTTAAACCACACACACATACACAGAGCATCTAATTTAGCCCATAATTCATTCTAGATGAATGAGAGAGGATCAGAGTATTTTGCTAAGCCATTTCTTTAGCTCTTGGATCCGTTATAGCTGTGCCAGGGTAGGCATATCACCCCCAGCGCAGCAAGTATTAAATCAGATCTCACAATGCAGTCCTTTGTGTGCTTCAAATGGTTTTAATCCAGAATTGGAAAATAAGCTTTTATGGAAGAAGAAGAAAAAACCCCTAAGCTTTTATGCAAATTTTATTACATATAAATAAATAAATCACCTCTCTGTTTCTGTACTTAATACTGCCTGTTGCCCAAAAGGTTTTGGAGCTGCCCTGAAACAAGAATAGAATTGCTTATTCAGAAGGCAAAGGCTTCCAGAACAAATAAAAATAAAACAAGAAACAGATGGATTTTGACAAAGAAGGAACAAAGACTCTGCAGTCTAAGAGGCAAGTTTTATTTAGTGGAACTGACCAATCTCATTCTCAGATGGACTGTATTTTTTAGACACGATAATAGACTGTGGATTCTAGTGGTGTTTTAGAATGGAATTTGATAAGCCAGGGTTCAAAGCACTGCTCATCTCTGATTTGCTCTGGGACAATCATTCAAGATCAGGCATAGCCAACAGATGTCGTTAACAGTTGCCACCAGTCCCACCAGTATAGTCAATGGTCAGGGACAATGGGAGCTGCATTCAGACATGCTGCATTCAGCACCATGCTGGCCACTCCTATCATGACTTGCCAATATCCTGTCATACTCTGCTGTGATCAGGAAACAGAGTGGAGTCATCATTCAAAAGAAGCTTCTTTTTCAATGGCTGGGATAAGCAGTCAGGAAGCAGGTTTCAACTCCACCCCAATGCGTTTCTGAGTGCATCCTTTTACTTTTTCTCATGTAAATAAGTGGTTACCATTTGTCCTATGGAGAAAGGAAAGTGCTGTACTTTGTGACATTGTTGAACTGAGGGCAAAATCTTCCCCACACTCCTACCACGAACCCCATAAGGATGGGGAAGGCCCTCCCAAATGCATCTCCAGGGTTGCTGGGGAGGACAATGCATTTGATGTTTCCTCACAGATGGCTCAGTGAAGTGTTTACAGGACCTCAGTGGCTGCAATATGCAGGGGCGTAAGAAGGGGGGTGCGGTGGGTGCGCTCCGTCCCGGGTGTCACCACTGAGGGGGATGACAAAATGCCAGGTGGCACTCACCCTGGGGCCTGCAGTGGGCCCAAGCCACATGTCTCTCCTGGGAGAAGAGACACAGTGGCTTGGGTGTGTGCAGGCTCCATGCTGCCCAAATGGTACACCCGCGGCCCCCAGCTATAGGGCGGCTGAGTGAGAGGAGGCAGGAAGACTCTGGAGGCCCCACGGTGCGCCCCACCCCTATGGGCGGCTCACCCTGCCCTCACCCCGCCCCTATTGGTGGGTCGCCCTGGTCCTGGGTGTGCCGCCCCAGGCACCCGAGCAGCTTCCTCCACCGCTGGCAATGTTTGCAATTTCACATGTGTGTTCTTGGCTGAATGATGTTTGGACCCAGTGATTTGCTTATTTTTAATTCCTATTAAAAATAAGTAAAAAGAAAAAAAAGAAATAACAGCTACCTTCTACAGTCAGTGTTAATGTGTTCAGCCAGGTAATGTCTGCCTGGAATAGCAGGAGCACCCCAGAGTTTCAGGTTCAGAGGTCTTTCCTACTCATGATCCTCTAACTGGAGGTACTAAAGACTGAGTCTGAGACTTTCTGTATTCATAGTATATGCACTGTTTGGTGTGGTCACATATGCATCATGCAAAAAAGGGTAAATGCATCACAAAAAACATTTGCATGTGCTAATTTATATGTACTGATTTAGAAATATTTACTCTAAACTAAAGGGACGTGGGTGGCACTGTGGGTTACACCACAGAGCCTAGGGCTTGCCGATCAGAAGGTCGGCAGTTCGAATCCCCGTGACGGGGTGAGCTCCCGTTGCTCGGTCCCTGCTCCTGCCAACCTAGCAGTTCGAAAGCACGTCAAAGTGCAAGTAGATAAATAGGTACTGCTCTAGCGGGAAGGTAAACGGCATTTCCGTGCGCTGCTCTGCTTCGCCCGGAAGCTGTACGCCAGCTCCCTCGGCCAATAAAGCGAGATGAGCACCACAACCCCAGAGTCAGCCATGACTGGACCAGGTTACCTTTACCTAAATGGAAACGCTATAATTTCAGCATAGCGAGGAAGGCTCTGACAGGGTGATCTTTCGAAGAGACCCTAGGTCTGCTTTAATCTCTATAATGAGCAAATGTGATATGCCAAAAACATATTTCTTTAGCATTATAAAAAGAATCACAATTTTACTGTCATTTCATTTAGTAGACTTTTTATTCAAAAAAAGTTTGCCTAACTACATGAGGTAGTACATGTAGCTGAACAAAATAATACTGTGATGCATGTATGAAGAATATCACTACCAATCGCATTTCAAAAGAAAGTCCACAACTATAAAGATAAAAAAATAACATGAAAAAAAACTATTTATCAGTTTTACAGTCTTACACAATACACTTTTCATAGAAAGCTTGATAATGTCACCATTATATAATTTCTCTAGTATACCACAATAGGTCAGATGTAATGCACAGGGCTATCTACCATAAATGAGATGTCTCCCGCCCTGCAGGAATATGCATCAGATGAAGAAATTGAAGGTATTAGGGCCTATGTTACAAATTCCGTTATTCTGCAGTTTCACCATTTACCAGTACTATACAAGACAGTTTATGTAGTATGGGGTGTCAGTCTTACAAACAGCCTTGTGCATAGTGATAGCTCAGTTTGGTAGAGCACCTTAATCTCAGGTAAAAAGCTCTATGTTGGGTGAAAAGATTCCTGCATTGCAGGGGGTTGCAAGAAGGGGGACATCTGTGTTTCCTTAGAGCTTTTTGGTTTTGTGATTCTATGTCCATGATATTTCTGGGAGCTGATTTACTGGAGCCCAAATGAACTACGGTATTTTTCCGTGTATAAGACTAGGTTATTTTATTAAAATATTATGCTAAAAACTTGGGGTCATCTAATACACGGATAGTGGAGAAGTGTGACGGGCGATTGGTAGCTGCAGTGAGCAGGATAATATCTGCTGCATTTTGCGGGTGATTGGTGGGTGCTGCAAGGTTGGTGGGTGGCTGCTGCGGCAATTGGGCATGCGATTGGTACTTGCTTTTGGCGAGCGTGCAGATGATTGGTGGCATCGTTGATATGCATGCGATTGGCTGTTGCATTCCTGAGGGTGAGCAAATTTCGGAAACCCCCTCCCCTACAAAAGCTCTACAAATATGGACAATCCCCACCTCATTTTCTCTATTTGGAGTCTTACACATGGGGGCGTCTTATACACGGAAAAGTACAGATATAGTCTGTCTTAAACCCAGTTCTAAGGGTTTACTCAAATGTCAGTTTCACCAATGCTTGACATGACTGTAGGATTTAAAACTCTTAATTTTTAACAGGAGTGGTGGGGCAGTGCTTATGGGACTGGGACAGGGTGACAGAGAGGTGAAAGGTCCTTGTGTGCACCTGTGAGAGTGCTAGATTGACTCTGCCAGCCTACTCATGCAGACTTGATGTTGTTGCTGCCCTGCCACACCCCAACCTCATCTAGGTGAGCTGCAGTGATGCCGATGCCAGAAAGCCAGTGTGTCCCCCCCCCGCCCCCACACAGGGGCTGCTACTGGCTTTTAACCCAACTTTTACATATCATTATGTAAACAACTGCTTGCACCAAGCTGGTGGCATCTGATCCTGCTTTTTTTAAGATTTGAATTACCAACACGATACAAAAACAAGACAGTTATTATATTTTTAAAAATATACTGCTCTCAACTAGGATTCGTTTTAACTGGCATTTTAAAAAGTTGGATCAAAACAGAAAAGTGTAAAAATGGCAAAATATCTCATTCTTTTGACTTTGTGTGTTTCTGCAATAATATATGTTCACCTTGCTTTAGGGAATTAGTTATTTTTTCCAATTTTAAGCAATGAAAAATGATATATACAGTGGATATAAGATCTATCATAGATATACCTTTACAGTTAATGTTAGTGGCATACATAAAACACCATAATAATAATAATAATAATGTATTCAGTTTTGTTTTGTTTTTAAATTGTGGAACATTTATGAGCTTCAAACGAATTGCATAGGAATAAATGCTAAGAAAATATAGCAATATTTAACACAGGATTCAAAACAAGTTATTTATCATCATAGTTTTTCATATGCATTTTCCCATGTTTAACTTTACAGATTTTCCCCATTAAGATTTACATGCAGTTAAACCGCTTTTCAGTCAGAAAACAGTAAATATATTCTGTACAGCAATATTACATCTTTATACAAACTTGAGGAAGGAAATTAGATGGCATTTTCTTTCTCTTCTTCCAAGCACTGTATTTAGCTTTTGTTTTTACAGTTTACTTGTTACCTTCAAACCACAGCAAACACTCTGAATGCCTTGCCTCCTGGAGGATTCTGTAAACTACAGAAGGGGAAAAGTAGTAACATTTCATATAGGTTAGTTTGTGTTTTAAGATCTCAATCTTACCAAGCACTTATTCTAGAGATAAATCTACGCATACATTTAAGCCATCTGCAGAAGCCCTGGTTCTCCCACCATCAGATGTGCAAATAGGCATTCAGAAATTTCTATCTGTATTTCCATCTGTACTTCCAAATGCTCAATACTGTCTGCTGAAGTAAAACATCTAGTTCTCAATAAGTGCAACCCTCCCAGAAAAACAACAACACACCAGGCCAATCTTGTGTTCAAGGTTATTACAGACCCATGCTTGACAGCATGTAAAATTATGATACAATTCAATAGCTTAGAGCTATCAAAACAACTACTAGGATCAGAAATCCTGACACACATTTTATGACATGGGCAGAGTAGGCCTCTTTGACATATCCTGAGCCCAGCTAGCTCATGCCAGCCCGGGCAGAAGGTGGGGTTGCAGATTTTGTCATTATATTTACTATTTACCAAACAAGGCTGGCATAGCAGAGAGAAGAAAGATTGGATCCCTTGGGAAATCCACAAGGCACTGGTCCAGCTCATTTAGGGGCCTCCTACTGGAGGAGGAGGAGTTTGGATTTGATATCCCGCTTTATCACTACCCTAAGGAGTCTCAAAGTGGCTAACAACCTCCTTTCCCTTCCTCCCCCATGACAAACACTCCATTAGGTGGGTGAGGCTGAGAGACTTCAGAGAAGCGTGACTAGCCCAAGGTCACCCAGCAGCTGCATGTGGAGGAGCGGAGACACGAACCCGGTTCACCAGATTACAAGTCTACTGCTCTTAACCACTACACCACACTGGCTTCTGCCCACAGAGCCGGAGCCTCCCCACCAGTAGATTCCTCTCCAGCAATGAAATCCAATGGATAGGCAATTGCAATTGCACACTATCCTAACCACCACCACCATTCAAGCCATCTACACTAGGGAATTGGGATAGTTCTATCATTCTCTTTTGCAATTTTACAAATTTAGTAAAACTTTTTTTGTTGTTTATTTCTACATGCCACCAAATATATCTTCTCTATACCCCTACACATCATATATATATAGTCTAAAGAAGGTGATTATTTAGAGTACACAGCTATTGCCCGTCTGATTTGGGGAGGTGGGGGTTGAACTCCTCCTGTGTAAAAAGAACTTAGCTACCTACACTAAATAATTAGGGCACAATACAAAGTGAAACACTTCTGCTTTTAAATGCCAACTCTATCACTGAATTAAATGAGATTTCACATGCTTAATGTTGACAGGACTTTGCTGATAAATTGTGGATATAAACGTGTATACCTAGGCAGAAGCAAACCTGAAAATCCTGAAGAAACTCAATGCAACTTTCTTATCAGCTACTGTGGCATTTGCTACTGGTTCAACAACAAAAGAGTTGTTTTTATTCATAAGCAGCTTTTAGGGTTATGATTTGAGCTTACGGGAAACAGGCAGCTGCTTCTCCCTGGCAATTGCCATTGTTATACAACTCACGTCTGGTTAATTAGCATTAAGTAGAACACAACTATTCCAGGATTAATGTAGGATTGCAAAGAATGGCAGGTGTGTGCATGTAGATAGTAAACACTGGTCTTCAAAGTCACACTCTGTACCTTTCTGAAAAAATCCCATTTTGAAATGAAGCAGTATACATCCTTCTTTTATCCACTGGCATAACGTCAACAAAGCCTCCTTCATTCCGAATCACTCCAGCATGTATAGCTGTCCGACAGATACTAGATGCCTAAGAAAATTAAAATAGAAGGGGTTTTTTAAAAATGAAAAATTTCAAATCAAGTGACGGAACTTTTATCTCTCTCTCTTTTTTGTGGTTTATGTAGCACCAAGGTATTCACCATCATTTTCTTTGGGGAAAATGTAGTTTTAATAAAGACGAAATGAACATGCATTGGTAACTATGAAAGGTACTGGGTAACTCATAGTCTGCATTTAACACACTTTACTAAGCAATTATATATATATATATATATATATATATATATATATTGGCCATAGTCTTACTGGGTTGCAGTACAGCCCCATGCATAAATAAGACTGTCTAAAGTACTTTAAAAGTTAGCATGAACATTTCATATAGTATTACAAGGCCTCGCTTTATTGCTGTGCTGTGAACCCTTTGGCATTCATCAGCATTTAACAGGTCACAGAATCTGAATACCGAGCTGCTTAATCATTTTCCTTCTTTCGCTACTCAGCAAAATTCCAGATACTTACAATAGCATAGAATCAGTCTGCAAAGGCATGTTAAACACTTATAAAAGGATCTTTCAAGCCTTTATTTACATAGATATTTATTATTGATCACAGATGGAATTCCAGGGAATTTTACCTATTCTGCTATAGAAAGTTATCAATGTGCTCTCAAACATATGAGGAGAGATGTGTGTATATAATTCAAATGTCAATCAGATTGTCAGCATAGTTGAAATCGCCCTGTACTATTGTACACGACTGCAGTCACCAGCATATATATTGAAGAAGGGCATGATCACATTTCTGGCTTTCATCATTACTTGACAAGTACTGAATAAACCAATCTTGCCAGAGTATTTTCTAACAAACAAGTGATGGTAAAACCATTAAAAGTGAGCCACCGAAACATGAATTTGGCAGCAACCATTTCTAGCTTATAAGACTGCTAGTTGTGCCTCATTCCTTCCCCAACATGATACCCTCAGGATAGTTTGGTCTACAAGTTCTATCATATTGGCTGGAGCTGATGGAAGCTGTAATCCAAAACATCTGGAGGGTACTGCGTAGTGATATAGCCAGTAACTACTATGACTCCTGTTCCAGTGACACCTATGCTGGCTTGGTCATGTCCACAGAATGGAAGATGGGAAGATCCCCAAGGACGTTCTCTACGGGGAGCTGGCTTCCAGCACCAGGCCAACTCTATGTTCAAAGATGTCTGCAAACATGACATGTAACATCAACCCCACCATGTGGGAATCCCTTGCAAACAACTGCAGTGCCTGGAGACAGGCAGTTAAGTCATGTATCCATAGCAATGACCAGAGTAAAATAAAAATAATAAATAAATAAATAAATAAATAGATAAATAAATAAATAAATAAATAAATTTATTATTTATACCCTGCCCATCTGGCTTCCAAGAAAATATTAAAATACAATAGTCTATTAAACATTAAAAGCTTCCCGAAACAGGGCTGCCTTCAGATGTCTTCTAAAAGTCTGGTAGTTGTTTTTTCCTTTGACATCTAGTGGGAGGGTGTTCTACAGGGCGGGTGCCACTACCGAGAAGGCCCTCTGCCTGGTTCCCTGCAACTTGGCTTCTTGCAGCGAGGGAACCAACAGAAGGCCCTTGGCACTGGACCGCAGTGTCTGGGCTGAACAATGGGGGTGGAGATGCTCCTTCAGGTATACTGGACCAAGGCCATTTAGGGCTTTAAAGGTCAGAAATGATGGCTGGGAGGAGTGCAGAGAGAAGAAACGTCATGGTGCATCTGCAGCAGCACAACTGGACACCTTCATCTGCCCTGGCTGCAACAAAACATGTCTCTTCCACTTCAGTCTCTAGAGCCACAGCAGGTGGTGTAACCTTCCAACAGTTTGGCTCTGCCCCCAAAGGCGCACTCCCCCATTGTCTCCTGAAGGAGACGGATGCCAACAGCAACTAAGACATGTAAGTGTATGAATGGAGCCACAGTCAGCTGAGGAGAACAGCCAGTCAGTGAAATCTTTCCTGCTTTGGCTTTTCTTAGTCTGCTTGTGTTGTGTGGTCTACTTTCTGTTTGCAGTTCAACATTCCTCTTGACAATTTCAGATCTTTCCTAGCACAAAATATGTATTGCGGCCATGTGGCATCCTGAAATAGGTTTTAATTGTTAGGGTTTACCACATGGATACGGTATGTGTAAAAGTATCCTGTGACTGGAAAGAAACTGAATATATCTGAACTGTATGTATCTATACTGGTTCACAATTGGTTCAAGTGGCTAAAACAGACAACAAGCAGCTTTGTAAACATAGTGTCTGTTTGCACTAAAAAATTAAATCAGAGAATCAATGTATATCAATGGATCTAAACTGGAAATGAAGCCACATATTTTTAATGATTCAATTCCCAACCTGCTAAGCTAGTATAAATAAATAATACATAATTGTATAAATGCAATTATTTTACACTCCAGATTTAGAAATATGTTATCTCACTTACATCAGAATAAATTCTTGATCCTATCACTCGAGCATAATGTGGATTTGCCTGCATGCAGTTGTGAGGACAATAGAGCCTTGAAAATCGAAAATAAAATAAAAACATAGACAATTATAACTTTTTCACATGTAAAGCACAAATTTTCGATCATTTCATCCAATGAAAAGCACACATAATGCAACAGTTTTATGTTCATGCATTGCTTTGTTCTATTATTTTTCCTGTTCTCTTGGTCATATGGGCTTTTAACACTATGGACTGCTTGAAGATTTCCCAACGATTCTGGCTTTGCCTTCAGTTCATAGTACTTGTACATGCTTCAGTGTGCACACAGAACTCACTGTGTGAATGGATAAGCACATTTTTTATGAATGGGAGCTCAGAGAGTTCCACCTATGTATCAACTACAGAGCAATCTGACTTAGTCAACATAAGGAGTGGTTGTGGTGAGCAAATGGCCAAAACCAAAGCCCTGCCAGGCTCCTTTTCCTTTTTTTCCATTTCCCTTTCCATTTCTCCCCATAAAAAAATGTTTTAATGGGAAGGAAAATAAATATGCCTGTTTCAGGATTGGCATAGTGGCCCCCATCTGCACCCTCAGTGTATGAACTTATATTCATAAGGTTCAGTATAATGTCAGCAGCCTGAAGTTCAGTATATAAGGAAGTCTAATGACTCTAATATTTCTAGTTCAACATCACCATATGGTTTGTAATAGCTTTTCCCCTGCATTGTGATAGGAATGGCAATTAAACAACAGACATATTTAAATAGCTTACCGTGGGCAATGTGTGGCTGGCTTGTAAAATGGGCATAATTGTTCCACAGTTGTTTCACAAGTGATAGCTTGCACTGAAATTTTAAAAAGCATACTCAAATAAATGTTAATAGATGACATATACATTAATGAATGAGTAATGCTGTATTATATAAATTAATGCTAACCTGGCACTTTAGAGACTGTGAAGGAATTCGCAGACTGGTATTTGCTACAATAAAAACAGAAACGTAGCTATTATTACCAACACCCATATATTTGCTTTATGTATGCTCTCCAAAGTGATGTACAATGAAATCATAAAACAATTGCCGCAAACATTTTTAATAACTGAGCAAAAGGAGCACAAATTAATTGGAAAATGGAACAAAAATATGTTGTTTGAATACTTCTACAACTGTGTAGAAATCCACTCTGCAAGCATCTTTCTAACTCAGTGGCGTAGCGTGGGGGGTGCAGGGGGTGCCGGCCGCATCGGGCACAACATCTGGGGGTTAGGGTTAGGGAAAGGTTAGGGGGCGCAAATCCAGGGTTAGGGGGTGCAAATTACTTGCCTTGCCCCGGGTGCTGACAACCCACGCTACGCCACTGTTCTAACTTATAGTGTAGTGTTATACATGTCTTCTCTGAAGCAGATTTCATTAACTTCAATGCATCTCATTCCCAAGCTTGAATAAGAATGCAGCTTTAGGTCTCTACATAAATAAATAAATTCAATGAGGCTGCATAAATATGTATTTAAGTACTAAACATTTAAGAGCATCCAACACAAAGTCAAGTGATTGATTTAAACCTGCTGGAGGATCCTTTACTGTGTTGATTCAGCCTAAAGTTCCACTGACTGAACAAGAGATGGCAAAAATTATAATGCAGAAATTTTGGGGAGATGAATGGAGTGACAGCCAGGTTACTTCAAAAGACCAGAGGATTTCAGAAAGACTGAGATGACTACTGAAGTAATTTTCTGATTAGTATTCAAGGTTCATAGATACTATGTTATCTTACAACATAACAGTAAACAGTGACAAGTATTATATGGTAAAACAAAATCTCTGCTCAGGATATATATTTTTATTTCACAACATTTAAAAACTTGATTATAAAAGCAGCTTTATATGGCAGAAAAACAGGATTTAGTTTTGATTTTTTATATAAATTACGCGGGTGGCGCTGTGGGTAAAACCTCAGTGCCTAGGACTTGCCGATCATATGGTCGGTGGTTCGGATCCCCGCGGCGGGGTGAGCTCCCATCATTCGGTCCCAGCTCCTGCCCACCTAGCAGTTCGAAAGCACTCTTAAGTGCAAATAGATAAATAGGGACCGCTTTATAGCGGGAAGGTAAACGGCGTTTCCGTGTGCTGCGCTGGTGCTGGCTCGCCAGCTGCAGCTTAGTCACGCTGGCCACGTGACCCGGAAGTGTCTTCGGACGGCGCCAGCTCACTGCCTCTATAGCGAGATGAGCACGCAACCCTAGAGTCGGACACGACTGGCCTGTACGGGCAGGGGTACCTTTACCTTTACCTTTATATATATAAATATGCTTAGGTAAAGGTACCCCTGACCGTTAGGTCCAGCCATGGACGACTCTGGGGTTGCGACGCTCATCTCGCTCTATAGGCCAAGGGAGCTGGCGTTTGTCCACAGACAGCTTCCAGGTCAGGTGGCCAGCATGACTAAGCCACTTCTGGTGAAACCAGAGCAGTTTACCTTCCTGCCGGAGTGGTACCTATTTATCTACTTGCACTTTGGGTGTCCTTTTGAACTGCTAGGTTGGCAGGAGCTGGGACCAAACAATGGGAGCTCACCCCGTCACGGGGATTCGAACCGCCGACCTTCTGATCGGCAAGCCCAAGGGGCTTAGTGGTTTAGACCACAGCGCCACCCATGTCCCATGCTGATAGGCTAATATATTAAAAACGTGAGATTTACCTACAACATTTGTGGCTGAATATTTGTATTTTTACTCACCCAATTGACTGAACTCCATTTCTATAGGATTTAATGAAATAATTTCTTCTTCCTTGCCTGGTAACATCAACCCAGCCACCATCATTATCTAGGATGCCATAATGTATTGCAGCTCTGCAAATGCTTGATTGCTATGATAGAAAAACACAGAAACAGAAATTAAGATCCATACCCAAACAATTATTTCCCCCATGATGTTTCCAAAAGGAGGAGCACCTCTATTCCAAAGCAAACTCTTGTGTTTTTCTTATATTCTGGCACACTGCAAGTCAGTCATCAATTAGTCATTTTCAGTTTTATGCTATTAAAGATGAGTTAGCAAATGATACCAGATATATTAGGTTGTGTCCAACTAAGTTCTACTCAGAATAGCCCTATTGAAATCAATGGACCTGAGTTAATCAGGTCAATCAATTTCAACATGTCTATTCTGAATATGAAAGACACTGGATACAACTCAGTATGTCTGACTATACTTGTGAATTCTCTACGTGAGTGCTAACTAAATCTCCAACTCAAAATGAGATAATGAGTAAAGTCTCACCAAACAGTTATCCTCAGATATTTCTATCAATTTTAGCTTACTTTTCACCCAGTTCTGTTTACATAATGTTTTGTCAATGATAGTGTGCATTAACTAACCTCCTAGATAAAAAAAATGTAATCAAATGGTGCTACAGTGAGTCTTAATTATAATATTTTTACCATGTCATAATGTACACTTCCAACTACTTTGGCACTGCTGTCCAAACAGCCAGCAGGACATTCATACCTAGGGAGGAAAACAATTTGATCTGAGAATAATGGCAAAAACAATCAAATTTAAAAATGCATGTAATCCCATGGATTCTGGATAAACTGGAAGGATGCCCTACCTATTACAAGTTGTTCCTTTGCACTGGTCCCTTAGCCGTACTTCACAGGAAACAATTTGAGCTGGGGGAGAAAGTGGCCATTATTATTTCAGTGTCCCAAAGTGTTAGAAAAATCCAACAACAAAATGAAACCGATGATAAAAATGAAATTGACTTACACATTTGTAGTTTGCTTATGACTTCATTTCTGTCACCGTCATCAGATGCTGCATGTGACCTTAATCGATTTTGTGATGAATCCTGAACATGTGACTGCTGCCGTTCAATCTCATTGGTTTCCATCTCTGGAGAGTAACGTCTTTCTGAACCTTCTGTTATAGCAAACAAATGGAACAAATGCCATTTTTAAAACAACAGTCAATTCCTGTGAATCAGAAATGGAATAGCAAGTATGCCTTGTAACTGGCCACGAGGAAGCCAAAGCAATCTGATGGAGGTCTACTTGGAAGTAAGTCCCACTGTATGGAGCTTGTGTGCAGCTTAGTACTAAATGCAGCTTAGTACTTAGAACCTCCAGGCCCTGCTGGGAGTAAATATTTCTCACTACAATTAATGGGACTTGAAAATGTTTAGTACTGGCTGGCTTGTGATAATTGTTTTTACTATCATGTCACTAAGTGAAGGTTACAAACAAAAGTAAATGTATTAGGATGCAAAGCTGCTGACACAATGAGAGATTATCCTCTTCAATCTGGAGATAATGAAAATGCATTGAGAGGCAGCATCACAGGTACAGGCTTTTCCTCAATATACGGTATGTGGTTCATTATAATGTCTGTAGAGAGCCAGTTTATAGTAGTGAGGGGTAGAGAGCCTATGGCCCTTTAGATGTTGTTGGACTCCAACCTCCATTGACCCCAGCCAATGGCCAGGTATGATGGGAATTGTTGTCCAAATACATCTGGAGGGCTATAGCTTCCCCATGCCTGCTCTATGGACTTAGGAAGCTTGCAAAGGCAACATTCCAGATTACACAGAAAACTCTATTCAAGTACAGTTCTACGCAGGGAAGACCTTTACTTATATTCTAATAAGTACATGTTGGTCAGCACTCCAATTACAGTGGTACCTGGTTTACAACTATAATCTGTTCCGGAGGTCCGTTTGTAAACCAAAACAGGTTGTAACCCAAGGCACACTTTCGCCAATGGGGCTTCCCAAAAAAATTTGTTCGCAATATAAAAAATATGAGTTGTAATCCAAAAAAAAGTTGCAAACTGGAACACACACTTCCAGGTTTGACGTGTTCGTAATCCAAAAGGTATGCAAACCAAGACATATGCAAACCAAGGTACCACTGTATGCTACATTTGATCCCCAGATAGAAAGTGTGAAAATGCCTTGTGTTGTGTTCAGAATGTTCTGAATTAGGATAAATTTAGGCTGCAATTCAATGTTTGCTGACTTGAAAGTAAGCCCAGTAGGATTCACTTCTGAATAGACATATGTAGGTTTGCACTGTTAATGAATTCATTGCATGATTTTTGGTCTTTCTTAAAAGATGAAATGATATAGGTGTCGATTTGCAAAAGCTTTTTGGTACAAATTGTTAAAGCCAAATATTCATTATGTTTTTCTGACCATCAAAGTCAGTTCATGTGGGGTAAAAAATACAAATAAGGCTTTGACCAACACATAGAATTCCCATGGAATCAAATGATCCCTTCCCTTTCCCTTGGATACCAAGAAAAGTGGCAGCAGATAGAATTTAATTTGCTGAATACACACCTTTATAACAAAGATTTTCTCTGCAGCCTCCTCCAAAACTAGGTGGACATGCAGAACATGGGCGACCATGCTTGTACGGTGCATGCCCCCACCAATTACCCCTAGGGGAGAAATGCTATTTAGTGAAATATATTCATGATAAATATTTTGTTTTGCACAGTTTAAAAGGTCTATCACTGACCTAATAAGGACACAGGCACTTGTGTCTGTGAAACTTCCTCTCACCCAACTGGGGCGGTTGGTTCACCTGGACTGCTTTTTCGGGGGCACAAGTCATACCTCCTAGATGGTGCTGTAAGAGTGGCACAGCTAAAGCTATGGCGACATGCCATAAATGGTAGATTTGCTTCCAAAGCATTACCCTAAATGGCCTGGGGGCAGGGAGAGCAGAGACATTCTCTGGCCTTAATAAGCTTTTGATATAGTATTTTATTGAGCTACAGGCACAATTAATGCATTTGGTAAGTAGGACAACGTGATCTATAGCTGCAACATATATAGCTAATCCCCAGAAACATGCTCAGAAGATTATCCTTCCTGCTGGTAGAGCCAAAGGTACAGAAGAAATTGCTTGATTTCACAAATGAGGGCTGAGATTGATAAGTGGCCAAACCGAGGGGTATTTTTATTTTTCCTAATGAGAACAGAAGAGAGGATACATTGGGGTACATACTCTTTGTATGTGTTTTATGCAGGCTTCCTGCCCAGAAAGCTATGTGGGTACAGCGTTGTGTGGGATCTTTTTCCTTCTCTTTGTGTGTGCTGTGTTCTGAAATGCTGATCATGAGCCACACAAGGGAGACTCAAACCTTTGCTTGGAAGGATCATTGGTGACTCACAATAGTGGTGTTGATTCTGCCTATGCGGGTGCCAATGGCACTTGTGGAAAGGGAGCACTGGGGTATAATTTTCCAAGTTGTGCAGCAACTCAGGGGAGAGTGATGTGGGTCCGCTCCTGGGATCTGAATTCATTGGCTCCCTCCAAGTCTGTCATGCAAGCGCCTGTCTGGCATAGCTCCTCATTAGCATATTTCGGTGGTGTTTCCATGTGTCTGGGAGGGAGAAAGTGGTGTTTGCTATTTTTCTCCTTATGGGAACTTTATGGTTGTCCCTCCACTCCTTTGGGTACAGTACGTGACTATCATTCTGCCAGCACAGTAGTGCCATATCTCCCTCCCCTCCCAAACCAAAAAAATTTGGAGTATAGGTCTGCTCTGCCCATGCTGTTCCAAAGCCAAGGAAGAATGTAGCCGAGTGCAGCCTTATTTAACACCATGCAAAATTACCATAATGCAGGTGAACTGCTGCCAATCAAATCCCCTCTAATCATCTGTTGTAAAATGAGCAGATTGTGTATATAAATGGAGCTGGCAGATTTTCGAGAATGCTTGGAATGTTGCAAAATTCAAAACGTGTTACCATTGCACTGGGTCAAAGCTCCACTAGAATCAATGCAACACATTACAGCACATTACAGAAACTCAAAACAGAAAATTCAGTCTGATTTTTCTCTGTTACCTAATAGATTAAATGTTCCTTTTGTCTGTGGACAGACAATGTGTGACTTACAGGGAACTTCTGGGTTGTACAGGGAGGGGGGGACCCAAACTGAAATCAACGGAATACTTAAGGAGCCAAGTTACAGATTGGTTGCAATATCACCAGGTATATGACATGTTTAAATTAGATAGAAAGAATGTATTTCTGGACCAAAGCTCACAATTTGAAAAAGAACTCTTACAAAATAAGGATAAACTTCTGTCTAAAATGCATAATTTTTTATAAGAATGGGAAACAAAAGACGAGCAAGGTAAGGCTCCAATGACACACTGGGCAATAGATATAGGACACAATATAGATCTTAACCTCTGGGAGAAGCTTTGGAAAAGCGACCTGGAATTTACTGAATGTTATTCATTGAAATTGGGTGGTGCTGTGGGTTAAACCACAGAGCCTAGGACTTGCCGATCAGAAGGTTGGCGGTTCGAATCCCCGTGACGGGGTGAGCTCCTGTTGCTCTGTCCCAGCTCCTGCTAACCTAGCAGTTCAAAAGCACGTCAAAGTGCAAGTAGATAAATAGGTACCACTCCAGCGGGAAGGTAAACGGTGTTTCTGTGCACTGCTCTGGTTCGCCAGAAGCGGCTTAGTCATGCTGGCCACATGACCCGGAAGCTGTACGCCTGCTCCCTCGGCCAATAAAGCGAGATGAGAGCCACAACCCCAGAGTCAGTCACGAGTGGACCTAACAGTCAGGGGTCCCTTTACCTTTACCTTTATTCATTGAAAGAGAATTATTTGAAAATGCTTGTTAGCAGGGCCCTGTTAGAGGGGTTTATGCTGGGAGTCACTGACTCCCAGAACTGGAAGGGGGCAGCTGCGTAAACACATGTTTTGCAGTGTCCCCCATAATTCCTGTCTGTCCCTTCTTAGCCTCAGACCACAATTGGGGGCTGAGATGGATACATGCCCAACGCCTAAGCCAAGGTTTCCTACATCTGAATTTTAATAAAGTTGTGACCTAATTTTAATCCCATAACTATGCTGTGTTGTGTCTTATTTATCCGGGCCTGGCTCCTGGGGATGAGGGGTCTGCGACTGGGCATGCAAAAGGTTATTTATGTACGCAACAACTGCAGCCTGTGTTTTGTTAGCCCCAAACTGGAAAGTGAACGAGCTCCCAACTAAAGAGAATTGGCAACTTAAATTGATAGAATATGCAGAACTTGCACATTTAACATAGAGAATAAGAGAGCAAGAAGAACATACATTTTAAAAAGAGTGGAAAACATTTATTGAAAATAACTGTATACAGCTGAAAATGCTGGCAGCACTAAGATAAATTCAACAGAGTAAATAATTTTTGATGGATGTAAAAGTGGAAAACTGATGTGAATGGTTATAGCAAAATATGCAGGAATGTGTGATACATGAAATGAACCATGGAAGGAGAAGAAGGGAAGTCATTGGATATTTTAAAGTTTGTAAAATGTTTATTTTGAAATGTAAAATTGAAAACTTAATTTAAAAAGTTCCTTTGTCCTTTCGAAATAAACACAGGTGTCAAGGTTTAATTATGTGTAACAGGCACATTTTCTGGGACCAGCTTCCATGTGGCTGGGGTAATATTTTAATGACCCAACCACATGGGGAGTGGCTGATATATTTATAAATGTAACAGACACCCCCCCCCCACGCTAAAAGAAAAGAAACCTTAGGGATTGGGAATATGGAACAGAAACATGATGGTGGCGAGAGTGGGGTGTTAAATTGTCACAAACCCATGTGTACCTTATGAGATTAAAAAGCAGCTTGTGTGGGGAAATAATAAAGCAGACCCACCTCTGTCATTTCTGTAGTCCAGGAATGACTACTAATCTTTGGTCCTGCAGATGTTAGATTATAACACCCATCATTCCTAACCATTTGGCCTTTGGCTGGGGCAAATCTAGGGCTGAACATCTGGTCCAAGAACATCTGGTGGGCCACAGGTTCCAACCCTCCCAAAGTTACCCTCCCAATAGCTTTTCTGTATTTTAAAAAATGGCACTGGGGTTCTTTTATACCTATCTCTGTGTACCAATGTACCATAGCTAACTTCTTAATCTGTCATATATACTTACTTGGGAGAATAATTGCACACTAGGTAAATGGCTTTTGGCCATATCTGTCCCCAGACATTCATGTTATGGCACAAATTAACTGCACAACCTATTCTGCTACTTGTGGCCCATACCACCTATTGGACAAAACGAAAGAAAGACAGTTAAATGCCTGACTCAAATCAAAACAAATGAATATTATAATACTATCCAGAAAACTTTAAAAATATATATATATACAGGCAGTACTGCAGTCATAGAGAGAGAAGAAAAATTAATATAGTTAAAGTTCAGCACACTGAATAGTCGAGGAAAGTATATATACTGCAGATCTCTTGCTAGGATGAGTGGATTCTGACGGAATTCCACTTATTTACATCATCTATTGATCTCAATAAAATAAAACAGTTATTATCTTTGATCATTATTTTGCTCTTAAAAGCAGAATGGATATATAATATATAATATTAAGTGTCACTTTAAACAAAACTTGCTTAAAATGAATTCTGAATGTTTCATTACTAAATTCTATACTTGTCTCTTTAAACTGAATTCATGACACACTGGGCCAGTTCACATGTCAAGGTAAACCACAGTTAATGGCTTACCATGAATAGGCCAATTTTGCCTGCTTTTCCCATATGTGAGTGGAAGAAAAGAAACACAATCCCTGGCTTAGTGTTATATCCAAAGCAAAAACTTCTCAAATTGATTACATCACTGTTGCTATTGGGAAGAATAATGCATACCCACCTGTGTATAATGGGTACATACAGGACCAGAACATCTATAAGGGCAATAAGGGTTGCATTCTTGAGGATAAGGATAGCTGAAGTCTCTCACTTCATCATACCATGCTTGGACATGAAATGTTAGAGGTCTATATCTACAAAAAAGGAACCAAAGAAAACTCAAAAATAATTCAAACAGCCACTGCAGTTATCAACAGAGACAATGTTTATACGACATTTTAAAGGAAAACGTGTGGGGGCTTTTTTACACTGTGTGAAATCATTTGCAAAATATAATTATTCATACCTTCCCCAGTGTGCTCCCAAGTTCTGTCCAATGGATGGAAGAAGACTTGCAGGACCGTGTTCCCAAAGACATGTCTCAGCCCAGGATTGTGCTGATCTCTCCAGTTCTACATCCCACGTCTATATTTGAGGAGGTGGGGAGAGAAGAAAAATGCAATTGTTTGAAAGTGTTTTAAGCTTATGAAAAGGGACATTTTGTGATGCACATGAACAAACAACCTATGACACCACTTATCCCAGTGAAATAGGACTTCATTTGGCAATAATTATGGCATAAGTCTTTGATTGACTGATTGGTACGAATCATGCCCCCTTCACCTGACCTTGCTTAACAAGACAATGTTCATTCTTTTCATTTATTGCCCCCTATGCCTCCCCCTCTGCTTTGTACTTACTTTGATTTTCTACAAATCCATTCCAATGATTGCTTTTTTATTACTCAAGTTGCACAATCTAGAACATTATGTGTCATAAGTAGCAAAAAAAAGAGTTCTTGATCGTATTTATCCTACAAAGACGTAGGAAACAAGCAAGACTTTGGAATGAAAAGTTCATTCTTGTAATCAAGGCCTAAACTGAGACACCTGAATGGAAAGCCACAAGATATCCTTCATACATTTTTCCAGATATGTCTTGAATCCCCTGAAGATTCGATATTTTCACAATAATCTGTGTTTGGACTCATGAATTGGTTGCCAGATTCCAAATTGCACGGAAGTTAGTTTACTTATATCATAAAGATTATTTCAACTATCAAGCATCTAAATTGTTAATACCACATTTGTTGTCATTAGCTTTTCCCCCCTTTGCTAACCTGAGAAGCAGATTGAACTGAAATTAGTGGTATCACTAGAATTCATAATTAGTTAGTCCATATGTCAAATCGAATCTGTTCATAATTCCCATCTGTATAATGACACTGACTTTGACCCAGTGAAATGATAAGGGTTTTTGTAATTTAAACTAGTGATTTTTACAAATTCAAGAAATTTGATGCTTCAACAAATTGTACAATGCTGTTCTAAAGCAGAGATTCTGAATCTGTGACCCTCCAGATACTGCTGGACTCCAACTCCCTTCTGTTCCAGCAAGCACAATTCATTATCAGGAGTGATGGGAGTTGTAGTCTATCAACATCTGATGAGCTACAGATCCCCCTTCACTGTTCTACATACTTTTTTGGGAGATGTTTCTACTTTGGTAATAATTAATGGTATCCTATAGCAACCACCTGGCAGAAAGCCCCATTGGACTTAATGGGGCATACTTCTGAGTGGACATATATAGAGAATCCCACTGGTAATCTTCCTATAGTATATTCCAGCAAGTAAGGCAATGCTTGTGATCAAGTGGGATTTTTAGCAGGAATCCATTTTCTGCAGTGAATAATGAAGTACAACTGTATAAAGCACTGCAAAAGCTGCCTTTGATGAAGCATTTCATTTCTTGTGTTCACACATGACAGATGAACACATACATCCTTAGAAGAAGAGTTTGAATTTGATATCCCGCTTTATCACTACCCGAAGGAGTCTCAAAGCGGCTAACATTCTCCTTTCCCTTCCTCCCCCACAACAAACACTCTGTGAGGTGAGTGGGGCTGAGAGACTTCAGAGAAGTGTGACTGGCCCAAGGTCACCCAGCAGCTGCATGTGGAGGAGCGGAGACACGAACCCGGTTCCCCAGATTACGAGACTACCGCTCTTAACCACTACACCACACTGGCTCTGTTGAGGAACTGTTGAGGGTGGATCGATTATTCAAAGTCATCCTGAAAGGTTTATACTTTTTAAAATAATTAGAATAATATTCTGTTTTCTACATTGCCTACATGGCAGAATATCCACCTTACTTTTGTATGTTTAAATGCAGGCAAAATAACATATATTTTCGTTAACTACATTACTGTAGTTGAAACGTATGCATTGCATGTGAGCTTGGTGCAAATAAGGTATTTGTTCACTGAGTACTGATCCATGCACAGTTGCTCAGTGCATTTCCACTAGCTAACTCCTCAATTAATGTTGAGGTGGACACAAATGTTTTGGGACTGTATTCTCTATAAAAGGAAGGAAATACAGACCTCTTAATCTTTGAAGTTAAATACCACTTAACATTAACCATACAATTAAATAGCACCTAAAATAATATGGAATGGGAATCTTTATCTCTACACAAGATATGACCTGGGTCGTTGTTGATGTAGAAATAATCACAGTTACAAAGTTAAAACTAATTTGTAATCTATTTACAGTGATTAAATTATTCCAGTGTAGCAAGGAAAGATTGAACTAGCTGCGAAACAATATTCTGACATGCACAGGTTTCTAATATATCAGTGATGTTCTCCACTGTAGCCTAATTTTAGACAAATATCCAAGCAATTATATTAGTATGATTGTACAATAACTAATAGTTATCAGTAGATACATGTTTCCATACTAAACCCTCAAGCTCTGTTCAGTTTGCTAAAGTTCACATGTGGAAATACAACCAGCTTAATGTTTGTGAATTTTCACTAATTTTCACAGAAATCAGTATGACACAAAGTTGCACAGAGATTTGAATATGTACATCAGATTTGAATATGAATTAAAATGTGAAAAAAGGATATCTCCAGCTGCCTCAGGACCAATCCCCAAGACAGATGCCTCACCCTGAGAAACATGCAACTATCTTATAAAATAATCTTCAAACAATTTACCAGAAATGTCACTGATTTTGGTTTCATAATTGTACTCCAAAATACTTCTACAAGCAAGTTCTAATCAGTATCCTGAGTCTCAGACAAAGGCCTGGTGTGCACATTGCATTAAACCATAATTTAAAATAAACTATGGTTAAATGTGAACAGGCAGCATGCTAATAATGCACACTGCTCAAAAGTTCCCATTACACTTTGCCCTCACTTGACAGACAGATCAGTTAAAATGTGGCTTTTTGTATCATGAGAATCCAAGCTCAGTGCTTCTTTCACTAAAATGAACCCTGACGTACCACAAGCCCAGCTCACATGGCATGGCAAGCTTGTGTCATCTGTAGCATAGCAGCAGTGTAAGTGGAGAAAGAGCACCCCAGAAACATTTGAGCAATGAGCACCAATACACTGTGCATTTGCATGATTTAACCATAGTTTATTTTAATCCATGTTTTAATGTGAAATCTGAAGTGGGCCAAAGAATCACAGAATCTTTTGGAGTGGCATACAGAACACAAAGAAAACCTTTCCAAAGCAATATGTGAAAACCTGTAAAGTAAATTAAAAAGAGCTAAGATTCATACTTGGTAAAGACAGTAATGCATACAGTTGGCACCAACAAAAGTAAACATTTACTGTGGCATGATAGAAACCTCAATGCAGTATTCATTCTAAATATAAGGAAAAGACTTGTAAAGTAAATATCACTGTACAGTATGGTGCTTTTTACTTTTAAAATAAAACCCACTATATTCTTTAAGCCAAATCACAATGAATAAGTGAAAGAAGGATACAAAAACTGGATAGGAAATATCATAGCAAACCAGCACATTTTAATTAGATGCCCAGATCCAGCTAAAGAGATGTAGGTAGAGAAGCAGGCCTCCATGAATATCTCTTGCTGAACCTGGAGTCATGGGCTTAAATTTTGTGTGCATTTGCTAGAAAAGATATATACAGACATGAGTACATATCACTGGCATACAGGGGCATTCTCACTTATTTAAAAACAATGGGAAGCTTCCTTATTCAAAAATATATTACCTGAACTTCTCATACAATGCTGCAAACTAATTGCCAATACTTGGGCTCTTTTTTAAAACAATATTCAAAGCTCCTGGTTCCACTAGCTGAAGTTGTCTTCATCCATCTTGCAGGGATTCCTCCTTTCTCATCGGTTCCCCCCGTGTTACATATGGCATAGGACTGGACAGGGAAGTCAGCTTTCACCAGAACTATCCTAGGCACTTAATTCTGGACTCAACACAAAGTACTAATTACCACTTTGAGTAAATTACACACTGTCCAAAACATATCTGCATTATACTGATGGATGTGTATATACTCTGAAGTAAAAAAATAATGACCCAAATTGAGTGCCAAAAAGAAGTTGAAAGCTGCATGAATTTTACAAATTATGGAACTATGCCCACTTTGGACTATTTTGTGTAATTTATGCCACTAAAATCATGGGGAGGGGGGCAAGAACTATGAAGGGCACTGAAACTCCACCCCTCCAGCAGTCTCACCAAGCATGGCATGGTTCACACACTTTCAAGTCTAATTTTGTAATGGCCAGAACACAATCTCAGTACCATCGGTTTAAAAATGTCACTATGGCTGAAGTTCCATAGAGGTGAAACATTGATTTGATCTGGTATACATACATCAGGTGATTGTGCTAAGCTATGTATGTGTGTGTGCATTTGATTTGATCTTTTATTTTGGTTAGCGTACTGATTACATGAAGGGATGTGGGTGGCGCTGTGGGTAAGACCTCAGCGCCTAGGACTTGCCAATCGTATGGTCGGCGGTTCGAATCCCCGCGGCGGGATGAGCTCCCGTCGTTCGGTCCCAGCTCCTGCCCACCTAGCAGTTCGAAAGCACCCTTAAGTGCAGGTAGATAAATAGGTACCGCTTTATAGCGGGAAGGTAAACAGCGTTTTCGTGTGCTGCTCTGGTGCCAGTTCGCCGGAGCAGCTTCGTCACGCTGGCCACGTGACCCGGAAGTGTCTCCAGACAGCGCTGGCTCCCGGCCTCTAGAGTGAGATGAGCGCATAACCCTAGAGTCTGTCAAGACTGGCCCGTACGGGCAGGGGTACCTTTACCTTTTTACTGATTACATGTACTTAAAGCCTGCAGCCCTCAGTACTGCTAAAATGAATTTAACAGAAAATAAATGCACAAAATGAAAGATAAATGAAAGAATGCTTCTTTGTTTTAAAATTGTTGTTGTCACCTTGATAAACTTTACATCAAGACTATACATCCTTGAGTATCACAGCAGAGATTTACCTACATGCCCTCTTGACCACTTTCACAAGGCAGAATCTACTGATGAAAAGTTCCAGATAAGAATAAGAGGATAAGTTGACATTGCTCAGCCCTTTGATGCCATGTCAATAGCCTCTGGGTGAAGGCATGGAATCTGGAGCACTTCCGCCAAGCTTTGAAGTAAAGCAGGAAAGTGGAAAGCTAGAGAGGAAGCATTTTCACTTTGAAAACTCCAGCTAGGTTCTTAGTTAAGTGCTCAACTTATGAAAACCAACCACTTAAAACGCCCCACAGGCCATAGTCCTCTGTTCTTGAAAATGGGAATTGTGTTCATTAGGTGTCTCTGAAACTACTGAATTTATATTAGCTGCTCTGGCTGAACAGCAGGGTACAGATACTGTAAATAAAAAATGAAATGAAATAAATATAGAGAGAAAAGAAAAGAAAGCAGAAAAATATGAAAAGTATTTTAAATAAGTAGGAAGGCATACAGTAGTACCTCGGGTTACATACACTTCAGGTTACATACGCTTCAGGTTACAGACTCCGCTAACCCAGAAATATTACCTCAGGTTAAGAACTTTGCTTCAGGATGAGAACAGAAATCATGTTCTGGCGGCGCTGCAGCAGCAGGAGGCCCCATTAGCTAAAGTGGTGCTTCAGGTTAAGAACAGTTTCAGGTTAAGAACAGACCTCCGGAACAAATTAAGTACTTAACCCAAGGTACCACTGTATTGGAAACCTTTTTTTCCAGTTCAATCCTATACAAGCCTACTCAGAAGTAAGTATAGGATTACTAAGACTGCAATCCTATATCAGTTTGCCTGGCAGTAAATCCAAATCAGTAGGACTTACTTCTAAGTATACTCATATAATACTGTATTGTTAACCTTAGAACAGGTCTTTTTTTGGTTCCCCCCTTCAACTCCTCTCAGGTATAAACCTTCATTATATCTGACAAGCAATGTAAATATGTATAGAAAGATGAGGCATCACTAAGTAAATAGTGCTAGAAGCAACTCAGTAGCTTTTGTCACTAACACATCACCAAAAAGCAGGAAATACGTCAGCAAAAAAGAGGGTGAAAGGACACAAATTTACTTAGACAGTTGGACAAAATTGAAACTTTCTTTGTTAGGCCGAATTGCAGCTATTAAGATGAATGTATTGCCAAAAATGTTGTTTTTGTTTCAAACACTACAGATTGTGGACAAGACGGAGTGCTTCCGGAAGTGGCAGAGAGATATTTCTAAGTTTGTCTGGCAGGGCAAAAAGCCCAGAATTAAGTTTAAGATATTAACTGATGCGAAAGAAAGAGGGGGCTTTGCCCTGCCAGACTTAAAGTTGTACTACGAGGCCGCAGCTTTCTGCTGGCTAAAAGATTGGCTACTTCTTGAAGACACTGATGTACTGGATTTGGAAGGTTTTAATAATGCTTTTGGTTGGCATGCATACTTATGGTACGACAAAGTTAAGATTAACAAGGCCTTTAAGAACCATATTGTCAGAAAAGCAGTGTTTAATGTCTGGACAAAATATAAAGACTTATTGGAAAACAAAACTCCAAGGTGGCTTTCTCCTCTGGAAGCTAAGGCCCGAAAAAGACCCAATATGGAGGCCAAATGGCCAAAATATTGGGAAATATTAGAAAAAGATGGAGACAATTGGAAATTGCAGAGTTTGGAGAAAATGAAGGATAAAGTGCGAGACTGGTTACATTACGCTCAGATTAAAGAAGTTTTTAAAAATGACAAAAAGTTAGGGTTCCAGGTGGAGAAATTGAAGTTGGAAACAGAATTGTTAGAACCAAAGACTAAGGTATTATCAAGAATGTATAACTTGCTGTTAAAATGGAATACACAAGACGAAATGGTTAAATCGGCTATGATAAAGTGGGCACAGGACATTGGGCATAACATTATGTTTGAGGACTGGGAAAGGTTGTGGACCACTGGGTTGAACTTCACTGCATGTAATGCTCTGAAGGAAAATGTAATGAAAATGATATACAGATGGTACATGACCCCAGTTAAACTTGCCAAAATATACCATTTGTCTGATAATAAATGTTGGAAATGTAAAGAAAATGAAGGAACATTCTTTCACCTTTGGTGGACCTGCCCTAAGGTGAAGGTCTTCTGGGAAATGATTTATAATGAGTTGAAAAAGGTATTTAAGTATACCTTCACTAAGAAACCAGAAGCCTTCCTTCTGGGTATGGTCGGCCAGAAGGTGTTAAAGAAGGACCGAACATTTTTTATGTATGCAACAATGGCAGCAAGGATACTCATCGCTAAGAACTGGAAAACTCAAGATCTACCCACACTGGAAGAGTGGCAGATGCAGCTGATGGACTATATGCAACTGGCCGAGATGACTGGCAGAATCCGAGACCTAGGAGAAGAAAGGGTTGAAGAAGACTGGAAGAAATTTAAGATTTATCTACAAAAATATTGTAATTTGGTTGAATGTTAAGAAGGATGCTAGATCATAAATAACTGTCCACCACTGAATTAGATTTGAATTTGACGATAAGTGTGATTAAGGAAAATATAAATTTTTTGGAGAACTGCTAGATTTTATTTAAATGAGCGGATATAAGGTTCTAAACAAGATGATAATTTGCTTGAAAAAATTTTATAACGATGTAAGTGGGAGCGGGAGACGTGAGGGAGTCCAAAGAAGTGATGAAACTATGTTATTATATAAGTAATGTTGTTTATTATTTATGTATTGTATTCAAAAACTTTAATAAATATTTATTAAAAAAAGGACACAAATTTGCATAAAAGGTGACCACGCTAATTTATAATTACTATAATATTTAGTAATTACTCCCTACTGAAAGATGTGAGGCCACATCAGCATTGTGACTGTCTTGGGCTGGATCTAGACACATCAAAGAAGCAATTCAGTTAAACGTGTTGTAAACGTCATACAGAGAAATTCCGTTGGCGAAAGATGGGACTCCGCAGCTCCATCTGATGTCACAGTGTTATAACACATATAAAGCGTTTTATCTTTACCAATGTAGCTGAGTCCTTGGACTGGACAAGTCTTTCAAACAGATTACTTTCTTTGACACCCCTTCAAATGGAAGACTCATGGGACACTTGACCACCCTACTTATCTCCAATGACCTCTTGCTTTCTCCAGCTCTCCTCCTCCTTTCACTTTTCCTTTCCTCCTTTCTCTCTAGCCACATCTTCATCTGTTTCTTTTCCTTAAGCCCCTATGGCTTCCCCACATTCTTCCCTTTCCTCCTTATTTCTGCTAGTCTCACAGCTGATCCTACCTACTTTCTTCGTGCTTGATCTTTGTTACTTTCTTATTTTCTTCCATGTTTCTTCAATGCCTTCTTCTCTCAGTTACCTGTCTCATCCTTTTCTGAGGTCTTTTTCATGCCTTCTCTGCTGCATTTTATAAGATTCATCTTAAGCCCCTGAAGCGTTTCCCTTTCAACCCTTTCCAGCTACAGGACTTCATTTTCATTTTCTAATAATGAAAATATGAACAAAACTACAACCATAAAGATGGGTTGCAGCCTGTGTATAGCATGTTGCAGCAGGTAAAAGATAGTCTCAGCCACTCTACTAGATGCTAAGATGTTGACTCCATGTTTCTACTTGACCTTTCACTTCCTTACTGCAATAAAATATCAACTGAAGTCAAAAGTGTACTAACTGTTCTGGTTTTTTTTAATTGTTTGATTCAGTTACTTCACCACTGCCTTTTAAAGGAAATAACTTGATGCTACAGTTGTTTCTCTTCCTTCATCCTAGAGGAAACCAGATCACTATGAAATTTGTAAAAACCATGCGTTATTGTTAACCTCCAGTAAACATTGTGCAAAACACTGTGCTCAGTAGCATATGGTCAGGAGCCAGGGAATTCTTAGTTGCATCAAGAAAGCAATGGCACTTATGTTGAACAGAACTGAGAACAAGTAGAATTGTGGCACTCTAATAAACTGGGGATCTTTGGGGACTGTAATTAGTCTACTTATTCTATTTATCCTTTGGAAAGTACATCCACTTTCTGCAAATTAAGAAATACATGACAGGAGCAAGCTTAAAGTAAAAGCTCATAAATTCAGCACTGCCATATTGTCACATTTTAACAAGTTGCAGTTCCACCCATATCCCTGGCAATACTGTAGCCAGAAAGGCTCTATCTGAATCAAATTAAAGTTTGTTGCTTACAGAACTTATTACTTGTGTTGCATAAAACAATGGCACTGTGATCCTGTTTACAAATGCAATGCTGGTAAGTTACAATGTTATAAGTGATTGTGTAAATTTCAGTGTTCAGTAATAATTTTCTCATTCATTCAAAAATAAATGTTTTTGTAGACTTTATATGAATCTTTTGACAGCACCTGTAACCCTCTAACCCAGTGAATACAGGTGCACAAGTGTACCTTCATTTAACCCTGAAGGGGCTAAATCCTTTGTGCATGTTCCAAGTGAGGGCACACATTCATGGGTGCTCATGAATTGTTCCCACCTCTGCCGCCTCCTTTTTCTCCTGTCCCATCTTACCTGGGGCAGAAGAAAGAGTGGCAGCTCCAATTCCCCAAGAGAGCATGCTTTCTTGCTATCACCTTTTGTAAAAAGAAATTGTCACTGGGGATGCTGGGAGGTGGCACCCCTTATTTTGCCTCAAATACATTCAAATGACTCTTTGCGAAGTAAGAGAAGAAGGTGACAACTGCTGAAGTGAACGCTCAATGTGCAAATCAAGGGGACCTATTGATAGCTGCTCAATCTACAACTCATTGCAAGTGACCAAACAAGGGGAGTTCACTTTTACAAGTTCCCCTTTTCTGCTACTTGTGTCATCTCTACTTTTGGCTGCATAACAGAACCCCAACCAAATATTAGCAAATATGACTGATCATGCTGCTTGAATAACAGAGTACTTCCAAGTGTTAGCTTCTTCAATGAAGGTAATCCTAACAAAGAAGCAAATTATTGTCATTATTTATTAAATTTTTATACCTCCCTTCAATCTCAGGATCACAGGGCAGTTTACAACATCAGGAAGTACCTTATGGAAGAGACATTGTTTCACACAACAACTGCTGTTCCCTATGTTGTCTAATATATTTTGAGTAGCAACAATCAGCATGACTTGTGGCACTTTCAGCATCTATATCAAGAGCACATAGCAAACCAGCATTTCGGTATTCAAGTCACATGCAGAGCACTATGATCACTGAAGAAAACAGACATTGTCTGGGAGCTCTCTGTCTTCTTCCATTTATAATGCTTTCCTCTGTTTATTTGGTGTGGTAATGGTAACAAATATATATTAACAATACATTAAACTTGACTATAAAAAGCAATAACAGCTTCTGAAATTTAAACATAATGTTAAGACATTCACCACAAAACATGTGCATGCCCTTAAAATGTGAATGCCTAAAACACGTAGAGTGCCTTTCAAATTGTTTCATAGGCTGATATACAGTATAAGCCCACTAAAAAAAACCCCTGCATGATAGCACTTGGTGCCTGATCTGTGGATTTTTAGCTGAATGTCTCAATCTGCATTCTGTTACAGAGCCTCAGAAGAACCCTGACAACACACAATCAGCCACCTCTTCCTCTTTCTCAACTCCATCCAAGCCAATCATATTTAAGCTGGCATGGAAATCAAAGAAAGATGCTCTACTGGAAATTCAATCCCAGGCATGCTCAGCTAAGAAGTATCAGGTAGCAGATGATATGAGAGACCTCTGCCCAAGACCCTGTAGAGTTCTCTGGTAGTCAGAGTAGACAACAGTGAGCTACACCAAGGTAATTTCTTTTTTTTCCCCATTCAGCCAAGCCACACACTTTCCCAGAGCAGGATGCGGTTAGGAGAGAAGGAAACCACTTCCGTGCCACTCTAGTAGCATGCGACTCTTCCAAACGTCAATGATATGAAAATTGTAACAACCACCCTCATGCCTTAGCTTGGCAGCAGGGATGCTCATTGTACCAACTCTTCTCACCACTATTGATATCACAGCAGTATCATAGCCTAGATAATTCAGCTAATGTGAATTTAATGTGAATTAAAACAAACAAACAAAAAACCCACACCTTGAACCCTGAGGTTTTTGATAACTACTGCCTGGTCACAGATTCTCCCTTCCTAGGCTTGAGAGGGTAGTGACAGGCAAGCTTCAGGAATACTTGGAAGAAATTGATTATCTAGACCCATTTCAACACAGGTTTATCCTGGTCTTAAATCACACTTGGTCACCTTGGTAGTTATTCTTTACCAGGAGATGGGACAGTACAACTTTGTTACTCTTGCTGGACCTCTCAGTGACTTTGAATACCCTTAGCCATGTTATCCTCCTGGACCTACTCTGTGAGATGGGAGTTTGAATGTAGTTTGGATCCTATCTGAAGAACTGGTATTTTAAATGCATTGGATGACTGCACCTCAGCCCCCTTGTGTTATAGGGTGACACTGGGGACTGTCCTGTTTCCAATGTTATTTATCATCTGAAGCCATTGAGAGTGGTCATTAAAAGGTTTGAAGCACAGTGTCCACAATATGCTGATGACACTCAGCTTTATTTCTCTGTTACATTTACATCAGATGAGGCCATGTAGGTACTGAACCAGAATCAAGACGCAGTAACAGGTTGCATAAAGGCCAATAAACTGAAACAGAATCCTGGCAAGAGGGAAGTTGTTCAGCAATGTGCCGCTTTTGGATGAAATTGTACTCCCCCTAAAGGAACAGGTATTCAGTTGGGGAGTAATTCATCTTTGTTCTTGGAAGTCCAAGTGGCTATGTTGGCTAGCAGCACTTTCTACCAAGGTGAATGAGGGTTACTGGCAGCCAGTAAGCTAGCAGGCCAAGTTCCAGACTGTTTTAACATAGAGCTCTGAAGAACTTGGAACCAGGATACTGCCTTGCCCGAGCTTTGAACTCAGTTTTGGAGGCCCTCTTGGTTGTGCCCCTATCTCAGTTAATGGCAACCTGTGGGAGGGCCTTCTCTTTGGCAGTCCCTTTCCTATGGAATAGTGTCTCCTTGGAGCTATGATGATACCTTGATGCTTCCTTAAAGCATACCTATGCACCCAAACCTTTTCACCAGAAAATTAATGGTGCTCTTGGGTTACAACTTACATACTGGTTTCACCAGTTCCATAAACTGAGTTGGGTGTAATAGGAAACTACAACTTCCATGTATCCTAACAGTATGTCTTTTGGTATGATTGGGAGAATCAGGTTTTGTTCCTGTCTCCAGCCACCCTGTGGAAAAATAAGTCTTCATGTTGGTAAAATGGTTTTTAAAGCTTTCACAGAAAAGGCTCACAGAAAAATTAACCTGATTATAAAAGACCTGGGGAAGACATGTGCATTGCTAGGGGCTACAGTACAACAGAAGTTAGCCCCATTGAAAATAGTAGTGCTTCCTTCTGAGGGGAAAGCCAATCTGAAAAGTAAATGGCTGCAAACCCTTGCTTTTCCAGATGGCTGCAAAGTGATCTTAGGTATGGCACACATGGCTCCCACAGCAATTTTCAGGAACTGTCCAACATTATGTGTGTCAGCCAAAATTAAGCAGTTCAAGGTCCCCGTTACTTCAACAGGAGAGTTATCTTCCTGCTAGAAGTCTTCTCCACTCAGTTCAATAGGACTTAAAACTGCTGGGCTATGCCCTTAGTTTAAGACATTCCTTTAAAATAACTTAAATAGTTTTAAAAATTGGAATTGATGAAGCCTTTCAATCTTTCTGGAACAAAGTGTTGGGTCTACAAAAAAAAAAACCCTACTTCATTAATCTCATAACACCACAAACAAACAGTTAAATAGGAAGCAAGTTTTGAAAAACATAGAAATGCCAAGTAGTTAATATTTCTATGTTGTTCAGTGATGCAAACTATTACATTATTTCTTTCTTTCTGCAAACCAGCAGCAATGCATCCTTACCATATATTCCATATTGGAAGCTTGTGGATACACCTGACCCCGTAGTTTATTATGAAGGTCCAAGATACTTTGCATATCACTGTCAGTGATAGCTCTTTTTCCTCTTTGCTTGGCGATCCACCATTCACCATCCTCGTCCATGTATTTTTCTAGCATCTCCTCAAATAGTGTTGCATTGGGGAGTACCATAGCAGAAACTGCTTGAGCTATGAATAGCAAGGCAGTTACTCTGAAGCAGTCTTCCACTACACTCTTCATGATGAATGATTAAAAAAACTCCTCTGGGTTAACTCCAAGATAAAGCCTTCTTCCAAGTTGACTTACTGCAAAAGCAAAAGAGAGTGAGGTTATTCTGAAGCTAAGGTACAGTTAGGAATTAATTTGGTGAACAACAAAAGTGAAACTGTGTTTTAAAGAGGAGGGTTCTAGTGTGGTAGCTAGGGGACTGTCTAAGAAGCCAACTAGTGCAGATACCCAACAATTATACTGTATGTATGAGATGATAATTTATCTTCATTCTCATGAACTGAAGAATGCTGTACAAATCTATTTGAAGGCACAGTTGCGAGCCTGCATGAAAGAAACTCATTCTCTCCATGAAAGCACAGGCAGTCATAGAATTAACAGATTAATTCTGCCCTCATAAGCTCATCTAAAAATATTTTTGTAACTTCAAGATGCATGATGAGCCTAAAATAAACATAAGAAGATATCCAAGAGATCATGTAGAAAGCTAGCTTTGAGTCAGATTTAAAAATAAAAATTAAGAATTAAAAGCACAATCCAGCCAAATGTCCTAAATTCATTTATTCGGGATGAAGCCCCAGTAAATACTGAAGTACTTGCTTGTGAGTAAATGTGCATAGGGCTGTGCAGCATATCTCATTGATTCTCACTGAAATCCATGTGCTTAACTCTCCCACCAAAATGTTAAAGTACTTAATGTTGGCTCAATCATGCTACAAGTCTGGTGAAAAGGCTTTGCCACACATTTTAAAAATCTTTTCAACGCCCAGCATAACAACAAATTATAATAAGGTTTTCAAAAACTATAAACTGCAGCCTAAATTTACGCTACCTTACAATTAATAGTCACCTTGGAGTATTGCTGACACTCTTAAAAATGATTCTAGTAGATGTCCTGAACAGAGAGGGCAGTTCTCACAGAAATGAATGGAGCGCACATCATTTAATTTATATCAACACAGGATTGCTTAGCTTGGAAAGAGGCCACAACCATATAAACGTTTCAGCATCCCCTGCATTCAAAGCTGTGAACCAAATGATCGGGGGCGGGGGAGGTGGGCAAGAAACAGAGCGCGTTTATTATTGAAGAAAATGTCAGTGCCGGCTGTAATTTGCTACCTCCCACCTATCATCATATGGCCATCTTAAACAGTGTGGGGTTTTGCCCATTAGAAACCATTCAGACCGGCTCTCTGGTCTTCCTGAGTTTCTATCACATGAAGGGAGGTGGGGGGGGTGGAGAGAGCGCTTTATCTCAGAAACTTTTGAAAAGAAAACTTTAGTTGCCCTTATACTAAACAATCACAGCTCGGAATCCTGCAAGACGCCACGTTTGGTCTTCATCCTTGAGATGTTCAACGGTCCATGAGCTTTGCACGCCCCCCCCCACCCCAAAAAAACTTCCCTTTGCCCCGTCCGTGCTTGTTTCCCGAGTGCCAAGCAGCCCCGCGCGCTACTCGATCGCCTGCCTGCGAGCGTGACTTTTCCGCTGGCTACCTTGATCTCTATCGAGGAGAGCGGGAGTGAGGAGGCACTGAGAGAGAGAGAGAGAGGCAGAAGCGTGGCCGGCTCGTTCCTTCACGCCTCCCCCCGTTGCGCTTCGGCAGAACTGCAGTTCATTTCCCGGCAGGGATGCCGAGAGAGCGCGCGGCAGTTCGCCGGAGTGAAGCAAAGCTCTTACCTCGGGCCTCTCTGGGGTCTCGCTTGTGCATACGCGGCTCAGGAGAGAGCCGAGCGCGCCTTCTCCCCTCAGCTCCTATCCCACCGAGGAGGTGAATGGCGGGTTCGGGGCCTGTGAGAAGCCAGCAGGCGCCTGCTGCAAACTTTGGCTCGTCCAAGTTTCTCGCCCCCTCCTTTTTTCTTATCCCCTCAGCGCGGCCACTTTTCCCGCGCTCTGGCTACGTGTGGGCCTCCCGCCTTTTCCCCCCTCAGCGGCACGGAATGAGCGCGGTCTCCCGCCTCCGAGTGGCAGCCGCTGGTGAGCCCGAGGAGCTGAGGCGCTGCTCTGTTTCGCCTCCTTGGCCACCGGCAGCCCTTTATCCCGAGCTCGGAGGGCGCCCACACCCACCAGGACGCGCCCGCCCTGCTCGTTCACCGCGCCCGCCCGCCCGCCCGCCGGCCAGCCAGAGCCACCTCCGGCCTGACCCCGTTTTGGGTGACTGGATGCCGCAGCAGCCCACGTCAGGGGCTCCGGTGAGACGCTGCGCGTGATGTCACTCAAAGACCTGCTCGAGGGCGGGTCAGTGGACAATTAGCCGAGCTCGTGTGGGAAAGGGGCGGGGCGCGGAGTTGCCGGGCTGGCCTGAAAGTGGTCCAGGGATTTCCAGGCGAAGAAGGCCTGTCCTGCTCTTCAAGAGAAGCCACTGGGACCTTCTGCCATGGAGATGCAGTGAGGGGCAAGCCTTCAGGAAGAGGTAGAATTGTAGCCCACCTAAAGGTAAAGGTAAAGGGACCCCTGACCATTAGGTCCAGTTGTGGCCGACTCTGGGGTTGCAGCGCTCATTTTGCTTTATTGGCCGAGGGAGCCGGCGTACAGCTTCCGGGTCATGTGGCCAGCATGACTAAGCCGCTTCTCGCGAACCAGGGCAGTGCACGGAAACGCCATTTACCTTCCCGCCGGAGTGGTACCTATTTATCTACTTGCACTTTGACATGCTTTCAACTGCTAGGTGGGCAGGAGCAGGGACCAAGCAACGGGAGCTCACCCCGTTGCGGGGATTCGAACCACCAGCCTTCTGATTGGCAAGTCCTAGGCTCTGTAGTTTAACCCACAGCGCCATCCGCGTCCCGCCTAGATGAACTCAAAAGGTTTAAAAGTGTGCTCAGCTCCAGCTGTGCAAGGCAGAGACAGTTTTGCACCTGAAACATAGGAGCCAACTCCTGGGGGGCAAGGTTGCCTCTCCTATAAAATATTCAAGGGGGCTGAGCCCCACCCCGGTTGATGTGTCACATAGTTGATTCAAATAGTGAGTGTGCCATGTTTTGTGGTGGATTATGTAGGGTGGGGCTTACCTGTCCCTGCCCCAATCAGTGGCGTACCGTGGGGGGTGCAGGGGGGGCCGGCCACACCGGCCACAACATCTGGGGGTTAGGGGTAGGGGTAGGGTTAGGGGGCGCAAATCCACAGGTTAGGGGGCACAAATTACTTGCCTTGCCCCGGGTGCTGACAACCCATGCTACGCCACTAGCCCCAATATTTTATTCAAGTTGACACCCCTGGCCTGAAATAAATAAACTGATTACCCTCTGGAAGGAGTGGAGATCCACCCAGAAATAAAGGCAGGAAATCCTTGTTGGTAGTCAGGACCAACATGCCACCACCCAGCCCACATCTTTCACACCTTGGTGCTGATTATGCCACAGAGAAGTGGCAGCCAGGTGTGACACAGGTAACATTTGATGTATGTTTATGTCACGTCACACCACTTTGAGGTAAGCTGGTGCCACTGAGCGTGTTTTGGTTGTGACATAGGAAGCCAGGTTGATGCCAATGAAAACTCCCATTGCTAATCATCCCTGCACTTGAATACAAAAGAAATATTTCAGTGGTCCAATTGAGGTATACTAGAGAAATAAGAAGGGCACGACAGAGGACAAGATGGTTGGATAGTGTTCTCGAAACTACAAACATGAGTTTGACCAAGTTGCGGGAGGCAGTGAAAGACAGGAGTGCCTGGCGTGCTCTGGTCCATGGGGTCACGAAGAGTCAGACACGACTAAATGACTAAACAACAAACAACAAGAGAAACAACAGTGGTAGAATGTAGCATCTTATCAGCTGAGGTCATTTCTTTTACCATCTTGAGATACTCAGTGGCACTTTGCCATATCATATAAATCAGAGTCAAGCAATAACTAGGATAACCTGGTCATGAGTAACCATATTCTCATTTGGTAAGTTTATTGTGCTAGCCAAAGGCCATGACAATCACATTATAATATACCTAATACAAACATAATAACAACATAACAAACATCAACAATATAAAAGAAAAACAGAAGTGCCATCAGCAAACTCAACTTCTGATTAAGCCTCAGAATCTCCCGAACAAGTTCCATCAATATTATCTAGTTCACTGTTTCTAATCTTTTTTTGCTACAGTAACCTGTAGCCAAGAATGTTGTGTTTGTGTTTCAGTGATGTCTGCTTGGGCTGACATGCCACCTTGCATACTCCTACACCATCAGAATTTAAATGAAAAAGATTATTTCACTTTACTCTGGTCTGATCCAGCCAGGCTCTTCTTATGATCTGATATACTGATTTTGTATCTGCTCTTAAAAATTTATTGCAGTTTTTATGTTCAGGAAAATATAACAGAAACGATAGATCTTAAGATGATTACAATTTCAGTTTGGGCTGTTAAATTATCAGAAAGTAAATAAGCACTTAAAGTTTATGACTGCGCTCTGACTGCATTTGTTTGATTTGTGGGAACATAACATTTTTGCAACCTTGACAAATGTGGGTTTGACCGAGGCTAGAATCATACTCCATACAGACATTAGATTCAAAGTGAATTACTTACATGGAAGGTAGATAAGAATTTACTTTGCATTAGATTATCTCTAACTAGTAAGTTTGCAACTGATCTTATTAAGAACACACACACACACACACACACACACACACACACACACACAGAGAGAGTTTATTTATTGGGTAAAACTCTTATCCTGACAGATATTAAAATGCTTCCCTCCCCCCCAAAAAACCCACTTACATGTATTGCTTAAGACTTTAGGTTGCTTAAGACTTTAAAGTAAAAACCTTCTTGTGAATTTCAGGTGACACAGAAGAGGGAGTTGTTATTGTATGGATTTACATGTTATGCTTAGGACCACTTCACAGATCACAACAAAATGGGGCCTACTGTCTATACTGCAGGTTAGCTGCACCATGAAGAATATTTGAAAAGCATTCATATGAAAGTATTTCATAAATACATGCTACAAGTCTGTGGTTTCCATGAATATGTTTACTATAAATTTGTGGGCACACACATATTCTTAAAATGTGGGGAGGACCTGTGGCCCTCTAGATGATGCTTGGCATCATCCCTGACTATTGCCCAAGCTGGCTCTGATTGAGGCGAGTTATAGTCCAACAACATCTGGAGGGTCATTGGCTTTCCATCTCTCCACATTACAAAAATAGACTGAGTGGAAATGTGACAACCCATCCTTGATTATAAGAAGCAATGGTGATCAATCCAAAGCCCAAATACTGAGACCTTCTGACAAACACTTGACTTTAGATGGAGATGGACTGGATCACAACCACTTCTTCAGAGGATTTGGTTTTGCCACCAGAATGATTTTGTTTTTTCCTAAGCTATTCTCAGCTGATTTCTTTTTCCCTACTGGTGGCAATGGTGGCCTAAGAGAATAACATGAAATATAGCATTGTGGGTAACCAGCACATTTTTCTGCAATCGTGGTTTAGCATAATTATATGGCTGGGAAGGACCACACTGCTGTCACACTCTTTCACAAATGAATTCCAGGGGGATTTTGTATGTGAGGATGTTCAGATAGAAAGGGCAGATGCCCTTCATTGCTCTGTGGTTATACAGAAGAACGATTAATCAGACCACTTTCCTGCTTCATCAGATTACATCATATAGATGAACTGTAATCAGAAAAAAATGCCCTAGCCATACTGGTGACAAGAATGCAGTCAGACCCTGTGGTGAACTGATGTTGACAATCTGCCTAGCCTTTTTTAAGGCAACCAATAATATCCAGCATCACTTAACATTGTAAGAAGACGCTATTTTATACAGGTCTCAAGACTTCTCTCACAGATTATGGATTTGTTCTTTCACTTACCCATGCAAGGACAGCACACCTCACTCACTAGCAACTTCAGAAAAGGGCAACCAGAATTATAAAGTGGGTGGAGGAAAACTTGCAGCATTGGGGACTTTTTCCATTTGGAGTAAAGGTGGGTTATATGTGACATGATAGGCATTTATTAAAATTATGCATGACATGGAGAAAATGGACAGAAAAAAGTTTTTCTCCATCCTCCTTAACACTCAAATTCATGGACATCCAATGAAGTTGAATCTCAGAAGATTTTTATTTTATTTATAAAAATATTTATATCCTGATGTATCATAAAAAAATACATCACAGTGGTTTACATTAATGTAAAAAATTTAAAACGAAACAATAACACCATAAAAAGGGGGGAACAAGTTAAAAGCAAAACGAAAATAAAAATAAGTACTTCTTCATACAACACATAGTAAAATTATGGAACTCACCATTGTTCACAGACTAGGGGAATTGGAGTCCAACAACATCTGGATGGCCACAGGTTCCTCATCCCTGATGGATTCATGTGAGCATGGAGGGACGAAGCAGGATCTTGATGGAAGGCTCTGCCTCCAATCAATGTATCTTAAGTAAATTGTGTGAACAGACTAAGTGCATGCAAACTCTATGTGCGCAGACTGTGCAGATTTATTGCAGCCCCTTTATCTTAAGATCCATACAGTCTTAAGTGCATAAATGCACACAATCTGGATGTGCGTAGGTCAGAGTCAGGGCACAACACCATGGCTCACTTCCCCACCAGTTCCTTGACCTATAAACACTCAATTGGCTTTTGTGTGTGACGATGGGGACTGTTAACTATTGGTGCTGGCCCAAGACATTTCGCTACCTGAATAGGAGCCCAAATGTTCCCTTCCACACACATAATTTCTACGGTCAATGTTTTTTAAAGTCTTGCTGCATCCTTAAGGCATCATTTCTGACCATCATATAGCCCATCCCTTTGAACCGGGTTGCTTCACCCCGCTGCATAGTGGGTCAGGCCCATTGCCTATTTCCAACACCCAAGAAGACTGTGCTACGGTTGTACTAAGGTATTGCAGAAGGAGGCAGCAGCTTATGGATCCCACTTGGACACCTCTAGGAGAGAAGGTAGCCTATGAGTAGCACACCTTATGAGTAGCACAGTTCTTTTCCAATAATCTAGGAAACCCTCAATACATAGAATAGCTTGAAAGTCTGGGGCAACAAAATCTCAGATAAGGATCCTTGGCAACCAGGAAAACAGGCCATTACTTCTCCACCTGGAATCTTGTATTCATAGAACTGCCCTCTTTCAAGCAGCCATAGCTTCTTCAAGGCAATGGACCTCATGGACCTGTTAGGACAGTGGGGTAGGCTTAGAACAAGACCTAATTCAAGCAATCCTTCTGAGCTAGGAGACAGTAATACACAAGCACCCCCCACATCTCGTTCTGTGCTACAAGGAATAGGATGTTCCACCCCAAATATTTTTCCATATATATTGCAGCTTCTTTTCCATACTCATTAAGAAAGGCAGGGAAGGATTTTTGCTCCATTGATTGGCATGGATTTTTTTGGGGGGGGAATGGTATAATCAGGAACCCTTGCCCCCAAGGAGGAGACTGTGTTCCCATTCAAGGATTTCATGCACCCAGTGCCTGGAACTCTGGCACCCAAGGCATCTTACCATACTGGCTATTGGATTCAACATCTATTGCCCAGCTCCTTGCCTATTTGCTAGCATGCTATTCACATTCCTTTTGAATGTCCCTCAAAGTCTCATTTAAATCCTCACAACCAGCAGATTGCATTTAACAAAATGATGGGAAATGCCATGTGAATATTGCTCAATTTCAGTAATTGTATGCAGTTCTGAATTAAAAAATTGCAATGGCCAGTGAGCCAAAAATGCAAGCATATATTATGTATGATCATTAGTAGCTCCTTAGTATTGCCCAGCAGCAGTTTGGCTAGACTTGTTAAGTTTTTATTAATATTTTAAAGTTTATGGAAAAAATATTTTAATTATTGAGTTGGATTATATAAAGATTAAAGCACTGTTTCCAGCTATACTCAAGGAGCACTCAGAAGAGACCTCATGAAAATCAGATTTCTCCCGTAAATCCCATAAGATGGATTCAATTTCCATTTTAATTAATAGCTTATTTGCTAGTCATTTGCAATTCAGCTTACGGGCAAGAGTGCTAACCTGGCTAAACAGTGTTTCCTTGTACTGGGCAAATTGCTTTATAATGTTAGGCCAGGTTCCCCCCTCCATTTCTGACTTTTTACGGATTCTCTGAAGAATCATTATGTGAATAATAAGACAAGTATTGAGTTACAAGTAGCATTGGCAGAGCAAACGTATCTACTTTACAGGGCACCTTATCTGTACTTGTGATAGACCATGTTCTGGATCTATGGTGGGCGGATGAATTGATGGTCTTATGGTAGGAAGTATATTTCCTTTTCGCCTTTTCCATTGCTTGGGACACAATTGAGCAAAAATTAGTCATGAGTAATGGTCCACTGAAAGCAGCGGAACAGGCCCATCTATATCCCGTTGCTTTCAGAAGGACCATGTCATAGCTAACATTTTGCAGATGATGACAGCACAATAACCTCCACAACATATATAAGCTGTGGTTGTCTATGCAGGGCCTAGTGGAATACAAGCAAATCAATTCCGGGCCAAACACACCATTCGATATACTGCACCATGTTACCAGGCTTGCCTATGTTGCTATTTACACATACAAGTGAACACATACATGTGTATTCACAGAAGCATGGTTTTCAGTCACTGCACTGTATAACTGTATTACTTGGAATTCATCAATGCCAATATACAGTTGGGGGAATTAGCAAAAACAAATAAATTTCAAGCAGATGCAGATTAAATGCAGATCATTAGAGATAAAGGGTGAATTTCAACATCACAGTATTACCATTCTATCAGCCAAGAGGTTTTGCTTGCCACACTCATCATATTTGAAGTGGGACATGCACTAAGATACTTGAAGTAGTAATGACTGGGGTTTGGACAAAACATGTGTAGAAAGACCTTTAGAAAATGGAAAGGAAGGATTGGGTTCCCTGAGGTTCACAGTAGCCTGGGAGTGCAGAGTATACCTAGACTTTAGCAATACTAAGCATGAGTTCCTTTAGTGGCTGGTCTGCTCTAGCTCAGAGTGAGAGCTTGCAAGGTTTCAAGGATGGATTTTTAAAATTCCCTGTTCAGAAATGGGACAGGCTGGACTTTAATGGTTGCATCCACGTTTAGTCCTGGGACATACACAGGGTTGCAGCTGAACCAGGCTTCTCAGTAATGCACCACATTACCCAATAGTGGATCAAATGTTAAATTGGCATAATTTACGCAAACATCGTGCTCAGGAGAATGTGGTCAGTTAATAAAATGCAATGTATTAAAAATGACATGGCACAATCCAGGGAAAATTAAAGGTGCATTTTATCCCGTTGAAATCTGAAGGATTCAACACTGCTTAACTCTGGCCATCATGTGCCCACTGTTTTCAGATAATCAAAGATGCTGTTCCAATCCACTAGTTTAAGCGCCTTGTTCAAAGGGAATGATGAAATCCTAAACGAAGCCACCAGAGATGTAGAACACAAGTCCTGCACAGGCATTCTAGTCACCCATGCACTTAGAATCAATGGCGGGAAAGGAGGAAAGAGCATGCTAACTCTCCTTCCCCCAACACTGTTCTTCTCACCCTTCATGAGCTGGACACAACCACCTGCAGCTCCGTGAACAATTTAGAACTCAAAATTGCATAGGGAACCTGCCTGACTAGAAAGAGTTCTGCACTTCCGAAAATTCTGCTTCCATATCCTTGAGGGCTACAGGGACAGTGGCAGAGAACAAAGCCAATATGCTCATCCCTGAATAGGGCTCTAGTTGACCTTCTAAGGAATCATCTGTGGTCAGGAGAAGTTCATCAAGTGGGGCGGAGCTGCAACACTCACTTCGTGGCAGGGGGGGCTACTGTGGCTTCCCAGGAGGAGGCAGGTGGTGTGGCGATTGCTGTCGTGCGAAGCATTGATAGAAGCACCCGATTGGCTCTGCGGGTGTAGTCCATTTTTATCTGTTCTACAGTTCTACTTGGACCATTATCGCCATCCCTGATAAAGCTCCCTGCTACACAGAAGTATAGCATGGGGAGGGGAGGGAATAGTTGATGAATTACTAATGCCTCCTTGGTTTTGCCATGTAGTGCATGTTGAGTGGATTATTAAATGTTACAAACACAGTAAAAGCTAGCATGCCATGTACCCACAGGAACTGTGTGGTAACCCACTTTATACTGTACAAATCTATGAATGCTATGTGCTTCCTCCCTTCAAATCCTGAAGGGACCACCCACCCACTGACTTAGGATGATAACTTTCTCCAAAAATGACCTGTCAGCAAGACATAATATATATTTTAGTAATCTGGATGAAAGTGTCTGACATTTCCCCCTCCCCTTCCCAAATCTGTAAGGAGGGAGGGTCTTTTAAAATGCAGCAGAATGCATTAATTCCAGATGTTTCATACTTTCCCCATTTCACTTTAAAATGCTAGAAAAGCAGTTTCTTCCAGCCTGTAGTCAAAAGGTGCATGATAAAACTGCATGAAGCAAATGATGTTAATCCAACGAGTAGGTAGCAGAAGAAAAGGTGAAGGTGTGTGAACCAGGAAAATTAAACTATCGTGTCAAAATAAGTTCCAGAGTTTTAAAGTTGGAAAGAGCTATGGCAGAATCCATCTTCCAATTAGTTGCAAGTTCTCTTCTCCTGAGAAAGAGGCTTCCATTTTTCTGCCTTGATCTGAGGGCACTTTTCCTAAGAATTTTGGTAGGTGAGGGTTTTGAGGGTTATCACTGAAAGTGGCTGAGGGTAGGGATGTCTGAGAATGCTGATGGAAACAGAAATGGAGACAGAAATTGCTGATGCTCACTTATTCATCTCATGTTCATCAAGCTGGAATATGAGGGTTCAAGCCCTCCCTCCGCTACCTTGGACATAAGTTTTTGGTCTCACTGTGTAGCTGATGTTATATTCATGTCTATCCAACCAACCAAAGCTGAAGCAAATCAATTAGTGTTTTTTTTAAAATAAATATTTATTGAAATTTTAACAAAATACAATGAAAAAAGAAAAAACAGAAAACAGAAAAATACACAAAACAGAAAAAATAGATAAAAATAGAAAAAAGAAAGAAAAAATCCATTATTCTTTTTCTAACTTTGAAGCTCATATCCTTATTTTCTTGACCTCCTCAGACCTCCCCTTTTTGTATTCCCATTTACATAATCAAATCAGCAAATCCTTACCCTCTTTCCATTTATCATCTTTAACTTTGTAACTTAACATATCACAACTCTGCCTGGTTCCCTGTAGCTTTGCTTCTCGTAATGAGGGAACCGCAAGAAGGCCCTCGGTGCTGGACCTCAGCGTCCGGGCAGAACGATGGGGGTGGAGACGCTCCTTCAGGTATACTGGGCCGAGGCCGTTTAGGGCTTTAAAGATCAACACCAACACTTTGAATTGTGCTCGGAAACGTACTGGGAGCCAATGTAGGTCTTTCAAGACCGGTGTTATGTGGTCTCGGCGGCCGTCCCCAGTCACCAGTCTAGCTGCCGCATTCTGGATTAGTTGTAGTTTCCGAGTCACCTTCAAAGGTAGCCCCACGTAGAGCGCATTGCAGTAGTCCAAGCGGGAGATAACTAGAGCATGCACCACTCTGGCGAGACAGTCCGCGGGCAGGTAGGGTCTCAGCCTGCGTACCAGGTGGAGTTGGTAGACAGCTGCCCTGGATACAGAATTGACCTGCGCCTCCATGGACAGCTGTGAGTCCAAAATGACTCCCAGGCTGCGCACCTGGTCCTTCAGGGGCACATTTACCCTATTCAGGACCAGGGAGTCCTCCACACCAGCCCGCCCCCTGTCCCCCAAAAACAGTACTTCTGTCTTGTCAGGATTCAACCTCAATCCATTAGCCGCCATCCATCCTCCAACCGCCTCCAGGCACTCACAAAGGACCTTCACCGCCTTCACTGGTTCTGATTTGAAAGAGAGGTAGAGCTGGGTATCATCTGCATATTGATGGACACCCAGTCCAAACCCCCTGATGATCTCTCCCAGCGGCTTCATATAGATGTTAAAAAGCCTGGGGGAGAGGACGGAACCCTGAGGCACCCCACAAGTGAGGGCCCAGGGGTCTGAACACTCATCCCCCACCACCACTTTCTGAACATGGCCCAGGAGGAAGGAGCGAAACCACTGTATGACAGTGCCCCCAGCTCCCAGCCCCTCTAGACGGTCCAGAAGGATGTTATGGTCGATTGTATCAAAGGCTGCTGAGAGATCCAGCAGAACTAGGAAACAACTCTCACCTTTGTCCCTAGCTCGCCGGAGATCATCAACCAGCGCGACCAAGGCAGTTTCAGTCCCATGATAAGGCCTGAATCCCGATTGGAAGGGATCCAAATGGTCCACATCCTCCAGGCGTGCCTGGAGTTGTTCAGCAACCACGCGCTCAATCACCTTGCCCAAGAATGGAAGATTTGAGACTGGGCGATAGTTGGCCATACTGGCCGGGTCTAAAGATGGTTTTTTAAGAAGCGGTTTAATGACCGCCTCTTTCAGCGGATCTGGGAATGTTCCCTCACAGAGGGAAGCATTCACCACCCCGCAGAGCCCATCGCCCAGCCCTTCCCGGCTTGCTTTTATTAGCCAGGATGGGCAAGGATCCAGGAGACAGGTGGTTGGTTTCACAACCAACCTTGGGGGTAACGGATTGAAATTGATTCCATGCAGCTTGACCAGACAGAGCTCTAGCACTCTCCCGCCCCAGCCCTGCTCCCACGGTGGTGTCTAGCTCCTTCCGAATATGAGTGATTTTATCTGCAAAAAACTTTGCAAAATCGTTGCAGGAGATCTTGGGGTCTTTACAAGGCCCCGGTGGTAAAGGTGGTTCCGTTAAATTACGAACCACCTGAAAAAGTCTCCTGCTACTATTTTCTGCAGATGCAATAGAGGCGGTGAAGAAAGTCTTCTTCGCCGTCGCTATCGCCACTTGGTAGGCTCGACGTTGAGCTCTAACCTGTGTCCGGTCAGATTCAGAGTTAGTTTTTTGCCACCGACGCTCTAGCCGTCTCAGCGATTGTTTCATCGCCCTCAGCTCCGAAGAAAACCACGGAGCTGTCCGGGCTCCATGCAATCGGAGAGGGCGCTTCGGAGCCAGACAGTCGATAGCCCTGGTTAACTCCACATTCCAGCGGGCCACCAGGGAATCAGCTGAAAGGCCATCAACATGGGATAAAGCATCCCCTACCACTCTCTGGAAACCATTTGGATCCATTAAGTGGCGGGGGCGGACCATCCGAATTGGTCCCACCTCCCTGCAGAGGGGAAGGGTCGCGGAGAAGTCCAGGAAGTGATCTGACCATGGCACTTCTTTTGTTTCACTTTTACTTAGTGTCAGATCACCCACGTCACTAGAGGTGAACACCAGGTCTAAGGCATGTCCATGACTATGAGTTGGGCCAAACTTATTCAGGGACAGCCCCATGGAGGCCATGCTTTCCACGAAGTCCCGAGCAGCCCCTTGTAAGGTCGTGTCGGCATGGATGTTAAAATCCCCTAGGACAACCAAACTAGGTGTCTCCAGGAGAAAATCCGCCACGACCTGAAGCAGCTCAGACAGGGAATCCTTGGTGCAGCGGGGAGGTCGGTACACCAAAAGGAATCCTGTACTGCCCCTATTGCCCAACTTCCAGAACATGCACTCAGAAAACTGGATCTTCCCAGTAGGACGCCTGGTGCAAGCTAGTGACTTCCTAAAAATCACTGCAACCCCCCCTCCCCGCCCACATGACCTGGGTTGCTGTGCGTAAGAGAAACCTGGTGGGCAAGCAGCGGCAAGGACAGGCCCATCTGCTTCCTCCAACCAGGTCTCTGTCACACATGCCAGGTCAAATCCTCCATCCACAATCAGGTCGTGGATGGCAGTGGTTTTATTCATCATTGACCTGGCATTACACAGCAACACCTTCAGGTCATGTAGGTTTCCCCTGTTGATTCCAGTATCCATCCGGTCAAGGCCAGACCCGGAGGCAGGGATAGTCTTCAAACAACGACTAAACCTGCCTCCTCGGTAATGACATGGTCTGGTCTTAGCGTAACTCCGCCTCCTGCCCATGAGCACCGAGATCGGATGTCCCAGTGCTTCCCCCCCTGAAAGAATGCACCTTCAGTCTCTTTACATTTCCAACATTTATTATCGGGCATATGATAAATTTTTGCAAGCTTGACTGGGGTCATGTACCACTTGTACATCATTTTCATAATATTCTCTCTTAAGGCATTACATGCCGTAAATTTCATACCGGTGGTCCACAACTGTTCCCAGTCCGCAAACATAATATTATGACCAATATCTTGTGCCCATTTAATCATAGCTGATTTAACCATTTCATCCTGTGTATTCCATTTTAACAGCAAGTTATACATTCTTGATAGTATCTTAGTTTTGGGTTCTAATAATTCTGTTTCCAATTTTGATTTTTCCACCTGGAAGCCAATTTTTTTGTCCGAATTGTAGGCCTCTCTGAAGCAAATCAATTAGTACGAGGGGGAAAATAAATATACATCAGTGACCACCATTGTAAATATAAATACAAAGAAGAGTGACGAAAAAGAAGAAATTGGAACGATAAAATACCTGAGTCAACTGAAAATGAAAAAGTTAAATAAAAGCTGGAGTTATTGCTGTTAAATGAGGATATTCATGTAAATGTACTGTCCTTGTCGTCATAAATTTTTTTGCAAGGTATCCCTTTCACCAGTGTACTGACTAATTATAGCTCAATATGGTAAGAAGAAATTACACAGAATTGCTTTCTGTATATTGATTGGACTTGACTCGTTATCCTTTGGCTGCTAGCCCTACCACAACATCAGCCTGCTTGTTTAAGTGGTAAAGGAGGCTTGCCAGGCAGTGAAGAGAACTAGTAATCACCACTGAAACCACAGTCCCACAGTGGCACAACCACAAAACTAGCGTACATAAAACATTTGCTTTCCTCATGACAACTCCCACACTGAAAAACATGCTACTCCAAAATACTAAATGCATTACATTTAAGGAAGGTTGAGAACACTTTGCTGATCAGACTCATAAATAAACTTTCAAGAATATCCTAAAGCTGCTTTGGACATTAGAAAAATAGGTTTCAAGTAAGTGACCAAGAAGTTCTCACATTGCAGTTCACCCTAGCTACCTGATAGTGCTTGTCACATTCACTTATCCAAATTCTTTCAAAGATTTACACTTTGGAAAGCGCTTGTGCTTAACTGTGTCAGAGAGAATTGTCAAGTTGGAGTCAGTAATAGCTGGCTGTTCCCTTAAAGGTGATTTGACTTTTCCTTTATCAGACATGTGGCCTACTAAACATACATGTGAGAACCAGGAGAAAAGTATCATACCAAGAAGCCTGTACCATACCATCTTAAAATTTGTCAGACCTCACTAAAGGGCATACACAAGATGATGTGGTTCACCCAGTGGTGAGGATGGGCAGGGCTGAAGCAACACTACTTATTTCACAGCAGGGGTGATGATGTCATCTCCTGGGATGCTGTTTGCAAATCCTCTGCATGCCAAATAAATAAGCTTTTCTCAGAATCTCGCCAAGAGGGAGAGAGAAAGTACATTAACACACATGGCTAAGGGTTAAAAACTACCGCTTTTATTTTGAAAAAAAAATGGCAAAATGTATTTATTACGACCGCCAAAATGTCACAAAATAGCACACGATGAAGCTTTTGTTGCATTATCTTAGGAGGGTTGTGGTTGTATGAGTTGCAATGAAGAAAGTCTGCACTGGAGAATTTACCTTCACACCGCTTGATGGATATGTTCTGTCCTGTGCTATTTTTTTAAAAAAAGAGAGATGCTAGAAATCACCATGAAAACCTCCCTCATTCTCTTAGAATGGCAATGGCGCCTACCTGAGAGGTGCCGGAACTAAGTTCCGGAAAGTTCCAACTGAAAGAAAGCCTGGTTCTCTCTCTCCTATACAGATTTTGGATGAAGTTTTAGGGTTTAAGATATGAGGATGAAAACAAGTGTAATATTAAAAAATGGACTCACAAGAGCTATATACATGCTGGTTCTCCAGGCATATACAGTGGTACCTCTAGATGTGAATGGGATCCGTTCCAGAGCCCCGTTCACATCTAGAAGCAAACGTAACCAGCGACGACATGTCTGTACATGCGTGCATCACCTTTCGCCGCTTCTGCACATGCGCATGACGTCATTTTGAGCATCTGCGCATGCGCAAGCGGCTAAACCCGGAAGTAACGCACTCCGTTACTTCCAGGTTGCCACGGAGCGCAACTCGAATGCGTTCATCCCGAAGCACATTCATCCCGAGGCATGACTGTAATGTATGCATGGTAAATGGAGCTGGATCATACCTTATATCTCTGCCCACAACCTGCATGTGTCTTCCACTCTAATCCTCTGACATCCCCACTGCCTGACCTTCAAAAGCAGAGAGCCTGCTCTATAGGATTCTATATCACATGCGCAGTCTTCTGAATTACAGGGGCACAGAGCAGGCTCCTTACTTCAAATCTTCCTTCCAACATTCAGAGGGACAGTGAGCCACAGATGGCAGGATGAGGGCCAGCAGAAACAGCCCCTCTCTCCTGCTTATGGATTTGTAATGATGGGTGTAATGAATGCCTGAACTGGGCTGATATGCCAGCCTAAGCAGTGTGTGGATTATTTTATTTATCAGGAAAACAATGAACAGTGAAGAGAGTATTGCGAAAGAAATTATTTTTAAAATTGGACTAATATTCAGCCTGCCAAGTACTGCAGTTAATGAAAGAGTGCCCTTTCGTGCAGGAAAATTTTTCCACAGTTTGAATATCAACCTGTTATAGAGGCCACTCAAGGCAATATGCAGGCCTGCCCTTCTAAAGAAATGGCTTCAAACATGGAAATTATGGCCCTCCATGGAAAATAATGTATTTTTAAAATAATTTTTTAAATTAATTTTCACATTTAAACATTATCAGCATATACACCATAACAAACAAATACAATTAAAATAAAAATAGAGAATAAAACATTTTCACATCTTATTAAATCCATATTTTGGGATTACTCAGATCCCTTGACTTCCCTCTATTCCCTCCCCTGGTTCTTTTATATTATCTTATATCATACATGTATATAATTTCCTTATCCTCCAATTATTTCCAGATTTGAACATTGTCCTTAATATTACAAGTGGGTTTAAAACACACACACACACACACACACACACACACACACACACCTGCTATAGTATTAACTTCTTTACAATGTTTTTGTATATATGCAATAAACATTTTCCATTCTTTTTTATATTTGTTGTCTTCTTGGTTTCTTAGTCTTCCAGTTAATTTAGCCATTTCAGCATATTCCATTAATTAAAGTTGCCAATCTTCTTTAGTTGAGACTTGTTCTTCTTTCCAGTGTTGGGCGATCAATGTCAGTATGGCCGTTGTTGTGTACATAAACAGATTTTTTCCATCCTGTTCATGGAAAATAATGTAGGGAAAAGAAATAAATCCTGTTCCCTGACAGAAAAATGGTAATATTTCATGTCCTCAGTAACCCCTCTGTCTGTCTTCAAGATCCAAATCCAGATCTCCTCCTTCTTTATCAAACTTCTCTTGACTGCAAATCTCTATGAGACAGAGCAACAATGCACAGGGGTCCCTCTATGGGTGCCTGCAATATATAGACCATCTTTACACACATTGCACTTGGAGTCACCACAGTAGTAGAGGGCAAATGTTCTCCATACCTGACACTAGGAAGCATAGTTAGCTGCTCCCAAAGGGTTTCCACAAGGATTGCAAAGCATCTCTGATAAGCACTGCTACTCACTTCTATGTGTGTAAGCCTCTAAGGAGCTGAGGGTGTTGCCCCATCTTGTTTTACAACAACCCCGTGAGATAGTTCAGGCTGAGAGATAGTGAGTAGTCTGAGGTTACCCAGAAGATGTGACTGTGGATTCAAATCTAGGCCTCTCCAACCCCAAGTCTAGCACTTTAACCACACCAGCTCTCAAGTATGTGTGAGACCCATTGAATCCAACAATATTGTGAGTGGATTTGAACATGCACTTATTCTGATGTGGCATTTTATCTGTGCATGTTCCTCCAGAAGCATCAATGCACCTGTCCATTAGTTCTTCTTCACACAGTGCCACGTGTGGAGAACACACCTTTCCAGAAGGACTTCATCTGTGCTGGCATGTTATCTGAATCTGTCCCTGTGTAAAAATACAAGGATATCTGTTTTGAATGTCTTTTTGAGTAACTTGTTTGGAGAAAATACTTGGTTTTGGCTTGATGGATGGATGCAATCGGAACCCCATGGAAGAGTAGTGGAATGTAGGAAGCTTCCATATACTAAGTCAGACCATTGGTCCATCTGCTGCCTACACTAATTGAATTGTGGAATTGTAGAGCTGGAAGGTACCCTGAGGATCATCTGGTCTATCCCCCTGCAATGCAGGAATCTAAAGCTTCCATGACAAATGGCCATCCAACTTCTGCTTTAAGATCTCAGGGAAGGAGAGTCCACCATCTTCTGAGGGGGTCCATTCCACAGTCAAATACAGTGGTACCTCTAGTTACCAACTTAATTCGTTCTGGAGGTCCGTTCTTAACCTGAAACTGTTCTTAACTAGAGGAGTGATTTTGCTAATGGGGCCTCTTGCTGCCGCTGCACCGCCAGCACACAATTTCCATTCTCATCCTGGGGCAAAGTTCTCAACTTGAGATAACTCTTCCATGTTAGCGGAGTTTGTAACCTGAAGCGTTTGTAACCCAAGGCGTTTGTAACCCAAGGTACCACTGTAGCTCTTACTGTCAGAAAATTATTAGTCAGAATCTCCATTCTTGTAACTCGAATCCGTTGGGTTTGGGTCCTACCCTCTGGAGCAGGAGAAAACGAGCCCTCTAGATATTTGCAATGGTTCTTTTAGGGTTTCACACAGGGATCTCTCCCAGCCCAACCTGCATATGCCATGAATTGAACCTGGGATTTTCCGCATGCAGAGAAGATGCTCCATCACTAAGCTAAGTCTTCTCCCCCCCCCCCCCCGGTGGCTTGTCCCAATTGGGGATGACATCAGTTCAAAAACTGTCAAGCGAAGCCAATATGTTTGATGGACATCAGTGCCAGTTACAAGAGGGAGAGGAGTGGCAGCAAGGCAGCGAGGAGCTCAGCACAGCATAGGCCATTGCAGCAGATTCAACCTTCGCTGGCCATTACTGCACATAATAGTCAATTCCACTTAACATATAGGATTACTTTGTAAGTCAGCTGCCCCTGACTTTTGACCAAACTATATGCATAAAAAAAATAAAATCCTTAAATATAGGTCGGGTGAGGAGTTCTGTTCACCCTCTGCTTCTCATTGTCAAACAATATGTTTCCTTTCTTAGTCACTTCAAACATAATCTGTGGAAATTTTCTGCTTTTAACACACTTCCCCTAGTTCTTTCTCATTTATTTCTAGTCTCTGATGTTAAAAGAACACATCTCAGTGGATTGACTAAACTATATTATCTAAGCATTAGGCATACTTTAAGGCCTTAATCAACAGCGGGATCTTTGCTCTTTCCTAGTGAAAAGCAAGAATTGGAAACTGACTATGAGCCATGAAAGGCAGAAAAGTAGTCAGTGGGTGCCTCACTCCCTCTCCTGGAAAATCAAGGCATAGCACTGGTTTGCTATGACATCAGGCTGCTGTTTGTGATTACATCTTCTGAAATATTCACAGCAGCTTGTTCCTTAACCATGAGAATGTGACAACTTCCAGGCCTGTTCGAAGACAGTTTTGTTCCAACAGGCATTCAGGAAAGATTGATTATGCTTGGTGGTGGTTTTTTGTGTGCTGTTCCTGTCTGTTTTTAACATGAACTCATTTTTCTGTTTTAAAAATTTCCTGATTAAAAAAAAATTTTTTTTAATGCTAGTTGCCTTGAAATAAGGCAGGACATGAATGCTCTTATAAATGAATCATCCAGGCAGACACTGTGCAAAAATGTATGTCAGCAGTTAAGCAGCCCACAGTGGGCTATAAACTGGCAACCTAGAGGATATCAGATTCAGATTCAGTCTTGGACACCACCACCCTGCTCCAGAAAAGCAGAATACTGCAGTGAGACCTTATGTATAAGCCTGGAATCCTTTTTGTATCAAAAGTGGAACTCCCTGGTCTCTATATACAAAAGCATTCCAGTCAGGCAAGGTTGGTCATAGGAATAATCAATAGTTAAGACTTCCTATTTTGCATGCAGAAAAAGACCCAGGTTCAGTCCTCAGCATCTCCCCTTAAAACACCTGGTTGTAGATGATGTGGGGTGTATGGGGCATTAGGGGAGGGGTAGTATCTCTGGTTGATGATACGCTCCTTCTGATGTATTTTGTCCTTCTTTGGTTCTCACCCCAGCCTGCACTCAGCTCTTACCAGTGGCTCCTAGAAGCTGTCAGCAGGTGACAGCGGCCATACTCTGGGAACAGCTTCTACTGGCCAACTAAACCAGATGAAAGTAGCCAATGGGTCTCAAACCCTCAGTGAGTTAGGAACTTCACCCGCATGTGAAGACAGGGTCCAGCGGATTCAGCTGACGAGACCAATAGTGAGTCCAATGGTCAAGAAGGTGGTTTCTGCACGTGCTGCAGAGGGAAGTAGGGAGGCCGATGGGACTCATCAACCGGGGAAAGGAGCCCATTTAAGGAAAGGAAAATTCTGATCCTAAACCTCCACTGCCTTGCGGAATATCTTCTGGAGGAGATAAGGAGTAAACCCTACACAAATCTGCAGTGGATCCCTAAGATGGTTGGATGGAGATTTGTATGCCTCTTTCCAGCAGCTCCTGCAGCCAAGCTAGTGCCAAATGTATTGCTCTGCTTTCCTTTACACCACAAAAGTGAGCACCTCCATACACACTGCCCATGGTTGTGCCCTGGGGAGGTCACTTCGTTGCTGCTAACACAGGACAGGGCTTTGCTCTGCACTTAAAATTTGGATTGATTTTTTTCCACACAAAAAATCAACATAGCGCACAACATCCCAGTCAAAATGAAGTGTTTGCAAGTCTCATTGCTTGCAACGAAAGAGAGAAATACCTGCTTCCCAGGGTGCCAACTTGAGTAAAATATTGGGATGGCCCAGGTAAGCCCCACCCGACACAATCAATCATAGATCACCACATGAGAGCCAGTGTGGTGTAGTGGTTAAGAGCTATAGACTCGTAATCTGGTGAACCGGGTTCGCGTCTCCACTCCTCCATGCAGCTGCTGGGTGACCTTGGGCTAGTCACACTTCTCTGCAGTCTCTCAGCCCCACTCACCTCACAGAGTGTTTGTTGTGGGGGAGGAAGGGAAAGGAGAATGTTAGCCACTTTGAGACTCCTTCAGGTAGTGATAAAGCAGGATGTCAAATCCAAACTCTTCTTCTTCTTCTTCATACACCATTTGAATGGCAATGTCTATTAACTTTGGGGGTGGCAGCTCCCTCAAATACTTTATTGAGGGGGCTGAAGGGACCTCAGCCCTTAGGAGTTGGCTCCTACACCTGCTTCAGTTTCTCCCATTGAAATCTTTGGGACTTGGAAGTGCTTCACTCTGGTGGAATCATGCCCTGAGTATCCGAGGCTGAAAACCTGGGCTGACAACACAACAAACTGAATGCAGCTGAAAATGAACTGAAAGAAGGGTAACCTTTGAAAGAGCTGCGTTGAATGTATTCCAGGTTCCTGAAGAGGTAAATAGGCATAGCCTTGCTGCTAGGGAGAATGTAGGCAATACAAACTGTGATGTTTAATCCCTTTTGAATAACCCATTTAACACGAGCCAAGTTGTAGTTAACAGAATGTTACAAGCTGCTTCCTCATTGGGTAGCAATACTGGTAATTTTAGATGGGGAAGGTGGGGTGAATTTCATGTCTCGTCTATTATCATAGACTGCTTGCTTCTGTTTTGGATCTAAAATGTAAATAGTTGAAAGTCCTTTTCCCCCAGCCACAAATGTTGTGTGAGCAATAAATTTCTGAAGTATTCCTTGGATATCTTGAGCATAGCTCATCCAAAGGCAATATTTATTCTCAGGCTTAGATTTGTTTGGTTTTGTAGATGTATCTATGTACATATGATACATTTGTATTTCTTCTAGGCTCCGTGTGATTTCAAGTAGCAATGGGAAGGAGGCTCATGTTCCCAGCAATAAACAGATACAATGCTAAAACTCCGAGAGAGAGAGAGAGAGAGAGAGAGAGAGAGAGCGCGCAAGAGAAAGTTTGCTTGGTTACATTTGCTTCTTGGTTCACAAACTGAGCTTGAGAATATATTATGCATTTAAAGAATTTCAGTCCAATGGCACCTTGAGGAACATTTTACACGACTATAAAGGTCAGACAAGTAAGCTTAAGCTGACTATTTATATTGTTGAGAAAATACAGTCACTGGGCAATACTCACTGCCCAGATAGGATATCTGCATTGGGTTTTCTGTTGAAAATTGCCCATCCTGGCTATGTGCCCTGAAAGGTGTTGTTTGCAGTAAACAGCATTTTCAGGGGGGAAATGCACTCAGGAGGGACCAATTTTATGTAGAAAAGTGATGCAGAGCCCCAATACAGATCAGGAGCATATTCTTGATCAGGAACTCATGACTGCTTTTTCTCCAAAATAAAAGCAGCCATGAAGTGTATGCTTGTTAAAACACATGATTAATATCTAAGGATATACAAAACTGACCATTTTTATTTCTCTCAGTTTCTCATTTTTCCGATTCTTCAGGTCAGTCCTCAACATTTCCATACCATCATCTTGGTGTACATTTCCCCTAATATATACATTAAAGGTAAAGTGACCCCTGACCATTAGGTCCAGTCGTGACCGACTCTGGGGTTGCGGTGCTCATCTCGCTTTATTGGCCAAGGGAGCCAGCGTACAGCTTCCGGGTCTTGTGGCCAGCATGACTAAGCCGCTTCTGGCGAACCAGAGCAGCACACGGAAATGCCATTTAACTTCCCGCCGGAGTGGTACCTATTTATCTACTTGCACTTTAACATGCTTTTGAACTGCTAGCTTGGCAGGAGCAGGGACTGAGCAACGGGAGCTCACCCCGTCGCAGGGATTCGAACCGCTGACCTTCTGATTGGCAAGCCCTAGGCTCTGAGGTTTAACCCACAGCGCCACCTGTGTCCCTTAATATATATATTACTATATGCAATTTCCCCTAATATACACTTTTTGCAAAGCAATTTTTGTATGTATTTTAATGCAAACATGTGTGTCAGGGGTTCAGGGAGAGAGACGCAGAGTGAGGGGGAAGGATTCCAGACTGACGAGGAAGAGGATGACAATGACCCAAGATTGTCCATGAGTCCGTCCAGTGAATCGGAGGACTCCCAAAAGGGAGCCCCTCTGGTCAAGCCAAGGGGAGCTAGAGGGGGAAGCAGTCAGGAGCAGGGAAAGGAAGGGGGAACCCCCAGTGGGAGTTGGAGAGCGAGACCGGCTGCTCCGCTGGAACGGAGTGAGGGGGGAGGAGTGACCAGTGTGTCAGAAGGAGCAGAACAGGAAGCAGAGAGGGGAAGGAGATCAGGGCAAAACGTGCTGCCGGAAGGGGAGGAAAGTAGTATTGAGGGCAATGTAACTGTCGAAAGGAAGGTCAAGAGCAACGTAAGCGCGCCAAGTTCAAAATGGGAGGCGCGCGGAAATGAAGAGAGTCCTGGGGAGGAGCCTGGTCCCAAAGCCCGAAGGAGGGGGGAGGAGGCGGCAGAGGATTCAGCCTCGGGAGAGTCCCGAAGGGAGAGAACACAGGGGGGCAGAAAGACCCTGCGGAAAAGGAAAGAGAGAAAGAGGTGGACCAGTACAAGCCTCTTAAACTGGTGTCGAGGGGGGAGCGAGTCAGAGGGGACTTCAGCGGTCTAAGGGTAACAAGACGTAGGGTCACGGACCTCGGATCTAAAGCTACTGATGTTCTTGAATAAAAGCTTTTGTACATAAGCTGGAGTGGACTTTGGTCTCTTGTGAGCTGGGACCACGGGTGACTCTGACAGCAAGTCCCCTCTCATAGAACGCAAAATTTTTTTTTGCAAAGCTCACGAACGGTGGCAGCCATGAGTGCGGAGGAACAGCTGACAACACTGCGCAACGCAGTTACGGAACTCACCGCTGCAGTCATTGCATCTCAGAAGAAGAGTGATGAAGCGGAGAAGCGCTGCCAGGACCTGCAAATAAGGTGGGAGCGTGCTAGCAAGGAGGGGTTCCCAGGGTCCAGATCGGAGGGAATTGGACTTGGAAGGCGGGGGGGCAGTCTAGTCACCCACTTCAATGGGAACCTAAAGCACTACCCAAGTTTCAGAGCAGACGTCTTGTATGCACTGCATTTGCTTCGTAATGACTTTAAAGATGAAGAGGAGAAAGTGGGGTTTATTGTGTCTCATTTGCATGGGGAGGCAAGAGCTTGGTTGCGCAATTTGTGGCGCGAAGACGGCCCTGCCCGCCGCGATTCTGATGAATTTATTAAAGCAATGGACGCTTGTTTCCAGTCAACCGTGGATCTTGATCTTGCACGCAGGGAAATGCACGGGTTGCGGCAAGGGAGAGCCACTGTGCGTCAGTATCATTCGCGATTTTTCGCCTTACTGACTGTATTGGGCTGGGAGAAGGGCTGCAAACCAGTGAGAGATTTGTTCTGGGAGGGTCTCAGCGGCCCCATAAAAGATGAACTTGCCAGGGGAGACAGACCTCAGACCCTGGAGGACGTTGTGCAGAGGGCTCTTGCAATAGGGGTACGCCACGAAGAACGTCCTTGGCACAATGAGGAGGGACGCCAGGCGCGTGCACTGGCAAGGACGCCTCCTTTTCTCCCCAGAGACTTCAGCCAGGCACATCCCTCGCCTCTGGCGCGGCAGGGGGAGGAACCGATGGAAATTGGTGGTGCTAAGGCTCAGGCAACAGCCAGAGTTCCAGCATCCGGTGCAGTAAAGGCGAAGCCTCCTAGAGGGAACAGGAAATGTTACATCTGTGACAGTGCACTACACATGGCAAAAGAGTGCCCCCAGAGGCCCCAGAAGCACACTGCAGCCTTAGCAACAGTGGCAGCAGAAGTGATGCAAGAGGAGCAGCCTCAGGGAAACGACAGTGCCTGGCTGGAAGCAGAGCTGCTGGGGCTCAGCCAGGCGAATCTGTAGAGCAGTCCCCAGTGCCTTTGCAACGTACAGACCCTTTACCACCCAAGCCAACGGTGCAGCTCACTGCAACACTCCAGTTGCCGAACGGAACCACCCTGGAAGTCCCCATCACGATCGATTCTGGGAGCAACGCGGACTTTGTGGGGGTGCAGTTCGTCAAGCAGCATCGCATAGCGCTTCTGCCCGCGACAACGCCTCTAAACGTAGTCACGGTTGATGGCAGGAAATTGCTGGGAGGACAAGTTGTGCAACAGACGCCTCCCATGGAGATGCGGATTGGACATCATAGAGAAGTCATCAGCTTCAATGTCACCCGCCTGTCGGACACGCCTATAGTACTAGGCATGAGTTGGCTGGAGAGACACAGTCCTGCGATAGCGTGGTACCAACGGCAGATCACCTTTTGCTCATCGTACTGTGCTCAACATTGTATCCAGTCCAGCCAGGAGGAAGGGGCGGAGCAGCAGCTGCAACTTGGCATGGCGCAGGCAGTTCCTCGCAAGTACGAGAGTTTCCTGGAGGTTTTCTGCGAGAAGGAAGCTGACCGGCTGCCGCCCCACAGACCTTACGATTGCGCGATCGACCTGTTGCCGGGGGCGCAGCTGCCGACTGCGAAGCTGTATTCCATGTCTGAGGACGAGATGCAAGAACTCAGGGAGTTCATAGAGCATAATTTGAAGCGTGGATTCATCCGGGAGTCCAAAGCAGTGGGGGGCAGTCCTGTGTTTTTTGTAAAGAAGAAAGACACGCCCCAGAAAAGACTCATTGTGGATTTCAGGGCCATAAATTCCATGACCAAGCCCAAGGCCTTCCCCATGCCCAAGATTGATGACCTCCTAGCGACCGTGCGGAAGGGGAAGATCTTCACCAAGTTGGATCTGCGTGGAGCGTATAATCTCATCCGTATCCGGGAGGGCGATGAGTGGAAGACGGCCATGTTCACGCCTCTGGGCACGTATGAATACAGAGTTATGCCGTTTGGTCTCCAAAATGGATCTCACGTCTTCCAAGCCTTTATGCATCACGTGCTGGCGGGGCTCCTCTACAAGAAGTGTGTGTGTTTCCTCGACGACATCCTGATCTTTTCGGAATCGCAGGAGGCTCATGAAAGAGACGTGAAGGAGGTCCTGCAGAGACTGCGAGAACACAGGCTCTACGCCAAGTTGGAGAAATGCCAGTTTGATGTGACGGAGGTGGATTTCCTCGGCTACAAGCTGTCTGACAAGGGGCTGGCCATGGACAGCGTCAAGGTCCGCGCCGTGTTAGACTGGAAGAGCCCACGCAATCGGAAGGAGGTCCAGAGATTTGTCGGGTTCGCCAATTTCTACCGCAAATTCATCAGGGGTTTTGCAAAGGAGACAGCAGCAATCACGGACACCCTCAGTTCCAAAAAGCAGAAGTTCGCTTGGACGGAACAGGCAGAGCGCTCTTTTAGGAAGCTTAAAAGCCTCTTCGCTTCCGAGGAGCAGCTGCTGCACGTGAATCCGGGCAGACCCATGCGAGTAGAGACCGACGCCTCAGACAGAGCGGTGGGAGCCGTACTCCTGCAAGAAGATTCCCAAGGAGCTTGGAGACCCTGTGCCTTCTACTCCCGAAAGCTCAGCAAGGCGGAGCAAAACTACACCATATGGGACAGAGAGCTGTTGGCCATCCACGCTGCCTTCAAAGCATGGCGACACTTCCTCATAGGTGCCAAGCACACAGTGCAGGTCCGCACAGATCACAAGAACTTAGAGTATTGGCGCACGGCGAAGCTTCAGAGCCAAAGACACATGCGCTGGGCTGAATTCTTCGCGGATTTCGACTTCAGGATAGAATACATCCCGGGAGAATCCAACGTTATAGCCGACGCGCTCTCCAGGAAACCGCAATATCTCGAGGAAGCAGCGCCAGTGGCTGCCAAGCACATTTTCGCACCGCAGGCGTGGACGTGCGCTACCATCGCAGTCGACCTGGACGCGGTGCGACGTGCGTTGCAAGTAGATCGATTTGCACAATCCAAGATGGAGGCGCTGCGCAGGGGTTCGCAGAGAGAAGATGAGTTCCAATTACGCGACGGGCTGTTAACTCACAAGGGTGCCCTCTACGTACCGGGCGAAGAGCTCCGCGCGAGGGTTCTGCAGCAGTTGCACGACGCCCCCAGTGCGGGCCACTTCGGCAAGGAGAAGACAATAGAACTGGTGGCCAGGGACTTTTGGTGGCCCCAGATGCGGGGAGAGATAGCGGATTACGTCGCCAGGTGTGACACTTGTCAGAGGTCCAAGCCAGTGCACCAGAAGCCAGCAGGGTTACTGGAACCGCTGGAGACGCCACAGCAACCGTGGGAGAGGGTGGCGCTGGACTTCGTCACTGACCTGCCCAGCTCCAGAGGCAAGACGGCGGTGCTGGTGGTGGTGGACTTGTTCACCAAGATGGCGCACTTCATTCCTTGCGCGAAGGTGGCGACGGCGGAACACACCGCCAAACTCTTCATCGATCACGTGTTCAAGGTGCATGGGCTGCCACAATCCATCCTGTCCGACAGGGGGCGCCAATTTGTTTCTACTTTTTGGCGGAAGCTTCTAGGTATCCTGCATGTCAAGATCAACCTAACGTCGGCAAGGCATCCGCAGACCAACGGCCAAGCAGAGAGAGTCAACGCGATCATGCAGCAGTACCTGAGATGTTACGCCAATCAGCGCCCGGCGGCGTGGGTAGACTACCTGCCGATGGCGGAGTTTGCCTACAACAACACGAAGCACGCGTCGACGGGGGTGACGCCGTTCTTCGCGAACAATGGTCGTCATCCCAGAACCTTCCCGGGGTTCGTAACACCGGGAGAGGGGGTGACGCAAGAAGCCGACCAGTTCGCAGCAGAGCTGCAAGAGGTGCACGAGGAGCTGCGGAGACATTTGGAGCTAGCCAAACAAGCATATAAGGTGCAGGCAGACAAAAACAGGAGAGTGGGAGAGGACATCCAGGTGGGGGACTGGGTATGGTTAGCGGCCCAAGCGATGCCAGCCAGGTCGTTGGCTAAGAAGAAGCTGGGACACAGGCAGCTAGGGCCATACCAGGTGGAGGCTAGGATTAACCCTGTAGCTTTTCGACTGGCCCTCCCCGAAGGTTCCAGAGTGCACCCGGTCTTTCATAGGTCGGTGCTCACTCCCTACAAGACCCCGCACAGGTTTCAGGAGTCTGACACAGTACCGCACGCATGCACTCAGTCACCCGAGAGGGAGGGGGCGCCCAGGGCCGAACCACTCAACGAGGTCACTGAGATCCTGGACTCGAGATGGGGGGTAGAGGGAGTAGAATACTTTCTAGCCAGAGAGGGTACCCCGGCCAGTGCCAATATTTGGGTGCCGGACTACGCTTTAGACGAACCTCTTCTGAAAGACGAGTTCCATGCACTTTTCCCGCATAGACCCATGCCAGCCGAATATTTTGATGACTGGCTCTTTACGCCCACACTTTCAGACAGTACTTTCAGGGGCTTTTCTTCCGCCGAGGAGAGAACGCCAGAATCAAGCCCGCCCAGGGGATCGAGTTCGGGGGTAGACACAGAACCCTCTTACTGGTGGGACGAGCAACCAGAGGACGACTGGCGCAAGAAATGGCTGACGGGGCCTTGGCAGGCAGCACCAGACGAAGTAGCAATGGAAGAGGGAGCCGAGAACACCTTGGGTGAAGAACCCGCATTCGAACACACATACACCGAGCTGCTAGCAGAGGACATTGAAGCAAACGAACTGTATCCTGCATCTACCTCCGAGGAGATGCGGCTCCCACGACCTGCCTCCGACGGCCGGGAGGGGGGAAGGGGGGGCTTCGAGGGGGGGATGGATGTCAGGGGTTCAGGGAGAGAGACGCAGAGTGAGGGGGAAGGATTCCAGACTGACGAGGAAGAGGATGACAATGACCCAAGATTGTCCATGAGTCCGTCCAGTGAATCGGAGGACTCCCAAAAGGGAGCCCCTCTGGTCAAGCCAAGGGGAGCTAGAGGGGGAAGCAGTCAGGAGCAGGGAAAGGAAGGGGGAACCCCCAGTGGGAGTTGGAGAGCGAGACCGGCTGCTCCGCTGGAACGGAGTGAGGGGGGAGGAGTGACCAGTGTGTCAGAAGGAGCAGAACAGGAAGCAGAGAGGGGAAGGAGATCAGGGCAAAACGTGCTGCCGGAAGGGGAGGAAAGTAGTATTGAGGGCAATGTAACTGTCGAAAGGAAGGTCAAGAGCAACGTAAGCGCGCCAAGTTCAAAATGGGAGGCGCGCGGAAATGAAGAGAGTCCTGGGGAGGAGCCTGGTCCCAAAGCCCGAAGGAGGGGGGAGGAGGCGGCAGAGGATTCAGCCTCGGGAGAGTCCCGAAGGGAGAGAACACAGGGGGGCAGAAAGACCCTGCGGAAAAGGAAAGAGAGAAAGAGGTGGACCAGTACAAGCCTCTTAAACTGGTGTCGAGGGGGGAGCGAGTCAGAGGGGACTTCAGCGGTCTAAGGGTAACAAGACGTAGGGTCACGGACCTCGGATCTAAAGCTACTGATGTTCTTGAATAAAAGCTTTTGTACATAAGCTGGAGTGGACTTTGGTCTCTTGTGAGCTGGGACCACGGGTGACTCTGACAATGTGCATTTTTTCTACTACTTACTTTGCTGCATAACTGTATTATGAAATTCAGAGAAGTATAAATTTTGATGGATGGCTGTGCTCTGGCTTGCACATTGTTTTGGAATGTGCTCAATAGGTAGGTTTGCCTTTAAATGTGGACTGAATTGAATTTCTCCCCCACCCCCACTAATATCATATGCAGTTTGGCCCTAAATATCAGTTCTTTCTGCACACGGAGTTCAATGGACATCTCATTTAGCTCTCGGGTGCAATATCCTCACAGACCACTTGTCTTGTGGCCATTTTAGGTGTGAGAAAAGTTACTGACCTTATCACATGGTAAAAATTGATTGTGACATGTGACAGAGCAATCAAATTACTGGTTTTTTGTGTGTGTGGCCAGCAGTAATGCACTATGCTACCCCCATCCCAGTGGTCCTGATGCAGTTAGTAGCCTCGCCACAATTAGACTGTGCAGGATTCCCAATCATGGTGAATAAGGACTTTCAGCTCAATACAGCTAGAAACTCCCTTCCGATCTTTGTTCTGAGCACATGATGGTCAGAAGTAGAGCTGGTGGCGACACTGGGAATCAGGGTTGGTGTGCACAGTCCCCGGATAAGCTTTTAAATCCCTATTCTAACAATGCCTGAATAAGACTTAGGTTTTCCCAGAACTGACAGCCACAATTGACAGTCTAGTGGGGCAGGGAATATAGAATTTTCCACTCTCCCAGTAATTCAGTCTAGTGCTATGTGTGTTAGGAGAATGCAGTATCACTGAAACAGAACCACTACTTTGAGGAAAGATATCCAGATCCCTCCAAGAAACAAGGAACAGCTGCCTATTCATTGAATCTATAAGACAGATTTTCTGAAAAAGTTCCCTGTTAGGAGAGCAAAAGATGCAATCAATTTCCTCCTGCCAGAAAGGCAAGCAATGGGGGAAGAACAAGTTTGCAGAGGAGGGAAAATCCCAGATGTTAACTGCTTGCTGTCCTTCTCATTCAGACTAAACGATAATATTGAATCCAGCGTCTGGAGTATCTGACACAGACAAACATATGAGCAAACAAATTACCGGTAGCCAAGTCTAATTATCATTTGCATTTCTGTGTCAATAATTTTTACCTGCTGCAAGAACATGCTTGCTTTTTAAGATTACAGCTACTGCTTAATGCTCGTTGAACCCCAAATGTGTTATAGCTAATTTCCTAGCTAATCATATATATATATATATATATATATATATATATATATATATATATGCTACCCATTGCCATGTATACATTCCCCTTTTTAACTATCACTAAAGTGTGCAAAGAGAGGGAGAGGGAGAGGGAGAGGGAGAGGGAGAGGGAGAGGGAGAGGGAGAGGGAGGGAGAAAAAACCTTAGCATTAAGTAATACTGCCAACATATCCTTCAGGTTTTTGTTTCTTTTTAAAAACATAGCTGGAAAAGCATTTTATCTCTATTTATAAGATTGATTAGCAAATAACTGGAGTAAAAAAAAACGTGTCATACATTTACTTTCATGGTGCACATCTGCCCATATCAAAATTCTACCTTCTTAAAAAGATGAGATAGTAGCACTAAAGCAGGCATAGGCAAGCTCTGGCCCTCCAGATGTTTGGGACTACTATTCCCATCCTCCCTAGCTGACAAGACCAGTGGCCAGGGATGATGGGAATTGTAGTCCCAAACATCTGGAGGGCCAGAGTTTGCCTATGCCTGCACTAAAGGCTACTGCACATCTGGAGATTGTTCTGCTTTTCTGGAAAAAGCCACCATTTCTGCAATTAAAGATGGAAGAACCACAGCGAAGATAAACGAGTGAAAGAAGTAATGCCATACCAAATGCTTAGTGTGGTAGTACCCCCATTCTTCATTTGTATTTGCTCACACCACCATTTAATCCTATTGTTATAAATCAGTGTGTGCTAAATGCTTGGGTTTAATGAATTTTAGAATTTAATTAGAACTGGTATATTAGAACCCAGAAATAGCCAGACCCAAGTATGTATTATGGATACTAAAAGGTATGTGGGCACACTGATTGGTTGGCATCTGCCTTTCTTGGGAGATAGTAGAGGAGTGTGCCTTTGGGGGTGAAGTCAAACTGTTGGACAGTTGCAACAGAGAAGTGGGTGGATGATAATTACTCCTGTTGTGATAGTGAATCTCTTTGTGTACTCAAAATGTTGTCTCTCTTTGCTGTCCTTTTGCCCCTAAGCTCTTTTCTGAAATTTTGGGCAGAGATTTCAAAACACAAGCAGTACCAGTGCTAAGCCCACAACATATTGCCAGGTTAAATAGTTGTAACTGAGATCAAAATACAGCACAGTGTTCAAGAGAGGAAAAGACACCCACACTTCCAACGCTCAGTCAGTTGCCTACATCTAGTGCTTTTCCCAGAAATGATACTTAGAGGAGCTTATGAGCTGAAGCAGAACCACTATGTCTCCTACTTATAAAAAAATATTATGCAAGGTATTGGACTTAAGTTTTACAAAATCCCCTGCACTTGTATCACATTATTCTGTGCCCACTTCTTTGTTTCAAGTTTCACCTGGCATTTAACAAAATATATGGGCAACGTTATGCCAAAAAGCCCCATTTGCTTTTGCTATTGACTGTAGCCTCTGTGTTTTATATAGGCCAGAAACTATGAAAATCCAAGTGCTGAGTAAAAGCCCAGATTTTGAATGCTTTAATGGCCTTTAAAAAAATTGAATCTAAAAAACCATGGAGTACACATACATTTAAATGTTTGCTGTCATCCAATGTATATTATATAGTCCAATTGACCCTCCCATCAGATGTCAAGGGGATAAAGAACTACACAACTTTTAGAAGAGACAACTTTTGGAAACCACCCAGAGTGGCTGGGGCAACCCAGCTAGATGGGGCAGGGTATAAATAAAAAAGTTATTATTATTAAAATTGTTAAGCTGTTCTGTTATGAAGAGGGGATAAATAGCCCTTTCCTTAGGTCATTTGGAGGACCATGGCCAATAATAGCCATTTGGACTTTCTATTTATCTGAAACGTAAGGAGCATCAGTTGTGTGTATGTCCTAAAATAGCCTAATGAGTACCAGAGGTGCTCATTGGACACATAATGCTGACCAGTGGTGGGAGAGAGAGAGAGAGAGAGAGAGAGAGAGAGAGAGAGAGAGAGAGAGAGAATGAGATGAAAGGAGCTTTGTTATAGTAAGTCCTGCTAGTATACAGTATATTTATGTGGATGATGAACTCATCTTGCTCCTCACAGCTCCAGGAAGATAATATTAGCACAGTTTCTCAAACAAACAAACAAATTCCTGTCATTCACAGAAGTTTCTGTTCATCCTGAACCATAATTTTTTTGCCTCGGTTTCAGGACACTTCATAGATGAGATTCACACTCAACCTTTGCAATTCCAAAGCCTTCAGACTTGCCACATGGAACACATCATCAAGAGACAGCCATGACTGATTGTATGAATCACAATGGCATATGAGAAAGAAGGTGGTCTCAAGGGCTTTATGTGCTGTGAATCAATACGAGTGACATTTTGTGATGGTGTTTCATTTTGAAATGGACTCGGGCCAGTACCGATTAAAGCGATAAGTCCTTCCTCACTCATTACATGTTGGTGTGCAACTACCCTTTGTTTCTGAAGTTATAATCTGTGGCATAGCATCCATTCCAATCTATCCATAGTACAGGCCTTACTCTTATTGAAGTACCAAACCTGCATCGAAACTGTACGACTTCAGGCTGCAGATGAAGCCTCAGCATGATTGATTGCTCTTCCTAGCACAAAATGTTCCCTGAACAATAGCCGCCTCATCCATTCCAGGGAGAAGCTAAGGACAGAATCCTTCTCTCTGACATCTCTACTTTCATATGCACCAACATTCCCTATTTACCAGAGATATTCCCTATTTTCTGCTCTTTGTCTCTAGTAAATGATTTTCTTTATTTTAACCCTGGGTGGTGGTTGTGTTTGCTGTTGTTGTTGACCTTTCCAGGAGACACCTTGTTGAAATGTTTTATGTATTGCTGAGCCAAAATTTCTCAGTTGACATCCTTCAGGGAAAATTTATGATATTTTACATTTTAGCATCCCCTGCTGAAAAAAATATTATCGCTGGATATTCTCCAACTTTTTCATGGCCACTTCCACCATTCCCAGCAATGCCCTCAAACATTACTAGGCTTGGGTCTTTAAGAAGGATGTGAGGCCACCAACAGAGTTTCTGCTACCCCCAGCTGCGGCAGGAGCAGGAAAACGCCACGGGGGAAAAGTAACTGTTAGACAATTTATTTTCCCTGCAGAAATTTTATTAAACTGCCTCCTCAGCCCATCCATTCATCCACCCATCCACCCACCCACCCACCCATTAATTAATTATACCACCCTTCATCTGAACTTCACAGGGTGGTCCATGATATAAATACAGTGGTACCTCAGGTTACAGATGCTTCAGGTTACAGACTCCTCTAACCCAGAAATAGTATCTTGGGTCAAGAACTTTGCTTCAGGATGAGAACAGAAATCATGCTCCGGTGGTGCAGTGGCAGCGGGAGGCCCCATTAGCTAAAATGGTGCTTCAGGTTAAGAACAGTTTCAGGTTAAGATCAGACCTCCAGAACGAATTAAGTACTTAACCCAAGGTACCACTGTAAAGCACATAATAAAACAAGAACAAAAACAAACCAAAACCTCAAACACATTGAATGTTCAAGCAACCAAGCTCCTGATGATAGAGGAACATTTTTGCCGAAATAAATGTAATGAAGATGCCAGGCAAGCCACCCTGGGAAGAGCATTCCATAAATGGGGGGCCACTGCAGAAAAGGCCCATTCTCATGTTGCCACCTTCTGGACCTCTCATGGAAGAGGCACACGAAACAAGGCCTCAGATGATGATTGCAGAATCTAGGTGAGATTACATGGGGAAAGGTGGTCCTTGAGGTACTGTAGTCCTGAGCCATATAAGGCTTTATAGGTCAAAACCAGCACTTTGAATTGGCAGCCAGAGTTGTCAGGCCAAGATAATTTTTAAAAATTATCATTCTGGAATGGGACGCCCCTATTTCCATTGGAGAAATGTTGGGGGGTATGCAACGATGAGGGTCAGGTAAGTGCCACTGCCCCATCTGCTACTGCACTAACATCAAGACACATTGCTGCCAAATCGCACACCGCAGCTCTAACAAGTTGATAGCATACTGTTATCCAGGGTTAAGTAACTAAATGAATACTCTATAACAATTTTGTTTTTCTATTACATCTTTAAACAAAAGGATAAAAACCTGGCCAGCTTTTAAATCAATGGAAGACAAGCAATCTGTTATAGAACAAATGAATTTTGAAGGTGTCAAACAATGGGCAGAAGTTGCAAGTTAAGGCCTGGGCAGTATGAGATCTAGCGCAAGCACAGTATGGAGGGCATTAAATTATGAGAGCTCGTGATACCATCTGAAGTGGTGCAGTCCAGACCCATATGAATCCAGTTCCTATTAATTACGCATTTCTATACATGCTTACCCAGCCTAATGTGTGTAATTATTCCCATCTCGGGCTCCCTGAATTTCCAAGTGAATAAATGTCAGTAGAACTTAATTGGCTTCATTCCAACTACTTCTGTATAGTTGACTGATGGAATGAACTGTTAATGTGTTAAGGATGGAGATAGATGATTAAGTTGCATGGACTTAAACATCTCAAATTACTCTAACACCTACTATGCTTGGTGGGGGAATGCCAAAAATAACATCCTTTCAATAGCAATGGACAACAGAGTGAGCTGTAATGTTTTACCAGTGAGGCCTCTATAAACAATCTCTCTCTCTCTCTCTCTCTCTCTATATATATATATATATGGAACTCTGCCTGTGTGGATAGTGTCATTATATATTTTAGACACTAGGAGGCACTGAACATAGGTTTTTGTTATGAACACAGGCATTTCCCGTTGCTGTTCTGTTCTTGTTTGAGAGAAACAATAAAGTTCTTGCCTCATTTCTTGATTGCTGTCACCTCTAAGCCTTCCAATATGCTGTCACTCGATCTGCTTAGGAAAATAATATTTCTGATTAGGCCATGAAATCTTCCAGAAATTCATGTGAATAGAATAAAAGGCAAACACAGGGAAATAAAGTTAGCTTTTAAAAAATCAATATTTGTTGGTAAGAGCATGCAGATTTTCAGGTTACCAAGACTTGCCATTCTTGACCTGAAGAATAATGACCTAAACATTCGCAGTGAGTAAATCTCTAGGCCTAGTTCAGAAGGGCCTAGTTTGTCAGTCTCCCCATTCCACTTCCTTTCCTTATAAATCCATTAGATGGCAGTGAAACACTATCATTTTCCTGATGTGGTCTTTGGTAATTATTGCATTGTGCAACAGAAAAATCACTCCTACGGTCCTTTAGGGCCAAAGCAACTTTAAATGCTTCAGCATTTAGATACACAGAGGAAGCTTATCTATCATTTGGACAGGGCTTTTATAAGATTCAGGTCTAAGTCATTTAACGTTCCCAGCCACAAATACCTTGGCTATAACTCAATGAAGAGTGAAGTATGCCCAAGTTCACTGAAATCAGAGGACTTAAAACACACTTAACTCTGCATTGGATCGAAGTCTTTCTAAAATTTGTTCCTTAAAAGCAGTTTCTTACAAGGCAAGACTGAAGCTGTGCCAGAAACTGATGCTGCCAAGTTTTTTAGGGCTGCAACGCTATGCACACTTACTTTGGAGTAATCATCCCTGTGGGCCAAAGATGGTTTGGAGTGTTTTGTAAGGCTTCAGCCACGTACTTAGTACATGGTTTGTAGTGCATGTTCCAAAAAGATTGGGTACCACTACCATAGAGAGGTATGGGGGGGTTTTGAGAGAGAGAATATAACAATTATTGTAAGGCTTCAAACTGAAATAAACCCCCTTAATAAAATGTAGATGATGCAAGCCCACACCATATAAAGGTTTCTTTGATGCAATTTGATTTCATTTTTAAGTATGGGTTTATATTTTATTAGCCGAAGTATTGTGCTATTACAGTTGTTAATCCTATTACATATATATATTATTATGCTTATCTTCTTGTCATTGTTCCCCCCCCCCAATCACTTAGCACAAGGCAGCTTCTAGACAACCTACAAGCAGATTTAAAAACATAAAGAATTGTTTGAAACTGCCACCAAAATTTAACATAAAACACCAACCTCCACAGACATCAAAGACATACCAACAATTCAAAGTTACGTTTTCATAAAGCCTTGACACTGCTGGATTCTATTCAATCAAATGCCTGGGAAAAGAGGAAAGGCTTAACTTGGCAATGCAAAAGATGTCAGTGTTGGTACCAGGCAGGTTTCACTGGGGACAGCATTCCAAAGGCAGGGGCCCACAACCAAAAAGGCCCTCTCATGTATTGCTGCCGCCTGAGCCTCTTCAGAGAGGAAATCCAGAGAAGAGCCTTAGTAGATGATCTTAGGATCCAGATAGGTTCATGCCAGGAATAAGAAAAACATTTTAAAATAATAAAGCAAATGAGAGGCAGTTGACCAAGTCCTAAGTGTTGACTAGATAGCTCCACCACCACCACCACCAAGAAAAAGGACCATATTTATAGCATTGCATTAATTGAGTAGCAACTGTGCAGCATATTGTTCATTATACAAAACAGAGATGGAAACAGTTTCGGTCTTAAAAAGATCGCACACATAATCACATTATCATTTACAAACTGGCTACTATATGGCACCTCCCCCCCCCAAAAAAAACCCCCTAACTTTTACTATTTGGATTTCTTATATGCCTCTTATTGCAAAAGTTTTGTGGTTTTCTTTGAGATAATACATTATCTTGTAGCATAAGAACATAAGTAGCAGTTTAAAGAGATTGTTGGGGTCAAAACTCATTCGGAAAAGCATGGATCTATGTAATCAGCCGTGCTAAACAGTGTGATTATGGTTTATCATGTCAGCTTAGATTTATCTGAAGCATGCTTCTATTTTTAATAGTACCATTGTAAAAAACAAAAGCAAAATCAACAGGCCCAAATTAAAAAGTATGCACTTTTCACTAGACCACAGAAAAACCTTGAGTCACATGGCATTAAGAATCTTATTGGAAGTTACAAATGCTAGTGAATTTACAGTTAAGGCTAAAAATATAGCCTTAACTCATTCTGTTGTGTTTAGGTATTCAAGGGAAGAGTACCTAGGCAGAATGGGGTTAGTTAAGGACCCACCAGGCAATTTGAATATATCCACAGACACAGCATTATATGTCGCCAGTCCCATTTGTGGATAGTGCTATATTAATGACACAATATTTGCTTTAGCGGCCACTACATCTCTCTGCCAGGTCAAACATTTGTAATCTGGACCCAGCCTTAATATATCCTTTCAAATGGGAAAGCCACAAACAGCCATACGCTACATCAACATAACTTCCCACAATCTATTAGCCTGTCAGGATTACAGCTGCGGCAGAGCCAGTAATAGCAATCACCTTCCACGAAGGCATTAATTAGAATGTGAAAGTAATGAGGCTCCTTACTATGTGCAAATCTTTATCTCACTGTGCTGATTCCCCGCCCCCCTTCAAATGTAAAGAAATAAATTCAAAGGAGTTTATTTCCTGCCATTTTCCCTGAAAGGGACTCAAGACAACTTACAGAGAAAATAGGAACAGCTAAAAACATAGGAAGGGAAAAAGCAATAATTAAAATACAATTAAACATTTATATGAGATCTATTAAACCATACAGATTGTGTGTGTGTGTGTGTGTGTGTGTGTGAGAGAGAGAGAGAGAGAGAGAGAGAGAGAGAGAGAGAAATTAACACATACAGATAATTGCAATAAAAACAACACAGCACCAGCCCTTTCCTTAAAAACAGTCAGTTCCCAAAAGTCTGTTTGAACAAGGACAACAAGGAGGGAGTCAGTCTAACTTCTCTAGGGAGCGAGTTCCAATGTTTGAGAGCAGCCACAGAGAAGGCTCTTTCCCACATCTCTACCAATCTCTACTCTGTGAGGGTGGTGAGACTGAGAGAAGGGCCTCTCCTGAAGAACTTAGACCTGGACAGGTTCATTATTATTATTATTATTATTATTATTATTATTAGCCAATCATGTAAAGCTGAATGTGAGCAAGTTAAACATGCGTTAGTTGTGAGTCATCTATATGTCTCAACTTGCTCTTCTAGGCCTGTAAAGAAGATTCTCTCCAAGTTATATACTGCTTTTATTCAGTTTATCTCAGTACAATATTATTCATTTCTTTCCCCTCTGGACTCAAACAGCCTTATTCCAGGCACTCTGCTAACAGTTTTGTCATGTTTCTGCACTCAGGCTGGCACCACTATTTCAATACCTAGCAGTCTACTATACTTAGCATAATCATTCACCCATCTTGATTAGGAATTCACCACATGTAACAGAAATGTCATTTATTCTCAATAATGCTGTGGTGCTCTCTGGTGGTGGGAACCATTTCTTGCATGCTGCTTCAATTGATTTCTCTTCTTCAGAGTTCAGAAATGGTTCCCAATTTGTGTGTCTGTGTGCAACTGAGCTGGTTTGTATCCAGACTTGTGAGAATGGAAGTCCACTTCCCCAGTGGTGTTTTCCCACCCACATCTCCTCACTGTCCTTCTCTTCACCACTGAAAAAGTCTCTCAAAATGGCCTGGTCTGGGCTGATTGAGGATTTTGATATGTGCACATTCTGTTCTGAGCTGACTTGATCCACATTTGTGAATTAGAGTGTAGTGATCCATCAGTTTATACACGTTCCTGAAGATTGCAACACATTTATTGGCTCAAAGCAATATCAAAATCCACTTTGAAATGTGTATTTTACAGTTAGAAGTGCCTATGTCTAGAGACCATGCATTCAAAAATACACATTTAAAAATTTTCACGCAGATTCGTAAAAAACAAACAAAAACCCCCCTACAAAATAGCTGATTCATACAGAAATGAGATGGAATGAACTTGTAGGGAGAAATGCACATCTTCCAAGTATTCTGATTTTCCAGGGACCATCACAGAAGCCATCCAGGTTTCTGATTTGATGAATTTAATAAATAATAATAATTTTTTTTAAGTGAGCCTATTATCATCATTATCCATAGCCATATATAGGTCTTCCCTATTGTCATTGGAGAAATGTTGGAGAGTATGGAAATGTGAAAATGATATGGCCCCCTAAATCACTGGTCTATCTATCCCTAGCAGCGGGAGGGAGGAATTGAAAATATTTTGCCAGTATAATTTACATGAATGGTAGCTCCATTCCCAACATCTGCCTTAAATGTTGCCCATACCCACTCCTGATATACTTCCCTGTGCCCCACTATAGGACTTCCCTGAGGAGGGCAGAAGGTTCTGGAGACCTCACTGAAGAAGTGGAGAAGGAAAGCCCCATCAGATGATCAGATTTCTAGTCATATATTAAATAGTCTCTGTGTATTTTTAAAATATATGGAATATTGACATGCATGTAGCATTATAAAGGTGATGAAAGACTTCCTATAAAGCAACAGTTCGTATTTGCTGCTAGTGTAATATAATCACTTTTTACATACCCTTTAATGTATTTTAAAATGCGTCTGTAATTGGATGGCTGCCCAACATCCATAGAGAACTAAAGGCTGGAGTGTCCTGTAGAAGAGATTTGCAAAATGAGAGGGGACCAGAAAAAGATGGATGAAGGAAGGACAAGGACCTGTGAGAAGGAGAGATACAACTACCACCAGAAAAAGATGGATGAAGGAAGGACAAGGACCTGTGAGAAGGAGAGATACAACTACCACCTTCTTTAGGCAGGTCTTTCACTGATGGAAATAAGGAGCAAGATCCATTCAGGTAAGGAGAGTATCATCAACAATACGCATGCTGTAGAGTAAGCAGCATGGCACAGCATGCTTCTTGTCACATAAAGAGTACTGAAGGACATGAAGTACTTTCTTTATAAAATAACTTTCCTGGAACTGGGTTTACAGCTGTCTTGTGAGATCCTGCAAGAGGGAGACAGATGGTAGGCCTACAAGTTAAAAAAAACAACACACACCTCTCTTCTCAATTAGCTTAAGCGCTTATCACACTGTGGGCAGTACAATAAATGATGACTATGTGATAATTGCTGGGTTGGCTTCTTTTCAAAGAGTGGAATCCATATGAAAACAAACCCCAAGAGCCAACTAGAGTTGCAAGCTATGATAGTACAGTATGCAGTTAGGTGACTGATAGAAATTCTAAAGAGCCACTTCCCTGCAAGTTAAGAGTTATTCCTGTCGGGGGCAAGGTGAAATTCCCAGCATGTCAGTGCTCAGCTGGCTTTTGTCAGTGGTTCCTAATTACACTTGCAGTCTGGTTTGTCTGAGAAGCATGGAGGGAACTGCTGATGAAAGAACTGTGGATTGATTCAGTCTCCTGTCAGTGGTCGCAATTCTAGAACATGCCAGATCCTGTACTGGTGTGGAAGGTTCATCACTTGCATTCTTTTCAATAAGCAACTTGGGGTCCTCCAGGTCATTCATTTATTGGTCATTCATTCTGACCCCCTAAGAGAGCTGACCCCCCCCCCCCATTTTGCCCCCATTTCAGCTTGGTCCTGACACATATATTCCTCTGGGAAAGAGCTCAATGCTCAATAATAATAATAATAATTTATTATTTATACCCCACCCAACTGGCTGGATTTCCCCAGCCACTCTGGGCGGCTTCCAACAGAATATTAAAAACACGATAAAACATCAGCATTAAAAACTTCCCTAAACAGGCCTGCCTTATTCATTTCCACTACAGTGTTCACCTGGCTGGCTGAGCTCTGTGCTTCAAAGGCACTATCTGTCTGTAGTACCAACACTCCTGATTATTCAGTCATCTGACTCCCAAGGGCCAATCCCTGTGCTGCATGTCCTGTAAAGCAGTATCCCCAGAACTTGACCCTCAGTCTGAGGATCTTGCCCATGGTGTGAGGACACTGCCCAAGAACCTACTCATGCCTGGGTTTTGCCGCTGTAGAGGTTGCCTGGTTTTGACTGCTTATGTGCTTCTGACCTGGTCCTCATACAGGTTTCTCTATGAGACATTGATTTCTTTGTGGCTTTGATTACACCTCCTGGCCCATGGCTCTCTCCCCACACACACCCAACTCTGGAAGCCAATCCTGCTTCAGCCTAGAGCAATGCCCCTCCCCCCTTTGCTGGAACCCAACAGTCCAGAACCTGACCTATTGCAGTTTGACAGCATTATAAACCTACTTCATGAACCCACTGAATCACATTCTTGGCTTTGGTCTTCAGTTAGCTGCTATAATTACTGACAAAATTGAAGGTTCAGCAAAGGGTTATTTGAAACTATTTTTAGTTTTACTTTGCTATAATAATACAACATTACAGACTGGCACACAACCAAGAAACTGGGTGCAGATTCATATATAACCTATGCATGTAAAACTGCTCTAATTAGGAATCTGGGCATAGTACTAAATGGTACTCTGAGGCATATTTATTTTGCATGTGCTTTAAGAAACATGATGGCTGGTTCACCCTCGTTCATAGTAGTTGTAACATTCTTTCACACAACCACATGAAAAAAACGAGTGTAAATTCAGTTTTATGTGCAGGGAGCTGGAAGGCATCACTGTGATTGTGGCTCCTGGAAAAATGCAGCTACAATTGCTGACAAATTTAACTATGAATCAGCCTTTTTGAGTCCTGCAATCTGCATCTTCTAAGGTTTTCCCCAATGAGATTTCCCCTCAGAAGCTGTCCTTTACCAAATTTGTCTTTTGACTGGCAGACCAGCCCTTCACATCCATGTGCAGACTAACAAGCTAAGAGACACAAAATACGCTTTCAATAGAGCACTGATTCATACCAATCAGGACTGATTCACACTATTCCAATCAAGGCATGTGGGTGATATAGTGCATGCTTGTTCATGCATTTTCTGCTCCTCCAATGAAAACTGATCCCACACTTTTGTGCAAAGGGGCAAAAATAACAATGAAACTGATGAAATACTGACCATTTTTATTTAAATGCATATTCTTATACATTCACTCAAAACCATCTACACTTTTATATTTCCAGAGGATCAAGAATAGAGAGTGTAATATTTGCCACAATTCATAATAAAACCATAATAATATGGGGGAAAATAAGCTTATTCATTGCAACACCCGTGTCAAACAATGAACTTTATTCTCAGGAAATCTTAAAAGGTGGGGAACACCCAACAAAGGTTACAGAAATATAAAAGGGAAACAGATGTTCTGTCATATAAATACATAAAAATACATTTTAAGTGCTGCTTCCAGATAGCAATCAGCATATTGTATTTAGCAAGTTTGAAAGTCCTCCTCAAGCCGTCCTCATAACATCGGCTGCGTTTGGATGTAATACCGTAATGTAGTGCTACCTGAGTAAGCTTCAGGTTTGTGCACTTCCTCAGACTCAAGTATTCATATGAAGGAGGACTGGAAATATTTTCTTTCATTTTCACCAATTATATGCCCAAGCAACCAACTTCAAATCATTGTTTACAAATCTGGCAAGTTCAGACAAACTATAGCTAATGAAAAGCAGTTCTCACTTCATACATCATGACAAGCTATAGTCTGTGGTGATGTCCAAACAAGGCATTTGTTGTAGTACAAGGAACAGGAGGAGCTGGCATGGTAGACGGGTGCCACAGAGCCACACACACACACACACACCCAGTTGTGTTCCTACTACTTGCCTAGACGTTGTGGGGGCTGGGTTGCATGAGTACACTGCTGGAAACGGACTGACTGCCAGTGCACCCACAAAACCTCAACCTGACTGCACCCTGCCACAAACCTGCACCCTCCAGGTGAGCAGCAGGTTATGTTTTCGTTCACTCCATAGCACTGCCCTACCATGGCAGTTGCTCCCAAACAAACTGTTCAAACTGAGATATATTAAGTATTTTGCAGCAAAAGCCAAAATCAGTGGTTTATCGGGGCTGCTCATGTAGCAGCAGAATGTGGGCCAAAGTGCACACTTGTCATGGAGCCGCAGATAACCAGAGCTCCCTGGTGCATGGATCTCTATTCCATTTATTTACTTACTTACCATATTCCTAATTTGCCTTTGACATCTGATCTATGATATACAGGTTCAAGATGTATTTGTTGCATTCCTAATTCACAAGGTTTATGGGTACATTTAAAACATTTCGGGTGTATGACTTTAAGCGGCCTCAAGCTTTATGGGTTAATATACCTCAGGTTGCTGTATTATCAGTGAATACATCTGAGATAGTTGTTTTTATGGGTTCCTTGGTGCATCATTGCATGATTTTCCATCAGTGGTAGAATATATGGGCTGTTCAGCTGGCTGGCAACAACATGCTTAGTGAAACAGCTTGATTGCCATTTAATCGCATGTTGAATTTGGAGAAAGAGAGTACATTTATTATTACTAGGCTGCCTATTACTTTCAACTATCATTGTTTGGGAGCATTTGGGTCATTGTGACCAGGACTGCTACAGTTACTTATGATGAATGTAAAAAATGTCCCTACATAATGCCCAGAGTCTTGAAACCATTTACTTATATGGTTATAGCACTATGGTCAACAAGGGTTTTAAAGAAACCATTACAGCTTCAGAATGTGAAGTTTGATTATTGTTGTGATCCCACTGATACTCAGTTCCACTGATATTTTCCTTCTTGCAGAAGATAAAAAAAATCTATTTGAATATGCCATCATTTTCATATTCATTCTTTCAGATGGATTGCAATCATCAGTTTTGCTTATGCCAGGCCCTATCTGCACTATACACATGTAAAGCAGTATCATACCACTTTAAACATCCATGGCTTCCCCTGCAAAGTACCCTGGGAACTGTAGTTTGTTCAGGGTGCCAAGAGTTGTTAGAAGACTCCTATTCCCTTCATGTAGCAGAACAGCCCTGCCCCATCCCTGTGGAAATCTCTGGTGCCCTGGTCAAACCAACATTGACAAGGCCCAAAAGAATGGTGTTTCGGGGTGGTTTCTGGGCTTGCTAATGGAGGAACAGGAAATGGCTTGGATTTAAAGGATTCAAAGCTTTCTCAGACACCTGATATGGTCCCAAACCAGGCAGAGATTTAGGCAAGCTTAAGTGCTGGTCTAAGTCTTTTACTCTGATTGCTCCCAATGGGAAGGCTGAAGTGTGAATGTTTTCAAAGCTAGAAAATAACAGAAAAGCACAATAACAACACACCTTCGCCTTCACTTTGCCTTGCTGGCAAGAGCCCAGCAGAGCTTCAGGTGGGGTGGTTTAACCGCCTTAAGCAATACCATTCTTAGTTAAGTAATTGGTTGGCCAATCAATTAAATTTGCAGAAATCTGGATTTGAGTAAGAACAATAGTCCTGAAGCAAAATTAATATTTTATTTGCTTTTTAGATGATGCATGAACAGAAGGCTCAGCATTTCCTCCTGTGTGACAGAATTCCTCTTGTGCTTTTTATAACTACTTATATTTTAAAAAAATAGTAAGGTTTATTTTTTAAAAAAACAACCACTTTCTGATTAATTAGGGCATTCTTAAATGAATCAAAAGGCTTCTATCAATAAGTTATAAATTCCAAGCCTACAAAAAAGGTGAGGGTTTTGGTTTTTTTAAGTACCACTCTATTTTTTTGGTACTGCACTCTACCAAAGCAATTTGGTTCCCTTTTAAACCTAAGCCACTAGTTTGCATGCCCTATATTCTTTTCTCATCTCATTTGTTTTACTAAAGATTGATTTTATAGCCATTTAAACAACCTGACGTTGATGTCATAGGATGTGGAGTGCTTTGGTAAAGAGATTTTGTGTATCCTATAGGACAATCTGCTTCTCCTTGTCATGAAGGTGACAATTATCAGGGCACATTTGGTAATATCAAAATTAAAGCTACCACTCAAAGAAAACATTTCTAGCACCATCATGTGTAGTTAACACTATAAGCATGAAATGTTAGCACCAAAAATTGTTGTTTGGTGAGGAAATCAGCCAAAATACTCAAGTAATTATTAAAACATGTGAAAGCTGTGTTAGACTGCTAACAACATTTTGGACAAGCTAGCCACTTCCTATTCCTGGGACCCCACTGATTCACCATGCATCTGGAAGTCCAATTCAGTTTACTCTGTTCTAGTCCTCCCCCCCCCATCCCCATTTTTTGGTAAATATTTGTTTCATATTTGAAGGAGAAAAAGATTGCAATGTTCCAAAAATGTATTTTTACAATGGCATGCCTATACCAGTCAGGAAGTCACTGATCAGTTTTCAGCCTAAACTTAATCAACATGCAGCCCTGTAATAATGAAGGCATTGAGAGAAATAGCAATTCCAGTGAAAGACCGCAGGGACTAGTCACCAGAATTTCTCCTCTGTTAAAAAAGAAACTGCAGCACATTCGTACTGCAACATTTGTGCTGCTCCAATTTTGTACACTGTGTATTTGCCAGCAATGAAGCAAGACAGCAGTTGAGTAGCTGTTGCTCCAGATATTTGATGGATTGTTGTCTAAGCTCTCTCTAGAATTGTCCCATTGTTGTTAGCAAAAAAGACATAGCCTCACACGGAGCTGTTCTCTCAAGCACCATTTGTTACTGGCCATGGAGGTAAATGTATATTTCTCAACTTTGCTATTATATAACCATGACTTTCAAACCTCATATAGTCAAGGAATGTTTTCTACATAAGTTTGTTTGCCAAGGGACCCATATTGTTCTGCTAAGGAACCTATGCATCTGCCAATCAGTCATTGACTTGGCCTGCTAGGCTCTTCCCGAAATATAACCGCCTTTCCTTTATATCACAGAAGATCAATAATAATAGAGATGACCCAAGTTGTCTTTCAGGAAAGTTTGACTGCCACTGCTGAACGTCTTATTGATAAACCCTGTGTTTCTGAGGAACCTAATTTAAAACCCACTGGCATCAATCAATCGAAAGCTGATAGTAAGTAACACAAGATTACAGGTAAACACAGTATTTTAAAACATCCTACTATTCTTCAGTCATATAAGTCAAATATGTGATGCATTGAAATGTCTCCTAGCTGTGTGGAGGGGAAACTTTTTTTGAACCCTCCAAAACTTGCTGCCTTTTTAAAACGAAGCTGCTCTTATGAAATAGCTTATCTCATTTTTGTTTCCTGTTGCACTTAACAGTGTGTTTATAATGGGTTAATCCTGGCTTCACTGAAAGGAATGTTTTTTTAAAAAAAAAAAAAGTCATTGCTTTCAATGCAGCCAGACCTTCGCCCATTCTTAGCACCATTGTTGTAGACTGTGAAAAAGCTTATGCACCTCTTTGATAATAGAAAACTTTTGTTACTTGAACTGTTGAAAGACAGCTATTCCACAGAACCAGCTTATTCATACAATGTAGAAGAATAACAGTTAATAGTACCATATGTATGTAATAGTTTCTGCTACATTACAGAATCATATATTTACAGTTACTAGTTCTGTTTAGAAAGCATAAACACTGTTTTTAAAAAAAGTATTGCGTTTTTAATGTCATACTTATCCCCCCCCCAAAAAAAAATATTAAAAATATATAGGATTTGCATTTTTCTCAACACTCATCCTCTCCCTAGAGGAGATCATTCATACAAAAAGAACAACAGCTTATTTCACAAGGGTAAAATCAGTTTGATGTTGCACCCATGAATATCAGTTACGCTTTAGCTCTTTAGTAACGTGTGAAAGGGATATTACATAATTATGGGGGGCAGTATTGTGTTCCTGGCCCTACCTCTAGCATCTGCATGCTGCTAGCCCCAGCTCCAGACATCCACATGTTACTGTGGTCATCTGCAGCAAATACATCTATGCTTCCTCTGCCTGGCATTTCATTCAGATATATGACTGCAAAGGTTCAACCACAACTATCACTCACAACTCTGTTACCTAGTTTAACAGAACAGAGCCAGTTAAAGATAAAGGTACTGAACTGAGTCTGACTTGGTCATAGGGAACAGCAAATCTGAACAAGGCAAATGCAGCAAATTTTCTACCACGAATGAAGGAGCCTAACAGCTCCATCTAATGTTACTGAACATCTTGATGTGGTCCTGGGACCTGCATCAGCACGACAGCAGCTATCAGGTCTGCTCTCTCAACAGGGAGTACCAATCCAAGGGGGAAGGGGACCACCCTGCAGTGCCCAAAGAAACTTTTATGGCTTCAGGTATGAGCATCTGGTCAGAAAAGGTATGTCAAGAAGGGCATCGCCAGAAAGTTCTGCCTCTTTTGACATGGCTAGGATGTTACTTGCTGCAGCAACGTTTCCCATTATTTGTGCTCTCACAGATAAAATCAGACCATAGCACCAAGCCACAATTGCAGTAACGTGCATGCTTTGAAGAAAAGAAATAAACTAGAACATTTGCTCAATACTGCTTAGATTCTGGAACAAGAACCCTTTACAAAACATACACTGCTAAGGTTTAAGTAAATTTTCCCTTACAAAATCATCTGAAGGCCTCCCCCCCTTTTTTTTACAAACATTATGATTATTATTTTACCAAAATGCACTTGCTTTTCTCATTCTAAAGAATAACAGACACACAAAAGAATAATTCATAGGTGATTTTGTTCTATTACAGAGTTAATTTGCGTTCCTTAAATTGCTTGATTTGTACATATCGTCTATTTTGCCAGTTTGGCTAGAAGACATTTGTAAAACTCAGAACATTGCATATCACTACAACCCTGTAATGGTGGAGTTTTTGAAGATGTGAAAATATATTCCCAATGACATTTAAGGAAGCAGAATTTCATTACCTTAAATCCAAGTACCCCAGTTGAGATTGTTTGTGGATCACTCCATTACTTGCCATTTCTATAGCTTCCTTTTCTTTCTCTTTGTAAATATATGATATCCCTCTCTGCCTATCAGTGATCTGGGAGGCTGACTCTGTCAATTAAGCAGGGCTGAAGAGGATTTTTGCCACATCCAGAAATCTAATTATTCAAACTACTTCACAAAGTACATTTATTATTATTAATATTATTAAAATTATTTACATACAATATGTGCAAAGTTCAATATACAATATTTTGTTACAGTCTCATTTGACCAGAATAGTTATTGGGATGCTGCACTATTTTACTTAAACCAATATAAGTAGTTTGATGTTACTCCTGGAAAGCAAAGATTGTCAGTGCAGGATCCTCCATAACTGGGAGGGCAAGCAGAACACGGCACCCCTACTTTATATGGCGCTTCTCCAATCCAGTTCCCCCTGAGGAATAAAAGTAATAATGTGATTAGCACATAGAATCACTGTTTGAAGTATCTCTCCAACAGATCAATTAGGTTTAGTTTTCTATCTGTTATGTAGGGCTAAAGATTCTGCACAGCAGCGCTCAGATGATCTGTGCCACAAACTAGATATAATGAGTACAGTAGTGCCCCGCAAGACGAATGCCTCGCAAGACGGAAAACTCGCTAGACGAAAGAGTTTTCCGTTTTGGAGGTGCTTCGCAAAACGAATTTCCTATGGGCTTGCTTCGCAAGACGAAAATGTCTTGCGAGTTCCTGTGGGGTTTTTTTTCCTTCCCCCCCCTTTTTCTAAGCCGCTAAGCCGCTTATCCGCTAAACCGATAAGCAAGCCGCTAAAAGCCGCTAAAAGCCGCTAAACCGCTAATAGCGCTAAGCCGCTAAGCCGTTAATGGGCTTGCTTCGCAAGACGAAAAACCGCTAGACGAAGAGAATCACGGAACGGATTCTTTTCGTCTTGCGAGGCACCACTGTACTAATATTGGAGTACTCTGTAGACTGTTAGCTGTGGTCTTATATATACTAGCCTTTTGCGCTCTTTCACTCTTGTCTGATGTTCCTAACCCTTGTTTTAGACCTTCTTCGTCTCTTTTGGATTCTTATGGACTTTTATATATATATTCTGTTTTACCTCCTTTTAGTTTTTTTTTAATAAAAGAAATGTGTTGTTGTTTTTTAAATGATTTTACCCCTCCCTCCTTATGCTAATCTACGACCGTAATAACGTGCTGTTGTTGTTGTATGTAGGGCTAAGTCTATTGTGTGATTCGGTGAAGAAGAAGAAGAAATCACAGAGTTGGTACTTGATACGGAATAGTATCATAACCAGATGTGATATTCATGTTATTCAAGTTTCTAGGCCCCATGGCTACGAATGTAGGGTTGGAAGCATATGGACAAAGCCTGGCCACCTAACCACGAATGCCAAGCTTTGAAGAAGAACCCCTGCCTGGCCTTGCCACCCAGAAGGGGCAGAGAAGCTGTCAAAGCTGGAAAACCCATGTCCTTCCAGATGTTGCTGTATTACAGTTCCCATCATCCCTGCCCATTGACTGTGCCCTCAGGGGTCAATGGTATTCAGAGTCTGATTACCCACCCTTGTTTTACTCTCATCTGTCACAAATGATAGAAGAGAGTAGACAGAAAAAATGTGAAAGTGCCATTATCTCCTCATTTGCTGTCCAGAGCAAAGAGGATCCCTGGCCCTCTGGCAGATGACATCATCACTCATACTGTAAAAAAAAGCCCCAGATCTGCACTTCCAGCCTCTTCTTGCTCTGTTGCACTACTAAAAAGATGATGAGTCGGCTCAGTCAGATAGCCTGCATGCTAATATGAAAGCTGGTGAAAAGAAAAGAAAGCTACTTACTTTGGGGCATAGTTGCATACCAAATAAACAGCTCGTCGCCAGACTGACCCCCAGACATTCATGTTGTGGCATGTGTGGATTGCACAGCCTATTCGATTGGAAGTGGCCCAAACCATCTGAAGAAAGATTAATATCCATTTGTTAGAGTCAAATGTGGAGAGAAACACAGATAGCGTAGGGAGCCGAGCACTGAACTGAAGCATGATATTGACGTATGAAAAGCTGAACTCAAATCACCTGGGTGTAATGTGTGCACACGGGCCCATAGCATCTCAGCGGACACCTTGGATTACAGTCCTGAGGATACGGAAATGCGTAGTCTTTCACTTCATCGTACCATGGCTTCACCAGCTGGAGAATAGATCGATACCTAGGTGTGATTGAAGTCACAGAGAGATAGGGACATTTCTGAATGTTCAGCATTATTGATGTGCATAAGACAGATATTAGGCTGTGGTTATTTCCTCCACGTGATCAAGTTCTCAGGTATGCTCTGGCCTCTTACAGAGTGACTACGATTTCCATGATCATGGTGTCTTGAAAAACTGACCTATATTTTTGTGAATAAGCCCTGGGACATGCTGAAGAAAATGCATGCTCTGTTTGATGCTGGAGTGTTGCTGATACTTATACATAATCTGTTATTTATATAGCTTCTGATTTTGCTGGATGGACAGAGCTGTGAAGGTGATTATTTTATTTTTTAAAATTTTAGCAGTTTCCAAATGGTGAACAATAAAACAGTATTTTAAAAAATGAAATGTGAACATTTGCATACATTTACAACAACTAAAGAGTGATCTCTTTGCCTAATTTGTATATCATGTATTCTTGGACCCACGACGCAATAATTTTCTTTACCAAAATAGCAACAGTCACTGCGTTGTGTCAGACCCCATTGCTGATCCATGTGCTCCAGTGTACACAGAGTACTCCTGCACAAATAGGCTTCTCTGTTTACTTCACTGGAAAGGAATGCTCTGTGCCTGGATGCTATTGCATGTGTGAAGCTGGCTCATTAACTAAGTGAAAGGGGCTGCTTTTGTGCCAGTGTTCTCAGGAATCTTCTACACCAGGGTAACTGTTGCCAAAATACATTGAATGAAGATATGTTACAAGTCATCTGCCCACCTTCCAGTCCGTACCGACAGATTTTGTCCCAGGAATCTCATTAAGTATGAAGGGCCATGGTCCCAAATGCAGGTGGCAGCCCACGCTTCAGCAGACTTGGCTAGATTTTCATCCCACACCTGGAAAAATACATATTCTTTAGTAATACTGAACACAGAAACGGGGTGGGGAGTTCTAAAATATTAACTGCATTGCGTTAAGTGGGAGCAGGGCTTTTTTCAGCCAGAGTTCAATGGAATTCCGCACCTCTCAAGTGGGCTCCATTGCCATTACAGTGGTACCTCGGGTTACAAACACTTGGGGTTACAGACTCTGCTAACCCAGAAGTAGTACCTCAGGTTAAGAACTTTACCTCAGGATGAGAACAGAAATCATGTGCCGGTGGCACGGTGACAGCAGGAGGCCCCATTAGCTAAAGTTGTACCTCAGGTTAAGAACGGTTTCAGGTTAAGAACGGACCTCCGGAATGAATTAAGTTCTTAACCAGAGGTACCACTGTAGAAAAGAACAAGGAAGGCATTCGTGGGGAATTCCAGCACCTCTTTTTCTATAAAAACAGAACTGAAAATGAAACAGAGAGAGTTGAAGGCAACTGTATGGGGTGTGGCAAAACTTTCCCTCTTCCCTAAATCAGATTGGTCACTTCTGCCGTGTTTCTTACACAAGCCTGATGGATCGACCAAACATGATGGTGGTGACTCAGCTAACTCAGGACCCCTCTAAATGGGTGCTTTATTGTGGGTGTATTCTGCAAGATGCTATTGATACAACATTAGTGCATTGGTGATGGAATTATTCTGCTTTAGTTCCGCTGTGCTGCACCCATGCTACCATGTAATTGCTAGGTGCTCTGGCACAACAAAAGTGTGACAAAAACTCCAAACCTGAACATTTATGATAAAAAAAGTTACAGGACTTCAGCAGAAAGTTACAGGGTGTACATTGCTTGGAAGCAGTATGACCACCCAAGTGCAAATAGTCTTGGACATGGGATCACAAGAGACTGCCTCGATAGCATCATGAGCACCAATCATCATGAATGCACAATAAAAATGATGTCTGGCAGGCCCCTGAGGCTTAATTCTATGCATGTATAAGCTTTTTCAGGCATTTGCCTAATAATAATAATAATAATAATAATAATAATAATAATAATAATAATAATTTATTTATACCCCACCCATCTGACTGGGTTTCCCCAGGCACTTTGGCCGGCTTCCAACAAAATATTAAAATACAATGGTCTGTTAAACCTTAAAAGCTTCCCTAAACAGGGCTGCCTTCAGATGACTTTTAAAAAGAGGATAGCTGCTTATTTCCTTGACATCTGATGGGAGGGCATTCCACAGGGCGGGCACCACTACCGAGAAGGCCCTCTGCCTGGTTACCTGTAACTTGGCTTCTCGCAGCAAGGGAACCACCAGAAGACCCTCAGCGCTGGACCTCAGTGTCCGGGCAGAACGATGGGGGTGGAGACTCTCCTTGAGGTATACTGGACCAAGGCCATTTAGGGCTTTAAAGGTCAGCACCAACACTTTGAATTGTGCTCAGAAACGTACTGGAAACTCAATATATGAAGGGAGCTATGGGGCTGTGTGCAGTACACCTGCTCCCAGCATCTCTGCCCCTGCCAGCTTTATCCATGACATTGGTGCATTGAGGGGGGGAGATCTGAAGGGGAATCATCACGTTTATTTGCTGGGCAAGCTTACAATCCTATGTGTTGTTGTTTGCCCCTGGTGGCACGGAGGATTCTGAGCACATCCCGTCACACACACACACACACACACACACAGACAGGTTTTTCATTTCAGTCAAGGAAACCAATTCCAAGGCACTTGAGTCCATATGCATAAATCATGTCCCTCTGTTTAAAAAAATAATATGGACGATATTGGGTGTGAATAAACCTGATGTAATCTCTGGAATGCCCTTCCCAATTGACATAACATGAATAATCAGATCCAAATATACAGTCATTTCTAGGGTGCTTGGGAAATGTTTTCACTGCACAGTGATCCATTTGGCAGAGCTATTCTGAGACTTGTAGCTTTGTGAGTGGGGTAGGAGTCTCCTCACAACTCTCAGTACCTTTAACAAAATACAGCTCCCAGAATTCTTGGGGGGAAGCCATGACTGTTTAAAGTAGTATCAAAGTGCTTTAAATGAATAGTGCTTGAATAGTGTTAGGGTCAAACTACACATGTTGCAAGGGTTCTGTGATTAGATCTCCCACATGCCATATATCATGGCAGGAAGATTTGGATTGGGCTCAGTGGCAAGCCAGAAGGGATTTTTTAACTCTTTCTCCAGCATGGATTCCATGATGCAAAACAACCCTCTGAAATTGCTGTTGGCTCCAGAAGGGGTGGGTGGGAATAGAGCACAATACAAACACCTTTCTTGCTTAAGCAGCTCAGAGAGGAGGGATTTTGCATCAATTAGCACAAGGGAAAGGGTTAACCACACCCCATTTACATTATGACCTGATCTAAAACCCCTCCCCTACAGCTGCTTTTAGGAAGAGAAGAACACACTGGGAGATCCAGGCAGCGACAACTTTAAAGGAGAGTATTTTGCGACACTAAAGAGAGATTGTTGTTGTCAGGGGCTCAAGAGCAGAAGCACAGGGAAGGGAGGAGATGGAGAGTGAAGGGGAAGAATCCGAGGGGAGCGTAGGAGAAGATGACAGTGGCCCGAGAGATTCCATGAGCCTCTCCAGCGAATCGGAAGATTCACAGAAGGGGGCGCCGGTGGCCAGGGCAAGGGGGTTCCCAAGGGGGACACCCCAGGAGCAAGGGGCCAGCGGGGACTCCCAGAGCAGCAGTTGGAAATCAGGACCAGCTTCCCCACCAGAGCATAGTGGGGGGGAAGAGTCCCAGGTATCGGGGCCAGCGTATCCCCCACCAGGGAGAGAAGATGAGTCAGGGCTGACCACGCCTCCATCGGAGAGTCAGGGAAAGGAGGGGAGGTCAAGTCCAGCGAGCCTCCCGGAAGAGGGAAGCAGTGACCGAAGCAGTGTAACGGTCAGGAGGAAGGTCACAGGGTTGGCGCGAGAGACAATTTCAAATGTACAGGAGCGCAGGACAGCAGAGAATGAGGATTGGGAACCAGGTCCTAAAGCCCGCTGGAGGCAGGGGGAGGAGTCAGGCGACTCAGCGTCAGAAGAGTCCAGAAAGGGGAATGCCCCAGCGGGCAGGAGGACCCAGAGGAGGAGAGAGCAGCGGAAGAGGTGGAGCAGGGCTAGGATCTTAAACTGGTGTCAGGGGGGAGGAGATTCAGACGGGACTTCGACGGTCTAGGGTTTAAGACGTAGAGCTGCGCGCTGCGGCTTTGAAATGGAAACTGAACTTTAATAAAGACTTTTGTACATAACGACGACCTGGCGTTGGTCCTCTGTGAGCTGGGACCTTGAGGCAGCTCTGACAGTTGTACATCAATACCAGGGAAGATTCTGGAGCAGATCATTAAGCAAACAGTCTGTGAGCACCTAGAAAGGAATACTGTGATCACCAATAGTCAGCATGGATTTCTGAAAAATAAGTCATGTCAGACTAACCTGATCTCATTTTTTGATAGAATTACAAGCCTGGTAGATGAAGGGAACGCAGTGGATGTAGCCTACCTTGATTTCAGCAAGGCATTTGACAAGGTGCCCCATGATATTCTTGTAAAGAAGCTGGTAAAATGCGGACTTGACTATGCTACCACTCAGTGGATTTGTAACTGGCTGACTGACCGAACCCAAAGGGTGCTCATCAATGGTTCCTCTTCATCCTGGAGAAGAGTGACTAGTGGGGTGCCACAGGGTTCTGTCTTGGGCCCGGTCTTATTCAACATCTTTATCAACAACTTGGATGATGGACTCAAGGGCATCTGATCAAATTTGCAGATGACACCAAACTGGGAGGGGCGGCTAACACCCCAGAGGACAGGATCACACTTCAAAACGACCTTGACAGATTAGAGAACTGGGCCAAAACAAACAAGATGAATTTTAATAGGGAGAAATGTAAAGTATTGCACTTGGGCAAAATAAATGAGAGGCACAAATACAAGATGGGTGACACCTGGCTTGAGAGCAGTACATGTGAAAAGGATCTAGGAGTCTTGGTTGACCACAAACTTGACATGAGCCAACAGTGTGACGCGGCAGCTAAAAAAGCCAATGCAATTCTGGGCTGCATCAATAGGAGTATTGCATCTAGATGGCGGCTAACAGATTGAGGTTGAATCCTGACAAGACAGAAGTACTGTTTTTGGGGGACAGGAGGTGGGCAGGTGTGGAGGATTCCCTGGTCCTGAATGGGGTAACTGTGCCCCTGAAGGACCAGGTGCGCAGCCTGGGAGTCATTTTGGACTCACAGCTGTCCATGGAAGCACAGGTGAAATCTGTGTCCAGGGCAGCTGTTTACCAGCTCCATCTGGTACGTAGGCTGAGACCCTATCTGCCTGCGGACTGTCTCACCAGAGTGGTGCATGCTCAGGTTATCTCCCGCTTGGACTACGTGGGGCTACCTTTGAAGGTGACTCGGAAACTACAACTAATCCAGAATGCGGCAGCTAGACTGGTGACTGGGAGCGGCCGCCGAGACCATATAACACCGGTCTTGAAAGACCTACATTGGCTCCCAGTATGTTTCCGAGCACAATTCAAAGTGTTGGTGCTGACCTTTAAAGCCCTAAACGGCCTCGGTCCAGTATACCTGAAGGAGCGTCTCCACCCCCATCATTCTGCCCGGACGCTGAGGTCCACCGCTGAGGGCCTTCTGGCGGTTCCCTCATTGCGAGAAGCAAAGCTACAGGGAACCAGGCAGAGGGCCTTCTCGGTAGTGGCCCCCGCCCTGTGGAACGCCCTTCCAGCAGATGTCAAAGCGATAAACAGCTACCTGACATTCAGAAGACATCTTAAGGCAGCCCTGTTCAGGGAAGTTTTTAACATGTGATATTTTACTGTATTTTTGGTTTTCATGGAAGCCGCCCAGAGTGGCTGGGGAGGCCCAGCCAGATGGGCGGGGTATAAATAATAAATTATTATTATTATTATTATTATTATCAAGGGAGGTAATAGAGCCACTGTATTCTGCTCTGGTCAGACCTCACCTGGAGTACTGTGTCCAGTTCTGGGCACCACAGTTCAAGAAGGACACTGACAAACTGGAACGTGTCCAGAGGAGGGCAACCAAAATGGTCAAAGGCCTGGAAACAATGCCTTATGAAGAACGGCTAAGGGAGCTGGGCATGTTTAGCCTGGAGAAGAGGAGGTTAAGGGGTGATATGATAGCCATGTTCAAATATATAAAAGGATGTCACATAGAGGAGGGAGAAAGGTTGTTTTCTGCTGCTCCAGAGAAGCGGACACGGAGCAATGGTTCCAAACTACAAGAAAAAAGATTCCACCTAAACATTAGGAAGAACTTCCTGACAGTAAGAGCTGTTTGACAGTGGAATTTGCTGCCAAGGAGTGTGGTGGAGTCTCCTTCTTTGGAGGTCTTTAAGCAGAGGCTTGACAACCATATGTCAGGAGTGCTCTGATGGTGTTTCCTGCTTGGCAGGGGGTTGGACTCGATGGCCCTTGTGGTCTCTTCCAACTCTATAATTCTATGATTCTATGTATCAGCCTTTGTAGGCGGATCCAAAGATTCTTGACATGAACAGTGGACAAGCATTTGTGCCACAGCTTTGGGAAAACAAATAGGGTACAAGATGTTTTGCAGCTGAAGTTGGCTCTAACACCACCATCCAACCACAGTCTGCTATGTGATGCAGGTAGAAAGAGATGTTTTCTTGGCCATTTGTATTATGGACCTTTGTTTCTTTAAGCAGTTCAATGGACACATGCAACCTATGTAGCAATCACCATATATGGCCAAGTATTTAATATAGAGGAAACCACTTCTCTATCTGCCTGCTTTTTACCCATGGCTGGAAAATGCCTCTCCTCTCCTTTTCAGTGCATACTAAGTGATGAAAACACATGAGCTCATTGGAATTTATACAGACAGATTTGGCTGGCATTATGTATTTATTTCAGCTATGAGATCACCTGGATTCTGAGCTGCCCCTTTGCAAAGAAATCATTCTTGCATTTGTAATCTATTGGAAAGTCCATATACTAATAGAAATGAATTAATACTGCGATCAGCTAGCAATTGGCACTTTTCTACGAGCAACTGCATGTGTGTGCTTTAGATTAGTAACTATGTAATCTATTAAAGAACTATAAACAAAGGTTTGGTTCAATATTTCAAGTCAATGGTATCCATCCACTGAGGTTGCCATGCATAAATTGTCTTGATGTGCAGCAGGAATAAAATCCCATACACCACCTCACTTCTGGACTTACAAAAATGTATGCATGCAGCAAGAGGTTGCTACACTTGTGAGAAATCCCCTCCCCTTAATAAACTATTCTCAGACATCTAATTCTAGTCCTATTTCACACGCCATCCAATTATTGGTAGGAAGTGTGGGTCAACAGATCTGGCTGAATATAAATGAGTTGTATCTAGAGCAGACCTCCTGAAATCAATAGACAGGACTAACACAGGTCCATTAATTTCAATGCATCTACTCCAAGTAAAACTTAGTTGGATGCAGCCTATAGTTTTCCAATCCCAAAATAATATTTAATTGACCTTGAACTGTTTGCCAAACTTCCAAAATGGAGTCATTCCTTTCAACATGTAGAATGTTTGTTTCTTACCATTCTAGGACATCACAGCACTTCAGCCAATAGCTATAGGGGCTCACAGGTAAGCACAGGGGGGAAACAATGTCATATATGAAACTATATTGTGTATTTCCAAGACCATTTGCAGACTGGTGTGTGTGTTTGTGTGTGTGTGTGTGTGTGTGTGTGTGTGTGTGAACACATAGATAGAAACAGTGAAAGGCTGCTTCTTTAAAAATCTTTTCTATTATCCATTCAAAATATTGGAATTATTCAAAGTCAAATATGAACATTTCACTATCCCAAACTGGTAGCTTTAGGCTTCTTTTTCAAACTAAATTCAGTAGCATTTGTACATTACCAAGTTAGGGATGAAGCTGATCTGGAAGCCCTGTCCCCTAATTTAAAATACTTAACTTTTATTATCAAAACATGCACAGTGCTTACTTCTAATCCTGTGTGGCTAACTACTTCTGTTTCCATTTCACAAAGTGAGAACTAAGACCAAGAGGCAGTGGTCTGTGCATGATGGCACATAGACCTGGATCGAAACCTCTCATGTTCTACCTGTCAAAATTCAAGGCACTGTATTTGCCATGCTCTATGGAGTTCTTCTGAAAATTTCCCTTGCTTGTGTTGAATTAAACAAAACCTCTGTTATTTCATCAGCAGAATAACCCTCTTGCAAAGTCTTACAGATTGATTTTAGCGCTTGCCAAACTCATCATGCAAATCCTAATTCTATATTCCACTATTAGTCTCCCAGCATTTCTAGGAATTATATTCTTTGGATGCAATTTTTATCCTGTGACATCACTGAATATTCTGTTGTTAACTTAAATAGCTCAAAACCCGCAATATTCCTTTGTTTTGTTTCAGATATGGAAGTGAATTAATGATGTCAAGGGGAATAGTTTCCATATGTTTCGGTGCACAGTCCTGAACTCCTTGATATGTCAAATATAGAATCTCATTTGATAGGATCTTTCTACATTCAGAGCTGAGGGAATAGTCAGACAGTAATGGTACTAAATCATTAATATACACCTAATTCTGATGTCTGCCTTTCACAAGGGATCTGGCTGCATTTATTTTGGGATGGCTGATCTTTTAAAAGACTTTCCACAAATATTAAATTTGCATATGGTACATATTCCTCCAATCAGATATTCCTCCAACCACTTTCGGGACAACTGGAGTGAAGCACTCATGCCATAGCTATTCAAACTAGGCCATTCCTTCCTTGCATCCTTCCTTCCTTTCTTTTTTCTTTCTTTCTTTTTTAATAGTTCAGGAAGCGCTTTGTACTAAAAGGAGATCCTTTCCAATGTCTATTTGTTAAAACTGCTCTGTGATCTTTCATTGTTAACACATTTCCTGGCTTGATTTTTTAAAAACATTTCCAGTAAGAATTTTAGTTCAGTCTGTAGCCGGTTGCTGCAAAAAAGCCACCATGTGGATTATATCATTTGGGGGGACTGGGAAGGGAAGTCAATTGAAAAATCTACAGCTTTTTACACGTTCTCAGATTTTAATACACTATTAAAAGCTTCATAGGGACCTGGCCAATTTTCAAAAACATAGCTATGCATTTAAACAGATGCATATCTTGTGATGTTAAAGACATTATGTGCTCTTAATGTATCCATATATATCCCAGTCAAGGTTCAGTTTTGGAAACATTCACTTTGACAGTCTGGCCAAAATCAAGGCAAAGCAATGATAAGAACATGACTATGACCTTGTTAATGTTTCTTGGCTGACATTGCACACCGACGGCTGCTTCTGATGTTGCATTTCCTTTCTCGCATGTTGGAAATGTAAGCAAAGATTTATCCCACAAAAAGCCATAGACAGGAGCTGTTACTTTATAATGTCAGAATGGTCACATGTCAGTAAAAAGCAGTGGCCTGCAGAGAAAGTCCCAGGATCTTTATTAGACGCATTTATAATATTTGCCTCTGGTATTCTAAAGCTTTGAAGACGTATGCTTTCAATTAGTTCCTGGCTACTGCCCTGCATGTGTTTTCAAATCTCAAATATAGAAATGAGCTACTGAAAGCAGCGCTGAGACAAGGATTTTACCCAGTTGGTTTCTGGGTTGGGATCTAAAGAAGAGGCATGAATGCACAAGAGATTTCCCTTCAAGAAATCCACTTCCTCTGCCAGACACAGCAGTTTCCCTCTGCTGAAGAGATAAGCCTCTTTTTAAGTTGAACAGTAACTTTTAACTTTGGCAGTGGGCATCACTGCAGTGAAAATATTTGAAATCTTTGGCTGAGCAATGTATTTCTCTTCTTCACTCACGCATCTCTTCTTTTCTTTTTCCCGTCCCATCATTTTGATTAGCACAATAATTAACTTACAAACTACCCGAAGTAACTGCAGGATGATTGACAGCAGGTTTGTTTATGTAAGAGCTTACTCACTCATTAAGTACTTTTTGTTTATGGGGGAAAAAATGGGAAGGTCACCTTCTCTGTGGTTTGAAGGTTGAGTCAACATAGTATGGTGGTTACTGAGGTTAATCTTCAGTGGGATTAATTTTATTGCATGGTTGATATTATTAACTGTCTATTGTGTATCTGATTAGCTGGGCATAGTTCACAGTCCAAGACCATTCAATGTCACAGGCCAGCATGTTGTTCCTAGAACTGAGAAGCAGCACTCTGACAGTTTTCAGGCCTTGTTTGAATATAAAGGCTCAAAAGAGCATTGCACTCTAGCGGGTCAACAGCTGACTTCCTGGAAGTGCCATTTGGGAGCTCTCCTGGGTGCTGTAGAGCCCAAACCACCTGCTACTTGTGCTTTGCATATGCTACCTAGGTAGCAGTTGGCTCCTAGATGAATGCAAGCTCTTCAGACATTACTTAAGCAATGTCTTTGGACCTAACATTTTCATACATTATTCAAAATTGCAATCTCTTTCATATTTGGCTGGCAGTGCAAGTCCACAGAGCCATTGTCTAAGCTATATCAATTGTAGCTCCATTTCCCCATCTCTCTCTGACCTTGCTCCTGAACAACTCTGAGTGCTGGTGCCACATCACATCTTGTCCTCTATATACTACAGTACACATTATTGAAAGTTAGATGAAGCAGTAGAACCACCAGGTTCTGCATCAACACAACTTCTTAGAGTAGCTTTGAGTGACTAACAGTAAATTGGTACAGAATTCAAACATGTCACAAGACCCCTTGTGCCCAAGTCTACTTATCTGCTAACAAAGGAACTTGGAGGTAGGGCAAGATTCAGTTCCCAGCTCTTTGCCACCTACTGTTGTGTACAAAACAATATTGCAAGGTTCTAAGGCTATTCAGTGGAGTGAACCTATGCCTGTGATTTAGTGTGCATTTTTAGTTTGTAACAATTCAGAGGGTCTTTTATGCAACCATAACTGAATGCAAGATCATAACTTGAGCTGGGAAGGTTTTTTATCTAAGGACTTGTCCACACTTCCATTTGCCCCGCCACACTCCCCCCACCTTGGGAAAACCCACAATTTAGCACACAATTGGAACAAATGCCAATTAGGCTTTTAATGGATTCAGCACTAAAGAGTGGGTCTTCCAGGGGAAAGCAGTGGGGCAAAGGCAAAACCACTTGGACTCATGGCTAGAAAGCATGAGACAAGCAGAGAACTGCTCAGACCCAAGCGGAAGTGTGAGTGAGCCCCAAGCAGTAAAGCACATAATCTGTATGCAGCGGGGCCCAGTTCTCAGGTTCCCCTGTGAAAAGAATCAGATACTAGGTGATGTGAGAGACCTCTGCCTGAAATCTAGAAACCAGCTGCCATCACTGTGGACAATATTGGGCTACATGAGCATCCAGTCTGATCTAATGCAAGGCAGTTTCCTGTGTCCCTAAGACTGAACTGACACAAACATGCAATTGTGGTTTTCTGAAGGCTTGTCCTTTTCCAGTGGCCTTGGAATACAAACCCATTTTGTGACCTTTCAGCGCAGCACATTTGTAGGCACGAACAATGTGTTCCTAACTACTGCATGTGACATTTGCTATTTGAGCTTCAAAATATGCTAGGGGATCCAGTGTCACTTGCAATGACTACCTCTCAGTGAAACATGGATAGTTTATAATCAAATTAAAGGCTCATTCAGGCTGCACTTTCTAGACACACTTACCTGGAAGTAAATCCCATTGCATACTTCTAGGCATAGGCAGGATTGTGCAGTAAGAATTTATGCCAAGAAGGATCATGTGTGATTGGAGATACAAAATATATGCCATTTCAACTAAAGTGTTTGGGAGCTAGGTTAATAATTGCATGTGTTGGTGCCTTCTCTTTGGTGGTGCCAAGCTTATGGAACTCTTTCCCTAGGAGAAAGAGTTAGAGGATAGTATTGATATAGTGAGCAAAAAGGAAACCTGGTGGTGTCGCTCTGTACATCAAAGAGGGCATTGAGTCCAGCAAGGTAGAAATCCCAAAGGGGACAGACTCCTCTGCAGAATTATTGTAGGTGATGATACTGGACGCCAATAATAACTGCATACTGGGGACATGCTGTTGTTCCCCTAATTGGTCTGCCATTTTTAGTGTCTTCTTAAGACCTCTGTGTACTTAAGTAGCTGGAAGCCACAGGAGAAATGAATGCTCTTGTGCTTGAGTCCTGTTTGCCAATTTGTTGGCATCTGCTTGGACACTGTGAGTACAGAATCTTGGACTAGATGGGCCATTGGCCTGATTCTGCAGGCTCTTCTTATATTTTTATGTGATGCATTTGCCACTCTCCTTCCCTTATTGTTTAGTAGAACTTTCACCAGATGAAAATTGACCATCACATAGTGAATTCCCCCTTCCCCACTATTGACCACCATGATGTGAAAGATAGAGAGTAAAGCTCTCTACAATAGTGGACAAGATTCAAATAATGAGTGTTGCAATGTAGTTAGGAAACTATAGTTTCCTATAGAGATGCTGAATCCTGTGGATCTTAAACAGGAGCCTGAAAAGAAATTGTAGCAGTAGAACAAGTAATTTAGATTTTCTCTCCAAAATTGATTAAATAAATATCCATTGTTATAGTTCTGGGTTCCCCCCTTTTCATTTCCAGTGTTTATCTTGATTAATTTCCTGAACTCTGCAGTGAAAAGTACTGTTGCTTTTGAAGTGATTTTCTTGGCACTGCACAGTTCCAGAACTCAGATGGGGAAGCATGAGTAAGACAACTTGACACTGGAGCACCACCTCCTAGTCCTGAAGGGAAGATTTGCTTGGTTGTTGTTGTTGTGTACTTATTTATTATATATAGTCAAAAACAACCTCCGTTGATATTATATATGTTAATTATTCCTAAAAAGGTTCACCTATTAAAATTAAATTTGAATTATGCCCTTCCTTCCTTCCTCTGAATTTTCTACTCAAAATAAGTCAATATTGCTGATAAGTCGTTAGCAATACGTGGCCATCTAAGATGCTCCTGTGACTTTAAGATGAACATTATTCTTGTATAATAAAACAATAGCCCTTTCAGAACTATGTGAATTCTTTACTCAGTAGGTAACAGAATTTATGCTGAGCCAGCCTATTTGTTACATTAAAATGCATTCACCGAAAGCTGCAAAGACATGAAATTTTATATGTAGAGCTACTGTAGTACATAGTAATTCATCTCCAGGGGGCTAGAATGGCAGGATCACATTACTGGCAGGTGCTCCAGAGTGTGCATTTGCTTCCTGAAGCATTCCAGGGACAACTTAAGATGCTGGTCATAAACTATAAAATCCTAAATAACATGACTGCAACATATCTTGGAAGTTAACTCTTTCCCCATACCTCATAACCACCTGTAAGATCAAATAAAAATCTTGTCAGCTACAAGTTTTGTGCATCAAGTGGGAATAATGAGGACACACAAGGAAGTACCCTCAGAAGTGCTTCACTGAGCTGTAGCTCAGCAGCAGAACAGATGCATGAAGAAGGCCCAGCATCTCCAGGTGGACCTGGGAAAGACTTCTGTCTGAAATTTTGGAGAGCTAGATCATGATGGAGTGAGCCCCTGTTGCTCTGTCCCAGCTTCTGCTAACCTAGCAGTTTGAAAGCATACCAACTTGAATAGATAAATAGGTACTGCTTAACAGTTTCCAAATGCTCTGGCTTCCATCAACGTGTCCCGTTGTGCCAGAAGCGGTTTAGTCATGCTGGCCACATGACCCAGAAAGCTGTCTGCAAACAAACGCTGGCTTCCTCGGCCTGAAAGCAGAGATGAGTGCCATAGCCCACAGTCAAATCGACTGGACTTAACCATCTAGGAGTCCTTTACCTTTACCTTTTACCATACAACCTCTCAACAAGTTCAAGGAATGCTAGAGATGGGTCACTGGGACACAAGAGCTAGCTCACCCCTACATCTGTGCATTCAGAGTGAGTGAGAAAGGTATTTGTACATTTAGTTTACTACACAGACAGCACATGCCAGGACTCCCTGCAATGGTGGCAGCTAAAGAGGAGCAGGGCTACTGCACATCCGCTCAACACCTTCCCACTATCCTTGAACATTGGGTTGTTGTCTGACATCCCCCCCCCCATCCCGACATTATAACTTAATGAGGGAGGAAGAGCAAATCTTTAATGTGCAAACAGAGCTCTAAATCTGGTTGTGCAATTATATATTTGCAATGGTTTCATGCATAGAGAGAACTATGGGAATTGCTAGATTTACAAGACTGATTCAACCAACCATTTCCTTGCATATCAACTGGTTCGCCCCATGACTCTTGTTAAGCAAGTGTTTTTCTTCTAGTTTACATTGTGGGGAATACAGTTAAGGTTGGGTCCTTCTCACTCAGCTGATGATTCTGTTGGGTCCTGAAATTTTTTTGGTCAATACCACAAGGTATTCTGGTCCCTTAGAATCCACAAACTTAATGATTGGCTGCATTCCAAGAACATGGGCATTTCCTGGCTCTCAGCAAGCTTGGTTCCAGCGTGCTGCACTTATTGCCAAATGTCTGGTATGAAAAGCTTCGACAGCAAAGGTAATCCAAACCTGAATGGCGGAAATGGTAAAATTGGCTTCCAAGACACAGACTGCTTATACAAGACAGCAAGCTTTGCAAACATTGGGGGAGGGGAGGGAATCAGGAATCCATCCTTAGAATGCATTGACTAAACACTTGGGCTACTGGCATGTTTGCTCAGTCACTGGGATTATCTCCTGCTCTTTCTGATCCCCGTTTTCATGTGTTTGTGTGTTTTACATATTTTTCCCTGATGTCTCTTGTGATGTTGTAGGAAGATGAATGACCTAGATGTACAACACTGTATATGGAATTTATATTTTCTGGGAATGGGGTGGTTATTTTGGTGATGAGGCAGGAAGGAGGGATTTCAGCCAAAGAAAGTCATTCTATTCTTGTTTACTTTGTTGCATATTTGATGCTCTTCTAATATCAAAGCTAAAGAAAACAATCACATAAAAAAATATATCTGGTGAGCATGTGGGTTGGATGGGTCATGTGGGGCATCAGGGCAGCTTGAATGGGAGCGGTAAAGTACCAGGCAATCCCCTATAATTAATAGATGTTACTGCTGCAGTATGAGATTCAACCACAAGGAAACGGTGCCATGTGCTCCTCAAAATGGCCATGCAACATTAGCTGCCTTTTGTGGGGGACAAGCAGGTAGGAGAAGGTGGCAGGAAATCTATGATCTATATCCCAACTCATAGATAAGCTGAGGATGGTCCGTTCTAGGCGGTTTTGTGCTGAATTCCAATTTAAAGTTGTTCTTCCCTGATCCCTTCTCTCCCTCTCTCTGTTTTCGTCCTGGGTCTTTTATATCTGTTTATATTATTAGTCCTTAAGTTCAGTGGCGGAAGAACCCTCTCTTGCACCTGGGGCGGCGCAGCATATATGGACTGCGCATCTGCAGCATCCTGCGCATGCACACCCCGTAAGGAATGCTGCGCATGCACAGTCCGTAAGGAATGCTGCGCATGCACAGTCCGTACGGGCTGCCACTTGCGCATGGCGGCCATACGGGCTGCCGCTTGAGTCGCCATGCGAGAGGCAGCCCATACGGACAGCACGTGTATGGATGGCCATCTTGTCGCCCCTCCCAGAGTGGTACCCAGGGCGGGCCGCCCCCCGCCCCCTCTTCCTACACCACTGCTTAAGGTAGAGATGGGAAACTTGTGACCTTCCAGATGTTATTAGACTACAGCCTCTATCATCCCTGACCACTGGCCATCCTGGCTTGGGCTCATGGGGTTGTCGTCTTAAACATCTGGAGGGCTGTCCCTGTATCAGGAGATAACCAAGGTGAAGAAAATTCAAAAGTGCTATGGCACAGTTGCACTTACTAAATGCACCATGAGCTTTCATGAACAATAGCCTGCATTGTCAGGTACAGTGGAAGATAATTTAACCTAAGCCAATCCTCTACAAACTTTTATTGGCTTCACATTAGGTAACTGCCATGACTATTCCCTCTCTCCCTTAAAAAAAAGAAAGAAAGAATCTTGGAGACTGTAGCTTGCAGAACAGGATGAGAATTCTCTTTTACAGATCAGTAATATCCCTCACAGAACCACAAGCACCATGATTTCCTGGAAAGAGGGAATGGCAGTTCACATAGTTCAAGTCTGCAATGTTAATATGTCCCATAGCAATGTTAACATGCTTCCTTTTATTCCTGGCTTTCTCTCTCTCAAAAGAGAGTATCACACAAGTATCACACAAACATATCATGATAACCGGAATGTTAAAAAAATATCCATGCTTTAATATTGCCATGGTTTTTAGGGCTATGTTTAACCCTTAAAAACCCTTAAAAACCATGGGAGCATTAAAGCATGGATACTAAACTATGGGTGAAGTGCTGATTCCCTCATTCCCTGCCCTGCTGGTTAGAGATGATGACTACTGGAATTCAACAACATCTGGAGGTCATTCTGTTATTTTAGGTATAGTAGGAACCCTACATTCAGATAAACCATTGCAAAGAAGATTGAAAAGCCCCTCCACCCCTGCTTCTGATTGTTTTTGTGTATTTCATAGAGAAAGCACCATCAGTGTATATTGCACCTTGCAGTGATACAAACAATGCAGCATTAATGCAAGAGGTTACTGACATTCAGAATATGCACAACTGAAGACAGACCTGTAATAGTGGCATGGCAGCCACTATTATACCCTATCCCAAATTTCTGTGTCATAAGTGGCCTGGGTTATTCTGCTCATTCAAAGCTCTAGAGAGGTTTCAAAAGCTACTGGTCTAATTTAAAAGAGGGTGGGAAAGGAGAGGGGGAGAAATGACATAGTGTAATATTAAGAGTAGCCAATGTACTGCCTTCCAGTCATTGTTGGACTACCACTCCCTTCATTCCTGGAAAGTGGCCATGCTGCCTGGGGCTGATGGGAGTTGTAGTCCAACAACATCCGGTTTGGCGCCGCTTTGGTTTAGTAGCATGAAACATCAGCTTTTTATACTTTCTAAAGTTCAGGAGTGGGTAGGGAAGTAAATGAACATCTACTTACCATATATTCCATGTTAGATGCTGGCGGGAAGACTTTGCCTCTGACTTGGTTGTGATAATCCAGAATGGCAATCATGTCATTCTGTGAAATATATCGTTTCCTCCTGGTTTTGGGAGGGCTTGCAGAATCCGGAGGAATGTTCAAGGCCACTCCAGTGTCTGTGTAATTATTGGCTGACAAGAACAGCTCAGTGGAGTTGTGTGACTCTATTGCACTTGTTTCACAGAGAATGGAAATCAAGAGGGTGCCACTGATGGCAGAAATTACTGTCATTTTGGGCCCTGGTGGTAGGGTGGGGAGCAAAGATTTACTTCAACTCACTATGGTAAGCAGAAGATCTGTGAAGGGAAAATGGTTAAATAATGTGACTGGGGTGAATGTGAATATCTTTCTCTTTCAGATGAGTTTCCCCCAACCTTGAGTTTATTTATTTATAGTATTTTTACCTAGCTCTTCAGCTGTTTAGTCATCTACATAAGGTAACTCAAACTATAATGTTTCCAGAGAGTCAAATAATGCCTTGCTTTGTCTCAAGTTGCCTAGCAACCATATACACACATTGCCCTATAACATACAACAGGATTTATTACTGGCCATCTGACTACAGCATAGAGCATCTAATAGCCTGACAATGAAAGCTCCATCCATCCTGGTGATTAGGAATGTGCTTTTGCACTCATCCCCCCCCCCCTACACCCGCAATAAATATTCAGCTGCAAAGCGATAGACAAGAAATCTGAGAAGACATGGAAACACAGTATCTCACTCGTACGGCTAATAACTGAGTCCAGCAAAATAGGATGTGCATTAATAAAAAAGTGCATGCAAAGCAAACTGACAGAGCTCAATGGCTTACCTCTTTGCAGAACCAAAAAGCCTAGTGTATTGTCCTTCCAAGTTAAACAGCTCTTGTCTGTGCTCTAGTGTGAACCCTTAGAAAGAAGTGTGTGTCTTATTACAAACCCTCAAAGAGAAAGAGAGGGAGAGGGAGAGAGAAACTTTGCAAGCTTTCTAGCGGCTGGCTACAGGAGCTGCTAACAGCTTTTATATGTTAGTCTGTGCGAGCCACGAAGGGCAAATCTTTCCAAGAGTCTTTTGCACAGCCAAAAATGAAAGGGGAGGAGTTTTGCACAGGAAACACAGTGATTGGGTACCATCTGTTTTGGGGGTGTTTTTTTTACTGTGGGATATTAGGTTATTATTTCACTCACCCCTACCCCTGACTACAAAGAGGCAAAAGTCAACCCTTTTCCCTTTCAAAATGTTCAACCTTTCCCACAGTTTTCCTGCCCCCACCATCCCCTTCCCACACACGGTTGGCATCCAGTTTGGTTCCCTAATCCCTAGTGCTGATAAATATATATCTGATAAATTGCACATATATTTTGTTTTTCGTAAGTTTTCTTTATATAATGATATTATAGCATGTACAATCAGTAGCTTAAAGCAACAGAGAAGTGTTTGGTTGATCAGGCAGTACTGTGTGAAGCCGACACTTGAAGCACTGCTAATAGGTTTATTTTCATGGCAATTGTGAAGCCGGAATGAATAAACTGATAACTTGGGAAAGATGTTCAGTCACCTGAATGCCTGCCTATGAAAAGCTACAGAAGCAGCTTGACTTGAGAGCAAAAGGGGGTCAGGGAAACATCTGGTTCACATTTAGCAGAATATAGTTGGAATTACTTAGGCAGGGAGCATTTCAGCCACTTATACAGCAAAAGCTGAGGGCATAACACTAGGTCTGTGAAGAATGCAACAGCAGCAGGAAGGGTAGCCAATCACCCAGAGCCAGGAATCCCATATTATGGGGTTACAGATTGGAGCGCCTTCAATGTTCGGCAGAAGCAGTGCCAGGTCTGGGAGGCCTGAGGAAATCTTCAAGATCAGGCCCCTCTAACATTCAGTAAAAATATTGTGTGATGTCAGTGGACAAAGTATTCACAGGAGAAACAGAGAGGAGCACTGTGGGTGTACACACAATATACTCAGGTGCTTACCTACTTTGCATACAGAGAACATGTGAAGCTGGTTCACAGTCGAGTCAGATCGCAGATCCATCTAGCTCAGTATTGACTATACCACAGTATTGACTATACCACTTGTGGCCCTCCACTTCCTTTGGGGTGGCCCCTCAAGCTCTGAGAGAGAGAGATGAATGAAGATGTCTGTTGTTGTGAATGTGTGAAAGAGTGGGGGCAGGGGGGGAGAGAATGGATGGCTGACTAATGAAGGGGGGAAAGAGGGGAGAAGAGGAAGTTGTGGGGTGTATCTTCTCCTTTTTTTGTTTTGGGCCTGGACACCGCCATTAGTATGTGCTACCCAACCACTTTCTCCCCAGGAACATACAGCCCTTGACCCAAAAAGATAGTCTAATACACACTGACTGGCATGGTTTCAGACAGAGGTGGGGGTTTTTAATGGACAGCCATTGTGGAAGAAAGATACAGTGGTTAAAGCAACAAGCAGCAAGCAATGGCACTTTAATTCTACCGAAGAAATCACAAAGATGCCTAAAGAAGGCCACTCAATGCCTCATTGTTACATAAGGCTCAATGGTCTATTTAAAGGTGTAAATAATATGGTGTTGGAATGTTCTTGAAAATATATATGACGTTCCTGGATCATAACAATGGGCCAGACTTTGGTAATAAGGCAACTTGAGCAATGACAAAATATGGCGCACGCACACACACACCGAATAGTTCTTGTTTTCACAATAATTCCTTTTGGTACTTTGAGTAGCTACCTGTATTTCCTGGCATTCATCTATCTCAAAAGACAATGGAGTGCACCTCCAGTGGTGAAGTCAATCTGCTGGAGAATCACAGTGCCTGATGTGGCTGCAGAGGCTAGTAACTTGTAACTGCTGCCTCTCCCATTGTTTTTGCTGCATTAGCAGCACCAAAGTGACCTCTCTGGGGCGCAAGCCTGGGCAGTGTGTATGGAGGTCCTGGGCTGCCCAGATGACAAAGCTCCTCTTTTGGCCTCATTGATGTGGTCCAAAGGAAAGCAGAGCAATATATTTAGCACCAACTTGGCTGCAGGAGTTGATGGAAGGAGGCATACAAGATGCCATCTAACCTTCTTAGGGACTCCACCTCAAATTTGTGTAGGGTTTACTCCTTTTCTTCTCCCAAAGCAGGTACAGATTTTTCCTCAGGGTTTACTCCCAAAGACTTTCTCACACATAAGCATAGCCATAAGGCAGCGAGGTTTAGGACCAGAGTTTTCCTTCTCCTATATGGGCTACCTTCCCAGGTTGATGAGCCCCATCTACCCCTCACTTTGACAGCATGTACAGAAACTGCCTATTGATTGTTGTTGTTATTTTACGCCCCCTCAGCTTGTTGTCCTATGTGGGGGGACCACCTGCACTGCCATAAATATGGTGCTGTCCACAGTATGGCTGGCAAAACAGCAGCCCAGGAAGCAGAAATCTGGATAGATGCTGGAGGGTCTGTGGGCCTAGTGATGGCACGATGACAGGCCTACACTGCCTATGGAAGAGAGCCAATCCTACGCTTTTACTTTAACATAGTCCTGCTGTCTTCTTCCCAGTTTGGGGAGCAAAAAATTAAAGAAGGTTACAGAGCATACTCTATAATCTCCTGAACTGAGCTGGAATTGTGAAACAGAAAAAGTTGGTCCCTGCTACTGCCTCCACAGTGTCCAGTTATATATTGTTTCGCTTGGGGTGGGGCCATTGGTTGCTTGTGCCCATAGGGACTGGTAGAACAAAAGGCAGAGAGACCAACAGTAGGTGAAGTCAAAGCAAATGACAGACAGAGCTCAACAAATTCTAGTTTCATACCCATCTTCCTCTTTGCTAACTTCTGAAAGGCAACACTGGGCCTTAGAAGGACGTCCCTATTTTCATCAGAGAAATATTGGAGGGGACATCTCTATTTTCATTGGAGAAATGTTGGAGGGTATGATAGAATCAATTTTGGGATTTCTATTCAGCCCATCGCTGTGCTCTGCAGGAGACGGCATCCTGCAAATAACATCTTACATCTGCATGTCACTGTGAAATCACTTTGAAATGCTTTATAGGAAGCAGTTCATAAATGGGATAGAGAAATAAATAAAATGACAAGATAACAGGGCCAGCCTTGGGCCAGACCTGCCAGGAATGCTGCGAGTGTATCTGCCATTTTGTATTTTCTGATCGTGTGTTGTATCCTTCCCCTACCCCCACCCCCACCCCAAGGCTGAGCATACATTGGATGCAGCTGCCATTCCGCTGGTGTAGTGGCTGCATGTCTCTGGTCCCAGCATAGTGTGAATACAGAATTACTCTGCCAAGAAGACCCCTTTAACTTTGTCAATATTGTATGTCTGGTTAGATTAGTTACAGTTTTATGCATTGAGCTACACAATCGTTATTTTGCCATTGAGCCAAAACGTTAAACAAAAGCCTCTGGTAACGGAAGTAGTCAAAATATTTTCCAAAATGTAGTTGATGCTCCTACTATTTTGCTAAGGGATGAAAACACAAATCTCCATTCCTTATTTTGAAAGCCTAAACATGAAGTTTGGTTTACCAGTTGTCTACAACAGTTCTTTCTGATTCAAAGTGAAATGTCTCTCAAATTGTTAGCAGCTAATAAACTCAAATGAAGGAGTCAGTGTAGCTTTTATCTACAGTGGTACCTCAGGTTAAGAACTTACAGTAATTCGTTCTGGAGGTCCATTCTTAACCTGAAGCTATTCTTAACCTGAGGTACCACTTTAGCTAATGAGACCTCCCACTGCCACCGCGCTGCTGCCACGCGATTTCTGTTCTCATCCTGGGGCAAAGTTCTTGACCCGAGGTACTATTTCTCGGTTAGAGGAGTCTGTAACCTGAAGCATCTGTAACCCGAGGTACCACTGTACTTTGATTTGGTATTTCTTACTCTACTCAGCAATTTCATTTACTTTGGAAAATATCATATGGAGAGAGCATCTTAAAGCAGAAAGGTGACAGCGGATAAGGAGTGCTTAACATCTTTCATATCTCCCACTTTCCCTCTCCATACCTTATGCCCAAGGTACTTTCCCCGCATGTGAAATAGCAGACAAGAACTGAGGGACAAGAACCAAATCTGTATCTTCTGTAAGTTCACAACAGAGTTTAGACCGGTGGAATTCCAAGCAATGAATTCCAACTTTCAAAAATGTGCTATTTAAACTTGAAGGTGTCCAAGAACTGCTATGGCCATGCAGCTCAGTGGCATGTGATCTGCATGCAGAAGGTCCTAGGATCATTCCCTGGTATCTCCAGGTCGGACTCATAGAAACCCCTGCCTGAAACCTTGGAAAGTCACTGCCAGTGAGTGTGAACAATATTGAGCTAGATCAGGGGTAGGCAACCTAAGGCACGGGGGCCAGATGCGGCCCAATCACCTTCTCAGTCCGGCCCATGGACGGTCTGGGAATCAGCATGTTTTTACATGAGTACAATGTGTCCTTTTATTTAAAATGCATCTCTGGGTTATTTGTGGGGCCTGCCTGGTGTTTTTACATGAGTAGAATGTGTGCTTTTATTTAAAATGCATCTCTGGGTTATTTGTGGGGCATAGGAATTCATTCATCCCCCCAAAAAAAACCTATAGTCCGGCCCCCCACAAGATCTGAGGGACAGTGGAACAGCCCACTGCTGAAAAAGTTTGCTCACCCCTGAGCTACTTGGACCAATGGTGTCGTTCAGATTAAGTCTGCTACCTATGTTCCTGTGTTCCTTCAAACACACACACCTTTCTGAAATTTGAAATGGCCTCTTACAGTGATGATATACCAGAATCCTCCCTGTCTCTCTGATGTTAAAATCACACAAGTCATTCTTTTAGACTAAAAATTAGCATCCTAAGTCATGATCCTACACATGTCAACTCCACAGTAAGTTCCACTGAGTTCAATGAGGCTTAGTCTTGGAAAAGTGTGCATAGGATTGAACCTATGAGCAAAAGTAGCAATTCCTGGCATTTCCTAATGGATTATTTATATATAACATATGAGGTAGTTGTGGGCAAGAAGCTGAGCTTTACAGTCTCAAAAATATATTAATTTTTATAGGCAAAGAATGTGTAAACACTACTTTTTGAAATCATCTTCATGCTAGGGAAAACAACATCCAGCCAAAAGTCTGCATTGTCTTATGAAAAGTATGAAGGCTCACACTCCTTGAAAAAGCATCTGTTCGGTCAGTTCTAGGACTTTTTGATTTGATACAGTGTACAGTATTACACAGAATAGTGGATTTGTTCATCCTGCAAGCGTACGTAACTCTGTGAAAACCCTTCCAAGCTTTACATTGTGCCAAGCGAGATTCACTTCAACAGATCATAACTTATCCTGGCAACTGGACAACCCAACACAGTGTGACGCATTTAGCCGCTGAAAGAAAATCTCCAGTCTTTTACTGACTTTGACTGGAAACGCTCCTTGTCATATTACACTGAAATGTTTCTAAACAAATCATTTAAAATAACAATGGGAGCTAAGCAAGCTAAGAGAGAGATAAATGTCATCCATGTCAAACTGAGTTCCAGCTGTGGAAATGTTGACTTGAGCTTTTCTGAGTTTCTCATAGTCTATGTGGGTGGGAGAGGGTGTCTCCTCTTTTTTTCAGAAGAGAAATTCCAGTGATAACCATAGAATTCTTACTGCTTTATACCTATGCAGATGAAAGCCCCTGCTACAACCTCTAGTGCCAGATAACCTTCCCGATTTAGTAGCTGCCACCCCCAAATTCTTCACTGTGCTTATGCCAATGATATCCACTCTCTGTGGATTTCCTACAGCTGGCAGGGAAGTTTTATTTGGGAAAGCTGTTTATTAAATGTGAATATAAGTACTGAAGCAGGTACTATTTTTCTGCAAATTTGTGAATTCTGAAGACTGCTTCAGATTTGATACTCTTAAACTTGGAGACCAAAGCAAAAAGTTCACACATACGATGTCAGACATGTATTTCTCAGCACTTTCCCCTCTCAAATACAATGGGAAGTCACTCCTTTTGTGATTGAAAAATACGTACATGTGTGTACTTCAAATCTGACGTACCCAATGTTAAAAATAATACCAGGTTGAAAAAATAGCTCATTTGAGCCCCAGTCTTTCAAATGAGATAATATCATTTGTTTTAGAGGTTAAATGCCACCATACACTATATGAAAATTATTTATATAAATTTAGATGCTTGTTGTCAGCCTAGGTATTCCTTTGATTAACCTGTGAGTGGCAACTGATACAACTGGAATAAAATAGTAGAAACCAAGAGCAAAATTTTATTGGTTATAAATTTATGACAGTATGAATACATGTATTGCCCTTGACATCACTCAATTTGTGAAAAAGCCTACTAAGTTATATTTATTCCATATGTAGCTTGAGCCTATACTGACTGATACCATGATCCTATATATCAACTATGGATCTGACAGCTTGATCCTGTACATCAACTGTGGATTGGGTCTAAATCTGCTATGCCACATTCGAGTAAAGTTTCTCTTGGTTAATGCCAGGTCTTCCTCTCCAACCACTCATGCTCCTAGCCAAATGAGATCTTTCAAGATAACAGCTTGACCCCATGGACCAACACAAGCAATTGCTGCACAGTTGTGATGCTGGCAGAGCCTTTTTGCTGGAGATTAAGGGAAATGAAGTATTTTCTTTTTCTCTTTTAGTAGTGTCTTTACTAACTTCAGAAAGGAGGAGAAGCACAGCAGATCACACCTGGAGTATTTTTCACTGCCTCTTTCACCATCCTCAATGTGAGCCTTCTTTTTCTTGGTAGGGAAGAGTCATTGTAGGGTGAGGAGCAAGGGAAAAGATGGAGCCCAAGCTGGCTGTTGAACTAGCTAGCTCATATAACCAAAGACTCTTTTTTGCCCCAATTCTAACTGAGAATAAGTTGATTGCACCTAAAACAGTGTGAAATCATTCCAGCATCTACAACTATATATTTGAAAATACTTTATGAATACTTTGTGTGAAACTGAGCCCATTTTCTCTGGAACTTCATCTGATTTGTGCTCTTTGTATCCAACCCTTCAGACTAGTCAAGTTATGTGCAGGCTTTCAACCCTAGAACTCAAAAGTAGGACTTAAATGTTGTGAGCCCATAAAAATTAACAGCTGAGACAAGGTTCATTTCGCTTGAACTGAAATGTCTTGTGGGCATCTTTTCACTTCAACAGATGATTTGAGTTCTACTATGGCAGAGCCCTGTGAACTCCTTAAAAACAAGCAAAAGCACTCCTGGCATTAAAAAAAAAGCCTCATCGCTGTTTAATAATTATTTGTGGATTTCAGCAAGTATAAGAGAACAATACCACTGAAGAAAGGACAAGAAATATCACAAGATACAACATACACAGTGCAACTTAAGAAGTGCAACAGGTGTCTACACTAATCTGACCAGGACAAATGGGGCTTTTGCCCCACCAACATCAGTCTAACTGCCAGCTTCCTCCTCCTTGGCTTCATTATGGCCCTTGTGGAAAACAACTGGGAGGAGGATCGAGACATTCTGAAATTAGTTGGCTCTGCCCATCATTGGCACTGACTTCACCTGCTGTCAGTCTCCCTGTCTTCTGCCCTACGGGTTCCAATGGCACAAGGCACCATTGAATCTGATATACATCCTTGTTTGCTCCACAACTCACTTTGGACTGAAGCAAAGAAAATACAGTAATTATGTCCCTGCTTCACTAACATGCAAGTTTTAGTTCCTAGCTTGGTTGCAAACACTGTAATTAATTTTCCTGGACAAACTTTAACACATATACTACTAGTTTTCATGTTACCTTGAAAGTGATGTGATTGTTTTCTGCCCATCGTTTCTAAATGGTCATTGTCTGTAGAGAAAACATGATCAATATGGACTGTGTGCCCAGCATACACTAAAACATATTCCATCACCCAACGAAGTCTGGGAACTGTAGTTTACCCCTTAAAGAGATACAAGTCACAGCACCCCTAACAAACTACAGTTTGCAGGATTTGGGGGGGAGGGGATCATGTGCTTTAAATGTATGCTTTTTGTGCAACCATAATCTCTGTTTCATTTTAGTAGGAATATGTGGCTGCTTTTATGATATTAAAGGGCTATCTTCCCTAACTTGACAAAAGATACTTGTCCCTAAATTGGCAGAGCATAGCCAGTGGCAGAGCAAGAGGGGGGCGGGGGAAGCACACTGCCCCTGGCACCACAATCCCAGTGGGGTGCCATCGCAGCTGCCCCCTCCCCATGCTGGGTCCCACGGCCCCACAGACGGTGCACCTTGCCCCCAGGACACGCACCACACCCTCAGGATGCACGCCAGCCATGCCCCCGCCTTCTCTCCACCCCCAGTGCTGTATAGTATAGCTATGGGCTCATGTAGACCATTTAGTCTAACATCTTGTTCAATGTAGAGAGCTAGACCATCCCTGATAGATGGTCTGGGTGCCCAGCCTTTGCTTGAAAACATCCAGCAAGGAAGAGCTCATCGGGGTACTGGATTCCATTTTTAAACTACTTTAACTGTCAAGAAGATTCTCTTACTGATCAACCAAAATCTTCACACCTGAAACTTAACCCCATTAGCATAGGCGCCGACTCCATGGGGCCTGAGGGGGCCCGAGCCCCCTCAAAAATTCGTTTGGGGGGGCTCCGCCCCCCCAATAATTTAAGAAAATTATTAGTTGTTATATGCTTTGTAAAATCACAAAATTATGTTGGTATTTTTTATTTTCCTTGTTTGACGATAGTTACCTTTTAAAATACATTCAGTAATGAGTTAAAACAAAGCCACTCCCGATCTAGAGAGCGGGTGGGGTTGCGGGCTCTCGACCCATCAACAATCTCGCGGGGCTGGCGTCAGCCCCGCGAGAAGCGGGGAGTCCCCCTAGCTCATTAATATTCACCGCCCACGGCGGCAGCCAATCGGCTGCCGCAAAGGGCGGGCCCTCACAGGTTCACTTAAGGTCGGGGCAGCCCGGGGCTCGCCCCTTTCGTTCCCCCAGCAGCAGCGGTTTGGAGGTCTTGGGCCCCCCCAATATTTTTTATAAGTCGGTATGAGCCCCCGCCCCCCCAATATTTTTTATAAGTCGGCGCCCCTGCCCATTAGGCTTGGTGCTGCCCACTAGGAAGCACAGAACAAGTATTTATCCTTTTCTATGTGAAACGCTATACACACTTTCCTGGAAGCAGGCTGCACTGGACTCAGTAGGGCTTCGTTCTGAATATACATTCATAAACTTGCACTGTTAATATGGCAGAGTACAAAAAAGTTGTCATGGTACCTAATAGTTCCAAGAAGCCAGAAGGCTGGGCAAACCCAGCCAGATGGACAGGGTATAAATAATAAAATTCTTATTCTTATTCTTCTGGGATACCCATGTAATACAGAAAACAATTTTAGTGCTTGGGCTACCTTTAATACTTGGGCTGTTTTTGTTATAGTCTTTCAATGCTAAACCAGAAATGAGAAAACGCTATGGACATTTTACTCCCCCCCCCCTTACAATTTGGCTATTTGTCAGACTTTGACCAACGTTAGGTGTAAATCACACAGGCACTTGTTCCAACTTAAATATTATTTTTGAACTGGGTCTTAGACTATTCCATAATATACCAGCTGTTCCCATGCAGAGCAGCATGAAAACTTCTGTTTAAAAACAATGTGTTTATTTTATTATATCTCTCAAACTTGCAGTTACGAAAGCATAGAGCAATACTGGGAAAAGGATTAACTCTCCTCTCCTTGCCTCCACCATAAGATACATGGCATCTTATTTAGCTAAAGTGGTAACAGCTCCTCCAGCACAATTTTTCAGTATTTTACCCTATCAGCACCAAAGAAGACACCATATCTACCATAGGGTTTTAATGCAGGAGTTTAGCTATGTGCTGTTAAACTTTTCAAAGTTCCTATAAATAACTGAACAATGACTATATATATTTAGAGTGCCTCCTGCTATTGTTTAGAGAGATCTTATGGAAAAATGTTTAATAAGGATGTGCTTTAGGAAATCTTCATGTTCAGTATCAGTCACTGGTGGGTAACCTAATATTTCTCAGGCCCCATTTGTAATACTGGGATAATAATAAAGAATACAGACTACCATACTGACCGATACATGTTCGCTCTGACAAAGTGGTAGGATTCATACCTTGGGGTAAGGTAAAATAAAAAGAGCACATAAATTGCTTGTTGAGTTTATGTAGCTGACAAAAGGTTGGATCCAATGAAAAGGCTCTTTCCATCACGTGATTCTTTCTGCTGGAGAAAAACTGAAGAATGGAATCTTTGGATCCAATGCAGTATTTATTTACTTATTTGCTTAGCGTTTGTATGTTTTACTCTGCTGTTTAGGCAACAAAAATCCCAGAGCAGCTTACATAAAACCAATAAAAACAGTTAAAATAAATAATTCTATGAAAGAATAGCAACAGCCCAGTCAAAATCAGTAGAATAGCATTAAAATAAAGATCTAGGAGGCTAAAAGTTTTTTCACTAGCCATCAGGGAGATTGTTCCAAAGTTGGGGTACCACAACTGAAATGGGTGTATTTCCAATCGTCCCATTTCACCTTCAATAGCAGAGGAGCTCAGAGAAGAAGGCCATTCTTAGAGCAAGGCAAGTTCATGCATCAGAAAGCTGTCCTTAAGGTCCCCAGATCACAATCCACAGTCAGAGGCAGTAATGCTTCTGAATGCTGGCTCCTGGAAACTTCAGGAGGGGAGAGTGCCGGTGAGTTCAGGTCGTTTGTGGGTTTCCCATGGGCATGTGGTTGGCTACTATTTAGAAATGGATGCTGGACTAGAGGGGCCAGTGGCCTGATCCAGTAGACTCTTTTTATGTTCCTATGTTCTTGAGAGTATTTGTGCCAGGCAGCAGAGGAACCAACCCACCACGGCAGATTGCCAGATGAGACAAGAAAAGTTCTTACCATCTGCTTTTTCTTCAATGTTTACACAGAGAGGCTTGGGAATGCAGCCTCTTGGAATAATGGCGTTGCCCTGAGTAAAGTTCCACCCCCTTTTCTCCCACTTCCTCATTTGTCACCTTCTCCCCTATGGGTGGCTCCGAGGGCCTTTGCTTCTGAGCCCTTTGCTCGCCTACTTTCAAGGCTCGCCAGGTTCTGGGAGAGGAGGGTCTGGAATGCTTTCTAATGACACTGTGTTACCCTCAGCTGTTACCCTCCTGTTCGAATAATAGAATCATAGAATCATAGAATCATAGAGTTGGAAGAGACCACAAGGGCCATCGAGTCCAACCCCCTGCCAAGCAGGAAACACCATCAGAGCACTCCTGACATATGGTTGTCAAGCCTCTGCTTAAAGACCTCCAAAGAAGGAGACTCCACCACACTCCTTGGCAGCAAATTCCACTGTCAAACAGCTCTTACTGTCAGGAAGTTCTTCCTAATGTTTAGGTGGAATCTTTTTTCTTGTAGTTTGGAACCATTGCTCCGTGTCTGCTTCTCTGGAGCAGCAGAAAACAACCTTTTTCCCTCCTCTATGTGACATCCTTTTATATATTTGAACATGGCTATCATATCACCCCTTAACCTCCTCTTCTCCAGGCTAAACATGCCCAGCTCCCTTAGCCGTTCTTCATAAGGCATCGTTTCCAGGCCTTTGACCATTTTGGTTGCCCTCCTCTGGACACGTTCCAGTTTGTCAGTGTCCTTCTTGAACTGTGGTGCCCAGAACTGGACACAGTACTCCAGGTGAGGTCTGACCAGAGCAGAATACAGTGGCACTATTACTTCCCTTGATCTAGATGCAATACTCCTATTGATGCAGCCCAGAATTGCATTGGCTTTTTTAGCTGCCGCGTCACACTGTTGGCTCATGTCAAGTTTGTGGTCAACCAAGACTCCTAGATCCTTTTCACATGTACTGCTCTCAAGCCAGGTGTCACCCATCTTGTATTTGTGCCTCTCATTTATTTTGCCCAAGTGCAATACTTTACATTTCTCCCTGTTAAAATTCATCTTGTTTGTTTTGGCCCAGTTCTCTAATCTGTCAAGGTCGTTTTGAAGTGTGATCCTGTCCTCTGGGGTGTTAGCCGCCCCTCCCAGTTTGGTGTCATCTGCAAATTTGATCAGGATGCCCTTGAGTCCATCATCCAAGTCGTTGATAAAGATGTTGAATAAGACCGGGCCCAAGACAGAACCCTGTGGCACCCCACTAGTCACTCTTCTCCAGGATGAAGAGGAACCATTGATGAGCACCCTTTGGGTTCGGTCAGTCAGCCAGTTACAAATCCACTGAGTGGTAGCATAGTCAAGACCGCATTTTACCAGCTTCTTTACAAGAATATCATGGGGCACCTTGTCAAATGCCTTGCTGAAATCAAGGTAGGCTACATCCACTGTGTTCCCTACCTTGATTTCAGCAAGGCAAGGTGCCCCATGATATTCTTGTAAAGAAGCTGTTGCTTCTTCTTCCTCCTCTCCCATTATTTTCTAGCTTTCCCCCTCACATGCCTCTGAGCTGTGACCTCCCTCAAACCCCTGTTGAAATTCTGAACTGTCTTCTTCTTCTCTGGAAGGGTCAGGCTGGGGAGGCAGTCTCCACCATTCCTCCTCTGCCCAGTCCCTGACAATTTGTTAGCTTCGGGTTCTAAATCTTTTCATATTTTAACAATATGTGTTACAAGCATTTCTGCTCTGACATAGCAAACCGGTAGTATTCTAAACATTTTCAGTGTATACTCATTTCACTTGACTTGAAATCAGTTCTCAACTCGATAAGTGTCAACACTTGGCCAAAACTATTTGGAAGCTGTTAGCCTTGTCATATATATCCTTTCTACATACCCTAGCGGCGTGGAGTGGAGATATGTTTCTTTTAAAACGGGATCGATGGAAGGGTTTTCCCCAATAGGCACCCCTCTAGCTTCTGGATTCGAGCCTACTTATTTCTTATTTCTACTTATTTCACCCAGCTACTTATTTCTTAGCACGTAGTGTGGTCAGCAGAACCAGACGAAGAGTTCATTAGGTTTACAAATAATTAGAAACATACCAGTCATAACCAAAAATGAATGGCAGGTCATTTCTTAACAGGAATTTACAAGTTACAGTTGAATGGGGAAATGATTCAAGGAATTATATCAGGCATTCACAGGGGGGGGGGACAGAACAAGAAAATATTCAAGAATGTTTCTAACCAGCACAAATAAAAATATGAATATATCCTAATGGAGCAATAAAGAGATTTAGGATGCAATCCTATGTACACATACCTGGGAGCAAGTCCCACTAACCTCTGAGGACACATGTGTAGGATAAAAGATCTGTGCTTGTCATCTGTTCACCACACAGGAAACATTTACTTAACAGCAGGGGTGGAGAACTTGTGTCTCCCAGATGTTGTTGGACTCCAACTCCTACCAGTCCCAGCCAGCATGTCCAGTGGAAAAGGACAATAAAAGCTGACACCCAACACCAGCTGGAGGGCCACAATTCCACACTCCTGCCTTTTTGGAAACATTACATATAGATGACCTGGAGATCCACTCTACTTCAGATTAAGGTGTTGATCTTACTTCATATTGGTAGATAGAGCAAATGTCCTTGGGAACCTTCCTGAGATCATCATTAACTTACAGGGCTGGAAAATGGGGGGGGGGTAGCCAAATGTAATTGCTTTGGCTCTTTGGTCATGCACCAAATCTTGTTTTATTATTTCCCATGCTCCTAGCACCAAATCTTGTATTATTACTTTTCCAGGACCCTACCCTGTGAATCTTGGCATCAGCTGCAGGGGTGAGATTCTACCTGCCCTGCTCCTTGGTGAAATTTCACATAGTTATAGGATGTTCATGAATGTCTACTGATGTAACAGCTGGTTGGGATTTACCATGTCAAAATCTTCCCAAAGCTGGCTATTTGCTTCAAGCCAAGAGCAGCTCCCAATGTGAAACCATTTTGTAACTTCATGCAGCCTTGAAATAATTTGTGATGTGATATGGAAGTGAAAGGCCTGCTTGTTATGAGCATCATGAAGACTTCTTGGCAGGGCTGGTCAGAGGCGGAGGAGGAACGGGATAAGAGTGCTGAGCTTGTTGCTAGGGAGGGAAACATACCCATCATGCAGGCATTGGATGTCCCAGCAGAGGAAGGAAAGCAACCTCAGTGCCCCCCAACCTCCTACTCATGTGATATTCCCAATAATTGGGGAGGCACCTGAGTCAGCTGGACAAACCCCATCTAAGACCACAATATTGTGCAGACACAGCCTATTCAAAGGAGTGCTCACTTGCCTGCCCAGTTCCATTGCTCAGGACCCAAAATATGTGAATGTTGGTGCCCACTCTGCTCTGCAAAAGGGAGGCAAAGTATGCATGCCAGGTGTTAAGACAACACCTTAGCTTGTGTCTAGCCATGTACTCTCCTGTGGAATTCCCTGTGGACAACCTGTAATTTGATCTATGGTTAAGCCATATAGTGATTTTTGGAATAAAGCCTTTGTGAATCATTGAACTGACATTATGAGTACTGTGTCCATAAGTGGGAGCCTGCTGGTCACAGAAACATCTAGAAACTCCATAGGATTCACAAAATCTTGGGAAAGCCTTTGGACTTGTTTTCTTAAGTCATCCCACTAGACATCGCAACAGCCACTTTGGATTAGAGCCAGCGGCCGTTCACCACCACTGCTAGAAGATGGATGACACCCATTTCCAAGAACTGCAGATGGGATAATAGCGGAGAGGAACACATGTCATACTGAGAGCTGGGACTGACGTTCGGAGCAGTGGGGAGGTGCTCAGCTCTGCTCAACTCAGATTGTTCGAACTGGAACACAAAGTCTTGAAAGTAAAACTGGATTTATTCGAAATGCAACATATAGTTCTCTTTTAGAACTGGGACTGGCTAGAAGCAGTTCTCTGTGTCAAAAATGCACACTGTTCTTTCCCCCTAAAAGGGACAGTTTGGTCTTTCAACTTCTTCCCCTTCAAATGAATGGCATATAACTATTGCTTGACATTATGCACTGAACATGAGTTCATATTGTTCAGCTAGTCTTTGTGGAGTTCTTTTTTTATTATTGATCGCATGTTGATAGGATGGGTTATAAATGTTCCGGATTTTAATTTATGCTGGTATATTGTTATAGGTTTGTATTTCACTGTTTTGTTGATGGTGAACTGCCTTGCTATCTCAAACTATATGGAAGAAAATAAATACAAAAGTCTACAGCAGGATACCCTAATTTGATAGCTCTGCTCCTCAATCCAAAATGTGTGGTAGTGGGTGGCCATAGTAGTTGATATGTAAGAGGAGAACACTTTGCACATGTTCAGAGGATATTTGTGAGTGTTTCAAATTCTTGAGCTCAGAACACCATCAGAGCAAAAGAAAACAAATGTCCCAGTGAGGAGAATCATTTAGCATGGTAGAGAGTATGGTGGTCATATAATTATGCCCACAGAATACAGCAGAGACGTTCTACAGCAACTCCCTCCAGTTACTGAAACCAGCACAAAACATCCTGAAATTAGACATCCAAATTCTGCACCACTCAAATAAAAATCTCAGGCTGCCTGCTCCTGACCCTTTTACTAGTACCTCCCCAACAATATTTTCTTTGGAGGTTCAATAAGTATATTTTCTTTCACTCTATTCTATTGCTTTGTTCTCCCCTAGCTTAAGTGACTTTGAAAAATGTACATGCCTTTAAGGAATTTTCCTTAGCTAAACATTTTTCTCTCACATGATCCATTATTCTCAAACATCTGAAAGCATTATAGGGTTTTACAATAGAGTAGAAAGTTTGGAGAACTTTGGCTGGCACTTGGGATAGATTTCTGAAGGTTTCCAATATTATATTGGAATCTGTAGGTGTATTATTGCTGAGTTTGCCAATTATGAGTATACTGTACAATTTCCTAGAAATCTTTCTTTTTTATATAACATTGCAGATTAATAATCTGAGTACCTCCAAATGTGTTGCCAAATATATAACTGGCAAACTCTTATATTGTTATAGGGAGACAGAGAGAAAAGTTAAAGGGCATTTGTATTAGAAGGAACCAAATAATCCTACTCCCTTTGCGTTGCTTGTATTAAATAAAAATATTTCAGTAACTGTATAGTAAAAGTTTATGCTATGCAAGCAAGTATATATTGATACAATGAAACATGATGAAGACAAAATTGGGTTAATGGGAAAGAAGAATGTTGGAAATAAATTTCCCTGAAAGAAGAATCAGATGTATTTATTTATTACATTTATATCCAACCCTGCCTTTGGCAAACTCAACACAGCATGTATCATTTTACACCCCCTCCTATTTTATCCTCACAACAAGTTTGTGAGGTAGGCTAGTCTGAGAGTTAGTGACTAACCTAAGGCCATCCAGTCTTCTTCATGGCTGATTTGCACCCAGGTCTTCCTGAACTAACATTCTAACCACTATGCTAAATTAATAAATATTATGCTGCATTGACTCAAATAGGAGCCCTGTGGGTAAAACAGAAAATACCAACAAAGACAAAGAAATTTGGATGCAGTCTAGTTCTTGCCCTGGCAGGGTGTTAGAAAATGAGCATCAGACCATAAGGCCTGGTTACCAATTCATCCCAACAGTGGAATTTGCTGTTGCTTGCTGGTTCTCTCCTCTCCCCGTGTGTGTTTTTGTTTTGTTTTGAATTTTACTAAATTTAGATCACTTTCCACTGAAAAAGAATTCATAGCAAAGAGGACTTAGTTCAAAACTGCTTGGCCATTCTACAGCAGCTCCATATGTGGGTGTTGTCAAGGTCTGCCATCAGCCCTCAGGTACTGCGGACCTTTGATCAATGTGGGAATGATGTGAAACGATATTTACCATAGTTGGCATTTCAGGTCACAGAATTCACAGTATAAACCCTTTTTGACCAAGTTAAAAGACTGCACATACATACATGGTATCTGTTGTTTGACGAAAGGCTCCAGGAAGTCTGAACAATGTCAAGATACACCTGCTCCTCCAAGAATAGAAAGGTGGGGGGATCCAAGCGATGAAAGAGAAAAACAAGATTACCGTACCTTGTTCTAGTTTGTGTTATGACTGATGTGTAAAACACCAGTGTAAACTATCACAGTTTTGCAATATAATACAGAACAACTGCAACAGAATGCAGTGAAATAGCCAATCTCCCTGTTAGAAAACACAGCTTTAAACCTTCCTGCATGATTTGGTTCTAATCCTAGACATGTTAAGAACAGCAGCTTCAGGGGGGCAATTTTTTCAAGCCACATCATGCTCCAATCCAGCAGGAAGCCCCCAACAGCTAATTTTGGTTAAAAAGAAAGTATGCCAGGCCCAATATCCTATATGTATAACTTTGGTCCTAAAAGTAAGAGCATTCACTGTTTTGTAGGAAGGGGTGATGTCTTAGCTCTCAAGTATTCTGGTTGTCTTTCCTTGGGTTCCACGCAGTACATTTCATTTTCCCCCGACCCAATATTAAATGGTTATTATTAAGTTGCTCTGGAATTTTTCACATGCCTTTCTATTCTAGGCTAGTCTAAATAATATTTTTTCTGACTGACCCTACAACCCCTCTTGCCAAGTTATTTATAGATCTGCATCTACAGCAATTACCCAACCCACCGTTAAGTTCTCTGGCTATAGGGCTGGATCAAGGGAACCAGGAGCAGAAGGAAAACAAGCATGAACATTGTTCTTTGGTGCTTCCCTGGGACCTTTTGCAAAACTTCATGCTGGGCTTTATAGCAGCTCTCATATATGTAACCTTCCTAGGTAAACGTAATACATTATATTTGACTTATACACACAATGCCTTAAAAGTTTAGTTGGAGCTGGGAATTGAGGGAAGAGAACTTAACGTAATCAGTGCATATCCCATATCCAGACAGGTTACCAAGAGTGGAGAGATGAGCAAGGTTTCTCACACAGGAAAGACTGATGATGTCACTGCTACAGTTTCCATTGCAAGTGGGTCCCCTGATGCTATCACAATACTGGAAGAAAATTTCACAAAGCTGCACAGTAATTACAAAACTTTTTTTTATTGCAGCCTAGAGGCTGAAAATGTGGTTTTGTTTACTAGAGTTGAAGCCATTTCACTTTTGTTTAATGGCAGTAACTCATACTTACAAATGTTTCATGAACAGAGGATGTTTGTGGCTCTGAACAAACCCCAAGTCTAATAATTTTGCTAGTGCACTCCCTCTAGTACCCCTCTCCACCTCAGGTACAGGTCACTGTAACCCCAAATGATGAAAGATAACAAAGTTTTAGGAGACCTTAATTATTTATTCCTGCTCTTTTCATTGTTGACATTCACTCTCTTTGGACTTGCAGAAGGTGGGATGTGACTGCACATTGGGAGAGGGCAACAGGATCTGACCCATTTTCATGCACATGCCACAAGTGGAAGCATACTTCAAGGGTAATATCTGAATAAATTTTACTACAAGTAAACTCATTAAGGTACCTAAGTTAGACATGGTTATTAATTTCAGTGGGTCTGCTCAGAGTAAAAGTTAGTTGATGAAAACCCAAATACCCAAAGGAACACATAGTGAGGGTCAGAGCCTGACCCTATGCATAATCTTTGTGTGCCTCCTCCTCGAGAGGTCCAGAGAGTGGCAACACGAGAATGGGCCTTCTCTACAGTGACTCCCCATCTGTGGAATGCTCTCCCCAGGGAAGTTTGCCTGGCGCCTTCATTGTACACCTTTAGGCACCAGACAAAAACATTCCTTTTTAACCAGGCTTTTGGTTGATTTGATTGACATGCCCTTTTAAAATGAGGGGGTTGTGGGGGGCTATTGGGTTGTTGTTTTTATTTTGATTATATATTTTGTGGTTTTATATTTTGATTTTGTTCTGTGAACCACACTGAGACCTCCAGGTATCGGGCAGTATATAAATTCAAAAGAAGAAGAAGAAGAAGAAGAAGAAGAAGAAGAAGAAGAAGAAGAAGAAGAAGAAGAAGTAGTGAACACAAGGAGCCTCTCCCAGATGTATGAAGGTGCTGCTGTTTTTTATGTTTGCCATGTTGCTTCAAATATTATGTTATTGGTTTGGGGGTCAGTCTGGATTATACCTGTGGTCCCTTCAAGGTCTGTGGTTCTGAACCAAGAAGGGAACAGATCATCAGGTTGGGTTACCTTGGAAGCACAACTACTGATGCCTGATCAGAAGGGTTTTTTTTAAAAAAAAATGGGTTATAGGAATGTAGAAAAGTTATATACACTAATATACACTGACTGGCACCAGGCTGCAGAGAGAAGTCCTTCCTATTCCTACACAAAGCCCTTCCACACATAAGGACATCTACCAATAAGATTAGAATTGACAGTAAATATATAAGTTTAAGATCTTCAGATGGTTTTCATGATAGCCACCAGACTCAAGGATTCCCACTTGTCCCAAGATGGGAACTTAGGAATTCTTGGGCAATGCTATCCTGTATTTTTTTTTCCTGGAGTGATTGTCCAGGAGCTGCCAACCACCAAGTGATGTCAAACGTGTTGTGTGGGCTTTCTAAAAGAACCATCAGGCAGGCCATTAGTGTTGGGCAGAGTCAGCATCTAATTCAAAACACACTGCAGTCTTTTTTCCAAAGCAAGATCACTATCCAGATGAACAGCTGAGAAAAGGGAAAGGGTGGAAGCAGAATAAGCCAGTCTAGAGATAGGATTGCCAGAATCAATCCAGCATGGACTCTCATTTGATATTTGTGCCTGGGTAGAAAACATATTTTTAATGAAGGCAGCTTCTCCCACTACTGTAGAATGGTACTTGGGCAAACCATTTGAACATTCCAAAGGAATGTATTCCAAGGAATATATCTCCTCTTTAGGTATCTCCCAAGAGTATATTTTGTGAAGAACAGCTGAGCATTGGCTATGTGCCAGTGTTCAAAATATCTCACATGTAGATCTAAAGTTGATGCTGCCTAGGATGAATGCCTACAAAAAGTGCCTCAGAGAGGTTACATCAATTGCCCACTCATGCTAAAATATAACATAAATATACACATTACTGTCAATTGATCTACTTCAGCATGTGTCAAGAATGCTTGCTCTGATCACGTCCCACATTGTAATATAAAGGTGGCTACAAGAAGACTATTACTTAAAGTGAAATGTTTTTTGAGTATCTACTTTTAAACAAGCTGCTAGTGTGGTAAATTACTTTAAAAACCTCTAAAAGAAAAAAGTTAAATATTGAATTACTTTTCATTAGCTCAGGGTTTCTGTTTTTCATTTCTGTATTAGTTTTAACATATTCCAACAATAGATATGCAATATCACATATTTGAAATCTCAGATTGTTTAACTGTATACTTCAGGTTCTTTGTGTTTATCTTCTGCCTTTCCCATGCTCTGCAAATTCCTGATCTGTTGTGATCAATGACTTTCTGCTACATACTCTTGACACCTTTTCTTCATCCTTAATGTAGACTTTATGCAATGTTAGAACTAACCCTGCTCCAAAAAACACCATCAACAACTTAACATCTGCCGGCTTATCATTAGCCTCATGCAAAGTGGGCTTGCCAGCTGAAACTCACTATGTGTCTGACAACATCTTAACTCACAGCGTTGTACTCAATTCCAGATATGTCATCACTTTGTATTTCTCCAACTTTTTATCATAACAACCCAATGAGCCTTACAGTTTTGTAGGGCTGATTTCACACTTCCATTTTGCTTTTTTTAAAAAAGCACAGTTCTAAGAAGAGATAACATGGAAATACTACAATGACTTGAGACAAAAGTCCTGTTCAGGCATTATTTCTGAAGGGGACTTCCAAGGGCATTTCATGAAGCACAATTAAAAGCCTTCTTGTGATCTGGAATTAGGCTCAGGGTCATGACGGCTACACTCTGCCTCCAGGGTCCAATGACAGTAATAACTCTGAATACCAACTGATGGAAACCACAGAAGGGGAAAGTGCTCTTGTGCTCAGGTCTGACTTTTGGGCTTTCCACAGTCATCTGGTTGGCCACTGTGAGAGCAGATACTGCATTAGATGGACCACTGGCCTGATTCAGCAGCCTCTTCCTTTGTTCTTATGAATCCTGATAATATACACTTCCTGACCACAAAGAGTTGAATCCATGATTTGTTATTATGATGTTTAGTGGAGTGGGGGTTGTGATGTTCCCTGCCTTTAAATGCTTTGTAACACCAGTTTGTGATGACCAGAGGATTTCATTTAGAAGCTTTGAAACCTCTTCTGTATCCTTAATGCAGACTTTATGCAACACTCTGGGCCAACACCAGATTTCAGGGCGTCCCACTTCCTTCCCCCCTCATATCCTATCTTGGTGGATGTCTGCAGAGAAGAGAAGACAGTGGCTGTTGCTGAGTGCCCCATATGTCCATATGTGATGTTAACCAGGTACCTATGTACAAAATTTGACCAAAGTCATTGCAATATAATGGAAAGCATATTTAGATACATTGCCAGCCAGTCAATAACATTTCTCCACATCAGCATTTCAATTACAGAGAGCCAACATCACCCCCGTAATTAAAACTGAGACTGAGCCAAAACAGACCACCTAACTTTTCAACTTTTCAATTATTATTATTGATATTATTATATTATATTATATTATATTATATTATATTATATTATATTATATTAATACCCTGACAGGGACTGAAGGCTACCAAGTTGAACTTCCTCCTTCCATTAATGCTACAGGTGGCAGGTGGGGTGCACAATTATCAATTGCTCATGGGCACGTCAAATGAAGGTGTCAGTAGGGATACACTTCTCTGTCTGTGATGTGCTGCAAGATAGCGTCATAAGATAAGGAGAGTCAGCCCTTATTGTCTTCTTTGCTGCCCTCCTGAAGATAGGGTAGGGTTCTCAGGCTGCCAGGGCAACCAGGGATCTGCCCCTATTTTTTTGGTGCTATGTGGGCCACCAGACCATAACACAGAAACAAGTAAAAAGCACATAGCAGCAGCAGAGGGACAAATCATTGTGGCTACAAAGTTTGACGAAACTAATTCAAGACACTTATGGTGGGGAAGGATTGAACATCCCCAAAGCACCATATTTCACACACTCAAAAATTGTGGGTGATACTTCTCCTCTGCTGTGTTTTAAAACTCTTGAAATAGTCATCTGAGAAATCAGTGGCTTATTATGAGAGCTCCACCAGGTGGTGGTAGCACTACTTGAACAGTGTTTTAGGTCCAGATCAGATCAGATGCCATTCATGTAATTAGTGAATGCATGAATGACTTCTTAAGAGTAAACAGCAGGCTCTTGGGCTGGGGCAGAGGATCCAGACTGGATGCATGGAGCAAAGGCTTTAACTCCACCTTGCCTCGCCTGCCCCCCACCAGCACTGTTCCAGCTTTTATTTTGGTGTGGAGCTCAATCTGGATTGGAATTACAGCAGGGGAGAAGGTTGAGGCCCCCCTGCCACAATGTCAGGGTCCCCCTCCAAATCAGGGCATCAACACCTGCTACTTTCTTTCAAAAAATCCATGCACAGAATTTCTAAGAAATTGTTAAATTCCCCCTTGATGCCTGCTGTGCTCCTGATAATTACCACCCCAACGCCAGCTGCTGCTATTTGCATTAAAAAACACACACCCACCTACACATGAAATACAAAAACACATTTGTCATGGGTCTAGTTAACCCTAATATTCCCGTGAAAGGAAAAATTGTGATCTGGCTAATGAAGGGTGCTTTTCAAATAAATGTCTCAAAGTAAAATTATATATTAGTGAAGGACACCATAGTGCTCTTAATAACTTTTGTACTTGTACAATTTATTTGTATTCCTCCAAAATCCCAGTAATAATCAGGTTTCACAACAATCCCCCCCCAAAAAAAAAATGTTTCTAAGATAAGGCCTCCATCCTGCAAATTAGTTCAGGCAGTTGTACAGCTGGGTTCATGCAGAGTCCTGCTGAAGTCATGCAAAGCAGAGGCCAAGACTACAAAGAGGTAGAGCAAGTGAAGTATAGCAAACTGCACAGAGGTAATGCAGAGTTAGAGGTAATGCAGTGAAGCACAGCTATTACAGCAACAACAACGATAAGATGATTATGCAACGACATAGGCTAGCTATACGTATAGCCTACTGGTGCCAAGTGATTTGGAAGGCTCCCATTTCACAAGCCCATTAAATAAACGAGATAAGCTCTCTCTGACCTCCCCTCAACCTATCTGTGGCACATGTTCAAAGCTTTGCTTTCCCTGAGCCAAAGTTAATTGCAACTGCTAATAAGGTCAGCAACGTATAATTCTTCCCAACTGAATCAGTGTATTTGTGGTTAACAGTTTAATCCTTATAGGAGTCTTTTGGCATCTGTTCTGGTCGAACTTGCCAACACATAGAAAAGGCATCAGATCATAGCCCTCTTAGACGTTCCAACTGTAAATGTGAGCGATCGGGTCTGACGTTCAACATGGAGGAAGCAGTACCAGAGCAAACAAGTGCGTACAGTCCCAAGGCTCAGAACAAGTGTTCTCTGTTTTCTTCCCTGGAGCTTGCTGATGCACATTTTCCTCCTGTAATTTGAATTGTGATCACATCCTAGAACTGGACTGGGATAGGGGGGGAGCAGGGAGTTGTGTCATTGGTTTTGATTGCTGTTTACTTTAGACATCACTGATACTGCCAGAGGGGAGATGGTTGGTGTTGGAGGAAAGCCTGAATCCATTCAGACAAGTGCTCAAACTAGAGGACAGATCTCACACACACACACACCCCACACACACCCCTCAGCTCTCCCCATTATGCTGTGTGCAAGGACCGGTTCAGAGGTATTCGGTTACCTATTGAACCTTGACAACAAGCTCAAAGACCTGGGTAAAATACCAAGTCTATTAACTGGATCTTATGGCTCTTAGCCTATGCCTGCTGCAATACGGCCCCTCCTAGTTTGCTTTTTTCATTCCTCCTCCGGTTATTGCTATGCATACATGACCTGTCTGTCTGTTTCGAGACACTGCAGGTGTCTGCAAGGGATTCCCACATGCCAGGGTTGATGTTGCCAGCCTTCATGTCACCTTTGCAAACATCTTTATAACACAGAGCTGGTCTGCCATCGGACCTGGTGCCTGAAGCCAGCTCCCCATAGAGCACATCCTTGGGGGATCATCTTCTATTCTGTAGACATAACCAAGCAAGCTGAGACAGGAGTGTGAACATGCTGGGAATGTGGGCTTGGAAGAGCACATCTTTGTTTGAGGCTGTCCTGCTCAATACTAGTACAGTGGTACCTCGAGTTAAGAACTTAATTCGTTCTTAACCTGAAACTGTTCTCAACCTGAGGTACCACTTTACCTAATGGGCTCTCCCGCTGCTGCCGTGCTGCCACCACCCGATTTCTGTTCTCATCCTGAAGCAAAGTTCTTAACCCAAGGTACTATTTCTGGATTAGCGGAGTCTGTAACCTGAAGCGTCTGTAACCTGAGGTACCACTGTTTACAGATAAGTCCATGAAGGGTTCATGTGGACTAGGTTTTTGTGTGCTTTGTTTTTCCTAAACGACACATTTCTTTCCCACATTTTTTTTTTTTACATACTTTTAGGCATTTCCTCAATATAGGTAAAGGTAAAGGTACTCCTGACCATTAGATCCAGTCGCGGATGACTCTGGGGTTGCGGCACTCATCTCGCTCTATAGGCCAAGGGAGCTGGCATTTTTCCACACACAGCTTCCAGGTCATGTGGCCAGCATGACTAAGCCACTTCTAGTGAACCAGAGCAGCGCACAGAAACGCCGTTTACCTTCCCGCTGGAGTGGTACCTATTTATCTACTTGTACTTTGACGTGTTTTCAAACTGCTAGGTGGGCAGGAGCTGAGACAGAACAATGGGACTCACCCCGTCGTAGGGATTCGAACCACCGACCTTCTGATCGGCAAGCCCTAGGCTCTATGGTTTAGACCACAGCGCCACCCGCCTCAATATATAGGACTGTAAATGTAGGCATCTCTCATCTGCTAAGCTAGTGTATAAAAGAAAGCATAATTTAGTATCATTCACTTATTATTCTGAAGTGACATAATAAAGAATACTCCTTTTGAGAACAAACTTTGGTTAAGGTAACACTATCATTTTTTCTAAATGGTGTTTGTCTTCCTGGACACAGTGACAGTCAGACAAAATGTAATACATTTCACTGTGGACATGCTATACATCAGCACTGATTGCTGGAGGTTTGTCCTGCAAGATAAAGGGCCTGTGAATTTTACTTGGATTATTTCCTAGTTTATCTGGAGGAACATGTCACTGTGCCCCTGGATGGAAGCTCTTATAGTCCTTGGCTTTGCAGTCTGTTCAGCAACAAGCTTACTCAACACAGAAGAATGTCAGGTTCTTACTGCCTACCATTTGGATAGCATTATAAACCTTTTTTGAGCCTTGATACGAAAGAGGATTCTTCCTTTAAAAAAAAAATCTAGTTTATTTTCTCTTTGGAGTTATTGGCAAGGTCTTTAAAATGAAGCAGCTATATATGATGAATTGGTCTCTTTCATCAAAGACCATTTATCTTTCCAGGGACGAGGCGATTGCATCCTGGTGCAGCCCACGACAGCCAGGAGAAGGAAGGGAGCAACAGTATCCTCCCTCGCAGAAAGACATTTGTTTACTGCCTCGGCCTGCCATGGGGGACAATGGTCTAGACTGCCAAGTTTAAATTTAAACTGGCCAATGGTGGCCTGGCTGTGAGTCACGGCTTCAGCGGCAGATCAGATGAACCAAGATTTCCCTCCGGTCCACTGCAATATTTCAGGGTACCCTGGTAAAGGAATCTGGGTGGAATAATCTGACCAGGAGTCCAGGCGGGGGGGGGGAGTGGGCAGGCTATAGAAATTCCAAATGGCAGCTGGGGGGTGGGGGCTACCTTTGTTGACCTGCTAATTGAGGTGATCCTTAACCCAGGCATGACCCTGTTCAATGTCAGCCAACAATCAGGCAACTGACTCAGGATACATACCACAAGTCATCCTAATTTCTCTCCACCTCATCTCTAATGTGGATATACGAATGCTGGCATATGTTGCAGGCCTGATATAAAGATTGCAGAGATAATGCATTTAAAGGACAAGTGTTCAAGCAAAATTTGGTGTCTTAAAAGTGAAAGACACTTCAATATGTATTTTGTGACAACCCTGCATTATTTTTCTTGAAAGGCATCATTAATTTCAAGTCTGTAAACTTCCTGTTTTAGCTTAATTCAATAGAACTTTTTATTCATTAGCTGCTTTAAATGTTAGCCCACAGTGTTCCCATGACATCTGAAATAAGTTTTTGATAACCATATTTGGATAGGCAGCAATATTGCAAAACCAGGTTCAAAAGGCCACAGAAATTTAGAAAACAGATTTTACTTTCTTACCTCGCAGTCAACATCTCTGCTTCAAATATCACTACTTTCATGAGACATAAAGTCCAGCAAGAGTTTTGTACTACACTAACATTGGACAAAAATAGCTTTGGTCAGCTGAACCTAAAATATCAGACCTATAATGATTGCATATTTTTGAATTGCTTTGGGAAAAGATTTAAAGAACATGGATGAATTATCTTCAGACTTGTAGCTCGACATTGGCTCATGAAAAGTATGCTTCATATTAGTGATATATGACCAAATTCCAGAGTCTTGTTACTTCTGACACAAGCATCCCATTGACAATGACTTTTGGGGTTTTAAGAAAAAACAAAATGGTTAAATCTAAAGTGGAGTAACTTGACTGAACTTATGCTACATGAAGTCAATCTTGAGCATTGCCAGCCCTACCATTAGGCAGAGTAAGGTAACCACTTCAGGCAGCAGCTACTGAGGGGCAGAGAAGAGCAGTGGGGTGTTGGGGAACAGAGTATGGCACATGGTCAGCTCTTTCCCCTCCTAAATCAACGTGTTGCCCTCAGGTGCAGCAGAGGACACTGTTCCCTTAATAGCATTAAGGTATGATTCAGCTGCCAATCTGGTCAGATTTTTGTACATGGAATGGAAAGGCACCATCATGTCCTTCACCTCAGGCACCAAAAAGTTTTTGACCAGCCCTGGGCATAATACCAGTCATTGATAACTTTACAGCCAGTTTTTTGAAGTTGATACCATCTATGACCCTCCACCAACACAATGAAGTCTCATCCTTTCTGGGCCTGGCAAATGTAGATGGATTTAAAGGACCCCTTTTAAGTGACAACAGGGCCTCATCTACACTATACAGTTAAAGCAGTATAATAACAATTTCAACAATCATAGCTTCCCCAAAAGAATCCTGGGAACTGTAGCTGGTTAAGGATGCTGAAACTTCTTAGGAAAATTGTTCCTATTCCCTCACAGAGCTACAATTCCCCGATCAATTCCTCTTCCCAGAAAACACTGTCTCCTAACAACGCTCAGCCCCTTCATGGATCACTGCCTTGCCATGGCGAAGGGGCTTGAATAACTCAGAGAAGCTATGAGCTATGCTGTGCAGGGCCACCCAAGATGGACAGGTCATAGTGGAGAGTTTTGACCAAACCTGGAGCAGGAACCTGCAAGCCACTCCAGTATCCCTGCCAAGAAAACTCCATGGACAAAGGCAACAGGCATATAAAAGTTATGACGCTGGAAGATGGGCCCCTCAAGTCGGAAGGCGTCCAACATGCTACTGAGGAAGAGCGGAGGACAAGTACAAGTAGATTCAGAGCTGATGAAGCGGCTGGGCCAAAGCCGAAAGGACGCTTAGTTGCGGATATGCCTGGAAGCGAAAGGAAAGTCCAATGCTGTAAAGAAAAATATTGCATAGGAACCTGGAATGTAAGAACCATGAACCTTGGTAAGTTGGATGTGGTCAAAAATGAGATGGCAAAAATAAATATTGACATCCTGGGCATCAGTGAACTAAAATGGACGGGAATGGGTGAATTCAGTTCGGATGACCATCATATTTACTACTGTGGGCAAGAATCCTGTAAAAGAAATGGAGTGGCCCTCATAGTCAACAAAAGAGTGGTGAAAGCTGTACTGGGATGCAATATCAAAAATGATAGAATGATCTCGATACGAATCCAAGGCAGACCTTTAAACATCACAGTAATCCAAGTTTATGCACCAACCACTGGTGCTGAAGAAACTGAAATTGACCAATTCTATGAAGACTTACAACACCTTATAGAAATGACACCAAAGAAGGATGTTCTTCTCATTATAGGGGATTGGAATGCTAAAGTAGGGAGTCAAGAGATAAAAGGAACAACTGGCAAGTTTGGCCTTGGAATTCAAAATGAAGCAGGGCAAAGGCTAATAGAGTTCTGCCAAGAGAACAAGCTGGTCATCACAAACACTCTTTTCCAACAACACAAGAGATGACTCTACACATGGACATCACCAGATGGGCAGCATCGAAATCAGATTGATTATATTCTCTGCAGCCAAAGATGGAGAAGCTCTATACAGTCAGCAAAAACAAGACCTGGAGCGGACTGTGGCTCAGATCATCAGCTTCTTATAGCAAAATTCAAGCTTAAACTGAAGAAAGTAGGAAAAACCACTGGGCCGGTAAGATACAATCTAAGTCAAATCCCTTATGAATACACAGTGGAAGTGAGGAACAGGTTTAAGGATTTAGATTTGGTGGACGGAGTGCCTGAAGAACTATGGATGGAGGCTCGTAACATTATACAGGAGGCAGCAACTAAAACCATCCCAATGAAAAGGAAATGCAAGAAAGCAAAGTGGCTGTCCAACAAGGCCTTACAAATAGCGGGGGAGAGAAGGCAAGCAAAATGCGAGGGAGATAGTGAAAGATACGGGAAATTGAATGCAGATTTCCAAAAAATAGCAAGGAGAGACAAGAAGGCCTTCTTAAACGAGCAATGCAAAGAAATAGAGGAAAACAATAGAATGGGAAAAACCAGAGATCTGCTCAAGAAAATTGGAGATATGAAAGGAACATTTCGTACAAAGACTACCATAATAAAAGACAAAAGTGGAAAGGACCTAACAGAAGCAGAAGACATCAAGAAGAGGTGGCAAGAATACACAGAGGAATTATACCAGAAAGAAATGGATGTCTCGTACACCCCAGGTAGTGCGGTTGCTGACCTTGAGCCAGACATCCTGGAGAGTGAAGTCAAATGGGCCTTAGAAAGCACTGCTAATAACAAGGCCAGTGGAAGTGATGATATTCCAGCTGAACTATTTAAAATTTTAAACGATGATGCTGTCAAGGTGCTACACTCAATATGCCAGCAAATTTGGAAAACTCAGCAGTGGCCAGAGGATTGGAGAAGATCAGTCTACATCCCTAACCCAAAGAAGGGCAGTGCCAAAGAATGCTCCAACTACCGCACAATTGCACTCATTTCACACGCTAACAAGGTTATGCTTAAAATTCTACAAGGCAGGCTTAAGCAGTATGTGAACCGAGAACTCCCAGAAGTGCAAGCTGGATTTCGAAGGGGCAGAGGAACCAGAGACCAAATTGCAAATATGCGCTGGATTATAGAGAAAGCTAGAGAGTTCCAGAAAGACATCTACTTCTGCTTCATTGACTATGCAAAAGCCTTTGACTGTGTCGACAACAGCAAACTATGGCAAGTTCTTAAAGAAATGGGAGTGCCTGATCACCTCATCTATCTCCTGAGAAATCTCTATGTGGGACAAGAAGCTACAGTTAGAACTGGATATGGAACAACTGATTGGTTCAAAATTGGGAAAGGAGTACGGCAAGGCTGTATACTGTCTCCCTGGTTATTTAACTTATATGCAGAATTCATCATGCGAAAGGCTGGACTGGATGAATCCCAAGCCGGAATTAAGATCGCCGGAAGAAATATCAACAACCTCAGATATGCAGATGACACAACCTTGATGGCAGAAAGTGAGGAGGAATTAAAGAACCTTTTAATGAGGGTGAAAGAGGAGAGCGCAAAATATGGTCTGAAACTCAACATCAAAAAAACGAAGATCATGGCCACTGGTCCCATCACCTCCTGGCAAATAGAAGGGGAAGAAATGGAGGCAGTGAGAGATTTTACTTTTTTGGGCTCCATGATCACTGCAGATGGTGACAGCAGTCACAAAATTAAAAGACGCCTGCTCCTTGGGAGAAAGGCGATGGCAAACCTAGACAGCATCCTAAAAAGCAGAGACATCACCTTGCCAACAAAGGTCCGTATAGCCAAAGCCATGGTTTTCCCAGTAGTGATGTATGGAAGTGAGAGCTGGACCATCAAGAAGGCTGATCGCCAAAGAATTGATGCTTTTGAATTATGGTGCTGGAGGACACTCTTGAGAGTCCCATGGACTGCAAGAAGATCAAACGTATCCATTCTTAAGGAAATCAGCCCTGAGTGCTCACTGAAAGGGCAGATCGTGAAGTTGAGGCTCCAATACTTTGGCCACCTCATGAGAAGAGAAGACACCCTGGAAAAGACCCTGATGTTGGGAAAGATGGAGGGCACAAGGAAAAGGGGACGACAGAGGACAAGATGGCTGGACGGTGTTCTCAAAGCTACAAACATGAGCCTGACCAAACTGCGGGAGACGGTGGAAGACAGGAGTGCCTGGCGTGCTCTGGTCCATGGGGTCACGAAGAGTCGGACACGACTAAACGACTAAACAACAACAACGCTCAGCATGACTGTTCAAAGTGGTATGAAACTGCTTTAAATGTATAGTGCAGATGAGGCTTGTCTCAGTATAGTATTTGTTTTCATTTACTCTCAGGTAACAAAAAGTGGAACTTTTTTGCCCCATCATGCATCACTTTACATTCATATACATTGAATTGCATTTGTCATTTTGCCACCCATTCCCTCGGTTTGGTGAAGTATGTTTGGAGCTCTTCACAATCTCTCTTTGTTTTAACATCCCTGAATTTAGTAGCATCAACAAACTTGGCCACCTCACTTCTCACTCCTAGCTCTAGATTATTTATGAACAAGTTAAAATCATGATCCTTAGGGGACTCCGCTTTCAGAGAACTGTTCATTTATTCCTGCTCTTTGCTTCCTGCAGCTTAAACAATTCCTGATCCACAAGAGGCCATTGCCTATTACGCTATGAGTGCTAAATTTACTCAGGAGTCTTTGGTGGGGAACTTTGTCAGAAGCTTTTTGAAAATCCAAGTGCCCTATATCAACCAGATCACCTCTGTCTATATGCTTCTATCTATCTATCATCTATCTATCTATCACCTATCTATCTATCTATCTATCTATCATCTCAGGCTTGCTAGAGAGGTTAAAAGCAACAAAAAAGGCTTTTATGGGTATGTTCGTAGCAAAAGGAAGAACAAAGAAACAGTGGGGTCACTCAGAGGAGAAGATGGTGAAATGCAAACAGGGGACACAGAAAGGGCTGAACTCCTCAATGCCTTCTTTGCCTCAGTCTTCTCCAATAAAGAAAACAATGCCCGACCTGAAGAATTTGGAGCAAATGATTCAGCAGAGGAAACACAGCCCAGAATAACTAAGGAGATAGTACATGAATACTTGGCTAGTTTAGATGTATTCAAGTCTCCAGGGCCAGATGAACTCATCCAAGAGTATTAAAAGAACTGGCAGATGTGATCTCAGAACCACTGGCAGTCATCTTTGAGAATTCCTGGAGAACAGGCGAAGTCCCGGCAGACTGGAGGAGGGCAAATGTTGTCCCTATTTTCAAAAAGGGGAAAAGAGAGGACCCAAATAATTACCGCCCAGTCAGTCTGACATCAATACCAGGGAAGATTCTGGAGCAGATCATTAAGCAAACAGTCTGTGAGCACCTAGAAAGGAATGCTGTGATCACCAATAGTCAGCATGGATTTCTGAAAAATAAGTCATGTCAGACTAACCTGATCTCTTTTTTTGACAGAATTACAAGCCTGGTAGATGAAGGGAACGCAGTGGATGTAGCCTACCTTGATTTCAGCAAGGCATTTGACAAGGTGCCCCATGATATTCTTGTAAAGAAGCTGGTAAAATGCGGTCTTGACTATACTACCACTCAGTGGATTTGTAACTGGCTGTCTGACCGAACCCAAAGGGTGCACATCAATGGTTCCTCTTCATCCTGGAGAAGAGTGACTAGTGGGTGCCACAGGGTTCTGTCTTGGGCCCGGTCTTATTCAACATCTTTATCAACGACTTGGATGATGGACTCAAGGGTATCCTGATCAAATTTGCAGATGACACCAAACTGGGAGGGGTAGCTAACACCCCAGAGGACAGGATCACACTTCAAAACGACCTTGACAGATTAGAGAACTGGGCCAAAACAAACAAGATGAATTTTAACAGGGAGAAATGTAAAGTATTGCACTTGGGCAAAAAAAATGAGAGGCACAAATACAAGATGGGTGACACCTGGCTTGAGAGCAGTACATGTGAAAAGGATCTAGGAGTCTTGGTTGACCACAAACTTGACATGAGCCAACAGTGTGACGCGGCAGCTAAAAAAGCCAATGCAATTCTGGGCTGCATCAATAGGAGTATAGCATCTAGATCAAGGAAAGTAATAGTGCCACTGTATTCTGCTCTGGTCAGACCTCACCTGGAGTACTGTGTCCAGTTCTGGGCACCACAGTTCAAGAAGGACACTGACAAACTGGAACGTGTCCAGAGGAGGGCAACCAAAATGGTCAAAGGCCTGGAAACGATGCCTTATGAGGAACGGCTAAGGGAGCTGGGCAGGTTTAGCCTGGAGAAGAGGAGGTTAAGGGGTGATATGATAGCCATGTTCAAATATATAAAAGGATGTCACATAGAGGAGGGAGAAAGGTTGTTTTCTGCTGCTCCAGAGAAGCGGACACGGAGCAATGGTTCCAAACTACAAGAAAAAAGATTCCACCTAAACATTGGGAAGAACTTCCTGACAGTAAGAGCTGTTTGACAGTGGAATTTGCTGCCAAGGAGTGTGGTGGAGTCTCCTTCTTTGGAGGTCTTTAAGCAGAGGCTTGACAACCATATGTCAGGAGTGCTCTGATGGTGTTTCCTGCTTGGCAGGGGGTTGGACTCGATGGCCCTTGTGGTCTCTTCCAACTCTATGATTCTGTGATTCTATGATCTATCTATCATCTACCTATCACCTCTATCAAAGAGTTTGTATAGGTTGGTAGAGTGTGCTTGATATCTAGAAAGTTGTGGTTGACATCAGTTGTTTTCCAGAATGTAAAATATGAACTTTCCATTAAAGGTTCATGCCGGGAATTCATAACCATGAACTGGTTTTAAAAAGACTCCAGCAATGTTTAGTTCCAAAACAAATGAAATGCTATAACCTAACATGATTAACATGAGTGCAAGTTCAAAGTAGGGCAACAACTATCATAGCTCAGAAACTGTGAAGTGAGTATCTCCAGAACTTTTGCAAGCAATGTATACAAAGCACTAGAGAATCTTCACATGGTATGCAACGCTGCAATATATTGCCAAGAGAAGCTTGTAACTAATTTCATAGCTTGGATGGATTCTCTGTGAAGACATTGTTCTTAGTGAGGGATTAAAGCCAAGAAAAGATGATTGAGTGATACCAATAGTGTGAAGCAAATTGAAATAAGGGTATTCCTGAGAGGAACAGACACATATGCATCATAAACCCTGGAGTACAATTATTAGTATGAGTGTAAAAGGGCAAAAGATCATAACAAGGAAGGTATGCAGTGTTGTTCCCAAAAGAGAGTGGACTTGCACATATCCAGATATTATCTTGACTTTCTAACTCTCATATGAACTTTAAGCATGAATGATTAGACAGAAATAGAATACTAGTGGGGAAACGAGCCAGTACATCTTCCTTTCTCTGTCTAGAGAAGCAGCCAAGTTCATTGATAGGCTGTATATATACCGCTGTGAATGCAATGACAGTACTCTGTAAGTCTTCTTGCTTGTGTGTGTTTCATAAAATATGCCAGATACTGTGAAGCACATTTTCTGCGTGCTTCTCCACCCCTTGCCTTTCTCATTCACCTGCTTTTCTGTTGTTTGCTATTGCCAATTCTTCGCTTCTCCTCCTCTCCAGATTGTTTTCTCCCCTATGGATTGCAAACTGCTTTGTTTAGTATTGCTATAGGTTCTGGGTGCCAGAGTTTGTGGGTGCAAGTCTCCCATAATTCTTGGACAGAGTAAGAGATAGAATTAATCAAGGTTTGATTAAACTGTGCCAAACATGGAAACCCCTGGATTCAGCTTATGCTACTGAGCCAGGGCAGCTTGGCAGAGCTAGCTGAGCATGGATCATTGGAGGACAAAGGCTGATGATGGCTAGTCATTAACCCATCAAGGAAGCCATGATGAGGGCAAAGATGTACCAGACAAGAAGGGGTAGTCCCCCTCCTCCAGCTTTGTGCTAGTGGGCAGAGACAAGAGGGCTTTAGGATTTCAGGTTGGAGTGGCAGGATTTAAACTGAACAAGTCAAAAACCAAAGTTTTAAAGAAAAATTTAACATCAACTGAAAAAGAAAGGTTTCAGAATGAAACTGGTTTGACTGTGGTTAAGAAAGTGAAATATTTGGGGATTAAGATGACAGCGAAAAATGTGAATTTATTTAAAGATAATTATGAAAAATGCTGGTCAGAAGTGAAAAGAAATTTAGAAACATGGTCAAATTTGAAGCTTTCCTTGTTGGGCCGAATTGCAGTTATAAAAATGAATGTATTGCCTAGAATGCTGTTTTTGTTTCAAACATTGCAAATTGTGGACAAGATGGACTGTTTCAAGAAGTGGCAGAAATATATTTCTAGATTTGTCTGGCAGGGCAAAAAGCCCAGAATAAAATTTAAGATTTTAACTGATGTAAAGGAAAGGGGGGGTTTTGCCCTGCCGGACTTCAAACTTTACTATGAATCAGCAGCTTTTTGCTGGTTGAAAGACTGGCTGCTTCTTGAGAACACAGACATTTTGGATTTGGAAGGTTTTAATAATGCCTTTGGGTGGCATGCATATTTGTGGTACGACAAGGTTAAGGTACATAAAGCATTTAAAAATCATATTGTCAGGAAAGCATTGTTTAATGTTTGGATAAGATACAAAGATTTATTGGAAAATAAAACCCCAAGGTGGTTGTCACCAATGGAAGCTAAATGGCCAAAATATTGTGAGATTTTGGAACAAGAGGGAGACAAATTGAAATTGCAGAGTTTTGAGAAATTAAAAAGTAAAGTACGAGACTGGCTTCATTATTATCAGATAATGGAGGTTTATAAATTGGATAAAAAAATCGGATTCCAGGTGGAAAAATCGAAATTAGAAACAGAACTGTTAGAACCTAAAACTAAGAATTTGTCAAAGATGTATAACTTGCTGTTGAAATGGAACACTCAGGATGAAACGGTGAAGTCTGTTATGATTAAATGGGCACAAGATGTTGGACATAACATTATGTTTGCTGACTGGGAACAGTTATGGACCACCGGTTTGAAATTTACGGCATGTAATGCCTTAAGAGAGAATATTATGAAAATGATTTACAGGTGGTACATGACCCCAGTCAAGCTTGCAAAAATTTATCATTTGCCCGATAACAAATGTTGGAAATGTAAAGAGACTGAAGGTACATTCTTTCACCTCTGGTGGACGTGCCCAAGGATTAAGGCCTTCTGGGAAATGATTTATAATGAATTGAAAAAGGTACTTAAGTATACCTTCTTGAAAAAAACAGAGGCCTTTCTCCTGGGCATGGTTGGCCAATTGGTACCAAGGAAGGACAGAACTTTTTTTATGTATGCGACAACTGCAGCAAGAATTCTCATCGCAAAATACTGGAAGACACAAGATTTACCCACTCTGGAGGAATGGCAGATGAAGATGATCGATTACATGGGATTGGCAGAAATGACCGGCAGAATCCGAGACCAGGGAAAAGAGTCGGCGGAAGAGGATTAGAGGAAATTTAAAGACTATTTACAGAAATATTGCAAAATTAATGAATGTTAGAATGATGTTGGACAGAAAATAAATGGTTACCAGCTGTAATGTAAAGGTTGAACAACAAGCTAAAATAAGTTATATTAAGTTATAATAAGGATTTGCTGAATTAAGAATTTGAATTGGAATACAAAAGGGGGAGGTGAGAGGAGGTCCGGGATATAAGGTAATGGAAATAAGAAATGGGAATTATATTTGTTTTGTTTTGTTTTAACTGTGTATTTTTGCTTTTTTGTCTGTTGTTTTTCTTTTTGTATTAAATTGGAAAATTTTAATAAATATCTTTTTTTAAAAAAGGATTTCAGGTTGGGATGGAGTAGGTTGGAGGGAAATAGTTTCACTTGGTTAGCAGCAACATGGAGGAAGGAGGGGGGCAGGACACGATGTGGGCTGACAGTGGCAGGATGTAGCAAAGACAGAGAGCAAGGTGGGTTTCCCTGTCTTTAAACCCAAGCCTGCTAGGAGAAGTAAGGGACAATCTATATGGGGTGCAGTGCTGGGATTCTCCTCCGTCTAGACTCAAGTTGAGGATATGTGTAAATGAACCATATATCCTAAAGACACCACAGTCTCCGCTGTGCTTCATTTCAAAAGGAAACACAAACCCTGCATAAGCGCCTGGACCCATGGAATCTCACACTGCTGTGGAGATTAGGCTGTTGTGGAACAGAATATTTATAGGCCACCTTCCTTCCAACATGAACTCAATGTGGTATACATGGTTTTCCCAGGCAGTCCCCCATCCTAGGTAGTGTGGTTTTTTTAAGGGTGTTGTCAGGTGTTGTCAAGTGACCCCTTAACAAACTACAGCCGCCCAGAGTGACTCCACAAAGAATGAGACTACCATGGGTGGGGTATTATTAATAATAATCATAATCATAATCATAATCATAATCATAATCATAATCATAATCATAATACTTCTTAGCAACAGACAGATTAACTTTGTGTCATGTAACCCTGCCAACAAGCATTAGGAAGGGAGAAGTGTATGTTAAAGTTTTCCCTAGGGATTGGACACTGCACTTCGCATGGTTGAATTTTAGAGCACGTTTAAATAGGTTCTTCTGTGCAATGATCAGCAAAGTTTAGTTAGGCTTAATTGTCTGATTGCATGCGGCTGTCCTTCATGCTGCTAATTATTATTATTATTATTATTATTATTATTATTATTATTATTATTATTATTTTATACCCCACCCACCTGGCTGGGTTTCCCCAGCTGCTCAAGGCCTGAGGAATAAAATGAGAACAATACTCCCTGATCTTATGAGATGGAGAGCAATGAATACTTCTGCTGTTCAGCCCATTAGAACTAAGTGCCACATAGAAGGTCAGAGAGAGAGAAAGAGGTCAAGCACGAGACTGGAAAAGTCCATAGCAGATTGAAACACTGTTCTTAGAATGCCTAATCTTCAAATGAGGTATTCCAGCAACAGTACTGGGGAAGGAAAGGGAGGGAAAGGAAACAGTCATTTTTGCTTTTATGTTTTTGTTTCTCAGCTAACATGTTATCTTCCCTCATCCTTTGGCACTGCTGATCATTTGCCCATACTGATTGTCTGTTTCCCCAGGGCCTGAAAACAGCTTGATGTAATGCTATGCTAGAACTTGGCTGGGGTGCTTTAGTGCAGAGAAAGATAAACAACTTTTTTTAAAAGAAAAATTAATTTAAAAGGAAGTGATAAGCCAAATATCCAGAACTATGCCAGGTGGACAGGGGAAGGCCTGCAGCTCAGGAATAGAGTATCTGCTTTGTATGTAGAACATCCCAGGTTGAAACTCCAGGTAGGGCTGGGGGAAACTCCAACCTGAAACCTTAGCTAGCTGCTGCCAGTCAGTGTAGACATATTGAACTAGATGAACAAGTAGCCTGATTCAGCATAAGGCAGCTTCCTGTGTATTATTTCATTGTGGCTAGATTTTTGCCCTCTTTTTTGTGCACAACTACTTTTAAGGGGAACCCCCTTAACAACCCCCCAAATCGTCCCATTTTATGCCTGTTCACGACTGTTTTCAACAACTCTTTCCACTCTGCTGCAGTTCATCACAATTTTTCTTTCTGTCTTTGCTCTCTTTCCCCAGATAATCCCAGCCAATTAGGAATTGAGGGGTGGAAATAGTTATATCATGATGATACCCCATAGCCAATGGTTGAAAACATCAGCAAGGGCAAAGGAAGCCAACCACTTTGAATAGGCAGGGAGAGAAAATGCAACCAGCCTAAAGAACTGTGCCAATACTCTCTGTTGTTACGCATCATAGTCTGTGGTGGTTTTGTTGCTTCACTTCCCAGTCCTCCGACCCTATAGCATCTGCTTGAATGAAAGGACATTTGATGCCAGTGAAATCTCCTTCTAAGAAACTGTGGTGATGAGTATTTTTACTAGCATTACCAGTTTAATAACTAAAGGAATGTTTGGGCTACACTTCCAGTACATAATTTAAAGACACACTGGGACTTCCATCTTATATTGGAAGAACCAGTCCAAAATCTTTCACTTATATTTCAAGTTGGAGTTAAGGATCAGAATTGAGTCCCCTGTCTGAAGTCCTTGACAGCTGATGCTAGCAAGTGTCTACTGGGGTTTGTCAACATGGTGCCTCTGGTGCCCAGATGGACTACAACTCCCAACAACTTCAGTCAAAATGGCCAATGGTCAGAGTTGTAGCTCAAAACTTCTGGTGGGCACCATGTTGGTTTCTTCTGGTGTGGACAGTAATGAACTAGAATGGAACAAGCATATACTTATACTCAGGAAGAAGGAATACTTTCTGATCTGTCTCCATGTTGAAGCATCTCTTGCAGCTTCCATACACCCTTCCATACAATGTTCAACACAATAAGCAGTCTTCTCCAATTTCCCATCCAAACAGTTTTGTCAAGCACAGTACCACAGCCAAACAGGCCCCAAGACATTTTGCAGCCACACAGAGTGAAAGAGAGTTTAGCATCCTTCTCAGAATCAAACTTCAGCCAGTACAGTTTGTCAAAAGTTATTTAAAAAAAAAAGTCTGTGGGAAAGCCCCAAACAAAATAAATATATTTTATTTGAAATATCTGTTGTTTGGAACAGGGAGAGAAGCAGCTGGTTCAGCAAAGTGCCTGAGAGGATCTGACTCACAGATTAAGTCCTAATACAGAGGACCGTAGGAAAGAGAAACAAATATGTAAGATTGCCAATTTCTATTTTTTCTGGCAAGGATCTGCACTTCTAACAGGTGCCTGAGAGGCCAACACTCAACTGTGTTACCTAGTGCTGACATGACATTTTTAAAAACAAAACTCAATAAAAATTAGGAGAGAATGAAGGTCTGGCTGCACTGAGTGCTAATAAAACATATCAGATCTATGGCACAATAAAATATCATATTGTTCTGAATATAGGCTGCACTTTATTCCTAAAGCTGATTTGTATAAAACCTAAGTGTGGCTTATAACTACGGTGTTGCAGTTAGGGAAGTTGTGAGTTAGAGATTTCATTTTAGGGGTGTGTCCTATATTCAGGGGTTTGAACCAATATGGTAAATCCCTCTCTTATTTACCAGAAGATATTGGCACCACCAAGATCAGTGGTGTAACTGGGGCTGGGCTCTGGAGCTGAAGTCCAGGGTTCTGCAGCTCCGGAAGCCTCCAAATGATGAGCACTGGGTGATGGAGAGGGGACCATGCTCAGGGTCAACACCTGGGTGAGCATGGGCCTGCAAGGATCATTCCCAGCCTGGCATCTCCTCTCAGCTGCTGTCAGAAAACATTTGTTGCTCTTCTAACACATAAATGCTCCATTTTGAGGCTGTCAGTGACACACCCTTCAGTTTCTTGTTTGTATAGACTTTCCCATAAATCATCCTTCATGTTATTAATGGAATTTACCAAGAAGGACCACTTACTGTCTGCCTGGCTGGGAAGCAGCGATTGTGGACCAGCACAACCATAGCCGAGCTGGGTGTGGTCTTCTGGTCCTTAAGTGGGTGAGGGATGATATCATTTTCTCCTCCCCCAGCTATGCTGGCTGCTAGGGTTCACCTACAGTTTGTCCCATCCCAGGCAAGCAAGGGGGTGGGATGGCTTGGGCAGGAAACCAGAGGGAAGACTTTGTCCCCCTGTTGTCCCTCTGGTCTGCTTCCTAGGCATAAAAGGAGACCACACCTGGACTTGGATGCTCAGTGGTCATTGGATTTCTCACCTTCCCACCCTATGCAGCATGTTATGACTCGGCCTAAAGGTGAGTGGGCAGGTCAAGCTGAAGACCTTGCTGTGGAAACACCTGGTCACCAAATTCGGGGCCAAACAGAAAATTTCCTGGGACAAATTTGGCCTGTCTGGAGATTTTGCCTATCGCATAGCAATTCTCCAAAGTTGTTGGTGGATAAGGTATTGGGCTGGATCTTTATTCAAGGTGGAACAGGTGTTGGGTGCCCCACCCCACACACCAAGGAATTGGTGTACCCTATTAAAGGGGGCCAGGGAGAAGCGCTACTATCTGGATGTCCAGACAGGGGCCAATGGGCCATAGCACCCCGCAAAAATGGCAATCTTGGGGAGCTCACTCCAATTCCATGTACATCGTAGGGTGATCCATATACCAGGGTCAACCCTGCCAAGCAATTAACCCAATGCCTACACCAAAACCAACTGACATCTGTAATCAATAAAGTTGTGGCTTGTTTAAATCCCAAGAAATTGTCCTGTGGTTATTGCATCTTCCCATGCCTTGGCCCACACCAGCCGTGAGCTCATGGCATTTGGGCCGCAATATATATGCAGCGTTATTTGCTGTTCATTTCACATTTTTTCTCTTCATACACTTCTTGGATGTTGCCTGAAGGAACAGAAGAAACATTTTCATGTCCATTTCAACCCATCGTCGCAATTCTTACAACAAGATTATGCGACATCAGCAGTAACTTATGGTTCATCTGTAAAATCTCTCCCCTTGACATTTTGCTTCAGACTCAATAAATGCTGCATCCAGGCAGACTGACTTTCTTTCCCTGAACTTGATCTGCCAATAAATAACTAGGCAGTTTAATGAAGCCAGCTAGCTGGGGGGGGGGGGTTGCAGCATGATTCTGAATACTATGTTGGCCAATACCAAAAATTACTCTTCTAATAAGCAAATTCCAAGAACTGGGTTTTGTTTTTTTAAACTATCTAGTTTGTAGTTTACCTCATCCCAAAGTCTTAGTATTGGCAGTAGAGATACTAAATGCAGATGATCTGACAGGGGTTGGGGGAGACGCTTTTCTAAAAGGGTTTCAGCAGTGGTTTTTCACAGGTGTCTCTCAAAGGAGCTAAAAGTGTTCACAACAAATGCAGAAGTTAGAGCTGCTGCATCACAGAAGTTGAAGAATCATAGAATTCTACAGTTGGAAAAGACCCCGAGAATCATCTAGTCCAACCCCCTGCAATGCAGGAATCCTGTCCACAGGATTGGGTGAGCTTGAAACATCAACCTTCTGGTTAACAGTCAGACACACTGACCCACTGCGCCACCATCAGCTTAGTTAACCTGACTACAAGGCTAACAGCCAGTGTGAATTTTCAGAGAGAAGGCTATGAGTTTCTTTTGTTTTCATTTATATCATCATGTAAGGGACGGGGTGGCACTGTGGGTTAAAATACAGAGCCTAGGACTTGCCGATCAAAAGGTTGGCAGTTTGAATCCCTGTGACGGGGTGAGCTCCCGTTGCTCGGTCCCTGCTCCTGCCAACCTAGCAGTTCGAAGGCACGTCAAAGTGCAAGTAGATAAATAGGTACCTCTCCAGCGGGAAGGTAAACGGTGTTTCCGTGCGCTGCTCTGGTTTGCTTAGTCATGCTGGCCACATGACCTGGAAGCTGTACGCCAGCTCCCTCGGCCAATAAAGCGAGATGAACGCCGCAACCCCAGAGCCGGTCACGACTGGACCTAATGGTCAGGGGTCCCTTTACCTATTTTTAATATCATCATGTAGCCCCCTATGATTGCTTATCTGATGTTGCAGTGTTATCACACATAGTGATTTCTGATTGGCTGGGATCACTCCAGAAAGGTGGGAGGGAGCGTTGGAAAATAGTACTGACAAAGAATGAGTGAGGAGAAATAGAATCTGCAAACAGTGGTAGGAAAGGTAGAATTTAGATTAAGATGCCTTAACATTTCTTCCACCCAAAAAGCACCCCATTCCCTCAAACCATGTTCACAGAGGACCATATGGTGTACTCATGATTTTAGCACAATTGATTTTATTTTTTTTAATAATTTTTATTAATTTTACAACACAAACAAAAAACAAACAAACATAACACGACTTCCCCATACCTCCCCTTCACTGCATCCTTGTTTTAAAATTTTTTTAGCAATCCTTCATCCATTTTTATATTTAATTCTCTTTTAAAATTTTCTTAATCTTAAATTTTTACAGCTGTAATTCTTTATATCAAATCCCTTGACATCTTAACATTCCGAAATTTTACAACAGTTTTTAAGATAAATTTTAAATTTTTCCCAGTCCTCTTCCACTGTCTCTCTCCTCTGGTCACGAATTCTGCCGGTCATCTCTGCCAGTCCCATAAATTCAGTCACCTTGGTCTGCCATTCTTCCAGAGTAGGTAGTTCTTTAGTCTTCCAATACTTTGCCAAGAGAATTCTTGCTGCTGTTGTTGCATACATAAAAAATGTTCTATCTTTCTTTGGAATCATTTGGCCTACCATGCCCAAGAGAAAAGCCTCCGGTTTCTTTACAAATGTCCACTTAAGGATTTTCTTAATTTCATTATAGATCATTTCCCAGTAGGCCTTAATCTTTGGGCAGGTCCACCAAAGATGATAAAAAGTTCCTTCGCATTCATTACACTTCCAACAGTTGTTATTGGGCAAATGATATATCTTTGCAAGCTTGACTGGGGTCATGTACCATCTATAGATCATTTTTATTATATTCTCTTTTAAGGCACTACATGCCATGAATTTAATACCTGTGGTCCATAACTGCTCCCAGTCAGCAAACATAATATCATGACCAATGTCTTGTGCCCACTTAATCATAGCTGATTTGACCGTTTCATCCTGTGTGTTCCATTTTAGCAGCAGATTATACATTCTAGACAGATTCTTAGTATTGGGTTCTAACAATTCTGTTTCTAGCTTTGACCTCTCCTTCTGGAATCCTAGTTTCCTGTGCTGCTTAAATGTCTCATTAATCTGGTAATAATGTAACCAGTCTCGGACTTTAGGTTTTAATTTCTCAAAACTCTGTAATTTCAACTTTTCACCATCATATTCTATAATTTCACAATATTTTGGCCAGTCTGAATCCATGTTCAGTCTTTTTACCGCCTTAGCTTCCATTGGTGACAACCACCTGGGGGTTTTACTCTCCAACAAATCTTTATATCGATTCCATACATTATACAGTGCTTTCCTAACAATATGGTTTTTAAAGTTTCTATGAACCTTTACCTTGTCATACCATAAGTATGCATGCCAACCAAAGTTGTTATCGTAGCCTTCCAGATCCAAGATATCTGTATTCTCAAGAAGTAGCCATTGTTTCAGCCAGCAAAAAGCTGCTGCTTCATAATAAAGTCTTAGGTCCGGCAGGGCGAAGCCCCCTCTATCCTTTGCATCAGTCAAAATCTTAAATTTTATTCTGGGCTTTTTGCCCTGCCAGACAAATTTAGATATATCTTTCTGCCACTTCTTGAAACAGTCCATCTTGTCTAAAATTTGCAGTGTCTGGAACAAAAATAACAATCTCGGCAATACATTCATCTTGATAACAGCAATTCGGCCTAACAAGGAAAGTCTCAGCCTAGACCATATATCAAAATCTTTCTTCACTTCCAACCAACATTTCTCATAATTATCTTTGAATAGGTTCACGTTCTTAGATGTTAAATTCACCCCCAGATATTTCACTCTTTTTGCAATTTCCAAACCGGTTTCTCTTTGGAAACTATCTTTTTCCCCCATCGTTAGATTTTTTTCCAGCACCTTTGTCTTATGTTTATTTAATTTAAAACCTGCTACTTGACCAAATATTTCAATTAATTCCAGAACTCTTTTTGTACTGGCTTCTGGCTGTTGCAATGTCAAAACTAGGTCATCTGCAAATGCTCTTAACTTATAATGTTTAGTTCCGACCTGTATTCCTTTAACCAGCTGGTCCCTTCTAATCATATTCAGGAAAACCTCCAGTACCGATATAAACAATAGGGAGGATATTGGGCATCCCTGTCGTGTCCCTTTCTCAATTGGGATCTCGTCCATGACCATACCATTTACAATTAGTTTAGCCTTTTGCTCAGAATATATTGCACCTATACCGTTTTCAAAATTTTGGCCTACCCCCATCCCTTGAAGATTCCTCTTCATAAAGCTCCAGCAAATATTGTCAAAGGCTTTCTCTGCATCCACAAAAATCAACACAGCTTTTCTATTTATGTCAGTTTCCAGAAGTTCCAAAATGTCTATAATGTTCCTCACATTATCTGACATTTGTCTGCCTGGTAGAAAGCCTGTTTGGTCCCTGTGAATCTCCTCTAACAAAACTTTTTAAAATCTTTTTGCTAAAATGTCTGCAAAAATTTTGTAATCCACATTCAAAAGTGATATAGGGCGGTAGTTCTTAACTTGATGTTTCTCAGTTTCTGTCTTCGGTATAAGTGAGATGAATGCTTCCTTCCACGATTCGGGAGCCTTTTTCCCCTCCAAGATTTGGTTACAAACTTCTTTCAATGGTTGTACTAACCATTCCTTCAATGCTTTGTAGTATCTCGCGGTTAGCCCATCTGGTCCTGGTGATTTCCCTAGTTGCATATCCTGAATGGCACCCTCTATTTCTTGATCTGTAATTTTCTCATTCAAACTCCTTCTGTTTTTTTCCGAAATTTTTGGCAGGCCGTGTTTTTCGATTTTAGCACAATTGAAACCATCATCCATCTCTCATCCACACTGCAAGTCTGAAATTGTGAACTTTGTGCAGGACTGAGCCCTTAACAATAACCAATTATTGAGAAAACTTCAGACAGTAAGCTGAAGAAAGAAGACAAGTTCTAGCCTAGATGTGAGAGAGCTTTGGCCATCAAATAGGAAAAACATCTGCAGCATTAATAAGATTATTTATATAGCCACCAGCTCACTCTACAATGGATCTTAGTGAGCTACTCAAGTAAACAAGTGGAATACTCATAAAATAGATTTAAAAACACTTTAAGTAGCAGAAAATATCATATCAAATGTCTAAAGGGAGTTTTTTTTAAAAAAAAAAAAAACAATGAAAGCTTTATTCTGAAAGAGCAGAAGATGATCGCTTTTTGGTCACACCTAAATATATAAAATTACTCCTTGTAGTTTACAATGGGAATTTTAGGAAATTTTTTTAATGCTTCTCTTATAAGCTACTACAAATGCACCACTCCTCACAAATATCCAGTAATATCTTTTTTCTTCAAATGTTGGATGAGGTCAGTGAATCTTTGCAACAATCTACTTTTGTATCTATGAATTACTGGTATGGAATTACTGTCATTCCTACTGAGTCTCATCAGTTTGCCCATTACTACTTGATACTACAGAGTTTCAGCTCAAGTCCTCTCTTTGAAGACTCTGAGTTTTGTGATACCACAAGTGGGACCTACAACAAAATGCTGCTGCAGTGTGGAATGATCCTGTTCAGTGTTTCAGACAGACCTTCTTTCAGAATATTCCATATCACTCTCCACTCCCTCCCCCAGTTTTCCATCCATAGCAGAAACTCTTCATTCCATGAGCATATTCATTTGGGGAAGGGTTGTGGGGGGGGGGTTACCCATCCTAGTCCCACCCACCCATCCACACAAATATTTCTGCATTTGCTTGGAGTTTCCACAATATATCTTCCTGTTTTCTCAGAACCCTATTATGTCTACATAGCTGCCATAATTCAGCATCTCAGTTCACAATTTTTGTACACAGTAAGCAGGCACTATCCAGTTCTAGAGAGCACTAGGGATTTTGCAACAGCTCAAGGAAGGCATACAAGGCAAAAGTGAGCCTTGTATGTTTGTGGGCAAAATCAGGTGAGCACAGCCCTGCCTAGAGCGTACTTTAAACAGGATGAACAGATCTACGCTTTCATTGTCTCTGTCATCCATTGCCACCTCCATAACCCCAGACCAAGAATTTCCCTTGGAGGAAGACAACAGTGTGGGGCAGAGCACCTTTTCCCAACAAGAACTGGGATTACTGGTCCCAGATTCCTCAACAGGAAACTGATGCTCTATGCACCATTGCCCTCAGACAGAATATCTACTGATTATTGTCTCCTTACAAGTTCTGCTGACTTGAATGGTCCATGCAGACCAGTCCTGTGCATGTTTACTTACAGGTCTGGTGAATACCTTAGTTTTGGTACATCTCTGCTTAAAGCCAATCAGTTCCATAGACTTCTTTGAGACTTTGGCTTCATTCTGTGCACTTTTTCTTGGATGTAAACCTCACTGAACTAAGAAACAACAGCTTCAAAATAAATATATATAGGATTGATCTGTGCACTTGTACTTTGAGATAATTAGGTGGTGGAAAACACTTCAATTAATTTATAAGGAAGAGATGCATGGCTTTGTCTCAAAAACTTGGGCCAAAATGTTCTGCCAAAATCTGCCGGTATTTACATTGGCACTACATTTCTCAGGGACTGATAGTTTGACTAATGTCATATTGTTGGTAAGATATGAAAGTGCTCTGTGACTTTTTAAAGAACACTGTGTCTTTTCGTATCGCCTTATGTATTGCTTTACTTTTCCAAAAATGCTGTAAAACACTCATTTGTTCCTAAAGATGATACATTCAGCTGTGCTGAACACTTGCGCCAATATGTTCTAATGGGAATCAATTATCGCTTGCAAACATTTTTGATTCATTAAATAGACACAAAGTTGTAATGGAATATTGCCTGTGTATGCCACTGTCCAGCTTACTTCAGCAGTCAGTCACTCAGATGTCCAGGCCAGTTTAAAACCATCTAGGTGCTGAGTCTGCTGCCAATATGTAAGCAAACATGTTGATAACATAGGATATAAAAATGCACCACAAGTAAAAATGGCAGGTGCTAAGAGGTAGGCTTCAGGGGCCATACCAGACCCTCAGGCTCAGGGTTCACCAACTCAATATGAACTTAAGTGAGTTAAGAACATAAGAAGAGTCTGTGGGATTAAGTCAACGGTCCCTTTAGTCCAGCATCCTTTGCTCACAATAGCCAATCAGAGGCCTATAGGAAACTCTCAAGCAGCACAAAAGCAGTCTCCCTCCCTATGGCTTCCAGCCACTGATATTCAGAAACATGAATGCCTCTGACCATGGAGGCAGGGTGTCAGGATGCTGTCAGCGGCTACCAGCTGGTTGCCCAGGAAAGTATAAAGACAATGAAAAGTTTCTTACAGCCATTTTTTATTTCAATCTTTACAGAGAGAGGCTATAGAACCCAGCCACTTGGATAACGGCGCTGTCCTAAGTGAATCTCCACCCTCCATCTCTCCCACTTCCTCATTCATCATTCTCATCATCTCCTCTACCCGTGCCACTACGTGCCCTCTGTCTTCGAGCTCTTTGCTCTCCTACTTTTAAGGCTTGCCAGGTTCTGGGAGGTGGAGGGTCTGGAATGCTTTCTAATGAGAACGTGTCAGCAAGGTGTTGCTCTGGGTCTCCCATGATGTCCCAACTTTTCCCCTTATCGGCGTCTGAACTGTCACCTCCCTCAAACCCCTGTTATAAATCTATACTGTCTTTCTCTTCTTACTCCCTCGAAGTGTCAGCATAGGGAGGCGGTCTCCACCATTCCTTCTCTGCCCAGTCACTGACACAGAGCATAGACTTAAGAATATTTAAATTTCAGACTTCCCTTCCAGACAGATGCTATATTGTGGGTATATTCTGCAACATGATCTTTCAAACGTAATAATGGATCAGTGGTGGATCTAGTCTGCTTTAGTTTGTCCTGTGATGTGTCCCCAGTGCCACCTCCAGAAGGGCTACAGTGCAACAAAATCAGAACAAAGAATATTTGTGGTATTGAAGGTTACAGGATTTCTGTAGGAAGATATGGAATGTGCACTTATTGGAAATGAAGCAGTGTGAATGCCCCCAAAAATCTGAAGATGCAAATAGTATTGAAATGTCCTGTCCAATAGTATATGACCACCCCAATAGCACCATGAGCAAAGATCATCGTGAATGCACACACAAAAAAGATGAAAGGGCCCTCATTCATTATATGTCATTCATTTGGGTCTTTCACATCCAGTCAGTACTCCATGGTTGTCATAGCGCTTTCGCTAATGCAGCAAATATTAGCAATGTGGTAGGGGTACAGCTCCTGCAGAACCACAGTCCTGACTCTGGCGGAGGATGCTGATTTTTAAATTGATTTTAAAAGACAGAACATGTAGTCATGAATCTCCTACTTCTTTGTCTAATTTGGCCGGATACCTCAGATAGTGTTTGGCTCAAGAAGGTCACGCAGTCACTTTTATGGCTGAACTCTCCAAGTGTGGTTCTTGCAGTTCTAAGTCAGACACTCCATCTCTCAAAATCTTCCAGCTTCTAATTTTCATTAAGTACAGCAGATGTTTCTCCGGCTAAATGCTATCCAATTCCAAAATCTTTGGAAAGCTATATAAAACCTGTATTTCCTTTTAACATTTCCTTAAAATAAAACAAAAAGCACTATAAGAAGGAAAAACAAACAAATGTTGGACACACACTTGTTTCTGTTATATATTTTTTAATACACCAAGACCAGATAGCCTCTTTAGCATCATAAAGGCCAGCCAAAATGTAGACTTTGATCTCAATCTGTTGACAATTCAGTTTTGCTTCCCTTGACATCTGGTCTCCATCCCCCACCCCACCTCCATGCACACTCTATTTCTGGTCCTAGATTTTTGTCTCTGATGGGCATTTTGTTTCAACCGTTTGCAGCACTACAATGTTTGCTCCGGGTGCTCCATGTGCTCTATAGACATAAAGTATGCATAAGCAGTGTGACAGGCAGAAGTGGAGACGAAGTCATGGAGATGACCAGAACCCATGAGATCCACCAGTTGAAGCTAGGTGCAAAAGATCCACACTTAGAATTAAATAATTCAGAGCTCAGGGATTTGTTCTGAGTATCAGACCACAGCTGAGCTCATAATCCTTGCACACAAAAATCATTTTCCCTCCCCGGCTTTCCTCATTCAACAATACCATTTTTCAAGAGGGGTTATTTTGTTGCCACGATCAAACAATTGGGAGTCAGAAATCCTTGCCAATCTGCTTCACATGCACTAGTAGCTCCTAATCTTTTCCCCCTTGCCTGCTATATGCTACCACCAGGATCAGGGGCAGCAATTTCTGAACACCAGTCACTGGATAACAACAACAGAAGAGGGCTATCACATTCGAGTCCTACTTGACCACTGTGGGAAGGACTAGAGAGGCCTTTGGCATCATCCAGCAGTGTTCTTCCTATGTTCTTGTGATGGTTAGAAACTAAGGGACTACCCTCAGGTGTCTTCAGAATAAAGTACATGATGTAAGGCAGTAGTGGCTTTACCACAACAACACTCCGCAAAAGCTGAGGGTCTGAAACAAGGGTTTCACTGCACCACTGTTGAGGGTGGTGGTTCCACCCTGTGTGTCAGGAACATAGCATCCCTCTGGAAAACAAGGTACTCCTACAATGAATATTATTGTTTTATGGGTGGTCCCCACACTGCTACACTGAAAAATAATTTGAATTACAGCTAAAATTAACACAACTGATCATGTGGTGTGTTGCAAAAGTTCACTCAGAAAGGTCAGAAGTTAATGGAACTGGGTGTGCATTGAACCACCCTGTGCTTCCTTACAAAGCTGTGAAATGCGAGTAGACAATGTTTCACTCTAAATTAACATTTTAGTTGGAGAGGCTGAAATGACCTTGTACCAAAGAAGGCATTTTCCATTCAACATCCCTGCTGTTACAGGACTCGTACAGATAAAATAATGGCCTATGCTCCTGGGTACAATTACAGTCTTGGTAATCATTCATTGAGGCTGCAGTCCTAACTTAATTTATCTGGGTGTAAGCCCCATTTAATTCAACAGGACTTATTTGTGTGTAGGTTAGAACTGTGCTGTCTTAGTCCTGGAAACCTCACTAAATTCCAAAGAAATGCATGTTTTCTTGAATTACATCCATGCTGTTTAGAATTTATCCTGGGTCATTCTTGCACTAGTCAAATGCATGGTGCTTTGACAATGAAAGAAGAAACTAATGAGCTCCATACATTAATCCTCCAATGGATTAATGATTTGCACTCCCTTATCCATATTTAAACTGGCAATGTATTGATGTAAATACATACATATTCCATAAATTTGGGGATTTTACCTTCCATATAGCAACTGTCAACTTTGCCAGGGAAAGGCATTGGGTTGGATCCTTAGACTAACCCAGGTATGAGAGGGAGCCGCTCCCCTTGGACATGTCAAAATCTCAGGGTACCCCAGTAAAGAGGTCTGGGTTGAAGTTTCCATCTGAAGGTCCAGACAGCGGGTGATGGGCCAAACTGCCATTTATAACAACAACAACCATATAAAAGCAATAAGTCTTAAAGAAGAAGTTAGTATACTATTTACTTTTTTACTTTTATAGTTATTAATAAATAACAACTTGCTACTTTTGATTAGTCACAAAGTGTGCCTGTCTAAACTACCACAGCTACTGGGTTGCAGTTTAAGGGATTGGCAATCTGTATAGTATATGGTGGCAGAGGTTACAGTGGTCCCTCAGGTTACAGACGCTTCAGGTTACAGACTCTGCTAACCCAGAAATAGTACCTTGGGTTAAGAACTTTGCTTCAGGATGAGAACAGAAATCGCATGGTGGCGGCACAGCGGCAGTGGGAGGCCCCATTAGCTAAAGTGGTACCTCAGGTTAATAACAGTTTCAGGTTAAGAACAGACCTCCAAAACGAATTAAGTTCTTAACCTGAGGTATCACTGTATACAGTTTTGAAATATGCTAACCTTGGTGAAAGTGGGAATAAAACAAACTGGTTTTCCACATATAAAGCAGGATAATTCTCCATACCCCGCCAGTGTTTCTAAGGTTTCAGATGGTTCTAAGTCTTGCTGAATCAACATCTTCCCAATCTCAGCTAGCAGGGAGCTACCCAGGGTCCTGATTGGCCTTTGCCCTTGCGCTGTACTTCTTGTTGCAATTAATAGCCTTCTCATCCAGCAGTGGGTCATACTGCAAAGACTTATTCTTGCTCATTCAACATGGAACTGGATATGAAACTTTTTCTGAGTTGTCAGTCAGAGAGAATTAAGAAATAGCCTGAGCAGAAGGCCAGTGTAGATCATGCCAAATAAAGCCTAAATCTATACATGAAACCTCACGAAGTCACTTATTATTAAAACACTGCTTATCGCTTCCTATTTGCTCAGGTCCGTTTGATTTTTTATGTCTTTTCTTGTTCTATTCTAGTTTTAGGTTCTGGGTTTTTTTTCTGCTTGTCATATTTTGCTGTTTGGTTTTAAATTAAATTTGTTTGCTGTGGGAACTAATTTTATTCATGATATTGTACACCATCCGGGAATATTTTAATGAAGAGTGGTTAAGTAATTTGGAATAAATGCTCACCCCAGTTAGAAGGCAATGATCCAATTACTCAAAGCAGATAAATATTTACATAAAATAAATACTTAGCTCTTCAATCCTAATAACACATATATTTGAAAGTGTCATTAAGAGAACAATCCAAGACATGTGTAATCAAATGCTGAGTTGAGTTCAATCATAACTGTGTATAGGAAGAAGTGTGTATCTGAAGAAGTGTGCATGCACACGAAAGCTCATACCAAGAACTGACTTAGTTGGTCTTTAAGGTGCTACTGGAAGGAATTTGTTTTGTTTTGTGTATAGGAAGAATGGGAACCCATGGCTCTCCAGATGTTGATACGGTGCAACTCCATTGCCCCAGACAACTGGCCATGCCAGCTTGGACTAATGGGAGTCCACTTATATCCAATTAATGTTGAAAAACATCTGGAAGGTCACAGGTTCCCCATGTGTTTTGGATAGCCATCTAAGAGGTGTTTCAGATGGACATCGAAGAAGACCAAGCCAGTCACTTTGTAACTCAGTATGACCTTCCCATTTCTACAATTAAATCACGATGAACTGTCATGCCAGACAAATGGTAATGCTTTCTATTTTTAACCAAGTTTTTAAGATTAGTTGGCTTTGGATAATAGCATTTTCATTTACCTCATACACTGTTCAAACTGCAAGTTGTTCTTGAGCCAAGAGGAATCACAAGGATGGCTTGCAGCAAAAGTGTTGTGTTCTTTACCAGAACATGTGCTGGATACTCACAACATGGGGTCCTCTGTAGCTGTTTTGCCCTCTCCCATCGCTTTGTCAGATAAGATTCTTCTAGTTCTGGAGGAAACAGGCTGGGAGAGAGTGTAAAAAGAGCCATGCTGGATCAGGCCCAAGGGCCATCTAGTTCAACATCCTATTTTCACTGTGGTCAAGCAGATACTTAGAGAAGGCTGCAAAAATCACCTGGTTGCAGCAGCACTCTTTACATGTGGGATTCTGAACAAGTGGTATTGATAATTGAGAGGCAAACTGCCTCTGACAGTGAAGCGACAACACAGTCGTTTTGACTAGTAGTCACTGATAGCATTATCTTCCATGAATTTGGTCTACTTTGCTTTTAAAGCCATCCATGCAGGTGGCCATTTCTACATCTTGAGAATGGATACCATTGTTTAACTATGTGCTGTGTTTCTGTTGCATTTCCTTAATCTTCCCACATTCAGTTTCCTTGGATGACCTTGAGTTCTGTATTTATTCATGCAGTACACAGCTGTTGATCCATAACAACTGGGTAGCTTGTACCAACAAAATTATACTCAGAGTAGACATTGAAATCAATGAATGTGACTAATAAGCAGAGAATGTGACTAATAAGCAGAGACATCACCTTGCCAACAAAGGTCCGTATAGTTAAAGCCATGGTTTTCCCAGTAGTGATGTATGGAAGTGAGAGCTGGACCATAAAGAAGGCCGAAGGATTGATGCTTTTGAATTATGGTGCTGGAGGACACTCTTGAGAGTCCCATGGACTGCAGGAAGATCAAACGTCTCCATTGTTAAGGAAATCAGCCCTGAGTGCTCACTGGAAGGACAGATCGTGAAGCTGGGGCTCCAATACTTTGGCCACCTCATGAGAAGAGAAGACTCCCTGAGTACAGTGGTACCTTGGGTTAAGTACTTAATTCGTTCTGGAGGTCCGTTCTTAACCTCAAAGTGTTCTTAACCTGAAGCACTACTTTAGATAATGGGGCCTCCCACTGCTGCCACGCCGCCAGAGCACAATTTCTGTTCTCATCCTGAAGCAAAGTTCTTAACCCAAGGTACTATTTCTGGGTTAGCAGAGTCTGTAACCTGAAGCGTATGTAACCTGAAGAGTATGTAACCCGAGGTACCACTGTATAGCTTAGCTGAATAGTCCATATTCACTGGATGGGTTCATCAAGCTTTAGAACCTCAGACCAGAATTGTCCGTACAAGAACCTTCCTCAGGGTAGGGCCATGTAGCCTAGCAGAGATGGTCCTACTATTAGGCACAGTTGGGCCGCTACCTGATGCAACAGATTCTGCGTATTATGAAAGGGCAGCAAATTGTTTGCCCTAATAATGAGCGGGACTCTGTAATTTGCATGATCTCCATGCCCCACTCATCATAACAAAGGTTGTTTCACTGGTATCAAATAAAATGAAACATGTGTGATCACATATTAATGTTTGGCCAATTGGATTGTCAGATGGATACACCTAGTCAAACATAAGCAGTGAGCAAGACAAATGCACAGTACAGTTAGTGCAGTCCAGCTGTGCTATTGCTAAGTTTTCCTGAAACTAATGCGAACAAAGCTATATTTGTTTTTTTCTCAATGCCTATTTTCATTAGAGCTGCACAGAACTATTCCAAAGCAGAGAGCAGTCAAAGGCAGCAATGTCCACTGTTATCTTAGCTGAGATAGATACTGGTATACAAAATGTTTTGCACATCACTATCCATCATATACAGAGGGGCCAGTTCACTTTTCACTGGTCATATTACCTAGTGGTGGGAAAATAATATTCTCAAGCCCTCTGAGACTAATGTTCCATCCACTCCATAATTCAGAACTTTCTTATCTCCTTGCTGTAAATTTATCCTACAAATGACAACTTTTACATCCCCCAGAGTAGATCAGGGCTTTGCTGCCATTCTATCTTGTAAGCCATATAAAGAATCCTTCTTTTATTCCAAGCTCATAAAAATAGTAATGGCACTTTGTGAATCTTGTTTCCTTCATAAATATGCCTCATGCAGCATTACATCTTTCAAAGTTACATTTGGCAGTATCTTAGGTTTAATGAATAGCAGAAAGAGGAGAGGGGAGGAAGCCAATGTCTGAGGTGGAGGGGAGGAAAAGAAACTTCTTTTGTTTTTCATTAAAAATTAAGCAATGTCTGTTTACTAGCTTTGGGGTTCGAGAACCAACATATATACAAATTATTATTGTTTTGCATGTGCTGCTTTTGCTTGATTGGTGACATCCTTTAATTAGAAGGACGCTGCTCACTGCAAAAAGAGTCTTGGGTTTATTTTACTGATGACAGTCACATCTGTGTGCTGTAAAGTATCAAGCCAGTTTTTGTAAGCTTCGGGGAATGTTTATATTGCACCAACACCCCTTATTGAGAGACCAGACACAAGGTTTGGAGTTAACGTGGCACCAACTTTATTAACGTTCCCGCTATTAGAATAGAATCAGAACTGTGTGGGCTCCTGTAAATCTGAGGCACAGAAACCAAAAATCCAATCATCAGGTTTGGGGAGAGGCCTCCCTTGACTCTGGGCCCCAGAGTAGTTAACTCCCTGTTCCTAGCTGTTCCTCACCTTAAGTGTGGCAAGAGAATGCCAACCTCCTCCAGCCTTGAGGCATTGAGTGGTTGAGAAGAACAATCCTCAAGCAGGACTTCTGTCACTGCCCTCTAGACTTGAGGCATTGATGGGCAGATATGAGGAAGCACCCCTTCTTTTCCGAAAAGGTGCCTCAGGATGCTCACTAATTTATCCTTCAGCACTGGTTAACTTAACCCCACATTGTATCCATCACAGGAAAGGGAAAGCCAGCCAATGATCCTTTTTATAAAAATAAAAAAAAACCATGGTAGTGTGATGTAAACAAAAGGAAAAAAGAAAACCCTGCAGTGACCAATCAGAACCTCAGAAAGCGTTCCTAAATGGCCCCCACTAAATCGTGATGAAAACATTACTCACACTGGCCTAAGGGCAGCTTGGTGGGTGCTGGCCAAGACCAAATGAAACCTACCTCCCCACCAGAACAACCAGTAAGCTTTGAAAGCAATCCTCATGGTTCTCTCTCATGTCAAGGGGCTGAGTGTAAAAAGAGCTCTCCTCCTAACCAGCTAAGCAGCAGGAGGGAAATGAGCATGATTGTGGACAGAAGAATAAGCATGCAAAGAAGTGAACATTTGGGGGAGTGGAATAAATTAAAATTGCTAGGATCTTTTCTCCTTGCAAATCATATAGTGGGACCAGAAGTAAATTGCATGATTTGTATGCAGGTTTGATCCCTGGCATCTCTTGGAAGCACAGATAAGAAAGACCCCTGCCAGAGATTCTTGAGAGCTGCTGCCCGACAGAGAAGACAGCCCTGGCCTAGGTGAACTAACGGTCCAAATCACTGCAAGGCAGACTCGTATGACCTAGATGTTTTGAGGTCAAACAATTTGAGAAGTTTTTTTTAAAACCTACCCTCACTTTCTGTGGACAAGGAGGAAAGAACAGCTGGATAGAAAGCATTATTGGAAGGAAAGTGCAAAGGGGAATGAGGACAAAAGTGAATGTGGGTGGGCTGGGTGGAGAAGAAATGTGGGATTTGGAAAACGTTTAATGCTATTTAAAAGAAGAAGAAGCTCGGCAAATTGAAAGGGTCTGGTCCATTCCTTGGTGAAGTCCTTGGGTTTAGAGAATCAGAACTTGTGGCTCTGGCAGAAACACTAAAGGAGTTTTAAAAGCCCACAGCCCGCAAAGAGAAATATGTCTGTCTCCTACCAGTAAGTTTTTGTGGCTGAGCAATGACTGTCCAGCATGCTGGCTCTTGCTTTCCTGTTAACCTGCAAGCCACCTCCTTTCCCAAGATATTATTGTGTATTCTCTGCTCTCGTTCAGTTGGAATATGTGCAACCTTTAGCATTATCATGCCCAAAATTAACACTGGAAACTCGATAAAGGCCACACTTCAGATGATTGCTCAGAATAAAACTTTTGCTTTGGTTGGCAATTGTTCATTTCATGAGGGATATTAACATTTACCAGTGCTTATTCCAGCTTTAAGATGAAACATAGTTTTATGTGGTATGGTTGTTTTTCTGATGGTTAGGATGATGGCTGCATGGCCTTGGTGATTCTCTACAGACTACATCAAAGCATGATCAAAATTTGACAAGGCTTGGGAGAGTAATAATTTAGGCGGACCCCCTAAGAGATTATCAATTCCATCAGTCCTTTGTAGGGATTAAGCATCCCCCCAGTGATTACTAAATGCTGTACTAAGTTTTAATCATTAAGAAAGAGAAGATTCTGTTTCAATACATAGTGGTACATAGAAGGAAGATGTTAGAGCCAATGCTCAATTTAGAAGGTTGGTATTCTTTCAGCCACAAATTTGGAGGACATGCTTGTGTGAGCGAGGTTCAAATTATATCTAATGTGCCACTGTCATACTCATTGTGAGAAAGTAGGAACTGTACCTTTTAAATACTGAATGCTATCCAATGCACTCATTCCGTTAGCAGACAGATTTATGCTTGTACAATGGAACGTGCCTTCCTCTCCTCCTCTCATGAATGCCCCATGTTCTACCCAAAACTGCTCTGGGGGGTTGAGGGGGGTCCCAGAACAGATTTATGAGGTCACCGGGAGAAAGAGTTCCATTGCGCGAATGTGAGCCCTTGCACTGGTTGACCAAGTTATTTGACACTATATTGGATAACACCCAATGTCAGTAAAGGGGTGCAGCGCCTTGTATTACCGTATATTGATAATTAATATGCCACACCTCACACAAGTGTGCTCTCCAGATCTGTGGCAAACATTTTGCTGTCACACAGAGCTTTGTTTTCTTTTTCTGCTCTGTGATGCAAATAATAATCAACTGCAGCAGAAATATAATGCAAATTGTTTGCCAAGAAAAGTTTAATTCTGCTATTTGCAGGGGGGGTATACAAGTTACTCTTACCATTCAAAATTTAAACTTCTTAAATTTGCATAATTTATTTTGGTTCTGGATGTCAGGAGGAGAGACAAGAAATGATGCACCTCTGCTTTCATTGATTGGAAATTCTACACTTTTTCTGTGCTCCCATGAAGGCACAGAATTTCCTGCTCCAGGACGATTTGGAATCAGAATAGTCACAGCAAAAGGCCATAATGTTCCCATATCCCCTTGCACTTAAGAACCTTGGAAAACTTAGGCTAGTCAACCTCATCAGCAATGGTTTCTTCTCAGTAGCATTTTGAACTGGGGCCATTTGAAGCTCCAGTAGTGCTGCTTCCATCCTTTCTCCTTTAATAACTTCTGAAGTTGCTGGCAGATGCAGATATTACATTTGGCTACCCTTTCTTTGATCACCATAGGACTGTCTGGCTATTAGTACTTTTTGAGCTGTTGCTACGTGCTGAAGCCAGCAATCACGCCTCAAAGAGTCATTCCCAGACACCGTTAAGATAAATGACAGGAACTTCTTGGAGCTTTTGTGGTAAGGTGGCCTACAGCTGTAAGGTCTTCCTTAGGCCAACAGGGCTTCTTTCTACAGATGAGGAGGGCAAGAAAGAACCAGATAAAGGGATCAAGGGACGTAACTATCCTGGCACACACAGTAAACAATATATAAGGCACTGTTAGTAGGATAAACTTTGATGACAGGACACATGGACCTCTGAACTTTTTAATGAAGCTGTGCAGGATCTTGCCAAGCCATTCAAAGCAATGCTCTTCTTACCATTGTTTGCATTGAGAAGCTCTTGAGTGCTCAGCCAATCACAACAGACACTTTGCTAGTTATGTTTCAAAATAGTTCAAATGTGCTTCTCTCTCTCTCTCTCTCTTTCTTTCTTTCTTTCTTTCTTTCTCTTTTGTAAAGATCTATTCCACTTCATCTTCCTTGACCTGTATTAAATTCAGGGTAGCTTTGGAAAGTCAGATGAAAAAGAGGGTGATAAATACAGTGTCAATCTGCTCAGGTATTGAAAGCATGTTAACAAAACAAGGGAGGAGGGGTCCCAGGGATGAGAGCACTAGCTGCTCCCCATAACAATTCAAGTCACCTTCCAAGCTTGTGAATCAAGGAGCCTCCCCTTACATCTTATAACCCAGATTTTCCAGCAGCTCACCATGAGTACTAGAGTTCCCCATGCTTACCTCAGAATAGTAATTATTATTATTATTATTATTATTATTATTATTATTATTATTATTATTTTATTTATACCCTGCCCATCTGGCTGGGTTTATCCAGCCACTCTGGGTGGCTTACAACATATCTAAAAACATAACAAAAACATCAATCCTTAAAAACTTCCCTAAACAGGGCTGCCTTGAGATGTCTTCTAAAGCTCAGATAGTTGTTTATTTCCTTGACATACCAGGGGGGGTATTCCATAGGGAGGGCACCACTACTGAGAAGGTCATGCCACTGCTGAGAAGCCCCTCCATGAGGTTGGCCATAATGCTAAAAGAGTAAACACTAACAATATATTAAATGCTCATCCAAAAATAAATTGATATGGACCAAGTCCTACCCACTCCACTAAATTCTTATTTCTTATTATGCCACAAGTAGAGAGCTGATGCAGAGAAAATATCTCCAGATTACTCAGCCATGCAAACCGTGACAGTCTGGTAGAATGCAGGGAAGGAGAATTTCAGGCCCAAGGACAAATGCTGCCTCCAACTCTCACTATCTGGTCTTCTGGATTCTCCCACACCACACCGTCCTCTCTAAATACCATTTTTGCCTGGCTGGAATGTGTCCTTGACCTTTTGCTTGCCTGGATGTAAAATAGAGAGTTGTGTGAGCATATGTGTAGAAAGTAGCCTAGGTAACATATTCTTCTGATGCTCTGTGCACTTTTGCCTCTGGGCCCGCCCACCACTGGCTTGTGGTCGCTGGAGGGCTTTCCTGGAAAGAAATGCCCTCAGGCTGAAAAAAGGTCACTCACCCCTGGTATAAAAGAGGCTGTGTTACATCAGGACCAGAGTGACCTGGCTTCGAATCTCCATTCAGAGTGAAGCTAACTTGGACTAGTCAATATTTCTCAGCCTAGTCTACTCCTTGTTGGAAGGATGAGCGAGAATTGCAATTCATTAGATAGGGCCTCTAGCATGTGCTTTGCATGGGTTCCATCCCAGGTCCCATCCCCAGCTGTTCTGACTAAAGTATCTCAAGCAGAAAATCTAGGAAAGACATCTTGCTGAAACCTGGAAAGCTGCCATGGCCAGATTAAGCAATGCTAGGCTTGCTCATTAGAGCAAAGCTCTGATTCAGTAGTGAGGCAATTCATGTTTCTAGGTTATGGTTGAGAGAGGAAAGCATTTTTATTTTCCTTGTACTCTGGGTCAATAAAATAGTCACTCCAACTGTAACAGGAAACTCCTTGCAGATGGTGAACTTGTAATCCTGTTTGGACCTGCTGTTTACATGCCCTCATTTTTGTTGATAATTGAGCAAGAATGTACAGGGCATCTCTCTTAAGCCGTGAGAACACAAGTGATCATGTAGCATTTCTTCAATGACATCAGCAATGCTAATCCACTTGCAACATTTGTACTGAATCATATGCATATACAGTATAGTTTCCAAGCATCAGAGAAAGTTAGGAAATACCCTTCCAACAGCAGAGGCTGCTGGCATGTGCAGGAAGAATAGTAGTCACATCCTTCAAATCTAGAAACAACTGTCTGGCCTACAAGGCCTACCTAATGCTATAACCACCCAACCTTTCTCTGTCATTATATCAGTTCATCCCTGGGTCAGGTTCTGGGGCTTGGGGGGGGGGCTTTGTAACTAAACACATAACTTTTTGAAATTAAACCCTAGATTTGCGAGATTCTTTCTAGTCACTTTCTGGCTTCTGACTCCATTACGTTATCTCTGAAACCAGTGGTTCTTGAACTTCTTTCTCTGGGCCACACTTTCAGAATAAGAATTTGCTCACACCACACCCATTTTTTTTATCAATAAGAAATACACTGGGAAACAAAAAGAAACAACTCCTAGTAATGTTTGATTTAAAACATAGAACACAAGTACTTTATAATATGATCGTGGGACACCCAGAAAGTATAAAACAATGCAGCTACAAGAGGACATGAATCATTCCCAAAATATAATATTGATTGCCCTTGAGTCTTCCCTCCACACTTGGCCATTTTCTCCTGCCAGACCAGTGTAGTACTCCACACCCTTTGAAAACCACGGTCTTATGCATCTTTAAAACTCTCTAGCCAGCAATGGATAGACATGGTAAGGGGCTATCAATTTATTTGTATGGAAAATAGGACAGAACCATACTGCTCTATCCTAATTCTACTCAGATAGAAAAATTGGAGAAAGTGGAAATGAAGTATGAACAACTCAAGTGCAACTGTGGTGAAGGAAACCCACATCTGGCCAAAGGGTAGGAGAACTGCGCCTGGCCACAAGGCAGATCATAGAATTATGAGGGGTCTTGGAGGTCATCAGGTATAACACCCTACTCAGTGCAGGATGCCATGGGTCAGCCCGAGTACTTTTGGCTGTGCAATGGAACTTCTCCCCCCTGTCCTGTTCCCATGTGCACCTAAATGAGAGAGTTGAGGGAAAATCTAATTAAGATTTAGGGGGTGCCCAGCAGGTGCACTGGGCAAGAAAGGGGAGGGGGGTTTCTGTTGTGCAGCCAAAGGTGCTTGTGGAAGTAGAACTGTTTACTTGGATAAGATCCCATATTCTCCAGAAAAGCAGTCAGAACTCAGAAGCCAAAAATCCACTACAATTCCTCTTAAGGTAAAAGGCAATGGTTAAGGACCCCTGGAAGTTTAAATCCAGTCAAAGGCAACTATGGGGTTGCAGTGCCCATCTTGCTTTCAGGCCAAAGGAGCTGGTGTTTGTCCACAGACAGCTTTCCGGGTCACGTGGCCAGCATGATTAAACCACTTCTGGTGCAATGGAACACCGTGATGGAAACCAGACCACACGGAAAAGCTGTTTACCTTCCTGCCACAGTGCTACCAATTTGTCTACTTGCACTGGCATGCTTTTGAACTGCTAGGTTGGCAGGAGCTGGGACAGAGCAATGGGAGCTCACCCCATTGCAGGGATTCGGACCACCGATTTTCTGACCCTCAGTGCTTTAGACCACAACGCCACCTACTTAACCCCTTTCTTATATGAAATAACTAGTCCCACCCTTCCAGCCTCATACCAAAGGGAGGAGGGAGAAACATCATCATCATCACCATCATTTATATCCCGCCTTTTCTTTACATCTTTCCCCAGGCATTGTCTGTGGCAGCCGCTAAACTGAGGAACTCCCTTCCAACAGAAGTTGCATTGGGCAACTTCATTGCATGGTTTTCAGTGAATGCTGAAGACACACTTCTTCACCCTGGTCTCTGACACCTGAAATGTATATAAAACAGCACCTACCTTAATTTTTGTGATTATATTCTGTAACTGTAAGTTTTTTTACTAGTTTTAATGTTGTATTTTAAATTGGTTGTACCCTGCCACGGGACCTTACAGTGAAAGGTGGGGAAGGAACTATGTTATTGTTATTGTTATTGTTATTGTTATTGTTATTGTTATTGTTAATGTTAATGTTTCAAGGGTGAAATATGGGGGAGCCAGGAAGTTTTTTATACTGTAGCCAAATCCAGAAGAAAATATATTTCATGAATACCCCATCATTTTCAAACAGTTGCTTACATGAGCCTCCGAATTCCTTCTATTTACCAACACTAATTCCAAGGCTTTTCTATAACGCTAACCATGACCCCTACGTTTAAGGTGAGAAAGACCTATTTATACAGGACATAGCTTTATTTGTCTTGAATTGGGCCCTGATCCTAAACTTCGGAATTAAACCATTGTGTACCAATTCCCTGCCACAACCAAACTTCTTTCTTCTCTTTCCCTGCACCTTCACTCAAGCTTTACTCTATGAACTCCAGCAGCTGCTCATCTTTTTACAAAGTGCTCTTCATGCACAGTGCACTGAGGCTTTTATAGCTCTCTGCCAAGATTTTGAGATCTCTCTTCTTCTCACCAGCTAATCCAAAGTTTCCACCTGTATCTCTGGGCTATCCCTAACAATTCCGACCAAAAGGAACTCTCTTTTAGAGTTCTGGCACACATTCTAGCATCAAGGCTTCACCTTTTTTCTTGTCATGCTTCCCAAGAACAAAGGGAAAGTTCAGAACACACTTTTTTCTGTGCATGGAGAGAGTAATTGGAGTAAACAATCAAATGCTGGAGCTGGGCAAGCCCTATTAGTTATTATACAGATGTTATCTTCTAATACAATATTATTTAGCACACTGCAAAAAAAGAATAATTAAGGACTTGAACTTTAAGAGCACACACTAATTGTATTGTGTTGCACTTAGAACTGTGTGTAGCTCTTGTGTGTGTGTTTTTCCTAACTGAATTCAGGTTTCTTATATTGATATCTGTCCATCTGTTATGAGTCTGTCTTCAGAGTCCTCTCATGATTTCCCTTGAAATCTGTGGAACGAGTTTCAGATTTCAAACTTGATCATGGCAGCTCAGACTTTTGAGGAATCAGACTATCAGCTACTCAAGGGTCTTGCTGTCCTCGTCAACTTCACTGAAGGTAACATCTGAGGGCCATAAATATTAAGCCAGGCTGATGCACCTTCAAATTCCTTGCAACTTTACCTGATGGGCAGCCCTCTGGCAATCATTGCTAGAGACCCTGCTTGAGGATTAAGCTCTGGGCTTCGTTGAATAGGCACCTGCTGTACCGGAGCCCCTGAACTGTTTCCTGCTGTAGTTGTCCTTTACTGCAACCTGGTCCCACCTACCCTGGAGACTGGAGCTGTCCCAGGTCCTGCAATGTGTAAATTTGTCCTGCTCATAGATGCTGTTTTCTCTGAGCTGATTGCCCCCAGACTTTGTCCAGAAACCTATAGACCAGCTTTCTTCAAACTTCTGCCCTCCAGATGATTTAAACAACATCTCCCACCATCTTCAATCACTGGCCATGGTGGCTGGGGCTGATGGGCATAGTAGCCCAAAATATCTGGTGGGCATCAGGTTGGGCATGGCCGCTGTAGACTCCCAGCTTCGCCAGAACATGACAGCATTTCTCAGCTGAATGTGAGCAAAGGGTCAATGGAGAGATGAGATTACCTCATTGCTGTGTGAAAGACAAAACTGATGTGACACTAATTGTGTGAATTTGTGTCATTGGAGGCTTCTCTACCATTGAACATAGCAGCTGGCAGGGTCAATGGGGAAATAGATAGGTATATCCATTGCCAGATGTCAATTGTGGGACTCCTTGACCTTCTAATCTAGAAGTTGTGTCATGTCTTGACCGCAGTGGCTGCTGTGCCTCTTTCCTAGCTGTTGTGTTTGTACAATACTATGTACATAACAGCTATAAACCCAGATCTTACCTGATCTATTTCATCAACAATTTTGGCCTTGGAACAGCCTCACAGCAGACATTGTTAATACTTTGTATATCCAGTGATTATGAGTTTTCCTGTTACTTAGCCAATAATGATGGATCTTTCCACTACTTGAGCACAAAAGAAAAATTAAAACATTGCTCTGCTCAGGCAGTGGAAATAAAACTATATTATTCTGTCAGCAGCACTATGCAGCAATACTTTCAGTAATAAAAATATTGATAACTGTGTTGGTCTTATTCAGATGCCTGTTATAGTCTCTGTTTGAAGCACCCTTCTGAATGATATAAAGATTTGCCCTGGGAGACCTTTCTCATCATTCACTAAAAAGTTGGCATTGTGGATATGTGAATTTCCAAATACATTTTCTTATCCTGCACAGATCTTTTGAGAAAAGCTGAAATGAAGATTTCAGTATTTTAAATAGTGAGGCATCCATAGGTCAGATCTAAATATGTTAAATAGCTCTGAAGCTGGATGGTCAAATATTTGCCTCAGATGCTACATTGGGGAGTTCACGCAATTAAACACAATTCTGTGTGTGCAACCATATGTAACTCCTTGCTGCATTTTAATAGTTAATGTAGCAGAAATTTGTCACTTTATTATAATCAAGAAGTATATTTTTTATTTTAAAAAGGCTTCAGAGCAGACTTGGGTTTTCTCCTCTTAGTTTAAAGGAAAGGATTTTAGATGCAGACTATGAGATTATTCCATTTTCCCTCTTTTTCTTAGAATCATCTTTTACATAATGCCTTCCAGACTGGGACAGGTTTTTTTCATAAACAACACTGCAGAATAGTAACAGATTTGCTGCAGGTTGCTCAAAGGTGGGCTTGGGGTTGGTTTGTTGGTTTGTTAGTTAGTTAAGCTTACAGGGTTTGCCAGCAGCATGATGCAAGGTCACTATATTTTTTTATCACTGCTGGCCAAGCTTTGCCTTTTTGCTTGCAGCAAGGTGTGCTGTCGCCATTTGTTTTGAGCACTTTTTAGGCAAATTTATCCATGAAGCCAAGAAACAACCTTATTTTGACATTTGGCAAGAAGAAGAAGAAGAAGAAAGAATCGCTCCCTGACTCAACAGCAAAAAGTAAACTAATCATCTCGTCCTGAAGGTCTGTGGCCAAACTTTCCAAACCTGTTTGCCTAATCTTAGAAATTCAGTGTCATGCTTCTACAACTGACCAGCATTTTCCACTGTTGGTCTTGTAAACCTATATGTGTTTGAAAATTGGACTCTTTATATTTAAGGTAATGCAGTAAGCCTAGGCTGCTAGTCCTGAAGCCAGAGGCAGCTTCAAGGAAACAAGGAAAAGATAATGATAAAAGGAACAGAGAGGAAAATTAGAATTGTAGAATCATAGAATTGTAGAGTTGGAAGGTGATAAAGGGTTGCTAGTCCAACCCACCTCCAATTCAGGAACTGCCCTAGAACCTGTTTTAAAATTTCCAATGAAGGAGAGACCACCTCCTTCTGACTGTCAAGCAGCTCTTCCCATCAGAAAATTTTTCCTAATGTTATGTTGGAATTTCCTTTCCTGCAGCTTGAGTCCATTGGTTTGGGTCCTGTTCTCCAGATCAGCAAAAAACAAGCTTGCTCCATCTTCCATGTGGCAGCCCTTTAGATCTTTGAAGATGGCTACCATATCACCTCTCAGTCTTCTCTTCTCCAGGCTAAACATATCCAACTCCCACAACTGTTACTCATCTTGGTCACACCCACCCACACCCCGCACTTAAATATTTTCTAAGGAGAGTGTGTGGCAGAATAAACTTTCCTCATATATTTCAGTCTTCCCCCCCCCCAAAAAAGTATATCATTTATATTCTATTTCTACCCAAGACAGGGTGGACAGGCCATTTTTACAAGGTGGCCTTTCATATTCTTTCGTGGCCTATCCTTTTTTGTATTATATTGCTGTTTGATTTTGGCTGAAGAGAAAAGCAGAGAGAGGCAGAGAGAAATAAATTTAGATAGGAACATGTAGTGGACTATTCCAATGCATAAACTGATAGTACTGGTATAAACTGATATAAAATTTAAAAAGAAGAATACATAAATATTATTATTATTATTATTATTATTATTATTATTATTATTACTACTACTACTACTATTATTATTTCTACCCTGCCCATCTGGCTAGGTTTCCCCAGCCACTCTGGGCAACTTCCACCAAAAGATTAAAACTACATTAAAACATCAGTCATTAAAAACTTCCCTAAACAGGGCTGCCTTCAGATGTCTTCTAAACGTCAGATAGATGTTTATTTCTTTGATATCTGATGTGAGGGCGTTCCAAAGGGCGGGCGCCACTTCCAAGAAGGCCCTCTGCCTGGTTCTCTGTAATTTCACTTCTCGCAATGAGAGAATTGCCAGAAGGCCCTTGGCGCTGGACCTCAGTGTCCAGGCAGAACCATCGGGGTAAAGACGCTCCTTCAGGTATACTGGGCCGAGGCAGTTTAGGGCTTTAAAGTTCAGCACCAACACTTTGAACTTTGCTCAGAAACATACTAGGAGCCAATGTAGGTCTTTCAGGACCAGTGTTATGTGGTCTCGGTAGCCACTCCCAGTCACCAGTCTAGCTGCCGCATTCTGGATTAGTTGTAGTTTCCAGGTTACCTTCAAAGATAGCCCCACATAGAGCGCATTGCAGTAGTCCAAGCGGGAGATAACCAGAGCATGCACCACTCTGGCAAGACAGTCCACGGGCAGGTAGGGTCTCAGCCTGCGTACCAGATGGAGCTGGTAGACAGCTGCCCTGAACACAGAATTGACCTGTGCCTCCATGGACATCTGAATAGCACTAGATCCAGACATGGAGCACAATCCTTATTATTTCTACTCAGAGATCCTATTGAATTCAGTGGTGTTTAGTCCCAAGTAAGTGGGGTTTAGATTGCAGTCTTAGGGATGGTCCACACTTATATTTTGCCCCACATTTTCTAGGCACAGGTTCATGCTTTTCTGGTCAGCATCTGAGCCCTCGGAGGGGGGGGGCTGTCACTTTCTGCTTTTCCCTGGAAAAGCTGATCTTTACTGCTAAATCAGAGCAAATGGCACTTTGGGTTTTCTGCATATTTCTGTTTACTCCAATTCAGTGATAAACAGTGGGGTTTCGTGGAGAAAATGATGAGGCAAAAAAGGAGAACGAACTTGGAAATGAACCAGAAAAGCTTGGACCTGTGCCTGGAAATGTGGGGGGAAGTATGGATGAGCCCTTAGAGTAGATATTTATCTGTATGATGTCATTATAGGTTGAAAGAATTTAATTTTCAAAAATTGAAAAAGAGTTGATCTACTGAAATCAATGAGACTTAAGTAAGCCATGATGAACATATTTATTTCACTGGGTCTACTCTAAGTATGACTAAACCATCTGGATCAAATATACAACTCACAACTATGGACCTTACAATTTAACCTCTATCTCTGAAGGTTAGTTCAGTGTATCCCAAAAGCTTGCTTCCAGCAGAATAATGGATCCAGTAAAAGGCATTATCTCACGTCTTCAAGGTTTCAGATTTACAAAACAGCATTTTATTTATAAGATAATTTGTAGCCCACCCTCCAGAGCTGATTACAATCAATAAATTTGTATGTACTGCCTTTATATTGCAACCCTTTTATTGTACTTGAGTAAACAGAACTTCTAAATAAGGTAGTTGAACTTATCAACAGATTTTTTATTTTATTTTATGGAGACTGTTGGCAGATGTTGGTTTTTTAAGCTAGCAAGTATATCTCTAGAGGATATAGCTCATATTACTTTAGTACTGTACCAGTGTTTTTGTATCAGTTAAAATAAAAATCAATTATGTGGAGCTGTTTGCACTGAGGGAACTTTGGGTGAACGAGAAAGCTGATAATCTGATGTTACTTTTGGAATAATGTACAAAAGCACAGCACTTGGCTTAAAATTCTCAGCTCAATAACACAAGAAGTGAACAGGTTGTTCCTTGCATGACCACAGCCAGAACTTTAATACTCTAGGAACTCTGTCCATTTAAACAAGTAAAGTTTAGAGTTCATTGGGTTTTTTATTATTAAATTATAGGAGGTTAACTTTTTAAACTACCTTTGGAGTGTTTTTATTATGGAAAAGCTGGTTTCAGAGTAAGAAAATATTACTTGCTTGCTGAGGACAGACAAACAGGTAATCAGGAAGATATCTAGGTCTATCAGGCACCTATTCTACAGAGAGATTATACGATATTTTGATTCCATACTTTCTAGTGCTTTTCCTCATCACTTTCCTTACTGCAAAAGGTCCAATGTTTTTTAAAACATGGAGGAGGAGGAGGTAATTGCCAAGGTGTAAAGGGAAGGGGCTTTGAGCAGGTGTAAAAGGAGAGGGGTGGCAAGGGGTGGAGGTGAATAAGCGTGATTGGAGAGCAATACAAGCAGGACTGCAGCACCTAGTAAAATATAAAGATTAAATAGTCAAACCAAGCACAACCATATTCTGACCTTCAGACAGTAAACAATGGACAATACACCTGACCTGGCAGGGCTTAGGTAAAAATACAGAGGAACACATCAGAGTTCACCTCCTTTAAAGCAGTCTTCCTCTACTTGGGGCTATGCAGATATTTTGAAATACAAATCGTATCAGCCCCAGCCAGCATGGTCTGTTATGAAGAGAACCCTCTTTGCTCCTCTTGCTGAAACACACTAACATGGCTAACCCTCTGGAAAAGAATCCCCATGTAAAGTGAAAAGGAAATATAATAAATGCACAGCGTTTTTTCATCATTCCTGCGGGGTGGAGCCAACAACAAACCTGGCAGACTACAGTTTTATTAATGCATCAGATATGAAATACTTTAATGTGTCAACATGTTAAGAGGTCTGCATAGTGCATAGTGGTTTTATTCATATTTTATTGTCATTTGTAAGCCATCCTTACCCCCCAAATGGTCCAAGTGGAAGTATACACGTTTTTTAAAAGTCCTGTCCCTTTAAGCATTTGCCTGAGCTTTATTCCGTGCATGCTGCTCTATTTAGGGGGCTCCTCCTATAAAACAGGGAAGCTCTGACATTGTCATGTATGCCACATTGTGCTTGTAAATTTTTCGCTTTCACAAACAAAAGATCAACTCCTTGTCTCCAGATTCTCATTTGTTTAAAATTGTGTGTCTCTCTCTGACACCAGGGGCTCAGGGGGGGGGAACACACACACTGTAAACATTTCATGTAGCTTCATTCTAGAAGGTTGGCACCCCAGCCAAGATAGAGCTGGCTCTCTTTCCTTCTCCTCCTTTTTTTGGAAGCAGTTATGTTGCATGTTATGGTCCAGTTGCAGATGGGCTCCTTCCAACACTCTTCAAGAGCTGTTGGCTTATTTGCCTGTACTTCCAAGATCTCTGAAATCACCCACAAGGCCATTTGTTGCACAGGAAGGATTCTGAATTTTGAAGCATACATTGCTCTGCTCAAAGAGAAGGGAAGGGACGAAAGGGCAGGGGTAAGATTAAGAGAGGTGCAATATGTCCTGGCAAACAGTCATGTTTCTTGCACATTAATCCAAGATTCAAGTAGATGATGTGCTGTTTTGAAATACTTTCCCCCAGCTGCCAAGACCTGTATTTGACAGTTTGCTAAAGCCATGAGTATTGTATTTAATTATCTAAATAAAGGAATGCTATGTCTTAAAATTAAGACTTTGGGAACAAAACAGAGAGGTTTAAAAGGAAATGGATTGTCTCAAAGTAGGATGACAGTATGCTGGACTTCCTGGATATTACAGCAGTGCTAAGCACACTAGCAGATGAGTGGATTCCTTTTAAGTCAGTGAGTCCTATTTCTAAGGAACAATGCTGAGGCTTATTCCCATCAGAGCATCGTTTTCACCATGCCACCAATGAACTAGTGATGCAATTGAGTTAGGAGCATTTGACTTGCACATTCTTTTTGATGGAGGACATCTGGTGATCAGAGTCTTGGAGGTCAAGCCAAGGAGGCTGGTTTCAGATCCCAGCTTTGTCATAGATTCCAGGAGTGATAATTGTTTGTTTGTTTGTTGTTTATTGAAATCTCTTGTAATCTCTCTCTCCAGCAATCAAGGCAGCATTCAGTAAGACATGAAACAAAATGAGCTCCACAGCAATGACAACAATCTGAAAAGGCAGCATTGGTGAAAACAAACAGATATGCCGGCTAAACCAAAAGCCAAAGGAAATGAATGCCTCTTGCTCCTAGCCCTGCTGAAGTTTAATAGAGAGCAGGAATTATAGATAGAGGGAAGTACATTCTACAGTGTTGAGTGGAAGACCCACAACAGAGGGGTTTGAGGAGGTCAGAGCTGGTGCTGAGAAGTGGACATGAAGGATAGTATAGACAGAAGTGCTATCTGAGATTTGTGGAGCCTAGGCCATGGACACGTTTATAAGGAAGCACCAGGACCCTGAATGATGCTGTCAAGAAATGGGGGTTGAACTAAATGGTTCTCGCTGTCCCCTTCAACCCAGTAATTATATATCTGTAGATTTGATTCTGCGGAAAAAGAAACTGCTAAAGAAGTCAAACTGGTTAGGCAAGTTTAAGCAGGCATTCAACTAACCAGGTGTGCTACGAGAAGCCAGTGCAAGGTTTCTCACTAGCACAATAGGGCCTTCCTCACCTCCCCAAAACCTGCTCTGGTGCATTAGGAGATCCCCAGAACAATGTATGTTGGGAGGAAAGGGGAAATCATTCAATCTGACAAAAAGGAACACTGGTCAGAAGAATGCAGTTTTATATTTCCTCTTTAACAAGTTCCCTTTTGTTGGTGGAATGGGTCTTTGCAAAACTAAAGAGACGGCCAAGTACAGGTAATGTTTTGCCATGGAAATTAAATAGCTGGAGATCTTTTTGGGAAGGGGATTATGTCTCTCTTTCTCCTGTCTCCTGTCTTCCTACCCCACCCAACTGGAAGTGCTTCTTTGTTTTGGGGAAAGTTATGTGCTTGTATAATTTGAATACGTAGTGCTCTTGTGATTTTGCATTGTGTGCTTTGTTAGCACTTGAATGTTAAGCAACTAGGAAGGTGTATCTACAAATGGTATTTGCTATATATATGGCATTCATCCTGATTGACAGAGGCTTGCAAATTGGGAGTTCTCTTAGGCCTGCAGTTTGGATTCACCTTTGGAACTGCAGTGGATATACGGTACATTAAAGCACTCACATATCTTCTTGAGTAAAACCAGTGCTATTTTTGCTATTTCTCTTGGAATGGCAATGGTGCCTACCTGAGAGGTGCTGGAATTGAGTTCCAGTGAGTTCTGACTGAAAAAAAGCCCATTCCCAAATTTGCTATTGACCTACCCTTCACTTGATCCATGATCTGGGAAGAAAAGATAAATCCCTTTTCTCAGGCACTGTTGTTCCAACTTTCCCCTCCCACCACTCAGTGTTGTCTTGATGCTGCAATCCTATACCATTTACCTGGGAGTGAGACCAACTGTGGGACATTCTGAGTAGACATTATAGGACTGAGTTGGTAGCGTCACATATTTCTTGGTCTGAAGTCCAACAACTTTCCCACCATTAAAAAAATAAAATCCATGTGAACATTCAGTGTGATGGGTGTGTCATCTCCTATCTTCAACCACAAATCCACAGACATCTAAGCAAACCTTACAGACCATTGGTGGTCCACGGACCACACTTTGTGAACCTTTTCTCTGAAAACCATGCTAGTCCTTTGCTCTGATGTTTAATGTTTTGTTTCTCCACCTTTTATATGTTTTACTTTGGGTTATCAAGACCTGCAAGAGAACTGTGTAGTGAATGCAGAACAAATCAGATTGGGGTGGAAGGAGAGAGAAAAGAAGATAAGAAAAAGAAATGAGGTAATTGACACAATTATGCCAAACTGTTTATTAATGGCTTCATGGTTACAGTATGAAATCAATAGCATAACATGCATACTTGCTCTCATGTCAGTGCCAGTATTTAATTAGTTGTGGTAAAATGTTCAGATTGAAGGACACGGAGCATACATTTTTCTGATGCCAGATATATTATTACTCTAGGATCGAAGTTTTAACAAGGCCTTTACTAACCTCATACTTAAAGCATTTGTTTTGGAAGAAACCCTGCAGCTTAAAGTATATGTTGGAGAGATGGGATTTTAAAAATATACACTCCATAGTTTATGCATAATCACTGAAATCAAAATAGCCCAGCATATTTCTTTGGTTCACAACCTAGTTGTACAACATTGCTATTTACTGTGATTTACTGTTGCTTATGTAACCTTTATTGCCAGAGGTCAGCGATTTTCAGATGTTCTATGAAGAGGAGGCAGTCATTTCTCTTTGCCCAGGACACATGTGCCAGCTCCAACTCTTTAACATAGAAATCGCTGATATACGGCCCCAATCAATGGAACTCTTGTCTGTCTGCTGCAGATGACATCATGGTTCCAAAGCAATTGAGGGGCTACAAGAGTCTCCCCACCTTCCCTTGCCAGTGACATATTATTCTGCCACCTTCAATACGGTCTACTCTGCCCAATCGCTCTAACCCTAAATGAGATGTGTGTGTCATTGTCAAAATATGGGCTACTGGAGACAGTAAGAAATCATCCTTGGCCTGAGAAAATTGAGCACACACCAGACAGCCATGTATTCCGCTATTGGAAACATCAGGTGAGTGATTAAATAGATGTGGACATATATCATGCTTTGCCAAAGGCATTCCTGCTTGGTTTCTGAGAAGGTGAGATGCATATTTTCTGCAATGCCTAGTGTGGAAGGAAAAAAATAATATGTTCAGCTGTTTTACAGATCAAAGAGCAAGACAGATATTTCTGGGTCAATCCCAGAAATATCTGCAAAACAGTTAACTCCAAGAATCAGTCACCCAACTAGGGATTTCAAGCTATAGTGACTTCTCTCTCTCTCTCTCTCACACACACACACACACACACACCTCACTGTCTCTTTCTTCTTAATATTTTGTAGGTGCAATCCAAATATAAAATAACACTTTCAAAGGCCACAGTCCAGACGGTCAAGGCAAGTGCCCTTCATTCTTGTTGAAAGTCAAGTAAGGTCAAAATAATCCCACTCCAACATCATGACCGGAGTATCAGTAGTACGAGGCTTCCCAAAAGACAATAAATCGAATGCCAAGAAGATGAGAAGCATCTTTTTTCCAGGCTTTACTAATATTTCCTCAGAATATTAGAAGAAAGGGGATTTATTGGGTCAGATTCCTGGATGACAATTAACCTCTCTAGATGTTATTGGACTTGGAAGCAGTTCTTAAATTTTCCACCTGAAACAGTGAAATTCTGGGCAGTCTTCTGCTGTTAGTCCTTAGCCCTAGTCAGCCATTCTTCTCAGGCATTCTTCTGAGGGCAGAGTGGGGTCATGTTTTCTGGACCTGCCTCCAATGTCATATCCTTATTTTCCACCCCACCCACCCCTACACCATCCATGTATGGGGGATGTTCTAAAGGGGGGGAGGCTGCTGTACATACTTAGGTACATATTCAGAATAGCGCGGGGTTTTAAATTGTACAGGACTGTCTTTAGGATTTAAAACACAAATCTTTCCCAGTCCTACTTGGAGATGTTGGGGATTGAACTTGGGAATTTCTGCATGCAAAACTACTCAGCTGCAGCCCTTCCTCTTTGGAGATGAATTACCTCATAAGCAATTTCCCTTGAAATGAAGAATTGTGCAAAATAACCAATGTGACCTCCAAGTTCAGTGTTTTGATGTGTTGTATATGTTGCTTAGTAGTTTAAAGAACTTGGCAACTTACACGGCAATTTATCTATTTTATTTTATTTTGGTATGTTTTCAAAGTTGTAAATAATGTAATGGTGCTTGCTGTTATCTCAGTACGGTAATTCCAAACATCATCATCATCATCATTATTATTATTATTATTATTATTATTATTTCCCCCACAATCAGGACTCAAGGTGGTTCACACATACACACAAAAAGATAATAACATTACCTCTTTTATGCAACTCTCAAAACTAATACAGTTGATTTTATTAGAAACCACTCTGTTTCTCCATGATACAAGCAGGATTGTTCTAAAATGAATTCCTATACTGTATTAAAGTCGGATACTGTATTGCAGTACAGTATATGCAACTTTACTTAGCAACAGCCACCGCCAGAGGGAGCTCAAAGATAGAGTGACAGCAAACATTCATTCAAACAAAATCCAGCAAGGGTTAGAGTTGGTGATGAATTATGGAGCTACATAGAATTCGGCCCCATATTTGAGCTTCATTCCTGCCAATTTGGAGAAGGGTTTAAGGAGCTTGTGGTTGTCGGAAGAGTCGAGAAAGAGAATCTCAGGACTGTATTGCAGCATATCTATTATTTAGTCGAGGTTCATCCATCAAAGTGAACAGGACACTCCCCCAGCAACGCCATCCAGCATGCCTGCCTTCTTCTTATAACCACTCCTCAGCTATCAGCTTTCTCCTCCTTCCTTTGTGTCCCCCTTGTAGAACTCAACAGAGGAGAGGATGGGGGCAAACCTAGTATGAGTTGGCTGTGCCTGGCTATGGCTCTACCTTCTTTTGGCCTGCCAGTTCCAGTTAGCACTAGTCACCACTACTATTATTTACATATTTCTGATATTTATATCCTGCCCTTTCTCCAATAAGGGTTTCTCCCACCATTGTTGTTGTTGTTGTTGTTGTTGTTGTTTCAATTTAGATCCTGCCCTTCATCCCAAAGGAGCCCAGGACAGCAGACACAGCAACACCAAAATTTATCTTTACCCTGTGAGTTGGCTTGGACGTTAGCGCTACCTAGGGATTTGTATCCAGGTCTTTCAACACATTCAACCACTATACAGTGGTACCTCAGGTTAAGTACTTAATTCGTTCCGGAGGTCTGTTCTTAACCTGAAACTGTTCTTAACCTGAAGCACTACTTTAGCTAATGGGGCCTCCCGCTGCTGCTGCTGCTGCTGCTGCTGCTGTGCCACCACTCAATTTCCGTTCCCATCCTGAAGCAAAGTTCTTAACCCGAGGTACTATTTCTGAGTTAGCAGAGTCTGTAACCAGAAGCATCTGTAACCTGAAGCGTCTGTAACCCAAGGTACCACTGTAGCAGGAATGGACAATCTCCCCCCAACCCGCCCCCATCAAGGAAAATCTGTCAGGGGTTGCATGTTGATTGTGAGCCTGGCTAATAGCCAGAGCCAAAAAAAATATTATTCCCTCTCCCTACTCACCTCTCTTTCCCCCCAATCTTCTTCCTCCAGTAGACTGTCAGAGAGGGGACAGTGCACTCTTAACAGAACTGACTACTTGCAGAGGACTTTTGGAATTACGCTGCAGGCCACAAAAATCCCTAGGGCTACAAACTACCTATCCTTGCACTATGCCACCAGACTGCTGTTCTTTGTGCAAAATTGCAGCTTTTAGTCAGTATGTTCCCAAGCAACAATCCATTTGTTGAAAGATATGCACATCTAAGAAAACGTACAACCCAATTCAAAGTGGTATTTGTGCACTGATGTAAACTGCTGTATGTTCAGCAAGCATCCCATTTAATCCCGGTGGATGGAACCAAACTGCCATTGCAAAGAAATAATATGTGAATGGATTGCTCTTCCAGCTGAAATGAATGGCAAAGCTATTCTGAGCAACACAGGTATGTTTGAACTTATGGATCAGGAACAGATCACTTGACTGAATTGGAAACTTTCTGGATATCAACCATGTTTTCTACAAAATGCAACTGAGATGATTGCTACTTCAGTATCTTGAAAATGACATGCCTACTTGTCAACGGTGAGAAGGAGCTATTTAGCTATTCATCTGAGGTAGTATTGCACAGGATTGGGAAGGCATGAGTTAACTTAGTTTCACCCTTTGTCAGAGGCTCACTCGGAAAACAATAGTCTGTTCTTAAAGCTAATTTTGAGGCCTTGAGCCAGGAGCCACACAATAAATTTGTAAACTCCCCAAAGAGGAGATGTTGCCATTGAAATATGCTATTTTTAAACGATTTGGTCATTTTAATTTCTGCAGTGACTAAGTACCTAGATAGACAAGGAAAAACAATGTTTTCAATAGCTATCCTCATTGGCACCATATGGTTCATTTATTAGGAAAGAAAGAAACCCTCAAGTTTCAGGGTTCTAGGCCAAAATGGGTAAGAGCCCATTGGCACAGAAATCAATCCTAACTCTTTTTTATTATTACTGCCCCAGAGCATCAGGTTATAAACTGCTGTCAGCAGAAGGTTTTGGGTTGGTTACAACATTCTTCAGGGAACTGTTATAGGCCTCAAAGTCAGAGACCATCAGCCAACCAAGAGCAGCAACAATTACCTCAATAGTTCTTCCTGTTGAACCACAGCACGATTGTGATTAAACAATAATTGCAACAGTGACAGCTCAACGGGACTGCTTAGTATTCTAAAAGGTTTCCATAAATGCAGATTAATTGGATAAGGTTGTGAATTAGGAGGCCAGTAATTCAGCCTGTGTATCTTTGGTGCCTGACAGGTTCATGGAATTATTTGCAATGTTTTCAGAAAGCCCCAGGGTCAGCCCAAAGTAGTGTCTTGATTCCCAGCCTTCCAGTACCAAATACGATGCTTATTTGGGCTGATCAAATATGTTAGATATGTAGGAGTCCTATAAATATATAGTATCAGATCCTCTGGGCATTTTGGTTTATTTATTTATTTTGCATCCCCCATAATTTTCCTCTATGGAGCTGAAGGTGGTCACATGGTTCTCCTCATTTAATCCCCACAACAATCCTGTGAGGTAGGTTAGGCTGAGAGGAGTGACTGGCCCAAGGTCACCCAGTGTCAGGCGTCAGGGAATCTGATCCCTTCCATAGTGGCAGCCAAGGAGCAGATAAACAAGAAGAGTTCTTACCAAGTAATTTATTCCATAATTCACAGAGAGACACGAAGGAATGCAGTCTCCCTAAGATAGTGGCATTGCTCCGAGTAAAGTCCCACCCCCTCCATCTCTCCTATTCTGTGTCACCCCTGTGTTGAGCTTTCTGCCTCTGAGCTTTCTATTCTACTACCCTCAATGCCCGCCTAGTCCTGGAAGCACTGGTGGAGGAACAGGGGGGCGGGGAGAGCCCACCACCCCCAGCACCGTCAGGGAGGGGGGTACCATCGCGACTGCCCCCCCAGACATGTGCCGCGCACCCCACCACCATGCCGGGCACCACACCCCCGCCTGCCCTCCGCCCCCAGTGCCAGAGCATGCAGCTTCGCCACTGCCTGGAAGGGGGGGGGTCAGGAATGCTCTCCAAAGACACTGAGTCTATCCACTGTCTCTCCCCTGGCATTTCTTCTTCCTGCTGTTCCTCTCCCAATATTTCCCAGCTTCTCCCCTCTGCAGCCTCTGAACCTTCTGCAAACCACTGTTTTAAATTTATACTGTCCTCCTGTTCTCAGGAACGCTCAGGAGAAGGGGGGCGGCCCCCACCATTCCTCCTCAGTACCAGCCCCTGACACCCAGTGAGCTTTATGTTGAGTGGGGATTTGAACCCTGGTCTCCCAGTTCCTAGTCCAACACTTCAACCACTACACCACAATGACTCTCAATCTGAGCCCCAGGTTGTTGTTTTTTTATCTCTTGCCTTGATCCATGAAACAAACATCTGAAGGTTTGGTGCTTTCTGCCGGCGCAAAATTAGCCCACATGTGTGTCTTTGCTCACTCAGTTGGGCCAAATTCATACATTTATCACCTGGGGACATCCTAGTAAATTAAAGATCTGTACAGCACAATGAATCCATCTCCCAAGGAAAAGACTTTTAAAATTAATAATATGCAGTGCTTTTTTATTTAAAAAAATGTTTAGGGGTACTCTCATTTTCCTACTCATATTGAAATACTGCCTCTCTATGAGGCCAAACTTAGATTCACAAAATGTTTAGGGGTTTGTGTACCCCTGCGTCCCCCCCCCCAAAAAAAGCACTGATAATATGCAAAACACATATGTGCATTCTTCCGTAAAATATATTATAATGAGTTTGGAATTGGGCTGGACATCTTCTTGGGTTCCCTTCCAGCCTTTTTGGTTTTATAGCTGTAAGACTCTAGCCTGCAGGAAAGGGGGACTGCTAAAATAATCAAACCAGTCTGTTTGCTATGTGAATAGCCTGGCCAGGTCCATTAACTATCTGCTTTGTAATGTAAGCTAGGGCAATGAATTGCCACAGAACCAAGCCAGAGATCCTTCTAGAAATTGAGCAGAGGTGGGGGCATGTGTTCCTTCTTCCAGTCCCTGGTTGGAGGCGATGTCGTTGAGGTATTTCTGTGTGAAGTAGAACACAATAAAGAGCAGTATGCTGATGACACTCAGCTCTATTTCTCCTTTAGATCTGCAGGTGAGGCAGTGGAAGTGCTGGACCAGTGTCTTGCCTCAGTAAGGAACTGGATGAGAGCCAACAAACTGAAGCTCAATCGAGAGAAGACTGGGGCACTGTTAGTGGGTGGTTCCTCAGACAGATGGCTGGATGGTCGCCTGCTCTGGATGGGGTTACACTGCCCCGAAGGAGCAGGTTCATAGCTTGGGGGTACTCCTGGATCCTTTGCTGTTGCTTGAGGCTCAGGTGGCCTCAGTGGCCCAGAGTGCCTTCCATCAGCTTTGGCTGGTGTCCCAGCTACGCCCCTCTCTGGACAGGGATGGCCTAACTACTGTTGTCTATGCTCTGGTAACCTCAAGGTTAGATTACTGCAATGCGTTATACAAAGGGCTGCCTCTGAAGATGGTTCAGAAACTTCAGCTGGTGCAGAATTCAGCAGCCAGTTGCTCACTGGGGCAAGGCGGTTTGAGCATATTACACCAATTCTGATCCAACTGCACTGGCTACCATTAGTTTCCGGGCCCAATTCAAAGTGCTGGTTTTGACCTATAAAGCCTTAAATGGCTCAGGACCACAATACCTCAAGGACCGCCTCTTCCCATATGAACCTACCCGGACCCTGAGATCATCTTCTGAGGCCCTTCGTGTGCCCCCTGCGCGAGAGGTCAGGAGGGTGGCAACACGAGAACGGGCCTTCTCTGCAGTGGCTCCCCATCTGTGGAATGTTCTCCCCAGGGAAGTTCGCCTGGCGCCTTCACTATACACCTTTAGGCGCCAGGCAAAAACTTTCCTTTTCAACCAGGCCTTTGCCTGACTTGATCTACATCCTATACCCTGTTTAAAAATGTTGGCTCTTTGGGGATTTTTTTATTGAGTTGCTGGTTTTGTTTTGATCTTATGTATTTTATATTTTATGTGAACTGCCCTGAGACCTTCAGGTATAGGGTGGTATAGAAATTAAATTAATAATAATAATAACAACAACAACATGGGTAGTCAAGGGACCGAGACTGGAAGGAGGCAAAAGCCTGAACTAAATCCAAAATATGAAACATCTCACTACCTGGATATTATTAAACCAAAATAAAATAAACACATGATAGACAGCTGTTTTTGAAGTCATGTTATATCAACTCATTTTATCCTTTGTCCTTAGCCCTGCAGCATACAAGAGCAGCTACCTGCCTATGTTAGTAGCCTGGGCCAGTTCAGAAGTTAGAACAACCTTTTATTGTATATTTAAATTGACTGCAATAGCATGGTCTGTATATTTTGATAATAAATCAGGTTGTTTAAAGTGCAGCCGGTGCAGTTTGACTCAAGGGGAGTCAGAATAATCACTACCTTGCCTTTGGACTTTTTCACCAAGATATGGTAGAGTACTATTGTTCTATATTCAGTAACATGCCACTGGGCTATTCTACTGTGGATTTAATATCAGTGTGAGACACTTAGGTAAATTGCCCAGATAAACTGCTAACCTGGGCAAACCAGTTCTTCATTTAATGAATAACTCAGTCAAGGTATAAATTAAGTATATGCTTTGTAACGTAAGCTAGGGCAATGGGTTGCCCCACGGAAATTAAATAGGTGGAGATCCTTCTAGAAAGTGAGCAGAAGAAAGTGTGCCTCCCCCCCCCCATCAACAGTGGGTTTTTCCTGAGGGTACTCATGGGTACACAGTACTGGCACCATTTTTTTCTAGAAGAAAAGCACTGCCCACACCCTTAGCTGTAAGTGATGTCAGCAGGGTGTTTTTGTATGAATGAGAATAGAAGACCATTCCATCTCAAAACTGGGCCTGGCTTCCTTTCTGTGTATAAGAACCTAAGAGCTGGATGAGGCCAGTGGCCCATCTAATACAGCAGCCTGTTCTCACAATGGCCAGGCAGATGCCCAGGACTTGAATGCAACAGCAGCCTGCTATATGAATCCAGTTCTATGGCATTAGGGAGAGGAATTCTCCTAGAATCCTAATAGGAATCTGTTGGACGATTCATGTTGTGAGCCTTCCATCTCATGCACAGCCTGTCTATATGTTGTAAGCAATGGCATCGGTTTCTCCAGAGATTCCAAGGAACCTGGGACCCCTGAAGCCTCCCACTACTTCGTGATTGGGGTGTACAATATAAATAGAGTCATACACACACACTACATGCAAACATCTCACAGCATTCTAATATCTGGCTGAAGAATGGATTGACTTGTCTCCATTGTAGCTCTGTTGAGCAGACTGGGAAGCTGTCCTCATTCAACTCACAGTGCAATGAGCCCATTGCTTTGCTCTGGAACAGTATTTACTTTTACTCAATACTGCACATGATCTTGTTGCTTTATTGCATAACATCAACTCTGAGCTACAGGTCCATTGCATTCTTTTTTTAAAAAAAAAATGTACACACGTTTCAAGTGCGTTCTCAAAATGTCAAGTGTGTGCACTCCTAAGATAAGGACTGACTCAAGACAACTGTCAAGTGTTTGTTGATGTGTGAATGCCCCTCAACTAACCACTTCCATAGGATTACAGAGTTTGCATGACTTCAGGGTTTACCAATGCATTTAAAATTCTGATTTGCCTACAGAGCTTGGCATTGCCTTCCAACGAGTCTGTTTAATCCTTCTCATGTTAACTAGCCCCAGCTGTTCTTGCTGGCTCACGAGTTATTCTTTCTGAACTTGGGGTCCTCCTACAAAGAGCTGGACCATCCCTGGAAGACAATTTGCAAATTATCATTTATCATCTCTCTGTCCAAGAAAGTGTAACTGTTGATAAGTATCAGACTGCATTTTAAATGGCACATGTTCTTGCTCTCTGCTCTGAAAGAGGGTGGGTGGTGAAACAAACATTATTTTATAAGAGTATCCTAAGGCATTGTAAAGTGCAGAAAGTTAGACCTAAACCCTGGCACTGCAAGAGATCCATCATAGCAATTATTGTGTGAATAGTTTTGGTGCTGGGGAAAACCCTGTGAGAAAGAGATCTCTAGTAAGTTTAGAGGTTTAAAATGTAGAACCTTCTTTTAGGTTTTAGTAGAACTTTCCTTAGAAAGAAATCTACCCTGCTTCTGACAAATTTTGAGGTATTGATTATTCCTTTTTATGGCGTTTCTTACCCACCCTTCACTCTAAGGTCCCAATGCAGATTATAACAATATTAATGTACTAATAGAAAAGCAGATCATTCCAAAACAAGGAAAGCCATTCCAGACATAGGAGAACAAATTGCATTCAATAGAAGAGTTGAGTCCCATAAGACAAAATACCTTGGTCAAAGGCCAGGGTAAAGAGGTGTGTCTTCAGCATTTTGTGAAAGCTGTACAGTGAAGAGGCTGGTCACACCTCTGTGGGGAGAGAATTCCACAGTTTAGGGTTTGCCACAGAGCCAGAACCCTCTCCCGGACTGCCATTCCCTGCACTTCAGAACATATAGCTTATATGGATGCAGATATGCAGCCTAATTCACCCCCTGCGTAACTGTCCAAGGGCATGGTCTAAAGCTCTTGGATAGCTCGGCATGACTAGTGCTGGACTGGAGCCCTAAGCTTTGCACAGATGTATTTCATAAACCAAAGTTTGCAAAATTTGAGATCTAAGACATATGCACAACACATGCAAATGACCTATTTCCAGAAGCAAGCAAGCATATAAACTGTTACTGTGCTCCACACAAGCCCTTGTATGCGTTATGGAAAGTACTGTGCATATTAAAAGCTGCAGACTTTCTGTAATACCATGTTCACATGCAAACGTTTGCCTTTGGAGATAATCTACAATTCAAAGACGAAAAATGAGCACAAAAAATATTCACTTCCATGCTTCTGAATAGGACTTTTCTGACTGTAAAACTGGGGTTGGAAACCTGTGGTCTCCAGATGTAGTTGGACTCCAACTCCTATGAGCCCCAGTCAGCATAGCTAATGGTGAGGGATGGTGGGCGTTGGGACTCCAGCAACATATGGGAGCCCACGGATTGCCCATCCTTCCTGTAAAACAACTCAGGTAGTTGCCTTGGGGGGCAATATTGGGGGGGGCATAAGAATATAAGAAGAGCTTGCTGGATCACGACAGTGGCCCATCTAGTCAAGCACCCTATTTTCACAGTGAACAACCAGATGCCTATGGGACACCCACAAGCAAAACCTAGGGATCATTCACACTTCTGCTTATCCCACCATTTTCCCCCAGGGAAACCCACTCTTTAACACTGAATCGGAACAAACCTCAGATGGGTTTTCCCTGAATTGACATTTGCTCCAATTCAGCAGTGAAGAGAGGGTATTCCCAATAAACGGAGTGAGGCAAATAGAAAGCCGCTTGGACCTCTGCCTAGAAAGCATGGGACAAGTGGAAAGCCAATCAGATCCATGCCTTCTAGGCACAGGACAAGTGAATTTTGGACAACCCCCTAAAGCACAACAGCATGCTCCCCTCCAGTAGTTTCCAGCAACTGATATTTAAAAATATACTGCTTCTAACAGTGGAAGTAGAACATAACTATCAGGGTTAGCAATCATTGATGGCCTTATCATCCATGGATTTGGCCACTATGAAGCAATGTTTATCAGAAGGACATGTACCTTGAAATGTTCCAGATGGTGCCAAGATGCAACGCTCAGCAGCAAATGTTGTGCTTCCTCATCTGCTGTGGCGTTGCAAAAGGTTCTGGGGCACACCAAATGACCCATGTGGTATATCTGCTTGAGGTGACAAAAATTGTTGGGGTACCCCCATTTTTGAAACTGACAGTGAAAATGCTTTGGAAAGAAAAGTTCCATCTTCTCAAGATGTGGGACTATTTTTGAAGTCATTCAACAAACTGCAAATTCCAGCTGATCTAATTGGTTCCGAAAATGGTGAACAACCAAAGCAAAAACTTTGCACTACAGAGATTTCTGATAGATTTGTGTTTGAAAGGGCTCCATACCGTAATCAGGCTCAGAAAAGTTGCATAATTACCACATTTAATCATTTACAATTAATTATACATTGTATAGTGAATTAAAGAATGGTGGAAGGTGTTTTGTGGCTTCTATCATTATGCTCTGTCAGGGTCAGGGTGAGAACTGAGCTCATTTTTGGCATCCTTTCAAAAAGTCCTCCAAAATGGCAGTTTGCGTGTGCAGACTTTATCTCTACAAATGTATACAGTATAGAATTGTCTTCTTTAGGAAATTCACTTTACTTTTTACCACCCTGTTACTTTTTGATGTTAATTCTGTGCTTTTCTGAAGAGCAGTCCTATTCCCAGAGCAAACCATTTTCTGCACATGGCGTGAACTTTTCCGGCAATGTAAATCGCTTGTGACTTGCACTCAATTTAGTTTCCTGGCTGGATCTTGCTCAATATCTAAGGGAATTATAATTTTAGATGAGGATCGTTGGAGCTGTCTGTGCGTTTATATAGAAGGGTCCAAAATAAATTCTCAGGAATAGTAAATAAACAATGTCACAGAATCCCTGTTTTTCAATTGCCACTAATATAGACTCCATTTGGCAACTTGGATTGAAACAGGACTCCTCAGGTTGAGTTTCATTTATAAGCATTTTGTCTCTGTTGTATTCATACAAATCCATTGCCCTTCTATTTTTCTATGCCTTTTCCCATAACGATAAACAAATAATTAACAAATCTGTTTTATTAGCAGAAAAGAAGTAATCTGAGCTGATGATTTACTGGACATCCTTCCCATCTGGGGAGAGTCTAAATAAATGGATTATAAGCCATCCCATGTTGGGGAGGGAAATGTTCTCAATAATCACTGCAGTTGATGGGATTTTTTTCCACAAAACAATAATTTCATCCTGGTGGCCCAGTCCTCAAGAGTGCCATTTAGCTGGGATGTTGCTCTGCCATGCAAATTTGCTTCAGAAATGCCAGCATCACTGGCCATTACCCTCCACCCCAAACAAAAACAAAAAAACCTTACACAATGTTCTGGATTAGTGCTGTGCTCAACATTTCTCCTGCTTTTTTAAAAAAACACACCATTATCCATCAATTTATGAGAAAGGAACTTACATTTGAAGATGTAAATTTCTGCAAAAATCTTGCCCACGGGATGAAGGATTTCTGTAGTGCTCACCTTAGTTTCAAGATGGCTAAGGGGTGTTTATGAGTGCATTTCCTTTCATTCTGCATTCTGGAATTGGTGGGGAAGATCTGCCATAACCTCTACATTCAATGAAGAGAAAACTCATAAATACATGAATTTTAGCAAGGACTGGAAATAATACCAGCTAGCTTCCTCATGAGGTCAGCCTGGCAACAGCTCACTTGAAGAAACCAAAAGCTGATATTCCCTGGTTTGTCTGATAATGGCAGTGCTTTTTTTTCTAGGGGTACTTGAGGGTACACAGTGCCGGCATCTTTCTATCTAGAAGAAAAGAACTTGTTCAAAGTGCATCACTTACTATAACAACTTCATGGTGAGTACCGGCACCTTTTTGTCTAGAAGAAAAGCACTGGATAATGGGAAGCCACTGGAAAGACATCAGACTCTCTGCCCAGTAGATTTTGGAGTAGGATTACCATTGGCAACAAGGGGGGAAATGCCTCTGGCAATGGGCTAGAGAAAATGGGCCAAGGGGACTGACAGGGTACTGAAAGTGGAAGGGGAGGAGTTGTTTTCTGCAAGTGTTGCTGGGAAGGAGGAAGTGAGCAGAACTCCATGTGGGAACTGAAGGGCGGCAGCCATGCTGGCTGGCTGGAGCAGGCTGTTACAGAAAGACACAGGGGTGGCACTCAGGATGCCCCTGAATCCAATGCTACACTGCTGGGTAGAACATGCAACTCTTGAGATGCAAATGCTGTGAAGTCTCTCTCCATAAAAACTCAGGTTAAATATGTGTGAACAAAGCAATATTTCATAAAGAAGCTAGTGTCCATTGTGCCTCATTTTTTCCCCAAGGAAACACAAACACCGGTTAAGTACCAAGCTCCCTGGAATCTTGCTACTGCTCAGCAGAGATTGAGGGGTGGGTGGGCAGAAACACTATACTCTCTAAAGTGGTCTGCACTCTAAAGACTTCCTGTGTGCCTGTGTTGCCAGGAAAAAAAGTCATGGCATCTCCAGCTGGGCTTTCCTGTAAGCCCAGTAATGGAAACTGACCACTGTGTGTTCATTGTTTTTGTTTTTAGGTGGTATTTTTATTGACCATCTTTGCTAGGGATGATGGGAAACATATTTTAGCAACATCTGGAGGGCCAAAGGTTCTACATTCCTGAACCCTATCTTCCTATATACATAAAAATGTAAGGCTGTCATCACACAGCCCCCATTAGATTTGTAGCACCACATCACAATCCTGGATTTGCATGAAGAAAAACCCAAAAGGCCAAGAAAAATAAGCTTCATGGTTACATGGAGTGGGAAGGGTATCAATGTAGGGTTTGTAGAGGCGAGGGCTATCAATTGCTATTAGCCATTATGGCTATTCTCTGCTTCCACAGTTGGAGGCAGAAATGCTTCCAAAACTATAAGAGGGGAGAGTGCTTTTGTGCTTGAATCCCCTGCTTGCAGTTTCCCCATAGGCTTCTAGTTGGCAACTGTGAAACCAAGATGGTGGACCATGGGCCACTGGCTTGATCTCACAAGCCCTTCTTGTGTTTTTATGGTCTTAATGTTGGGGAAATGGCAGTGGGGTTGGCAAGCAAATGAGCTGGGACACCACCTAGTATATCTATTTAAAAAACCCAACTGTGGCAATTGGGTAATGAAGCCTCTCATGTACAAAGAATACTCTCCTGCATTGCATGAAGTGAATTCAAAACAGGGGGTGCAAACCAGATGTATTACTAAATGTATCCCTTGGGACTGTGTCAGGTTTTTGTTTTTTTTTTAAGTCTTTTGTTTGTTTTGTTAGCTGTTAAGTACTCCATGCTGAAACTTTTGCTGAAACTTTAGCAATGTGCCATTATTTATTTTGATATTCTTCTCACAAGCATTTCCTGGAAGTTTTGAGTGGATCTCTCTACAAAGAAATCAAGGCCCTTCTCCCTGTGCATGACTACTGCTAGTACAAATTTTTAAAAAAGCTATAAACTACAGGATTTTTCTTGACAGCTGAAATCTCCCATTTATAGAGATTAGAGGTCTAGGGAAAAAAGCTAAAGTAAACTGTAGCGTTCTGCTGTCTTAAAACACACAAAACACAAAATTTATGATGCTGTTCTGGAGACAATCCTAAACATACTCCACAAACTCTTTATAAAAGGAGTCATTTTCCCAAAGAAATAACTCTGTGTTCCAAAAGTTTGGTTCAGTACATGATGCCCATGTTCAAAGCTTAAATGAGTTAAAAGCATCACAGTTCTATGCTTACCATGCAATCCCCATTTTAAAAGAGACTATTATGTGGCTCTTGATGAATTACAAACAACTGGGCTGTTTTTAAAGGATGCTTTTTTCATGTGATGCTGTACTTTATGGTATAAATACCATCACAAGTCACATTCAGGCTTGTTGTAAGCAAATTCAGAAGGGGGGGGGGAGGAAACGAAGTTGCGTGAACATGCTCCAGATCTGATTATCTGTGTCTCACTGAATGTTTTACCATCACTGAAAATTGATTCATTAGGGATGTTGGTGGCTTTGACAATTCCCCCAAAGATGTGCTTTTTCTTTAACTTTTAACAAAAAGGAAGAAATGTTATGGCTTTGTCCTTAAATGTTAACCTACAAGAGGGGTGAAAGTGACATGAAACAGCCTAGAACGATATTCTGACATCGCACAGGCAGGTAGAAAGTTTTGGTTCTTTAACATCTCTTTTCATTTTAGTTGTTACACTCCAATGATGCTGTGGGGGGAGGGGGAATTTGTAGAAACCTCTTGAATTCAGCACGGCTGGATAAGAGTCACATCCATTACTCTGCCCACTTTTGCATCTGACCCCACACCTATCACTGGCACGGTGCCCCTGGAAAGTTTCCCACATCAGGATGTGGCCCTCCAGCTCAAAACAATTCTCCACACCTGGCTTAAGTGATTGATTTGTGGGCTGACATCATCCCCAAGCTTTCAAGTGACAGACACACCAATTCAGTACATTTGACACCCGCAAAACTTGCCTGATGTGATATGAGCCTCATGGAGAACAGTGGGAGGACCTCCAAGAGTTGGAACTGGATGCCCTGGGGGAGAGCCCTGGAAGATTGGGAGAGCCAAGAGCGGGACCCCAATACAGTGGTACCTCAGTTTGAAAACAGCCCTATTTAAGAACTATTCGGTTTACGAACTCCACAAAACTGGAACTTTACCTTGGTCTAAGAATATAATCCGAATGGTGGAAGGGCACTGGCGGCGGGAGGCCTCATTAGGGAAAGTGTGCCTCAATTTAAGAATGGTTTCAGTTTCAGAACAGACTTCCAGAACGGAATAAATTCATAAACTGAGGTACATGTCTGAGCCCAAGGAGGGGAACAGTTTAACTAGAGAGTAAGGTGCTAAATACAGAGAAGGTTTGACAGTGAAGCAGTGCCAGATTTACGTATAAGCTAAACAAACTATAGCTTAGGGCCCCACTTTCTTGGGGGGCCCCAAAAAATTTAAAGGGAAAAAAAACTTTGATAAAATACATATTTTGTTGTGTTCAAATGGCTTTAGATACCTATTAGGTCCATAAATTACCATATAGCATATAGGTAAAGGGACCCCTGACCATTAGGTCCAGTCGTGGCCGACTCTGGGGTTGCAGCGCTCATCTCGCTTTACTGGCCGAAGGAGCCAATGTACAGCTTCCGGGTCATGTGGCCAGCATGACTAAGCTACTTCTGGCAAACCAGAGCAGCACACAGAAGCGCCGTTTACCTTCCCACCGGAGCGGTACCTATTTATCTACTTACACTTTGACATGCTTTCAAACTGCTAGGTTGGCAAGAGCAGGGACTGAGCAACGGGAGCTCACCCCGTCACAGGGATTTGAACCGCCAACCTTCTGATCGGCAAGCCCTAGGCACCGTGGTTTAGATCACAGTGCCACCCGCATCCCATATAGCATATAGTCAACACAAAAAGCAGTAACAATTTGTTGTTGACAAAGGACAGCTGGACATATAAAGGGCTCTATTAGCTTCAGTAACTTAGGGCCTCATCAAACCTAAATCCAGCCCTGCAGTGAAGGGTTCTGCTCCTACGATATCAGATGCCTCTAGCCAGGCACCTACTAGAGTGGAGACACTACTGCTTCCCCTGGCATTGAGGAGCCTTCCCCTTTGGGGGAGGCAACAAAGTAAGTTGGATACTGAGTCACTGCCAACCCCACCTCCATCACCCAAGGCATGAAAATGCCAACACCAGTGCGAACAAACCTCAGAGATTCAACCCACTCCAAAGAGTGCCTGTTTGCTTGCCTAGTCTGGAGACTCTACCCACTTGCCATATTAAGAGCTGTCTCCTGCCCACTCTTCAAAAGGAAGCAGGGCAAGGGAGCATGTTGCTGTTGGATCAATGTCTTAGCTTGCACTTAGCCATGAAATTCACTTGCTGTCCCCACCTTTATGCTTCCAAACGATACTGCCCTGTTATTGTTAATATGATTTTGCAGCCCTGCAGCTAAGATGGGAAGTGACTAGTCCACAAGAATTTTTTTAATGACCTTCATTTGTGGAACAAAAATGGCCGTAGGAGCAGGGAAAGAAACTTTATGGCTAGCTGGAGAGGTAGTAGCCAAAGGTAAGAAGCCCATTGCTGTTGAGATTAAGGACACAAGTTACTCTTATTTCCTCTCTTTTTTCCTATTGCTTGTTATTGTTTGTGACTGGAAGATGGCTCAGGCCTGACCAACCTGTATATATGTTCTTGATAAATTAATGTACTCTTTTAATGAATTGCCTTGATCTGACCTGCCACAAAGAGGCACTTCTATATGCCTTTATGAAGATGTGCTGTATTGCTTTGGTGATTCCCTAGCCACTTCCCTGTATCTATTTTCAAAACACAAGGAGAAAGTAACATCAGCAGCTGCTTTTAAAAAGGTCCCAAAATTCTGCGAAGCTTTCCGGCAAATGTAGGCTTGGAAAACACTGCCATCTGGTGGTATTTTGTTTTTTTTCCAGAGAAGACAGTAAAGGTCACGATAAGTGAAATGACATTGTACACCCAAGGAATTAACTTTCACCGTTCAGAAGAGTGAACACCTTAACACAGAAGGAAATTGACTCTGGACAGATTTAGAGGCATGAGAGAGGGCGCATGAAGTGTCCACTTTCACTACTGATAGTCAAATAGTAGATTTGCCATAGCAGATAATATTTGAATGTTGCATTTCAGAATCACATCAATATGATGTGTCATTGTGGCTGTCCAGTTCCACAGTTTCTGCTATGCATATGTATAGCAGAATGTTACAATACAGTAAGTGCTGATTCACTGCAGTATATTAGCAAGAATGTTAAACCAAAATTTCAGTCATTCATAAGGGCTTTTCTCCGGAAGTTAGGTCCATTGAAAATAACTAAGGTTACTTCCAACTAAAGCCAGTTAGCACTGGAGGGGAAAGATGCTACATATAAACAGTGTTGTGTGGTCAAATTAAACTATGTTTCTGCAAACAGAGCATATCCAGTTCATCAGTTTTGCCAAAATAACTGGGTCATGGAGTTAAATTATATTCATCTGTTTCTTACTGCCTCCAAATGTTTCCCAAATAAAAAAAAGAAAAGAGTGTTTCTCATTATTGCGACGGAGCAGAGACTTAGAATATATTGTTAAATCATTATTTCTATGAAATAGTAACCAGAAATTTCAGCAAGTGAATTGCCATTTCGGTGTTGACAGTAATTTTAAATTGGCAGGGTGGTACCTCCCTGATTACATCTGGTACCTTGTGAGTTGATCATCAGGTTCCATAACAACTGTTACAGAGACAATGGCCCATTCAAATTAATGGGTATAGGCACTCAAGAATTTAACACTCCAATCCTATTGAATTTTAGGCAACAAATGTTTACTTAAGAAACAAGAGTTTCTCTGTGTTTGATATTTGGCTGGAATTTAGTTCCATCTGGGATTTAGTCCCGTCAAAACTAATTTCTTAATGTCTTTAGATGAGGTTAGGAGGGTTCAAAAAGTTCCGAGGAAAGGCATGATGCCAATAAATTTGGCATTTGATAGAAAGAGGAAAATGCTAGATTATTGGTGAGTTCCTTTAGAACAGTTTGGAGATGTGATTGGTGAAGGGACTGCTCATGGAAAACTAAGTCCTGCCCTTTTGCAGGCGTTGAAGAGTATCAATAATATTTGTTATTGTTTTGGCCCATTTTCATATACAGTGGTACCTCTGGTTAAGTACTTAATTCGTTCTTGAGGTCCGTTCTTAACCTGAAACTGTTCTTAACCTGAAGCACCACTTTAGCTAATGGGGCCTCCTGCTGCCGCCGCACCGCCGGAGCACGATTTCTGTTCTCATCCTGAAGCAAAGTTCTTAACCCGAGGTAATATTTCTGGGTTAGCGGAGTCCGTAACCTGAAGCGTATGTAACCTGAAGGGTATGTAACCCGGGGTACCACTGTATGACTATTAGAAATGCTTTCCAGTTATTGGTACAATATGAAACAATAGGCATTGTTGTGCCTTGAACCACTGTCCACAACACAAAACTTCATTTGAGACTTCATTTGAAACTTTGGTCATTTGGTAAGGAAGATGGTGGAGATGGATTCTTCATAGAATTGTAGAGTTGGAAAGGGCCATGAGGGGTATCTGGTCCAGTTCCTTACAATGCAGGAATCCTCTGCCCAATGAGGGGCTCAAACCCACAACCCTCAAATTAAGAGTCTTGTGCTCTACTGACTGAGCTATCATCTAGATAAGTATGTAACCTAACATGTGGTGCCTATGTGCCCCTCCACACTGAGATTACATTGGAAAGAAGCCTCCCATTGTAACCAATAGAAGGCTTTTCTCAAGCCTAATTGCAGGACAGTGGTGGGTTGGGGGACTCACAGATGAGATTGATTAACTCTCCCCTCTGCAGCTGTGACTGCCACGCCCACTGCCAAAAATAATCCTCCGGTCGCTGCATTAGGCTTCCCAAAAGCCTTTAACTGTAGCCAAAAGAAGGCTACCTCATGCCTAATTGCAATGGGGAAGAGGCTATTTTGGAGGTACTAATGGCTGCAGTGCTTGTGCAGTACCCATGACAGTTTCTCCAGATTGTAAATGGGCTCCAAAAAGGTTGGCAACTCTTGCATTATATGCTGACTTGGCTGAAAACCAGTATGGTCTTATGTGTCAGCTCGTGTATCCATGGCCAACACTGGCAGTTTCCCACAGCTGTTGCATGATAATGATGATGATGATGATGATGATGATGTCAGGTCCCAGAGAAGGTTCCAACAATTTAAAATACTGTATTAAATGTTTAAAAGTTTGCAATGAATACAATCACCAAAAAATAGGGAAGGTCCTAGAACTACACAAGTAAACCTCAAGCACTCACAGAACAGGCTGCCCCGTTGGAAAGGCTGGGGTGCTCTCTCCTAATAAGTAAACCTGATCAGAAGCCCTGGTATATAGAGGGCCAAGAAATACAGGGCCTTGAACAGCTCTAAGTGAGCCCTGCTGGCTGAAACGCTATCCTACTAAGGTAGATGTAGAAAGGTGTCACAGCAGTGAGATGAAGTCAGTTGGAGCCTTATGCGGACCGACAAAACCTGTGGCATGGTTGCCTCTGCCCTTCTAGAGGAACCACATGGGTTGTTAAAGGATGTATAGTAGTAGAATTTGTGCTTCAGTATTGTACGTGTGTGTGTGTTTGTGTGTGCCATATTGCTTTAGAACTGTGTATTAATAAAGCATTAAAAATATGTCCTGAGTCTTTCTTGGGTCAAAAATAAGAGGGCTTCATGCTCTTGGGCTGCCTAAAAAGAAGACGACACTGGGCTGGGTAACATACACTGCAAGATCCCAGGATCATGAGCCATGACACTGCTCATCGATAGAAACAGAACACTATACCCAGCCTATCTCAAGTCTTTGCTTTCTGCTGCTTCAGTTTCTGTGTGCCTGCAGTACAAGAAGACAAACTGGTCTGCCAGCAAGGTCTCTTTCAGAACCCCCAAAGGATGTCACTTGACAGTGACAATCCAGCCAAACCACAACCCGCCCACCTAGAATGGAATAGGATATGTGACCAGCTAGCCCAAAATGAAATAAACAGCTGTCAGGAGTGGGATTTTTAAAATAGCTAAATCCTATCTCCTTTTCTGATTCTAATCATTAGTGAATTAAATTGGAAGATGTAGGGATGGGATCCAAAGTTTTCTCTGTAAACTTAGTCAGACATTGCCATTTATGCACTGCGACTTCTCAGATTTCCCCTTCCAATTGCATCTCCCTTGGCAGCTCTTTGTCAGCCATGTGCTTATGTCCTGCTTGCAGGTTTACCAAAGGCATCTGGTTGGCCATTATGAGACTAGCATGCTGGATTACATGGGCCATTGGCATGATCAGCAGGTTTGTCTAGGATGAGGAGCTTCAAAAAGCAGAGCATATGTGGGAAAGTCAAGTTTGATGAGTTGAAGAAACCACTGACTAACAGTTGTGTGTGTGAAACCTAAGTTCACCTATGAAACCTGTAGGTGGCTTTGGGAAAGTTGCAATCTCTCCACCTAAGCTGTCTCATAAGGTTGTTATGAGACTACTGTTATATCTGGGAATAATTCCCATATCGAAATTGGTGATATTTACTTCTGGAGGTAATATAAGCTCTTGGAAGGAGGGTGGGTGCCTAATAAAACAAATATATGGTGTCATGCCTTAACAATGCCCTTTGTTAGAGCAAAGATTAGTGCAACTGAACATGCAGTACTGAACAAAAAGGCTTGGTGTAAAAATGCTGAGAAAACTTTCCCTTGGTTTTCGCACATACAGTCTGACAATGCAATGTTTGTGATCTGAAAACGAACTCTTTTCTAAATCAAATTTGCTGCAGGAGGACGGGGATTTGCATTTCCCTGTATCATATGGCACAGTATGCTTTCCTTGAGTCATCTGGGTTTGTTTTACTCAAAACAAATCATTTGTCCTACAGCCACCTCTGACACAGTGCATCTTGGTTCAACCTGCTTTATTTATGTAGCCTAAGGGTTACATACATATGTGTGAACACTTCCCACTCCAGGGGAAAAGGTTGGGTAATACAAGTGGCTTCTTCTGATATTTGGAAGACCTGTTCCACAGAACAGAAGATCCTGTCCCAGGGTTGAATTCAACTGAGTCCTACTCAAAGAAGACCCACTGAAATTAATCAGCCGAAGTTAGCTGTTTCCATTAACTTCAGTGGATCTACTCTGAGTAGGATTAGCAAGGGATATCAGACCCCAGTGCCAGATAGCCTTCACACCCTTTCCAGATCTAAAATATAATTACCCCACACTAAACCAATTTTAATCAGAAAGCGAAATACAGTTCATTGGACACAAATCTATTTACAAATGTGTGTGTGTGTCTTTTCTGAAGAAATTATATTTGTGGAGAGGACATTTTCTGAGGCACATTATGGGCTACATTCATACACAGGCACAAAAAATATGCTTACATAGAAAAGCAACACACCTATTGATTTACACTCACAATATCCAATGCATGATGCACAGTGCTTCAGAATAGACTGATGATGCATGACACTCCTGTGCAAAGAATAATCAAGGCACAAATTCCATCAAGGTGTCTCCTCCTAATGGACAATCCACAGAGGTCCAGTGCCTAACTGTTATTTGTGCCTTGAAACCCGTCTGCTATGTTCCTAATAACAATCTACTTTTCATGTGCTTTCCTAATGTGATTTAAATGTGTGCTGCTCTGACAAAGTACATTCAACTAACTGGTGTTTTAGGAAAATGTGTTTTAATCCAGCCATGGTGCAACATATAATTGATGTAAAGCTCCCAATTTTTAGAAGGGCCAAATTTACATAATATATAAGTGGTGGATTAGCAGAGGGCTGATCACACTGAATGATGAGAAATGTTGAATTGCCAAAGACCACATAAAGTAAAATATTAAGGAATGGCTTTTGAGAGAGAGAGAGAGAGAGAGAGATGGGAGAGGGGGGGTTGTATATTCTTTCCAACTGCATATTGCCATATGAGCCACAATTTGAAAAGGAAGTTATATCAGCTAGAATCTTGAGTACTGGAAGCAGAAAGAAGCCTGGAGATTATCCCATTATATTTTACCCCCCTGCAGCTCCAAATGCCCTCCTGAACAGCATGAGTTGAGAGGATGAGAAGTTGACCCAAATCATGTGGAAGTTAACCCAAGTCATTACATGAGCAGAGCACCATTTGTGCAATGTGTATGGTCCTTTCCCCTCCCACAACTTTGGGTAATCCAACCTTCTTCTGGCACTATGCCCCATCCTGTGCTGCTCAGAAGGGGCCCTCAACCATCCAGAGAGATTTTTTTTAGCAGTAGAAAGGGAAATCCCATTCCATAGTTTTCTGCTCCCAGTACTCCAGATCCAAGCTATTCTTTCATTTTTCTTCAAGATTTCATTTCTATAAGTACCTGTGCGACAGCAGAAATCTACTCATATGGGGTAGCCAATATGGTGCCCGCTGATGTGGCTGGACTACAACTCTCATCATCCCTTACTAATGGCCATGAGAGTTGGCTGATGAGGATTGTAGTCCGACCACACCTGGAGGGTGCCATGTTGGCAACCCCTGTACTAATATATAACAATATTGTGGCCCATTACATCCTTGGTGTAATTGGTGGTCCTTTCACAGTTTGGCAAGAAACATCTACAGATAACTTTGCCTTGCTCTAATGGATGACAGCACATTGGGAAACCTCCTCCGGAGACACACCAAAGCAAAATACCCAATTCCAGCTAAGAAGCCAACCAAAAGAGTGGTGCCAAAAATCCTTGGTGCCCTCTTCTTGGCCACTCGAAATGCAGTTGGAAGAACTGCAGAGATTAATATGTTGTTGACATGTCCTAAAACCTTGTGGAATGCTTTTCTCTTCAAGACACGGTCATAATAGGCTTCCAAGTTAGGCCGCTTTCCGTTCCCCCAGTTTCTCCTTGCCAGTCCAATGAACTTCAGTCGATGCAATGTAACAGCAAGGGATACATCGGCCAAGCTGAAAAACTGACCGCAGAGCCAAGGCTGGTGTCCATTTTCTAATCAGAATGAAGGTTAAAAAAAAAGTTAGGTGTTAATAAAAAGTAATAAGATGAGAAGGACCTTGGTCTTATGTTTCTGTCACTGTTTTCTCTATTATGCTCAAATAGCCACCAGCCCCAGATTGTTCCTGGAAAAGGCATTAAATTGTTTGTTTATTTGCATTTCTAAATCTTCAATCTTAAAGCAACAAAAGTGCTTGAACAAGAAAACACTGGGAACCTTTGACTTAACCAATTGCAGTGCTTGGAAGGAACTAGTTTCTTTTTAAAATGAACTTTCCATGTGCTGATCAAATGTCTGATGTGCAGTGCCAATATATCGAACAACATGCAATGCTTTAACTGAGACAGCTACATACTGACCAAGAACTAAATATGAAATTTTCCTACCTGGAGTCTCTTCATTCCTTCTTTGCAGCTCAGTCTCAACTTGATCCAAAACTTTTTCCAGCTCATCCAATATTTTCTGTAAATACTTTATGTTATCATGATCCATCAGTTTAGACTAAGGAAAATAAATAGATTATATATTTAATCTGCAGTCCTATTTCCTGGGAGTAAGCCCCATTGAACATATTGAGTTTTACTTCCGAGGAAGCATGCATAGTATAGTGTCATAAGCCAGGCATCTATGCATCCAGTAGTGATCAGTGGAGTGTCGTAGCTAGAATAGCACTGCTCACCTGACTTTCAAACACAGAGTGTTGTTGCTGGTTCCTGAGAGGTGGAGGGGCAAGATATGGGGAGTGCAGTGTGGGTGCAGCAACAAGAGAGTTCGTTTGGCATGATCACCAGGCAACACTCTGCTGAACTCTCCAGGCCCTGCCCCTCTCAGGAACCAGCAGCAATGCTCAGTACAGTGGTACCTCGCAAGACGAATGCCTCTCAAGACGAAAAACGCGCAAGACGAAAGAGTTTTCCGTTTTTTGAGTCGTTCCACAAGACGAATTTCCCTATGGGCTTGCTTCACAAGATGAAACGTCTTGCGAGTTCTTGCAAGTTCTTGCGAGTTTGTTTCCTTTTTCTTAAAGCCGCTAAGCCGTTAATAGCCGCTAAGCTGCTAAGCCGTTAATAGCCGCTAAGCCGCTAATAGCCGCTAATAGCCGTGCTTCGCAAGACAAAAAAACCGCAAGACAAAGAGACTCGCAGAACGGATTAATTTCGTCTTGCGAGGCACCACTGTATTTGGAAAGAAAGTGAGCAAAACTGGAACCCACTACTGGTTGCATAACAACACCAATACAAGCATAGAACAAACAAGCAACAGTAATAGCAAGGAGTGTGGCCACAAAAGCAGAGCTATTACAAAACATTCCCCTTAACCTTGACTTCTTCTGAAGATACATACATGCAATGACAAGAAATATATCACATTAATATCACATCCAAAAGGAACAGTAGCATTCTAAGTTGGGTTTTTGACTGTCAGATATTGTCCATTCTTACTTTAAGACGTTTCTGCTTCGCTATATAGGCATCTTGAAGATCTGGGTTTTCTTCTGCAAGTTTCTTTAATTCAGACTCAGTATTGCCTATTTGGCCTGAAGAAACAATGAACTCATTAAAAGCTAATAAACCACGTCCATCAAAATACTTCAGTACAGCTATATATTAGAACATATCAGTTAGAAACTCTTTGATTTAAGAACTTGCCAAATGTGCGTTGTCTGCCTGCTCCAATATCTGACATACTTTAAGTATAAACACCTCTCTATCACTGATGCAGATTTAACCCCTAAATACACTATAATTAATTTGATGGAAAACAGTATTTTTTAAAAAAAAATGGTTTTGTTATTGTCAACGGAAATAGTTTTATGATAAACACACAAAAATAGAGTTAAAGCATTCTATCTAACACAGCACAAGCAGAGTTCTCATCAGACAATGGTACATACTACGAATTCTAGTTGTGGCGTAAGCTGGGATCATAGAATCTACTGCTAATTCAGGATGTAGGATGCATCCGTGTGTATAAGCATCCATTGGCAAGGAATCCAGGAGCTCTCTGTAGTGCTGAACCCTGGGATAGTACATGCTCCCTTCTTCTGGAATCAGCCTTGGGATGTTTTCTGGGGTGAAAAATTAGATAGATTAGATAGATAGATAGATAGATAGATAGATAGATAGATAGATAGATAGATATGATAGAGATAGAGATGATAGAGATAGAGATGATAGAGATAGAGATAGAGATAGAGATAGAGATGATAGAGATAGAGATGATAGAGATAGAGATAGAGATAGAGATAGAGATAGATGATGATAGATAGATAGATAGATAGATAGATAGATAGATAGATAGATAGATAGATACAGATAGATAGAGATAGATAGATAGATAGATAGATAGATAGATAGATAGATAGATAGATAGATATAGATATTGATGATAGATAGATAGATAGATATAGATGATAGAGATAGATAGATAGATAGATAGATAGATAGATAGATAGATAGATAGATGATAGATAGATAGATATACAAAGATGATGGTGAGAATAAAATTGAAGGATCAAAGTTTAAAGTCTTAGTCACTGCAATACTGTGATTGGAGAAGGCTCAATTGCAAACCTTAATGCTTTCAGGCAATAGTAGGAGAGCACTATTACCTCATTCAGTGGTACTGCACAAGCTTTCTTTGCAGGGGATCCCAGGTTCAATCCCTGTTGCTTCTAGTTAAAAGGATCAGGAAACAGCTGATAGGGAAATCTCCTGCCAAAGTCCCTAGAGAGCTACTAGTCACAGTAGACAATAATGGGCAAATGAACTATGAGAGAGATGGGAGTAATAAAATCATAACCCATGTCAAAGAGTGGCTATAATTTTTATCCCAAACCCATCCCACAAAGTTTCCTAACCCCATTTTTCAGTGTGCCACAAGGACTAAACTGCACATTATGTGACCCTCCTGGAAGCATTTGGGCATCTGTAGACAATCGGTAACATTTAGGCAATCGTTTGGGCACCTGTAAACAAATCCTCATGCAGCAAGGTGTAATTCACACCCAACATTTACATTACGAAAAATCACCAAAGTACTCTTCTTACCATTCACAAAAGTTTCTTCAAGATAGTCAACAATCTGAGTTGCATCACAAATTATGTTTTCTCTGTGGACAAGTACAGGGACTTCTCCAGATGCATTTAAACGCATAAACCAAGGCTCGTTGTGTTCACTCAGTGGGAGGCTTACATCATGCTCTTCACATTTCAGTCCCTTTTCAGCAATCACCAAACGCACCTGAAAAATATATGTGAACATTCTTGTTGACGATTTACAGCTGTCCTATTAAAAATACGCATTTCCTATTAATAGAGTTTGGAAATACAGATGAAGAATCTGAAACTAACAGCATTATTAAAACATTATACATATAACATTAATTAATTAATTTGTTGCTGTTGCTGCTGCTGCTGCTGCTGTTTTGAAAATGAGTAACATACTATTTAATTTGGTTCAGCATTGCAGGTGGCTTCTGGTAGGGACATGCTCACAACATGATACCCATTAATTTCCTAAGTGCACTCTGTGGTCTCTGTAAAGAAAACCATGTATGAAGAAGCAAGCAAATATTGTTTCTCCCTTTTGCTGATCAATTTATTTATTCTTGGAAACAGCTAACTGTTTTAAATTGAATAAAATTCTATGACAGGTAGTCAGTGTGGTCCATTCTAGATGTTGTTGGACTACAGCTCCCATCATCCCTGACCCTTGGCCATGCTGGCTTGAGCTGGTGGGAACTGAAGTCTAATAACATCTGAAGGGCAACACATTGGCTATCCCTAGACTATGACAATTGTAAGGGCTCTGAGGCCTGTTTAAGAAGCACACTGGCCTCACCTTTCCCTACTCTCCCTTCTCCCTGCTTTCTTCTCCAAATGCATTCTCACAGCTGCATTTAGATAAACAGAGTGTCCATCCATACCCAGCAACCACCTTTTAGGTGGGCAAAACATACAGAGGGAGCTGTCCGGGTTCTGAAATCTGACATTCTTAGAAACAGCCACACTAGCTACTCACCTTTTGGGAACTGAAGGACTGAGTCCAATGATAGAGGATCAGTTTGTCATCTGTCTTCAAATATACTTCAGCTGGAGGCATTTCCCCTGCAGCCTGGTCCTCCTTCTCTTCTGCCATTTCACCTTTTCTCTCGGCTCAACTCACCACTCCGAGATTCTACCTATGAGATTTTGTTCTCTCGTCGTTACTGAGTCTGCTCCATGGACTGAGCATGCTCACTGCTGACAGATGAAGCTGCTGTTCTGACGATGCCCTTAGACTCCCTTGGAACCTGAAATGGGAGAAGTGTTGAAATTGCCATCAGTTTGAACCTAGGGAGATTTAAAAGAGGCACAGAGGGAGAACAACAACAAAAGAACCTATATAAATGCAGAACACAAAGAATTGGAAGAGGGTTCTCTTGTATCCTATTTTCTAATTTGCAAAAAATAAAAAATAAAAATGAAGGCAAGACATTGTGATTCCAGTCAAGAATTTAAATTTGAAGCAGCAAAAACCTGATTGCCAGACAGCCCTCCAAGAATTATTTTATCTGATTTTCACATGTTGAGAAAGGAGGTAAGTTCCCCAAAGAGAAGATTTTTAAAGAGAGCACAGGAAGCTACACTAATCCCTTGCAAGCTCAGCCTTCCATTCCTCTGCTTCTACAATTTGATTAAACTCTTTCCTTGAATTTTAATGGTTCCTCATTACAGTCCATGTTGATTAATTTACCTTGCTTTTGTCAAAGAAGGTTGCATATAATTTTTTTTTCATATTTCAGCATTGTTGCTGTTGTTTAGTCATTTAGTCGTGTCCGACTCTTCATGACCCCATGGACCAGAGCACGCCAGGCACTCCTGTCTTCCACTGCCTCCCGCAGTTTGTAGCTTCGAGAATACTGTCCAACCATCTCACCCTCTGTCGTCCCCTTCTCCTTGTGCCCTCAATCTTTCCCAACATCAAGGTCTTTTCCAGGGAGTCTTCTCTTCTCATGAGGTGGCCAAAGTATTGGAGCCTCAACTTCACAATCTGTCCTTCCAGTGAGAACTCAGGGCTGATTTCCTTAAGAATGGATACGTTTGATCTTCCTGCAGTCCATGGGACTCTCAAGAGTCTCCTCCAGCACCATAATTCAAAAGCATCAATCCTTCAGCGATCAGCCTTCTTTATGGTCCAGCTCTCACTTCCATACATCACTACTGGGAAAACCATGGCTTTAACTATACGGACCTTTGTTGGCAAGGTGATGTCTCTGCTTTTTAAGATGCTGTCTAGGTTTGCCATTGCCTTTCTCCCAAGGAGCAGGCATCTTTTAATTTCATGACTGCTGTCACCATCTGCAGTGATCATGGAGCCCAAAAAAGTAAAATCTCTCACTGCCTCTATTTCTTCCCCTTCTATTTGCCAGGAGGTGATGGGACCAGTGGCCATGATCTTCATTTTTTTGATGTTGAGCTTCAGACCATATTTTATTTCAGCATTAGCATGCATTTAATGATGTCAAATAAAATTTGTACTGCTGACAGCAGGGTGGAAATTACAAACAAAAATAAATATGTTTTAAAACCTAGGGAGCAGAATTGTTTGTGTGCATGAATCAGATGTTTTATTTTCTGTAGGCTACCATAGTCAGCCTATAAAGAAAGGTGGGGAGCCCTTCAAGAATATTAAAAAAAGGAAAGAGCAATGTTAAGTAATGTTAAATAGACTATATGCAAACACAATAGGGGATGTATTGTGAGACACTGTCTACATCTGGCTACTACCGATGTTCTGAATAAGGGCAACATTCAGAAAGTGAAAAATGGTGATGCAAAATCTATCAACACAAGACCAAAATTTGATGATGGAACTCTAGATTAGCCAACTTCCTTAATAAGAGTGTCAAACTGCAATCCTGTACTGAATTAACTTGGGAGTAAGTCCTATTGAAGTCAATGAAGCTTTCTTCTGAGTAGATATGAATAGGATTGCATTGTCAGAAACATTATTTATATTTGTTTATATTATTTATATTTATATTTATATTTATATTTATATTATTTATATTTATATTTATATTATTTATATGCAAGGGTATTATTAATCAGACACATTAAATCTAGATGAATAAATTATAGAAACGTAGCCAGAAAAAGGAAGAGTTCTACAACAATTTAAAACAGGGATTGGGAACCCTTGGCCCTCCACATGTTGCTGTACTACAAGTCCCATCATTCTTGACCACTGGCCATGCTAGCTGGAGCTGATGTCCAACAACCCCTGGAGAGACATAGGTTCTCCATCCCTGCCTTAAAGACAAATACATATACTGTGGTACTAACTTACTTTGATAAGAAACAGCTTCTGATGAAGTACACTCTTGCCTATTATCAAGATTCCTCAAGATTTCTTGCTGTTTCTAGGAATCACACAGCCTGTAGGAGTGATGAACATGCATCCAGTAAACAACATGTCCCTGAATGACCACAAGAGGTCTCCATATTTCGAGAAATGGTTGGGGAAATGGAAGGGATTTGGGAGTTTTTTATCTGTGTGAAGTTCAAAATGAATGAGTTTTAATTTTTGTTAACCAATTATATGCTTTTTGAATCCATATATCTTTGTATCTACCTCTAACTCAGGGTGGTTTACAACAATGTAAAATCATAATACAATAATAGATATATTAAAATGCAAGGCATACACACAAAGAGGAAAGTTTTACTTGAAACCCCCAATGTGCATATAAACTATATTATGTGACATAATTATAAATCATGTGTATATGTGTAAAGCAACAACAACAACAAAACCCTGCAACTCCAAACACATCTCTCTTCTACATGACATTGACCAATGTAGAATCTGCAATCTGCTTGGCTCTTTTCCCATGTTTCCCTTGGGAATTTTCCTGGGGAAGAAACCCCAGCCATTTTGGAAGTTGCTTCCTGTATTCCCAGTTGTACATAATTCTGTACAAAAACAAATGTCTAGAGTAATGAACAGACCGAAGTTCTGGAGCAAATTGAAGGCACCTGCGATAATTATTTCTCTTTAAGGACATAGGGGCACTGCTTTCTCCCTCAGTACCTCATTCGTTGGCAATGAAGGTGGCAACCATTTCAATTTAATACCAGAAGTGCCGTACAAATTGGACTGTCATATTGTGTGCTATCATATTGCACTAGGAGCTTAAGAAGTCACAATTCAGATAAGTTCTTTTAAAAGAAAAAAGACTACTTTTACTACTATTCACTGCTCCACTCAAATCATAAATGTGAAAATGTGATCTGGAAGCAGGGGAATACAAGGATGGACATGGAGAAACAACAGCAGGGCTCACAAATACACTACAAAAGCCATTTAGCTGCTATTATGAAACTTTTGTGTGTGTGTTTTTAAAAAAATAATATTTATTACTTTTCCAACAATTTAAACACTATAAAAAACAAGAACAATACAATACAATACAATACACAAACACTACATAACACTAACACATTAAACTAACAACACAAAACAAGAACAATTTAAAGCACATCAAATAATTTCAATATCTTATTTCCACGACCTCCTCACACCTCCCTTTTTGTATTCCACTTCTTTTAATTGTTTCAGCAATTCCTTTCCATCTTCCTCTGTTTTCTATCCTGTAATTATCTTAGCACATTCTAACCTTATATTCCCTTTAATACTCTATTAATCTGTTTATCCTTAATTCCTTATAACATTTCTACTAAAGCCGTATAACTTCATTCCAACATTTTTCTAACATTCATCTTTAATACTCTATTAATATATTTATACTTAAATCCTTATAACATTTCTACTAAAGCCATATAACTTCATTCCAACATTTTTCTAACACTCATTAAATTTACAGTATTTCCATAAATAATCTTTAAACTTTTTCCAGTCTTCTTCCGCCGACTCTTCTCCCTGGTCTCGGATTCTGCCAGTCATTTCCACCAGTTCCGTATAGTCCGTATAGTCCATCAACTTCATCCTGGTAATCTTCTATCCGATGCTCTTGGCTCTTTTCCAAGTCCCTTCTGCAGATCTTCTTCATATTTATACAAAAACTTTACTTTATCGTCTACTGATCTTATTTTTATTTTCCTTCCTTTGAAACTGAAGGATAGACCTTGGGGAAACTCCCACCTAAAGATGATTTTGTTCCTTCTCAGCAGGGCAACAATATCTCTGTAGTTAGGCCTAAAATCCAAAAGATATTCCGGGATGTCTTTAAAAATGTCCACTCTTGACTGTTGTACTTCTAGGTCCTTCTGGTAATGCCAACCCAAGATTCTATCTCTCTCTTCTTTAATTCGAAGGGTGATCAAGCAGTCTCTTAATCTATTCTTCTCTTTTTTCCCTCCTCTTCCAAGTCTGAAGGCCCTCACAATTCTAAACTCTTCTTGGCCCAAGTCCAAGTCCCAAAAGTCAGCAGATTCCTGTATGAGAAAATCTGTCAAGCTTTCCTTCTCCAATTCAGGTAGGGCTCTGATCCTCAAATTCATCTGTTTTTCTTTGAGTTCAATCATAACAGGCGTCAACTTATGTTCATCAAGTTGCCTCTGTAGGGCTGGGACTCTCTCTCTCTCAAGTTGTGTTACTTTACATTCAGCAGCAACGGCTTTCTCCCTGGCTTCCTCCGCAGTCTGCCATATCAAAGTAGATTCCTGTATCAATTTCTGGATAGTTTCTGTATTGGTATTCACCTTTTGTCCCAAATTATTTATACTTTCTGTATTTAAGTCAATTTTAGTAGTTGCAGCATCCACTTTCATGTTTATCGCGTCTGTTTTCTTGTTAAGCTGTTCCAGTGAATCATTTATCTTAATTAATGCAGCCGCTAAGGCTTTTTCTGTCGACATTCCTCTTGATTTTGAGTGTACTGATGCAAAAGCAGCAGCAGAAGAGGCAGAGGGGCCTGATGTTGAGCCTCTCCTGGATTGCTGCCAAGTCCTCCCAGACCTTAATGTTTTTTCAGCAATTGACTGGTCTGTTTTTTCCTTTCAATTTGCCATAACACTTAAAAAATTCAAGGTCAGTCCCAGAGTCTCACAGTTCTTTATCTTGCAGCTGGAAATTCCCCTAGCCCAGCTCTTGTAAAGCAACCAGTTTCAAAGGCTTCCACTAGGGGGAAACAGTTTCTATTTATATTAATCCGTAATGTCCTCTTTTAAACACAGTTTCCAACAATCCAAAGTTAGTTTCAATTTTCAGTTACTTTTACTCCTTTTTAAAAACAGCCGGAGACAATAGAAATAATGTATTTCTCTTATTTAGCTAGCTGTCAATGAACGTTCTAAACACTGTCAATAAGCATTCCAAAAGACGTCAGTCCTGCTAGCAGCCCGTTTCCAGAGTCAGAGCGGCAGTATTTTAGCCCTCTTCACTCTCTCCTGCAGGCCTACTCAATCCACAACTTTCCCCCCTCTTCTCCTGCCTCCAAGGGGGGGTTTAATGTTCTTTACCAGTGGAAATTTAGTCCTTTACAGAAGGCTTTCCAAGACTTCAGCTTGCAGCCTCATTGCTTCAGTCTATTTACAAAAGGGGAAGACGGACTTCCTGTATTGAACCGCCCCGTTATGATGCCAAATCAAACTTTTAAAAAATCCAATTCTCCCGCTTCAGCTCTACTCACAGGTAATTACTTTAAGATCAAATTGTCCACAGGAAAAAGTCAGCGCTCTCCAGCAACAGCTATGTGGCTTCGCTCCGTGGAAGAAGCAGACGATTCGAAGCACCGCGCCGCTCACCCCACGTCACTCCGGACCCCCAAAACCGGGTTTCCCCACGAGTAGGGGAGGCGCAAAAGGTGCCCGCCGAATCCCACGCTCACAGGCTTCTCCCGCCTGTGATTTTTTACGGGTCTCCGCCTTCACCATGGCGGCCAGACCCAGATTCCCATGGGGCAAATTCCTCCCGATCAGAGGAATTCCGCCATTACCGGAGGTACCAACCCGGAAGTCTATTATGAAACTTTTGTATCCCTCGTGATGCATAACATGACTTAAGTAGCATAATACCGTACTCCAGTTTCCTAGTTGTCCGGATTCAAAGTTAAGACTCTACCCTTCAAGTCCTAAATATACTTAGCAGTGAGATCCACTGGGTCCCATAGGACTTTCTCGTGTGTTGTTGCTTTTAAGAGAGGGGCCAGGCAATTGCTTGGGATTTTTCCAAGCTCTCTTACAGACTTGCTTTGTAATCTCGGCAAGTCACATAAGGTCCTGTTATATCTGCAATGTGAGAGTGGTACGTAAAACTGGACATCTTACCTACAGATCTGCTGCCTGTGTGAAATGAGCCTCAGATCTGATTACTAAGTACAAAATATGGGGATTGCTACATTTTGTTTTAATAAAGAGAGTTTATCTCAAAGACTACAATTGAAAAAAGATTTATAATGAAATTACATTAATGATAAATGCATTCTGCTGTTCTTACCTTACTTTATCCTAGCCTTCTTTTTTTTAATTAAAAAAAAACCATCCCAAACAACTAATGTACTCACTATGGCAAAGCTTCAAATTTAGATTGCATTTCATCTTAGAAATGCAGAAGAGCAAAAACAGAGTCATCCTATACATGTTTCCTCATGAGTCTCAACAAGTTCAGTGTAACATATTTCCTGGAAAGTGTGGTAAGGATTGCAGGCTGACTAACCAGACAAATGAATGCATGTTCTCTTAAACTAAAATATCATGATTATAACTAGATGAAAAATCGTATGAGAGAAGTAACTATTGTGATTTAATTCATATAGCAACTCAGCAGAAAACATTTATGATCTCTAGGAGTCACCCTGCTCTGAAACGACTCATTTAGGGTGACAGTCTAAATTAATTCATGGATCTACTCTGTTTACATGCTCTCCCACTGAAACCCCATTGAACTGTGTAAGTGATTTTCCTGTTGCTTGTGATATTATTATGCTTATATTAAAATCACACTGTCCACAGAAGAATCAGAGCTACCTAAAAGGACAAAACACTCCACTACCCCACGATTTTTTAAATTTAAAATATGATCACCACAATTCATTTCATTTGCAAATGAAAGTTAGCTAATTCAGATTTACTAATGCAGCATTTACTGAAGACTCCTTAGATTAAAAATATCCAGTTGGAAAGAGACAGTGAAAATACAAACCCTGGACTTGTAAGTGAGAATGACGTTGACTGTGTGCCCTGTGTGAGAATGGGAGGGAGAAATTAATAGAGCAGGCAACAGCATGTGTCTGAAATAACAACGTGCATTCAGCAAGGCCACAGTAGACTATTATATCAGCATAGAAAGAAGCAAAGCAGAAAATCCTCAAGAGACCATCTAGCTATTTTTTTCAAATTACATAGAGAAAAGTAAACCCAAAAGGGAAAACATTTTATCATATGTATTGTATTGTATTGTATTGTATTGTATTGTATTGTATTGTATTGTATTGTATTGTATTGTATTGTATTGTATAACAGTGAATTTTTATACATTATTTTATACACCAGGGAAAAGAAAGTTAGCAGGAGGAGAGAGGGAAAGCAAATCCCAGTTCATCCACTATCAGAAGAGGCATCTGCCCCCATCTTTCCCTCTGAGAAAGAATGAACTGTGTCCATGGGAGCTAACACACTAAAATATTTGAGGGTGCTGGGCCCCCACAAAATTGATGGCCATTCCTGACCCTTGAAGTATCCCTATTCTCCAGGGACATCCCTGATTTAGAGAAGCTGTCCCAGTTTCTGATTTGATTCCAGAATGTTCCACTCTTCCTTAGGATGTCCCTATTTTCATTGGATAAAAGTTGAAGAGTATGGAGTTATCTGACCCCCCCCCCGAGCCATCTGAAGGCAATCCTATATAGGGAAGTTTTAAAAAATGTTTTATTATGTTTTTATATATGTTGGAAGCTGCCCAGAGTGGCTTGGGCAACCCAGTAGTAAGATGTGTGGGGTATAAATAGTAAAATTATCGTTATGGAATGGTACGTCCCTATTTTCAACAGAGAAATGTTGGAGGGTATGCCATCCCCATTCAAATGGTTTGTGTGCACTATGTCATGTGATCAATTATGTGTGGCAGGGCTTACCCGAGCCCCCACAATATTTTATTCAAGTTGGCACCCCTGGCTGTGTCCAACAATGATGCTCACTTAGGCCAAATCCCTGCTTAAGAGAGCTTCATCTGTCGGGGAGGGGATGATGGAATTATGCATCTAATGCCTTTATTTGATTGTGTGTCGGCAGAAGAGGAGCACTGCTTGGTCTATCTTGTCCAGCATCCTGATTTCCAGCACAGGCCGGCCAGGATATTCCCAGGAACCGGAGTAAAGTTACACCAGATCCAAACTCTATTGTTCAACTTAAACCACCTTTTTTGCTGGCTTAATTTATGCTGAGTTTCCAGGTCACATGACAGAGCTGAATAGAGTTAGAATCCAGCCTAAGTTCCCCCACCCCCTCTGGTCCTGCCCTCACCACACTCCTCTTTCAGGATTAACACCAGTTTGGGATCCACTGGGCCCAGCTCAGCCAGCTGAGTCAGGATGGGGGAGATATGCCGGCATGCGTCTGGCTGAGCCAAGAAGTAGGGAGAACATGAGAAAGCCCTGCTGGATCGGTTCAAAGGCCACCATCCGGTTCTGACAGTGGCCATCCAGATCTCTATGTGGGGCTATTTGTGATTCAGAAGCTGCTATTCAGAGGCATACTTCTGGCAGTGGAGGGAAGTCCACCCACGATTTCCTTCCATATGTAACAGCCAGTAACATTGCCAAAGAGCAAAGGAGACCAAAGCAGTGTGAGAAGATGGACGAGGAGAAGAAAAAAGAGAAACAAGAGAGATAGTAAGGCTTATGGGCAAGACTGCATCATGACTGCATCCAGTCAAAAACTTGAATTGCATGCCATCAGTAAGTTTTGCAATTTGTAGCTAAGAGCACATATGTTTCAAGGAAGATAAGCACGTCTTATCCTGCCCATTCTACAACAATACTGCTGGATGTCCATTTTCCAAATAGGTGAGATGAAAACATGTCTAGGCCCCTCAGTGAGTCTGCGGCTGAACCAGGAATTCATTTGACATCAATAGCCAAAATGCTATTCACAAGGCTAATTTCCTCTTCCAAAAAACCCCCAAAATAAAGGCAGCCTGCCCTCTGAAAAGTTGTCAAAAACCAAATTCTTTTCTCATATATCACTGATTTCATGTATCATTGCTCCAAAGTCAATGCAACTATGCTCTGTAACTTTCTGATTACTCAGGGTTTTGTCTATACCTCTACACAATACAACTATGCAAAACTGCAGGTTGTATTTAAAAAAAAATCAAAACAAAGGAAGAGTTAGTGATTGGAGGTGGTGATATTTTAAAAAGACATGTACCAGTACTGTATTTCATCCTTTTAGAATTTATATTTCACAGGCATTTCTCAGCCAACTGAAAAGATAGTTGGAAATATTTGTGCATGGTGGATAAATATAGTGCTCTCCAGTGCTTTTTTTCTTTTTTTAAAAAAAAGGTATTTGAAGAAGTGTGAATGCACATGAAAGCTCATACCAAGAACAAACTTAGTTGGTCCTAAGGTGCTACTGGACATATATATATATCAAAATGGCTACCTACCTGAATCTTTAAAAAAAATGTTTAGGGGTACTCTCACCATTTTATACTTCAAATCGGGGAAAATAAAAACAGTAAATGGACAAAAGTACAAAGATTCACACATTGTTTAGGGGGCATGAGTACCCCTGCGTACCCCCCAGGGGGGGAATCACTAGTGCTCTCTCATTTGAAAGCATTTTTAAATTAGTGAGAGAGATACATGGAATATTGAGAGGGTTTTGTCTACTCCATTTTGTGTTAACACTTTCATACTTCCACCACAGATGGTTGTGTAACACCAAAGAGAATATTAGAGGCAGAGAAAGAACCCTTTCAGTCTTCGCTTTTCATTATGCAAGGAGTTGCATGCTTCTGTCAGTGCCACAAATAACAGCAAGCTCTCACGCAGAACACACTCCCATATCTTGAAACACTGAGTCAGCTGCTGCTTTAATATATGGCCCAAGAAGTTAACACTCTCTGCTCGGGGACCATATGCCCTCCTCCTGTTTTTGCTTGATGTCAGCTTGATCAGGACAGGAATTAAGTCTCTCTTAACCACAGCTACTTTTGCAAATGTTTTATCAAAGCCTTTGAATGCCTGGCAGCCAATGGCCCCACTGGGTACTGGGAATGTGATCTGGGTCTCCGAGTGAAGGAGCAGCATGACCATATTTACGGCTGTTGCTATTCTAGGGCAAGCATGCTGCCTCCTCTCTCCTTGGCACCAGAAGCACATTGCCTGTCCCTTCGTCTTTCAACACTCACTTCTAGCAAGAGAGGATGAAGTGAAACATACAGTTTACTTGGGAGGAAAATTGCTTGCATGCATCAGTCTTTTTAATGGTGGGGGGGAGGGAGAATCTTAACTGGATACCCACCCTAGGTATCCACTGTACACAATAACATGGTTTAGTGGCAATTTAATACGCTTCTTATATTTAGGCATTATAGATCTATAACTCTTGCAGCCTGTTCTTTGCTTATAAAATACAGCTAATCTCAAGTGTTGGGTCATACAGGTTCAAGGCTGTGTTGGGTTATCATCACCTACCACATCTTGGCTTGCCGTCATATTTAGCAAACTGTATAAAGCAAGCATCAGCATGCTTGTTGGGTGCTGCAAACACTGCAAAATTCCTACATGTGAAACACTTTTCTGTAGGTATTAGCATGCAGCACCGTTGTAGATTTACCACTGTTAATGCTCACCTGCACATCTGTTTTACTGGAAAGTTGCAGTGAGCAAGAGCTTCAAAAATGAGGTTCAGATCTGTGTTATTGTCATGTCTCATGCTCTGTTTAGAGGTGGAATATTAATTATTATCCCTGTTTGCATTTCATTTCATTTACAACTTCAACTTTACCACCAGATGAAGTGTAGCTGATGGGTCTCAAACCTTTGGTATTTGCCAACATGTGAATATAGGCTCCAGTGAATTGAGTCAAAGAGACCAATTGTGGGTGCTGTAGAGGGAAATGAGGGACAGATGGAACTTGTCAACCTGGGAAGGCAGCCCATCTAGAAGAAGGAAAACTCTGATCCTAAACCTTTCTGCCTTGTGGCTATATTCATTCATGAGAAAGGCTTGGGAAGTAAACTCTGAGGAAAAATCTGTACATGCTGCCAGGTGAATCTTCTTTGGGAGAAGAAAAGGCTAAAGTGTAAGTCTTACACAAATCCAGACTGGAGTCCCTAAAACAACGTATTGTATGCCTCCTTCCGGCAACACCTTCAGCGAAGCTAGTGCCAAACATTTTGCTCTGCTATCCTTTGGACCACATCAGTGAGACCGAGAGGGGGATACTGTTATCTGGGCAGCCCAGGACCTCCATACACACTGTCCAGGCTTGCACCTCAAAGAGGTCACTTTGGTGCTGCTAACACAGCAAAAACAACACAGGAGGCAGCAATTATAAGTTACTGGTCTCTGCAGACACAGCAGGCACTGTGAATTCTCCAGCGGTTTGACTTCACCTCCAGAGGTGAATTCCATTGCCTCTTGAGACAGGTGAATGCCAACAAATTTGTGTGTGTGTAAGAGAGAAGGGTGTGTGAAAGTTAATAAGCTAGAAACCATGGTCCCTCATCTTCTTCAGAAACCTCCACTGAATAGTAAAAGTGCAATGAACTTGTGTCTGTGTGGGTGCAGGAGGGGCAGACTACACACTTGCCCTATATTTTGACTTACTGGTGTATATATCTAATCTCATCAAACCTTTTATTAGTGTCACATACAACATCCAAAACAAATCAATACAGAATTACCACTTCCCCAGTGGCACAAAACATTTGCTAAAAGAAAGGAGGCAGAGCAGTCTATCGTCACATCTCTTGGTCTCCAGGGAGATCAGACGTCTGCAGTGTATTTCGATGACAAAAAACCAGATAGAGATATTTAGCCACTAACTTGGTGAGCTCCTGATCATTCCCCAATAATAGAAAACGTATGACCTCTGACTCTGGTTTCCGTTTGGGGATACAGAGTTGATCTAGAAATTGCTGGTGGAGATCAGCATATAGTTTACAATTGAGAACCATATGTGTAAGGGTTTCCACCAGCTGGTCTTCACCTGGGCAAGTTCTTTCTCCTTCCACCCTGCCCGAGAACCTTCCCCAAAGGAGGTTTGATGGATTTGAATTAAACCTGGCCAGCGAAAATGCCCTTCTTTCTTGAGGCTTAAGCAGAAATTCAAGATAATTATGGTTAGTTTCATGTGCCCAAGAAAGTTGAAAATAAAGAGAGGAACATGTTTTCTCTGATGGTGTATATACACATCACATCCTACAGGTTCAGTTCAGGTCATTTGTGATTATATCAAATTTAGGATGCACAGACAATCCCATGTTGCAAAGGACAACATGGGATTGTCATCAGAGCTTGCAGGGCAGCAGCGTTTGATCCATCTTTAGATTTAGGGGAGCTAGTCTCAAACGTTTGTTGGGGGAGACCTAGGGTTTTTTGGGGGGGAGTTATTTGTCCTGTCTGCACGCTTCTTATGATGGAGGGCCGCTGTAGCCAGCCCCAACGACACGTTCTCAAGATGGAGAGTGAGGGAACAGCTGCAGTCGCCTGTGGTTCCTGCATAATGTTTGCCATCTTGCCAAAGGTTGCAGGCAGCTTTACCTGCAGCAATTGCATGTTGATTGCCCTCTTAAAAGACAAAGTCCAGCAACTGGAGGAACGTGTGGCTACGCTCCAAAGAATTAGAGAGCTGGAGCTCTTCTTGGAAGCAACAGAGCACACCGTCTCCACCAAGGAGGAGACAGGGGACTCCCCTGAGAAGGAGGCTAGTTCACCAACATAGGAGCCAGATATCTGGAGAAACGTGACGCAAAGAAGTAGGAGGCCCAGGGTTCGCTCTGATTGTTTAGAAATGCACAATCACTTTGAGGTCCTCTCCCCTAGCATGGAAGACGAAGAGCAGACTCCATTTGAGGATCTCTCCCTCGTTACAGTCGATCAGGTATATGAAGACGAGCAGCAAAGTCAGTCCTCAGGGAATGTGCAGGCGACCTTGGAACGGACAGCTCACGGAAGAACCCCGACCAAACCTAAGAGGAGGCGTGTAGTGATGATAGGGGATTCCCTACTGAGGGGAACAGAAGCAGTGATCTGTGGGCCTGACAAGATGTCTCGGGAAGTGTGCTGTCTCCCCGGGGCTAAGATCCAAGATGTAACTGAACGACTGCAAGGAATCATAAAACCCACTGACAAATACCCCTTCCTCTTGGTTCATGTGGGAACCAATGACACTGCAAGCAATAGCCTCCAGAAGATCAAAAGAGACTATGAGGCTCTGGGCAGGAAATTGAAGCAATTAAATGCACAAATTATCATCTCATCTGTCCTCCCAGTTGAACGACGTGGCCCAGGGAGAGAGGGGGAAATAGTGGAAGTGAACAGCTGGCTTCGCAAATGGTGTAAACAGGAACGGTTTGGATTCTTAGATCACGGACTGCAGTTTCTTGAAGATGGACTTCTGGCAAGCGATGAGCTACACCTCACAACGGTTGGGAGGAATGTTTTTGCCAAAAATCTCAGAAACCTCATCAGGAGGGCTTTAAACTGACTAACGTGGGGGAGGGAGACAGTGCTCCTGAAGGTAGGAGTCTATCAATTGATGAAGATGATCATCCAAATGTCAAAGACCAAATGGAGCAAACAGCACACAGACCTAGTGGTGGGAGGAAAAAGTCCTTAAATAAGAGACACGGGGGAATGATTAATGGACTTCAATGTCTGTACACTAATGCGCAAAGCATGGGTAATAAACAAGATGAGCTTGAGCTCTTGGTATAGCAAACTAAATATGACATAATAGGCATCGCTGAAACCTGGTGGGATAAGTCCCACGACTGGAATGTAATAATGGAGGGATACAATCTATTTCAGAGAAACAGACCAGACAAGAAAGGAGGAGGAGTGGCGTTATATGTCAGGGATGTGTATACCTGTGAAGAGATCCAAGATTTAGAACCTCAAAGCCAAAGTGAGAGCATTTGGGTCAAAATTAAGGGAGAGAAGAATAACAGGGACCTCATTGTGGGAGTTTACTATAGATCCCCAAGCCAAACGGAGGACATAGATGATGCCTTCCTGGAACAGATGGCCAAGCATGCAAAAGGAAGGGAGATAGTAGTAATGGGGGACTTCAATTACCCGGATATTTGCTGGATGTCCAACTCAGCCAAGAGCATAAGGTGAAACAGATTCCTCACTGGCCTTGCAGACAACTTCGTTGTCCAGAAAGTGGGAGAAGCAACAAGAGGAACAGCCATTTTAGATCTGGTCCTAACCAATGTTGATGACCTGGTTAGTGGGGTAGAAGTGGAAGGATCATTAGGCGCGAGTGATCATGCTCTTCTGAAGTTTACTATACAGCGGAAAGGAGCAGCCAAGCATACTAGGACTCAATTTCTTGACTTTAAGAAAGCCGACTTCATAAAACTTAGGGAAGTGCTGGGTGAGATCCCATGGACAGTAATACTAAAAGGAAAGGGAGTTCATGATGGCTGGGAGTTTGTTAAGAGGGAGATAGTAAAAGCACAACTTCAGGCAATACCAATGAGACGGAAACATGGAAGGTGCCTAAAGAAGCCAGGGTGGCTATCTAAAGAACTTTTAACTGAGTTAAGATTTAAAAAGGATGTGTACAAAAAATGGAAAAGGGGGGAAACCACCAAAGAGGAATTCAAACAAATAGCCAGCACGTGTAGACACAAAGTCAGAAAAGCTAAAGCACAGAATGAACTCAGGCTTGCTAGAGAGGTTAAAAGCAACAAAAAAGGCTTTTATGGGTATGTTCGTAGCAAAAGGAAGAACAAAGAAACAGTGGGGTCACTCAGAGGAGAAGATGGTGAAATGCAAACAGGGGACACAGAAAGGGCTGAACTCCTCAATGCCTTCTTTGCCTCAGTCTTCTCCAATAAAGAAAACAATGCCCGACCTGAAGAATTTGGAGCAAATGATTCAGCAGAGGAAACACAGCCCAGAATAACTAAGGAGATAGTACATGAATACTTGGCTAGTTTAGATGTATTCAAGTCTCCAGGGCCAGATGAACTGCATCCAAGAGTATTAAAAGAACTGGCAGATGTGATCTCAGAACCACTGGCAGTCATCTTTGAGAATTCCTGGAGAACAGGCGAAGTCCCGGCAGACTGGAGGAGGGCAAATGTTGTCCCTATTTTCAAAAAGGGGAAAAGAGAGGACCCAAATAATTACCGCCCAGTCAGTCTGACATCAATACCAGGGAAGATTCTGGAGCAGATCATTAAGCAAACAGTCTGTGAGCACCTAGAAAGGAATACTGTGATCACCAATAGTCAGCATGGATTTCTGAAAAATAAGTCATGTCAGACTAACCTGATCTCGTTTTTTGACAGAATTACAAGCCTGGTAGATGAAGGGAACGCAGTGGATGTAGCCTACCTTGATTTCAGCAAGGCATTTGACAAGGTGCCCCATGATATTCTTGTAAAGAAGCTGGTAAAATGCGGACTTGACTATGCTACCACTCAGTGGATTTGTAACTGGCTGTCTGACCGAACCCAAAGGGTGCTCATCAATGGTTCCTCTTCATCCTGGAGAAGAGTGACTAGTGGGGTGCCACAGGGTTCTGTCTTGGGCCCGGTCTTATTCAACATCTTTATCAATGACTTGGATGATGGACTCAAGGGCATCCTGATCAAATTTGCAGATGACACAAAACTGGGAGGGGTGGCTAACACCCCAGAGGATAGGATCACACTTCAAAACGACCTTGACAGATTAGAGAACTGGGCCAAAACAAACAAGATGAATTTTAACAGGGAAAAATGTAAAGTATTGCACTTGGGCAAAAAAAACGAGAGGCACAAATACAAGATGGGTGACACCTGGCTTGAGAGCAGTACATGTGAAAAGGATCTAGGAGTCTTGGTTGACCACAAACTTGACATGAGCCAACAGTGTGACGCGGCAGCTAAAAAAGCCAATGCAATTCTGGGCTGCATCAATAGGAGTATAGCATCTAGATCAAGGGAAGTAATAGTGCCACTGTATTCTGCTCTGGTCAGAGCTCACCTGAAGTACTGTGTCCAGTTCTGGGCACCACAGTTCAAGAAGGACACTGACAAACTGGAACGTGTCCAGAGGAGGGCAACCAAAATGGTCAAAGGCCTGGAAACGATGCCTTATGAGGAACGGCTAAGAGAGCTGGGCATGTTTAGCCTGGAGAAGAGGAGGTTAAGGGGTGATATGATAGCCATGTTCAAATATATAAAAGGATGTCACATAGAGGAGGGAGAAAGGTTGTTTTCTGCTGCTCCAGAGAAGCGGACACGGAGCAATGGTTCCAAACTACAAGAAAAAAGATTCCACCTAAACATTAGGAAGAACTTCCTGACAGTAAGAGCTGTTCGACAGTGGAATTTGCTGCCAAGGAGTGTGGTGGAGTCTCCTTCTTTGGAGGTCTTTAAGCAAAGGCTTGACAACCATATGTCAGGAGTGCTCTGATGGTGTTTCCTGCTTGGCAGGGGGTTGGACTCGATGGCCCTTGTGGTCTCTTCCAACTCTATGATTCTATGATTCTATGATTCTACAACAGGCAGACTTTCAAGCACAGCATTAAGCCACCCTGTAATCATATGCACATTTATGTTCTGCTTGAGGGCTTCCCATAGGCATCTAGTTGGCTGCAGTGAGAACAGGATGCTGGACTTGATGAGCCTTTTAGTGTAATCCAGAAGGGCTCCTCTTATGTTCTTATAGGGCAGCACGGAGACAGTGTTGATTGCAGGATGCCAAACAGGCCTCATGTGCCAGAATAGAAGCGGACACACCTGCAATAAAGCATGTCATCCCAGCCCAGGAAAATTGGCTTCACATCCAGTAAGTCCCATTGAAGTAGCAAAATATACTTCTGAGTAAGCATGCTTAGGACAGTACTATTAATAAACAATGAAACTTCCTATGCACTACGGTAAGTCCTATTGAATGCACGGGGGCTCAACTCAGAACAAGCATGCCTACTGTCAGTTCTCAATGTCCGAATACTTCTGTTCCATGTTTTTTAAAAAGCCTGTCGTGGCTGGGTCTTGGATATAATCTAACAAGAAATTAGATATTAGTGTCTGCAATGATGTATAACCATCTGTGTAACCAGATGTTGTAAACTCAAGTGAAAATGTTGAGCATTAGCTTTCTGCATCACACAGAAAGAGAGTAAATATGATGAACTAGATCAGTGTTTCCCAACCTTGTGCCTCCAGCTGTTTTTGGACTACAATTCCCATCATCCCTTGCTACTGGTCTTGCTAGTCAGGGATGATGGGAGTTGTAGTTCAAAAACAGCTGGAGGCACAAGGTTGGGAAACACTGAACTAGATGGTATAGTTCAATGCTACATATTTCTATCCAGTATTTATTGCTAACAGGTAAGTATCCTTGAGATATTAGCCTCAATTGGCTCTAGAAAGCTCAATGATTGTTGCCCATCTCCGCTCATGAGCTCACCTGCAGAACCAAAGAGAAAAATAAGGGTTTGGTTCTTCCCAGCATGATATATACATGTGGGCAAACTGGAGGAGAGGAAAACAATACTTAACAAAAAGCATATGAAAACAGCGGGATAGCTGAGTGGTTGACATGACGGTTGATGCAAAAGTAGAACCCTATGTAATCAATGTGTTTGAATATGGTTGGTAGAGCATCTGCCTTGCATGCAGAAAGTCCCATGTTTAACCCCGGGCATCCCCATGTAGGACTGAGAGGGATTTCTGCTTGAAACCATTGAGAGCTGCTGCCAGTCAGTGCAGACATTACTGAGCTAAATGGACAGATGGCCTGATTTTGGTATAAGGCAGCTCCCTGTGTTCCTATGTAATAAAAACAAATGATTCTCATTTGACCTCGTGAGTTACTTCCCAGTTTTCCACCTGTGTAATTCTTCGCTCGAAAAACTTCAAGAAATATATCTGAATAAATATGTGTGTGTTGTAGTCAACTAGGTTCTACTCAGAGTCGACTCACTGAAATTAATGAAATTAACTTTGTTATGTCAATTACCTGGATGTAACCATGTTGTACATAACCTTGGCAATGCCTGCCTTTCTGAGGAAAGGTCTAAGCTGGTGCTACACTAATTACCTCTGTTTCCCTTATTCAAGACTTTTGTTTTTATCATTCTACTGCATGAGGAGATGAGACTGATGCTGGCTTTCCTAGTAAGTTTATGACTAAGGTAAGATTTGAACTGAAGACTTCCTCGCAGCCCACACTTCTGGCAAATAACAATGCCAGTTCACATTGTTCTACAAAATGCACATGTCTTCAACAGGGACTCTATTGTTTTTCCATTTGTGAGACTATCATTTAACCCTGGACACTGCTATTCCTCCTTGGAGAGAGGGACTGACATTTGACTGTCATTCCACTTACAGGACTGTCATTTAACTGCCATCCCACTCTGAACACTCAATCCTTCTCGTTCCCATGGCAACCTACATTCCAACGTTTCTCCAAGGCCCCCTTCCTATAGTTTTTTATTTCCATTTTCCCCCTTGCCTGCCATAGTTTTCCCTACCTTCCATTTTGGTACACCAGTGCCTCTGTATTACCCCCTCTATTGTTCTCTGACCCCTACCCATTCCTCAAGTCAATTCATCTTTCCTTTCTGTTGCTGAATAAGCTCTGGCTTCTGCAAAAATATTTGCAGTCCCAGAAGGAAGTACCAATGAGGTCAAGGTAGACAGACAGGTAGTTTATTTTGTTTTGGCCATAGGCCATCCGCAACAGAGGTTATTTCCAGCACTTATAGAAAGCCTTGTTCTCCTGACTTATCTTTATTGTTCTACAGTCACTGTTCTAGCACCCAGTTGTTTGTCAAGCCCTGTTTCGTGGGAATGCTAAAAGCTGACTTTTGATTGAGATAGGAACTATACTTCATCAATTTATTAGTTCCAGATCTTACCTACATATGTAATTCCCCACCTGCCACTGCCTGCACCATTTGATTCTCACAGCAACCACTTAATTTTTTAAAAAATCTCTAACAGTTTACATGACAGTCACTTCACATAGAGAATGTTATTTTTAAATGGTCCCCACCATAAGAAACAACTGTGGATCTGTCCCGTGTGTTCCTATACATTTTACAGTTTGGACTTTCTTACTGTAAAACACTTTGATAAACTTCTTACATCAAGCAATTTTAAGAACGTAAGCAGAGCTGTGCTGGATCAGGCCCATCTCAGGGGCTGACCTTGGTAATATGCTGCCCTGTGAGAGGCCATTTGACACCCTTCCCCCAGCCCTCACAGGCTTTGGGAAGGATGTGCAAGGCTCCGGCAGGGTCCTAGAGCCCTCCTATCTACTTCCCAAAGTCAGGTAAGTGCCCCCCCCCCCCCCGCGTTGGTACAGAGGACTCTAGGACCCTGTCAGAGCCCTGGCACCTCCTTCCCCAAGCCATATATGCACCTACTGGGCTTTGAGAAGGTGCTCTCCTCAGCTGCAGGCCCTGTACAACTGCACTGAGCACACTGCCCTAAATCCACCTCTACCCATCTTGTTCAGCGCACTGTTCTCATGTGAATCCCACAGGACATAAATGTACCATAGATATGATTACAGGGTCCAATGCTGTGCCAGAAAGTCTACAAATTGTTCTCTTTGTGGCAACTTTGGACTGTCTGTATATACTAAGTTTGTTAATACAGTGGTACCTCGGGTTAAATACTTAATTCGTTCCGGAGGTCCGTTCGTAACCTGAAACTGTTCTTAACCTGAAGCACCACTTTAGCTAATGGGGCCTTCTGCTGCTGCCATGCCGCTGGAGCACGATTTCTGTTCTCATCCTGAAGCAACGTTCTTAACCTGAAGCACTATTTCTGGGTTAGCGGAGTCTGTAACGTGAAGCGATTTCTGTTCTCATCCTGAAGCAAAGTTCTTAACCTGAAGCACTATTTCTGGGTTAGCGGAGTCTGTAACCTGAAGCGTATGTAACCTGAGGTACCACTGTAATCACAAGCATTTCATGGTTTTCCCACAGCAAAGGACTCTACTTCCTATATTGCTCCATCGGGAGAATTACCCCTTCATTCCTGTTCTCTATTTGAGAACACATTTATCCCATGACTGCTAAGCTCACTCAGGTTCAGAAGACACACTCATCCAAATGTTGGTCTAACTGCTGCACCATGCTGAGATAAAAGGACTGGGGAGGAGCAAAGTGGGTGTGGGTCCTCTTCAGGAGCCCACACCTTAGTTTGGCTTATAAGAACATGAGAATGTTGGATCAGGCCAGTGCACCTTTTCTAGTTCAGCATCCTACTCTCATAGTGGCCACCCAGATGCGCCTGGGAAGCCCCAGCCAAAGCAGGACCTGTGCATAAGACCACCCTCCCCACTTGGGATTCCCAGAAAATGGCATTCAGAGGCAGTGGATCAAGAACAACATGGAGGCAGAGCATTTGCACCAGGCCAAGGCCAATTGGGGGACGCGGGTGGCGCTGTGGGTTAAACCACAGAGCCTAGGACTTGCCAATCAGAAGGCCGGCGGTTTGAATCCCTGTGACAGGGTGAGCTCCCGTTGCTCAGTCCCTGCTCCTGCCAACCTAGCAGTTCGAAAGCATGACAAAGTGCAAGTAGATAAATAGGTACCACTTCGGCGGGAAGGTAAACGGTGTTTCCGTGAGCTGCTCTGGTTCGCCTGAAGCGGCTTAGTCATGCTGGCCACGTGATCCAGAAGCTGTACGCCGGCTCCTTTGGCCAGTAAAGCGAGATGAGCGCCACAACCCCAGAGTCGGCCACAACTGGACCTAATGGTCAGGGGTCCCTTTATCTTTTCCTTTAAGGCCAATTGCATCACCTCTGTTTCTACGTTTGTTGACACTCTCGGAGAATTAGTGAGATGGATAACTGATTAGATAGTCAACAAAATGAGCACAGCAGGAAGAAGAGTTTTAGCCAGCACAATCCCTGCTATGCTCATTTTCTACTTGCAGGGAGGTGTGTTGTTTGTTATTTTAAACATTGGGGACCTTCACAAATGGAATACCTCAGCTATAGACTGAAGTGCGATACAGTGCATTCTGCTACCTCACCTTATTGCATCAGATACAGCGACTGGGGCACCTTCCTTTGTTGGGAAGATTGCGTGTGATTACTGATAGAGGTTAAAGGCAATGGATGGTTTGAGGTAAACAGAAATCGCTCTGGAATGTATGAAAGGGAAAAACCAGGCCATTGACAGTTTGGCTCCAGGGCTGGCGAACTTCCAGCACCAGTCCCCACCACAAGCTATCTTCACACAACTGGGAATTAAGCAGTAGGAGGGTTCAAAGCAACGTGAAACCTGTCATTTTAGAAATTAGCAGGTTGCTTCAAAAACCACACACAGACAAGTTCTCTCAGAAGAAGGGAGGAGCCTACTAAGGATCAAGCTTGCTTGTGCCTAAAAGCTTCTGAACTGAAAGCTTTCCTTTTTGAGTCTTAGATGAGTGAAGAGAGGTTGCAGAGCGTCCATGGTGAAGGAAATGCACTCTGTGCATGCTCAGAGCTCCTAGCTTATTATTACTTGATATGCTCTCAGCCCAAACAGAGTCGTGCCCAGCATTGCAAAGCAGCTATGGGGGTCGAACCCACAAGTTGTTGTCCTTTAAGTGCTGAACAAGTGCATCTACCTACCCCACACAGGTTGCACATCCACCATACACTGCAAGCGCATTGAAAGCACCTGTTTCCTCGCCTCCAGAGAATCCTGGGAACTACTAGTTTACCTCACAAAGCTACAGCTTCCTTTGCAGGATTGGGGGGGGGGGTTATGTGCTTTAAATGTGGTTTAAACGTATGGTATTATGGCTCCCCCCCCCCCGTGGTCTCCTGGTCGCTCCCTCACACCTTTGCCTGTGCTGAGGCGCCGGCAAGACCCCCTTCCCCCTCAAGCGGGATCCGCCTCACGCGCGCACCGGGTTTTTTGTTTTTTTAACCTCTTTTCCCCCGCTTCAAGAGTTCCGGAAACTGCGCGGCTGCCTCGCTCGCCTGAGGCACCTGCCCCGCCTCGCCCCCTCCCCTTCCCGCCTTTTTCCTTCTCCCGGGGCAGGAGCCGGCCGGCGGCCGGGCTTGGGTGGGGCAGGAGGGGACGGCGGAGGGGAGGAGCGCGGCTGAGGGCGGGCGCCAGCGCCGAGCCGAGGAGCGCTGCCTGGGACGGAGCGCTGGCATTTGTCGCGGGAGCCTCGGCAGGGGAGGCAGCGCAGCGCCCCGAGCACAGCAGCAGCAGCGGCGGCGGAGGAGCCGAGCTCGGCCCGGGCGCGCCCCGCTCCCCCTGAATGACGGGCGGCAGGTTCGACTTCGACGATGGCGGCACCTACTGCGGCGGCTGGGAGGAGGGCAAGGCCCACGGGCACGGCATCTGCACCGGGCCCAAGGGGCAGGGCGAGTACGCGGGCTCGTGGGCGCACGGCTTCGAGGTGGTGGGCACCTACACCTGGCCCAGCGGCAACACCTACCACGGCTACTGGGCGCAGGGCAAGCGCCACGGCTTGGGCGTGGAGACGAAGGGCAAGTGGATGTACCGCGGCGAGTGGTCGCACGGCTTCAAGGGCCGCTACGGCGTGCGCCAGAGCCTCACCACCCCGGCCCGCTACGAGGGCACCTGGAGCAACGGGCTGCAGGACGGCTACGGCGTCGAGACCTACGGCGACGGAGGTGAGTGCGAGAGGCGGGCGGGCGGGCGGGCGAGCAGCGGCCGCCAGGGGGCGCGCGGAGAGGGCGCGCCACGGCTTCCACACGTGCGCGTGTCCAATCCCTGGTCGCTGCGCCCGGCAGCTTCCCGAGTTGGTGCGCTCGCGCTCTCTTTCACTTTTTATTTTTCCGATCTTATGGTTTGACAAACGCGGGTAGCCGGTGTATTCTTTGAAGCGTCCCGCTTGCGGAAGGAAACGCGCGGCGCTCTAGGTTCGAGGAGCAAACGAGGAGGAAGAGAGCCTGCAAAAGTTTCGCCTTCCTCACCGCGAGGATTGCTCAGAGTCGCGTTTTCTGTAAAAAGTATAGATCCCACCACCGTGCATAGGTGGCAACCGCCGCGAAGCCGATGGCCCTTTGTAGCTTCATGCAAAAAGTGAGAGGCGGCTGACACCCTGCTGCTGCTGTTGATCTTCCGCCATCTGGGAATGAAACAGGCGCCGATAAGGGAGTATTAGCACATTTGTACGGCTTGTCTTCCACAGGCGGTTTGCAGCGCAGACAAGAGATAATGCCCCCCCCCTTTTTTTCCCCCTTTCTTTTGCTACAATCGCACAGTTCAGTTCATCCAATACATCCGAGTGTGGGCTGTTGTCCACCAAAGCCCTATGCCACAATATATTGGTTAGCCTTTAAGCTGCCATAAGACTCTTTGTTGTTTTGGCTGCAGATATTCCTCTGGAATTTCCAAATTGCATTAGATCCTCCCTTCAATTCTCCTATAAGATGACATTAAAAGAGTGAGGAAAGTCCACCCTTTCTGCCACTCTGATTGTTTTGACAGTATGTTAAGTTGCTAAGGGAGATCTAATCTGCATTAAATCATTTTTGAGTAAGCACCCTGTTATCTGCTTGGGCACATAATTGCAGTAGGTGTTGTGGGATGAACTGAGTATGGGCTGCCTGACTTAAATTTAGATGGTTGCCTAGGTTGCCTTCAGACATCCTTTTCCCACCTCAGCATTTTCGTGCAATACAGTTGCTTAGGTCTCTCCTGAAAATCCTGAACGCAGTTTTTAGCTTGCTCAACATCATGAGTTTGAAGCTGCATGTACACCACACGTTTAAAGCACACACGCTCACACACCACAAAAAAGAATCCTGGAAACTGTAGTTTACCAATCACAGAGCTACAATTTCCAACACTCTGAACAAACTACAGTTCTCGGGATTCTTGGAGGAGGCAGATGCATGGAGTATTTAAAATTAACTTTTACAAGGGAGAGATTAAATGTTACAGGACTGTGTTTTCAGGATTGTTACTTTTCTTCACCAGCTGATAGAAATATTTCCAATATTTTACCTTTCTGGAATGCAGAACCTTTTTGCAGTTTGTTCTTCTGTGCCTGACAGCCAATTCACACAGTAGCAGTAGTGTGTTAGCCCTTGACACCATGCTCCTGAGCCTGCTACTGGGTAAACCTCATTCTGGTTTAAACGGAAGCTGTGTCAAGATAGCGCTGGTTCCCTAGAGTGGCATCAGGCTAGTTATCTTTTCTAGGCCACCCTCCCTTATTTCTTCTGGGGTGTTCAATCAATAATTAAATCTCAACAAAAGCAAGGATCAAATAAAAAGCCGCTGTAAAACAAATAAAATCCAAAACAAAACAGATATGTGATGAAATGACAAACAGGAATAGCTTGGGGCCAGGCAAGCTCACCAGGAGAGTGCATGCCATAGGCAGGGTGCAAAAACCAAAAGATCCCTCTCTGCAATTGCCATCCGCTTAATCTTGGGTAGTGGGCAGAAGGTCCTCAGATGAAGGATAGAGGGCATAGTCATATTTGTGTGGAACAAGACCATGTTCCCATGGCATTTAGGGATTCATAGGTGGCAACCAGGACTTCAAATTGTACATTGTTAGCCGCCCTGAGCCCGGCTTCGGCTGGGGAGGGCGGGATATAAATAAAATTTATTATTATTATTATTATTATTATTATTATTACATGGCAATAGGCTGGCAGCTTGTGTAGATTTTTAACTACTGGTGGGATGTGATCACTATAGATGTTTACAGTCAGCAGCCTAGCAGCTGAATTCTGAAGTTCCCAATAAATCTCCAAAGGCAGCCCCATGTGCAACGTGTTTTAGTAGTCCAACTGAAAGTTTACCAGGGTACGGAAGCAAATTGTGAGCAGGGCATCTGCATCAAAAGAAGTTGGTGCACCCAGCCATAACTGATGAGTTTGACAAGACCGAATAGTTATGTTTTGAGAGCAGTGAAGATGGTTATTGTTCTGAAAGCACTTACAACATATTTTATCATCGATATCTGAAATGTGAACTAGCCTTGCATCTAGGGGGGAAAGTTCCTAATTTCTTCTGGCAGCAAAGTGAGCATAACAGGGGGCATGAAACAGGAGTTCATTTAGGTCAGTTAAGAGTACATCTTGTCCAGATAAATTGTTTCCCTGACATACTGTACTTGTGTCATATTGAGCACTGTACAAAAAACAAAAATAGGCTGGATCCTTGCCATTTACAATTACAAAACTCATCTAAAGCTGTTGAGCTGCTTCTGATTTATTCCAGCCCAAATGTATAATTGGATCAATCTCTTTAAAATTTCAGTGCACTGCATACATTAATCACACAACCACCTCAAGCTATGGGAGAGGCAGGATAATAATATTTAAAGTAAATAAAACTTGGGCATGTTTATCTTGCTTGTGTTAGCAATTAATGCTGCATAACTAGTATGTAGGAAGTTTGCGGTGGTACATTATTCTGCAAAATGTGGTTGGCAACACAAAAAAGTCAGTGTTTTAATATTCTAATCCAATTGCCCTTCATTTGGATAGAATTGCCATTGATTTCAACAGAACTTACTTCCAGGGAAGTATAGTTAGATCAGTGTTTCTGAAGCTTTTTTTTATGAGCCACAGTTTCAGAATAAAAATTTCCTCATGCCACACCATTTTTTATTGATAAAAAATACACTGGAAAACAAAAGAAAACAACTCTTAGCAGTGCTTGATTTAGAACACAACTGCTTTATAGCATGATCAGGGGACATCCAGAAAGTATAAAACAATGCAGCTAGCTACAGAAGAACATGAACAATTCCCAAAACATAATTATAAATGAGCCTCTTACACCTGTACCATAAGTATATATACAAAGGTATCACTTGATGCTCTCATTTCGAAAAATTATCTATCCATATTCCACAAATAAAAATAATTATTTTGATACTATACTACACTACACTACACTACACTGAAATGCTCAAATGTTTCTTTGATTGTCCTTGAATCTTCCTGCCACATTTGCTAGCCTCTCCTGCCACACCCTTTGAGAACCACTAAGTTAGGGTATTAGCCTAACTGCCCTGTTCTCTGCATGTTTATTGGCACACAGTGGGACTTACGTAATTCAGTGAAGAAGCGAACTGCATATTGCATATTAACGCACACAACATTCCCCAGAACTTCTTCAAAAAAGAAAAGAAAAAGCTGTTTCTGGAGCAGGAAAGTGGCCACTGCAGCGGGGGAAGGACATATGGCTCTTCACTTGCCCATCATTTCCCTGCTGTACATCATTTCCCACATGCAGCTAGCCTACCTGGCCAGTGTGGGTTGTTTTCATCATCACTCAGAGAGGATGAGTTAGCTCTTGACTGGTGGTAGAAGAAGAACAAAAGTCCATATATTGCCAGCTTCAAAATATGACTTTTTATTTTAACATTGCAAGACAAAACCTCAATTTTCTGGCAGATATCTCTAGATTTAGAGCATAAATCTGAGTGGTGCTTCAGCATATCCTTTGTGTTAAATAGAGACTAGCAACATTTTTAATGGAAAATGTTCAGCAGAATCCTTTGTGCAGGTTTACTTGGAAGTTAGTTTGACTGTAGTATGGTTTTCTCAGCGTCAGAGTTCTTTTGTCAAAAGACTAGTTCCTAATTCTCATCCAACTGGCTATGCAATTTTATTTGCAAGGCTGGATTGTATAGTGATCTGCGTGGTGGAATGTTGTGTGCTTTAAAATCTAAGGTTCGTGTGTTAAACATCATTAATGAGAAGTACCAAACATGCCTTTCTGTCGTGTTTGTGGGTGGCCGCTTTTTCTCAGCTGTTGGAAGAACAATATGTGAGAATAAAAAGTAAATATTAACTATGAAAGATAAATATTTTATTGCTAAGGAATACATTTGCCAAAACATCAAATGTTTATTTCAAATGGGTTTTTGTAGTTTGTTGACATTGTTTTAAACAAAAGAGAACCCTAATCTGCATCTTGCTTGTTTTAATATTTGTAGTTCATATATTTTATACACTATATATATTATAATCTTTAAACTATGGGTTGTATCCAACTAAGGTATGGATATTGAAATCAATTGACTTATTTGTATTGTTAGTTATTTCAATGTGCCTATTTTGAGTATGATTCATAATTGGCCAGGAGTGTTCAGATCTGGGTACTGGAATGTTTCTTAAAATACTTTTCAGGTGACATGAATTTTATTTTTTCTGCACCAAGGATATGCAATAAAATATGTGTGCTGTAATCCTAGAGCCTGCTGTATATTAAATAATAACTTAAAGAAATGAAATACAAAAATGTATAGCAAAAACATTTTAAATCTAGGCTGAAACTTTTTTGATATATTTTGTTGCATTGATTGATGGTTTAAAAAAATGGGAATGATAAATCAGCACTGTCAACAGAAAATGAAATAGGAAACCATATGTAAAAAATGTACGTCAAGATATGCATAAGTTAATTGTATGACCACTCAAAATCACAGGCAGAGAGGCTTCATTGCTCCAAGAAAGTGTCCGACAATACATGTTATGCCCAAATTATCGAAAGTTTGGGATGAGTAAGGCTGCAATTGTATGCATGCTCACATGAGAGCAAATCTCTTTTAAAATCAATTGGCCCCAGTGAACAAGTTCAGCATTGTCTTTCACATATCTTTGAAGGCAATAGAACATGTTAGTTAGTTGCAACTAACTTAAATCCCAGTGCTTTAAATTAGTTGAATTTACAGGCATTGGGGTTTAGATGCCAGAAGCTTACTCAATGGCCTTGGGAATGAAGCTTCAGACATGAAGCGCACTGAGTAAACATAATTACTTACTTACGTTACACCATGATGCTGTTAACAGCAATGGAGATCCTGTGGCCCATGGTTCAAATTAGGACTGCCAGGCCTCCAAATTTGGCCTGTGAGGCTCTTTGGGGCAAGCCATGCGTTAGGTGTGGAGATCTGTTATCTCAGATCTTAGAACTTACTACTGCAGTGTTAAGATGAGAGATAAGCCTTTGCTCTTTGACAGCAAAAGGCAGCAGGCAAAGGCTTATTTCTTAATGCTGTGGTCCCATAGCCAAATAGGGTTGTTATGAGGGCATAACAAGTTAATGGCTCATATACATTCACTGAGTTCTATGTAGGGTGCCTTTGTACATGAGTCATTCCCAATGGATGCAAATATGATAAATTTGATACCTCATTATCATTTGCCAACATCCAGTGAGATAATTTAGGGTAGCCTGTGGATTTCTAACCTGGTGGCATGTCTCATCAGGAACAGGAAGACTGGTAGGCCTCGCTATACCATAGAGTTCAGCCTGTGATGCTACCAGTAGACTCAAGGTAAAACCATCCCAGGGTTCCAGACTGGGGACAAAACAGAGTGAATACTATCTTCTGGTAGGCATGCTGAAATGAATGTCCACCAGTTGAATTATCTCGGGTTTGTGTTTGTGCTTATCACATAGGAAATAATTTTAAATACTTTGATCAGCAGATTCCATGCCACATTAGAATAAGCATTTGAAGCAATGTATATGATATATATAGATCATGGATCAGTTCCTAATTTGTTTAGGCTTTTTGTTATTTTCTATTTAAATCACTGGGGGCGGGGGGGGAGAAGCCTTTTCAGACTGTGCTTATATAGTGGTGAAAATACGCAAGATGAATTTCCAGCACTGCTGACAAACTAAAATCATTAGATGTTTATTCATTTTCCTTGTTTTTTCTTATTTCTTTGGAAAGGTACATACCAGGGACAGTGGACAGGAGGGATGAGGCATGGCTATGGCATGCGGCAAAGTGTCCCCTATGGCATGGCAACTGTGATCCGTTCTCCCCTCCGGACATCTCTAGCGTCACTACGTAGTGAGCAGAGCAATGGCACTATTCTACATGATATTACTTTGGACAGCCCTGCTGGAACAAGAGGAGGGTTTGTGTTGAATTTTCACAGTGATCTCGAAGGAATTGGTGGTAAGAAGAAAGGAGGCTTGTTCAGAAGAGGATCCCTTCTCGGTAGTATAAAACTTAGAAAATCCGAATCAAAATCGTCGATTTCTAGCAAACGCAGCTCTGTCAGGAGCGATGCTGCTATAAGTAGGATTAGCTCTAGCGATGCCAATTCTACCATTAGTTTTGGAGATGGGGATTGTGATTATTGCCCAGCGGAAGACCACGTTGATGCCACCACAACAGAAACGTACATGGGCGAATGGAAGAATGACAAGCGCAGCGGATTCGGTATAAGTGAGCGCTCAAATGGTATGAAGTACGAAGGGGAGTGGCTAAATAATAAGAGGCATGGATATGGATGTACCATGTTTCCAGATGGCACCAAGGAAGAGGGAAAGTATAAAAACAATGTTTTGGTCCGTGGAATAAGGAAGCAGCTTATACCCATAAGAAACACAAAAACTAAAGAAAAGGTGGAGCGTGCACTCGAGGGTGCCCAGCGGGCATCTGCCATGGCAAGAACTAAAGTGGAAATTGCAACCTCAAGGTAAGCCATTTCAAAGCATTTTATTCCTTGCTCTAGTGACACAAACCAGAAACATTTTGTTCGCTAATATATTGGCCAAAATGGTGCAAGTGCAGGTTTCAGTTACATTTTTTACAGTGGAATTGCATAGTGTGACCCTTGGAAGATAACTCGGTTCAACAGTTTTGAGGAGGCACTGGAATGAAACAGGCTTATTGGATTGAACTAGATTGCTGTGGCATTATAAGCATTTATTTTAGGGTGTCTTGAGTGGACAGATCCAGTTAGGAACCATATATGCATTCCCCATCAACTGATTCTCAAATATTCTTGGAAATATTTCTAGCTACTTGCCCTGTGATCACCTATGAATGCAAAGTGTATCTCATCTTAATGAGATACCATAGCATCCTCTAAGGATTCTCCATATGGGCAAGGCCCCATCATGATAAAAGTAGTGGGGAATTGGTTTGACATTTGGATTAGTTTGCATCACTGTTTCAAGAAGTATGTGGGACGTAGGTATTTGCCATAGATGTGACCTGACAAAAGTATCTCTTGAAAGCCATATTGATTTGTTACATGAGTGTTCTATAAATGCAACATTGTATTGGTTTTTCATCTTTTATTTTGTAAGCAGCTGCTTTGGAAGCGTTAATGCTGAAGAGTGGGATACAAAATGAAAAAGAAATATATTTGGTGTACAAATTAATACAAAGCTTCCCGAGTATTTATTTCAATACAAATTGTTTTTGAGGGCCAATTCATGCTTCTCGCTAGTTGCAGCTGCCACCTGCTGGTTTTATTTATTTATTTTGTTTCCCAATAGCTTTCCAATTCTTTTTTCTCTTTCGAATTCCCTTATGTAGGACAATATTTCCATGATTGTAGAACCTATTAATGGAAGATAAACATTTCAAACCATAATCCTACAAAACTCTAACGGTATTCTCAATTGTAAATTAATTCTTTGGTTAGGAACATGGAATTGATGAGTTCTAGGAAAACCCGTTTTGCAAGAATGATAAGGCTAGATTGCTGGGAAATGATACGGATTGCACTATCAAAAACATATTTTCATAATATGTGAAATTATATGGTGGGGAATATTATGGAGTACTTGCATTTCAGTCTTAGCAAGAAAATATTCTATAACTGAATTTGAAAGGATGTATTTGTATTGCACTATTTTAAAAAATGACCTTGTACAATTGACCCCTGACATTTAGAGTAAATCATCCTGCTTGTAGGTAATAAATCTTAAGTGGTACATTCACTGTACATGCAGCAATGGGTTTGGGTTTTTTTTAAAGTAAGAGCTAGGCAGAATTCATACTTGAATTATGTGATGAAAAGCAATTTTTAACAAATCTTAACAAGCAAGTGCATATAGAACTCTGGTTTAAAAGTCTGCACCTTGAAAGGAAATGTACATGATTATGCAATTTGCCCTCCAAGGAATGTTGGTACTTGATTCCCTAAAGAAGTAAGGAAGAACTTGGCAAGCATTATCAGCTAGCAAAGTGTTGCATCAATAGCTTAGTCTAAAATGTGTTCAAGGAACCATCTTATTAGACTTCAGATTAACAGCTCAAACCACCTTTTTAGTTTTCTCTTAGTAATGTATAATTTGAAAAATGGCCTAGTCTCCCATTACCTTTGTAATGTTTGCATTTTTTAAAAGAGGAATTCAGTTTTTGTTGAATTTTTTTTAAATTTTTGTCACCAGGGATTTGTGATGGAAGGCCACATTTGCAAGTAACACTAATGTATGCTTTATCAAGCTGCACTGTGGATGAATTCAGTGCTGTCCCATGTAGCCTGAGCAGTCCCACTTCACTCCTCCCTTTGTGATAAATAAATTACAAAGAGGCTAGCTGACCACTAGCCAGCTTGAAGTCATGGTTTGTTGTAGACTTAGCAATCCTGGATTTTTTTAGGGCAAAGCAAACCACAGTCCTGGGTTTGGAAGTTACACTAAGCTACCCTCTGCAAGGTTTGTTTACCTGCTCATGGAAGGGAAGAGCAAAGTGTGGCTGCATGCACAATATGGCGCAATAAATCATGTTTTTACATCTTAGTTTTGTGTACAAATGCAACCATTATTAGTTTTATATGTCCTGAATCAGGTCATTGATTCATCTAGATTCTAGACCACTGCTGTCTGCTTTGACTCACATCCACACTCCTGGGTCTCAGTTAGTCTATGCTAGTCCTGCCACAAATGCATCTCTTTCAAGTGGATAGGTCAGGAGTTGGAACTGTGGACTTCTGTATGCAAAGCATGTGCTCTATCACTGAGTGATGGTTTCTTCTTCCCAAAGACGTAAAAGGTCCCCCTATGGACTTACTTTTGAAAATACTAGATATACAGAAGCAGTATTCAGTGGAGCAGCAATCCTTGAATGTATTCCATACCTCTGGTGTAAGACAGCTTCTTTAGTGCTAATAATGGGTTGACTTGAAACAGAATGATTAAAGATGACTATTGAAAAGTTGAATTGAGGGCCAAACTAGATGTTGCACTGTGTCTAGTTTTCGACAGGTATCTGTGTGTGTGTGTTATTTTAAAAAGCTGTATGCCGTATGCTGAGAGTTTGGCCAAAGGAATGGCAGGGGTGCTGATTAACCCTTTCACACCTAGCTGTTGTTTTGCTTGAAATTGCTTGTGGAAGAAGATATGGAAGCTGCTTTTATATCTATCAGTCACTTTTCTATGATGTCTGGAAAAGCAGCATGGGGAGAGTTTGTTTCTGACTGGGTAAAAGGGCAAGTGGGTGAAGGTGTTAGTAAGAGTAATAATCTTAGTAATAGGAAGATAAGAAGTAATCAATTGCTTCATTAAAAAAGTAATACTAGGGCACTTTTCCATAGCCTATGAATATGCATTAGTTCAGGGGTTGCCAGTATGGCGCCCTTCAAATGCTGTGTGTAGGAACACTCCTCAGCCCTTGCCAATGGTCAAGGATGATAAAAGGCTTGCAGGCCTTGCATTATGGCTTGCAGATTTTGGAATGTAAATGTGTATACTTTCAGCTCTTGTCTCCTTCATTACGTATTTGCTGAGTATTACAGTGATAGGCATATTACACAAGCTGGTAAAAATAACTTTACTGGGCATCTTGGCCCAGTAAAGTCCAAGTAAGTTTGAAACATGACTACAATATGAAATTAAATACTGGGGTTTAAGAGGATTAAAAAAAAAAAAAATCTTTCTCCGATTGGAGTGTTCCATATGCAGGCAGGTGTAGAGTACAGCCAGACAGAAAACATTCTGAACCCAATTCACTAGGGGTAATAGTGGAGGATGAAGGGTGCTTTATGCAATAATTATTTTTATTTCTGTAACTGTCGTCGGCATGGATATTCTAGCCTTGCAATAACAGTTCTTGCTCACACAGAGACCAGGAGATGGAGTGACATTAATGACGGAGAAAGACCCCCAGTTCTTTGCGGTTGGGGATATGTGAGCTGTGTGTTCACAGTCTTGTGGCAGTGCAAAGATTCTTACTGCTCTGTTAGGTCTTGGTGCCAGCTCACATATTAAGCAGAAGTCCAAGATTGCCACAGAGTGAACACTCAACAGGAAGCTGCAGCCAGTCACAGGTCTCTGACAACTGCACTTATATAGCAAGTGTTTGCCTTGTTCACACAGAACATAATTAGGTAGAAACATAAAAATATCTTAGGTGTACATCTATAAGAAATAGTGTGCAGATTTACCCCGTGAACATGGCATGTGAAATCATCAGTTTGCAACTTATGTGGCAGTAGATTCTAGTCAGCTAGTATATAATATTTTTGCAAAGAGAATATATAATATTTATTTGGAAGCCCAAATCTGTAACTTCGAGACCCTGCAGCAAGTTGATGTAGATCTTGTTACCATATAGCTAAGAGAGACCACAGCACCACCCACATCCAAACCACTGAGCCTCGTGGGCCTGACGATCAGAATGTTGGCGGTTCAGAATCTGCGCGATGGGGTGAGCTCCCATTGCTCTGTTAGGGCATCTGCCAACCTAGCAGTTCAAAAAAAAGCATACCAGTGCAAGTAGATAAATAGGTACCACTTCAGCAGAAAGGTAAATGGCGTTTCCATGTGTTCTGGCACTCATCACGGTGTCCTGTTGCACCAGAAGCGATTTAGTCATGCTGGCCACATGACCTGGAAAGCTGTCTGTGGACAAACGCTGGCTCCCTCAGACTGAAGCGAGATGAGCGCCGCACCCCATAGTCACCTTTGACTGGACTTAACCATCCAGGCGTCGTTTACCTTTACTTTTTACCTTATAGCTAAGACAATTAGTATATGTAAAAAGTGAACCAGGATGAAATATTTAGTGGTAAAAACAGGATATATTAAGGATCACCTGATTCCTTATATCCTGGTCTGATCACTGATTTTTGGGGGGGAGGAGGGATCTTGGTTAGCAGTCCCCCATGGCTCAGATACATGACTCATAACTGCAATAAGCTGTCTATTCAGTGTAGTGGGCGCAAGCTATAGAACTCTCTTCCAGCTGAGGGGAGACAGGCACCCTCTCTGCTGAACTTCAGGTGCATGACTAAGACTTTCTTCTTAGAAGGTGTTTAGTTTTATTATAAATGGTTATTACCATATTTTTCGCTCTATAAGACGCACCAGACCACAAGACGCACCTAGTTTTTGGAGGAGGAAAACAAGAAAAAAATATTCTGAATCTCAGAAGCCAGAACAGCAAGAGGGATCGCTGCGCAGTGAAAGCAGCAATCCCTCTTGCTGTTCTGGCTTCTGGGATAGCTGCACAGCCTACATTTGCTCCATAAGACACACACACATTTCCCCTTACTTTTTAGGAGGGGAAAAAGTGAGTCTTATAGAGCAAAAAATACGGTATGTTTTGTGACAATATGTAGCAAAAACCATTATACAAGGATGTTTGCATCCTTGCTTCTCATGCCAAAAGGGGGGGGGGGAGGGAGGAAAGCAAATGGCATATGAAGAAGGGAGAGAGACAGGAAAACAAAACTCTATAATACCATGAATGAGTTAAAAGGAGGGTGGAAATCATCATTTATTTTGCCATTCCAGAAATGTAAAAACAAGCCCCACCTCTCTTGATGATTAAGTATTGCATTTCTTTTATATGTAATTTTTATCATTAAAATAGTTCACCAAGTTTTCCTTTAGCAATCAGTTAAGGTAGTGGGATCTTTATTTGTCCCCTTTTTGTGCAATATACTGTTTTGCTGTTGTTAGCAGTAGCAATCAGTTGTAAATCAGTATTAATGACTTAAGGGTGAAGCATCAAAAGGAGAGTTTTTTAGGGTATCTTGGGAGATCATAACCTGTACATATTCATGTAGTATTCAGTACTTCTGTCCAGAAAGGTATTCTTAAAACATCTTTTTTTTACTCTTAAATCTCCTTACAGCAGGATAAAAATATCCTAAATTATGGTTAGTATATTAGTATTCCTTAATATACCGGTATATATAATTACTGCACGTTTTATGGCTCTTTAACATCTAAGATTTTAAATAAATGTGCACTTTTTATTTCAGAGCAAGTAAACCATGGACACTAGCTTTCATTAAAAAGATCCTTCTCTGTGGTGACACATACCTGTAAGGCTGGAGAGAGAGAAAAATACTCCACCAAGCAGTGGAAGCAGAAATTGCAGAGAAAGCATATTGTCTGAACCCAGCACGTTACACTCATTTGCATGTTGGATAGAGTTGCACTTTTGTGTTTTAATGTAACTGTAGTAGGTACAGTGGTACCTCGGGTTACATACGCTTCAGGTTACATACGCTTCAGGTTACAGGCTCCGCTAACCCAGAAGTAGTACCTCAGGTTAAGAACTTTGCTTCAGGATGAGAACAGAAATCGTGTACCAGCGGCACGGCAGCAGCAGGAGGCCCCATTAGCTAAAGTGGTGCTTCAGGATAAGAACAGTTTCAGGTTAAGAACGGACCTCCGGAACGAATTAAGTACTTAACCCGAGGTACCATTGTATAAAGTAATGAGCAGAAATATGACTAGGCCACTTCTGCTTTCTCACTCAGTAAGAGTGCTGGTGCTAGTTTGCCCCAAACATAACTGACCCCTAGTGGAGCAAGGCTCGGAGAGCTGGTGTTTTTATCTTTGTGAAGGAGAGAAGATTGAAGGGCTGAACTAGTCTCCTGTTGAATACTACAATTACTGGCTGAAACACTACTGGCTGAATTCATTATTGTTGAAATCCACCTAGGAGGGGAAGCTTGGAGCCACCCTTGGACCTTGCTTAGCAATTCCTTTTAGCTTGGAACTTGCAGAGCCACAGAAACCATCCTCTCTTGCCACCTGCTGAGGTCTCCTCTTGAGGCACACCCTACTTACTATACTACTGCTCCCTCCCTGCTTCTTTATGGAATGATCTCCCCTTGGTGATTAGGCAGGCATCAGTTGTAGAGTACGTACAGCATGCTATTTGCTCAGGCATTCCCAGGCCATTAGTGCCAGTTTTAGCACCCAAATATTAATATTTTACTAGCATGTTTTTTATGGATGTGTTTGATGATTTGTTATATTGTTATATAACAATATTTCTTATATTGTTTTGGTTGTAAATTACGTTGGTATTGTCGTGAAGGGGGTATAGAAATAGTTTTGTAAGTACATAAATGTAAGTTTGCCAACTTTTTTTTTCATTTTTAGAAAAGAGGCCTTGTTCCTTCACTTTTGTACAGATCCTATATTAGGCAATTAATAACTAGTTCAGCCTTTGGCAACCTGGTGCCTTGCAGATGTTTTAGACTACAATTCCCATCAGCCCCAGCAGGCACACACTGATGCAAGTTGTAGTCCTAATTAGGAGGGCACCAGATGAGTGAAATCTGAACCAATGTGTTTAGCACAGCCCTTAAGCATGATGGTTGGCTAAAATGAAAAGAAAATGGGTTTGAATCAAGCCATATTTATTTTAAGCATCCCCCTACACAGCTTTTAATATAACATTCCTAAGGCAGCTAACATATTTTAAAACCAGTAACAATTGTTTAAAGCAATACAATGCTTGAGACATTTAAAACCCCTAAAAGGCCAAACGAAAAAAAATGTTTTTTTACTGGATACTGAAAGTCATCAGGCATGGTGTCAATGACAGGAGCCAGGATGAGGTCAGTAATAACTCACATGGTGTCAGTTGTTAAGTCTTAAGTCAAAAAAACAAACAGCTCAGGAGGCCAGGTCTAGTGAGCACAGCAACTCTTTGCGGTAGCTCTTGCTTCCCAGTGCTCTTTAAGACTACTCCCCTGGTTCCTTCCCAAGCAATCTGAGACTCCTCCATCTTGCTTGTCTTTGGTCCACCCTCTTCATACCTCTTTGGGTTCTAGTAGACCAGGGGGGAGGGGAGCTGGTCACTGCAGGAGTGGGAGACAGACTGACTTCTTTACCAGCCTGACTCTTCTCTGCCTCTTGGGCCCCCTCCTCTCCAGCCTCTTCTTCTGTCTCTGATTCTTGACTGCTTTCTGCCATAGAGTCTTCCTGCTCAATAAACCCCGTTACCTTTTCAGCTTCCAACAGCTCCTCCCAGTCTGCTCCCTCTTCTCCCTCTGACCACTCATTGTCATCCCACCACCAATCCACTGGCTCTGAGCCTTCTTCCCTTTGGGGTTCTCCAACTAGTACCTGCCACCACCACTCCCTGATACATGGAGCCAAGTAATTAGATAAGAGTGGGAGCACCATGAGTCAGTCCACTAGCACGGCAGGTGTCAAATGTACATGTCTTAGACCAGGTGTGTCTAAATTGTGAGCTTCCAAATGAATCCCCTCATCCCCTAAAATTGGCAATTCTGGCTGGGGTTGTTGGGGGTTGGAGTCCAACAAAATCTAAAAGGCTTCTGCTTCTCCACTATTGTCCATTTGTGGCTCTCATAATTAAAACAAATGGGTTGTATTCAATGTGGTGTTAAGTAGATCATTGCATCAGTGCAAGGATTTCTTCTTGCACAATTGAAACATCTCCCTATCTCCTCCCACGTATGTCCCTTAAATCTGTTCTGGGGGTTCCTTCAACCCTCCAAAATAGATTTGGGGGCGGCACAGGAATCTTTGTTGTGCTAGTGGTAATCCTTGCATTAGTGCAACCTTTTACTTTCTTCTTGAAAGCAAGCTGTTAGTCAGAACAGACAAAATGTACTCATTTCTACATGTTTCAGTTAATTACGTTAGCAGTTGCAGTTAACATATGAGCCAAAATTGGTTCCAATGCTCGGAATGTCAGCTGCAAAGCAGAATCAAAGTTATGGCCCTGAACCCCGATTTTCTGGTCAACTCCATTACCAGCCAACTATACTTCAGTCTTGTGTGGAGTGAGCTTCAGTTTGTTGGCCCTCTTTCAGAACTTTTCTGACTTGAACACCTGTTCAGAACATCTTCCTCACTTGAATTTGATGTAAATGAGAAATAGAGCTAAACATCATCAACATACTGATGGAACTTCAAATCCCCAAACGACCTCTCCCAGTGGTTTTATGTAGCTGTTAAACAGCAGGGGAGCCAAGGTGGAAACCTGCTGAACCTCACAGCATTAATGCCATCAGGCAGAGCAGAGCAGCTGTTGTGCAGCACCATCATCTGGAAACTATCATTCAGGTAGGAGTGGAGTCATTGAAATGGAGTGCCTGCAATTACCGGTATTTGGCCCTCCATTCTCAGATGTGGTGTGCTAAAATTGCAGACGTATCAAAAACTGTATTTTCAGTTGCCTTGGGCAATAGCATTGAAGCCGATTGTTTGAAGGAGGTTTGTAAAAAAGACTGGGCAATTTAACTGCTGATCTACCTGCATTTTGGCACACCTGATTATATCAAGCTGTAGTCATAGTAGCAGACGTACCTCTACTTCCTAGCTGCCATGTAACTATAATGCAGGTTTTGGCAACAGTGCACCCAAGTCTTAAGAAAATCATCCGTTCCCTCAATTTCAGGATAGTTTGTTAATTTTAAAGAACTAGCAAGATTTAAAATGGTGTTGCTTGATAACAAATTTCTGTTTGTGAACTTAGATTTGTAACGAGCATTCTACTTGAGATTCAGTCACCAATAAACATTAGCAACCAACCCTGCCAACCGTGTGGAATTATGTGCAGGGCAGACAACTTTCCACTCTGGATTAAGCTGACGCTACAAGTCTCACTTTACGCAAGAACTAAACTGGGCACTTGTAAGACTAGTGCCTAGCAAATCTTTAAAATGCTTTACTTATTATAGATGCAATATGAATTTTGTGTTTAGGAATAGGATTCAGCTGATGCCGATGGTATTAATATAAGTTCGCTTGCTTTTGTACCGAGCTGATAGAACCTTTGAGCACAATGCTTGTAAGATATGAAAATGCCAAAGTTTACCCACTTTGATTGGTGGTACTGAGAGCAAATGCTATTGATTTGTTGTAACTTTTAGATGTCATATGCCCTAAAAGCTGGGCTAGAATTCCTTTAACTATTGCTTGTTTATTTTAATACGGACATATTGAATGAGTCAGGAAACTGTTTGACAACCATTGCAATTGATTATCCTAGTAGCTGCATTTTGTACCAACTGCAATTTCTAATCGGCCTTTAAAGGCAGCCCTAAGTAGATAGCATTGCAATAGCCGAATCTGCTATAACAAGTACATGAGTAGCTCAGACCAGGTAGGGTCATATACTTAACCAATGTAAACTCATTTGATGGAGCTGCATGCTGTATAATTGAATTTGTGGTTCTATTGATTGCTGCCTGTTTGCCAGTAAGATCCAGTGGGAAAATGGTAGAATTTCATTCCAGTCCCAGAACAGTTACAGTCGAACTGGCTGACCTTGGGTAGAATTAGTTCCCTTTTCTTCAACAGGAATAACAGTGGCATACTTAATGGAGAATAATACATTGATACCATAAGCCTAAGCAATAGAGTTTCTGAATAAAACAGAAACGTGATGTAAAGTGCAAGCACCTTTTGTTTTATTTTTAGTCTGACTTTTCAGTCACATCTCAGTTCATAGAGTTTACAGAATCAGGTCATTGACTTTGTACTGCCCTGGTTCCTTTAATGTAAGTGAAAACAGCTGATTAATCTCATCTCCAAAATTGTATATAAAGATATTGAAAACAGAAGGTACTGTTGCTAATGGGGGGGGGGGAGGGAATGGTAAGCTCACACTTTTGACTGAGAGAGCTTAGCTATTTGAATATTTACTGCTATTTATTCCTTTCACCTCTTCCAATTGCCATCCAGAACTAAACCACTGTGTTATAGGACTGTGAGAGACTGCTGTGCCCTCAAGTATATTTGTGCAGTTCCCATTGATTTCTGTGGAAGTTGGTCATGCATATGTCAGGACAAAATTAGATTGATTTGAGCTGCAACAGCAGAACAAACAAAAACAGAAAACATGTTCACATTATAGAAGTCGAGGAATTTGCTGGTTGAAGTGCACATTTTCATAAATAAAACTGACTGCTTGCTAGATATTTTGTAGCTGTGCAACTCAGGCCCACATTCCTCTTCCTTCTTTTATAAGTTTTTATCTTAAATCCCAACCCCCATTTTAAGCTTTGACAAACTGTCTATTTCATTCAGAATCCCGTTAAAGTCAAAGGGATATGAGTGAGTACAATGCTCAGCGCATTGATCAGTCTCTTTGGCTGGTTTGAATTCTTTCTCAGTAAGGGGGTCAAAAATGTTAAACAAAGGGATATGTCTGTTTTAAACTCAGTGTTCAAGGTGACATTTTCACTATTTGAATATTGGCTGTCCAGAGGTCACTAGGCTTTATTGTTCCACCACATTTATATGGGGTGTTTTCTGGGGACTAAAGTATTGTTCTGGTTATGATATGAATGTCATTATATTCAGAGATGAGTAGAATCTATGATCTCCTGGAAACTAGGGCACCACTGGAGTAGAAAGGAGCTGCATCACCAGAGTAATAAAGAGCTGATCATTAATTTATTTATTTTCGGGGGGGGGGGCAACTTCATTACCCAAAGAGCACAACAAGTACATCTACATAACAAAGGATATGCACAGCATAGGAAAGACATGCTATTCATATAATGTGGATTTTGTAATCAAAGTGTCGTGCAAACATGTACAACATGCTACCAAAGCTTCCATCACATCACCTACTTCAGGGGTAGGAAACCTGCAATCCTCTAGCTGTTGTTGGACTAAAACTCCTATTATTCCTGACTAGCTGGTTAATCTGCTTAAAGCTGATTAGATCCAAACAACATCTAGAGGGCCACAAGTCCCCCCTCCCTGTCCCCACTGGATCATAATTAAAAAAACACCAACCACTTTTTAAAAGTTCACTGGACAATATTGTAAGAATGTTAGCAGAGGAAATTTTCTTCTCCACCACTCATTGCTGCAGCATAGATTCTGTAATGAGCTCTTATTTGTACAGACAGACTCCACAAGACTTTCGTCACTTCCACTCTAGCAGTCTGTCAACTTCCTGTATTTTCCTCAGCTCAGATGTGTATCAAGGAGCCAGATGGACTATGCTCAGGGGAAATGGATGCTTAGGAATGATCATGTCAACTATGAGGGTCATTCTTGCAATTCACATAGTGACTAGGGATTTGACAGGTGCTTAATAAGCCTTACCAACAAAAAAAATCTCATCAATGTCTTCCAGCCCTGCAAAGTAAAATAGTTTCTATAGACCCAAACTTGAACAAGAAGTGATCCAACCATGACATTAAAAAACAACAACAAAAAACCCTTCTTAGACCATCATCTTCTTGCCTGGTAGGGGGAAAAAACACAGATCAAGAATATGTCATGAAAGCTATGAAGTCTTGAGTCAACCTGGAAGTGGTGCTCTTGATTATGGATAGTGAGTTTCTCCATAATAGTCATATTGGAAGTTTTTTACACCAATCCAGAGAGCACCTCCATCAGCTTAGTCAGAGAAATTGGTGGACAGTGATGTGAGACATAGTTCAACAGAATCAATACTTGTTGTAATAATCTTTCGTAAACCTTTTTGAGTGATCTGCCTGAAGAGTGGTATATAAATACCTTAAATAAATAAATGAAATCCCTAATCTGTTTTGTGCACTGATCAAAAGATACACTCCTGCTCTCCATATGGTAGATGGTACTTGCCACTTGCCACTAACTACATTTTTGAACTTAAGAAATGGGTGATAAATAAACTAAGAAAGCAAGTGACTGTTACAGCAATTTGCAGTACTTAATACATAAATAATGTACATGAAAACATAGGAGCACAATTTTCTTTTTCTTATTGCATAAATGGTCTTGAAGGATGCTTATTAAAGACCCAGTGTCTTTAATTGGCTTCCCATGAGATAAACAAACAAACTTGGAACTTTGGGTATATTTACATAGTTGCAAAGTTCCAAGTTTCTTTATCTCAGGGGTCAGCAAACTTTTTCAGCAGGGGGCCGGTCCACTGTCCCTCAGACCTTGTGGGGGGGCCGGACTATATTTTTTTTGTGGGTGGGGGGGAATGAACAGATTCCTATGCCCCACAAATAACCCAGAGATGCATTTTAAATAAAAGTACACATTCTGCTCATGTAAAAACATGCTGATTCCCGGACCGTCCATGGGCCAGATTTAGAAGGTGATTGGGCCAGATCCGGCCCCTAGGCCTTAGTTTGCCTACCCATGGTTTATCTTACAGGAAGCCAATTTGCCTCTTAAGTACCACAAATGTTGTTGTTGTTGTTCACAGCTGAAAATATGAAAATAGCCAGTGAAACAGCTACAGAAGGCAAACACATTTATTATGCAAACTCATCCTTAACAATTGGCACCTCCATCCTACCAATTCACACAGCGCTTTTGAGACATGGGCCAATAATAGTCAATGTAGTTATGGAAGCATCCTGTGTAAAATAACATAATACCATAATTACACTGTGCAATCAGAATATGTGTATGCATTATTATTGCTTTCCGCTTTTCCTATGTTGATAGCTGCATTGATTCAATGGGATTACATAGCACTCCAGTGTGGATGAAATACAAATAGCAATGGGTTGTTACTTGTTTGTCAGATGTATTAAGAGCACCATCATGCTTTATCACAAAGAAGATTATGTTAGAAAAAGTGAACTCTGGATTAGCATGTAACAGAATGAAAGCAATTAGCTATTTAATGGGATACTGATAATTCTAGATATAGCAGCCCAAAATTCCAAGTAAGGAGTGTTTAATTCCCGTGCTAATTAAAATAAAAGATGAAACATGAGGTCATACAAAAGAACACTGGGTGATCTCCAGTGTTAGCCATACTGAAAGTAAACCCACTAAACACAACATATTTGCTAATCTGAGAATGTCTTAGTTGAATGTTATTCAAAACCTATCAAACCTATCAAACTTCCTGCTAATTAAAGCCATTCTCACACAGAAGCATTGTTTAACTATTGTGCAATGAGATGTATCTTCCTGGCGTTTATCCCCTTCCAATCCCCTCTTTGGTAAAGTTCCTTTGGCTGCATCAAGCACATGTATGGCAAACAAAGGAAGGTTGTGTTTGAAAAGTGAAGGCAGCAAAGCTTACAGGCTTCTGTGAACATACATTTGCACCAATGACAACCTTAGAAACTCCTTTAATAAATACAGATGGACTCTTATTTTGATGCTGAGTTTAATTTTTCTTCTGGTTCATGCACAAACTTCAAATAAGGTTAATTATTACATGACTGCAAGAAAAGACTTTGCAAAACTCTGCAAAATAACTAACTAGATATTTGTATATACTAGGTATTTATATTTAACATTTTATTTTTTGAAAGCAATGATAAACATCCCTCTATTTCATCTGTTTATCACCCCAACCCCCAGTAAAGAATTTCCCAGCTACCATAAACTCTCAATAAACTTTCAATATATTGAAGTAAGCCAATTACTGTATAGGGAGGGAAATAGAGGGTGAAGAGAGTGGGGATGGGAAAGGCCTGAGTGACAAAGTATGAACCAACCCAGACCCTACACTCGTCGTCTGAGTCCACCCTTATTGTGCCTCCTCCACAAGAGGTCTGGAGGGTGACAACATGAGAGGAGGCCTTTTCTACAGTGGCTCCCCACTTGTGGAATGCTCTCCCCAGGGAGCCTTGCCTGGCCCCTTCATGACATATCTTTAGGCACCAGGCAGAAACACCCCTCTTCTCCCAGGCCTTTGGCTAATTAAACAATCATAGATGCCTTTTGAACTGGAGGCAGGGTATTGTTTTGTTTGTTACTGGTATGCATTTTTGTGCTTTTATATTGGAAACCACCCTGTGATCCTCAGATGAAGGGCTATATAGAAAATTTAATAAGTAGTAATAAAAATATATGAGACAGATGAAAGCAGTCCATTTCATAGTTACATGTAATGGGGAAAAATCAATTTCCACCTTGTGGGGAACCTTTTTATCCTATGAGCTGCATTGACATATGGGAAGCCTTCTGAAGACTGCAAGCCACTGGTGGCAAGAGGCAAAAGCGGGTGGAGCAATGGATGTGACTCTTACCTTGGTACAATAAACAGGCCATGGAAAAGCCAGAGGTTTCTGTGCACGCAACCACACACCAGCCAAGCGACCAAGAAGCATTATCACAGTTCAATAACACGTTTCAGCAAGCAAAAACATTCAAGAGCAGCATGGAGCAGGGCTGTTGAAGGGTGTGGCCTGGGGAGAGCTCTGAAGGCCAGAGGGAAGCATTTGGCCCCCAGATCTCAGGTTTCCCATTCCAAAGGAGTAGCTAGTGTGGCATCCTCCAGGTATTGCTGTATGGAACTCCCATCAGCCATGGCCATTGGCCTTGCGGCTATGGCAGATGAGATTTGGAGTGCAACAGCATCTGGATGACACCACCCTGGCTATCTGTGGTGCAGATGTTCAGGAATAAATGGTGTATTTGTTCTGTAATCTCCACCACTTGTGTCCAGAGGGGCTCCCCCACCCTTTTAACTGACAAAACCAATACAGTGGTACCTCGGGTTACATACGCTTCAAGTTACAGACTCCACTAACCCAGAAATAGTACCTCAGGTTAAGAACTTTGCTTCAGGATGAGAACAGAAATCGTGCTCCAGCGGTGTGGCGGCAGCAGGAGGCCGCATTAGCTAAAGTGGTGCTTCAGGTTAAGAACAGTTTCAGGTTAAGAACGGACCTCCGGAACGAATTAAGTACTTAACCCGAGGTACCACTGTAGATCTTCAGTCCATTGGTATGCCATTGGGAAGGTTTCTGTCTTCTGGTGCTGAAATATCAAATGCTTAGCTACAAGCTAAGGAGTTCATATGCCTCCCACAAATGGAACAGCTTATGTGTACATTACTGCTCTCTGGTGGGTCAGCAGAGAAGTCTGTCTAAATAAGGAAATGAATGAAATTTACTTATCAGCATTCAGCAGGAATATAGCTCACTGGCAACTGATACAGTAACCCATCTGGATGTGAGGACAACCTGGCTGCGACATCTGTCACCCCATCGATCGCCAGGGTTGATTCGGCTGATCCGGCTGGCTAGGCTCCATGTGCATCCCTCCCAAAGCTGTGCGCTCGGTGGAAGAGGACGACCATCCCAGATAGGAGAGTACTGTTCTTCGGTCAAGGGTATACGATAGCTGCACTCCCCTGCTAGAACCTCCAAACAAGTAACCCATCTTTCTGCTGCTATCACCAGCTGACTTACTTATACCTCATGTACATTTATCATCCAACTGTGTTTCTGGGTTGGGTGTAAAACATTTATAGTCTACATTATAACTTCTAACTAAATGTTAGTATTCCTGCCCTGCAGGGGCCGTACTAGATGGCGTTTGGGGTCCCTTCCATCCCTACAATTGTATGATTCTGTCTCAGGTTTACCTTATATATTTATCCTGAAAATCTGGCAGAACTGGACTGTTACATATCTCAACTGTATGGCTGCCAGTACCAGCTAAATCAGAATACACTCTGTTCTAATATCCATAGTGCACACTGCTATAACAAAAGCAAGTCAGTGATGGCAGTAATCTGATGCCCTTACTTCATTCCCAGGAATCTTGTTGTCTAGCCAGCAGCTTCCAATGAAATCAGTGACAGAGCTTCTGTAAGGCCTCCTTTGTTCTGTTAACATTAAGAATGTTTTTGTGTCAGATTGCTGTTTAGCGCCAGAGTTCGTTCCACTACCCCATCTGATTTGCGTGAATGTTCTATTTAATGCAAGAGTTAGGCCAGAGTAACTTCTTTCTCCTCCTATTCCCCAAGGTGGTCAGTTCCAATGCTTAATAATTTGTTTATATTTTAAATTGTAATAGGGTGGTTTTTAGTCATAAGGATATCAAGGTAGCTCACTGATTATGCCAAATTCCATTGTGTTGCTTCTGGTGTTTGTTTTGTTTTTCTTCTATGCTGTCTCTCTCCTTGACGTATAATCAGGAGCCTAAAGGTTATCATACATGCTGTGAAGTGCTGATGATTTGAAACTTGCTGCTATGTTTAAGACACAGGCATATATGTGTGTAATACATAGTATTAGCATTTATTTATTTTCGCTTGGTTCTTAATTTTTGTTCTATTTTTATTATTGTTAGCTATCCTGGAGCTCTTTTCTACAGAAAAGGATAGTACAAAAAATGCACAAATAAAATACACCCACAATATTCATGTGTACAATACACTTCACTGTGTTTCACCATCACAACAATCTAGGATTGGTCATTCTTTTCCCTATTTCACTAAAGCCAAAACAGTGACTAAGGCAGGACCATTGGATTAATGCATCCATGTGTGGGTTGAAATTAATTGTGCCCTAAACATACAAGTGTCTAGCTATGCTTCATAATTTCTTGGATGATGAAACCTTGGAATGGAATTATTGTTGTTAGTAATTTGATTGCTTACCTACCAGTACCTTTTACCATTAGGTCCCAGGGTGGGTTACAACAATTAAAAAATGCAAAATGGCAGAGCTAGTAAAGAAACTGGCAGGTGTGATTTTAGCTATTCTGGGCTCAGCCACTTTTGCCATGCACTTTCTAGGCACAGATCTGGGCTTACATAGTTGTGTCCAAGGGTTGGTTGGTTGGTTGGTTGGTTGGTTGGTTGGTTGGTTGGTGCAACTCAGGCCCACATTCCTCTTCCTTCTTTTATAAGTTTTTATTTTAAATCCCAACCCCCATTTTAATCTTTGACAAACTGGGGATGAGCTATCAAGAACACACTGTTAAGCAGTCAGTAGTATGCCTTTTTATTGTTAGTTTTGCAGGGTGAGGATGCTGGGATTACAAAAAAAAAGGCACTTAGCGTTTTGATAAAGTTAATTAGCCTGGTCAAGCAGGTGTATTATATCTTGATTTTAGCAAGGCTTTTGACAAGGTCACCCATGATATTCTTGTTGGCAAGCTGGCAGAATGTGGGGAATTATTATTTTTTTGGGACTATACCCAAAGAATGCTAATGAATGGCTCTTTTTTAAGCTGGGCTTCACATGATGTCAAGTGATTAAATTCAAGCCACAGCATTTGCAGCTTGAATTAAGCTATGTCTGCAAGTAAAGAATTAGAAATGCTTCTGGGTCTTCCTTAGTGTCTGCAGCTTGAACTTTCCCATGCTTGATGTTGTTTGATATCAGGTATGAGAAAGAAGGGTTTGGGTCTCACAAAACTGCCTGGTGGGTCAAACACCTAGGGCTGACACCTAATCAGCACCACAAGCTAAAGGTTCTCCACAACTGCTTTAGCATCTGCTCTGAGGTCAGCTTGCAACACAGAGCTATCTATAGGATTGTTACCTTAAGTTATTATAATATGGCAGCAAAACATCTATTTGATGTTCCCACCGTCCCTGACCATGACTGGGGCTGATGGGAGTTGAAGTCCAACAACATCTAGAGGGCCACAGGTTCCCCATTACTGCTAAATGCACACATTCTTGTGAGTAATGCTGTGGTCATGGTGTTTCTAGCTGCATTTATACATCATGATCAGCCATGGTTTACCATGACAGGAACAAGCCTCTGCAAGCAGTGGATCTGCATTCTCCTTCCTCTCATGCTTGTCCAGTGCAGCCATGAGGAGTTCACTTCCATTTATATTTATGCAGACCTTATTGATACAGCTTGGACAAACTGTTTAATCTTAGCTATGATTTGTTTGAAACAAGCCAGCTTCAAACCATGGGTTATGAAACTAGCTTCTTTAAGTTTAACTATGGTTAAAGGTTCAGATAAATTGACAATTCACATGTAACACTGAGCCAAACCATTGTTTAGCACAAACCAGCAGGTTTCTAACAGCGAAATAATCACTTCTTATAAGACTATGCCCAATTGAGGAGGACAGAGATGGAGACTGTTTTTAGTGGCTCAGAAACAGACATTACAGTAACTGATGTACGGATGTGAAGAATCTCAACTTTACAAGTGAAGTGAATTTATTCCACTCCATCTCTTCCCCAAAAGATACCTTAACAAACTATATCTTCCAATCCTTGGCAAGTTTTTTTCCCCTATTTTGACATACAAATAAAGTATTTTTGAAATGAATTGTGGACATCATACTGATAAGCAGGATTTTTATTCTCTACCGCTTCACAATGTTCAATAGATTGCTTATGTAAGTGCTGTGAATACCTCTTAAGACAACTGATGCGTACAGTGAGCTCTGCGATTTACGTGACTAGCACACAATACCATCAGTGTAAATGCAGACTTAGTTCTAGCATGGCACTAAGCTAGATTTAATATATCCCAAATGTCAGAGCTGGATTTTAAAGTAATTCTGCTTTCCCTGTAATACATATTGAGGATTTTCAGTATCCAGAGGCATCATCAGATGAAAAAAAAACAAATATTTAGCTAGGCAATATCTAGAAGGGTTGCTTCCAAGATCAGGCTTGCTGAGAGAAAAACACCATAGTTGAAGATTCTGTAAGCTTATTGCCTAGAGAGTTTAAATTATTTTAGCCGGAGCTCAGCTGTGACATTTGGGCTATGTTAATTGAAGCGTTAGCACCATGCTAGAATCTGGCCTGCATTCATACAGACTGTGTTGTGAATTCAGTAGGACTTCTGCTACAGACTTTAATGTGATCAGTTTCTCAGCCGTGGTCCTCTGCTCCGAATATGAATCCATTGTTTCAGATCAGCATAGGTTTTGATCTGGAACAGTTGCCTTGGGGCAACTGCCATTTTGCTATCCAAAAACAACTTCAAATGCTTTTCCATTGCTATTAATCAAATGGCAATCCTTAAGTCTCATGAACATAGTCTTAAATCGGATAAGCGTAATCTTTTTTTGTGTTGATGTGTGGGTTGCTCTTTTGTGCTGAGCTGTGGTTTGTTGTATAGTTAGTGCAGTATTGTTGTATATGCAACTACATAGGAAGCTGCCATGCCTTACTTCCCTTGCCCAGTATTGTCTCTTCTGACTGGCAGTGTCTGTCCAGGATCTCTGGCAGGTGTTTTCCCATCACCTGTTACATTAATTGGAGGTGTGATGGACTGGCCCTGGGTCCTTCGATGTGCAAAGCATATGCTCCATTCACTGAGCTGTAGTTGATACACTGTGAATTAGGTCAGTACAGAGGATTGCCTTTGTAGGCTCTTTGATAAACCACAGTCTCATCATGCTGGGTGAATTTAAATGTTTGCCAGCCATCAGGAAAACAATTTATATCCCTCATAAATATTTGAAGCTTAAAGATGGTGCAAGAGTGCTTATCAATTTAATTTTGAAATAATTTGGGGTTTTTTTGCATTTGTAACGAGGCTAATGAGGGGTTTAAACAAAATCTTAGAAGTTGCTTACATACCGCAGCATCTTTTCTTTTTAATATACAGCTGTTTTAAAATTAAATAAATCTAAATGCAACTTTGCAAGCTGTTCTGCAATTACTCCAAAATTATCAAGCTGCTGGGTAATTAAAGTGATTTCAAATATGCCTTGCTGTGCAGTGTCTTGTATAATTATGTTGCTCATCAAGCATGAATGTACATCTGGGGGGGGTGCGCACACACACACGCCTTTATAAACTGCAAATGTATTTTCACATTTTCTGCAGGCTTCATTATACCAACTGCATAAATGCAGAAAGAGACCATGACAGGGGAGATTATTTATTTAATAATTGTTACAATCCGTTAACAATACTCCCATGGCAGAGAACATGAATCTAGATGAACAATGTGTTCCATTTGTGTTTTTGAAATGAATGATAAAATGTAAAATAGGGAATACCGGTACTTTTACATTAACTGCCAGTGTGTCATGTATGTATATGTGTGCGCATGTGCATGTGCATGCACCCAAAAAATTTCTGCAGTGTTACAGATAACAGTAGCTAGCTTGGTCTTTTGTGTGAATAAACCAAGAGCAACTATTTTGAATGACTAAGCAGAGTAAATCTAGCCTTGCAAATAATTGTGGGAGATGCACTGTCATCCCATGGCTAGTGTATAGTGGCTGGGGGGCATGGGGCTGGGGGAGATATTGTGTAGCTTGCTACATGTTCACTGCCACCATCCACCAAAGGCCTTTAAAATAACACATTTGCCCTGATGTATTGCTGACTGACAGCAGATTATCTCCCGTTCGACCACAACCTATGGAAAGGACTTTCCATCACATCCAGTCCAATGAGTTCTCTGGCCATTGGGCAGATAGTGGAGGCAGCAGACTTTTATGATGAGGTCTTTCTACACATCACCTCTATGAAGGCACTACTCACAGATACCAGCCCAAGCAGCATGGGTTTCATAGCAGAGGCAAGGCAGCAATCACTAAGTACCTCTCTAGGATGGCTCAAGTGAAGCAGCTTGCAGAACAAGTTGGGAGAAGAGGTATAATGGAAATCAAGATTTATTCCATGCTTTATTTAGACCCACCCCCTCCACCTGCATCAGGTTTTTAGATCCCCACTTCCTATTTCTGATTCCTTTATTGCTATTTGATATATCTACTGTGAACTTTTTCTTGGGAATGCTAACTGTGCAATTGCATCCATTTATTTCAATGAAGCTTGCATGGCATAAATTCCATAAATTTGTGCCCTGTTGTGAAATAATTGATGCTTCTACTTACATATTCAAAAACTCTGTTTTTCTTAGATGTTGTCAACTTGTTTTGTTTTTTCGTTGCTTCTTTCCTGTTAAGCAAGTTCTGGTCATTTCCTTTATAAAGATATGCTTCAGATTTTTTTCTGGAATTGGTATTCCTATCCTACCTATTTGAAATTAGCCTCTCCCACTTCTGTTGTTGCTGTTCCTGGTTGTTGTTTTTAAAGACTGAGTGCATAACATTTATTCATATTTTTAAAAGATTGTTCTGTTGTTATTTAATGGAGGTACCCATACCTCTGTGTACTTCTCAACTTTGAAGACACATTAAAAACATTCATCTCCCTATGGGGGTAAAAAATTAAAGCTTGGTAATTCAGAATTGTGTGATCCCAGCTATAATTAAATGCGTTCATAAGAACAGAGAGTCACACCAGTTCCCAGTTTTGCCAACATTAAAAATATTTTTTCATTTGCTGATTAAGCAATATAAAGCAACAGTGTGCCTTTCAGACGTTTTCCATAAAGCCTCTCCTCCTTCAGGAGGGGAGGGATTGTGAGCGGGAGACGATTCACGCGTCATGCAGGGGGCATTCTGCCCCCTGCCCTCTCATCATCGCTGGCGCGCCACACCTCCCAGTTGGGCACCCAATCGGGTGCCACCTCAGGGGGCATGGTTTAGCCGCTCAAATGCAGCCGCGCCAGCTCTCCCCGCCATTGCACTTCAGATTTCCATGAGTCATAACAGTCAGTTACATCTGCAGCTCATTTTAGCCAGCTTATTTGGATTTAAGGCATTTCTGTTTGTTGGTTTAAAAACACCTGCATTTGTTACATATGTTATTTTGACTACAAAATTACGAATTTGAATTCAGCTACAACATTGCCACACAGAAGGTTGTTGAAAAAGCTTCAGTTAAGCACATAAACTACATGAAAACTCAGTTTATCATCCTATAGAAAATAGCAAGTTTGGGCAGCATTGGAAAAACTTTATTCATCAGCGCAAGGATATCTGCTTGTGCAACAGAACTCCACCCCTCCTCTCTCTGCACATATCCTGTGCCATCCCAAATCTGCTCCAGAGGGTTGAAGGAACTACCAAAACATATATGGGGAGGCACGGGGAAGGATAGTGGGAGAAGTTTCCTTGTGCAAGCAGAAATCCTTGCAGTGTCAGAGCTAGTTAGTTAGATACTGCCGCTTATTTTTAATTGGAACAACTCTGAGAGTTTACCTTCCCCATCATGGTACAGTATTTGCCTGAATAGCAACACAGGGATATGCATGTTTGTCCTTGCAATAATACCCATATCTTTTCTCTCACCTTCATGCCAAGGTGAATAGTTATTTAAGATCCCTAAATCTAGGATCAAAACAAAGCTGTTTAGATGGGCAAGGAGAGATATCTAGTGCTTCTCCCCACTTTCTCTCTTAAGAGATAGGTGGTTGCTATGGTGATTGCTGCTCCCATCTCATCAGCTATAACCTGGTTTTCCACATCAACTGAATCACTGCAAGCAAAACATTATCTTTATTCAATCATTAGATATAATATTGTTATATTACTTGTCTTAAGCATCAACATATTCACTTTAAATATTAGCTTGCCTAGCATATATGCATATATAGCATGCTTTTATTCAAATAATCCCAAGTTTATATAGAAAAACTTACACTAGAGCACTTAAAGAAGAGTTTATGGGTAGGAAGATCAAACCATTAGCTGTAACTTAAAAAACAAAAACAAAATATAATCCCCAACAGACAATATTGTGTAGGGAAAACTACACAGGAAGCATTTTTCCCATTACTTCTGGTTCAGCTCTACCATTTTAGGAAGAATTATATATGCACACACAGAGACACACATAAAAATCTAGAATTTTCAGTTCAAATTACATTGGTTACATTTCTGGGATTTGTAAAGTGCATTGAATTGTTGTATGAAAATAAATAACACGGCATGCCAGTCATCATCTGTGTTCTATAGCTTGAAGTCATTTCCATCAACTTAATCTTCCCTCTTGAACTGGAGTACTCCTTATCACAGATTCCACTCTTTGCTTCCAGCAGTATTTCAGAAGAGTTCAAAAAAGGTTGGAATTCACTCTAGTGCACTGACGGTGACTTAATAACAAGACATTCAAATTACAAGTTATCTCTTAGTGGTGGTGTGTTTCACTCAAAGTTATTTCCTAGCAAGGCCGTGTATATCACTTGTCATTCAATAAGGCAAAAAATATTTTTAAAGGTAGATGACTCTGACCTTCATGGGTTGATGCTATTTTCCTTCTTAAATATTTAAGGTGGGTTGGTACAATTACATCTGAATTACCATAATTGGGTCGATCTGCCCTTAGCTGCCAAACTGACTGGTGACTGTTTCAGACTTGTAATGTGTGTGGCCTCTCCTTTCTGGTGTGGCCAGTTGCTACTATGAGCCAATTAGGCAAATACATACTGTAGTTTAAATATATGCAGGCAATATGCATGCTAACTGGGTGTATTTGACTGTCTGTGTGGCTAATTTTTTTAATAAACTGCAGAACATGTGATTGGAAGTGTATATTAAAAGATACTGTAGTCTTAGACAGTCAATCACTTTGTTTTGCTTACATTTATACATTAGAAACTGAATTAAAAGTTAAAGAAAATAGAGTAAACCATTCAGCTTAAGTTAAAATGAAATGATGCTTCAGGTTAATATGGAAAGGTCATAACACATCTCTACAAAAACACATCATGTGTAATAATGATGCTGATGATAATGAATATTTTTGGAAATGTATGAATATCAAAGCAAGCAAGATTTGATGCATTCTGAACCCAAACAAGGAACTAGTAAGTGCACGATTATTTCTTTTTGCATGCATGGTATGTTTCTGTAATTTTAATTTCAATTTTCTAACCATAAGCTATTTAGATATGCTACTTAATTACTGAAATTATTTCACCTGTGACTTCATAAATACATTGGGTTTTTTATATCATGAAACTTCTGGAAAGTATGATCCTGTGACTGAAATATTTCAGGATTGTGCTTTGCATTGTAGATTAACTACTGACTGGTTTGTAAATGATTTCTTGCCTTGCTAAAAGGACCAAACCCTGTAATATAAATTTGTTGTTGTTGTTTAGTTGTTTAGTCATGTCCGATTCTTCGTAACCCCATGGACCAGAGCACGCCAGGCACTCCTGTCTTCCACTGCCTCCTGCAGTTTGGTCAAACTCATGCTGGTAGCTTCAAGAACACTGTCCAACCATCTCATCTGCTGTCGTCCCCTTTTCCTTGTGCCCTCAATCTTTCCCAACATCAGGGTCTTTTCCAGGGAGTAATATAAATTAGTGTTGTGCTGTTGTGCTGTCTAATGCCAGCCTTGATTGAAACTAGTGCCACAAACCAGTGGCATTGAACAAACTTACTGTGGAAGAATATCCTGATCCTGATCCTTCAGTTGCCTCTTTGCTTTCTCTTGTATGCAGTAGAACCACCTAGAGTTAGGGTTATTACCTTTTCTCCTGGCAGAACTCTCTTGCTTTCACAAGTGCCAGTCAGAAAATGATTAGCCAGCATAAAGATGCAATGTCTACATCCACTGTCAGAGGCAGTATGCCTCAGAATACCAGATGCAGGGGTTCTCAAGAGAGTGTTGTTGCCTTCAGGGACCTGCTTTCAGGCTTCCCATCAGCATCTGGTCACTGTGAGAACAGGATGCTGGAATTCCACCAAAAGGGATGCAGACAATAAGGTAGTGGTGATAAACTGGACCCAATCCGCAAGCTGAATCCTTACCTACTATGGATGCTTTAGTGGAGATGCCTGCATTGCAGGTGATGGGACTAGATGACCCTCACGGTCCCTTCCATCTCTATGATTCTATGAAGGGCAGATTAGAATTTTTATAAATAAGTAATACTGTCAAAAGGCTATCTTTTAGCTGAATATTTCTTAGCTGAGTAATATTTCATAGGCTATATTATGGCTCATCCTTTGCACAAACATAAATAGAAAATTATTCAGTGTTGTTTCAACAAAATTCTCTTGGTGTGCTTTGATTCTAAAGAAAGGTATTTTGAATATCCATAATGTTTTGATCTTTTAGGCTGTTCGTTGACTGAATTCCCATAGCTCAATTCTGCCATCTGGCCATTGCAGAGTGGGGGAAATCTCCAAAGGATTTTTGGATATTATTGCATAGACTTCCATTTCAGATTAATTGTGACAAGTTGCAGTTAATCTAAAGCAGGCTTCCTCAACCTCGGCCCTCCAGATGTTTTGAAACTACAATTCTCATCATCCCTGACCACTGGTCCTGCTAGCTAGGGATCATGGGAGTTGTAGGCCAAAAGCATCTGGAGGACCAAGGTTGAGGAAGCCTGATCTAAAGCACAAGTGGAAGCTTCCGATTGCCTCACATCTGCACCAGAAGAGGAAGAGGAGGCATACTAGCCACAGACTCAGTAGAGCTTTTTCCTATAATGCTGAACTAGGGATTACCAACATGTTGCCCATGAAGCTGCAGGGCCCCCTCCCATACAGAAATTATACATGAAACAAGAACTCTATCATAGCCAATAGAATTGGTTGCCATGTGTATGTTTTGTGTGGTTGCAGTGTATGTTTGGTGCCCTCAACAGCTTTTCCCATTTGTAAATGTGTCCATTTACAGTCCCTGTCAACTATTACATCCAAATAAGGCCCATATCTCAATAGACTACTGTGATGGAAAGTGGAGCTTTCATGTTTATGAACATTAAGATAATGAGCATTAGGATTTAATACATTTTAAAACTGAGTGAGGTTCAGATGCAAAACACTCCCATTAAGTGTAAGCATAGGGTTATTAGAAGCTGCAAGCATTTAGCTGATAAATTACAGCAATAAATAAATCACTAATTAAGACTGTACTTTTCACTCTTTGTGAGTAAAAATCTTGGACTGAAAAGGAACTTCTAGTATGTTTACTTTATTTGTTAAAGTTTTCTTTCAAACACACTCGAGTTTGCTGCTGGTCACGAGATTAAGTATAGTTGCTTTTTCCTTTAACCAAGAGGCATCTGCCTTGCTTACTCGAGAGGTGCATATTACAAAATTGGAAACAGAGTTCCTATTATCTGTCTTTCCATTTCTGTCTCTGGGCCATAATCCTGGCTATCTGATTTGCCGTATTTTTCTGTGTATAACACACACATCCCCCCCATGTATAACACGCCCCCTAAAAATTTAGAAGATGGGGGGGAGATTGCCCATCACTCACCTGCCTGGCCAACGGTAACACTCGCACACGGAGCAAACAGCCTCCTAACGCCTGTCCCCTCACCAGCAGAAGCAGCCTCTTGCCCGCCTAATTGCCGCAGCAACAGCCAATCAACACCACCCCTTGCCAAAGACACCAGTAACACACTGCAGAACATCTCCGGTTCGCGCCATCATCCAATCCCAAGTCTCCCCTAGGCACTACCCATGTATAAGACAACCCCCTATTTTAAACATAGTTTTTCAGTAAAAACAAACAGCCTTATATACAGAAAAGTACGGTACTTTGCTTTTTTGTTTTTTATCCAATGTATTCTTAATATTGCTGCATTATCCAGCCATGGCTTTATTTAATAATTTGTGATTGTTTAGTTGGAGTTTAGTTAGAAACTGGTTTATGGTTATAGACAATTTTATTTTTTGCAATAGTGGAGACTTAAGGTAATTTCAGTTCTGCATTTCTTTAGGGCAGGGTTGCATGTAAATGCCTCTCTGTTTATTTTTTTGGTCTCTGGGTTAATAACTTTTAGTTAGTCAATTATATGCATTTTAATAGATTGAGTAATTGATTTAAATTTATGAATGAGTTTACACCTGACTAAAACCAGTAGGTCTGAAACACAAATCATACTTTGCTTTTTAATTATAGAGGTATGCTGTCCTGCTAAAGTAAATAATCTTATCTGTGTTTATCACAGCCTGAAACAGTAAACTTAACCAGATGTCTTATTCCCTTTTCTGTTTGTTATTTCTTGCTCTGGGTGGTCAGCCATGGTTTAGTCTCTATTTTAGAGCCAGTACTGTATGTGCTTAACCAATTTGGGCAGAACAACTTTGGGTCTCTGTGCTGAAAAAAATTAATCACACAATAGCTTTGCTTTTAGTTATACTTCGCTTCTTTACCTTGTCAAGATGTTGATGTCATCCACATAAAGGGAAATGTTTAACTTCTGTGGCATTTCACATTTGCAAAGGTGCTTCTTAATTGGGATATTTTTCATTTGTTTTATGTTCCTCCCACCCCATCCTTCCTCCTTGAGCATTCATGACTATTATTATTTTCCTGAAACATTTGAGTGTAATTTTTTTTACACATTCTGTCTCTACTTTGCTGGATTAACCCACTGAACAAAAAATAATAATATTATGAATGTTTTGTTTTACTTTTGCAAATAAGTGGAGGGGGAAATGGTCCACACCAAGCTTTCTCTATCCCTGTTAAGTGTACACCTTGCTATAATTCCAAAACATTGTTGCCCATACTGTATTGGATCTCTTGTTCTAGCTGTGCTCTGTAAACCACTGTTGTTCATTTTAATACTATGATGTGTTCATAGTAGTGGAGTAAAGATCCATTTTTTTCAGGATCAAACTATTCCTCATTGGCCTCTCAATCTTTCAACATGGTGTTTCATTTAAAGCCATCAGGCCTCTATGGGCTTTTATCCTTTCCAGGAATCAAATTAGCTGACCTTTTTTAGATATCCTAATCACCTCATGAAAATCTTTCAGGCTCAAGCCTATTAAACATAATGCCTTCCAGAGTCAACACTGTGCAGCAATCTCAATATTCATCGTTTCCCTTTTTAGGATCTAAATCTGAGCAACTTCATAGAATCATAGAATTGTAAGAGTTGGAAGGGACTCAGAGAACCATCTAGTCCAAACCCCTGTAATCTCTCCACTCTATAAAAAAGGTGAATTCTATGTAAGGAGTCACTAGAAAGAGGACTTAAAATTGCCAATGTCGTAAATGCCTTATACACAGTCTTAGATGTATAACTGGAATATGTGTATACGTCTGGTTGACGCATCTCCAAAATGATATTTTAGTGTTGAGAAAGGAATAGAAAAGGCAGCCAAAATACCTGGAACAGTTTTGACTATGAGAAAAAGTTACAATGTCAGAGGCATTTTAGTTTAGGGAAAAGACAAGTGATGTTCAAAGGAAATGATAGAGCTGAATAGAATTATGCATAGTGTTGAGAACATGGACAGAAGAAACTACTGTACTGTACTGTGCTTCTTTACATAGCCCATAGTTAAAGTATGGGATTTGCTCCCACGAGCTGTAATGATGGCCACCAACCTAGAAGGCTTCAAAAGCAAGTTAGAAAGGAGGTTCTCCCATACTCATAGGGTTGGCTACTGCAAGAAACAGGATGATGGCCTTTGGCTTTATCCTCCAGGGTTCATCTTAAGAGATGCAACTGATCTGCTTGCTAGAGAGGCCTCAACTTGAAGAAGAAAACTATACCCCTACCAGCTAGCAATGCTGATGGTCTATGCAGTGTCTGTTCAAACATCATGTGGAAAGCAAGTTCTCCTTGGAACTTGTGGAAAGGAGAAGAATATGCCTATTGAAATGGAGCCTTCCACATCTGGCAGATTTACTAATGCCTCCATCAAATACACTAGCTGTCCATGGCTTATCATTACACGTAAACACAGCCACAGTTAATGCATTAGAAACATCTGCAGAGACAGAACTGAGTCATGAAATCGTTTTTTGATTAACAGGTAAAAGGTAAAGGTAAATGACCCTGGACAGTTAAGTCCAGTCAAAGGCGACTGGGGTGTAACGCTCATCTCGCTTTCAGGCCAAGGGAGCCAGCGTTTATCCACAGACAGCTTTCCGGGTCATGTGGCCAGCATGACTAAACCGCTTCTGCTGCAACGGAACACTGTGACGGAAACCAGACCGCACGGAAATGCCATTTACCTTCCCACCGCAGCGGTACCTATTTATCTACTTGCACTAGCGTGCTTTCAAACAGCCAAGTTGGTAGGAGCTGGAACAGAGCAACAGGAGCTCACCCCATTGCCAGGATTCGAACTGCCAACCTTCTGATCAGCAAGCCCAAGAAGCTCAGAGAGCCACTGCTCTGTGCTGTTGCATCCTAATAGAGAAGTAGACTCTTTAAAACTCATGGTATAATGATTGTATTACTCTGTAGAGAGCTCTGACTCTTTGACCTAAAGTAGATATTCGTTTCTGAACAATTTTGGGCTCTCTACTTCGAAAATAATGCTAATGTGATGATAGGCTGGGTCACTTTGTACCTGGTGTCTCTCTAAAGCACATTAATCATTCAGCCATTTGATGTAGGTTGATCAGTCCACCGGCATAACTAGGTATAGGTCATGTGGTGGTCATGTTTTAAAATTCAGTGAAGCGTTTCAATGAAAGTGTACAGGACAGAGCTAAGTACTCGCTTAATTCGGAACGTTAGAGTTTGCTTTAAAGGATCTACTTGAAATGTATTTGGATTTGTGACAAATTTTCCATTTGCTTAATGGTAGCTAGTTTGCAGTGTGTTGCAGTTTTACTTTACTTGCTGAAGAAAAAAACCTTTCCATCATCCTATCCAAACATAATGTCTTTTCAGATCAGTGGAAATTATGTGCTTGTAAACAAAGGCTGATCATGGGAAATAACACTTTAAAATATTGATATTCAGCGTTTGATACCAAAGGCTTGAGTCATTTATCTCAGCTTGGAAAGCATGCTTTATTAGTAGAACTTTATTATAGGGAACAAACTGAACTTTTTGGAGCAGTGAACACCTGTTAAAAACAAATGAGCAGACCTACAATTCCTGTATACAAAGGCTTTTAATATACTTGTTATGATCAGGAGTATATTGAGGTATTGTATTATTTTTTGCATTTCAATCACCAAGACATAGGTGTCAATGTTTATGTTTGGGAAAGGGCACAGGCTTAATCTGGCACCTGCAGGTAGAGCTGGGAATGTCCTGTGACTGAAATCCTGGAGAGCTGCTGCCAGTCAGCATAGACAGAACTGAGATAGATGGATCAGTGCTCTGACTCCATATAAGGAGTCCATATAAGGCAACTTCCTATACTCCTGTTAGGCAGGTAAGGATAGGTTAGACTGGAAATTGTCTATAGGTGTTCATGGGGGACCATACGACCATGAAGGTGGAATTCGTTAGGCTGTGATTCTTCACATCTTTTATAAAAGTTACATTTTGCTTTAAGTGTCAGGTAACTATAGGAAATGTTGATAGATGATAGATATAGGTAAGTAGGTAGGTAGATGATAGCCAGATAGATAGACAGATAGATTTGAAGTTGTATTGTTGCATGTCACTAGGCTCCTTAAATTCCACTAATTTAAAGAACTCAGTACATATCCTGTTGTGGCGTAATAAATAGATGCATAAAATGTAAACACTACCCCCCCCCAATCTTCTTTGTTTTAAGATTAAGTGCTTGTGAATTATGTGAAGATTCCTGCAGTAGTAAAATTCCCACTAAGTGTACAATTAAATTGGCTTACATTTTGTTGTGCTCATCATGGCGCATATGTATGTTTACTCATATTGTAGTAAACCATGCCCAATAGTTTGCTCTCAAACCCATTACACAATCGGAAACAAGAGAAGAGAAATGCATTCTTAGGATACTGCAGGCTTTTTTAAAATGTGAAGATAGTGGATGAGCTCCAGTGTTGCTCCATTCATAGACGCATAACTCTCTTTCTCTGACTGAAAGCTTACACCATGAACAGTGGATACCACTCAGTAGCAACAACTTTTAATAAAAGTTTTATTTAAGGCTGTTGGTAAGCTAACATTTGGTGAACTGAACAGCCAGCTTGCCAATGACTAAATCATATGCCTTATTTCCCACAAATTCTTTCTCGGCTTGTTGCTTTGCAATGCAACCCACCCTGTTTTCACAAGTTCTGTATTTCTTTCTCCAACCAGCTCTTCCTTCTCTCTTCCCTGAATCTCATACAGTGGTACCTCGGGTTACAAACACCTCAGGTTACAAACACTTCGGGGTACAGACTCCGCTAACCCAGAAGTAGCCCCTCGGGTTAAGAACTTTACCTCAGGATGAGAACAGAAATCGCACGTCGGCGATGTGGCGGCAGCGGGAGGCCCCATTGGCTAAAGTGGTACCTCAGGTTAAGAACAGTTTCAGGTTAAGAACGGACCTCCGGAACGAATTAAGTAGGTAACCAGAGGTACCACTGTACTTGGAGGTAGACTTTGCAGTCACTTAAGCCTGCTGCCAGCAGTCTATACTTGCTGCTGCTCTCTCCTTTCCTTTTCCCTGTTTGCGAAAAATCCATGCTAACAACAGAGGTAGCATGTGATTCTGTAGAGTTAAAAGAATTATCACTTTGACACTGGTCAGTCTTTCTCTTAATTCATTCACTGGAACTTGCCTCCTGGTATCAAAAGAGGGGAGAAAAGCTATGACATCATGGCCCTGCAATACTGTGAACAATTTAGGGGTGGGAGCACGCGTGCACAGGGCCAAGCAACAGCTTGAAGGAACAACTCCAACCCCACCTAGTCTTTAGAATTGATTTCAATGGATTAAGGTGAAATTTTAAGCTAGATCTTTAATGATATATTTGATCTTGCAAACAAAAGCAGGAAACAGAATTGTGAGTCTTCTCTTTCTGCCTTGTTAAAATCTTATAAAGAAGTAAATAAAATTGCCACCAAGGGAAGGAAACCTGGACTAGGAGAAACTGCTTCTGCAGCAGCATTGATGAAGGCAGTTAATGGAAATATTGTTATTTACTTACAAGACACGGTGGTGTGGGGAGCAGTGCAATTGATAATTTTCGTTGTCTAACTGGCTTTCTCCCCTCCAAGTAAGTATTGGGCCTTTATAGGATAACACAATTTAATTATTGTTACATGATTCCATTATCATAATGGTATTTTACCTTAGGCCATTTATATATTGTTCATTGTTAATGTTATTTGTTTTATATTTTTTGGCACCGTGATGAGACTCATGTATACTGGAAGCGATATATTTATGTGCTGGGCATTTGGAGTTGGGTAATACTTTTTACTATACCTTTAATTTTGATATTTACCTGTGTAGTGTTGCAGAATATATGTCATTTTCAATTTTATATGGATTAATTTATCAAAGTTTATACACTGAGTGTTAAAGGGTTGGAGCAACCAAATTATGGGAATATGGGTTTCAGATTTTATTAGAAAAGATAGCCCTCACATTATTTTTCTAAAAGAGATACATAGATGTAATCCACATACACAGGACTGTTTTGATTTCTCAAACCTGGTGTATGTATGGCTTCACTCGTCTGTGCTGTTAAGTAAAGGGACTTGGCCAGCATTGAATTCTGGGTGCGTATTTTAACCCCCAACAAAGGCATTCAGAATCTTAATTCATACCTGGAAAATTCATTCCAGGTTCTCTTAGTGAAATGTGGGAAATAGCTCAACATACTCAAAACGATCAATTGATTTTAATATATTTTAATTCTGGAGCTATTTTAAAAAGTGAAAACTGAAGAGGTTCTTTTTATAAGACGAGTAGATATACCCATAACAGTGATGACAGAAACAGCACATTCTTATTCCATCTGTCAGTACTTTCTGTACAAAGATGTGACGCACAAGAGTTCTGATAAATGTCCCACTGTGTAGGAGTCTGCACTTACCAGAAGGATGATCTGTTCAACAGAACACAGCATCAGTAATCCCCTGCTTGGTGCTGCTAGACTTAGAAGAAAAGACCTGGCGTTGGACCTAGAACCATATTGTCCAAAATTCTTTATTCTCTAAATCACTTCTCTCCCAGGAGCTTGTTTAGGCTCAGGATAACTCAGTCGGTACAGCATGAGACTCTTAATCTCAGGATTGTGGGTTCGAGCCCTGGGTTGGGCAAAAACTTCTTGCATTGCAAGGGGATGAACTAGATAACCCTTGTGACCCCTTCCAACTCTACAATTCTAGGGTTCCATGGTTCTGTGAAACAGCAACTGCAGCTCTGTGCATGGAGAAGTAAGGGTCACCTTACCTTTCTCCTTACATCATCCAGCAAAGTCTGAGGCAAAATTGGTGCTTTTCATTGTTTACCAGCCATGCATACACCTGTTCGCAAGTCAGTATAGACTGGTGCAAGTGGTTCTCTGCAAGCAAAAAATTCCATTCTTTCAACAGAGAAAGAAAGAATTTTTCAAACTCTAGTATGAGTATGGAAAAATCCAGTGAAGGTGAAGGGAAATCATCCAGAATAATACATATATTATATTGTTATGTAACAGTTTGAGTAAAAATCACCTGTAAAACATTGAAAATACCAGTCTATTATATACACATTAATACTTTATATATAAAAATAGACACCCAGGGTTGAATTCAGTTAAGTCATTGCACTTGTAGAATGACTTCCACTTGTACAAGGGAACTTCTCCTCCCCAAATTTTGTTAGCATAAGAAGCCTTCTGATGAGGCAGGAGAAAGGAGGGACTCTAACTTCCAAATGTGTATCTATGTTACATGCATGCAGATCAAATTGCATGTGTGTACAAATGGTTTTACTGTACTTAACAGTGGTAAATCCTTAATGTGTGAAGCAGCTCTTGAATGAAAGTAATTTGCAAAATAACTCAAAACAGAGACAACACCCCCCCCCCCCCGTGTCTAGCAGAAGCAGCTGAGATTCAGAATCAGAAGGGAGAAAGGAAGTCTTACGGAAAGAATGGCATAAATTATAACAAACCTCAAATGCCACTCTCTACTTGCTGGTTTGGCAGAGAGTGAGAGGACAAATGTCAGGAAGAATGGGTGAGAGCCAAGTGCTATGGGAGGCCATAGAGGGAAAAGAGAAAAGCAGAAGGCAGGGGCCCAAGCATAGGGTGAACAGCAGGTCAGGGCAGAAAAGAGGGACTGCCAGAGCTTGAGAGTTTTAGCATGTGTTGAATTGGCATAAATGTCAATGATAGTTAGAAGAACAGTAGAAAAAGATAAAGAGTGAAGATAAATGGGAAATGGTGTGATAACTTATTGAAGCTAGGTTTTAACATAAAAATCAAGACAAGATTTGTGTTTATGAGTGCAAAAGGCTGTTCCCTTGCTTGCATATGTGATGACATACTGCTTCGGTATATGTATTTTTATATGTATTGTTGACAGAAAAGGTTGGTTACACACAAGTGCGAGACATGAAAATGTATTGGAAAATGAAGTAAAGATAGTTTGCTACGTGGATGGGAAATAAGGAACTCTTGTGTTTGTGGGCAGGGTGGGAATAACAATGCATCTTCTTTTTCACACTGAAGGACTGTTTTTGCCTTTTGAGAGATTTGTATTTTGACCGGCTTTGCATCCGTTTACAATATTTATTCAGTCAAGTTTCAAAAGCTTTCATACCTGGAACAGTCTAATGTTGTTCCTTCCAGACATTTTGGACTCCCATCATTGCGGCTATTGGCCACGCTAGCTGAGGCTGATGGGACTTGTAGTCCAAAAGATCTGGAGGGTGCCCCAGTAGGCTAAGCCTACTTTATACTATATGGGTTACAGCTAGGAAGCCCATTGATGAGCTGGGCTTCTGGACTCTGCCCAAAGAGAAAGGAGGACCCTCCACTCATCTTCTAATTGGGGCTCTGGTGGTTTCTCCTTCATACCACACTCTCAAGGTACTTATCACAATCTCATTTGCAGACATGGAGATGTACCCACACAAATATGTATACTAAAACACCTTTCAGGCACTCTTCTCCAAAAATTATTGCATGGAGGGAGGGAGAGCAGAATCACATCCCTGTCTGCAATGTCTTTAATGCACAGGAAAGTAAAGGTCAGAAGAAGGGACCATGCTCTGTACATGTAAGTGCTTCTGTAATTTAGAAGCCTCGTTGTGCAGAGTTCTCCATCAAATAGACTATCCTCTTCAAACCTCTCACTCTATCCACATACATACACATAGATGAAGGGGCTGGGTGGGATATGAGGCAAGCTGGCATGATGATGTGCTCGCTTGCTCGCTCTCACTCTCCAAGAGAGCTGCAATTCCTAGCATCCTAACAAACTTCAGTTCCCAGGATTCCTTTAAAAGGACTCACATGGAGAAGAACAGAAGAAGGCAAATTATTTTTTACATTTTGTGATTTATTCACATGCTTCTTGGGAAAATGGTATACTGTTATATATTCTCATACTGTCTGCCTCTCACCTTTTATACTTTACCTGTGACACATGTTACCAGTACAGTTCCTCCTGTTATTCTTCCTTGATCTTTGGACCAACTGTGTCAATGTGATTGAGGTAACAACAAATGCAAGCAAGGGCAAATAAGGTTTCAGATGTGCGCCCATCTTTTCTTATGTTACTTTTTCGGCTGCTTTTGTTCTTCAAACTGATGCCCAACTATTTATAGCTCTCTGCCCCTATGAATTTGATCCATGGTGCTGAATGGTTTGTGTCAAATGCTCGGGGGAGGGGGGATCCAGGGGGTAGTAGCCATGTTAGCTTATTGTAGCAAAAACAACACAGTGGTCCACATGAACTTTTGCCATAGTAAATTTGTTAGCAAAAACAACAATATTGTGGCATTTTAAGCACTCTGCTACCTTTACATTGCTCTGCTTTTTTTTCCTGTAGCGGTAATATGCCTTGTGTGGTATATTGCATATTGCCTTTAAAATTGGTGTGTTGAATTTTCTGTAGTAGCTATCAGTGACTACTAGCCACAATGACTATGGCTTATTTCCACTGTTGGCAGCAATAGGCTTCTGAATACCAGTTGCCAGGAATCACAAGTTGCTTTGCTTTTGGGCTTCCCAGGGGCATGTGGTTGCCCCCTGGGAGAATGATGCTGGACTAAATGGGCTTTTTTCATATTTATATGAATTACTTGTATTGATACAAAGGACGGCTGTGCTCATACACATTTTTAATGCCTTCTACAGAACTGCGCACGCAAGGGCTAAAGCTGATGCTGCAGATCAAGCCAGCCAATCTGCTCGTCAGGAGTGTGACATCGCCAGAGCAGTTGCCAGAGAACTTTCCCCGGGTTTCTACCAGCCAGGTAACATGGGAATTGAGTGAATTTGCAGGCGAATGATGTTTTCTGCATCATTTTAAACAGATGGATGGGGGGGCAGGGAGAAAACAACCCAAAATTCCCATTGTACCAGTTGATTTTTGTTGCACAATCAAGTGGACATTATGTCACAGCTTCCACAACATTGCAATGCTCTGGGTTTTGTGATTTGCAGAAGGCATGAGGATTTACAGAAATAAACATATTAAGGCACTGCTCAACAATCCCTGCAAAAGTGATGCTGCAATAGATACCAAATATAACCATTTCTTCACTGGCCCACATACTGATCCCAGTGACATGGCAGGAGGCTCTTTAACCAGCAGGTCAAAGATTTGTGTCATGAAACTGGAACATGGCTTAAAGAAATACAGTACCGTGATAAAAAAATGTTCTTATCCATGTCTTCCCCTGAATACCAAAGCGTGGCTTAGTACTTCCATTTCAAAGGCTAACATGGAAAGAAAATAAATGACATGTTCTACAGAATATCTGCCTGAAAGGTTCATGTGACCTTTGGCATATATTCTTGGGTCCTGATTCATATTCAGCTCCTTAATCCAGATATTAAGCAAGATACTTAACGTGTCCTCAGAGGACTGTTCTGTCTAAGTTTATGCATGTTTAAGGTGTTGCATTATCTGAAAGAGAACAAGCTAATACAGTGTAAGGTTTCCATATCTGTTCCATCATGAAATCATTTTTAAAAGGACATTACTTAGGACCCATATTATTGAGCAATATCATCTTCATACTAGGGTAATGCAGCATGAGGCTGAGAGATAGTTTGTCTAAGGCCAGTGAGTTTATAACTGACCTGAGACTTGAACTGGAGCCCTCATTCCGAATGCTACACCAGCTGCCTGAATGTATATCGGCATTTCTACACAAGAAGATATATGAGCCTGTAGTAATGCCACTGTAAAGCTCTTGTAATTTAAAGCCCTTGCTATGTTACTTATTTATAGATAGGTGCTTACTTTCTTCATGTTAGAAGTTTGAAATATGTTTTCACCTTTTCTAGAGCCAGCTAAGATCTACTCTGATATAATAATATGTAGCTTAAAACATTTCTGATGTAACATATGCATAAATGATGTCGCCTGTTTAACAGACTCTTATTTACCAAAAACAAAAACAAAAACCAAACACCCAGCCTTAAGTACTTGGCAAATAAAAAGTTTTTAAAAATTGGAATTCTAAATGTTTCAGAAGAAAGAAAAGAATTTCAAAGTTGTTATCCACAGATAACCATTTCCCAGTTGTTTCTGTTTCCTAAGTCAGTTAGATTGTAATAGCTCCAAAGCTTGCTGATAGGTGCTACAAAAATTCAATGATGCATCAGATAGCTTCAGTCCTCCCTGCCAGTCATAGACCTTAGGACAAAACTAGATGAGACCGTGGAAATGTGTGAGCATATGCTGACAAATTGGTGCTATGGGAGTGAAGCTGCTAGAAGGAATAGTAGATTTGATCATGGAACCTTGCCATATTGCCTAGTTTAGACCTTAGGCAGCTGAATGCTAATAAGCTAGAGCTAGAAGCCAGAACGTACATCTTCCACGTAGGTAAGCATAGTCCAAGCCTTCGTATTTTTTTCCAAGTCAGGGGGACACTGTAGGTTTGCTGGATGGATTGAGCTGCCCTGAAGCTTAAATACACATCACACCTTACCCATCAACCTGCTCTTCATTTGTGACATCAGCACAAAAATCTGACAGTTCCCATTTCTAGCCATGGCAGCTCTCTGCACTTCCTGACTGTAGCTAGGCAACAGTCTCTTGTTGTGTCAAATTGTCCTGAAAGACAATATTGTGGGGAAATGTAATTTTACCCTTTTCTTGACTAGAAATGCTTAGCATGAAAAGCAAGCAATCTGTCCTTTAATGAGTACACATCTGCACATAGGAACTCCACAAGACTGTGGGGTTTTTTATGGAAAGAAAAGAAACTGAAGACAGCTAGCATCTTGCCTTATTTGAGCGTCTTTTTCCCCTTGAATGCAAGTGAGCGCAATCCACTTAAAGAGTCCATATATACTGAAATTAAAACAGTCTCCCCAGTTTTCAAAGTACGGTACCAACATCAGTTAGCTCATTGGCTGAAAATATTACCTATGAAACAAATGTGTCAGTTCTTACACTAAAACTGTGTCAGTTCTTACACTAAAACTGAATATAAGGAATCTCTGCCAGATATTATGAGTAAAAAAATATTTATTGGTCTAATTTTTACAGCTATACAACTGTTTGTTGCTTATGCCATCCTTGCAGTAGTTTTTCATATTTTTACTGTTGTAATCTTTTTACTGAATGTCAGAAAATGTTGCATAACTAAAGTGAGCAAGAGGGAGTTACTTATTTTTGTTACTCAGCTATTTGAATCATTAGAAAAATATATAAACTTCATACGTGCTATGTGATAATAAATGTACAGGCATATTAGGTGTATTCTAGGGGCAAGATGTGGAATCGACACAGTAGCAAAGAGCTCGCTGAGTTGTCACAGTAAGCTAGCTAGGGTTGCCATATTTCAAGAAGTGAAAATCTGTTGACCTTTACTTAGGAGAAAATCCCGGCCACTTTTTGGAAGTTCCCCCCAGATGTCACTTCCACCACTGAAATCCCACTAATGTCCGGGGAAATCCGAACATATGACAACACTAAGCTAGCCATAAAAATGTCAGTGCATGTGAACTAAATGTGGGGAGGAGTGACTGCACACAAAGGTTTTGCAGTTCAGTCCTCAGCACAGTGTCGCTATCAGTCAGTACTGAGACAATACTAAGCTACGTGGGCCGTGATTTGATACAAAGTCCTGTTCTCCAATGGTTTGTGTACATTGAGGCTCCTAATGTCTCACTGTCCTTTAACACACAATGCCATGGGCATGTTCAGTTTCTTGAAAATGCTGTCTGATAATTGCATTCACAAAATATGTCTCTCCAGCTTCTCATGAAAAATAATGTGCCCTTTGAAAGAGTGCAGTTTTAAACAACATCAATTCTCTTCTTGGATTCTGAGCCTTTCAAGGAACAGCACATTCTAGTTTTCTTTAGTCTTTTCTATGAAACTCTGGAGGCAAGTTGTGTGTTTTTTCAAAAGCTACATCTCTAGGGAAAGCATTAAGCATCGTAACACTTAATTGAAAACAAGTTGCCAGTACTTTTCTATCCTTTCTTATACTGGCCCTTTAAAATGCTCAGGAGATGAGTAATTAGAGGCTTCTGCATGGAATATTGCCAGACACATTCATTGTCTTTATTATAAATATATATTTATAGCTGCCATAAATATTTGTCCTAACTAGGAACCTTGCTTACAAACTCGGTCTAGGAAGAGGGTTTTCGTGTTATATTAATTTGTTTTAAGAACACCATTTTAATTGTGATTCCCAGAATTTTCCTTTGCATAGTTAGGATTTATTTCTGTATTTGTTTTTCTCAATATGCTTTTAGGTTATGTGATGAGACAGAGCTGGTATACAGTTATAGTGCCTTTGCATTCTCTCAGCATTCTTTCCTGTTTATGGGAATTCTCTCCCCAGGAAGCCTGTCTGGCACCTACAATAATGTATTTTTGGCACCGAAAGATGATTTTTCATTTTCGCAGGCCTTCTTTATTTGATGAGCAACTCTTCTGCTGCAGTAGTTTTTAATCTGTTGTTTTATTGATGTTATTGTGTGTTCATTGGGGGGAGGGGTGAACACTCTGTAAATAATCCCTGAGGAGTGATATATAAACATATGAAAATGTAACCTAACCTTGAGGACCAGTTACAGATAGGTAGCCGTGTTGGTCTGCCATAGTCAAAACAAAACAAATTCCTTCCAGTAGCACCTTAAAGACCAACTAAGTCAGTTCTTGGTATGAGCTTTTCAGTGTATCTGAAGAAGTGTGCATGCACACGAAAGCTCATACCAAGAACTGACTTAGTTGGTCTTTAAGGTGCTACTGGAAGGAATTTGTTTTGTCTTGAGGACCAGGTCATTGTGGCCATAGCTCAGGGGTAGAGCACGTGCTTTGTTTGCAGCAGGTTTAAGATTCAATCCTCAGCCTCTCCAGGTAGGAATGAGAGTGTCTCCTTCCTGAATCCCCCTGTAGAACTGCTGCCAGTCAGTGTTGACAGTACTGGGCTAGATGGACCTGGGAGTCTGACTCAGTATAAGGCAGCCTCCAATTTCCTATGACTAATGAATGTAAACAAATAAATATTAAATGAAACACTGAGGATTTCATTCATGGTATGTCCCACAGAGGATCCTAAGGTCCATGAATAATAACAGCTTAAAGGTCCCGGGCCCTAAGGAAGCCAGACTATCCTCCACCAGGGCCAGGGCTTTTTCAGTGATGGCTCCGACCTATGTTCCACAACTGTTGAATTTCAGGGCTGTGTGCTGGAAATTATTATACTGTTCATAAGTCTTTAGGTCTAGAGACTAATTCTGCAGCTTTCCCTTCTAAAATTATGCTGGTTGTTTAAGATAGGGCTTCTAGAAACTTTAGAAGAATCAGGCTATGGTAGATGCATAGGAAATGAAAAAAATGAATTTTTGTTGTTGCTGTTTATTGAGAATGCATGGCAGAATTTGTATTTGTTTAAAAACCAAAATAAAAATGTGTTTTAAAAAAATGCATGGCAGACATATGTAGCAAAAGGTTGATATAAAAATTGAAATTCGATTGTGGTTTTCACCAGCCGTCAGTGATAATAAGACGAAAAGCCCAAAGAGGGATAGAGAAGTACAAATGGTACTAGTAAAGTCTCCTTTGGAGAAAGGGTTCACTTAGGTCCCTTTTCTTGCAAGCCGGTGGTAGAAAATTGGAGTAAATGTTGCTCAATCTGAGTTAAAACTGCCAAAAAGCAAAAGAGAAAGAGATAATAATCAAATGGAAGGAAGAAACTTGATCAAGCGTAATACTGTGAAACAAACTTAGAGGTGATAGGAGTCAGCAAATTAGATGAGAGACGTGATCCTACGCCCATTGAAGTGAACTGGCAAACACTGCAGGCTCAGCCCATGTATTTGAAATGTGATACAGCCACAAAAGTGCTAATGCTATTTTAGGCTGTGTATGCAAACGCAAGACATGGAGAAGCAAGGTGATAGCCCTCTTCTTTGCCTGCATCTACTGGCTCTGCATGGGTTACTTGGTACTTCAGTACTGGAAAGATGCAGACAAGAAGGAAATTCAAAGAAATAGTAATGCCAGAAATGAAGCTGCTTGACCCTGGAAGCTGCTTCGGGAAGAACTGACTTTGAAACTTGCACATGTTACCATAAACAATGCTTTCAAGTGGAGAAACCTTGCAGTGTAAAAACACTGGGCATTTTGCCACAGTTCTGTTTCAGGCTGCCCTCAACTCACTCTCCTGTTTTAATTTTGGTATACATGGGCTTACTTTTTGAAATCAGGATGTAGAAAAGAAAGTGTCATATCAGAACTTGTGTCCACATTTCTTTTTCTGGGGTGGAAATGGGAGCAGAGTCCTGGGTTTCTCTGATGTCTTGCTCACTGATTTGATTTCAAAATGCAATTTCTGATGAAACGTTTCCAAGTGCATTTGTTGACAGAGAACACAAAACAAGGAAGCAGCAGCATTTGAAAGCTGCATCTGTAAATACAGTACTAATGAAAGCTTTTTCTATGTTTTAGCTGAAAGAAGGGCATAAAAAGAAAACCACTAGTATTTATGATTTTATTTCTTCAAAAAAAAAGTTGTAAAAGCGATTAATCCAAAAGAAAAATATCCCACAACATCAAAAGAGAGTAAAAACTATAAGTCTGTTAGATGGAAAATGTTATTGATCTCCTTATTTTTGTTTCAGTAGCTTGATACAAGTGCTCAAGTTTAATTGCTTTTGTCACTGTTAAATTTAGGTCCTGATTATATCAAGCAGCGATTTCAAGAAGGTGCAGATGTTAAGGAAAACCCTGAAGAAAAAGCTCAGGAAAAAGCACCTACACCAAAAGAATCTCCTCACTTTTATCGAAAAGGCACTACACCTCCTGGGACCCCGGAAGAGAGCCCAAGGCAAAGCCCCCTCCCCTCTGCTGAGCCTTCCCCTGCAAAACAAGGCAAAAAGCAAAACTCCTCCTCTGAGGTCAGACTAATCCAAGAAAAAAAGAATTTACCTAGTGAAAATGTGACACCTGTGGTCAACAAACCTCTTTATTCGAAAGCACCTGTGAAGGAGGATATGATGGTAAAGCCCCAGCCAAAGTTGTCACCCCACAACAATCCTATCCACACAGAGAATGGGGAGTTGCATGATCATTACCATGGCTATTACGTGAAACCGAATCCAGCAAGGTACCCATTTGAGCTCGGGGAAGACGAGGACCATGCCAACCCATCATCTTCAGCACTTGCACTAGTAGCATCAGCTCAGAAGCCAAGCCCCAACAAATCTGGGATTCAGTTAGATGCCAAAGAATCATTAAAGAAGCCTGAATCTGTTGCACCAAAGAATCCCGCAAATAATGACTTCTATTCTTCAGTGGAGAGAGAAGTCAGTATGGTAGGTACTGGGCATTGAGAGTTCAAGTCTGGGCATAGGCCAGAAACCATGTAAGATATTTCTGTTTAGATGAGTCGCCCTCTGAGCGGCCAGGCATACTCAGTGTATTTGGTAGTATTTGCCTGCTATGTTTTCTGTTTTCAGTTTAGTTTACATCTCCATCAGAATTCTCTCACCTTCAAGGATACAAATGAGAAGCAGTTAATTTGAAGCCTAACTAGAACCCTTTCTGGATTCCTGTTCTTTAGGACTGGACTCTGCAATCCTAACTGAGCATAAACCTTTTCCCCATGGAAATACAATATTAAAAAACACTCCTCGCATTCAAGGTGCCCTATGCATTTAGCTCCTGCCAGCCTAGCAGTTCAAAAGCACGTCAAAGTGCAAGTAGATAAATAGGTACCGCACCGGTGGGAAGGTAAACAGCGTTTCCATACGCTGCTCTGGTTTCACCAGAAGCGGCTTAGTCATGCTGGCCACATGACCCGGAAGCTGTCTGCGGACAAAACGCCAGCTCCCTTGGCCAGTAAAGTGAGATGAGCGCCACAACCCCAGAGTCGTCCATGACTGGACTTAACGGCCAGGGGTCCCTTTACCTTTATGGAAGTTGAAAAGGTACTCAGGATAAATCAGTTTCGCAGCAGGGACATTTATAAAATTAACAACATCAAACAGTTTGATCTCAGTGCTCACATTTTTCTCAACGTTCACATCAAATTAATATCTATGTAAAATATGCTCATAAAATATTTGGCAGGGATGAAAGCAAGCAGTGTGTACGGAATTCTCTCTTTCTTTCACCACACTTCAATAATACTGATAAAGTCAATGGTGACTCTTTCACTGAAAGGCTTTTACTTTTCATACACACATTAACCCTATTCAGGCACCCAAAAGTCTGCATGGGGTCTTAAACTGTAGAAGGGGGTCAGAGCACACCTGCAAGCCCCATGTTCACACAGCTTGGCTTCACTGAAGCCTGAAGAGGGCTTCTAAGTTCTGAATGTGCTTTAGAAGTCTTCCTAAGATGGAAGAACCTACAATATCAAAGTCACTGGGCGGCTTCTAAGTACCCCATTCAGATATTCTTGCAAATTCCTGCTCTAACAGCACACCTGATACCTGAAGACTGGTTGCTGTTTAATGTAATCCCCATTTTGATTGCTGCAAGTCTAAATAGGCTAGCAGGATCAGCATAGCTTGCTCAGTGACAGTACTGGCAACCCCACCACCACCATTTCTAAACCTGGTGAACTAGTAAGTATTTCTTTTTTCCTTTGCCACTACTGTGTCTGCAATACTTAGGACTCACTGGAGGTCTGCCATCTGCAAATGTCCTAAAAACATTGAGTTACTTCTTCATATTACTAACATGTCCTTCAGACATTGCAGCAGCAGCAGCAGCAGCACGAAAGCTCCTTACCCATGACTCCATCACACACTGCCACTAATGGGTCTGCCCATGTGCTGTAAGGCTTATCCCATGGGTTTGTCCCATGCAGTTTCCACCTGGTTAAAATTAAGGGTGACAGCTGGATGGGAAGGATCTGTGTGTGGTTGACCCCACTCACATAGTGACAAGCTTTTGAATGCTTTGGCAGCAGTGTGGAATAAAGTCACAGATAAGAGGCTTCTTGAGATTTCACCTAAGGAAGGGCACCTAATGCAACATGGACTGCTGAACAAATACTAATTTTATCATCACTGATAAGCATGGCCATATTGGCAATTCAACACCAGTTTTATGGGCAACTTGGGGAGGGGGGAGGAATCTGCTTCACACTTTAAATTGGAATTACATTAGCTGGTGCTGTGCCAGTGTTTCACTGGCATTGTTTGCATTCAGCACTGGGGATTGGCTTCATTTTACTAAATAGTTTTCTTTAACAGCAGATTGTGCTCATAAATCAAAACTAGAGATTGTTTCCCCAATCAAGATTTACTGGCTATCATTTTAGGGGTGTTATCCAGTGAAAACAACTTCTGTTTTCATGAGCAAAGATTCATTGGGTTTTTCACACACTCACACCCTTGCTGACTACCTTGGTTCATTCATACATTGCTATGTTTATGCTGTAAATGAGAACTTCCCCATCAAAGATTATCAATTTCTTGTCTTTCACAGAACTGCTAAGGAAGCTTCTCATGTTATATTTTTATATATACCCATCAAATATTTCACACCTTTAAAATACAGTGTGTGAACTGAAGAAATGTATGTTTGTGAGCGTGCATGGGTGCTTTAGAAAAGAATCTGAGATAGACTGTAGCTCCCTTACAGTGGCATCCTTTTGTAGCAAACATGGGGTTTGTACTGTGCAACAATTGAGGAAACCTTTATTTCAGGATGTGAGAGAATAATCCAAAGGCTATAATCTTATCAGAGATGTTTGACTCCTTCTCCTTCCTGAAATTTTGGATTAACTTTTTGAATGTGCAAAGAAATCTGTGGCTAAAGCGAGTTCAGGAGTTGTCATCCTAGGACGGCAGATCGTGTAAAACTGGTTTTCAGGGCACAGTAAAAGGACACCAAACCCAAACTACAGCTAATATTTAGAAGCATAAGAGGGAAAGGAAAACAGAAATATTAACTTAATGGTCATTTCACAGATGATCGTTTTCTTACATGTAAGTTGCCTTACAAGGGCTTTGCCCTAAAGGGCAGTCTAGAAATTTGCTGCAACTTTTGTATAGATAAAAAATACACATAAATACAGAAGTGATACCAGTTTAATATGATAATGGTGAGACGTGGCCTTAGTTACTGAGTTAGCAAAAACATTGACAGTTCTTCTGCTCTTTGAGTTCTGTTCCAGAAAGTCTCCCACATATCCAGATAAGGATGCAATTGATTCTTTGTCAAGTGAATGAATTTCCTTGATTGTTGGTTTGGATTTTGCCAAGTGAAATACCTGTCCTCCACCAATATAGGGACTGACACTGTGTGTTTTTGATTCCACACGCACACACAACCCACCACAGCCCAAAGGGTGTGCTTATGATTACCCCTTCAACCCTCTCACACACTTTGCCCAGAAATATATATATAATGATGCAGATTGTATTTCTGCAATGATTAATAATGAAAAAACAATAAGTATAAACAGGATGATAGAAAATTTAACAGTTTATTATAATGTTATAGTAAAGTAATAATATTATTACAAAAAATACATGCATCAGGCTTATATTTTAATGTTCACAAAATGCAAGAAAATCTCATTTTTGGTTACTAGTTATTATAGATTCACATGAAGCTGTAAGACGATGACTGTGCCTTCTGTATGCAGTTCTGCTGTGTCACAGAGGGCAAAAAAATGAGAGAAAGTCTAAAAATAAAACAATTATTGGCGGTTAATGAGTAACATTAGCACCTCAGTGAGACAGAAGTTAAAATGAATACACATTTTAGCAGTACCCAGTTAAGTTAAAATGTTGATGATGGTAGCTGACTGAATTATATTGGAATAAATGTCATCATACAGTATTTAAAAAAAAAATCAAGAACAAATCCAAGTATCAGGGAACTTTCGGAAAGTCACTGCCAGCCAAATTACTTCAGAGAGAATGGGCAAGTGGACTTTTAGCAAATTCCACTACCATTCCTACATCCAGAGCACGGTTGTGGGTGGGTGAGGCTGCCGAGAACATTAGGGGAAAGGTTAGTGCCTTTATGCAAGAAGGGTATTCTGCTTTTGCACGGACACCATTGGATACAATTGAATGTGTGCTACAAATGAGGTAGCTCAGTTTGCTTTTTACTTATTTCAAAGCAAGAGATAACCTCTCTGTCCTCAGGATATCTCCTGTGTAGCTTCCAGTTATTTTGAGCATCAAAAGTATTTCCAAAATGATTTGTGTGCTATCAAGGTCTAGTTGGCACAGAAGTTTTGTATAATGTTGCTTGCAGATTTTCCTTTTGTCTTCAGTACTATTTCAACCCGGGGGGGGGGGGAATTACCTTCCTTATTCTACCTCTTCTCCCAGCCTTTTCAGAAACAGAGAACCTCCAGTGAATCATTCCGCAGAAATGAGAACCGCAAAGCTATTGGAGATACTATCTGATGAGGTTTGACAGCTTAATCAGAAGTGCTAGAAAATGTTTTGAATAAGTCTTGGAGTACTGAAATGATTTTTTGTTTATATGACAATATATTGGTAAACTACTACGTAAGTTTATAAGGGATACACAGATTCTAAAAGAAAAAATAAATCACATCATTGGGTTACGGGGCTACCTTATATCAAGCCAAGTAGCTGGTCTACGCAGCCCAATGCTGTCTGCTTTCATAGGTAGAGGCTTTTCAAGTTTGGAGCTGGATATCCTTCTTGTCCTGGTACATGATGTTCTTTTAGCCAAAGAAAACGGAGACTGGCCATGGGATCAATGAGCAACAGCCCTCCCCTTCACTGTGCTCCATAAATAAGGGATATCTGCATGAAAAATAAGAACTACTATTAGTTATAATAGTAGACTAATCAGAAACTAACATTAGCTTTTTATAGTTGATCGTCTTTTTCTTTTAATATGCTGCCTCCTAACAGTGAGCCAATATGTCACTGTATTATACCGCGGTGTGCTTTTTTCTTTTTCTTTTTTTTTGCTTTTCATTACTTCTTCATTTTATATGCTTCCCTTTTTTATGCCTTAAGCTTGCTGTTATATAAGAGTTGTACGGACAATTGCGGGCATGCATAACGCTTTTCTGTTACAGCTTCTTTCTAACACCTGTTCAAATCAGTCATGGAAAGCAGAGACTAATTTTGCCTTTTTCTATTTTAAGCTCTTGTAGAAAGCTGTGAGGCCTTATTTATGGCGCTTCACCCTAAAGCATTTTGAAGTCTCACTATTAATGTTTTAAAAGCCAGAAATAAGAGTCACATTTTTAATTCCATGGGTGGAGCAAAGTTCTCTGCAGTTTCTTTGATCAATCCAAAATGCCTAAGCAATTCAGAGCGGGGTTTTTGGCATTGCTCAAGGTTCCCCGTCCCATTCTCATTCTCACTCCTTGAAACTCTCCATTTACCTTTCTTCATAATCCAGTAAAGCAAAACCTTTTTATTTGAGCTTAATCCATAAATTTAGTTCCATGGTAACATTTAAAACTGCATTCACATGGTAGTTAATTTTATTTTCCTAACTGATGATTTCCAAATTACATTTGAGCTTTCACATGATATAAAAGACACTTCTGGAATTCTAGTGGAATATAGTGCAAGTTTAGAATCATTTGGCTGTTAATTGGCTCCAAATATAATGCATTTGTAGCCCCATTAACCCAGAAAATCACAGGCATAAAGTGACAAAATTTTGGGTAGCATACTGTCATATATCACTTCCATGCTGTTTTTATGGGTAAGTCGTGAGGGAACAGAAGCATACATGATATTTATTTATTTATTTATTTATACATACATACATACATACATACATACATACCCCGCCCATCTGGCTGGGTTTTCGCAGCCACTCTGGGCGGCTTCCAACAAAATATTAAAAATGCAATTAAAACATCAAACATTAAAAACTTCCCTAAACAGGTGCAGAAAGAGTGGAAGAGTTGTGAAGTTTTCTCCAATGGTGTTTGTTGTTGTGCCACACCGCACCCACTGCTGTGAATGGAATTTAGCTTGACATGCCAGTATATTGGTCAAAAAGCCACGGTTCCATAATGCAACAGATACTGCGGCATGAAAGGAATGTTAGAAAAGGATAAAGTGCTAGTCAGGAAAACTAATTCAATATCCCCTGAATCTGAATGGACCCTAATAATGCTGGGATCATATTGGGATTGAAATGTGCCTTTGAAGGTTGCACTGAGATTATGCATATGGTGCAGCAGAGGCTGCTCTCCTCAGTTTAGAGCTGAGGTATTAACTGCCACGGCAGCAATGTGTGGCATCATCCCAAACACAGCCTGTTGTGGTGAGTTTCTGGGCCACCATCAGCCACCTTCCAGAACAGGTAGTTGGTGGTATGGGAGTTTTTCACGTTAGGCCCCAGATCAGTGTGCTACACATTGCAGGCACAGAGGACTAAGTCATCCTAAGGATGCCATTTCCAATACCTTCTACATAATGTGCTGCTCCAGCTGTTTGAAAGGTGAAGAAACCCACATATTTTAAATTGTGAGAAGTCAACAAGAAATACATTTTTTAAAAAGATGAAGAAGCAATTTTATACCTTTTTATGGGCCAAGCATGACCTGCTTATAATAATCTTTTCACTTTCACTGAAACCATTAAAATGATGTCTATATTTCAGGCAGAGGTGATGGTTAAGTTGGTTGGGCTTTCTTACCATTTTTACATCTATTAACAGCAAAACATCTCAAAGTGAAATGTTCCTCTGCAGAGGATTTGTATAATCTGGCTCAGATGAGGGAGGGGAGAATGTGTAACTGACATTGCAAGGGCTAACACTTCAGTATAGTTCTTTTGCTAATCTTTGTTTGCTTTTGCAAATGTCAGCAAATTTTGTTTTGTTTTGTTTTTTCCACTTGCCACGAAGGCAGAAAAACCTTCCTTCAAAATTATTTATAGTATTTGTATAGCAAATAGATATCAAGGTGAAATGGGGTTGAAGCCTTCCACTTTTTTTTCAATCTTCACCCTCACTTCTAAAACCTATACACTGTTTGAAGCCCTTAGTGTTGCTCTGTTTTTCACTGCATAACTGGATTTCTAGGAAGAAAACTGCTCAATCCATATGATAATCACACTTTTATTTACTTTCTCCTATTTTAGAAGATGTTGCATAGTTGGGTGTCTCAAGAAATCACACTAAAGATGTGTTGAATCAGGAACAAAATTTATTGCTTTCAAAATAACATTTCAAGAGGGCAAGAGGGTACAAAGAAGAAAGAGTCACATCTTGTGTTTTTGCTATTATGACAAAATTTAGAAGCAGCATAATGTTCAAGGTTACAATTGATCTATTCATTATCTTGTTTTTTGTGAATGTAATCAAACTCCATTTTATTTCACTTTCAGGGTCCTAATTCAATCATGATTGTCCTGGTAATGCTGTTGAATATTGGTTTAGCCATTCTTTTTGTCCATTTTCTAACTTGATTGGAATTAGGAAAGGTAAGCATGGTCTCATGTTTCACCTGAAATTCTCTCCTCCCCCCAAATCTCAGTTCTAATCCTTCCCATTTCAAATGACAAAGCTTTACTATTTGCAAAGTTTAATGTTATTGGCACTTTAATTTTAGCTATGCCTGAATGTGATTCAACATAGTTACTTAATGATATAACTGTTTTGATCCTTCAGTGAAGTCATGACAACTAGTGGCGTAAGCCCACAATTCTCGGCAGTTGTGTCATCAGCCTTTTAAATGGCACGAGTCATGTTCAGACACAGGGAAGGAGGCATGGAATTAGGATGGGACACAAGAGAGATGAAACTTGGAAAACTCAGCCAGGGGCCTGAGCAGCAGTTCCTCTGCTGAGGATTTGTGGCTTTGAGGTCCTCTGAAAGCTGAAGCAAGCAAGCAAGGTGGGGGGAAAAAAACCCTCACACACGAGCGTGCACACACACAAGCTTGCGTTGGTTACTCCATCTGTTCCAGCAAAGAGTGTGACTAAACTGGAAATGTACAGAGCTGCACTTTTGATGATGGAAGCTAACAGCTGCCTTACTATTTTGCCGTCTGATGTTTTTGGTGGGGGAGATGGGAAAAGCGACTGCCAGAGGAATGTGGTCAGAGGATTCTGTTGCTGTGGAAGCGATTCCAGTATTCACTCCTATCTCATTAGAAGAAATAGTTAGCAGCATCACTCACCAGTCTTATTCCATTACCTGCTGCTTTTAAAATCTCCTTGCAGTTTTCTGGGAGATTGTGTTTCATTTGCTCATGCATGATTCTGTTAATTTACTATTTATTTAAAATCATTGTACAGCCATAATGTAATAATGTAGACCAGCCTGGAAAACTTCAGTAGTTTTCACCTGCTTCAGAAAAACAAAGCCTGTAGAATATGTGCAGTATAGATATTTTCTTAGAAGGCTCAGTTTCTTCACAATTTTTTTTTTTACCTAAGCTGGTAAAATCATCTTCCTCGAAGGCTTAGCAGGCAATACGCAACAGTGTTTTAAGCCATCATTTATATCTTCCTAGTGACAGTGGCAAGCAGAATTGTTTTTTTATGCTGTGAAATTCATCGGGATGTATCGGCGTACTGGATGAGCAAGGTAGAATATTTTGATAAGTGTGCCACTCAGCAGTTTGGATCTTAACTCAATATTGCAAAATTTTGCTGGCATTTACAGTCTTGCCTGATTGCACAATAGAAACTGTTCATTAACATAATAAATAGTTATTTTTAAAGGTCAGGCTTCATGTTGAATACATTCAGGTAGAGCATTTAAGTCTGTTAACAATGACTGATTATCAGTTTGATGCCTTTTAATGTTGTTCAAATGAGTCTGTAATCTTACCTCAGCCAGTTAAAACTTAAGCCTCAAACTTTCATTTGGATTCTTTGTCTTAACTAGATTTACAGTCCTGTGTTTGATGATGTGATCCATTTCACCCCCTCCCTGCTGTAGTTACTGTATTCCATATTACTCAAAAGCATGCTTGTTTACTTATAGGAAAATTGTACGTGGAGTGGTCATTTTGAAAGTCATCATTTTAATTAGAAATTAAAAGTAATGGGTTTGGGTTTGGGTTTATCTGAGAGAAAAGAATACTTTTCAGGAGTTTTATCCTATTTGTAAATTATAATTATTGTTGATGTTACTATTATTATTTGCATGGTTTAATAGTGAGTTTTCTTCATAACTACGTTAGCAATTGTAAGAGGCAACCCATAAAATGGAAATGAATAAGGGATGGTTTTGATAGCCTGGAACAGCTCAAAGCAGGGCAGTAATACAGTGGCATTTTTTGCAGAAGTGGGTTTGAGAATCCTGTGTTTTGACCAGTGTGGAAATCACGAAGAAAGCAGAAAGGCAGCAAATGAAACGTTTAACAACTTGTGTTTGTATGTTTGTTAAGGAAGGAAAACTTGTTTTACTTTTAAATTTAGAAAACTACTTCTTAATTGAGATTCAGGTTTTTAAAATTGTAACAAGCCTTGATGTCCTGTATAAACACACTTTCTTATCTACAGTTCACCCCAGTTAAGTTATTGCTTAAAATAATTTTGTAACTGACATTTAAATTTTATTACATGTTTATTTAAAAAAGAACATGGCTTTTGAAAATGTTTATAAAATTAAGCATGCTATTTCCATTTATAAATATGTATGATTTATAAGCTTTTTTAAAAAATGAAGCTCCAATCAAAAATTGTTGGTATTTTTCTAAAATGTGCACAGCTGTATTTTACATAAAAGGCTATTTATAGATGGTTGTATACTGTACACTACATTTTGGACAGCTCATTGATCTGCCAATGTACTTAATGATATGTCACTTTGTCTATTTAAAATTTCTTGCTGTGAATGAACTCTTTATCTAATGAGCTTCTTTATTTATAATTATGGAACCCAAAATGGATAATGTACAGTTTTCTTAACTGTATTTGCTCTAATAAAAAGAAATTGTTACTAATGTGTATATGGGTCTTCTCTTTATATATATTTGAAAGCCTGTGGTCCCCCCCAACTTAACAAATGTGAAATTGATTAGCAAACAATATGTATCATTTACAAATGAAAATCTCTTGTCTTACCTGCCGTGCTTTCTCATACAGATTAAATGCTTTATATAGTTTCCAGTTCAATGGTATGAATAATGCTTCTTTAAAGTGAATGAGTGAAAGGCCAGAGTTAACATTATAAAATTGTTCATTTATTAAATACAAAGCACCCCACAGCCCTCATTTGAGAGGCATTATGTGGGCTCAAACCAAGTAGCATAGTAACTCACCAAAATTACTCATCCTGGCTATATCTTTACCCTATGAGCACATGTAAAGTTACAGATCACATCATAAACTATAGAAAACTTCCTTTAATTCAATGTCATTTTCTTAAAAGTGCCATTGGAGTTATTTCTATAGAATAACCCCTTTCTAATCTATATTTCCATTTCTTATCTAGAGACACAAAAAGAGTGAGAGCATTACAGTAAGCCATATAATTGTTAAAAGCACGCTAGTCAAATGTTCTATTTGGCTATAGTACTCATGGCTGTAATGAAATTTCAGGTCTTTCCAGCATGCGTTTGGAATGAAATGCAGTCCTAATACTGTGAATATATCAGTTTACAAGGAGATTCAACCAGTGACAAGCAAATGATTTACCTTGCCTGAAATACAATTATGCCAAATTTGTTTTACAATTATAAACCCTTTTATGTTTTATTAAGCTTCTCAATATCCACTGGGTGTTTGAAACAGAAATTGTTAATATGTCCTATTTAAATTGTGTTAAATGGTGAGTTTGCCCCAGTAACACTCTTGTCATGCTGAGAAAATGAAAAGTTTTCTTACTTATTTAATTAGGTAATTTTCATGCCTGCTGACAAATTGCATAGATGCACACTAGCTATCCAACAATATAAAAGCACAATCAAACAGGATTTGTCATTTTTTAAAAAGTATTCAAGCCAGTTTTCCCTTCACTCGAAACATTTGCTAACAGATGTTCTTCATTCCCATTCTTATTCTAGAGACAAAGAGGATGTTAAATCGGAGAACAAAATTATTGTGGTACTTGGAACAAAGTTGTAATTGAAACAGCTAATAATAATGCTGAAAACTGTCAAAAGCAGGCACGATCTTCAGCCTGCTTTACTGAATTGGCACTTGCAATATACATCACTGTGAAGATGTTTCTGTGTGCACATATATATGGCATGCATAAATGTGATTTGGGGAAAATGAGTGTATACAGTAGAAGATAATGAAGCTGTATAATGTCTGATTCCGATGGTAGCCTGAATTCATTGTAACCTGCCTGGAGGTTTCTTGTTGTACAGAAACATCTTAGGATGGGGGTGTAACTTGTGAAAGTGGTCACTGAATCCTTAATATATAGACTATATGAGAACAATGGTAACAAGTCACCAATTAGTGCAATGCATTCAACTAAAATAGATGGTGCAATGTAACTGAAATATACACAGAGGATTTTAGCATTCTGGGACTTCTGTTTTCAACAGTCTGTGAAATGGTGAATAACAAGCAACATGTTACAGGTAGTGTTTCAGTTTCACAAGACTTTAACCCCTTTTCACTATATAATCAGTTTCTTAACAAGGTAAAACAGTACTTGGAAACTAGGAGCATAGAAAGTTGCCATAATAAATCTTAGTCATTATTGTTTATACCAGCATTAGCCAGATGTCCAACTTCAGGTCCACTGATTCCTGTCTATTGGCCATGGTGGCTGGGATTGATAGGAGTTGTAGTCCAACAACATATGAGGGCACTACATTAGTTTTGTCTACACTGACTGGTAGCAGTTCTCCAGGGTTTTAAGCAGGTGTCTCTCCCAGCCATGCTTGCAGAAGCCAGGGATTGAACCTAGGACCATGTAGCCTTCCCTTACAATCTTGTGCCAATATATTTCATGACGCAAAAAGAAAGTCAAATGTAATTTGGCTTGTGAACTATACTACACTATTTCCTTCTAGGATCAGAATGCAGAAGTACATACTGCTGAACATGGATCCTCTGGGAATTCTTGTCTTACTGTGACCTGATGGTGCAATCATTATTTTAGCACTTGATATATAGGCCCGCAATCTCCTGGGGGAAGAAGAAGCATGTGCTGCAAATTTCTCTTGCTGTTTATAAATTCCGCCTTCATACCTTGAGCTAGGTCACTGGAACTATAGGAAGTAGTTATTATAATAATGCCTCCTGATTATTTATCCTCCATATTTGAAGTTCAGCCCCCTTCACAGAAATATAGCCTTTCAGAATGAGGTGCCAGGCTTCAGAAAAGCTAGGGGTTTACACAGTGTGATGTGCAGGGAAGATTTTACAGTTGCAGCAGCTGTGACCCATTTAACATATCCAGAAGCCCCTGTGCAATTGTAACCAAGAATATGCAAGGTTGTCCAGCTGGGATTGTATAAAAGTATCATAAGCACCTGAAGCATATACTTCATTTGAACAATCATGGCAAATTTAAACAATCCTTGATAAGTCTATCAATGGCTTACTAGCCATGCTGGCTTTCTTTGAACTGTTGTTAGAGGCAATATGTCTCTGAATACTAGTTGCTGGGAATCTCACGTGAAGAGAGCACTGTTGCGTTCAACAGTGGACTTCCCATAGGCATCTGATTGGCCACTGCGAGAAAAGAGTGCTGGACTAGATGGGCCTTTGGTGTGTTTTTAATCATAGTGGTTCCATGTACAACCTTCACATAAACCTGTGGCAGTCCCTAGACCAGTGTTTCCCAACCTTGTGCCTCCAGCTGTTTTTGGACTACAATTCCCATCATCCCTTGCCACTGGTCTTGCTAGTCAGGGATGATGGGAGTTGTAGTTCAAAAGCAGCTGGAGGCACAAGGTTGGGAAACACTGCCCTAGACACTCTCAGACACAATTATGTGGTTATTCACTAGCTATATGAACTAGGACCTATGATTTCTAGAAAATACACTAGTTTAACAGCCTTGCTGGTATATCCACAAGGCATTGTATGAAGCTCCCTGCCTTTATTTATTTATGTACTCCTCACGGGGTCTCTGCCATGGGAGCATATTCACCCAGTGCTTTTCAAGCTGCACTGGCTCCCGGTGGAGTACAGGGTCAGATTTAAGGTGCTGCTTTTGACCTTTAAAGCCCTTCATGGCCTAGGACCCTCGTACCTACGGGACCGCCTCTCCTGGTATGCCCCACGGAAAGCCTCAAGGTCCATAAATAACAACACCCTAGTGGTCTCAGGCCCTAAGGAAGTTAGATTGGCTTCAACCAGAGCCAGGGCCTTTTCAACTCTGGCTCCGGCCTGGTGGAACGCTCTGCCTCATGAGACCAGGGCCCTGCAGGATCTGATTTCTTTCTGCAGGGCCTGTAAGACAGAGTTGTTCCGCCTGGCCTTTGGCTTGGAGCCAGTTTGATTTCCGCCCTCCCTCTTTTTTTTTTTCCCCTTCTCCTCCTGCGATGAGGCTACATTTTAATATTTTAATGTTCCAATTATTTTAATGTTGTATTTTATTTTTGTTTTTAAGTTGTAATCATTCATCTTGTTTTTATTTTGCTTGTAAGCCGCTCTGAGCCCGGCCTTGGCTGGGGAGGGCGGGGTATAAATAAAAAATTATTATTATTATTATTATTATTATTATTGGGAGTCATTTGTGGCAGATCAATGACTTGAAATAATCAACATTCTCCAATTTAACAAACTAACTTTTCCAACTGGTCACCTGGAAGTAACTGTTGCTTGCTATAAGCATGTAGCAAAGTGGTTCTTTGCAAACATGTGGTAATAGTGGGCTAGATTTAGCTGCTTGATTTCATATACTAATTTCATACACAGCTATTTTAGCCTTTCCACATGCCATCAGAACCTCTTTCTGGATAGCTAGGTGAAACATGCTAGCCATTAGAGTCCAGTTTGCCAAAGTACACTTCAAAGTACACTTCATTCTTTGTTGGGCTGTGGTTAGGATGTGAAGCAGAGTTAATGGGATGGCCCCAAGATGGTGGGTGGATGGACAGTAAACCTGTTCATGTCAGATAACAAGACCTGGTGCTCTGGAGATGCCTTGCAACCTGAATTGATAAGCAATCCCCCCAAAAAACTACACAATAATACACTATAGCCATTGGTTAAATAATATTTCCCCTTTTCACCCCAACCCCAGAATAGTTCTTCCAATGCTAAAAGTTTAATGTGCTAGGTAGGGACTATTCACATAACCATGTAACTAGGTTACCTAGGCTGAAACCACATGCCAATTTCACAATACAGTCTACAAAACTAAAGGATTGGCTGTTTTGTGGGTTTAGCTGCAAGCTCATCATAAGGTGAAGCTATCATGTAACCCTTTCATCAGAAGCACAAATCAGTCTCTAGGGGCACATTCTAGACAGGCTAACTAATCATGTGGCTTGGCCCCACATCTTAAAATATGTAGGAGACATCCTGGGCTCATCCCATTACCTAGTCAGAAAGAGGCATACTTTTATCATTACATTTGTCAGGAACGGAACCTTTATACCAGTGGTTCCCAAACTTTTTTGAGTTCCATAAACTCAACTCCAGTGCCCCCTACCCCACCCTGTAAATAGCACTATTCAGGAACCACTAAGGAGGATGATAACACAGCAAAATTCAAAACAGTAACAATTAATTGCTCATTCATTCAGAATCCAGTTGAAACTGTTTAGTTCAATGAAATTGATAAACTTGACCCAGCAATATCAGCTTTTCAAAGTCTGATAGTCATTTACCTCCAGCACCTTCACCCACCCCCAGGGGATAGAACCAACCATTTTGGGGAAAACCCCTGTATATCAAAAAACCACCAGATTCCCTAAGATTTTGCTTTGCAGTTACGAGACTGAGAAAGTTTCCTTCTGTGTGAAAGACCTTGAGAATGCATAGTGATTCTGGTCATGTTTTCCTTTGTCTTTAAAACACACACAAACCAGTTTCTTTGCTTTTCTGTGTGTATCTAGCAAGTTACCGCTTTGGTTATTAAACTAAGGCCATGGTGTGAGCACTGCATAAGAAGGTCAATTAATCACAAACACACATGACTAAGATGGTTTATATTGATTGACTGCATAAACCACTGCAAGGAAAAGGCTTTCCACTCATGAGATTTTCCTGCTACTAATATAATGGGGGTGGGGTGTCTGAATGAAGAGATAAGACCATATTCTGAATAACAGCTTCCTAAATTCATAACTGCAAATGTCAAATAGAAACAATACATAAATCACATCAGAAGACACACAGAAATGTAGCTGTTCAGGTTGTTGTTTTTACCAAACATACCTGCTTCTTATGACTAAAAGTGAGTTGAATGCAGAATTATGTAAAGTTTAGTAGTGACCACAAGCAGTTCTGTAGTAAAAAGCCATAGCAACTGAAATTTCTTTCTCCAATCTATGCATTACTCTTATTGTTCATTTTTCTCCTTTCCACATGAATGACTTCCTGATGATGATTCATAGCTATAGAGTTTATTTGGCGCTGGAAGGCACCAAATGGCCATTTATCCTGGGGATCCAGAACTGTCAGATACTATCTGTAAGAAGCTAGGCCATCAAGTGAGGCTTATTACTGTGTTGTTTTGAGAGAGCGCAAGAAGTACTATGCATGCTCCAGGAACACTAGCTGGTTCTTGCCTGATAGTGGACCAAATGAGGGGTAATTGGTATGTAATATGCAGTAGATAGACTGTATGAAGTTCTAGGCTTCATATAGAATTTTTAGCCATACGCAATTTTGAAAAAAAAGATTCCCCCCCACACACACACACGGTACCGTTTTTGTAATACCAATCCCACATTTTTGCACATTGTGACCAGTAATTTTGAGGTACTAAGGAGCTCTTCCACTCATTATAAGTTCTCTCGTCCCCAGATTTGTAAACCAGCAAAAGCTGTGGCCTAAAGCAGCAGGGTGGAAAAATCAGTTTTAGGTATGTACATACATCCTAACAAACACTTTTTGCCTACCTAAATTAACAGCTCCCAAATTGCAAAATCCACAATTGAAAAGTTACACCAAGGTGTTTTTTCCCTGCTTGCCAGATTTTTTTTTTTAAAAATCTACTTTTCCCTAACCACCCTACAGGCATCTAAATGTTTATTTGTCTTATGTTTAGAGTTATTTCAAAAGTATTGATCTAAGTCTTAATGGGAATATCAAAATATGCAACAAGAGGGAAAGTGCTGTAGCAGTGCAAGATCAACAGTTGCTCTTTTGTTTTTAAGGCATCTTTGAAGGGGAAAAGGTACGGCATATCTCTCACTACAAACTAATTTCCCCTGAAGCATCCTGGGAATTGTAGTGCTGGTGAGGTGAAGTGTTGAAGTTTTTTCTTTTCTTTTAGAAATGCCTGATACCCAGCTACACATACATAAACATAACTACAGTTCATTTGGAAAAAGGAATGACTAATTTATAGTTTAGGTGTTCCATAATTACTGAGGTGCCTCAGCAACTTTGTTTTCATGCTTCTAACAATTAAACTAGTTAGTGCTCTGGAAACTAATCTTGGATCTTCTTAATTAACTATAATCTATATTAATTAGTAGACACATGCTTTCACTTTAAGCCCAGACATTCTACTGCAAATAAGAATTTCTTTTGCCTAACTACTCATAAAACCCTCTGCTCCATTGCACTGCTTGAAGAAAAAGGTGAGGGGGTTGTGGTGGTCCTGGCATGCCGGACAAAGTCTTGCACTCTGGTGAGGCCTTGGACCTCATCACTGCATTGTGAGATTTTGAGCACAGCCTGAAGGCACTTGAAGCCAGAACCAGGAATGTGAGCTATATCAGCCCATCTGCTGCTTATGCACATCATGAGTTGCCAGGCTTCTGCAAATTAGAAGCAAACAACCCACTAGCCCAGAGAAGCACAATGGACTGGAAATCATCATCATCTCTGACAGGCCATTGGCTGGTCAGTTTTCACTGTATCTGGGGTAGTCTTCCTCCTGCATGCAACTGAGGTCCATAAGCTTCAGTTAGCTGCATGCGGCTATTTCAGTTCATTTCTTTTATTACTGTTTGTTTATACCCTTGGCAGAAGGGGTTGTTACAGATGCAGAAGAGCAGAGGGGAGGAGCAAGGGAGCCTGAGTTGAGACCCAGAGGATCTCAGCAAGAGGGAGAGAGGCAAGGCATTCATGGATTATGCTGTGGAGCCGACGCGCTTGACCCTGTGTTTTCTTTTTCCTTTTGATCTTCTTGTCCCCGATCCAGACAGAAGACGGAGAGCTGCCAGGTGAACTGTCTATTTTTATTTTGGCTTAGTTACACTTCAGGCGGCTCGGTTGTTTTTATGACTTGGGGAAACTCTCAGGTTCTGTCTTTCAAGACTCTTACTCTAAACCACGCCCAAAGCTAAGGCGGGTTACTTATGCTCAACAGTAGCTTGCAAAGACTCAAGCCACACACATGGAAGGAGGAAGGAGGAGTCTGGTGAGCTATCATCAGGCCATTGCATCATGGTGTTGCCAACTGTCTGCCCAGTGCTAATATGCTAGAGGTGTTCCTCGAAGGAAAGAACTACCTGCAATTAAGAAGAATGTCCAAAATGGCAGCCCCGCATCAAGTTTTCCCTGATGTGCAGTATGGCTTACTGCATGACCCCAGATGGGCTTTTCCATGCAACAGCCCATGGTATCACACAAGGGCAGAGAAATGCACAGTGTAATTACATTGCTATGCAAACAAAAGTTGTACTAGACACTGGCCACATTCACCCCGTACATTGAAAGTGCTAGGATACCATAACAGGCATGGCTTCCTCCAAAGAATTGTGGGAGCTGCGGTTTGTTAGAGTTGCTTCGAGTTGTTAGGAGGCCTCTATTCCCCTCACTTCACTGTATGGAAGTGAGAGCTGGACCATAAAGAAGGCTGATCGCCAAAGAATTGATACTTTTGAATTATGGTGCTGGAGGAGACTCTTGAGAGTCCCATGGACTGCAAGAAGATTAAACCTCTCCATTCTTAAGGAAATCAGCCCTGAGTGCTCACTGGAAGGACAGATCCTGAAGCTGAGGCTCCAATACTTTGGCCACCTCATGAGAAGAGAAGACTCCCTGGAAAAGACCCTGATGTTGGGAAAGATTGAGGGCACAAGGAGAAGGGGACGACAGAGGGTGAGATGGTTGGACAGTGTTCTCGAAGCCACCAACATGTGTTTGACCAAACTGCAGGAGGCAGTGGAAGACAGGAGTGTCTGGCTTGCTCTGGTCCATGGGGTCATGAAGCGTCGGACATGACTAAACAACTAAACAACAACAATTCCCCTCACAGAGTGACAATTCTCATAGTTCCTTATGAAAAGAAATTGATTGTTAAATCACCCCGGGAACTGTAGCTCTTAGAGAGAAACAGTGGTCTCCTAACAGCTATCCACATCCTTAACAAACTACAGCTCCCATAATGATTTGGAGGAAGCCATGGCTGTTTAAAGCGGTATCATCACACTTTATGTATGTAGTGTGAATGTGGCCATGACTGGGGGGGGCGGGGGGGGCAGGACAACTTGGTTCAGAAACCTTCGCTAATATTTGGTTGAGTGGATGGCTTCCCTCCTTGGACACTGGACTGCAGTTCTGTGCCACTCTTTTTCTAGCCTGATATTAGTTGCCTTTTGTGGCTTTTACTTTATTATTTTAATTGTAGATTGTGTTTGTTTTAATGGTTATGTTTCTGTAACTCCCCCTCACGCCGTTTGGTGAAAGGTGAGCTGTACATGAAAATAATCCATGAATAAAGCTGCCTCCTGCCCAATGTGTTGGACTACAACTCCCAGTGACTGGCTGTGCTGGCTGGGAGCTTGAGTTCAAGCATGTGGAAAGCACCAGGTTGATGAAGAGTGCAGTCTGGGACTACTGGTTTTGGCAGCAGCCCTGCATTTGTCATAGCATGTGCAGGGCTTCACAAAGTGCAGATTCATGTTTAACAACCTGAATAACATGGTCTGGTGTTGCCAGACCTGAAAAACACCCAAGGATACATCTACACCCTAACCCTGAAAAACACCCAAGGATACATCTTTTTCTTAGCGCATTTCATAGGCAGCAGACTGGAAAATCATACTGTGCAAGAGAGTCAAAACAAAAAATTCCTTCCAGTAGCACCTTAAAGACCAACTAAGTTAGTTCTAGGTATGAGCTTTCGTGTGCATGCACACTTCTTCAGATACACTGTGTATCTGAAGAAGTGTGCATGCACACGAAAGCTCATACCTAGAACTAACTTAGTTGGTCTTTAAGGTGCTACTGGAAGGAATTTTTTGTTTTGACTATGGCAGACCAACACGGCTACCTATCTGTAACTGTGCAAGAGAGTGATGATCAAGTGAATATTATACAGTGAGATATGCAACAGAGGGTGTTTTCATATTCAGAAGGTATGTCCTGCATGCAACTTCATTTCTTTGTCTTATCTTTATGTGGGAACACAATCTGTTTGGAATCTGCTTGTTAGTTAATAGCATAAAACTAGAAAACTATTGTATCGGTCTGTGTACACCACCTTTCTCTGTACTTTCCCTCTTTCTCTGTTCCTCACCACCCCCTTCCACTGTTAAGACAGGGATGGAAAACCTGCATCATTGGATTGCAGCTCCCATCAGCCCTAGAAAACATAGCCAAGGATGGTGGAAGATTTAGGCCCACATCTGGAGGGCCATAGGCTATCCATCCCACCTTAAGACATAGATGCCAGTTGCTTATACCAAGAGTTCTGTGTCACAGAAGCTAAAGATTGGCTCACACTTCCACCGCAGGGACCTCCATCCCATCAGAAGCATCTCCACTGGACTTTCTTTTCATTGTTTGGTGCCACTTACAGGAGTGTGACATTGGCTAGGTGAAAAGCAGTGCACAAGGCACCAGTCCCAGTCTGACAGGTGTTGGTGTACCTGGATGTGCTTTTCCTTTACAAGGGCAAATGCTGCATTTGGCTTCCGCTTTTTGGGGATAGGTTTCATTACATATGGGAAACACTTCCATGACAAAGAAAATACAGATGATTTCGTTTTTGCTATTGACCCATCTGATACCTAGTATTCCAACAACATCTCGAGGGCCACCGGTTCCTCATTCTTGGCTAAGAGCCATCCCCCACTAGGCATCACTTTATGTGCTTCAACCTGGCTTCTCGCATTACTGGAAGTCATTGGCATCACTGACCTCTTGCCATATTGGACGATGCAGGTGAGAACTATTGTAGCCAGGAACTAACTTCAAACCATGCTAGACCCACCTCAGATAATGTATCCAGAACCTGCCTGATGCTTTTCCAGAAAACATTCCTACCCTTTTAAAACCTAGAGTTGTGTTCAATGTTGGGGGCAAAACAACATTCTTAATTCTACTGTTCATATTTTCTACATCTGCACTTCCAGTTGATACGCTACATTGACTAGGACAGCATTCTCTTGCCTGGTGGTCTCTAGATTTCCTGTTATTGTTGTTGTTGGAACATTTATGCCCTACCTTTTCTCCAAGGAGCTCAAGGTGGCATACATGGTTCTCCCTCTCCCCATTTTATCCTCACAGCAACCCTGTGAGGTAGGAAAGCGACTGGCTCAAGGTCACCCAGCAATCCTCATGGCTGAGTGTGGATTTGAACCCTTCTCCCAAGCCTTAGTTCAATACTCTAACCACTACACCACCTTGGTCCTCTTTTTAAACTACAAAAAGGGTTTTTTTAACTACAAGTCCCATCAGCACCAGCCAGCATGGCCAATGGTCAGGCACAGTGGGAGTTTGTAGTCTACCAGCATCTGATACTGTTCAACAACATTTGGAGGACACCAGGTTGACCAGCCTTGGATATGCATTCAATTTCTAAATGTCTGTCTTCTGCTTTTCCATTCCATACTGTCTATATTCAAAACCAATGTATCCCAGAATTATTTATGCCAGTTGTGAAATATATCATCAGTTCAACTCACAGATCTTGCCATCGCATCTTATTAGGAGCATGAGAATTAAAGAAGCTTTTCCCACATTACTGCTTTAAAGCCTTTTGTTTATGTTTCCATCGCCCTTCGCCACTTACTGTATATCTGGAGGAATTGCAGCTCCTAGCCAAGTGAAGAGGAGTAATATTGGAAAAAGAGTTATTGACCTTTAGCTCAAGAGAACAGTGTGGAGTCTTGTGGACATAAAGAGCAACACTCCAGTAACTCAACTAGTACTGTATCCACGTTGATGTTTGAATTAAACTCACTCCATGGATGTGTGCATGTAGAGCACTTGACAGCCTACAGGGGGCGGTGATGCATGCCCAGATTGGTGCATGCGCAAGCACATCAGTTCATCACAGTTGCAAGCTCCTGAAACCTTAGGTACATGCCACAAATACTTTGCATGCTGTAGTGGGAGTCAGTTGTTGTGTCTCTGCTCACAAGTTATTTTTGATAATCCAGACATGCTTCCATCAAAGCTCAGTTGACACAGCATGTTGCATTGGTAGGAATGGCTAAAAAAAAACGACGCAAGGCTCTCATTAAAAAGTTGCCACATGCAAGACAGAAACAGTAACAAGGGGCGGCTTTGTTCTTAAAAGTTTGCACTTTTTGACAGAAGACTGAAAGCCCAATGCAATTTGGTGGCACCTCTCAGGATCGAAGCTGTTTAGAGGGAATGTCTGAAGAACGTATAAATTGTCATTATATTACAATGATATTACAGCACTATATTACAGCTGGTGGCTGTTACCCATTCTTTTGTATAAACTAAGTAGCAGTTTAGAATTTGGTTCTTTGCAGGGCTTCTGGAAACCTCTGACTTGCAATCTGCTGCAGCATCCTTCTGATCTTATCATGACTGGAATATAGGAATCTAAACTCTGTACATACATTGTCAGTTGCTCTTCTGCATTGTTATTTTTTCTTTGCTTGACATAATCATTCTAAAATCTAACACGTTATACTCACTGAGGCCACAGAACTCATTGGTTAAAAGTAAAGATTTCTGCCATGCTTCCTAGAAGCCTCTCACTATTGCAGAATATTAGAAATGCTCTCCATTGGTTTCAATAGGACAATCAAGTACGTGCTTAAATATCACCTACTGACACCAGCGGGTTGTAAAAATGCTTAACTTTGGGTCACATTCTAAAGCTGCAATCCTAACGCCACTTACCTGGGGATAATCACCATTCAATAGGAGTTGCTCCTGAGCAGACATAGTTAGGACTGTGATGTAAAGCTACAATCCTGTATGCATTTACCTGGGAATAAGCCCCAGTGGACTGACTAGAACTTGTTGCCAACCAGACAAGCATAAGGTTGCACAATAATATATTTCTTGTGTGCTCCTCAGCAGCAGGAAAAGGTGTGAAACACCCACACCAGATTCTCAAATAGGCTTCAAGGTCCCCAGGATTTCATTTCCATTTTCCTCATTAGCAATTTGAAAGTAATACATGATAGACTTCCAGTCTGTCCTTTGGTGCTCAACACTTCTTTCATCTCTAAGCCTCCCCTCCATTAAGAAAACTCCCTGATATTTTACAAAATGTACAGGTTGTTTAAGGACATGCAAATGCTAGGCATTATTTCTCCTTGACTTCACAGAACCTGCTCTTGTCAGGCTCATATGACATCAAGCTGAATACCAATCCAAAAAGCTCAAGTAGAATAAAGTTGAGGCGTCTCATTCCCACCCACTGATAAATTTACAGGCGCCATTAGGAATACAGCAGAAGATCATCGGCCAGAAACACACATCAGCATCCTAATTGCTTCATAATAGATTAAAAGGCATAATTTTTTCATTACACTCACTCCAGTGCATTAGGGTAGACGTTCTTTTAAAAATTATTTCAAAGTAGCATAAATCATGGCTCAAGAGAAAATAGTATCTGCCTAGGACTAGTCCTAGTCTTGTGGGGAAAGGTACAAGATATCAGTTCAAAACCAAAATAATGATAATGTTGCTGAGTGTCCAGTTCGCTTTTAATTAATTTTAATTCGCATAACTCTTCATACGAGTCCATTCATACAGAAAGAAAATGATTCTTCTAAGGTTGACATCTTCTGTGGGAGCTGAGAATAAACCATGGTTTAAAATGAGTGGGCAACCACATTCTCTTGGGAATAGTCCGTCAGGCACCACATATCAACTCTGGATGGAGCTGAAACCAGGCATGGATATAGGTGGAACCTGGTAAGTGGAATCATCCCTTCTCCTCCCATTCTTCCTCTTCTTCCCTGCCCACCAAGTGAGGAATAAAAATTTCTTTGGGAAATTTACCTGGGGGCTGCATAGATCTCGAGACACAACATCCAGCAACCTCAGTTTGTCCATAGCTAGCGCCCACCTGTCTGCCTTCTTATAACTACTGTGCTACCTTGGTACTCGAACAGCTTTGCTCCCGAATGCTGCAAACCCAGAAGTAAGTATTCTGGTTAGTGAACGTTTTTCAGAAGCTGAATGTCTGACACTGCTTACGCGGCTTCCTTTGCAGGAAGCTGCCGCTGCCAATTGGAAGCTGCGTCTTGGTTTTTGAACGTTTTCGGGAGTCGTACAGACTCCAGGAATGGATTAACTTCGAGAACCAAGGTACCACTGTAATCCGGATGGTGGTCACCTTCCTCCTCCTCAGTCACAGTGCTGCTGTTGCAGAATTTAGCAAGGAGAAGGACAGGGACAAAACTAGAATTAGTCACCTCTGCCAGTCATTGACTCTGTCTGTCTTGGCCTGTCACTATCAGAGAATCATAAAATTGTAAGGACCCAAAGGCTCATCTAGTCCAACCCTTGCTAAAGAACCACAGCTAAAGAATTCATAACACATGGCCATCCAATCTCTGCTTAAAAACTTTGTGTGAATGAGAATCCCCCAGATCTAGCTTCACCTACTATTGGCCTTCTCTGTTTCTTCCACCCTACCAGTTCCTGTGAGCAAAACAAAGGAGACTTGGTTATATGAAATGTGCATGCTTAGATGTTCATATGTGTTTGCATCCCCTTTGGTTAAACAGGAAAGGGAAATAAGTTCAGTATTTTGGTTCCCTAAAGGAATGAACAGTAGAACCAAACAACAGTGAGATTGATCAGTGACTATAGACGTCTCAACATCTGATCAACTATAGTCACCCCCTGGACCTCATTATTGGTTAGTTTTACTAGTCACCTCCTCTCGTAAACATTGACATTGGCTTTGTTGCTGTTTCCATAATCAAAAGAGATACAAGCATACCTTAGCACTGTGCAACCCGTTCACCCAAGTTTCCATTCTTTTCAAGTTGTGTCTGACATCAGTCTTGTTATTTATAGCTTTATATGCAGCAAAATATTTATTCCAAGCTCCAGTGAGGGTGGTTATTGTAAATGCCAGTGGATTATTTACGAGGCATAGCTAATTATTTCTATAAATGCCTCTTTTAAATAGGTAGGATTATTTGGGTATTAAGATCTTTTTGAAGTTCCTTGGTATTTTTTCCCCTAAGGAGCGAAGCTATGAAGAAGTGTGTGTAGCTAATGATATGAAAGCACATCTTTACGTATGGTTTTGTTTAATTGTAGTATTAACAATACTTGGATAAAATGAATACATCAGATAATACTGAATTACATTTTAATTTCGATGGAAGTATACAACAATCCCCCATGATCAGTCTCTGAATGTATTTTGATAATGAACAACAGAATAATCAAAGACATAAAATAATTAAAAACTCGTTTTAAAAAGAACTATTTTAAAAACATACAAATATATGCTTATAATGCTGGGATGTGATTCATTTACTTCACTATTAGCAACAGCAGCCATATAATCAGGTTCAACTAAAATAGTGTTGTGAGATGGGGGTGGGTGAGTAGGAGAAGGTTAATAGGTTGAGAATGACTGTCAATGCTCCTTAATAAGGAGTGGCAAAATTGCCAGGCATATCTTCTGTTAGGGGAATTACAGATGAATATTCCTAGAAGCCAAAGAGATAGTTGAGGACTTACCCTGCTGCTTCAACTCCAGCCACACAGGTGGGGCAAGCCAGATGTGAGGAGAACAAATGAGTATATTCAGAAGTCAGGCTACTGTTTTTGGAGAACACACACTAAACCTTTAAAGCAGATTCAAAGCACATTCTTTTCCTCAAAGAATTATGAGGACCGTAGTTCGCCACTCACAGAGTTACAATTCCCAGCACACCCAACAAACCACAGTGCTCAGAATTCTCTGAGGAAGAAAATGCACTTTGAATGTGCTTTAAAGGTATATTATGTACACAGCCACTGAGAAAGTGACAAGAAGAGAGCAGGCTATGGGGTGTACCTTCTGAGGGACTGCTTCTTTCTGAAAATCTGATTTGCGTAAGTAGATCTGTTTGAATGCTTCAGCTGGCTGTCTCCCCCTATGATCAAGCTATATATTTGTAAACAAACTCAAAAATTATGAAACGTCATCAGCCTCCAGTGCCCTCCTTCCAAAGGGAAACCAAATCAACAGAAGCATTATGCCTTGGAATTGCCACACCAATCAAAGTGGATCGAGTTAACACTATAAAATGAGTGCAGCTGCTTCTCTCCCCAATTAAAGTGCCTGTTTTTATCCATCAGTTGCCACCAAACAGAATGTTAAAAATTAGGTGGGTAAGTACTGCTGTGTTTAGCTTATTTATTTATGATCTTCAAACCTACCCTTTAAAAACCTCTAAGCAGCTTACAAAAATACAACATAAAAACAAAGAAACTGTATCATAAAAATAGATACTACATAAAAAACCAGAACAGCAGTACTGTAAAATCAGATAAAAACAGGAATTCAGTAATCACAAAGTTACGGGTCTGGGGAAAGATATGTATCATTACAACATGTCTGAAAGCAAATGATGGATAATGGAAGGGAATAGTATTCGCCCATTTGGGGTCAGCGCCCTGTGAGGTGCAGCAACCCAGAAGAGCTAAGTCAGGAGAATCTGTGGCCAGCCCTCCAGATATTGTTGGATTCAAATCCCCATCAATCCTTGACAACATTGCCATATCTATAGAGTCATAGATCCCTCACCCCGGATCTAAATGACCTTACAGGTGTATAGAGGAGGAGGCTAATATTTCTGTATATCTTGTGAGGTCTTCGGGTGAAGGGCAGTATATAAATTTAATGAATAATAAAGGTAATGATAACATTTCTACCTGAATAGTCAACAGGGTGACCAGACACAAAGTAGTAGCTTGCTATAATCTTGAACAACTGAAAATAATTGAGACTTTTAGCCCTCAGCTGCACAGCTACCAAAGGGTTAATAACCTGAGCACCATCTTCCTTTTCCCTGGTCCCATTCATCTCCCTTTCAACATTGACCTATTCCATATACAGTGGTAGCTCGGGTTACATACACTTCAGGTTACAGACTCCGCTAACCCAGAAATAGTACCTCGGGTTAAGAACTTTGCTTCAGGATGAGAACAGAAATCGTGCTCCGGTAGCGTGGTGGCAGCGGGAGGCCCCATTAGCTAATGTGGGCTTCAGGTTAAGAACAGTTTCAGGTTAAGAACGGACCTCCGGAACGAATTAAGTTCTTAACACGAGGTACCACTGTACCCTTCTTTACTAAATATGAAGATAAAATATGCCACACTCTGGTGGTTATTAATCTCTTTTTAATGCATGGAGTACAATGGCCTTATCTGGTTTTCTTTGTGTCTCATTTATATAATTAGAACATATTTTCCTATTTTGTATCTCCCATTGTGCAGACACAGTTTGAGTCCCCCCCCCAAAAAAAAAGTTGTTACCAGACACTCATTTAGATATATCATTCCTCTCAAAGCCCATTGAGCTTCAGACATTTTTTTTACAGTCAGTGAATATTTTTAATGAATTGCAGTCTGCCTAAATTAAAATGCAGCACATGTGTAAAAGGACGTCAGTGGTACCATCAAAGATATATTCAGTATACTATGATATTTCTGTCTCTGAGAGAAGTTCCGTTAGCTGGCTCAGGAATTCCTGTTTGGAATGGGTATTTGCAAAGTGAGAAAGCAGGCATTAATCATATCATCTGTACGCAGGCTGAGATCCTACCTGCCTGCAGACTGTCTCACCAGAGTGGTGCATGCTCTGGTTATCTCCCGCTTGGACTACTGCAATGCGCTCTATGTGGGGCTACCTTTGAAGGTGACCCAGAAACTGCAACTAATCCAGAATGTGGCAGCTAGACTGGTGACTGGGAGTGGCCGCCAAGACCCTATACACTGGTCCTGAAAGACCTACATTGGCTCCCAGTATGTTTCCAAGCACAATTCAAAGTGTTGGTGCTGACCTTTAAAGCCCTAAACAGCCTCAGTCCAGTATACCTGAAGGAGCGTCTCCACCCCCATCGTTCAGCCCAAACACTGAGATCCAGCGCTGAGGGCCTTCTGGTGGTTCCCTCACGGTGAGAATGAGGTTACAGGGAACCAGGCAGAGGGCCTTTTCGGTAGTGGCCTCCACCCTGTGGAACGCCCTCGCATCAGATGTCAAGAAAGTAAGGCAGCCCTATTTAGGGAAGTTTTTAATGTTTGATAGTTTGTCGCTTTTATTATTATTATTAGTAGTAGTAGTATTCTGTTGGGAGCTGCCCAGGGTGGTTGGAGAGATGGGTAGGGTATAAATGATGTTTGTTTGTTTGTTTGTTTGTTTGTTTGTTTGTTTGTTTGTTTGTTTTATTACTACTACTACATAAGAGCCATACTGGAGCAGACCAAAGGCCCATCTAGCTCAGCATCCTGCTCTCACAGGATTTGTGATAGGGGCTTACAAAAAGTTGGTGCTGATGAGTCAGAGAATACTGAAGCAGAAGAAAATCATCTTGCACAGAATGAACCAGCTTGCCTCGTAAAGAACTTTCTCGGCAGGTTTGCAGCTTTTGGCAGTGGGACGTATTAGACAATGAAGAAGTAAATTGGCAGCCTTTAAGGAGGAAATTACCCTGAAAGGCAAAATCCAGGTGGAAATTCACACGGCCCTTGACCGCTGCTCCCCTTACATTTCCAAAACAAGTGTTCACTTTTTTCACACTTCTGCACTTGGCGTCAGCATGATGGCACACACACCCTCCTGTAATACATCATCAGATAGCATTTCACAGTATGCCAGCATACCGGAGCATAATATCTCTGCAAGCCTAAGATCTTTGAAGATTTATGACTCTGTTTTCCAAGCATCAGAGTGTAGCTTTGCTCCTTGCTTAAAAAGTGATGCCAGCATGAAAATTTTATCTGCCCATGAAGCTTGGAGGGGGGGGGCAGGAATACTGTTCCATCATGCTAGAATTTTCTATAATAAAAGCCTCATTCTTCTAACAATGCGGTAATGTGATGGATGCTATATACTATATTGGCCCAAATATAAGACGCACCTGCAAATAAGCCACACCTTTAAGACTGAAGGAGGGAAAAGAAAAAAAGACAAAACCTGGGCTGTTTCCGGGGGGGGGGGAGACGCACTGCTTTGCCAACGGCCTTCTCCCCTTCCCCCATCTTTCTGGCGGCTTGGGGGAGGCTTAGGAGTGGCGAGCAGACTGCACACCATTGGCCCACACTCCCGGGCTGCTCTTGGGGGGGGGGCCACCAGCAAAGCGGTACGACTCCCCCCCCCCAAGAGCAGCCCAGGAGCATGGGGCAATGGCACGCAGCCCACCCGCTGCTCCTAAGCGTCCTCCAAGCTGTTGGGGGAAAGGGAAGGTCACGAATATAAGCCACATTTTTAACTTTTCGCTATCAGAATTTGGAGAAAAGGTGCCGCTTATATTCAGGCCAATACGGTAAGTAGCAGCTTGGGAGTACTTCTGGACCCACTGCTGTTGCTTGAGGCTCAGATGGCCTTGGTGGCATATAATGCTGAACTACACATAGACATACACACACCTCTATCTCAATCCTAAGTGGCCAGAGAAGGACTATATAATAAGATATATTTGGTCTTTTTACTTCTCTCTTTTTCTTTTTACCAAATTGTCTGGATTCTGATTTATCCATGATCTCATACCCATCCTGCGTTTGGGGGGGGGGTAGTGTTTTGTGTGGTTTTTTGTATGTATGCATTTTCTTTTTTTATATTTTGGGAACTTAATAAAAATAATTTTATATTTTATATTAGGTCTTTCCTAGCCCCTTTATAGAACCTGCCATGCAAGAGACACACACACACCCATTAGAGTTATTAGGGCAGCGCCTATTGTTCACTGGGGTTTTATTTTGTCTGCCTTCTAGTGAATTGGGAGGGAGAAGCTTAAACCTTGCATAAGCACAACAGCTGTACGTGCAGCCTTCCTTTGTTTGAGCACTGCTTGCACACTTCTGTGAGGTCTGATGCAAGTTTGATGTGGCCCAGTGTGCCTGAACCCCCCAGTGATGTTCTCAGCTCCTTCCGCAGCTAAGATTTTCGGGGAGAAGTGCAAAGGTCATGCATAGGCCATCATGCATGTTTATTTTGAGTATCTAGAAAGCTGCAACTAGCCAGGGGAGACATGTCTGGCACCAACCTTTGCTCTTCCAGTGTTTCCTATGTTGCATTATAGTTTGAAGGGGCCCCAAGAGCTGGAGGATATCCGCAAGGGAATGCACACATTCACTGCTTCGGGAGGTAGCATTTTATCCTGCCCTTTATGTTTTATTTACTATGCACCAGATGATGCATTAATCTAAACGCTTTGATTTTCAACCATGCAAGGAAGCACAAGGAAAAGAAAAGGTAGAATGACTATTGTGGTTGACTGCTGAGACTAGTGTTTTTGGTGGCGCTATAGGATATAAAAGGTAACATTTTAAAGACTTCTAAAGCTCCATTGTGATCAAGTACAATTAATTTAGGCAGTGTCAACTGGAATTAGAGACTATGCTTTCTGCAGAGCTGCAAAACCCTATCTCCTAATTGCTATGTGCCACAGCAGCTGAAAGACATACCTTGTGCTTTTTAAAACAATAATATATACTTTTGTCATTCCTACAATAATACATAATGACACCCAATTGCTAAACCAGTTGTTCAGTGCAGCTCTTTCTTGACTTTTTGGGCTTGTCCATTCATTCAGCAGTTGCACACTTGACTCCCTTCCTGGTAACAGTGGGTGGTTATCCTCAAGTTATACAGGTTACTACAACATGTTGTGTTGCTTAAAACTACAGTGTTATGGAAGAAACAATACATTTTCCCAGTTCATTTGTTTCAAGGGAATTTGACTGTATTTTACTCATATGATAACGGGGGGATACCTGTGGGTACCTTCCAAACCAATGACCCTGTGTCTATGAGGTTAAATTTAGGAAGGATAAAGCTGCTGAACCAGCCAAACCAATTCCTTTGTTAAGGTGTTAGTCTTATTTGACTAGTACAGCCATGTGCATGTCCAAAGAGGTTGCGTAGTTGCTATGGAGATAAATGGGTGAGATTCTTTCCATCTCACCTAGCTGGATGCCACAACATTCTAGGTTGGAAAACAATAAGGCAAGAGGGCATCTGTGTGTGCACACGATTGCGTGCTTTGTGCTAAACCCAAAGCTGTGACTTGGTGTTTCCCTGGAAACCTAATGGGGAGGCAATGGGGAGAGTGTTTGTGCTGTGAACCCCTGCCTCCTATGCTCAGGCTGTATGTATGTGTAAGAAAACACTGTACAGTATGTTAGCAATAATACTAATAATAGCAATAATAATAATGACACCACAGTCTCCATTGGCATTCATTCCAAGGAAGTTGAATCCTGGACAAACACTGGAACCTCTGGAGTCTTTTGCTGCTCAGAGATTGAGGTGCATGCAGCAATAATATATAATATTATAGAAGCAGAAATAGTGAGGGACAAATAGTGGTAATGGGTGTGGATGGGTGGGTACACACACACACATTTGTTTCAAATTCTTGGGAAATAAGTAGGTTGATTTGTAACTCATGTATATTTAAAAAATAAACCTAACACACACAGAAATCCAGGGCTGCATTCTGTCTTGAGCTACATTTTTGAGCTCGCGTGTGGTATATCATTGAATTTTTTCTCCCCTCACTAATGCCAACATATATTCCCCTCTCCCAGAAAGGGAATATCTGGAGATATTCATTATCCATGTTGCTTCCCACAGATTTATTTAAAGTAGGCTACAAATTGCCTCCAGGCTTGCAACATCAGATTACAGGGGCTATCGGTTTGCATTAGTCACAATAACAGGCATTCCTACGACTATGAGGCTTGCAGGGCACTGGTTAAGAATTGATGCTACCCAACTGTTTCGTTTTAATTCCTATTCTCTGCACAGGAATCTCAGCCAAAACAACTTGAATTGGGCTTCATGATGAGTAGACCACCTGCCTTAAAGAAAACGGAACATCCTGCTTGGCAGGGGGTTGGACTCGATGGCCCTTGTGGTCTCTTCCAACTCTATGATTCTATGATTCCTAGCTTTCTTAAAAATGCTAAATTACATGTGCCAGTCCTGAATCTATAAGTCTGGGGTGCCAAAAGGAAGGAGGAATTTCTACTCCTGTTCCTGTGGACACATATTTATAGATGTTTTAAACCAGAGAACATTGGTGCACTATACAAATAGGACCGTGCAGTTTTAAACATGGGGTGGGTGGCAACTCCCACTAACCTCCCTAAATTTCTTGTCTCTATTTGTATAGAGGCTGTACAAGCCATTTTTCATATGGCTGCATTCCCTTGTGACATCATCCTCTCACCCTCCAGGTGTCCTTTCTTTTGGATCAATAACCACAGAAATCCACAAAGGCTTCTCTTCAAATTCTAGGCATGCTGATTTGAGTAGTATTCTTTGCTGCCTTTGCTCTTTTTTTTACCCATTAAGCTACATATTCATTCTGATTGCACATGACTTGTCAAGAAAATGCCAGTGATTCTATTGAATTCCACTACATTTGAAGTATCTTGTAAGATGGAGCTCCCAGGCTTGAACATTTACTCAAACAAGTGGGTTATAGCTACAAAGTCAATATGACATCTAGAAAGTCGGAGAGTCAGGCATTAGGTCAATTTACAGTGCAGTCAAATGCCTGTTAATTCTACAGCAAATACACTGTTCAGTGAGGTTTACACTCAGATAAGTGCATAGATTGTGCTGTAAGGATTACAGCAAAATCCTATGCATTGACAGGTGGGTGGCCTTATGGATCTGTCATAAGTGGTTCACAGGTGTGGGGAGCACAGGATCCAACTTGCTGGTCAGATTTTGTTCCTCACACCTACTCTAACCACTACAGTGGTACCTCGGTTTAAGAACTTAATTCGTTCCGGATGTCTGTTCTTAACCTGAAACTGTTCTTAACCTGAAGCACCACTTTAGCTAATGGAGCCTCCTGCTGCCACCGGAACACGATTTCTGTTCTCATCCTGAAGCAAAGTTCTTAACCAGAGGTACTCTTTCTGGGTTAGCGCAGTCTGTAACCCGAAGCATCTGTAACCTGAAGCGTATGTAACCCGAGGTACCACTGTACATGGATTTAGGGCTGGGCGATGTATCTATACATCATCCCAAATCGGTCTGAAGTCAACATCATGGTAATGGTTTCATAATACAGTGGTACCTTGGTTTTCGAAAGTAATCTGTTCTGGAAGACCGTTCAACTTCCAAAACGTTAAAAAACCAAAGTATTTTCTTATAGAAAACTCAATACGGAAGCCACGTGGCACGTTCAACTTCCAAAAAGCTTTAAAAAACCAAAGCAAGTTACTTCTGGGTTTTTCGAAAACCGAGATCCCACTATATTCAACATAATAATATATCACGAAAACTATATGTGTATTTGCTGTGTAAAAAATCACGATGTGGGGAAAATCGTGAAGCCGGTTATTGCTTCTCTCATGATTCATGCCACCCCTGTTGTTCTCTACATACCATTGGAGGTTGGATTTTATAAACCTCAGGTCACTTTAGACTTTGCAACTCTATATCCCCCAACACAAAGTCTCCTGCACATGTTCAACTTAGCACTATATCCAAACCGCCCATCTTGGTCTGTTTCTCCTGGAGAAATCACAGACAGTAAGCCATACCTCAAAGCTTGGATGCAGCTCATGGTTTGACTGGTGCAAGATAAACCATGATCCTGGGTTCAGACATAATGCTAAATGAATCAATGGCTTAGTTTACAGCAGCACAGCCAAATAAGATGAAAAGTAGCTGTAATGTTTTCCAGGGAAACCAACATATTTGCTCATTTACACTAAGGCTATGTAGTTGTTAGGATCTCTGCCGGATTCCTACTCATGTGTAGGACCTCCTGACAGTATTCACCATACATTTAAAGCACCTGACCTTCCCCAAAGAGTTCTGGGAACCCTGGCTTCACAGAACTACAATTCCCAGTTCCCTTTAAAAAAAACTACAGTTCCCAGAATTTTTTGTTGGGGAGGATCACGTTACTTTCAATGCATGATGTGTATACAGCCTAAGCCATGGTTAGGCTTAGGGGAGAGGGAGGTATTTACTGGTTTGTGGTTTTCGTTCTTTTTTATCCTTATGTATTTCGTGCTTTTATATTGTATTGTATTGTATTTTATGTTGTGAACTGCCCTGATATATATGGATGAATACAAATGTACTAAAAGAAATAAATTACACAAGAACCAGGTCATAGGCTCTCTTTCAATGCCATGCTGAACATGCAGGTGTCAGGGAGGCCTGGGGCTGGTGACTTTCCTTCCATGCATTTAGCCTAGACACCTTTCCTTTGTGATATCTAAAATGTCTATCTTTGGCAAAAGAACAACACCACCACCCTCCTTGCCCCTCTACAATTTTCGTTTACAGAGCTTGCAAAATCTACGCCAGGCTCAAACACTGAGATAGCTTGGAGTCGGTAATAGACTCTACAGAACACCCTGACTAAAGAAAAGGACTTGATTACAAACCAAATTTGAAGCAGGATGTTGGATGAAAACTGAGCTCAGAATGCTACATTTGCTCCTGGCTGTTTGCCCCATTGCTCTTTATAGTCAGCAAGCCGGCATGGAAGCATTTGACTGGATGCTGACTGCATAAAACTTGGGGCTTGCTTCTCCATTAAGTTTCTGCCTGGAGAATTCTTACCCTGTGATATCATTCCATGAAATTTCAGTTCCCTGGTTTGGCCAAGCAAGTGCTACATTCTTTTGCCCAGCCGGAGGGAAACGTGATGCCCACAGAGCCCACACACTGCACTGCTGACATCACCCACGTAGATGGCAGCTGGGGCAGTCCAGAAGGATCAGGGCAGAAAGGATCGCCACTGCATGTTCTTGGCTGAGGCTGAGAGTTAAAAAACCTTCTTGCTTCAGGAAAGCTTAGATTTAAACATGTCATTTCCCCTTTGTTGTTGTTGTTGTTGTTTGGTCGTATTTGACTCTTTGTGACCCCATGGACCAGAGCACGCCAGGCACTCCTGTCTTCCACTGCCTCCTGCAGTTTGGTCAAACTCATGCTGGTAGCTTTGAGAACACTATCCAACCATCTCGTCCTCTGTCGTCCCCTTCTCCTTGTGCCCTCCATCTTTCCCAACATCAGTGTCTTTTCCAGGGAGTTTTCTCTTCTCATGAGGTGGCCAAAGTACTGGAGCCTCAGCTTCACAATCTGTCCTTCCAGTGATCACTCAGGGCTGATACGACCATTTGAATTTCAACCCTTGGGGATCTGCCCCACTTGAACATTTTATCTTCGGTGAACTGTGGCTCAAGCTCAAACTTGATGTGCCCACAAAACTAGGCACTGGGATTACAAACAGTGATGCAACCTCCATGTGCTTTGCGGAGGCAGCCTGATAAATGTTTGGATGGAGGTGCTGCTTTGGAACTGTTCTGACACCCACGGCAAATATTTATCCATGTAAAGATAGAAAGGGGTGGCAGCTTTTCATAATAAGTACTTCTCTTCAAAAAAAAGGTCGCCTATAATGGCTAAACCCCAAGATGATCAGGAATGGAAGGGCCATGGCTGAGTTCTAGGGCATCTGCTCTGCATGCAGAGGGTCCCAACTTCAGTCCCCAGCATCTTCAGGTAGACCCAGGAAGAGCTTCTGCCTAGAAGCCAGGAGAGCTGCTGCCAGTCAGTGCAGACAATATTGAGCTAGATAGAATCACAGAATTGTTAGAAGGGACCCCTAGGGTCACCTAGTCCAACCCTCTGCAATGCAGGAATCTCAACTAAAGCATCCATGACAGGTGGCCATCCAACCTCTGCCTACAAACCTCCAGAGCCAGTGTGGTGTAGTGGTTAAGTAAGAGCGGTAGACTCGTATTCTGGTGAACCAGGTTCACTTCTCCGCTCCTCACCCCACTCACCTCACAGAGTGTTTGATGTGGGGAAGGAAGGGAAAGGAGATTGTTAGCCGCCTTGAGACTCCTTCAGGTAGATAAAGCGGGATATCAAATCCAAACTCTCCATGAAAGGAGAGTTAACCATCTCCCAACGGAGGCCATTCCATAGTTGAACAGCTCCTACAGTCAGAAAGTTCTTCTCGATGCTCAGTCCGAATCTCCTTTCTTGTAACTTGAATCCATTGGTACAGGTCCTACCCTAGATAGATGGAACAATGGTTTGACTCAGTATAAGACTGGGTTCCTATGTTCTTATGTCCTACAAAATGTAATAGGCTTGTAGACTAAATCAGTAGCGACCAGGGGGTCAGTGCAACTGGGGCTGTGTTGCTCTGCTTCCCAACATCATGCTTTGCTGCCAGTTACTGCAGGAGCAAGGGGCAAGGTATCGGGGAGCTTGGCATGATGCAGTGCAGCATCAGCAGTGCTGAATTGGCTCTGCCACTGCACCGGACGATGCCAAGCTCCCTATTGGGTTGCCCCACCTCTTCTCCCTCTCGGTAACCAGCAGCAACATGAGGCATTGAGAAGTCAGCAGAGCAATGCAACTCCACCCACTCTAGCGCCACTGGCCGCTTCTGAGCTAAATGAAAGAAACATGTAAATACAGTTCTTTTAAAAGATTTGTCATTGATCCCCCCTCTGCAACTATTCCATTGCCATGCAGAATGCCTTTATGTTGCCTGAATTGTATGGAGCCAACAAAATCCCTTGGCTGAAGCAGAATTGCCTCTCCTTAAGATTCCTTTGCCTGGGTGGGGCACCCAGCCCACATGCTCATAGTTATCACTGCAAGCAGCAAATTAGCCCAGCAGACATGCTGTCCTCTCACTTGGCAATGAAATCCCTGCTAAGAATACACTTTGCTGGCTTGAGCTTAATAAATCTCTGGACGTCTGGGTGTTCAAAAGAGCCCCCAGAATTTGGTTCATGTAAAACTCTAAAACTGGTCATAGAACTATACTGATGTTTTCAATCAGAAATCCCCATGTAAAATAAAAAATAAAATAAAAATTGTTACCTAAAGATGAGGATTCGAATTTATCCCCTGTTCTGAAATTCATGACAAAACTCTCAAAGCTTAAGTGATCTAAACTAAGGGTACTAAACCAGAACCTTAGCAGCAGACGAAGAAAAGACATGAACCTTATAAGAAAGTACGAGGAAGATTCAGACTAGGGTCTGTTGAGCTACAGAGGCACTCAGAATGCATGTCTTGCCTTGCATCCTTTGCTAATAGTTCTGCAGTGATTTGGATAGTGCTGTGGATCTGTTCTCCCCCCAGATTGTAGGGCGCCACTGATATAAAACTTCTCCCCAATAGTGGGGTGTTCTGCATACACACACAGTTGTGCACCATGTTGAAGTCTCAGGCAGCTCTTTTTGCCCTGTTTGTTTGTTTGTTTTGCTTTTGCATCACTTTATTCTTCTTTCCACCTGAACATCGTCTGTTCCCTGTGGGAACAGCTCCTTAATTAACCCTTACTTTATCTCACAACCATCAGATGTAAATTAATAGTCCCTTGGGAGGTCATCTTTCCAAGGTTAATCAGCACAGCAACCACCTGTTATTGCCTATCAGATTTAAATCTGCAGAGTGCTGAGTTGCTTGGTAATGTACGTCACTTGAAGAGTCATCTATACGGCAAAGGGTGGCTTGGATTTTTGGACTTGAATGGTGCAAAATACATTTGGGTTAAAAAAAGATCTATAAGTAAAATCCCTTGTCTGAAGCAGAATAAATATAAACATAATAAGTTGATAACGCCACTTAATTCTCTTAGACCTTGAATGATCTAAGCTTATATAAGAAGCATGATTACTCTAAATTATACCAAACCCACACTGCTTCCAGGAGTTGAGTGATATGTTAAAAAACAAGCAAATAGGAAACCCCCAAGCCAACTGTGTATAAAACAAGCGACTTTCTTCATTTTTCTTTTCTGAACAAGTTGTTTCACTTTATATGTTCATTTATATGTTTAAAGGAACATTTATAATAGCCAGCAATTTTTAAAATTTACAATGAAGTATAAAATAAAATCATTGAAACATCATAAAATTATAATATAAAATACGGGACAAATTATTAACACTAAATCAAATTAATTCTGTAAAAATGCTAGTGAAACAAAAATATTTTAAGCAGGTCAGAAAATATCATTATGGCCATGTGGCTAAATGACAAATGTTGATTTTGATCACTTCTATGTACTAGGCTTTCCCTTCCAGCAGCCCTTATAAGAAAAAAGGGTTAGAATCAGTGCTTTTTTCTTTAAAAAAATGTTTAGGGGTACTCTCATTTTAGGGACGCAGGTGGCGCTGTGGGTTAAACCACAGAGCCTAGGACTTGCCAATCAAAAGGTCGAATCCCCGCGACAGGGTGAGCTCCCGTTTCTCGATCCTTGCTCCTGCCAACCTAGCAGTTCGAAAGCACGTCAAAGGGCAAGTAGATAAATAGGTACCGCTCCGGCGGGAAGGTAAACGCCGTTTCCGTGCGCTGCTCTGGTTCACCAGAAGTGGCTTAGTCATGCTGGCCACATGACCCGGAAGCTGTACGCCAGCTCCCTCGGCCAATAAAGTGAGATGAGCACCGCAACCCCAGAGTCGGCCACGACTGGACCTAATGGTCAGGGGTCCCTTTACCTTTACTCTCATTTTGACTCAACATCACCATTTTATAGTTCAAATAAATACAGTAAATACAGGGGAAATAAATACAGTAAATAGACAAAAGTACAAAGATTCAAAAATGTTTAGGGGTATGCATACCCCTGTGTCCCCTCCAAGGGGAAAAAACTGGTTATAATACATTTGGCAGGTACGTATCAAAGCTTCAGTTTACCAATAGGGAAGCTTCAATTTACCAGATCTAAAATTATATCATGATGCATTTAAACTTAAACAGCCAATCCATGTTGTTAGACTTGATCAAGGAATCCCTTGGACGTCTCCCTGGGGATTCTCTCAATAAGAGCCTTCCCTTTTCTACCACTCATGCACTTTGTCATTTAAAAAACAGAAAATCCATTCCTTCAGACTTCTTCAGATCATATAACACAGTAGGTGCTGTCTTATTGCCTTTGGGGTGGGACTGCACTGTAGCACAAGACTTGGTGGAAAGCTTTTTAATCAAATCACTCCAGTCACCATAGGACGCTGCTTTCTATCAGGTCAGAAGATTGCCTCTTATGTCAGTCCTACTCACAGTAGACCCAGTGAAATCAACAAACAAGACTAACTTAGATCCATTGATATCAGTGGATCCACTGAGACAAACCAGATTCTTTTTTTATCAAGACTAGTAGTGTCTACAATGACTGCAGCTCTCTAGGGTCTCAGGCACACAGAGAAATTTCCATCACCTCTTACCTGACCCTTTTAAGTGGAGGTACCAGGAAGTGAACCTTTAGCTTTCTAAAGCCATATGATGTGTACATCTCCCAAGCTGTGGTTTCTCCCCCCATCGTTCAGAGCACTATTGCTAGGAAGGAAAGAAGGAGGATTATTGGTTTGTTTTCATTTTCATTTACTTTATTATGTCTTTTGTGTTCTCATTTTGTATTTTAATGTTGTGAACTGTCCTGTGATCTTTGGATGAAGGGCAGTATACAAATTTACATCATCATCATCATCATCAATAATTGCATCTGTGGGGCTGCTTCTCAGTCAACAAGGTTAAGGTAAGGTTTATTCATACATGACATGGCATCAGAGTGCTTCCTTTGTTCCTAATTATTTTATTACAGCTCATAGAAAACCATGCAAATGCTTTTTAAAAAAATTACAACCTATGCTTCTGATTAGCACAGTGCAATATGTGACAGGATCTGAGGAAAATAAACTTCCTCAGTCAGGCTAAAGCAAGAGTTATTTTGAGACAGGCAGGATGTTGGAGCCAGACTGAAACATCTTGAAAAATGTCCTACTATTTCCTATTTGCTTTGCAGTGGAAAATAAGGAAGCTCAAATCAAACCCATCTTGCATTTTCAAACTCTAAGATAATTTATCAGCGTCTTTTTTCTAAAATGAGTTTTTAAATTCTAGAGTACTGTATTCTTCTAGACTAGAGTATTATTTTCTTTCTTTCTCTTTAAAAGAAACTTCACTTCCCAAAATCAGTGTCAGCCTGGTTGAAGCTCAGAAAGCTCTATGGATCCTCAGTTCAAATTCCACCTCTGCTGTGGAACTATTGGGCATGTTGTTCTCTTGCTTTGCCATCAAATTAAAATTGCCATTATACCAACCTACTTCACAGGGTTGGCAAAGCCAGTGCTTTTTTTTCTAGGGGTACACTGTACTGGCATCTCCCCCCCCCACCAATGTTAAAAGTGTGGCTCTTACTGTAACAATTTCATGGTGAGTACCGGCTCCTCCCCCCCCAACCCCCCCCCCCAATTATACTGTAAAAGACTGTGTAAATGGAAAGCGCCAAAGGATTATAATTTGTACATTTTCCCCTGACGTTGTATGCATTTCTTGAGAGTTAGACAGTTTCTCAACTGAAGATATCAGCCTATATTTAAGGAAAGCAGGTTATGTTAACAGGCTCTTAAAACTACTTTCACATATGTGAGAGCCAATGTGGTGTAGTAGTTATAGTGGCAGGCTAGCAATGAGGAAAGACAAGTTCAAATCCTCTCTTAGACATGAAGTTCACTAAATAACCTGGATGCCCCATTGAGCTACTTAGAAGAAATGTAGGTAATAAATGAGGGTTGTTGTTTTTTACAAGCTGTTGGGCAGATGGGACATTTGCCCCTCTTCTTTTTGTCTGGCTTGATAATAACTGATCTTAATGATGTGAGGCAACAGTCTAGTATCATTGCTCAAAAAATAATAATCAGGAAGTTTTCTAAGACTTGAGTGACATTTATGCATTAACCCTGGAATGATTGGTCCAAATTGATTCTATGACTTCAAGCAAACTAAAACCGCATTACATATGCCAAGCATAGGTGCAGAATGCCATAAGAGGTGCTTATAAAGTTAATCTCTAGTGTGGAAATTGGAAACTCAGCACCATAGTGATATCAACCTCCAACTCTGGAATTCTCTCCTGCTGGGGTTTCTTTGCTGCTTTGGGAACATGGTGCATGAAGCTGCCCTCAGGCATTTTGTGCTTAGCCAAGGATGGCAAATCTAGTAGATGGGGAGAAAAATCCATGTACGATGGCATACAAGGATCCCCAGAGAATCTCACAGAAGAGTGTAAGCCCCCGGCATCAAAATATATGTCTGAAAATGCTTGGCCTTATGTCCAGAGATGACCTGGATCTATTCTGTGCAATTCTGAAAGGATTTTAGAAACTAGCAATTATTTTGAAGTAGGGCAGGAACTCAGTGTCAAGTTTCCCAGGCATATATATTCAACTGAATTTTACTCAGAATAGAACCATTGAAACTAATGAACTTTGGTCTTTACTTTCAATAGGTCTTCTCTGAGTAAAACTTGGTTAAATACTGCCCATTGTGCCTGAATAGTAGCCATTGGTTTGTTGTGATTTTAAGTGGAATTCAACTATAGTAGAGCTTTTCCATACTTAGACGACATTCACACCATACTTTTTGAGCAGTCTGATATGGCCAGCAGTGGAGGAAGCCTCTTGGGGCACCTGGAGAGGCGTGCCATGGGGCAAATCGCCCATGGGGCAGGGCAAACCACCGCACAGCACCCTTAGGGATGGCCACCCACTGCCTCCTCCCCAGCTGTAGGGCAGCTGAGGCCCCGTGGCACGCCCTGTCCCTATGCGTGCTGTGCATCCTGTCCCGTCCCTGTGGGCCTCCTTATCAGTGCGGCAGCGATCCTCCCAGGGGGGATTTTGTCACACACACCCCTGAGGGAAGCACCCAAGGCAGACCACCCCACGGCACCCCCTTTCTCCACCACTGGATATGGCTTCCCCCACAAAGAATCTTGGGAAATGTAGTTTGTTAAGGGTGTAGAGAGTTGTTAGGAGACCCATGTCCAACTCACAGAGCTACAAATCTGAGTAGTTTACCAACCAATCCCTCTTAATGAGGAACTCTGGGATTCATAGCTCAGGGGGTGGAATAGGTGTCTCCTCACAACTCTCAGCAGTCATAACCAATCTACAGCTCCCAGAATTCTTTGGGGGAAGCCATGACTGTTTAAAGTGGTATCAAAGTGCTTTAAATGCTTGGTGTGAATGAGGCCTGTATCTTCATATGTAGATTGCAACAGAGTATATAAGCATTCGAAGGCAAATACAAATACCTTCCTTGTCACACAAACTATAGCCTTGCAACTCTGTACCCATGAAAATATACCGTAGTTACAAACGAGGATATTGCCATGGGCATAAAGGCAAGGCTGGGCTCACAATCAGTGTGTGTGGGAAGTTTGCTGTACACTTTCCAAGTATGTCCCCTGCTGGTTAGACTCACGAGGGGCCAAATGTCTATCTCCCAGTCTGTGGCCTGATATTACGTCTCCCTTTTGTCCATCAGTTGAACTCCTAGGCATTATCTACTGCATGTGCCAAGCTCTCCCCCTTGATCACTACACACCACCAATTCATCTACCCAGCAGCCAGTGTGCTCAGAAAGACACGCTCCTGCCAAAAGCTTTTAAGTGGAAAGCAATGTGTGTCCAAATCGAAGAATTATTCAGAGCAGAGGGACACCAAAAAGGAGAAAATCCCTGCTTCGGATCCGAAGCGATGAGGGCAGCATCTTTGAAGTTGGCTGCTGCCAGCTACAGACTGGCTGGAGACAAGAGAAACTTATCTCAACTCTGGACATGAAAGACATCATGTTCACTCACTCTTTTCCCCATCCCCACTCGGCTGCCTCATTTAGGAATGTACCTAGTGATTTCTTTGGACACAGCTCAGCTCATACGATAGTTAATTCTGGGTGCAAAGCAGCTTTTGAGATATAAAAGATCAATGAGCAAATTATCGAACCTGTCAGAGCTCTTTAGAGCTAATTACAAGACACTCAGGCTCCTGACTGTTCACCACAGAAACATATTAAGATCACTAAGCTGTAATAAGGTCACACAGTAATTCAACTCACATTTTTCCTTGTGGCTAATTAAATTAACGCGACTCCTACTAATAATAGTGATAGTTAGTAGTAGTAGTAGTAGTAATAATAATAATAATAATGCACTTTCATCATCTTCTTTTACAGGCTAGTCCTTTTAAAATAATAATAACTTTTATTTCTATAAAAATTGAGAGGAAGTAGGGGGATAATCATACAAAATGTCTGCCACTTGATATAAACAGCTCATTCAGGGAATGTATCCAGTTCATGTCCCTGAACTGTGTGGCAGAGATTTCCTTGCAGCTTGCTCAGATGGCTTGCTCAGTGCCTCAGGCAGGCCTATGCAGCTGGCACTACAGCTTGTGAAGGCTTTGGCTGCCTTACAAGTGTCAGATTTTTCTCACAGACAATTTGTACTTGAGTAGTGCTGCCAATGTAAAAGGCATGCTCAGGAGGACCTCCAGCAGTGTTAGACCAGTATATCTGGCTTCTCTTTGTTTTAGCACCCCTTTTAAAATGGAAAAATGGCATTAACCACAGTCCTCACGCAGGAGCTCTTGTTCTCTGCTTAAATGTTTGCCTCAGTGTCCTAAAGAACTGGTGACGTAAAGGATCATATTCCACCCATGTGTCTTTTTTTAACCTTATGAGAACCCAGCACTGCAGTGCAATGTGTTGAGGAGGGCTTTAGTAACCACCTGCACCAGCTGTTAGTATTTGCTGAAAACTGTATTGCCTCTCATGTCAAGGTGGATCTGAATATTGGCATGTGTAACTTCCACATGTATTAATCTGGAGGATTAGCAGGATTCAGACACAACATGTTTATAATAAAAGGATAAAGAGGATTTGGGTATATTCTGTGTTTGCACTATGAAAAATAATGTTTTGCTATGAAGAAGCTCCAATGTTGAAACTGCATCCTATACAGGTTCCCTTTGAACTGTGGGATATTTACAGTGCAGTCAAACCAGCAATGCATGTTTGCTAGATAGGCACATGATAGGAGCTGAAGCTCAAAGAGTTTTCCTCTAAATTTGCTAGAGAGAACTCAGAGCCACGCCCGTTGTACCCTGACAGGGGGAGGGTGTAGCCATATATAGTCTCCTCACCTGGCTGGGCAGTTGCTCTTTGACCTCATTCCAGCTCAGACTCCATTTTAAACTGGACTAAAGTATGTCTTTGCAACTGGATTACCATTTTAAGCCTGGCAGAACAAAAGACTGTATCTGTTACTCTTCAACAAGAATTCTGAGTGAGTAAATGTTATGTTTAACTTTTACAAGACTGTTTGTGTTAGCATTGTTTTGAGGGGGAGAAAGGTGGGGGGTGGATACCAGGAGAATCCAGTCTGCCTTAAAGCATCCTGGATTACAAACTAAAAGGCTAAAACTAGACTATCTAAGCTTCCCTTTTAAGCAGCATTGGTGTGCACTATGCTGAAATAAGAAATAAGGCCTGTCTGTTTCTCCTCAAACCATAAGCTGTTTTTGTCCAGTTTGCTCAGTAAAATCTTAATGGCATTTTACTTTCTGCAGTCAGGCTCCATTTGTATTTTGCTAACTTAGGGTTGCACTATACAGTGTTACCTCAGGTTACATATGCTTCAGGTTACATACGCTTCAGGTTACAGACTCCGCTAACCCAGAAATAGTGCTTCAGGTTAAGAACTTTGCTTCAGGCTGAGAACAGAAATCGTGCTCCGGCGGCGCGACAGCAGCAGGAAGCCCCATTAGCTAAAGTGGTGCTTCAGGTTAAGAACAGTTTCAGGTTAAGTACGGACCTCCGGAACAAATTAGGTACTTAACCCGAGGTACCAATGTAAATACAAAGTACACCTAAGTGAAGATAGATAATAATGTTCTTTGTCTCAAGAGTGCAGTTATCATGTTAGAGCCTGGGTGTTTAAAGTACTTAATCACACAGTGGCTTACTGTCAGAAGTCCTTTTTATCTACAAACATAGGAAGCTGCCTTATACTGAGTCAGTCCATTGGCCTATCTAGCTCAGCATTGTCTACACTGACTGGTAGTGACTCTTCATGGGGTTTTAGGGAGGGTTCTCTCCCAGCCTTACCTAGAGATGCCAGGAATTGAACCTAGGGCCTTCTGCAAGCAGACAAGATCCTCTGCTAGAGTGTAGCTGGCAATAGAATTACAAACAATAGCAGGCTATTTGGGGCCATCTTCCTGGACTACCATCTATGCTTCAGAACAGGTATCAGAATATAGTTTTTGTGGAACTTTTGTGGCTTGCTGCATCCATCACATCAGGCTGCATGTTCAGTTTTAAGGTGAAACATACAGAAGTGAACAGGATGAGCTAGCAGGTGCATTTTCTGAGAAAGAGCCTTACCTTTAGATTATTTGAATGCTGCTCATGGTATCCAGTGCTGTGTATATGTTCTGTGCTTTGGAAAAGATTCCTGTAACTTTCCTTGATGTCAGAGTGTGACTGTGATGGTTCAAAAGCCTTTGTCCTGTTACTGTTTAGCGGTATCTGCTTGGTGACAGGTTCTGAAAGGAGAGTGAGTGTTGGTTGCATTTAGTATTTATAGACCAGGCCTGGATCAGGTAAATTCATTTTGATTGGTTTGAGAAACAACAGGCCTCCATTGGCTGAAGTTCTAGTCAGTGAAGAAAAGGCAGTTAATGGTCAGTGGGGAAGAAAAATACATCAGTTGGAGAAATTGCTTGAATATGGAGGTGTGAGAAAAGCCGAGGCCTGGTTATTAAGTTCTTCCTTTCTGGTGATGAAGTTGAGTTTCCTGCATTTGGAGAAACCGTGGGGTTCAGCACATCCAGAGTGCAATGGATGAGCCTCACCTGGAGAAGCCTCTTTCTGGAGATCAGAAGAGATCCTGGCAGCTGTGTTAGGCTAAGAGGTTGCCCTATATTAAGGTCTCAGCAGAAGAATGTTACACAAGCAAGTTTTGAAAACTAGTGAAGCTGTCCAAGCAGCCAGAAGTGTGACAGGTGGAGCTTTGGTGTCAGAGGAAGATTACACCCAGCAGCTGGATAGGGTTGTGAGTGAATTTGGCTGCGGTGGAGGTTTAGGGAATTTGACCTGAGGTAAAAACCTTTTAGAGGCTGATGTCAGCAACCCTGTCTCTTGAGACCTTACAAACTGCAATTAAGCACGTTTAAAGCTCCAAAGTAAATATCACTGCTTTCTTTCGAACATAATATCCTTTACTAAACAATCTTATTTAATAGTTCCTTCTGTCTCCAGTGTTGGTGTCAATTTCACACCTAAGCCTACTATATCAAACTACTAGGGGGTTTTAAAAGCATTTCTAAAGGAGTGCGTGGCCATGGAAAAGGTCACATTATGGAAATCTTGAGTTAGCATGGTGGGGTGCACCAAAGACCCTGAAATATAAAAACCAAAGGAGCACAAATATGTAAAACATGTTTATAATCATGGCACGATGCCCAACTACAGTGACACCTTTCATGTCTCATTTCCATGACGGTCCTTATCCTAAGAAGAGCATTCAGGATCAGACCAGTGGCCCATCTAGTCCAGCATCCTTTTCTCACTGTGGCCAACCAGATGCCTGTGGGACCTGCAAGCAGGATTGGAGCACAAGGGCGCTTTCCCCTCCTGTGGTTTGCAGCAACTGGTATTCAGAAGCATTACTGCCTCCAACTGCAGAGGGAGAACATAGCCTTCAATAGCCCTCTCTTAAATGAATTTGCTAATCCTCTTTTAAAGACATCTAGGTTGGTGGCCATCAGTCCCTTGTCTGAAGTTTCTGGGGGGAGAGGGGGGACCCACATGTTTTTGCAGACTTTCCAGGAAAGAGTGGCAATGAGAGAGAAAAGGTGGGGAAGCAAGAGAAAGCCCAGAGAATTCTAGGAGATAGGCCAAATCTCACAAAGCCTGGGGGTGGAGGGAATCTGTATAGTTAGTAAAAGAAAATGCTGTCATTTGGTATGGTTTTCATAATCTCAGGACCTCCAAATTTCATGTTTCATTTACCTCCTGGATTTAAAAATGGTGAGAAGTGACAGTACGAATTCTGTTCTTCTAATTAAAACCTCTTCTGTCTCTTTCCAATCGGTTCCTCTGGCAACACAGATCACAGGCTTCAGGATGACAGGATAGCAGGCGGCGTCTTTTCACGCAGATCAGGGACTAGAGTAGGATGGGCATTTGCTTGATTATTTTTTTCCTTAACTAGGAAAAAGATGGTACAAAATTTTGTTCAGTTTTTGCAATAAATGTAACCTATAGAATTATTACAAAATGATTACAAGTACAGAAGAATTAGTGTTGGCTGTCAACAATTATTATATTACAATGTGGAATGTTTGCGCTCTTTGATTTATGTAAATCATATTTGAAGATGTGTGAAACTTATTTTGCTATTAATAAAAGGCCATTAGGATGTGTGTGTTTTTTAAGTGCTAACACCCCCCCTTACCCTTTTATTTATTTGTTGTTTACAAGTGCATGCTAATTCTTTCATTCAAAACCTGAAAGGATTGAGAGCAATCTCCTGTGCTTAGTACGCCTTGTAGCACAATTTTTACTAGGCCTATAGTGAACTCAACGGGACTTATTTTTAGTGTACAGGTAAAGGATTGTGATGTCAATTATTTGCATTACTTCAATTGTAGCCTTCTCCCCTCCCCCCCAAAAAATGGTTTGGCAGAAGGCAAGGGATGTGATGCTTATGGCACTGTTGTAGGGGGCAGGGGGATAGGAAGATCTTAGAAGGGATCCTGTTAATAAGTTAAGCATCTTGCTGAGCCAAAAACCAAATCTGGATCATGTGTGATTATGTGCACAGTATTTAAAAGATGAAGTTTTGCTCAGAAACAATACTTAATGTTAAAACTGCACCATGTTTATTTTCATTAACAGGAAAAGCATTAAGAATTAAAGATTTCAAGCAGGAACCTTAGTTGATTTGTGGCAAATTCAAAGAAATTCAGGCTACTAACTGGTTCAAAGATGTAATCTTCTAGTAGAAGCAGCTTCTCCATACTATCTGCTGCTTATCCTACCCAAGATTTCTCAGTAGTCACTTAGAGCAAGCATGTGTGCCTTCCCCTCCCTGTTTTCTGTTGTTCTCCCTAGGTGATAAAATAATTTGTGTTTAATCTACAGTAAAGTTCTGTCCATGTGTCTGGGGCAAATATGGGGAGGTGGGTCAGTTGTATATATGCAGGCCACACACACCCCCAACATGTCCCTTGCCTGCTGACTCCACTGTAGACCTTCCTGTGTTCAACAAAAAGGTCTGAACAGGATTCTAAGTGCATTAGGTGAATGTGCTCAGACGCCTCTTAGTGACAGGGAACGCTGCTAATACAAGGTTTCCAGCTACAGAGCTGATTCCTCCTCCTCCTCCCCTGCACACCTCCAAATTCTGCTCCAGAAGGCCCCCCCCCCAACTCCCCAGAGCTGCTTTTGAGAATGTGCAGGGCACAGTGCCGGTGGAGCTGCAGTGTTGCACAGAGCCCCATGGAACTCCACCCTGAGTGCATGTTAACATTTCCCAGCTGATGAAAGAGAACAGGAAAGCTGGAAGCACAATGAAATCTATGCCTGACAGAAATCTCCCAACTTGTGGACTATGGCAGTTGCTGCTAACCAGCTTTGCAGCTACTTTCGGCGCCTCTTCTCTTTAGTTTTCTTCCTGTAATTCACAAGCAAACAGAAGATGCATTCAGCAGCCTTTAATATTGCTCCCCTCTGAATGACTAAAAATCTATTTTCATTGACTGGACAGCAGGCAGAAATGGTGATTCTGCAGCTGTCTCTTAGGACAATATGTAAAGTATGTTTGGCATGCTGGATGCCTTGTTGTCTAGCTATCCAATAGAGAATTCCCTAGAGCAGGATGTCAAATATAAGCCTATAAGGACACCCCGCTTAAACCGGCCTCTCATATATAACAGTGCAGCCCTTTTGTTTTGCTTTTCCTTCCTGTGGCAAGAGAAGAGGGTTACTCTTCTTGCCATGGAAAGCCATGATTAAGATGGATGCAAGGTGCTGAACCGGAAAGGCAGGAAGTCCACTACTAGATTTCCTGTGGTGAACGGGAACAAGGACAAAAATCTAGGCTAGAGTGGCCTGGAGGAGAGGGTTTCTAGGGGACACAGAGACTTAAAAATGGGTCATGGCATGGCCTGCCATCAGAAGACCCAAGCAACTCATGGGAGTTTATAGGTGGAGCCAGTGAGTGCGATTTTCTCCATTCCACAGATCCTTACATTTAGTTGTTTTATGTTGAGCTGCTACTCAATAAATGAAGCAAATAAGTGATTCAGTATGAGCTTCATAACTTCATAATGTGAATACAGCATGTAATCAAGTACTGAATAGGTTTGATTTTATTTATTGCCTTTCTAAACGTATTGGGGAGGGGGGAATACCAAAGTTTGCATGACCTCCAGGTCTTAGGAGGGAAATGGATAAAAGTTAGCTTTAGGATCGAGGGTGACTCCTCTGTTCTTCTAACTGATGTTCAAAATTCATGCTACTCATTAATAAAACAGAAACAGCAAAAAATCTTGATCCCACATCTCCTCTGTGACATCTAGACCTTTAAATATGTGTAGAATTCAACGCAATGCATATAGATGTATATATTTCTCAAAAAACAGTATTTCATTTGAATCTCACACATATTTAAGGGTCAATCTAAATGCAACAGAAGTGATGCTTGATGAATATCTTTTACGGCTTTCATTTTACTGATGTTCAGAATTTATGCTACTAATTAGTACAACAAAAAATGTTAAACAGATATCTTCTCTGTCACATCTAGATTGACCCTTAAATGTGCATGTAAATATGACTTTACACATATTTAAGGTTGAAATTTCTCTGTATAAGCACTGGAGTGCTGGCAGATCTCCAGACTGGCAATCACATCTTTTTTTCTAATTTATATCTCATGCTAGTTTACTGTGTAGATAAGCCATCCTGAAAATGTTTCACACAGATTAATTCTGAATCAGACCGGACACAGGCTAGAGCTCAATGTCGAGTCTACCAAGTGACAATGGCGATGGCAAAGAGGACCTTCTTCACCGTCTCTATTGCATCTGCAGAAAACAGCAGCAGGAGACTCTTTCAGGTGGTTCACAATCTATCAGAACCACCTTCGGCACTGGGGCCTAGTAGGGACCCCAAGATCTCCTGCAATGTTTTTGCAAAGTTTTTTTGCAGATAAAGTCTCTCAGATTTGGAAGGAGGTAGACTCCACCGTGGAAGCAGGGCCGAGGCAGGAGAGTGCTGGAGTCCTGTCTAGTCATGTTACATGCGATCAGTTCCAATCTGTTACCTCCAAGGATGTGGACAGGCTGCTTGGACGAGTTAAACCGACCACCTGTCTCCTTGATCCTTGCCCATCCTGGCTAATAAAAGCGAGCCGGGAAGGGCTGGGTGATGGGCTCTGTGGGTGGTGAAGGCTTCCCTCTGCGAGGGAGCCTTCCCAGACACACTGAAAGAGGCGGTCATTAAACTGCTTCTTAAAAAAAATCTTCAGACCCAGCCAATATGCCCTACTATCGCCCAATCTCAAATCTACTATTCTTGGGCAAGGTGATTGAGCGGGTGGTTGTTGACCAACTCCAAGCACACCTGGAAGATGCAAACCATTTGGATCCCTTCCAATCAGGATTCAGGCCTCACCATGGAACTGAAGCTGCCTTGGTCACGCTGGTCGATGATCTCCGGCAGACTAGGGACAAAGGTGAGAGCTGTTTCCTAGTTCTGCTGTATCTCTTAGTGGCCTTTGACACCATTGACCATAACATCCTTCTGGACTGTCTAGAGGGGCTGGGAGCTGGGGGCACTGTTATACAGTGGTTCTGCTCCTTCCTCCTGGGCTGTGTTCAGAAAGTGGGGGGGGATGAGTGTTCAGACTTCTGGGCTCTCACTTGGGTGCCTCAGTGTTCTGTGCTCTTCCCCATGCTTTTCAACATTTACATGCAGCCGCTGGGATAGATCATCGGGGGTTTGGGCTGGGTGTTCATCAGTATGCGGATGATACCCAGCTCTACCTCTCTTTCAAATCAGAACAATTGAAGGCGGTGAAGGTCCTGTGTGAGTGTCTGGAGGCGTTTGGAGGATGGATGGCAGCTAACAGACTGAGGTTGAATCCTGACAAGACAGAAGTACTGTTTGGGGGGGATGGGGGCGGGTGGGTTTGGGGGACTCCCTGGTCCTGAATGAGGTAATTGTGCCCCTGAAGGACCAGGTGCACAGCCTGGGAGTCATTTTGGATTCACAGCTGTTCATGGAGGTGCAGGTTAATTCTGTGTCCAGGGCGGCTGTCTACCAGCTCCATCTGGTACGCAGGCTGAACCCTACCTGCTGCGGACTGTGTCGCCAGAGTGGTGCATGCTCTAGTTATCTCCCACTTGGACTACTGCAATGTGCTGTGGGGGGGGGGGCTACCTTTGAAGGTGACCCGGAAACTGCAATTAATCCAGAATGTGGCAGCTAGACTGGTGACTGGGAGTGGCCTCCAGGACCATATAACACCGGTCCTGAGAGATCTGCATTGGCTCCCAGTACGTTTCCGAGCACAATTCAAAGTGTCGGTGCTGGCCTTAAAAGCCCTAAACGGCCTTGGTCCTGTATACCTGAAGGAGCATCTCCACCCCCATCGTTCAGCCCGGACACTGAGATCCAACACCGAGGGCCTTCTGACGGTTCCCTCATTGCGAGAAGTGAGGTTACAAAGAACCAGACAGAGGGCCTTCTCAGTAGTGGTGCCCACCCTGTGGAACGCCCTCCCATCAGATGTCAAGGAAATAAGCAGCTATCCTCTTTTTAAAAGACATCTGAAGGCAGCCCTGTTTAGGGAAGTTTTTAATAGTTAATGCTGTATTGTTTTTAACACTTGACTGGGAGCCGCCCAGAGTGGCTGGGAAAACTCAGCCAGATGGGTGGGATATAAATAATAAATTATTATTATTATTATTATTATTATTATTATTAAGGCCAGGTTTAAATCCATTCAATAAATACAATGAATTATAATAATCTAATAATCCTAACAATGATTGCTGCTTTGATAACAAGTCTGAACTGATAGCTCTGAGACAGCAGATGTTGTTCATTTCCTTTTTCACTGAATTATTATTTCCTTTCCTGGCACTATAGTTAGTACAAACTGCGCAGAAGCTTATCTACCGGACATTTGACATCTTCATGCTAATGGCTGGGGCCAGGTTACACACATATTTTTCATGTTCTTTGGCAGCGCATTTTACCTACTGTGCATTGAAAGAAATGCAGCATTAGATAGGAAGCCTGCAAGTAGCACCAGATTTTAGTTGTTTTTATTGCACAGCATTTTATATCGAAAACACTGTGAACATTATTTCCTTAGGTACTTCAGATGTCTACTGCATTGCTTCTCATGGTATAAACTCTGAACAGAAAAGAAATGTTCAAAAGCTGGCATTTGTTTCTTCGTCTTTACACCAAATAGGATGACCAGGCAGCCTCCTTTTCGGAGGACAGTCCTTTAGCTGAACCCTCTATTTGAAGGGTTGTTGAGTCCAGGTCAGATTTAAATGCAAATCATAGAGTTGGAAGGACCATGAGGACCATTCTAGTCCAACCCTCTGCAATGCAGGAATATGCAGGTGTCCCTTATGGGAATTGAACCTGCAACCTTGGTATTATCAACACCACATGCTAACCAGCTAAGCTATCAGTGGACCAAATAACTGTAAGAAGGAAGAGCAGGGGGAGAAAGGTGTCAATCCGCTGTTAGCATCTGAACAGTAGACTGGGCAGGTACACGGGTCGTTCAGTAATAGTCTTATTTCCCACTCTGGTGAGTTGTATTGTACAGTAGTTCCATTTAAATTATTGATTTTATTTATTACTTGTATTCCACTTTTCCGACAATACATGTAATTTTTCGTAAACTGTTCTGTCAGTATTCGCCCAGTTATTGTTAAAGTGTTTTCTGTATAACTGTTCCACTTGATTTTGAACATCTATTTATCACGCCCTTTGGTCTTGCTTGGCACTAAATATCTGAACACGATCATGCTTGCATCTGCAGAAGCAGAGGAAAGCTTCAGTCTGCATTAACAGCAATATAGTACAATTCCCCTCCATGGCTGCACTAACCCAACCCTGAATTGCAATAATGGAGGGAAATAACAAATACCAAACTCAAATATTTTAAAGTAAATGCAATAGTTGTGCATGGTGATGCCTCTCAGTTCTTCTGAGCAATATGATTGTGCTATTGCTTTATAACAATACACTTATATACAGAATAAGAGATTGCAAGTGTGTTGTATTTTACAGGAAGGGATTCAAGTGCATGCCAGAATTGGAGGACTGTGTAATTAGATTAGATTAAGCACAACAAATCCACTTTTGCTGTTTAGAAAGTGACAGGGAAATGCATTTGTGAGGTAAATAGAAGATGAAGACACACAAACACCCCACAAGCAAATCAGGATGAATGCCCATTGTCATATAACCACCCCCAAAAATAAAACACAGAATGGATGCTCAATAAAAGTCAGTGATGATAGTCTAACCACTGTCAGCGGCTTCATTTTCATAAACAGCCTTCAGCTACAAAATCATCTTTTTTTCAGAACAATACAATGAACAAGGTCATAGGAAAGAATCATATGAGGAAATAAAGGCTAAGAACTTCCTTTGGAAAGGGTTCCTTTAGTAGTAAAACAGGAAATTATTCATTCTTCCTCTTGGTAGCTGATGGAAAGTCCAGGGAGTGTTTGATAAACACACACAAAAATGTACTATCTGGCACTTTCATTACTGTATTCTGTAAACATTGCTTCACTACATAATCCAAGCTCAGTCCTGCCTGGTCACTCAGAACAATCAAGTTTATGCACAACCCCAAACTAATGCAGCTAAACACTCCTCCTCTCATTCTTTAAGTTGCTCGCATATGTCAAATACCTTCCAAGAATGAATGGAGCTATGTAACCTGCTCCTGTGCACATTTTCTTGGATGTAAACACAACTGTGTTCAACTGTTGGTGGTGTCCTTCTGTCTCGAGACAATGGAATAGTGGACCATCAGTGGTAAAGTCAAACCACTGGAGAGTTACAGCGCCTGCTGCGACTGTAGAGACCAATTCAGAAGAGGAATGTTCTATTGCAGCTGGGGCAGATGAAGTCATCTGGTTTAGCTGGTGCAGATGCACCATGGCATTTATTACCAAATAAGTGTGCACAGGATTATAGCCTTAATGCCCAAAAATTATAAGCAAAAGAAAATTGGTTGCATTGGAACTGCTCCTTTAAATAAGTGTGCAAAATGAACAACCCACCAATATACATTTGACCAGTAGGGGCTGAATCAGTGACCACAAGTTTTGGCTCACATTGGTAGCTAGCCATTATTTGTTACTGCCACTGACCCCATCTTTCCTCCAAGTTCTGTTCATGGGATGAACAGAAGTTTCAGGGAGAAGGAGCAGGGTTTCACCTCTAACTCCGATCTGTACTTTTTTCACAGCATATATTTAAAGCACATTTAAAGCACATGGCTTCCTGCAATGAATCCTGGGAATTGTAGTTTACACCTTCACAGAGCTGCAGTTCCCAGCATCTGTAACAAACTACAGTTCCCAGGATTCTTTGGGAGAGAACATGTGTGTTATATGCTTTAAATGTATTGTGCGGGTGTGACTGTGTCTCTGAAGCACAACACTGTCAGAGATAAACCCTGCCTCTTCTCTAAAGCCACTTGCAGACAACCAATTTAATGAGCACTGAGTTTGATTTTATTTATTAATTTTTTTGCCGAGAGATTAAACAACATTGGCTATTTAATGAGCATTTATCCTGATTTGCTTTCCTTATCACAAAAAACTCCAGTCTTTGTAGGGCTTGTTCTGCAAAGGCTCCAAACCAGCTTTAATTGTGCAGCCTAAGTTTGCTGGGATGTAAATCTCACCCTAAAATTGTGAAGCTCTGAAAGCACCATAAGTTTAAGGCTCAAGATAAGGCAGCAGGGCTATTGCAGTATGAAGTTAAAAACCAGGGGAGGGACAAAGGGAAGGGGAGCATGATCACCATGACTATCAAATTTGTGGGTTTTTGAGCTCAATACGCTTCCTGCTTTTATTGCCTGCCAGGAATGGCAGAAACAGGGACATTGCTAGTGGACTGGTTTTGCCATAATGGGTCCCAAGTTCTGCAGGTCTGTCTTAGAATACTGCATGTTTGGAGTGCAGTGTAAAGCAAATATTTTTGTCTGCCGAAAGTGAGACTATACTTCTTCAAAAGAAGCCGAGAGTCAACAAATGTTGGGTGTGGACAATCACCAGTGGTTATCCTGATGTGAACTGCTTCTGATCTCTGACAATGTGATCCTTGTATACTCAGAAGTAAGTCCTATTGAATTCAGTGGGGCTTACTCCATGGCAAGTAGAGGTAGAATGGCAGCCTGAGGTCACATCTTCACTATACATTTATACCACATGGCTTTCCCAACCAAGAATTCTGGGAACTGTGGTTTGTTAAGGGTGATGGGAATTGTAACTCTTTGAGGGTTAACAGTGGTGTAGCATGGAGGGGGGGCATAGGGGCAGTTGTCTAGGGCACAAAATTGTTAGGGCCACAACATTTCAACATGCTTACTCTGTTTCCCTCCCTTGCCCCCCCTGACCACATGGTCCTGGGCCCTGGCAACCCATATTACACCACTGAGGGGTAAACTAAAGATCCCAGGATCCTTTGAGCTCAGTCATGTGCTTTAAAAATACAGTATGGTGTTAATGTGACCTGCGTCTCACAAAATGTATTCTTGTAAAGCTGCATGGGATGAATCAGGGATGGGGGACGTGTGGCCCCTTCCAGAAACTTCTAATCCAATTGTATACCAATTGGACAGGTGCTAACACTGGAACTAAATGTTGTATTCTATAGTATTCTGGCTCCCAATGCATCCTATAATTTCACATTTATTGATGAGGGTATTTCAGACATTGCTAGCATCACTCCTTTAACTCTTGTCCATGAAGGCTAAAGAGAGCTATATTGCCAGATATGCAGAAGCAAAGGAAGGGATGGAAAGCTACTGCTTAGGACTTCCGGAGGCGGCGCGAACGGCAATGGCTGCCCTCTTCTAACCGGGAGAGGGAAGCTCCGCTGAGAACGGGTCGTCCGCTGCGGCGAAGCGGAGACCCATTTTGGAAAACCACAGGCGGCAGAAGCCTGTGGTCTCGGGACCCGGCGGGCGCCAGGAGCAGCCCCCAAAAGGTTGAAGGAACCCCGTAAGGGGCTCCGGATCGCGGAGGGGGTAGCGGCGCTGTGGGTCGTTTCGCAGTCAACGGAGCGAAGCCGCGCTGCTGCTGCCGGTGAGCGCTGACCTCTCTTCCTGAAACTTCTGATTCGGAAAGCAACAACCCGTGAGTAATAAGGACTTTACATAATTTTGAGACCCAAAAACATTGAATTTGGCTGAAAGCGGAGTGACGAAAAACAGGAAGTCCGTCTTCCGCTGACACTGAACTTCAAAGTAAAGAGCTGGAGGAGTGGAGGCAAAGAGTGAACTTTTAACTTAACTGATCTGGGCACCCATGGAAATTATTTCTAAGCAGAATAAGGACTTTAAGCAACTGATTTTATGACTTTTATTTGGACTGTGATACCTTTCTTCTATTTGGATTACAACTTAAGCAAGAAACCCAGGTGCTGGAACTGCCTGAGTAACTGAGCAGCCAGTCTGCAGGGTTGGATACTTTGAACTTAAACTTTGAAACAATCTGAGGGAGTTTGGACTGGCCACTTTGAAGCACCTTTCGGAATACCAGTTAGCACTGTCTGAAACACTGTGGCTTTTTAAATACTAACTCTGCTAAAACCTATCCTATTGAAGGTTCCTGGACATTAAATTAGATCTTATTAATTTTATTGGAATTGATCTCTTCCCTAAAGACATTTTAAGCTCCCCCTAGAGGATTTGGGATTTACAGCAGTGACATTGTTTTACTTTCCTTTTCCCGGCCTCCTGTTTGACTGTTACCATCTGGGCCGTTGTTTTCTCATGGGAACAACTCAGCTTGACCTTGACTTTTAGATAACTTTGGAATGAGTGGCGCAAGAAGAAGGGCAGCAAGAACCAGACAAACAACTTTAACAACTTTAACCGCAGCCTCTCAGGCACGCAGATCATCTGTGCCTACTTTGCCTTCTGAGGAAGAAGCTGCTTCTCTGCCACGGGCAGGGGAGGGAGAAACTGAGGAATTACAATTGGAAGATATGGCCTCAGGAGCAACTGGCTCTATTTTAGAGAAAATTCTTGAAAAATTGGAATCTTTGGATAAAAAAGTCGACCAGCAAACAGCTAAAATCGATCAAAACACAGAATGTTTAAATAGATTAACTGGACAAGTTGCACAGAATGTACAAGCAATTGGAGAACTGAAGGAGGCTGCTGGTGAAAATCGGAAATTGGCTGAGGATACCAGCCAAAGACTGGGAAATTTAGAAAAAGAGGTAAGACCACTCAGTAAACAAGTAGGTGAACATCAGACCTATCTTTCCATGATAGAACTGCGGAACAGGGAGACCAACTTAAGGATAAGGTCGGTACCAGAAGCGGAAGAAGGTAACCTAGCTGAGTTTTTGACTAAAGAATTTTCCAAGTTTTGGAACTTAGAGGAAAAAGATTTCAAAATCATATCAGCCTTCAGGCTTGGAAGACTTATAAAGAAAGAGAAGCCCAGAGACTGTTTAATAACATTGAGATCAAGGGAGGAAAGGGACAAGATTTTGGGCCTGCATTACGGAAAGTCACTGGATATCTTGGACAAAAGAATTGAAATCTACAAGGATATTCCTAAACAACTGCTGGACCTTAGATCTGACTATTTGGAACTAGTAAGACTGTTGAGGAGCAACTCAATCATCTTCAGGTGGGATTTTCCTCAAGCATTATCTTTCACTTTTAGAGGGAAGAAGATTAAAATCAGAACACTGGAAGATAGAGACAAGTTTCTGATCGCGTACGGAGAGGACCTTCAAAAAGGACTTGAACTACCCTCGGGGCCTGGAGCACCAGAGGTACCTGCACCCTTGGATTCTGAAGATCCAGCGAATAAGGTACCACCCCCAGAAAAATAACCAGATTTATTCAGGATGTCTCTGCAACTTTTGAGCTGGAATATAAATGGCTGTAACATCCCAGAAAAAAGGAGGAAAATTTTTCATATATTAAAAAGGGAACAATTGGACATTATTTGCTTACAAGAAACACATGTGACTAGGCTCCACAGAAAAGTGTTAATAAACAAAAGACTTGGCCAGGAATTTATATCTTCAGACATAGTAAAGAAGAGAGGCGTGGTGATATATGCAAAAGAGAGCCTGTCACCTAAATTTTTATTTAAAGATGAACATGGAAGAATTCTGGCAATCGAAATACAACATCAAGGAGAGAAGATTCTGATATTAGGAATTTATGCACCAAATGAAGGGAAATCGGAATTTTATAAGAAGTTGCATGAGATCATGCTGGACTATCTGGACTATGACAACATCATCATGATGGGAGACATGAACGGGGTCGTATCAACTAACATGGATAAGTCACAAAGCCAAAATGTCACAAAAGACGGCAGACTACCAAAGACCTTTTTTGAATTGACAGACAATATGGACTGGATTGACATCTGGAGAACAAAGAACCCCTTGGGAAAAGAAGGAACATTTTTCTCTGAAGCCCAGCTGACTTGGACAAGAATCGACCAAATATGGATAACTAGAGGTCTGGCACCCAAGGTCAGAAAGGTGGAAATCTGCCCAAAGACCTGCTCCGACCATAACGCACTGAAAATGGACATGATACTATTACCAACCGGCTCCTTTAGATGGAAGATGAATGACAATTTGTTTAGAGATCAGGAGATTATTAAGAAGGCCCAGAAAGCTTTGAAGGACTACTTTTAGATAAATATGAACACTACGGTGGAAAAAAGAACTATTTGGGATGCAAGTAAAGCTGTGATGAGGGGGTTCTTGATACAACAGAATGCTGTAAAGAAAAGGATACAAAACGACAGAAAAGATAAGATTTTGGAGAAAATAAAAGAATTAGAGAAGAAGTTAAGATTAAATCCGAAGTCACAGCCAATCTTGAGAGAAATCAAACTCCATCAAGCACAATATTCCAAACTGATAAATCAGGAAATAGAGTGGAAGATTAAATTAATGAAACAAAAAACTTTTGAATCGGCAAATAAATGTGGGAAACTGCTAGCTTGGCAGTTGAAGAAGAGACAAAAATTAAATACGGTTACAAATCTGGAAATTGAAGGAAGAAACATTCAGAACCCCACGGAGATCAGAAAGTGTTTCCAGAAATATTTCAAAAAATTATATACTCAAGGGCCGCAGGACGAGGTTGAGATTAAACAATTTTTGGAGAAAAATGGACTTTAAAAATTGTCACAAGAAAATAGATCACTCCTGAACAGCAAAATAACACGCCAAGAGATTGAAAAAGCCATTCAGAACATGCAACTGGGCAAATCTCCAGGGCCAGATGGGCTGACCTCCAAGTATTATAAGACATTAAAAGACTACTTGATACAACCACTGATGGAGGTCAGCAATGAAATTATGGAGGGGAAGAGGGCGCCGGAATCGTGGAAGGAAGCATTTATCACATTGATACCTAAATCGGAGTCTGAAAAGACACAACTCAAGAACTACCGTCCCATCTCCCTTTTAAATGTGGATTACAAAATATTTGCAGATGTTCTGGCAAGTAGACTTAAAAAAGTTCTAAATGAAGTAATTCACAAAGACCAGGCAGGCTTTCTCCCAGGTAGACACATGTTTGCTAATACAAGGAACATTATTGACATCTTGGAACTTTTGCAAACAGACATAAATACAAAAGCAGTGCTAATCTTCATAGATGTGGAGAAGGCCTTTGATAATATCTCTTGGAAATTTATGAAGGGAAATTTAAAAGAAATGGGAGTGGGTCGGGGTTTTGAGAATGGGATTGATGCAATATATTCAGAACAAAAGGCTAAATTGATAGTTAACAATGTGGTTACAGAAGAGTTTAAAATTGAAAAAGGAACACGACAAGGCTGCCCGATTTCCCCTTTGCTATTTATATCGGTTCTGGAGGTGCTCTTGAATATGATTAGAGGGGACCGGTTGGTGGAAGGGATTCAGGTCGGAGCGAAACAATACAAACTTAAGGCTTTTGCAGATGACCTAGTTCTGACCCTGCAGGAGCCAGAATCTAGTACAAAAAGAGTATTACAATTGATTCAAGATTTTGGTCGGGTGGCGGGATTTAAACTAAATAAACAGAAAACTAAGGTGTTGGGAAAAAATCTGACAGATACAGAGTCAGAATGGTTTCAGAGAGAAACAGAACTAACTGTGGTTAAAAAAGTAAAGTACCTAGGGGTAAATATAACAGCAAAAAATCTGAGTCTATTTAAGGATAACTATGAAAAATGTTGGTCTGAAATTAAGAGAGACTTGGATAGTTGGACAAAATTGAAGCTTTCTTTGTTAGGCCGAATTGCTGCTATTAAGATGAATGTATTGCCAAAGATGTTGTTTTTGTTTCAAACATTGCAGATTGTGGACAAGACGGAGTGCTTCCGGAAGTGGCAGAGAGATATATCTAAATTTGTCTGGCAGGGCAAAAAGCCCAGAATTAAGTTTAAGATACTAACTGATGCGAAAGAAAGAGGGGGCTTTGCCCTGCCAGACTTAAAGCTGTACTATGAAGCCGCAGCTTTCTGCTGGCTAAAAGACTGGCTACTTCTCGAAGACACTGACGTACTGGACCTGGAAGGTTTTAACAATGCTTTTGGTTGGCATGCATACTTATGGTATGATAAGGTTAAGATCAATAAGGCCTTTAAGAACCATATTGTCAGGAAAGCAGTATTTAATGTCTGGACAAAATACAAAGACTTATTGGAAAACAAAACTCCGAGGTGGCTTTCACCTCTGGAAGCTAAGGCCCGAAAAAGACCCAATATGGAGGCCAAATGGCCAAAATATTGGGAAATATTAGAAAAAGATGGAGACAATTGGAAATTGCAGAGTTTGGAGAAAATGAAGGATAAAGTGCGAGACTGGTTACATTATGCTCAGATTAAAGAAGTCTTTAAAAATGACAAAAAGTTAGGTTTCCAGGTGGAGAAATCAAAGTTGGAAACAGAATTGTTAGAACCAAAGACTAAGGTGCTATCAAGAATGTATAACTTGCTGTTAAAATGGAATACACAAGACGAAATGGTTAAATTGGCTATGATAAAGTGGGCACAGGACATTGGGCATAACATTATGTTTGAGGACTGGGAAAGGTTGTGGACCACTGGGCTGAACTTCACTGCATGTAATTCTCTGAAGGAAAATGTAATGAAAATGATATATAGATGGTACATGACCCCAGTCAAACTTGCCAAAATATACCATTTGTCTGAAAATAAATGTTGGAAATGTAAAGAAAGTGAAGGAACATTCTTTCACCTCTGGTGGACTTGCCCTAAAGTGAAGGCCTTCTGGGAAATGATATATAATGAGTTGAAAAAGGTATTTAAGTATACCTTCACTAAGAAACCAGAGGCCTTCCTTCTGGGTATTGTCGGTCAGAAGGTGTTAAAGAAGGATCGAACATTTTTTATGTATGCAACAACGGCAGCAAGGATACTCATTGCTAAGAACTGGAAAACGCAAGATCTACCCACACTGGAAGAATGGCAGATGCAGCTGATGGACTATATGCAACTGGCCGAGATGACTGGCAGAATCCGAGACCTGGGAGAAGAGAGGGTTGAAGAAGACTGGAAGAAATTTAAGATTTATTTACAAAAATATTGTAATTTGGTTGAATGTTAAGAAGGATGCTAGATCATAAATAATTGTCCACCACTAAATTAGATTTGAATTCGATGATAAGTGAGACTAAGGAAAATATAAACCTTTTGGAGAATTGCTAGATTATACTTAAATGAGCGGATATAAGATTGTAAACAAGATGATAATTTGCTTGAAAAAACTTTTTAACGATGCAAGTGGGAGCGGGAGACGTGAGGGAGTCCAAAGAAGTGATGAAATTATGTTATGATATAAGCAATGTTGTTTATTATTTATGCATTTGTATTCAAAAATTTTAATAAATATTTATATATAAAAAAAGAAAGCTACTGCTTAAGTAGGCCTTACACTTTAAGTGAAATTGGTCTCTCCTCCCTTCCCAGGTTTGTACTGAGTCATCTGTGCAGCAGTTTATCTTCAAGGCTTTTGGCCTTTTTCATTCTTATCTGAAATGACAGGCTACACATTTATTGTTTGTATTCTTTTGCATGCTTTTCCTGACATGCATTAGGTGGGGTGGGGGAAAGGTAGCCTATAGCTTTCTCTTTGCAAATTTCATGACATTACCATAGGATCTGTGCTGTTTTCAGCGGTAATCGCCATGCTTCCATCCACCTAAAATGTTAAGGTGCTTGCTGGTTTCTAAAAGGCAGCTGCCAGGCATATATATATATTCAGCCTTCACACATAACTGAAGGCAGCTTGCCCAAGTATTCTACAGGATCGTTCTGATTAACTCCCCGAGTTCAAAGGCAACCCAGATTCCCAGCACCTTTCCCCTTACATTTGGAACCATTCACCCTGTGTGACCCACAACTGGGTGAAGTATTTTTACCCAGGAGTGAAGCGCATTGAAAATACAAGCACCTGTCACATAACTCTACCAAGAACATTGGAGTGACATGAGCCTGTAAGGAGCCCCATGCATTTGATGACATCAGCGACTGGTGGTTTCTTTTGCTGTTGTTCTTGACAGAAAACACTCTGATACATGAAACTAACTGGTGCTTCAACTGTAAATACAATACATATTTTCTTTCTGTGGGTGCAGGTTAATAGCATGTCCAGAATGTGCACCTAAATCTCAAACTCACCTGACAACGTCACTTCTTTTGCTGTCCCCGTATGAGCTAGCTAGCCTAAGAGCCAGGTCTGTCAATTTGGATTAATTTAAATGTTTTTGAAATTGGTTGATGTTTTGGTAACGTGAGTAATAAAAATGTGATATACATTTTTTGACATTTTGTGAATATGTGTGCTCCTGTATTGATGAGAAATATGTTTTGAACACTACACCCTGTGAATGCTTAGGGGAAATTAATTATTAGAGTGGGCAATAATGGCTGAAGTTCCTTTGGCTGGTTTCCTGCCATACTATTGAGTGTCTTTTTCACTTACCATGATGGAAGATGTGCACCTATTTCTTCTTTTATTTATGCATCATGTGGCTAGAATAATAGAACTAGCCTCTCTAAGCAAACATGATTGGATGTAGCATCACCCACAGTCTCCATGTTGGTTTGTTAAGTTGTATATTGGGAGTCAAGTTTGCAAATGAATTTCCTTAAATTAGCCTTGCGTGCTTGAGAGTTAGTAAAATTGTGAGCGTAGCTTCATTTCAGTGAAACACACCACAGCCTAGTGGCTACAGAGCAAATTGCAACTTCACTGCCAGGAATATTGGCTGTGCCCACATTGCCAGCTTTGAAAACAGCTAGGTTGTTCCTCTTCTTGGTTCAGATTGAAGTGGTTTGGGGAGGGGGGGGGGATGCATCAAAATGCAGCATTTCAGAAGAAATGAGGGGATAGGTACGAGATGGAAACTGATGGAAGCTAACTGTGTCTGAAGCACTCCTCTGAATACGGAGTGAAGGGGGGGGGTGCATCGCCATTGTCTGAATACAGTCCAGAGAGCGAGCTGCATTACTCACGGTTACCCAGTCTCCTCTACAGTCACATAAACCCAGTGAAGAGTCACTGCAACAAACCCAGATGCCAGCTCTGTGCTGATACCCACTGCACTGTAGTAGCAGCACTGTTACAGCTTCTTATAGTACCTGCCCTAACATCAGGTCTCATTCTCCAATGGGTGTGTGACTGTTTCCATATTAGAATCATAGAATCATAGAGTTGGAAGAGACCACAAGGGCCATCGAGTCCAACCCCCTGCCAAGCAGGAAACACCATCAGAGCACTCCTGACATATGGTTGTCAAGCCTCTGCTTAAAGACCTCCAAAGAAGGAGACTCCACCACACTCCTTGGCAGCAAATTCCACTGTCAAACAGCTCTTACTGTCAGGAAGTTCTTCCTAATGTTTAGGTGGAATCTTTTTTCTTGTAGTTTGGAACCATTGCTCCGTGTCCGCTTCTCTGGAGCAGCAGAAAACAGCCTTTCTCCCTCCTCTATGTGACATCCTTTTATATATTTGAACATGGCTATCATATCCCCCCTTAACCTCCTCTTCTCCAGGCTAAACATGCCCAGCTCCCTTAGCCGTTCCTCATAAGGCATCGTTTCCAGGCCTTTGACCATTTTGGTTGCCCTCCTATGGACACGTTCCAGTTTGTCAGTGTCCTTCTTGAACTGTGGTGCCCAGAACTGGACACAGTACTCCAGGTGAGGTCTGACCAGAGCAGAATACAGTGGCACTATTACTTCCCTTGATCTAGATGCTATACTCCTATTGATGCAGCCCAGATTGATGCAGCCCATATTAACCTCCCTATGCACTCAGGTTCGTCTGTCAGTGCTTTCCTCCGATTGTTTCCACCTTTTGAGGTGACCTGTGGCAACTAGGGCTATTTTCAGTCATGTCATCCTTCATGCAAAACTTTCTCCTGAGGGAGGCTCATGTGTCCCCACGCAGTTACCTTTCTCGGTGCTAAGAAAATACTTTATCTTCATTATTATTATTTCTTATCGTCTTTTTCTGTTTTATGCTGCTTATGATTGCTGTTTTCCAAACATATTCTATATTTTGGATGTCTCATTTTATTATTTCATTCGTAACTTTGTAAACCGCCCTGGGAATAAGTCACCTGACAAGCATGTCCTTCATTATTCTGTTCTGGGCACAAAGACCAACCTTTATGCAAAATAAGAAATGGGCATTAAAATAGGGCATTTAAATTGCTGCATTAAAAATGAACAGGAGTCTCCCAGGCACTCTGTTTCTAGTTTGCAACAAATTTCACATCAGCATTATTCTGAAAAAGAACATCAAATCGTGACTCCAGTCTGAAACTGATAAATTAGAATTTACAAATGCATTTGATTGTATTCACTTATGGCTGTATTGGTGGAACAGCACCCCTGGTAAGGTACAAGAGGCGCCCACTATCTGTACTTTCCAGAAACAATGGAAGGTATTTTTATTTTGGCAATCTTTTCCAGGTTTAAAAACATACAAAATGAACATCTATCTTTAGTTGCTTTGGGTACTGTTTCTATGGTATATTTGTGTGAGGGGTTTTTTAAAATGATACGGTATATACGGCAAAAGGTATTGCCAAAGACTTCTGTTCTCTTGTATAAATTTCAGCTTTGTGTTGAAATGTAACAGACTGTACCTCTGGTCTCCATGGTCTTTGGAACTCACTGCTCATATTTGTTTGCTCTATGCTTGCATGTGTTTATGAGTACATCTGTCAGCTGAGGATAATACTTCAGGCATCTGATGAAGTGGGCTCTCGTCCACAAAAGCTTATGCCACAATAAATCTGTTCATAGTCACAAGCCTCTTTGTTGTCTCCTCAAAGGAACTCCGGCATTCCTTAAGAGTTCTTTCACTAGAAACCACCTGGCTGTGACATATTAATGTGAAAAAAGGAATACCCACACTTGCAGCAGACACTGTGATGCTAGATGATGCACAGGGAACACCAATAATTCCTTGTTCATTGAGACAATGCTCTTTTGTTCCGTTTCTTTTGAAGTGTGACAAAGGAAGCACTGAAAAGTGAAATTAAGCACCAGCCTTGGCTTTCTCATCCTCATGGAAAGCGGTAAGCGGAACAGGGAGTGATGTCGCCATTTTCTATACACTCCCTTACTGCAACGTGCTTTGTTGCTGCCATTCATCAAACACAAATGTATTGTTCTCTGCAATGGACCCTTTGTTAAGGATTCCTCATTCAGCTTTGGCCACAAAATCTGAATTGCTCAGAATGGCTGGCATCTGAAATTCAGCAAGTGACATCATAAGCTTTGCAGGATGTGCAAGAGGCATCATGACCCTAGGGAAGCCTGTGATATTTTCAACAGTTCCTAAGCTGCTTCTCTTGGGGGGGGGTGCTTTAATTGTATAGTGCGTGTGCAGCCTGTCAGTAGAGTCTCAAAGCAGTTAAAATAGACGATCCAATCAAAATGCAGTATGACACACAGGTCACCTGACCATGTTGCCTGGACATTGTACATGCACCTTGGCTTATGTTGCAGTTCTAAGGGCAATGAAAAGCAAAATGGGTGTGCTAAGCCCAAAGCTTACTTCTGTGGTCTCCTGCATTTATACTTGCTTTTATACAAGCTGTTGGTGAATTAGCAGAGAGTGATGTGGGGAAAATGGCAAGAAGGAAAAGGCAGTCATGGCAGTACTTTTAATCAGATACCAAAAATGTTCAGTAAATTATGAAAGCAACCAGTTGCTGCTCAAGGAGTACACAGATGTGTGTACTCATATGGTGTGTGTGCATATGTGTAAATGTCACACACAGAGAACCAGCCTTTAGCAACAGCAGTGATAGAAATGAACATTTGCTTTCATCTTCTAATTTTTCAGACAACAGTCCTGGAAAACCAGAACCTTTCAGCTGATTATTTCTGTGACTAGATTTGATTCCACTTCTCTCTGGAAAATAGCTCTTGTGCTGTGAAATGGTTGAGAAGAACTTCTTTAGTTTGAAAGTGGCTGTTTAATGATGATTGTGTAATTCAGGCAAGCTATCAGCTCCTTGTGATGACCAGCGAATCCTTTTACAACAATTGTGTATTCTCCCTAAAAGAAAGAAAATGAGTTAATTTGTAATTGTGAAAGGTGCTTATATTGTGCATTCTTAAGTCCCAGCGATTTCATTGGAGCTGAGGGCTAGTTTAGAACTATCTGCTGAAGTTGCCTCAAGTTGATATTTCAGGGGATTCCAGAATAGTGAGTCAGTTGTCCAATGCGTCAACAAGCATTTGTATTATTACTTACTGGTTTCTGTCTTTTTGAAAAATTTCCCATAATGTTAGGTAACACAGTATTGACATATCAGAGTATTCATAAAAGTGATTTCACACAATATAGTCCTTGGCAAGTTAAACCAAGCCCTGTGTGTACTCATCTGCACATGTGACACTCCCAGACAAGCAAACTGTTCATTCATGTCAATGGAAAGCAGCCTTCATCCTCAAAAGGATGGGCTCGCCAGCAAGCCAACAGTTGTTCCTGTAATCTGAAGCAGAAAGCTATTCAAGAAGTTAGTGCATGCCATACTGCATGTTGTGATCTGTTTGCAAGTCATGGCAAGACATTGTCTAAAATAAACTATAGTTTACTGTGAATAAACCATTGTGCTGGTGCATGCTGATTAATTGTACTCACTTCCCTCCTCCCTTGGGAATAAACCATGGAGTTATGTGTGACCCCGATCTTAAACAAAACACAAGTTGTAAGCTAAGAACAAAGCTTTATTTCCATTTGTGGTTTATCTGAAGAGGAACAAACCATGAGCACTGCTAAATGTTGTCCACTCACAAAAATAATAGCAGAATTAAATTCCTCACACCCAAAAACATATTTTTAAGACCCCTCACAGAAGAAATTTGCAAGAAATTAAGTTTCACCCCATAAAATGACACACCCTATACATAACACCAAGTTAGCCACTCCATTCAAGAGAGAGGCTCTCCTGGTGCCTTCATTACATATCTTCTCCCAGACCTTTAACTCTAATGAGTCAAATCTATGGCCTTTTGAACTTGGGGGGCAATATTGTTTTGTTTGTTACTATGCTATTTATACTTATATTTTTATATTGTAAACCGCCCTGTGATCCTCAAATAAAGGATAGTATAGAAATTTAATAAATAAATAAATAATGATAATACAAAAGTATTATGTATTATTATTAAGTTTTGATTCAGAAAGTACCTCTTCATATGTTGGCTGTCTACCACTGATTCTCACAGTTGTGTTAATTGTCTCTGCAAAAGAACAATCATCAAGAACTTGAGCATGACAAAAACAACATTATCCCATTATTCTTTCATTTCACTTTTCATTTCACTTTTCATTTGTATACTGCCTTTCTATATACACAATGTGGTTTACAAGCTGAAAAAAAAATACAATTATACAAATACTGTATCTGCACCTTAAGAAGTTTACACATTTCTTCAGTGGGTGGGATTTCTAGAACAAATGTAGAGCGGTAGCATCTAATAGAGGAGCCTCAGAAGTGAGATTTATAGAATGTTGGAAAACTGACAGAAAGTACCACCTTGTTTCAGAACCTAAGTTTTGAGGCCTAAACTGTAACACCTCTACAATTTGGTTTAAGGAACTGAAGTAAATATAAGCTGCACATTTTCCATCTTGTTTAGAAACCTGTAACATCCACTGAACTTAATGTATAAATTTACTGTTTCTTGAAAGAATCCTGTCTCCTGACACATCTTCAGTTTTACCCTTTTTTGTTGGGGGGGGGGGCGGGTAATCTGTTTAACTTCCCTAAGTCTCCCAAGTCCCAGAGTTTCCTTTCAAAAAGCAAAAATAGCCAGTAGTGAGAGGGGCCACGCCTCAACTTTCCAGAGGCCAGTTGCTATGGTATTAATGGCATCCCACATGAACTGAAAATGTGCCCTAGCACAGTGCTGTGGGTGCATGTTTGCTAACATAGAATTACCCTTGTACATAGCAATTAGTGCAATACTGGTTTAGCCCTATGGAAGTCATTGATGGAAGAGTAAGGCTGGGATGAGAATCAGTTGAAGGTAGCTACCTGTATGAGGGAGAGGCTGCCTTACACTGAATCAAAACATTGACCCCTCTAGCTCAGTACTGCTTACACTCACTGACTGTAGCTCTCCATGGTTTCAGACAGGAGAACCTCCCAGCCATACCTGGAGATGCCAGGAATTGAACATGGGCCCTTCTGTGGGCAAAGCACATGCTCCCTTTCCCCACTTTACCACTGACTATATCATTAGTTTAGCCTGGTAGCAAAGACTTAAAAGTCACAACTGTTGTTCTGCTATGATCCGGCTAGATTTAGAAAAGTGTGATGGAGGGAAAAAGTGATGGCCCCATGTAAGACCTACTCTTGTCCCTGTAAGATTTTGCGTGTCTTCTGCATGTGTCCCAGTTTTTGGACACACAACTGTCCAAATACTATTAGCAAACAAACAAACAAACAAACAAACAAACAAACAAACAAACAGGAGACTTAGAAAAGCCTGTGCAGGATTTCAAGCTAAGAGCAAATGCAGACCCTATATGTCAGCTAAAGGTGCCATAATGTACTCTTACCTCCCTTCAGAGCTCCACAAAATGTATAGCCATCATCCACACCTTCGCAAAGGGTACCTTTCCATTTTACGGCTTCAAACCCTTTAGACCATATGTTTACATGTGCTCTCAAAATGGTTAAATCAGCCCCTATAAAAATTAACACAATAAAGCATGTTACATGGCAACAATTTCAATTACAATCTTGACAACATTCAATGGCTTTCTCAGGGAAGGCAAAAATACACTTGTGATCTAGAACACTTTCTGGGCTCATTCAAATCCAAAGGAATTTTTACAATGTATTTTGTGTAATAATCTAGATGAATGAGACATGAATTGTAGACTATTATCCTCATACTTCCACCTCTTCACACACACGGCTTGGAACAGATAAAAGCTTCATTCTCCCATTGTGTAATTGTTTCCCATATTCCCTTTTCAGTAGCAAACGCAGGATTGAAAATTCACTAAGGATACCTGGCTCTCAGAAGCATTAGCAAATATAAAATGTCCAGAAAACAACAAAAGGTTGCTTTGCTTGCAGTATTACAGAGAACCTCTAAACGAACAAACAAAATCAGAATACATCCAGGGTAAATTATGTGAAATGTATAGACAAACCAATGGAAGTGGGATTGGCTCATGCCAAATGTCTCTCCTTCCCACCTCCACATGATGATAAGATCTTCTCTATAAGCCTAAGGACAAAATGGCTTCATTTGTGAGTTGATTTTCAACATCTGCTTTCTGTCCTTGAGCAGCTGTGATAAACTTCTTCTGTCCAAGTTTTAACAACATCCCTTCTGGAGTTCTATGGAATAGGTTGTATCACTAGTGCAAGGCAGGGCACGTGGTTTTCACTAATACACCCTGCCTCACCTTAGCACCCCTTCCCAAAAAAGTGTTTCTGGAGATCGGGAGACACACTCCTCCCAAGCAGTATGGGATATGGCAATCAGATCCCCACCTCCCTGGAAAAACCTCCCATAAGCACAAAGCCACCAGTTAATACAGCCCAGCAATGAATAAAACTTTCAGGTTGAAGTGCATCTCGTAGTAATGTAAAGCAATGAGCTTGGTGTTACTTGAAATAGGAATATATCTTACTTGGAATCCAGAAAAGAGTTCCCCGCCATTTTCTATTACCCTTTAGTGAACACGGGTCTACTTTAAGGGAGAAGTCTTTTGTTGGAAGGCCTCTACCTGCATAACAAAGAAAGTTTAATAATGTTGCAAACCTCATTACAAAGTGGCACAAAGCTTCCTTATTAGAGCCTCTGCTGAAATGCAAAATGCAACACACTTCACCTTTGAAGTTAATATTGTTGCATGTCACCCCAATCTCTGAGAGGTGTGAGATTCCCTTGGAATGAAGGACAGCAGTGTGTGTGTGTGTGTGTGTGTGTGTGTGTGTGTGTGTGTGTAAAGTTTTCCAAAATCATGTGATAAGAGGAAGCCTGTACAGTGTTTTCCTTGACGGAAGTGTTTTCGTTTGTTTTGTTTTAGAAAATGTCTGCTGTATATTCAAAATATTAAAAACTTATAAAATAAACAAGGAATCAGTTTTGTTTAAAATAAAAAACACACACTCCAAAAGGGTCTTGCTTTTCGCATTGCAGCAGCCTTGGATTCAAACAGAAATCAAGCATTGCTCTGTCTCTCTGGCTTTTCATCCTGATCAAACTGGAGTACAGTACTACAGACACCCATGTTGCATTGTGCTACTTTATCCATTGATCTGTGGTGATGCACTTGGAAATACAGTAAAGCCACCCTTTTATGGTTATCCACATATATTTTTTTTAATACTCCTTTAGCTAACAACCTGTACTTTCTAAACAATGAGCGCTCACACCTCCCTTTGTGGGACCGCGCACAGCACCTTGGTCATATTGGACCCACCAGCTGTTTGGGCTGGCCTCCCTCCCTGTGCTAATCATTGGAGGTTCCTGCCTAACCTCAGCCAATCAGCACCACAGGGAGGTGGGGCCAGTTCCTTAAATAGGAGGCGGAGCAGGCAGCAACCATGGAATCCTTTAGTCTATCTTCCCTTAATGGGGGGGGGGCGTGAATTCACAACCTCCCCCCCACCCAGCACGGCAATTCCAGGGTCCCCTCTTAAAGGGGTTTGTATATGGGAGTTACCGGCCATACACTGAAAGGTTGTCAGTGAACTCCCCTGCGTTGCAGGGATATAGGGTGGGCTGCCAGCATACACAAGCATCTTGCTGTGTACCCTCCCATATCCCATTCACCATGAGGAGCCCCAGTTCCCCCGGCTGGTGGGGCTGGGAGAGATACACGCCCAATGCCTAAGGCAAGGTCTTCCTACACCTGAAAGGTTTAATAAAGTTGTGGCCAATTTTTATTCCATAACACATTGTCATGAGTCATTATTCCTTCTGGTCGTCTCTCTGGGCCGGGGGTATCTGCCTAGATACGCAATAGCAGTAGCATGATATCTTCATCAAGGCCAAGTGAAAGTCATAAAATAATGAGCAATCTTTTGAATTGCACAGCACTCTTCTGCAGACGGAAAGTATCTAATAAAGAGAAGCAAGAAGAAGAGGAAGAAGTTTCCGGAAGAGAGCTTGGCAGAGGCCCAACGATAATGTGTTAAAATGTGTTTTAAAATGGTAAATGAGAAATGAGGAAGCTGTCTACAAGCTCACAGAGTGACAAACAAACTGGGTGAGGCACCAGCATCTCTGATCTGTGTGAAGTTTTAGAAATGGCAGCCACCTCAGGGGAGGACGACCCAGATCAGCACTGACATGCAGGGCGAGGGGTGTAAACCTTTATACACATACACACTTTTCCCTGTGAAAATTGCTTCCCTTATACTGCTGCTTGTCACACTAGCATGCACACATAACTTTTTCCATAACGTAGCAAATAACAGTGTGTGTGACTTCTGTTGGGGGGGGGGACATGGAGGCAGGTAGAAAGAGTTATGCACATATCCTGGCCTGGTCACATTCCAATCACACCCCTACCCCCACAGAACTGCTATTTGCAAATGTTTAAAGAGATGTGAGATGCATGAAAACAACTGAATTTGGCCCTCAATTTGTGCCGAGTGTTAAATATCTCCAATTGCACCAAAGTATATTAGGACTGAGAAGCAATGGCTGATCTCCCTTGAAAACTATAAAAGCCAGCAATTATTCAGGTTGTTCTCCAGCATTATTTGCAACACACTCTTTTTTTCTGTCTTACTTAAATAAATGGAAATTGGAGACAGAAATTAACGTGTGCAATCCTAATGAAAACACCTGGAGCTTTAATCAGAGGAAAGGGGGAAGTGATCCTAATTATTTCACAAACGCTATTGGAAATTAGAGCCATCTGATACTTTACTTACTGCAGTTGGAATATAAAATGGCTACGTCGTCTGAACTGCAAAGCAGGTGTCTTTCTTCTGCCACAGTAAATCCACAAACGGAGAGAATCGTAACAAGCAGGAACATGTTTCTATGTCTGTAAACCATTTCGAGAGCAGGTCACATAGAAGGATACAAGACGGTATTGCATCATTTTTACTTAAGAGGAAGAAAGTTACGCTTAGTCACCCACCCTCAGACATGTGATTTCAGGGGCTTTTTCCCCCTTGTCGTTTTTAATTATGCTTCTACAGAAGGTGCACTACAAATGCTTGAAAGCCTTTTCTAGTTGCTTAAGAAGAATTTTGCCTGATTATCTATACCTAACCCAGTTTGGACAAAACTACATTTCAAGAAGTGAATTCTAAAAAGGCAAGAGAAAAAACTATTGAACCAACGTGTTTGTCTCACAATATCAAATGAGGAAGTTGCTCATGATCATCTGAGCTCATGATGGTACCAGGGTGGTCATGCATAACCCTGATTTCAAAATGCCTGCAAAGGTTTTGGGTATGCACATATTGCTTCCCCTCCCATCTGTGCCTGTCCTGTAGCTTGTGGCTGAAATCCTATAATATTTCATATCACAATTATTCAAGAGTTGTTGTTTTTGTACTGCTTCTGTTGTGTCCTCCAAATGCCAGACAATAAAAATGCAGTGATTTGGCATTTCAGAACTAATAAAGCGGAATGACATCTCTCTCTCTCTCTCTCTCTCTCTCTCTGTGTGTGTGTGTGGTTGATAAAAGGTAGTGGGTGAAACTGTTATTATGGTTAAAAAGAAATTCAGAAAATATTTCTAGATCTGAGTAAGGTAAAGGTAAAGGTACCCCGACCATTAGGTCCAGTCGCGGATGACTGGGGTTGTGGCGCTCAGCTCACTCTATAGGCCGAGGGAGCCGGCATTTGTCTGCAGACAGCTTCCGGGTCATGTGGCCAGCATGACTAAGCAGCTTCTGGCGAAACCTGAGCAGCGCACGGAAACGGCGTTTACCTTCCCGCCAGAGCAGTACCTATTTATCTACTTGCACTTGGACATGCTTTCGAACTAGGTGGGCAAGAGCTGGGACCTCACCCCATGAGCTCACCCCATCGCGGGGATTCGAACCGCCAACCTTCTGATCAGTAAGCCCAAGAGGCTCAGTGGTTTAGAGCACAGCGCCACCCGCGTCCATATTTATTGAGGTACATGCTATGTATGAAAATATTGTTTTCCCAGAGCACCTGCGTAGAAACATTTTCTGTAGAACATATTATTGCTATGAAATCTCTGAACTTTGATATAGTTAGTATACACTAGGGGTGGATCTACTATGGAACTAATTAAGCTTAAGGGTCCCTAATCCTGAAGGGGTCCACGTTGCTTAATTTTGGGGGGTCTAGTAGACTCAATTTGAGTTGCATGATTTAAATGGATCAATTTTGTTGCATGTATTTTTACAATTCCCAAACTTTGAGAGTCAGTAGCACAGATGTAAAGGTGTGGTGATCTGTTGTGGAACAACCCTATTGAAGAAGAAAGCGGGGGTTACCCAGACCTCGCTGCTGGTTGTGAAGGGGCCCCCATGACCGCTCAAGCTTCAGGGCCCCAAAAATGGAGGTCTGCTACTGGGATACATGGAACTCCCTTATACGCATTAATTGGTATAACTACACTATGAACTTATAAGAAATCCCAGGAAACTAGTTATCCAAGTAGACACTGGTGCCCACCAGAAAGACCCCCCTATAAGTCTATGACACATTCCTGTCATGAGTCTCATCCCATCAGGTTTCAGTAATGCCTATTAGGTCATATTTGCCATCCTGCATTAACAGCTCCAATTCATCTTGCTTGTTTCCCATACTCTGTGCATTAGTATACAGACAACCACGAGTCATTCCCTCCCACTGCTTCCTTCTTGCAGTTTCCTGCAGGTCTGTTAGTAAGAGACCTATGGCCATTCCTGGACCGAGATAGCTTGGCCGTTGTGGCAACCTCAAGATGATATTCCTTCAATGTGCTCAATGTAGGGCTTCCTCCAGGCTTAGTTTAGAAGTTGCAGCTGGAGTGCAGCAGCTAGGTTGTTGACTGGAACATCCCATCAACTGCCAAGGGCATTTCCCAGCCAAAGGAATGCACAGGCAGATAGTTAACTCTTTAGTGCCAAAGGTAATACAGTCGCTTCTACAGCTCTGGATTCCTACACACACCAGTTCTAACATCTTGGCAGCTGTTCCCAGGTCTGCACTCTATGCAAGGGACCACTCCCCCTCCACCAGTTTATATACCTTCCCCCAAAGGGCTATGTACACACAGCTGCAGTCTGTGTCTTTGTGGCAACTTCCCCTATTCATCCCTTTTCAATCCCTTCCTGGTTCTGAGAGACAGTGGTGCAGGAGAAGGTGGGGAAGCACCTGGCCCTTCACTTGTCTGACCTGCTTCTTCCTGCTCTGGAAGCTGCTCCTGGCTGGTCCAGTTCCCCACAAACCACAGCCCTCCTTCCCCCGGTGCATACTCGTCAGTGTCATGCCAGTCCCTGACACCAACACTATGTAACACCTCTGCTGAGGGAGATTTACTGGCTGTCAGTATGGTACCAACCAGTGTTCAAGATTTTGGCTTTAGGTATTTACAGACCTAAGCAACTTGGGACCAAATTATCCAAGGAACTACCTTGTCCAGTATAACCCTGCCCAGCAACTGCACTGCTCACAAGGGCCACTGCCTAGAGTATCACATGCCCCAGGGGTGCTTAGCTGGTACAAGAAAACAGGGCCTTCAGTGCTGCAGCTCAAACTCTCTGAAATCAATTACCGTACTTGAAGTTAGACAAGCACCTAGCATCTTGATACTTAGGTAGCTGCTGAATAAATTTAAGACTTTTCCTAATTTGTGACCCCATAAATTTATGGAATATTAACCATAATATTGTATAAATTGTTGGGATTTTTAGCATATTCAGTACGTTTCTTTGTATTTTATTGCATAACACATCAGTAGCATTTGGCTGCATTTTATAATTCTACAAAATAATATGAAAAATATTGTGTTAATAGTTCCACTTCTTGGAATTATTATACAGCTGCCTGTAATGCTTGTTTATGTCAAGTCTTTAAAGATGTACGGAGCTATTTTCAAAGGCCTCACCAATGCTACAGTTATGAGTCCCTCTAGTGGTTTGTATAGGTAGAGACATCTTAGCAAACACTTGTGCATTCCTTGATACATACTCTTTTCAAGATATCCAATTCTTAACATTTGAGACCAAAGAGGTTTTCAGGTACACCAAAATCTTAACCCTTTCTTAACCATGCACTCTCCCAGCAATTTAAGAACTGTTCCATCTGCACAGGAAGCTATAGTTAATGGTTCTGAATCCTGGCTTGTTTGGAAAGTCATTAACTGTCATTCCTGTTACATCAGAAATGGAAAACCACGGTTAATGCGGCTTCCTGAATTGTTTCCATGCTTGAATAAAGGGTAAAAGAGCTGCGTGAGGTTGTAAGGAGTTCATGCATATGTTGGCTTAATTTGATTTTCCAAAGATGACCAAAAGGCTCTTTCGCATGATTAAAAGCAAGCCTTAAGCTAATCAAAGATCGACCAAACATCATCCTGTTTATGTAAATTCCTTTTGTAACCAACTCCAGTTTTATTCTTTTAATCAGTGTTCCTTTTACTGAACAAACTACTTTTAATGAAGAAAAAAACTGCTCTGGGATTTTGTATCCTTGGTTCTATAAAAGAATTCTGAATAGTCTGCACGTATACACACATTTTATTCAGAAACATCTATTTCCCTTCGCTGGATTCTTTTGATTCTTCGAAGTCAAACGTGAAGGGCTTGTCATAACCCATAAGGTGATTATAGTCTTGAGGATATTGAAAAAGCATAGGGTTAACAAGCATTGATTTCGTTTTAGCATAAAATGTTGTGAACATCTTGCTGATGTCGGGAACCTTCACATCCTTTTGATGGAACACAGTTTTCTTTTCCGCCAAAATAGCATTATACGTAATAGCTGTGTACATGTCTGTTTCAGGCTTGTGGTACAGGCGGATGATGTAGCCCTTTGTAATCAAATGCAGAGTAACTGGAGTTACAAATGTAAAGAATCCTATAACACTGTAAAACATAACCTGCAAAGGAAGGTTGTCGACAGGCACACCAGTTTTGTAGAAGATAATAGGTATCATGCTAAGACTAAACATGCTGGTAGAGTAAGAGAAGAACTTCACGCCTGCAAGAGAAAGACAAATTAATATTTAGAGACTGGAAATAGCTTGTGAGCTCATACATCTTCAGAAGGGCAGCTGTTACCATGTTAGACACTCCCCCCTCAAAAAAAAATCATATGACTGTTGTTTAACCCTCACAGAGCTACAATTCCCAGCACCCTTAACAAACTACAGTTCTTATGATTTTGGGGAAGGGGGGCAGAATGTGCTTTAAATGTACTGTGCTTAAGGACGTTTTTAACGTTTGATGTTTTATCATGTTTTTAATATTCTGTTGGGAGCCACCCGGAGTGGCTGTGGAAAACCAGCCAGATGGGCGGGGTATAAATTATGATGATGATGATGCAGCCCTGGGCTACAGAGAGTGACATATTGCAACTAGGCATATCAAAGACCAGGAGAAGCAGTGCTGCACTGCTGACACTCCCCCGCCCCCCCCCAGCTATCAAATTAACTTGGCAAATCCTCAACTGCGATAGAAGCAAGGCAATTCTGACTTACGTCCTTTACACAAGTTTCTGGTGGGCAGAGGGTCCCAATTCCCAGTGAAAACTAATTTTAAATACTTCAGGGTGTTCAGAACCAAAGCATAACAAGACACCTAACCCTAATATACTCACCTAGCACTGCCTTTGCCAAATTTCCACGATAAACTAATCTGCCATGTTCAGAATCTTCATGCAGGGAGGATGTGCTGAAGCAGCGAAGAGGCTGCACATGGAGAGATGGAACCTACAGATAAACATGTATTTTGAGTTTCAGATTGTTATATGTATATGCACCATTCACTAAATCACATGGCAAGAAAATGGCTCATGGCTAACAGTGCATCTGATGAGTATCCACCACCTGTCACCTGACCCCCTTCAGAATTAAAGCGAGCGTTCCCGGGACACTACCACTAGAAAAATAAGTGCTCCACGCGGCAGCACCTGCTGGCTCCCCACGATCGCGGAGAGAGATCCCGGGGCTCCACGCCACCCGAGTCGCGGCCTGCACAGGACAGCCACAGAGCGCTGGCCCGGCTCCAGGACTCCCGGATGCTTCTCGGTAAGCAGGAGCGCGTGCCATCTCCCGGCGCCCCGCAGCCACAGTCGGAGGCTGGGCGCGCGAAGGCGAGCCCCAGCCCGGAGCAGCATCCCCAGCACCCCACGTCCTTCCCTGCTTAAGGCGGATCCAGGGCAAGCAAAGCCGCCGCCGCCGCCGCCGCCGCCTCGGTCCTTCCCCTTCCGGTGCAGCTTGGCCGGGAAGGAGGGGCTGGGAGCCGGCGCGCCTTTGCTCGCTTCTCACACGTGGATTTCAAGCCAGACGTTCGCTAGGAAAGCGGAATCTTTGGGTTACAAACCTGCCTGGAATTCTGGCCATTTAGGTGGTAAATCGGGATCTGTTAGTACACCTGCAGCAAGGATTCTTTCGGACAGCAGCAGCAACAACACCCCGCCCTAATTTGTACTAAAGAAAGTTTGGGGGTTTTGGGTGGAAAGGGTGTGAGCTCCCATCACTTTTGGTTTTGGACCCGGGATTCTTTTTGTTTTGGGGGGGGAATCAGAATCCAGTTCTACTCTACAAAACAAAACAAAAGATCCTGCAAGCCTGAAGTCTGCCCGACCCTGCTTAATATCACAGAATAGAAATGATATTCGGATTTCTAGTCTTTAAAGGCCCTGCTGTTTCTGGAAGGGATCCTAAGATCAAGATCCGGAAAGTAAGCACAATGGGGCTCAATTGCGAGTAAACTTTATTACCGTAATTAAATTTCCTTCCCACCAAGTGTGCTTTGGTCAGTGAAATACAAAGTAAAAAAGCGAAACATAAAAACAAGTATAATGTTTTACTATTTATAGAATTTGAATTTTTTTGGGGGGGGGGAGCCAGTTGAGCAAATTGCACATTTGTAGAGAACAAGAGGCCACAAGCACATGGAATTGCACTGTTTTTAGCAAAGCATTCTGCTTGAGTTCCAAAGTTTCCCATCATGTTTTCAGTTTTTAGGTCAAAGTAGGTTTATTCCACAACAAGGCTGTAGCTCAAATAAAGCCACAGGGCCATTTTATCTATGGTCTTGTTTTGGGAAATGCTCTGCCCAGGATGGCAAGTTGTTGTTGTTGTTGTTTTATTTTATACCCCACCCATCTGGCTGGGTTTCCCCAGCCACTCTGGGCGGCTCCCAACAGAATATTAAAAACACAAAAAAGATCAAACATTATAAACTTCCCTAAACAGGGCTGCTTTCAGGTGTGGCACACGTCATTTGAAACAGACACCAGGTAGCACAAACATGATTTGAGGTGGCCTAAGACTTTTTCAAAAGAGCACAGTGGCATTTAAATACTATAAGTTCCTTATTTGTAGACAAATCAGTTGTTTCCAGGAATAACATGCTTGAGGGATTTGGCTGGACATGTTGCTTGGCAATAATGTTGTGTTCACTGCAGCATAAATGTGTGGTTTTTGATGGCTCAATATTTATGGTGGGATGAATAGATACTGAAATCTCACTTCCTTAATTGTATTCCCCAAACAGCAAAAAAATGGCAGTATTTCAGCAGCAAGCAATTTGTTTGGGATCTTATGATGAAGGTCAGATACTGCATTAACAGATCCAATGTGGGTTATAATTTAAAATGTAAAACATTCTGACAAATTAGGGCTTAATGACCTAAACTAGTGGTTTTCAACCAGTGTGCCATGGCATCCTGGGGTGCCTTGAATGATGGTCGGAGTGCCATGGGCAACATTGGCCTGTCCCTCTTTCCTTCCCTCCTCTGATGCCCTCTCATGCCTCTGCCTCCCAAAGGCTTGCACAGTTGTTTATTGCAGCAGACCTGGCTACAAGCTCCCCTGGCAAATGCTACCTCTTGGGCTGGTTGCCAGGAGCTGAGGCAGCCTTCGAGTAAGCAAGCAAGTGGGCGAGGGAGCCCAACCAGCCAGTCTGCCAACCCTTGTTTTGGGAATGGACAGGCAAGTCCCAGGCCCCTGTGGGGCAGTGTCAGGAGGCACCTCTCTTTGGGGTGGGGCAGCTCAGAGACCAGGGGTGGCAGCAGAGACTGTCCAAAGAGCTCCAAAGGAGAGACTGAGGGAACACTCCAAAAGGGAGGGTATTCAAGAAAGGGTGAGGGACACTCAGCTCTACAGGCAAGGGGTGACATAACTGGGCTCCTGAGCCCCACAGGGGTGCCGCAGAAAGAATGTAGTTGGTCAAGGGAGCCGTGGATTCAAAAAAGTTGAAAACTTGTGACCTAAGCCACTCAAAACTACAGGCACTATGAGCACATGTGCTTCTTTTATAGTCAAGTTACTCCATATCATTTTGAGCTTTTGGCTTGAATTTGAGCTTAACTTCTCTAAGCTTTGTTTTAGCAGCTGCAGCAGCAGAGCATTTAAATGGGGGAACTTGCTCCTGTTCAGAAGAGGACCATATTGCACTAAAATACCAAGTGAAACTGTGCCTACAGCCACTCCAATATGTGAATGATACCGGAGAAATGTAAGGGCAACTGTGTTACAGCAGAGACTGAAGTGTAGGAATTAGGGTTGGACTAGGACCAGGAAAACCAAAGTTCAAATGGCTATGAAGCTCACTGTAGACTTTATGCCAGTGATTTTCTTTTTAGCCTAACCTACCTCATAAATAGTTGTTTTCAGGATAAAATAAGTGTGGGGCAGGGAATAATAATATACTGTCATCCTAAGGAAGGTTGGGATAAAAATGGAAGATTTTAGTGTTTAAAATCATAGCACAAGCAACAGAATAAAATAAGAATATGCCTCAGCCATACGACTGGGTTGACCTAGCCACTTATTATAATCACAAAGCCTTGTAAGATGTGATTTAGAACCCTGACAATCTGACTAAATTTCAGAATCCACTATGCCCCTCACCAATTCCGCAGAATGGTCTGTCTCAGAAAGCAAGTGAAGTAATCCACATCAATTCATTTGAAAAGCCAGTATGAAGTAGTGAATGGAATGCTGAGATTTGGAGTAGGAGTATTCAAGTTAAAATCCTAGCTCAGCTATAAAGATTACGGTGTGGGCTTCAGTAAGCCATAAACCTGTCTCCGAAAATGTTGAATACAAAGTAGGAGAGGCTCCAGAGTCCCTTGGGAGTGCATTATATGCACTGGAGAACAATAGACCATGTTTTCTACAGATTTTCTACCACTAAAAAATAAACGCCTGGAAACTTTTTAAAAATGTATAAGAAGAAGAAGAGTTTGGACTTGATATCCTGCCTTTCACTCCCCTTAAGGAGTCTCAAAGTGGCTAACAATCTCCTTTCCCTTCCTCCCCCACAACAAACACTCTGTGAGGTGAGTGAGGCTGAGAGACTTCGGAGAAGTGTGACTAGTCCAAGGTCACCCAGTTTAGTGGTTTACTTAGAACACTAAATCATATTTCAATCATATAAACATTTACAGTCTAATTGAAAAAGCACTTAACTTGGAAGTAATATTAAACTCTATAGGGTTTATAGGAATTAAGTATTGAGATTAAAGGCAACAATCCTTAATTGTGCATTAAGTACAGTATATTAACCGTGCTTCCTATATATTTCCACTCAGAAGTAAGTCCCACTGCATTTAGAGCTTACTTGTAGCTAAGTGTTGGACAATTCTATTAACTGCAATGGGGTCTTTGTGTAAGGTATTCTACAGAACATCAGGGAAGTAAAGTCTGTGGTAGGTAATGTAAGCTATACAAGCATTAGGCAAAAATAGGCATACTTGGAATGTTTTATATACATACAAGATGTGGTCTACATAGTAAGAGCAATGGTACAATGATGAATTGTTAATTCTAGAAAGAAAGAAAAGGCCAATGGACCAATTTTCTGAGGAATGAACTATCTTCCAATTCTGAGTTGGTGCTTTTTGTCCTGTATAAAATAAAATATGATAAACATTCTCATCCAAAATAGTATGATAAATATTGGAAGCCTTGTAGCAAGCTACTGTATGTTAATATGCAACTAAATCATACTCGGAGGAGACCCACTGAAATCAATGAACTATTCTGGCAGGTGTACTCAGAGTTATTTTGCTGGATATCAACCATAAGATTTCCCCCTGTTTGTTACATTGGTTGTTTCTTGATAGTTTTCAGTTAACTTAAAATAATTAGGCCTTGTCTTCTAAAGACATTTCTCATATTATTTTTGCCCTCCATACTTGAACTATTTAAGATGCACAATTGCCTGATTCAGTAACTGAGTGCCTCACACACTTTGTGCTTTCCTGATGCTGCAGGAAAAGCCTTTTTCTGAGTTTTCCTCCATTTGTTACATTTCAAAGTTCAGTACAAGACACAAACAACAAACACATATCTAAAATTTAATCTTTAAGACAAAGCTTGAGTCTTAGCCTGCTGTTCCATTCTCTCCACAGCATTCTTCAAGCATTCTTCATCTTTGAAGAAGTACACCCACAGTTTTCTTTCCATCTGTTGTAATTTATCATTCTCCAAAACCTTCTTCTTAGCCTTTATATCAGCAAGTAAATCCACAATAAGAAGATTCAGTTTATTCAACAGAAATTCCTGCTGGTGAAACTGCTCAGCCAGTTCCTAAATATGGGGACAAATACAATAACAACAAGATCAGTTTATGTGTACTCTAAATACAGGTTGAAGTAGAAAACCACCACACTATCTTCTTGCAAATTTCAGCAGCTACTAGCCATACATTTTTAAACTTTGCTCCTTTAAAAAGCCCAAATTTATGACCTAGATTAGGGATCTATGAATTTTGGCTCGGTTGTCACCAAGCTGTTAGTTGTGGTTGCCATAAACCCTTTCCTCCTGAGCCCCTTAAGCTCATGTAGAAAACTCACAGGGGTCAGTTCTTGCAGGTTCCAATTAGTTTTCAAAAACAGAAAAACTGTGCAGGACTGGATGTTTTTGTCTTCTCGGAAGGCATCAACTCCTACAAAAAAATTAGCTTCTGGCTAGCTAGGTGGTCAGAGCCAAAAGGCACATCCTGTGGGAAATGAAGGGGAAATGTGTGTGTGTCTTATGGGGCGAATGCAGGCTTCAGGAAGCTATCCGCAAGGCTCTCCAGGCTTCAGGAAGCGGTCCCACGGGCTCGCAAGGCTTGCAGGCAGCAGCCTGCAGCCCACAAGCTTGGGGTACAGCGGGGAGGCGCAGCGCCGCCACCCTGCTATTCTCCGACCTGGTCTGGAGGCTGGGGGCGGGGAGAAGCAAGCTTGCTTCTCCCCCCCCCCACCAGCCCCACAAGCTCGGGGGATAGCGAGGAGGCGGAGCGCCGCCACCCCGCTATTCCCAGACCTGACCTGGAGGCTGGCGGGGGGAGAGAAGCAAGCTTGCTTCTCCCCATCGCCAGCCCCACAAGCTCGGGGGACAGCAGGGCAAGCCGCTGCCCTACAGAGGCTTAGGGAGGCTGTCCCTGAAGGCAGAAGAGGGAGACGGAGCGCTCTGTCTCCCTCTTCTAGCTTGGGGATGGCTGCGCAAACCTGGGGGGGAAATAAAACAATTTTCCTTGATTCCCCCCCCCAAAAAAAACTAGGTGCGTCCTATGGGCTGGTGCGTCCTATAGGGTGAAAAATACGGTAGTTTGGAACTTAAGAGAGGAGGTGGAAGGTGCTGGCCAGCTATCCTGCACTCCCAATTCCTACAGCCATGTGTCCAGTTCTAGCTTAGGGAGAGGGTATATACCAGAGCTCACTACCCTGAGCCTCAGCTGTTGGCAGTGAATATGGTCAAGCAGCAGAAAGGGCAGACCTGGGCTAGAGTGTTCATGCCAGTAATTATTCAGAACTTCAGGATTCACTTCTGTCTACCTTGTTTGTGGAGGCCCACTGCAAATAGCATGCAGATTTCTTGGTGTTCAATATGAAAATGATAAGATGATAAGTATTATCAAGCACACTATAAAACTACAATCAGAACTGATCCTAATCTAGTTACTCACCAGGTTACTAAGACAGACCCTTTCTCCTCCACAGTACATAGAATTGCGAAGTGAGCCTAGATCAGCATCCATCTTTGACAGAAGAATTTGTTCTTGGCTAGATGCTGCTAATTGATCAACTACCGACATTGTGTCTAGATGTAATTTTTCAGCCATCTGCTCAAGGCCTTCATACGTTCTGAACAACTGCTTTGAATTACTTCCTTCCAGAAGTTGACACAGCCTTGAAAACAAGAAATAAGATTTGCTGATGTACAAGGAAGCTTCCAAAAGCAGCCTGAATACACAATAAAGGGGGGGGTCAATGCAATTATTTCAGTAAAACTCATTTATAGAAACTGATTGTTCATTTAAGTATGGCAGCACAATAGTAGCTTTTGTTTTCTCTCTGTAACTCTGTAAAAGAGTTGCAGAAAATAACAAAATTATGAGACCAGAGTTGGTCCAATTCTCTCATATACAGCCCATTACACAAGAAATAATTGTTGCAAGTTTGGCTATACTAGAGTTGCACACATTCTTAATTCATATGAGAAACCACATAAGTTATCCTAACCCCAAAATAAGTTAAATCCAATGATTTAAATAGGCTTCTGCATGATGATTCTGTATAGGTTCAGTTAGCATGACTTCCTAATTTGATAATCAGCTTAAATACAAGTATCCAGGCCTAAAACCTCAATTTGGTTCATAAATGCTTAAGCTTGGGAGAAGGCATGCCTCCATACATCTAAGGCCGGGAACATTTATGTGTAGAAAGAATTAAGATCATCAGAAAAGGCTAACCCAATACATTCAGATCACTATGCTGGCTCAGAGTGGTTATCTTTTTGAAAAACCCACTGATTTCAATGGAACTTACTTCCACATTTAGGATTAATTTTCCACAATAGACTTCAATTAATACATTCATAATTCTATCAATAATCAACTGCTTACCTCTGTGCAGTAGTATCTTTTGAATCAATAGTGTTTCTTGGTATTTTATGATGGGATATTGATGGCTCTGACATTGTTTCTAGTACCTGCACCAAAGTATTACTGCTTTGTTTCAGATCTTGTACTGTATTTTCTAGGAGACGGCTATTATCTCTAAGTTTTCTCAACTCAATTTCATAAGCCAACTGAAGAAGTTCAAAGGATGCCTTCTGTTTGATCAACTGATTACAAATTTGATCTTGTCTTGATATGTAGTAGTCCTGTCGAGCAATCTGTAAATCAAAGTCACCCCTCACCACAGGCATATTCAATAGCTCTGCATCCTCCTTTACGAGCAAAGGTAGAGTTTCATTGTTTATTTGAGCCAAGTGTTTTTTGAGTTTTGAAATGTCGCTGTTCAGGCTAGAAATTCTGGTTTCAACATTTTCTTTTCCAGGAGTCTGCAAACAAACAAACAAACATCCTGTAAACTTCTACTGTCTCCTTTCTGTTTTTTTTTTTTATAATAATTTTTATTGGGTTTTTACATTTTATAACAACAAACACACACACAAAGACAAAAACACACAGGTACAATTTCATACCTTAATTTTCTTTACCCACTTTCATTGACTTCCCCCCACCCCCTCCTCTTACATCCCAGTTCCAATAATTAATTCAGCAAGTTCTTACCTAACCTCTTAAACATATTCATATTGCTTTTAAAAATTTAATTCTTTTTGTTTATCTATATTCAACTTATCCAATTCTCTTATAATCATTAATTTCTTTTTTTTTAAGGTCGATCTAACTTCCCTTCCACAAATTTTTCCCTTTATTATATTAATTATAGGTCACATTGACCAAATAAACAAATCATAACATTTTATAGTTCTATTCTCTCTCCCCCCCCTGCCCCGGTTTCTGTCCCTTCCCAAACAAATGTCCAAAAAACAAACAAAAAATAGTTCTTAGCCCGGATTCCTCACATCCGAGGCGTCTGATTCTCTGTCAGTCCCTCTCTGCCAACTATATTGATAGTCCTCTTTGTTGGTCCTAAGACCCCGAAGGAGTTCAGTCAGAGTCACATCATATTTTCTTTCATCCAAAATGTTTAAAAGTGGTTGCTGCGAAGGATCATCTACTTTTCCATACTCAAGAGGAAAGTCCCAATCATGTTGCTTTATTCTTTTTAGTTTTAATATTCCAAGTACTCCAGAGACTTCCCTCTTCTTCTTTCTCATCTTTCGCAGGTTTGTAATCCAAAGATCTTCTTGCTCATACTCTAACAGTGTAGATTCCTGGTTGATATTTTCCACTTGTAGTGTCTGCACTCCTTCTTTCTTCTCTGTCAATTCCAAGGGCATCTCTTCCTGCTCAGCTGCAGAGTTTTTGTCATACGTCTCCTTTGTGCATTCAGCAGAGTTGTTTGTTTCAGAGTTCAAGGTCATAAATACTTTGCTCAGAGCCATACTCTGCTCTTGCAGGATTCCCACGAGAAAAAACATTTTTTCTATCTCCGCCAGTAATTTTCCCTCTGCAGCCATTGTAATGTCACTAATTCCCCCTAGGGGGATTTAGTAGTCCTTTTCCAATAATCTGTTACTTTGTTATTATCACTACTTTGTTTCCAATCACCTCAGCTCAAATGTATCACCTTTAATTCAGAGAGTTATTAAATAACAAAATTCTTTACTTTGTCCGCCCGTTTGACAGCTCCTTTGACAGCTGTCAAACTCCTTTCACTTTTTCCTCCGGCACACAAACAGGACACTCCCGGGTTTTGGGGGGGATTACACACAAAGTTCCAAAGTTCCTCCCTTTCTCTCCAGCACGAAATCTTCTTCTATCAAATTTGTGAAAAACTTTTAAATCATCAAAACAGTATTCATTCCGCCTTAATTCTCCGTTCCTTGCTTTAAATCGTCTATAAGTAGAGGGGGTGCGGACTTCCCTTTAACACATCCCCCGATCGTGCCGAATTCAAAAGGTAAAAAATTTTTAAAGTCCAAATTTAAAGGACTCACGGGTCCTTTGTTATCCAATCCGAATTTTGGGAAGAAAGTCAGCGCTCTCCGGCCATGGCTCGCGGCTTCGCTCCACTGAAGTAGCGGTCTACTCTCAGCACCACGCCACTCTCCGTACCCTCTCCGTAGCCTTTAAAAAGGCTCTTCGTGGGTCGGGGAGGGCGCTTAAGGTGCCCACCGAGTCACCAAGTCCGCAGGCTTCCGCGCCTGCGGTTTCTGAGGGTCCCCGTGTCGCCGGCACGGCAAGACCCGTCTTCAGCGGAGCCGATTCCCTCCAGAGCTCGAAGGGAATCCGCCATTAGCCGTTCGCGCTAACCCGGAAGACTGCTGCATTCTGAATCCTACTGTCTCCTTTCTGTCACTAACAAGTTCCAAATTCAGATACTGAGCTTCTTTAATAAAGGAAGAACAAATTTTAATAAATAAAAGATTCAAAATGTTACTTTAGGAATTAGACAGATACACAAACAGAATACTTCTCTAGAAAATAATACTAATAAGGCTCAATACCTCAATAATTTTATAGCCATTAACAATAAACCTGTAATGCCATTTTAGTTACAGTCTCATTAATTAAAAACTGATTAAAGATATATATAAAATCCAATTTAAGTTGTTTTTTAAAAAATAGCCTGGTGGTTAAAATTAAAATAGAATTTTAAAAAACTTAAAACCGATTCAACTTCACATTGACAGGGTAAAGTCCAATTGTCATGGCACTCACACACCAACCTCTGCTCATACAACAACTCCTTTCTTTCCAGGGAACAGGAGCAATGGCTTTGTTGGCTACACCCCATACTCTTTATACAGTATCTGTACAGTGACACAAAGACTGGTTGTGAAATAATAATCATCTTCAATACATACCTTCTTTAAAGAACAAATATTATCCTCCGCCCACTGGAGACCCGATTTCATGCTTAGATTCTTAGCTTCTTGCTGAATCAGCTGATGCCGAGCACAAACATAAGCCATCTTCAACCTGGTTAGCTCTTGCCTATCCTCACATACATCATTGCTCTCATCAGAAGTAAAAGAATTCCTTATATCTACAAGCTGGAAATTTTCTTCATTAGAACTTTCAACCAACTCGGATATACCTTGGAAAAATTGTTTTTTTGTATACAAAGTAAGGGCTGCTGTGCTTTGCTCTTCTTGACACAAGTATTTATCTAAGGCAAGCTGGGCTAAAAGGACAGGTGCAGGGTCCAATTCTTGTTGTCTGGATGCAACAGCAAAGAAAGAGGTCAACTTTCCAATTTTTTGAGTAAGAGACTGCAGCTCGTTGTTGATCTTTGTATTCATGGCATTGAGAATTCCCTGCGCCTCTTTCAGGGTTTTAGGTTTTTCCTCTCCTGTGTCTTTCAGCTTCAGGCACAGAAGGTTATTGGCTGAGGCCACTGTTTGAAGCTTGTTCCGACGACGGCTTTTTAGGTGTTTCCTTTTTTGAAGGGTCTGAAGCTCATCCTCTAATATTTTAAGGTTTTCTTCTTTGTCTTCATCACAACTGTTAGTTTTAATTTCAAGAGACTTACATGTCTTCAGAGCTTCATCTAGAGCATCCTCTTCTAATAGTGGGTTTGCTGATTTAAGGAGCAGATTAAATGACTGCAGCTCTTCTTCAGATAAGGTATGACTCTCATTCAGTGTTGTACAAAACCATTCTAGAAATGACTTATCTTCCAGTGTTTCAAACAGCCAGTCAAAGTCTTCTCCATTAAGAGAATCTGCCTTTGGATAGCCAATCCTCTTTAGAGTTTCAACAAACTTGGGACCACAGTCCATGATTTCAAGATCAGTCTTCAACCTTGGATATTTGTAGAGGCTTGTCAGTAGGCTTCAAAAATATCTGTAGCAAACGAAAGTATAGAGTGATAAACAGAAAATATATTTTTAAGTAAAGTTCTGCCAAAAAAAAGACAAACAGAACATACAAAAAATACAGTAAACTATACATGTTTTTCACTTGCTAGATAGAATATATATATAATTTTGCATGTTGATTACAAACTAGCCAACCCATGGCTGCCTGTCAACACTATGCAGAAAAATACTGTAGTAATTGCTTAATGATAATCTCAACTGTCTTGTAGGGCTGGCAGTAAAAAATAATGCTTTGCTGCATTAGCTTCCAGGTTAAGACAGCAAGAAGGCCCAGTTGAGTCCACTGCCATCACACAATGGCAGCAGTCTGCACAATATTCAGCAGATCCTGCATGCTCGGCCCCTCCCTGCCCCAAATCACCCTGCTTTGGGGGATTCTGCTGGTTACCGCTGGTAGGAATGCTGCCAGAGAAATGTTGATGGAATGCTGTCCATCTCCTGTTTGGGTGGATGCACTGGGACATTCCTCACTCAGAGGTAAATACAGCAGAGTAGAAGAACTTCCTACTAAGGAAATTCCAGGGGGTAGCCGTATTAGACTTTTTCCTTTTTACCAACATATTTTATTGTGGCTGAAGCTTTTGTCAGACACCACCAGATCAAGTATGGCATTGCCTAGTTGGCTCCTGGTGGCCTCAGAGGATTAACTTTTTCCGGATGTCAATTTCTCCAGAAGGTTGACTCCTGTTTCAACAAAGGCAGAATACTTATCAGTTACATGTGTTTGACAGCACACCCCATCACATTCAATGGTGGATCTCGATTAGCACCACATCCATGCACATTTACTCCCAATGAAGTACAGTAAGCCCACAACTTACACTCTTTTAACTTGTACGTATTCAGCTTTACAAACTTGGTTAAAAAGTAAATGGAAAGAGGGCAGGCGTCCAGCAAAAAAAAAAGAGACACTTTGGCAAACCCACGCGCCATTGAACCCAATATGATGTGACAGTACAAGATGTTGGCTTTAGGTGTGAACCCCAGAACATAGCCCCCACATTAGTGGTGGGCTTACTGTATGCAAAACGAATGCAGCTCTGGACATGCTACTGCCACAACAGCGGTGCAGGCCTAGGCATGCACACCTACTCAGAAGGAAGCCCCACTTTGTTCAACGGGGCTAACTCCAAAGTAAGTGTGCAGTGGGTTGCAGTCTAGCAACGCAATCCTGTGCATGACTGTAAATCTCTCAGGCTCCAAGGGGACTTGGCCTCTCAAGTGTGTCTAGGGTTGCAGCTTTAACGATGCAACTCTGTACATATCCTCTCAAAAGTAACCCACCCCTGGGTTCAATGGCAGCTTATGCGTGCACGGAACTGCAGCCTAAATCTGTCTAGTCTTTACGGTGCGTTGAGGCTCGTTTCCCTGTTGGATTGCATCCAACTAAGTTACACTCGGAGCAGATCCACTGAAATCAATGAACCCACGTTATCATGGATCAATGGATCTACTCTGCATTGAACTGCCCTTTGTTTTTTGTTTTGCGCAAAAGAACCAAGACAGCTGGTGGCTCCTCCGCCCGCCAGCCCAACCCCCTCTGCTTGACTTACTTCCGAGTAAAGCTTGCAGAAGATCGGCCTCCCGATAAAGGGATTCCAGCTGCCGCGACGGTTTAGCGGGCGCCACTGGAGGAGGATTCAAACCTCCGCCTTCTCGCGGCGGCTGACCTACTTCAAAGTCTCGCGAGAGCAGCTCAGCCCTTCCGGGTGGAGAAAGCGCGCGTCACTCAGCCTGCCGCTTCTTCCGTTCCGGAGACAGGGTGTTCCTGTATCGGTCTTTTACCTCCCATGGGATTTGACTGATGGTTGGGCCTCTTCGGCGCGGCGAATTGCCGCCACTCCGATGTGTACGCATGCGCGGCTGGCAATTTCTAGTGAAGCAGCCTCTTGCGAACTACGTTTCCCAGCATGCCACGGACACGCAGACGCGACGCGGCTGGGGTTTTCCCGGGCCACTATTATACGAATTACGTAGACTGAAGGATGAGGAGCGCATGCCTGTTTCTGCAATAGCATAGCATGAAAATCCCGTGACATGGGTATACAGGGCTCATCAATGTAAAACTGAAGCCGCCCCCTTGTCATTTGCATAGATAGAAAGAACTTGCGCAACTAAGGAAATCCCACAGGAGAAATTACCGGGAACTGTGGCCCCGTGATCCCAAGGATGCAAATATCGAGTTTTCCCCCAATAAAGCGATGGGATTTGGATATATTGTGTATGCTTTATTTATAAACTTAAAGCGCTATAGCGACACTCCCATTGCCTGGAATTGGGATGTTCCTTTTACTTGTGTGGCATTTCTCTTTCCCACCTGCAGCGCAAAAGTAAATAAAAAGTTTAAAAATGCCTAGATCAGCTTTCATAAAGGTAGCCGTGTTAGCCTGCGGCTTCTGGAACCTGAAACTACAGATACAAACGTTGGACTGCATCATTCCTGATCATTGAGAGTTCAGCAACATATGGAGGGCTACAGATTGTTGTGATTGTTGTTGTTTAGTCGTTTAGTCGTGTCCGACTCTTCGTGACCCCAGATCACCCTGCCTCAAAGACTTAAAACCAATCTTTTTACGGTGCCTCTTTGTTATTGTCGAATCAGAGGGGAACTACAGGGGGCGCTACTTCAGCCTTTCTCTCCCCTCCCTCTCTCTATGGTTTTCCGTGCGCGTCCACTTCGGAGACCGGAAACCGGTGTCTGTGACCGAAAGGAAGTGGTTTGGGGCGGAGAGGGGGGCGGTTGTCCCGGCTGGAACCGTGAGGGGCCTGAGAAGCTACTCGGCGAATATCTTTCGGGCGCTGGCAGGGCAGAGGTGAGCGGGGACGGGGGAGCGCCAGCGGGTGGGGCCGACCGGCAAACCCCTTCCTTCCCTTTCCGCGCGTTGTGACTGCAGTCGGGGACCCCTTTCCTCCCGTCCTGTTGACTTTGGGAAGAGGCCGGGTGAAAAGCAGATCCCGTCGCGACCGAGGCGCCGCTGAGCCTGAGGGAACCGAACGCGTTCGCCGGGCGGCCCTTTGCTATCCTCTCTCAACTGCCCTGCTGCGCAGAGCTGCGCCGTCCTCGCCTCACTTCGTCCTCTCCCTTTTCTCCACCCCGACTCGCCCCCCGAAAACTCTTCCGTTTGCCTCAGACTCTTCCCCCGCCACCGCCGCCCCATATACGGCCCACTTCTGTCGAAAGAGCCCAGGGCCACCTCAGTCCCACCGCCTTGAGGAGGAACCCAAAGTTACATCCACATCACAGTCTCCATGCGGCCTGCGCTTTTTTCATTCCACATGATCTCGCGTCTGGATTTTCCTCTCACTGTCACGCTGCTTTTTCCTCATCAGTTAAAACCCGAGTGTACCCAGATTTCAGTGTTGCTTGGCTTCTAGCCCTTCTTTTCCTAAAACCGCCGGGCAGGGGGATCTTCACGTCCCAAGTCTCGGAAAGCAGTCTTTCAGTGTATAGCTTAGGCATGGAGTGAGTGACCTGAAATCAGCCTTTATTTATGCAGTGAACCCCCCTGTTTTTTAGCCTCGGTTCCCAAGTGGCTCTTGCTGGTATTTTAAAACAGCTTATGCCACAAAACAACCTGAATTAAAATACAGAACTTGAGTTATTTCCACACCGCCTAGCAAAACAAAGCAGTTTTTTCTTGTTGCTTTAAAAATCGGTTAATGGAGGGACCAGGTGAATAGGCAGAGAAACAGAGTTTCTTGACCAATGTGTAACCACTAGAAAGGACCGGTGTCTGATATCCATCTTTATCGTTCAAGGTGGGGATATCAAGAGCCAGGTCCATGGCCTAGTAAATGAGAGGAGCTCACTTCATGACTTTAACTGTTCTGGTTCAAAGCTCTTCTGATGTAGCACCTGCTGCATGTATTCTAAAGGTCACAATATAAGTAGATCTTAATAATTTTCTTTCAGAAATTCCAGAACTTCCTCTTTTCATATGATTAATCTTAATGGTGTTTGTGTATTAGTGGGCATAATTTTCATTGCATTGCCATAAAAATAATGAATCACACAATTAGCCATATTCCAGTTCATTGTTTGTGGGTGAATTAATCGGCAAATCAAAACAAAACTTCTTTCAGATGCACTTGAGAATACATTGAGTTAAAATTATTGTTTTTTGTACCAGGTAGTGGGGACAGTTTTTACAGGAGACATACATATAGGAGCAGTCCTATACACAATAAGCTGGTGAATGGTAAACCCAGCTTAAATTAAACCTGCATAAATTACACCAGATCCAATATTCATTCAGACACGGCTACTGCTGGCTGAGCTGGCCTAAGCCTGACAGAAGGAGAATAAGCCTTTAAAATATTGCTTGAGGTAAAGTTCCCATTTTGCTAGCTTAATTTACAATAGGTTGTCAGGTCACATGAATAAGCCCAAATCCTCCCTCTCTGGTCCTCCCCCCACCACACCCCTGGAATACCCCATTCTCAGGGCTTATGCTATTTTAAGATCTGCAAGGGAAGCTCAGTTGCTGGGTTTCAGCTGGGAAGTGGAGATATGCCAGTGTAGCTCTGAATGACCCAAGGATGGGGGAGTTAAGGTGGCATAGCCTTACTGTCCTAGCAACCTCCAGGGTCAGTCGGAGATCTGCCTGATCATAATGCCACTCATCCTTGCAGATCTTGCTATGGGGTAGGATTGTTCCCATAATCTTCAGTGGCCCAAATACTATTTTCAGTTACAAATTTGATCAAATTCCAGTACTTATTTAGTTTGTTTCTAAATTTCATTTCAGTTGATATTCATTATAGCATGTAGACAGAATATTAATCAGTCTGCTTGTATGCTGATTATTCAAAGAGACCTTCATATGCTTCCCTGCCCCGTGATAAATTCAGCAGAGCTACTCTTAGAAAATCTGCTGCCTAAGTGTTAAATAGCTGTTGGTGTCCAGCAACCTTTTGAATAACTACAATATAAAGCTTGTACCAGCAGATCTGCTTGCAGTGCATTTGTTGGGTGGGGAATTGGTAGGCTGAATACAAGAACGTTAGCAGATACACAGTGTGGGAAAGTAGCAGATAACAGATTCTTATATCTGGAAAACTATGCAAAAAGCTTGGTGGATGTTATGCTACTTACAACATACAGATGGTTTATATTCTAAAGGTCAAAACTCCTCTTTCTGTTGTCTTTTATCACTGTCAACAAAATTAAAGAAGGCATTGTCTTATATCTTTGATGCTCTTCCATAAAACAGTTGGCAGAACAATTAAATATCTTTTTAGAAATGTGGTAATGGGACCTTTTATAGAGCTGTGATAAATCATGGGGCACACCTAATCCTTTATAAAGTAGACAGGAAACAAAAGGGGCTTCTCATAAGTTTTTGGAATGACATGATATAGCAACCATTAATTATATCATCCATGAAAACTTGCAGGCTTGTGCTGGTTGTAAATAACCTTCCCTCTTCTGCTCTGTTATTTCTTCCCCAGCACTTGCATAAGTTGTCAGATATTATTCCTTTGCAATAATGGAAAGTTTTTTTTTGTTTTTTCAAAACATGGGTGTAACCAAGTATGGTGTTGATCACTGGTGGGAGTGAAATCTGCAGTAGCCATTATGTTAGCTAAGAACTCCATTGAGACTGGGAAGAGACATTATAGGAGTGGCATGACTAGGCAGGAAAGTGGCCAAGACCCAAAGTTTCATTAATGTAGAAGGGTAGGTCATTCAGTTTTAAGTGTTTTTTTGATGGTGGTGTGTTCTCCCTTTGGCTGATTTGTGATATGAGATGGTAGTGAAACAGTTTTGTGTGTTTGTGTTGCATTTTTCTTCCCTTCACCCCCAATGCTGGGGGATCATCCATAATTTTTTTTTTGGGGGGGGGAGGGAAGTTCCACTGTGTGAGCCAAAGTCCACTTGTGCAACAGTGAACTTTGTTCCAGTTACAGATAGGTAGCCGTGTTGGTCTGCCATAGTCAAAACAAAACAAATTCCTTCCAGTAGCACCTTAAAGACCAACTAAGTCAGTTCTTGGTATGAGCTTTCGTGTGCATGCACACTTCTTCAGATACACTGAAACAGAAGTTTCCAGACCCTTCTATATAGTGAGAAGGTGGGGAGGGGTATTACTCAGAAGGGTGGTGGGAATGGGTGATTGGCAGATAGCTGTGATGAGCCTGTTGACGAATCTTAACGACTGCAATAGGTCTTACAGGAAAAAGCAAGGGGTGAAAAGGTGAAAAATGGCTTTGTCATGTATAATGAGATAAGAATCCAAGGTCTTACAAAGCTATCTGCCAATCACCCATTCCCACCACCCTTCTGAGTAATACCCCTCCCCACCTTCTCACTATATAGAAGGGTCTGGAAACTTCTGTTTCAGTGTATCTGAAGAAGTGTGCATGCACACGAAAGCTCATACCAAGAACTGACTTAGTTGGTCTTTAAGGTGCTACTGGAAGGAATTTGTTTTGAGTGAACTTTGTTGTTTTGATTAACTTGTATTCTTAAATAGTGAAGGAAGTGACTATAAAGGTGATTCCAGTCCCTATCTGTGCCCATTGTGATTGTCCCTTCTTTCATTGTTTCTTCCCTTGCACCCTGAAAGAGTGCTTACCGGCTCATAGGAAGTATAGCTTGTCTCAATGAAATAATGTTTATTGCTACTTCTCAGTAAAAATAAACCCCAAAGCACCTAAATAATATAATTCAATAAACCATTCAAACTGAAAACACATTTTACTGTTTGTGTGTTTGTTTGTTTGTTTGTTTGTTTGTTTGTTTGTTTGTTTGTTATAGTACTAAATTTGTATTATGAAAAAGTCCATCTGTCTATAGAAGCTAGGTAGAATAAAAGGCATCCACCTACCTACAAAAGCAAAGGATAAATCAGTCCTGTTGGACAATAGAAAACTTTTAATTACATATCATATGTGGAAGTTTTCAGTGTTTAATGTTGTATTATGTTTTTACTGTTGTATTATGTTTTTACTATTTTTGCTGGGAGCCTCCCAGAGTGACTGGGGCAACCCAATCAGATGGGTAGTATATACATATACATGCACACACATTATTATTATAATTATTATATTATATTATTATCATTATTATTATTATATTTGGAACTGGATCTCCCCAATGAATTTAGGGGAGTGGTTATTTCTGGGAGGGCCAATATTTTGAGTTGAGCCTGGCAACTTGTATCCAGTGAAGACCCTTACATGCTCTCTTAGCTTTCCGTGGCCAACATCTGGGTAGCCTTATTCTGGGCCACTGGAAATTTCCTAACTCTTTTCAAGCAAAGCTCCACATAAATCATATCATAGTAATCTAGTCATGAAGTTACAAAGGTATGTATGAATAATTCAGATAACTTACCTCTTTTGGGGTGAGAGTCTGGTTCAAGCAGGACCTGAGGAAAAAGTAGTTCCAATAAGCCAAAAAAAATAAAAAATACTTTGGTAGATAGCCATTGTTAGGCATGTATTCAGACAGTGCCCCAAAGTTAACCTATCTAATTGGATCTGAGATCTGAATTGGAGTCTTGTGGCCAAAAAACACCCAGATGAGATTATGAGGTTATTCCTGGAAATTGTCATGGGATTGGTTAGTCAATAAGAAGTTTTGGGTGACCTTGATCTCATACTGGTTGGTACTGATTAATGAAAATACTGGTCTACATGTGATGTGGTAATGTGGCACAGTAAACATAGCTGAGTCATGTTTTTATTTAACTTTAATATCAGCTATAGAAAGGACTGCCGTTTATGACCTTTGCCACCAATCCACGTATTTTGCTTTTAGCAATGAACTTAAATGTATATGTACTTTTCTGTTTGTTTTCAGATATTATTGCAAAGGCTCTAGGAGCAAAGAACCAACCATCTGATAAGAAGAGATGGGTAAGTGTACTGTGAAAAATATCTTTGGCAACAACCTTTGCTTTGTAAGCATATCATAAATGCCTAGTTTTATTTTCTCCATGTTTTGGTAAAATGTTTAATGACATCTTGAAAGCAACAATACAGGATAGCTCAGTTGGTAGATGAGACTCTTAATCTCAGTGTTGTGGGTTCAAGACCCACATTGAGCAAGGAGATTCCTGCATTGCAGGAGGTTGGACTAGATAACCCTTGTGGTCCCTTCAAACTCTACAATTCTGTAATTACTTGTGGTGCTTTTGTATATAACTCTTTTTTCTGGAATACCTCTTAGCACAGATCAGACTGAGATCTGCTTAGTGTTTGCAAAGTGGCTGCCTTACGTCCCTACAAACCAAGCCCAGGAAGTCCTACAGTATACTTGATAACTGGCTGGAATGAATGGGGCATATGGGGGCAAGGGAAGAAACAGAACAAGGCTGCAATCCTATAATCCCTTGGAATAAATGGCATTGCACTCATTAGGACTTAGTTATAAGTAGACCTGTCCTGCATTGTGCTGTAAAGCTTATTTCTACTTGTTTAATGCATGAAATTGTATATGTATTTAATGCCTAGCTTCTATCAAGGAAGAGTTCCAAATGACATGTACTATACCAAAGAACAAAAGCCATTTGGTTGAAATAATGCACCAGCCACCTGCAACTGCTTTCTGTTAGTTTCTATCAACAATGCGGAGATGAAGGAAATATTTCAATTGTTTCTAGGTGAAGTTGCAAATCTTGCGTTTTCATATTGATATAATAGGAAGTTAACAGAGTTTAAACATCAATGAGAAAAAACTTCAGTAGTTTCAAGGATTTCAGATTAGTAGATCAGCACCCATCCAATGTGAAAAGGTGCTGAGCAACTAAGGAGATAAAAGCTAGAAGAAGAGCCCTGCTGGATCAGAAGAAAGACATAGTCTAGCATCCTGTTTCCCACAGTGACCAGCCAGATGTCTGTGGCAGTGGTAGGTAGCCTCTGGCCAGCCACATCCTTGTCTAGCCAACTAGGCCTGTTCCAGCAGATCCCACTCACTTCCTGGTCATCCCATGCCATTTTATGGAGCTTGAACATAAGGCCTTAAATTGCAGGCAGAGCTGTCTCTTTTGTCCAATCTCAGTGCTAAGATTGGAGATAAGCCCTCTGTCTGCTCTTTCAGAGTAAAAGGCAGCATTTCCATTAACCCCAGCACCAAAGTGGGGGTGGAGAAAAATACTCCCTTCTACTTTTATCTCTGAGCTTAGCACCATGGTGCTTCGTGCCAGGATCAGGTGATTAAACCCCTCTGCCGACTCTTTAGAGATCTTACAGCGCTGGAGTGAAGAAGCCTGGAAATGCTGGAAATGTATTTATGTGTGCCTGCATGTCTGGTGTATGAATGTGTTTGTCTGCATGTATGTATGTGTGGGAGAGAAAGGAAGAGTGCTGTGTACATGCATGACTGTTGCATATGTGTTTCTGATAATGGAAGAATAGAAGTACATGCATTTTTCTTTTCGGTGTTTATTTTTTCCACATTGCCAACTAAGACCCCAACAGTGTAATATGAAGTTAGGATTTTTTGCCCCAAAGTCTACCACTTTACACCTAGTTGCATTGAATCACATTGACCTGGAAAAGGCTATAGCTTAGCGGCACTGCACTTTCTTTGCATGCAGAAGGCATTAGATTCAATCCCTGGTATCTCCAGGTAGGACTGGAAAAGCCTGTTGTCTGAAATCATAGAGTGCTGCTGCCAGTATGTGTCGATACTGAGCTAGATGCACCAATGGTCTTGCTTGGAATATTGTAGCTTCCTATATTTCTTCCATCCACTTCACTGATCACTCCTAACTCCAGGTCATTCATGAACAAGTTAAGTATCCCAACATAGATCCTTGCAGACATGTCTTGCATCACTTCATTGTGAGAACTGTCTGTGAATTCCAACTCATTGCTTCCTGTTTTTTAACCAGGTGCTGATTTCACAAGATCTTTCCTCTTATCTCACTACTACTAAGTTTGCTCAGGAGTCTTTGGTCAAAAAGTTATTGGAGCACTTTGACTGTGTTAGTGTTTCTAGTGTTCTTGCATTTCTTAATTTACTGTTCTTAATTTAACATATAATTAAACATTAAAATGAAATTTAATATTTTCTCATTTATTTATTCCTACGCTTTCTAACATACATTAATTGAAGTAAAATAATAATTGTGTATTATAGATGGAGAAGAGAAGACATATGGGGGCTGTGAAGGCCCTGATGCTATGTATGTGAAATTGATATCCTCGGATGGCCATGAGTTCATAGTTAAAAGAGAGCATGCACTCACATCGGGAACAATAAAAGCTATGTTGAGTGGTCCAGGTAGGTTCAATAAAGTGTAGCTTACCCCAAAAAGGCATGCATTTGGATTTCATTGTGGTTTTCTGTTGCTTGTGATGTGGGCACTAGAATAAACCAATTTTTCAGCTTCTTAATTAAAGAAGCTCACTTTTCTTCTTTTTATTTCTATGCCTGTCAAAGGTAATGTGGCCAACAACTTCATGTACGTGAAACAATAAACATATTTTGTAATCTAAGCCTTTATCTAGACTGACCACTTGAAACACCCTTGTACACCACTGTGCTTGAGTACCAAAGGCTAGTATCTTTTTTCTTTTTCTTTTTTTTCCAATTCATAAAGAAGAGTGTATTTTATTTCAGACTTAAAACAAAACTATTACGGCATTCCAAACAGTGTTCCTCTTTACTTTCTTATTCTTATGTTCCTCTCTCTATCTCTGCTACCACCCCACACTCAAGGACCAAGTGCCCTAACTGTCTCTCTATTACCAACTGCCTTTCCCAACCAGCCAACCCACTCAAACCAACCAACTACCCACCCACAACTCCCAACGAACTAACTCCCAGAACTCCTCTCAGAACTCCTTTACTTGTTTATGTATGTATATAGATAGATATAAAAAAACCCAAAACCACATACAAAACTGTTTGATCAGGAGTGTAAAGTTAACCCTCCTGAATCGAAACTTCTTAAGGGGGGAGATATGTGACGTTACCATATATGAGAGAGTGCTGGAGGGGAAATAGTTAAATAGGTTGCACTGACAGGACCCAGGGGGGTGGAGTCAGTGGGTCTATAAAGGCTAGTATCTTTTTCAGCTAAGATTTGAGTTTGTTTTCCTTATATAATTCCTCTTTGCTTCTTTAAGTGGGTGATAAACCCGAGAGGTCTATAATAGTTGATTTGATCAATGACATATTTTGTAGAAAGAACAATAGACTCTGAATAATTCATTCGTTCTTGTTATTATGAATAACAATTATTTATATAACAATGCACATGGTACTTTGCAGAGAATGAGAGGCATGAACTTTCTAGATATCAGTGAAAAGGGAAATGACAGGAAATCTCAACTTTTCATTAAAAAATAGACATAGTGGCTAACAATAAAATCCAGTTCATAATAATAGATAAGCTGCATCCCAAAAAAACATTGCCTCCCAAATTAGGCTTAATTACAATTGTATATGGGGACTAGTAAATTGTGCCAAAGTCTTCACAGAGAAAGTAAAGGAAGTATGAAGGAAACATGAGAGGTAGCATCATGGAGATGTTTTGGGAAACTTCCAGACATAAGATAAGGTGAAATCATTTGATGGAATATGTCACAGGCAAGGATGTGTTGAGACACAACACTAGAGACATACATATTAAAACCATACTTATTGTCAAATTTTAGAATTATTTTTTAAGTACTTATATGATGGCTTCCTTAAATTAACTGGCATATATGGATATATTATGTCACCTTTTAAATTTGCTCTGGACTTCTAATATAAAGTTCTAAGAGAAAAAGCCAAAATAGATTAACATTTGCAATGCTCAATCCATGTCTTTTTCTATAAGCCCTGTGGTTTGAGAAAACTGTTGGTCCACAGGCCAAACTTGACCTGCCAGGGGTTCAAATTTGCTCTGTGAGGGTGTTTTCCCCAAACTGGTTTAGCTTAGCATTTTATCCAAACCCAGGCTTGTGGTTTGTCGCTTTTCAGAACAAACCTTGGCTACAGCTCATGGTTTGTTTGTTTGTTTGTTTGTTTGTTTGAATGTAATGCTAAGCCAAACCATTGCTTAGCTCCGGATGGTGTGGGGAGGAGTGAAGCAGCCAAAATTTATCCACCAAGTACCCTCATTCTCTCATTCTTGCTTAGCGTTATGTCATCATCATTTTATTTGTATGCCACTTTTCCATAGTTAAAACCATGCTCAAGGCGGTTTACAACATAAAAAGATTTACATAATCACAAACATAACAAAACTAGTTATAAATACAAAACTAGTCATAAATAAATAAAAACATCAAAAAGTACAGAACCAAACTGAAGCAGGGTCACTGATGTGGAAATTAAATATCAATTCTCAAAATGGAATAAGTAGAATCCATGACAGCCAACCTTCTCCTTAACCAACTTACTGCTTTCTTTTGGCGTAGTCCTCTGATAATTTTTAGATTGTATGTAAACAATGGCCGGGCTCCAAAGAACTAATTTAAGTGTACTTAAGGGTTCTCATTCACCTGAAGTGTGTGACTAGTTCATTTTTCTTTGAACAGCATTTATTTGTCATGTAGAAAACTCCTGTTAGAACTCCCCTGAGTTTTCAGAAGCTACTTTTTCTGTGACATGTTCATGTATGTGGGGTGGAGTTGGGTAAGAGGTTACCATTCAAGAAAAAAGAAGTCCAGAATCCATTTGAGTGCCCCAAACTAACTGTCATTCTTTGTACTAGTGCTGAAAAGGGCACTGCCTGGTCAATTTGTTTTTACAGCTTCTGTTGTGTTCAAGATTTCACTCTGATCAGCCCACTAGTACCTTATCACGTGAAAACTGTCATAAGAGCTGGTTTTGTAGGATAAATATTGTTAAAATATTCTTCTAAAGAAAATATTCATAAAATAAAAATATTGTTTCTTTAGCTGGTCAAAATTGAAGTAATTTTAAAGCATAAAGGAGATACAGCATTCTTAAAATGCTCAGGTTCAACTGGCCAAGAACTCTACCAAATCATACACAACGTTTTGTTGAAATGTTTACTTGCAGAAAGATCTGTGTGCTCATTTGTCTTTTTTATGTACACAGGACAATTTGCCGAAAATGAAACAAATGAAGTGAATTTCAGAGAGATTCCTTCCCACGTCCTATCCAAAGTATGCATGTATTTCACCTATAAGGTTCGCTACACTAACAGCTCTACAGAGATCCCTGAATTTCCAATTGCACCTGAAATTGCACTGGAACTGCTGATGGCCGCAAACTTCTTAGATTGTTAAAGTAAATTATAATAAAACTGTAAACCTTTTTTTCTCCCAATATTTAATGCACGTATTTCAGTTAGTAACTTTTTCATATGGCATGTTCTGTATGTTTGGTTAAGAAGTGTAATGGTCACTGCAGAGGCTATTGCTCACAGTGATTTTGCATAGGAATCATTCGTGATCTGATTTTGTTTTGCTGCTTACATAAGTAACGGACTTCTTACCAACTGACAAATAAACATGCTAATTTAGTGGACGACTTTGCCTTATCCTTTTTGTGATGACAGAGCTCAATTTTTCATGGTCTTAACCCACTGAAATTAGAGAAGTGCTTTCTGAGAGCAGATCCCAGCTAAGGCTCCAATTCTATATCAACTTAGAGTATGCCCCTTTGAGTACAATTGGACTTACTTCTGACCAGGTTACATTGCAGATTTTTTTTTATTTTTTTTTTAGGTTTCTTTTTTGCTTTGTCTCTTATGTTATCTCAATTTTCACAGTGTTCTGATTAAATTGATTGCTCTCTGATGATAGTTCTTGCAATCATTATACAGTGGTACTTTTGGTTATGAACTTAATTTGTTCCGGAGGTCCGTTCTTAACCTGAGGTACCGCTTTAGCTAATGAGGCCTCCTGCTGCCACCTCGCGACCGGCGCACAACTTCTGTTCTCATCCTGAAGTAAAGTTCTTAACCTGAGGTACTGCTTCCGGGTTAGCAGAGTCTGTAACCCGAAGTGTTTGTAACCCGAGGTACCACTATATAGTTATGCTTGTAGCAGGTGTTAATCGTGATGTTCTTGTGTTTTCATTTTCCTTGATTTTTTTCTTCTAATGTTGGTAATAATACTATTACATTCATATAGTAGTCTGTTGTGGCTTTTTTCACTGTTGTAAGTCATGTTTACTCCCAGTATGTTTTTAAATGCACTTGCTGATGCTGTAAAATGATGATTTACTACTGCAATGTCAAATGGGAAAAATGGGAAACTCTAATTTCATAACAGAAATTGTATTTCTTAATTAATTCGACTTCGGGTTCAACTAGATCCTCGGCAGTTACTTCTTCGTAATTGTGGTTAATAATTAACCACAGCATTGGACAGCATAAATGCAAGTTTGTCTTAAATAGCAAGTTATATCCTCCTCTTTAGAAAAATGTTATGTCAGTCGGTTGATAGATGGAGCAAGTGCTCTTCGTCAGACAGTGCCTTTGTTCTGAAATACTGATACTTTCCAAAATATATATTTATTTCAAAAGATAATATATTGGTTAAACACAGTCGTCTCTAAGTGGTTATAGGAAACTCAATACAGTAGAATTAAAAATATGTTAAAAACTATAAAATCAGAATTCAGTTAAAAGCCTGCTGGGTCTTCAGTCACTGCTGGAGGTTCAACAGGGAGGGGCCCTGTCTGATAACTCAAAGTGAGTTCTACAAAAATGGCTCCAAAATGCTGAACGCATGGTTCCTTGAGAATACAAGCTGTGCATCTGAGCAGTGAAGAACCATTCACAGTCACTCCCCCACAGTAATGAGGTCTTTATGCAACCCATAACTTTGGAACATTTTTTATATTTAGCATTTGTTGCAGAAGAGAGAATCAGTTTTGAATACACATAGACACTGAAAACATTTGCTTCACTGATGTGTGGATCCCATGAAATTAAATATAAATTAAAGCCCAGGGCTTCACAGATCTGTCTACAGATAAGGTCTATGTGTCAAATACTCATACTTGTTAGTTTTAATAGATGTACAAAAGTATAGTTACTCTTATCTGCAAGACAAAAATATCAAAACTTGCCCTTTCCAGCTTTTGTAGCTTAAGATCAAATGTTGCCGACAAAAGGTGATCTAGACTATGATTGCTATCCAGAAGAAACCAAGTGAATGTAGATTTCATGAGAATTAGTGATTTTAATCTCTTATTGCTTATAGCAGTGTTTTTCAACCACTGTTCCGCGGCACACTAGTGTGCCGCGAGATGTTGCCTGGTGTGCCGTGGGAAAAATTGAAAAATTCAAAAGATTTAAAAATAAATATTTTATAATTTTTCATATTTCTGTTTACTTACTATTTCATAATAAAGTAATTATAAAATACTTTCTTTGTGTTTATTTGATTCCTATTCAAGAGAATTACTTTATATATAGTCAATATAGGCACAGAGTTAATTTTTTAAACATTTTCTAATGGTGGTGTGCCTCGTGATTTTTTTCATGAAACAAGTGTGCCTTTGCACAAAAATGGTTGAAAAACACTGGCTTATAGGTTAAATTGTGAAAAGAATGTTATCATGAAACTTTTAAAGAGTGCATTAAGTGACTATTTTTATTAGTTCACCTCCCTTGGTTGCATGAGCAGTAAAATGATTTGTTGTATTTACTTGCCCCTGTGTAAATCTTGAATATTTTACTGATTTTATACTTTTGTTTCATATTGCATTAGCAAAATGCCTACCAAAATGGGTTGAGTTAGTAGGGAAGAAAAATACAGTGGTGCCTCGCAAGACGAAATTAATCCGTTCCGTGAGGCTCTTCGTATGGCGGTTTTTTCGTCTTGCGAAGCAAGCCCATTGACAGCTTAGCGGATTAGCGCTATTAGCAGTTTAGCGGCTTTTAGCGATCAGCTGTTAAGCGGCTTATCAGCGGATCAGCTGATAAGCGGCTTAGCAGCTTAGGAAAAGGGGGGGGAAAGGGAAAAAACCCCGCAGGAACTCGCAAGACATTTTCGTCTTGCGAAGCAAGCCCATAGGGAAATTCGTTTTGCGAAGCGCCTCCAAAACGGAAAACCCTTTCGTCTAGCGGGTTTTCCGTCTTGCGAGGCGTTCGTCTTGAGGGGCACCACTGTACAGACCCCTGTTTCCTCCATCTCACCCTGGAGTTGTATTCCTAGTGGTAGCAGTCTTTGGGCACCACTTTAGAGTAAACAGAAGTGAACAGAGAGACAGTGCTCTTTAGGTTGTCATGCAGCTTGTACTTTCATTTGAACTGAGCTCAGAGTTACTTTGAGCTCAGTATGGTAGGAATGGGGGAAGTTGTATTCTTCCCCTTTTGGTTTGTGTGTCTGTAACAGAAGCAAGAATTTCCTCACCTGTCATTTCTTCTAGTCCTCAAGGACTGATTTCTTGAGACTGTAACTACTCACTCTTTGGAATTGCTTTCCTTAAAAAAAAAAAATAAAAAAATTAACCGGCCAATCAAATCAAATCACATAAATTCCGAATTACAATGCCGAATTTTAAATTTTGTTGAGGGGACCCATATTTCAAGATCCGAAGGGGGATTCTGATCATCTTCTTGCTACTGCGTTAATGTCCAAATCAGTCCAAACAAAGTTCATAATTCTATCCAGGCTTATCTTGCTGTTTCCACATCACCTCTTGTTCATATATTTTCTCTTTTTTCTTTATGATCTCTTCTGATAGTCTCCTTAAGCCGATAAACACCAATAATAATCCTGTGTGAATTTTTCCGTTCTTCCAATCCTCGAATCGAGATAGTTTCCATATATCATCGCCTTCATAGATAACAGCGCTCTTTCCATCATTAATTACAGAACTGTCGTTCTTAAGTCCCACTGAGGAGTTTCACCCACAATATAAAAACAGCTTTATTTCTCTATTTCTCCTCTCAGACTTAAGTCCTCTGACAGAACTTCCCAATATGGCGACGGCACTTTTAACTGCATCATTCCAAAGCCCTTATACATTCCACGCTCTTCTCAAAACATGCTTTGGTTCAAAAGTTTATCTCCACACAGCCTTAAATCCACAGCTTAAGTCCTTAAAACGACATTTCTGACTTGGGGGGGGGGGGGTTCTTGTTTAATCACATATAAGAAAGAAAGTAAGGTTTTTTCCTCCTCCCCCATCAGTCCCTTTGCCATACTGAGTCTTTGCGTATCTTCTCGTGATTTATACTTGCTCCTTCGACTCTTCTTGTTTTATCAGAGATCTCTTCTGTTAGCAGTCTTTACACCCCCTTCTTCCTTGAAATATGTGCATTCGCTTCATCCAAATTGTTTCTTTTGAAGTTCTTGCAGCTAGTGGCGCGGATCAGAGACGGCATCCAGGAGCGCCAAAATCCCACAGGAGGGCATTGTGCCTAGTGCCCCCATCCCCACAAATTCGGGGGTGGTATAGGGCACAGCAGGCAAGGGCAGCCCCACCCCACAATCCTGGGGGGGGGGGGTAGGGAGGCTATTTACTCCCATCACAGCCTCCAAATTACCTCGTGTGGGTCGGAGAGATGTTATTGTCAGCCATCTTCTGATGCGCCCCCTAGTGGCCCCTCCACTCTTTGGAATTGCTTTCCGCACCTTGGCTTAGAGTTGCCAACATAGGAGCATCTTATGCATGGAGTGAATGGAAATTTAGAGACAACTGCCGAATCGGAATCTAATGTATGCACAATATGGCCTAGGACCGGTCCTGCATTGCCACAAAGTCCCTAACTATATTTTCTAGGCAGGGGTGGAAAAGAGAAGGTCTTATTTCCTTCCCAGAAAGGCAGAGTGATGATTCTGTTCATCTGCTGTATTCATTTTCCAGGTGGGCATGTTTATTGGAAGTTTAGCATGAACAAGAGACAATATTGCTACATTCTCTTTTTAATATGTATATGCTTTCTTGTCTGTGGTTTGATTTTTAAAAACTGTTTTGCTTCTCTTTCCTTCCTTACTAGATGAGTAGAAAACCATAAATTATTCAGGCGGAAAATATACCTTATGGAAGGAATTTAGCTTCTTTCAAAATATATTCTATTCCCAACAGCTCTTAAGTTGGCACGTTTTGGTGATGTGAGAACTAGCACAATTCCATTGAGGTCTACAGTCATTGTTAGTGAGATGTAGCCTCCTTGTGCTGCAAACTACAGTTGCTATGCAACTGGCCCAACAAAGAGAGATGAATATATAATTTCCATAGGAGCAAGTAAGAGGTGAAACAGCTATGCTGTGAATTAGGTGGGATAAAATGATCCTGTTATTTGCATGAGCTATACAAATATCCATGTATTTATGAAAGTAGATTACATAACGTGGTAGAATACATTTTATCTGATACAAACTAAGCCTACATGTGTTAGGAAGCTTATCCCACTCTAAAACCATTTAACTTAAAGAGTTGTTACTACATAGTGTACATCTGCACAATCTTAATCTCATACCCTTAAAATCCATGCATCCTTTCCTGAACTGCAATGGAGATAAATTTTCCATTCTTGTTTTTCTTTATGAAACGTGGTCTTCTACCTATGACCTGTTTCTGTTGAAACAAGCCCAGCATAGTGGCAAGTCTTTGAGACTTACATTTAGCATGGCTGGTGCTAGATAAATTAAATCTACAGGTGAAGGGCAGGATACAAATTGAAACAAACGCATAATTGGCACTTTAATCAATTTCATTAACATTTAAGATGAAGTATGCTTCTGAACTTGTGACATAGCATTACCAACCTTTGATCACAGTAGCATCCTTGAAGACTAAGCTAAATAGACAAATTTTGTCTAGTGCTTATGGTCTGCTATCTACAACAGTCATAGGAACCTTATATTTCCAGTGTGGCCTTTGAAACTGAGTTATTTACTTAAGAGTGCTGTAAAATCTTGGATGGCAAAGTTGAACGTACCATGTGAGTTGTACTTGAGGGCTGAAATCACACACACAAATGTCCATAACTTTAGTACTATATACAAGTTGGATGTTGGATTTCCTTCTGTTGGTTCATTCTTTAATACACCATTAAACCATAGGGCTTGATCATGAAATCCCTAAAATATTTCCACATAAAAAACCCTGAAGTCTTAATGAGTGCAACTGTTTAAGGACGTCTGCTACCACGGGTGTTTGCAATTCCAGTAGTTCCTTAAATTCCAGATAGACCTAGGGTTGATTTTGCCCACCACAAAATCCATTAATGTTTTGAGGTGAGAGAGTATATGGTTACATCCCTACAAATGAAAGCACAAAGTTAATAGCTCCATGTAAAGAAGTTAGTGCCCTGTAACACACTGTAGCAAAAGGATCATGTGGTCTGAAACAGAATCCCTGGTGCTATTTTCTGGACATGGCCCTGTAGGTTGGAGTGACCCCACTATTACTCTCTTACCCCATACCCATCCCACAGATCTGGTCCAGGAGGATACGATAGTCATATGACAAGCTGTGGAGATATTCAGAAACTCTTCATACAGGCAATCCATCAGGACAACCAAAGTTAGTCCCTTCCCAAGACTACCTGAACCCAGACCGAAATGGATCCAGCTAATTGTTATTTTCCAGTAATTCCTGCAATCTCCTGCAATCCATCCGCCAATACCCTGCCACCATGCCCAAGAAGTGGGTATTTGCAGCTGGACTCTAATTGTAAACCAAAGACTTCAGGGTGGGGTTCTTCAAAAGTGGACACACTGCCACCTTTTTAAGTGCAACAGGCTTAAGAACACAGCCATTGTACCCTGGACCCACCTGGTCAATCCGCCAGACTGATTTCCCCCAGTCAGGATGCACTAGGATCAACTGAGCAAGAAGCTGACTGCATCATTGCAAGGGTCCTGTTCACATCAACAGACTGCATAAACTGAAACTGATCCCAGAAAGTATGGTAAGACACTGCATTCAGCACCTCAACTGGGATTGCAACTACAGCATCCAAGGAGCTGTGGGAATGAATGGCTTAAGTGCTGTGCACACGGTTCAGTGCATTCTATTGTTTCAGATGGCCACCCACCACTTCTGAAAAGACCAGCCAGCAGAACACCCAAAACAGCACTGCTGAGGAAACAGTGGAGGCTGTCAAGTAGTTCTTCACCACTGTCTGACAGGCAGAATCTTGTAGTGTTTCGTCAGCTTCAGAGAGTTTTCCACCACCTGTTCTCCAGCCTGCATTACTATTCATAGCTCCTCAGTAAACCAAAGCATAGTGCAGGTTCTGCAGCACCAAAGAGGACTTTCTTCATCTTGCCATCCCACAGTGACACCAAGGCCTCAACAGGATCACAGTGCCCTGGGAAATCCCCCATAGCATTCAGGAATCTACCAGATTCCATTAGTCTCCTGAGGTGGACCATCAAAATCAGTACCCAATAGGACCGCTGGCAAAAGTCCAAACATCACCAGGAAGTGGTCTCCATGTCCAGATTATCCCTCTGTTCACTAGGAACAAAGAGTAACTACACACAGCTGTGTGTGTTGGGCCAAAGGCAATCTGAGACAATCCTGCGGTTTTCATGATGGCCATGAAATCCCTTACCAGCCCTGAGGTGTCCTTGGTATAGATATTGAAATCACCAAGGAACATGATCCTGGGTTCCTTCAAGATTACACTGAAGACTATCTCAGCCAGCTCAGTTTAGTGAGGCTGCTTGGGGCAGTTAAACAACAATATCCCCATCATATCTCCATGACTCCATGCAGGCACTCACATCCAGCTTCCAAGTGGTGAGATTTTTTAGTGTGGAAGAGTGATTTTGTGAACTATGTCAATGCCTCCCCCTCTCCTTGTCTGGATTAGTGTTGCACAGATACCCAGGTGAGCAGAGTTGCGTCAGGTCAGGGCTGCCTAGCTCTGCCATCCAGCTCTCAGCAGTGTATGGTAGGTTGCCCTCTTCATCCACAATAAAAACCAACCTGGCATTCAGTGACATCACCAACAGGCTATTGTTTATGGTGGATGAAGCTGCAGTAGTATTCAGGATGGGTGGGAGGTCAGAATGGGGGATGTCTACTGGATAGCAGTAATCTTATTGGTACACCTTCCCCAAATTAACAATCAAGCCATCCAGTGCTTACCTGGGAAGCAACCAAATTCCCCTGTCTCTCACCCAGGGGTACCAAGCCCACAGAACTGAACCAGTCTTACACCCTGCCCCGCCCTGGGACAACTATCAAACTAAGTATGGACATAAAACAATACAGCTGACCACACCACAGCACCATTGAAGGGATTGTGTTTGGGGGTGGACTGCTGTGCTACTATGGCTGGTTTTATAAAGCCTCTGGGTTAGCAGCACAGCTCTTGGAGCTGCCTACTCTAAACTTAACCTAAGAATGAATAACTCGGAAGCCAAAGGTAGAGAGCAGCTTCCCCAGTTCAACAAGCAACTTACAGCTGCAAATCCAACCAGTATTGTCATTGCATTTACGGTACAGTGGTACCTCGGGTTACGAACTTAATTTGTTCCGGAGGTCTGTTCTTAACCTGAAACTGTTCTTAACCTGAGGTACCACTTTAACTAATGGGGCCTCCTGCAGCCGCCGTGCCATTTCTGTTCTCATCCTGGGGCAAAGTTCTTAACCCGAGGTACTACTTCCAGGTTAGCGGAGTCTGTGACCCAAAGTGTTTGTAACCCAAGGTACCACTGTATATCCCACCTTTTCTCCAAGGAGCTGAAGGTTATGCTTATAACTTTGCCCCATTTTATCCTCATAACAACATAGTGGGGCAAGTTAGGCTGACAAGTGTTGACTGGCTTAAAGTTGCCCAGTGAGCTACATGACTGTGAATTTGAACCCTAGTCTTCCAGGTCCTATTTCAACACTGATGCACGACAGGTTTCACAGAGACACAAGGGCAGAAGGAAGAAGAAGAAGAAGAAGAAGAAGAAGAAGAAGAAGAAGAAGAAGAAGGGGAGTTTGGATTTGATATCCCGCTTTATAACTACCCGAAGGAGTCTCAAAGCGGCTAACATTCTCCTTTCCCTTCCTCCCCCACAACAAACACTCTGTGAGGTGAGTGAGGCTGAGAGACTTCAGAGAAGTGTGACTAGCCCAAGGTCACCCAGCAGCTGCATGTGGAGGAGCAGAGACGCGAACCCAGTTCCCCAGATTACAAGTCTATTGCTCTTAACCACTACACCACACTGGAGTTATGAAGATTATAAAAGCCTCTCCTAGTAGGCTTGTGTTCCTTTCCAAGAACCTCTAGGGAATGTCCGAGTACATCAGCAAATTAGAGAGTACAGATAAATTGGATTTAATTAGATTTTTCTCTTTCCATCTGGTGTATGGGAAAGGAAGGACTGAGTAATCGCAGTGAGAAGATCCTTTAATTAAAGTAGGTGGTGCTATTTACTATGTGCCAGAGTTAAAAACTGATTCACAGTGGGTGTGTTCTGGAAGCCATGAAAGTCTAGATAACCTGATCTGAGAAAAATAGTGAAGGTGACTCCATTCCCCCACCCCTTCTCATGCCCAGCTCAGTGGTTGGGTCTACATTCTGATTAATCAGTGTGGTTTGTAGTTCATCACATGTTCACTCTGTGCGTAGCATCTTTCTACATACTTGGCATCTTTAAATTTATATATTCTTTCATAAAATGTGTATCAAAACAGATAGCATGGAATTTTCTGTGTTGTAAAACATTTTGATGTTTGTGATTTTTCTTTTTTGTCAGAGTGGCCTCAAATTAAAACAAGGAAAATGGAGATAAAAATCTCACTGTCTCTGTCTCTTGTCTCATTCCCTATGTGTATGAATGAGTGAGAAGATGGCATATTGCACAAAAGCATTTGTGAGCAGGTATTACCATGAACCCATTGTTAAACCTACTCTGACTTTAAAAGATGCAGTCTTAGGAGCCTAAGTAAGTGTTTGTCTTTTGAAGCTGAAGTACATGTTTTTGAATTAAATGCATTGCAGGGGTTACTTTCAGCTTTTTAAAATTAATCCTATGCACATTTACTTTGGCATAAATCAAGCTGGCTTAGTTCCTAATATATATCGACCCAAGGAAGTTCACAGAAAGTTTCTCGTCCCTTTCTCCCCTCTGCAGTGACCTGCCCAGCCACTGAAGAACCTCTTTGGAGGGCCAGAGGCCTTCTGAGGGGTGTAAAGGGCTGTTGAGGAAAGGGGAGGATTCCCAAAATTGGACTTGGAGCCTAAGGTAAGTTTACTTCAGGAAATTTATAGAAGTAAAGGTTTGTAGCCAATGTTAGTTCTATGAAAAATAGATTAATTGAATATAATGAAACTAAGTTCATTAATTTCAATGAGTCTACCTACCAGAGGCTTTTGGGGAACCACAGGTGACTGCAGGGTAGAGGAAGTAATAGAAAATTTCTGTGAATTTATTTTGGGATCTAAGCCATTGAAGACAGTGGAATGTATTTCTGAGTAAACATAAGGTTGTCATGCAATTTCCAGGCGTGGTTATTTGTCATTTGCCATTAATTATGGTTATTCTTATAAGTGCTTTCTTTTCCATGGGGAAAATTTCTTTTTGGACAATGTTTTTAAATCACCAGCACACAAAAGAGACTGATTTTTCTGATTGTATTAGAAGCCCTACTGATTCAGAATGCACAGAGAATGTAAGGTTACATAAAACCTGTCAATTTCCGTGTACATATTGACAGGAAATTGAAATAATTAAAATGAATGAATAATCCAGTGTGAAAAACTACTTTTAACACCATGGGACTTTGGAGAAGGAAAGTTGGATGATCATATTAATTAACCAGACTACTATCTATAAACATCTATGGGAGGAACACATCAATAAATATTTTACAGAAAAACAATTTATTTGGTACAATTCTAGAACAGATAGAGCCTATGGATATTTTGATAATTTTTGCAGTTTCCATACTAAATTTAACTCTGAATTAATCTTGGACATTGAATTTTATTATTGAAATACAAAATAATGTTAACAATTTTTTGTGGTGGGGCGGACACATGCCTCTTCACTTAATTTCTGTGGGTAGCCTCTTTGCAGAGTCAGTTTGCTGATGAGAACACAATGGAGTTAAGGGTGTCTTTATAATATACAAATTGAACATATTGGACACGAGCAGACTCCAAATGCAGGTTGTATGAATTATTCTTTTTTCTGTAATCTTTTTCTTCTTTTATTTTCTAATATACAAAAAGCAATCATAACAATAATAAAGAGAAAGAGGCATGTTCAAAGCAAGAAAGGAAAGGAAGGATATGAGAAGAGGAGGGAGTGGTAGTATTCCAAAAATAGCATTATAGTTCCAGACAATTGTCCTTCATAAGCATATTATCCAATAGTGTTTTTCCATAGGAATCCATGAGAAGAGGGAGGCTGCCAATCATTTTCTTTTAACTTTAATGTATTCAATAAATGGATGCCAAACATTATAAAATGGACTGCGTAGGGTTTGTGTATATTTTGTCAACTTTTTCATTAAAGCAATGGTCCAGATATAGAGGTACCAATAGTTTCATAAAATATTTTCTTCCAAAAAGACTAAATAACAGGGCAAAACCACCACATATAGAATTATATATCCATTCACCCACACCCTCTCCAGCAAACTGGGCTTGTCATTTTAGTATGACTGTTATTCTCGGACTAGATTCTCCCAAACAATATCTGCACCCTCCATCCCGCAGCTGCATCCTATTTTTAACTCCCTAGCTCTGACTACTTTCTCTCTGCCCAAATTCAGATTTTGATGGGACCGACATTACACTGGCAGAAGAGATATTTGCAGTTATTAAGGATAATAAAACTCTTTGTCTCTCGTCAGGTTCAAAGTTGCAGAAAACTAAAAGGAAAGATGCATTCACAATAAGCCAGACAGCCACATTTTTAACATATGTTCTATTTCTATAATAAATCACATCTAAATATATTCAGTGTAAGTAGCATTTCAAAAAGAGAAAGGTTATTTGTTATTGAAGTTAATGGTTTCCTTTTTCTTTTCTCTGCTTTTTCATTACAGGCGGCCAGTACAGCCTGATACTCTGTGTATTTACTCAAGCCCTGCTGAGTTCAATGGAGCTAACTGCCATGAATGTTTAGGACTGCAGCCATGAAGGCCCATGTAGTGTTTGTTTACCCAGCAGTCAACTGAGCTGCATAAGGCTTATTCCTCAGTAATTGTGCGTAGAGAAGTGTGCCCTAATCAACACAGGGGGCTTAACTTTTTGAGAAAACATGCATACAATCAGATTCCACTGCTGAAATTCTTAGTGCTTTCTGTAGGAAGTAAGTCCCTCAGAACTAATCACAAACCATAGAAAGGTAACCAAATGGAGTTTAGCTGGTTCTTTTTAATAAATATAATTGGGGACCAAGAACAGCTGGGGTGAAAACTATTGAACAAGACTCCTTGGAATGTACACTGAGTTTTTTAATATACAGAAATATTTAACAAGAAATATGAATGCCACCACAGTACTTCCTGGCTTCTTTCTTACAGCAGGTAAGAGTGTAAAACAGAATAATATCTCATTTACTTTTAATAATATAAAAATCAAAACATCCTGCAGAACAGGGGAATTGGGATTTAGTCATTCTTGTGTTTCAAATTACAAGATAGCATATTTAACTGTTTGCAAAAAGCAATGTGACATGAGTAGAACTTGTAAAGGCTCCCATATAGTAGGTAGCCTTGTGTACACTTATTTGATAACTTTATGGAATAACAGTAGAACTTCACTAAGTAAACTTAGACTCAGGCTCGAATATTATTTTAATTGTGCAGTGCTGGTGAAATACATGTTCAGAATTTAAAAGTGTATTGTCAGTAGTAGTAGTTAAATTCTTCATCATCATCATCATCATCTGCACAACAACAGACCATGGAAGTTACAACAACTGGAGGGCCACAGCTGCTCCACCTCTGCCCTAAAGGACAGGGACAAGATTGTAGGAGGTCTGCCTTACTTTGCTGGGTTGCCCCTAGAAACCCTCACCTTAAACATTTTCCTCTGGTTGCACCAGGATGGCACTCAGCATCTAAGTAAGATTATTATTTAGAATTATATGTTTATTTATACCCCGCCTTTTCCCCTGACGGACTCGGGGCATCTTACAGATTAAAAAAAAACTGGGTTTCTAATTTTTGTAAGCCGCCTTTATTTTCGATTTAATAGGAAGCAGAGATTAAACAACCACAAAAAAATGAGAGAAAAAGGAGATCTAGGCGAGAACCGTTTCAGGCAGCCGACATTGGCGCCCCGCTTTTCGAAGGACGGAAATTCTCGACGTCCGCTCGGAACTGTCCCTCTCTCCTACTTGGAAGCGACCGCGGCAGCGGTTCCCGGCGCATGCGCTCTCTCCTCGGGCTGGCCGGAGCGCCCACGTGACCCGGACGGGGTGTGGGGGAGGAGGCGAGGAAAGGGTGCCGGCGCTATTGCCGCCGCCGCCGCCGCCGCCGCCGCGCTGCGTCTCTCCGCCTCTGTCTCTGTCTCTCTCTCCCTCCCGGCCCGGGCCGGCGGCTCAGAGAGAGGGAGGGAGGGAGGGAGGGAGGCGGATCCATCATGGCGTCTATGCAGGTGAGCAGCTTGCGGCGGCCAGGCTGGGGCGGCGTGTCCTTTCGTCCCCAGGTGTAGAGGGGGAGAAAGAGAGGGGGGACCGGGGGGGGGCAGAAAGAAGGCGGCGGGGCCGGCGGGCGGGGGAAGGAGGGAGGGCAGAGCGGCGGTTGGCGCGGGGGCGGCTCTCCTCTCGTGCCCCTGCTGCTGCTGCTGCTGCGCTGCTTTCTGTGGATGCGGCTCCGGGGAGGAGGAGGAGGAGGAGGAAGCGGCGGCTGTTGTGGCGTTTCCTGGGCGAGCGGCGGGAGGGACTCCGTCTGAGGAACTTGGCGCCGGAGCGAGGGGAGCCTGGGAGCCGAGCGAGGGGTTGGGGAGGGGCCGAAGGGAAGCCCTTCCCTCAGCTGGGGCAAAGGCAGCCGGACATTTATTGGGGGTCGCGCGGGGGGGGGGGGCTAGGTGCGCGCGCTCCAGGTTGGGCCGGTACCAGGAACCAGCAGGTGCGTGACCCCCCCGGCTCTTCTTCCCTTAGGTGTGGTTTAGGGCCGGGGTGGCTTGGCCCGGGCTGCTGCTGCAGCTGCTTGGGAGGCAGGAGGCGGCGCCGGCGCCGGAGAGCTGAATGGGCCTTGCTGGCTTTTGCTGTGACAGGTCTAGTCGCGCCTCAGGGTTTCCCTTTAAACTTCTCCCTTTTCTTCAGGGTAATTTTCAGGGCAGGGCTGATACGGGGCGGTTGTTTGGCGGGCGATCCATGAGGGGATGATTTAAGGAGGAGGGTCGCTCAAAGTCAGGAAGTGTGGAAAGTCATTCTGACGTCCTTCTCCTTTTTTTTTTGTATTGCATACGTTAGTCACTGTATGTTTTGCTTTAGGAAGCAAAGCGGCGACGGTAGCGCCGTCCTCTGCCTGATGCTTTGACGTTTCTCTCTCTCTTTCTCTCCCGCTCCGCCCCCCACCCACCCCCTTCTCACCTATTGTGCCTTGTCCTTCAGACTTCAAAAAGGAGAGCAAGCTTGTTTGGTGTAAAATCTCCTGTTCAGATCTGTCCTTCACCCAAAGGTCCCGCAGTTCGCCCCACCACAGAGCTGCTCTGTGGGATTACTGATGTGATGGTGCATGAGAAGCAGTTTAGGAAAGATGCTAGGCTACGAAATCAACAAATCAGCACCATTTATTTATATCATTATTACCTCATGTGGTGCTATTGGGCTACAGCCCTTTGTAGACAAATTTTTACAGTGGTACCTTGGTTTAAGAACAGCTTAGTTTATGGACAACTTGGATTAAGAACCCGGAAGAAGGTGTTTTGGTTTGTGAACTTTGCCTTGGAATAAGAACATGTTTCACTTCCTGTTGAGTGTGTTCCATTTGTAAATTGAGTCCTCCACTGCTATGGGAAAGCACGCCTTGGTTTAAGAATGCTTTGGTTTAAGAACGGACTTCAGGAACGGATTAAGTTTGTAAACCAAGGTACCACTGTACTCAGAGTAGACTCGTTGAAATCAGTCATGTCCTATTGTCTTCAGTGGCTCTACAACTCATAGAGGTTGACTTACAAGCTTGACCAGCTTAGACAAGTACATCATCCTATGAAATAGGGCTGCCTGTGAAAAACACATATTACAATACTAATGTCTTTTAATGTTCTACTGGGCTTTCTGTTGCTTTTGGATGAAAGCTGAAATAAGCAGTGCATCCAGTGTTGCGCCTTTTTTTAAAACAAAGAAACAAGGATTTATATACTGCTTAATCATCAAAACCTCTGAGCAGTCTACATAAAATATAAAACATAGGACGATATGTATGTGATTTCAATTTAGAATTGATGTTAAAATATAAGAAGTACAGTAACTACATATTTTAATATCAAAGAACAAAGGATATTTTTAAATTATGTGAAGCAAGATTAAACAAAACATGCAAAACAGGCATCTAATGTTCCAAACAGATGGACAGACAAAAATCTAAACCTTATTTATATTCAGTTTAAATAATACCAGATTGGAGATTAAATTTGCCGATTTTTTTTCAAGAACTTGACTTGTAAAACTGCATTGGAGCAGTTGGAGAATAGTTCTTTTAAATGAAGCCTTTTTTGGATTCACAGAACATTAATGTTTTTGTGAGTTCTCCCCACTCCATCTCTACCACTCAGCTTCTTTTACATTTCCCTTAGCTTTTACACTGCAGAATGAAAACTTGCAAGTTTCTCAGTTCTGTGATCGTTAAAGTGCACTACTTTTAGTCACAATAGAAATTGTGTTGTATTTGTTCTAATTTCTTGGTAACTTTCTGGCATTGTGAAATTCAGCTCTTGTTTCTTATTGTGGATACTGTGCTGTCAGGGGTATTGATTAAACTTTTGGATAATATGCTAGGGATACCTTATTTCCCTAGGCAATTTGATCAGAGAATCAAGTGAAGGTATTTAACATCATTTCCAGCTTTCATGTCTGTATAGCACTCTTGAACACTCTTGTATTCCGTTCAGTCTTAGGGAATAATTCATCTGATGACATATTTAATTTAAATGTGTAATTCATTCAATTATTGGTGTCACTTCCCTGTTTCCCAGGGTATACTGTATCTCAGGAGAGGGCTTGCCACTTTGGTCTTCTCTACTGTATCTAGTATGGGGCACTAGATATTTAGTAGCAAGAAATTGCCCAAAGAGGCCACATTTATAAAAGAATTCTGCATTTTCTATGGCACTGCACCAGTTTAATTGCCTACAGCAGAACTTTCCAAACTTTTCATGTTGGTGACACACTTTTATACATGCATCATTTCGCAACACAGCAGTTCAGTTTTACAAGCAAATTGGTGATGAAACTAACTCCTTTCCAATCCCAAGGACTGTGGGGAACATTGTGCAGCACGCCTACACACTGCAGCTGACACACTAACGTGTCACAACACACAGTTTGGAAAGCTCTGGCCTAGAGAGCTAAACTTTTGTTTATTCTTTTGTGTTGCATGCAAGTTTCCTACTAAGCAAATAAAAAACAATAATGTTTGAATATTTAAAAACCAGCAGTTTAACTTGTTTGTGTTTCATAATCTATTTTACCACTTCTAGCTATTGAAGGTGGTGTCTAAGCAGGAAGTAAGCTAATCTTAGTGCAGTGGATGCATGATGGTACATTGATACATATCCCCATTCAGCCATGAAGTTTGTTAGATGGCCTAGGGTGACTAATTCTCGCTTAATTTTAACTGTGCTATTTTAAAAAATCTGATGTGGCTTGTGTGTGTGTGTGTGTGGTATGTACACACACAGTGTATGTATAATACACTGAAATGAAATGCAGCTGAAGGAAAATAAGAAATGCATGTAGCATCATGAAATACCCACCTAATAATATGATGTAGCACTATGAGATTATGCTCTGCTCTGAACACATTTTAGGATTAAACAGTTTAGGATTGGAACATATGTCAAGAACTGACTCATTGTAATTGGACATGTGAAACCGCATTGCTTTTTGGATTGGTTCAGATATAATGAGAAACCATAACCTTTCCTAGAATGGGAGTGAGTTGTTTTGTCATTAGGCATTCCTCTCTCCCTTGCCCTCCCCTTCCATGCACACAAGAAGGATATTAGAAAATTTCACTTCATTTTAAACAAACTAGTTTCCTGTAACATCTAGACTCAGTGAACTGTGGTGTTAAGAAAGATAAGTGGAATAGACAGGAACACACCATGCTTTCAAATTCTGACTTGTTCAAAACTATATTTTAAACAGTTCTCTGAGTTTCAACATAATGGAGAACTGCATCTTATGTGGAAGTTACATTCCTGGCCATCTTGCGTATAAGTAAAATTATGTAAAGCTGGAACAACCCCTAGAATACCATCGTTGCAGTTACCGATGAGGGATGAATGCAGCTCTTAGTCTTCCTCCTCCTCTCTGTCAGTGGATGATGCTTCAGATGATATTAGGACCAGGGGGTTGACTGGTAGCCAGAAGTGCTTGGTTGTGGTTCAGATCCAGAGGTGGGTTGCATGGCCACATCTAGCGCTGCTGCTGGTGGTTTCTTTGTGAGGAACATTATGATTGGCAGCTGCTGCTGTTGTGTCTTGAGCTTGTCAAACATTTCCTTGAGAGCATCTGTAATCCCATGGATGATCTTGAGGCTGTGTTCCATGGAAGGGTCAAACTCTGCAGTCGGATCATCTGTGTGCTTTATCACTTAGAAGAGTTGAGAAAATTGCTGGCTCATGCTTGCCATCCTCATCATCACATTCTGAACTTGATCTGACCAGTTCCTCTAGCTCTTCAATAGTCAATACCTGTTGACCCTCAATTAGTTCTCCCACTTCTTCCTGGATGAGGTCCACAAAACCACCACCACCCATTTGCCTGACCATCTTGCACAATGTTCTCCACCCCAATGGCAATGGTTGGAAATCCTTTGAAATTGTGTGTGCATTCCTTCCACAAGTTCCACCAGCATGTATTCACTGTTTCAAGCTTGATTTCATCCACTGCCTGTTTGATGTAGGTGATGCAATGAGCAATGTAACCAGTGAAATCACACCTTGATCCAGAGGCCTGCTTCATAAATGTGGGAGCCACTCCTCTAAATGATATTGGTTACAGTACTTCTGAAATCCAACTAAACATGCACAATCTTGCTGTTTTAAGCAGACAAGATGGACAGTGTTCAAGTATACACAATGTTGGTCTTGCTTCTCCAAGGAGAGTGTCCATGTCATCTTGGCCAACAGTTTGAAAGGTATGCACAGCATCTGACATCTCCCATTTTGTTTGAAAAATGAAGTCCAACTTGGAATGGATGCATGTAATTTTATCTGCATAATAGTCACAGTGGATCACCAAAGTTTCTGTTTCCTTCCTTGACAAATTGTAAGGGGTTTCACCACCCAGAATTGCTCTATTAGATGCCACTGAATACAGATTAGGCTGTTATGTTTGTATTCTTGTTACATTCTCAACTCCTTGGAAACCAAAGAGATAGCTGAACTCTACAAATAAGTGTTTGGGAATAAATGGGTAATTTTTCTATTCCAAGGATCAGTCAGGACCATGACAGAACCACCAGGCATGTCAGCAGGAAAATCCAAAAGGACTTCAGGAATCCATTTGGCTTCATAAGCCTTCAGTGGAACTCAGTAAGCAAATTGGGAGAGGATAACCTCACCACCATCATCCAACCTATCTCTGTAATAATCAGCATCTTCATCCAGGATTAAATCCTGATGGCAGCAGTGTTACCATTCATCAGCCTAGCTTTCAGGAGAAGCACTTGCAAGCTTGATGAGTTGCAGTCATGTGTACCAGGAAATGTAGGGTTAAAGGAAGGATTTGAAAGTGAGAGAGCATGCAATGCCTTGTCTTCCCTTCACCTGACCTTTCCAATTCCCACTGTCGTATCTGCAGTTGCCTAGGGCTCTGCAAAAGGTAACACCATCAGCTCCAGTATCCCCCGCCTCCCTGCCTATCCAAATACATATTTAATGGGCATGCCTTCCAGTCCCAAAGGCAACCTCCTTTGGTGCTGTCCCCTTCTAGGTCACCACCACTGGTGTCCTGCAGTAGGACTGGTTTTCAAAACCTTCCTCACAGGGCTGCTACAAATGTAGGCACAACTGGTGCTGATAGTAATGTCCTCACTGTGGAACTCCAGAATAAAATATACAAAAATGAAAGCAAGATAATAATACAAAACAGTGTGTGTGTGTGTGTGTGTAATTGTACTACCTCAGCAGGCAAAACTTCCAGAAATATCAATGAAGAAGACATAAAAGTAACCATTCCATCAAGGATACTGTCTAGCCAAATATACATTCCTCCCCACTACCAACTGCTTGCTTAGATTGTATACTTAGGCATCTGAGGCAGTCTTGTTCTCAGAACTAGCCAGACTGAAATGTGTCAGGGTGTTGGAGTACAGCTCACATCAGCCCCTGCTAGCGTGGCTAGTAGTCATGGAAGATGGGAACTGTAGCCCAATAATTTTTCATCTGAGGCCACTTTAAATTGGCCTGCTATCATTCACTCTGAGGGACTTGACCAGAAAAAGGAGAGTTGAAACTAAATGGAAGGTTTTTCCTGCAGGAAAGGGTAACTTTCCATTGTCTTTCAAAGAGGTACATGGGCATTTGTTATGAAATCGATAGGGACTCACCACAGTGATCCATGCGACGGTCATCTCCAGGCTTGACTACTGTAATTCGCTCTACGTGGGGCTGCCCTTGAAGCTGACCCAGAAACTCCAGAGGGTGCAGAATGCTGCAGCAAGGTTCCTCACGGGGTCTCTACCATGGGAGCATATTCACCCAGTGCTTTTCAAACTGCACTGGCTCCCAGTAGAGTACAGGGTCAGATTTAAGGTGCTTCTTTTGACCTTTAAAGCCCTTCACAGCCTAGGACCCTCGTACCTACGGGACCACCTCTCCCGGTATGCCCCACGGAGAGCCTCAAGGTCCATAAATAGCAACACCCTAGTGGTCCCGGGTCCTAAGGAAGTTAGATTGGCTTCAACCAGAGCCAGGGCCTTTTCAACTCTCGCTCCGGCCTGGTGGAACGCTGTGCCTCATGAGACCAGGGCCCTGCAAGATCTGATTTCTTTCTGCAGGGCCTGTAAGACAAGAGTTGTTCTGCCTGGCCTTTGGCTTGGAGCCAATTTGATTCCCTCCCTCTCTTTTTTCCTTCCTTCTCCTCCTGCAATGAGGCTACATTTTAATATTTTCATGTTTCAATATTTTAATGTTGTATTTTAATGTTGTTTTTAAGTTGTAATCATTCAACCTGTTTTTATTATTGCTTGTAAGCCGCTCTGAGCTGGGGAGGGCAGGGTATAAATAAAAATTATTATTATATTATTATTAAAAACTATAAAGCACATTTAAAACAGTTCTAAACTATGCTGCCACTTCAAAGAGTGCTTTAAAAACTTCTGCATATGTCATCTTCATGTTGCATGTTAGAGCACATGATCTAAATATATGCCAAATGCTTAGTGTTAAATATTAGATAAAACTGTGATTGTATTCCAGTGGCAAAATCTATTTCCTTGAGTCTAGAAGGACACAGTGCCTTTGAGAAGAGATCTCTATAAAGTTTGCTGGAATCTGTTTTCTCCCCACACCCACCTCAGCAGTCCAGGGAATAGGAAGTCTGTGTGCATATCACATATCTCCATTCAACTTTGACTGTGCTTTCAAGTGACCGTGGTGGTGGTGGGATATGGTAGGCATTTACAGACCTTCCATTCTCCATAGTAATACCTGTGTGCGTGTGCTGTGCGGTAAAAATAGAAGTCTGAGCTCTATAGGGATCTGTCTCCCTATGGATACTGTGTCCTTACATGAGAACAAATCATGCCTTGCTTTGCATTTGAAAGTAAAGCAAATTTATTAATAAAGTGTGTTGAATAAAGTGTGTTGAATGTAGTAGATGTGAGGTAGGGCAGAGAGAAGGCACAGATAGTTCACCATGTGAAATTAAGGGATGATATGTACCAGGATAACCTTAATTTTTACCTTCCAGCTTTCCTGTTTTCATAGTTGCTGACCCTGTATTTCAAGGCTGCCATAATTGTGTCTAATTTGTTACTGTCTAATCATTCGACTTTTACAGAAACTTGTACTAATCCATTCATTTTGCTTAATTTCCTTTAAAGATTCTCTTTTTGCTAATAACCTAGTAATTTGGGTGTAAAAAGGGTGGGGTTGAATTATTTCCCCTTGTTTTAAGTAAACAAATTAGTCATTTGTTACTTCTGTAACTCCTGAGTAGGTCTGTGATACAGTATAAAATAAGAGAATGCATTGGGGAACAACTGAAGCCTGAGCATTTTTTTTTAAAATACCTATAAGTAAAGGACAAAACTTGTCTCTGCAGCTTGTGTGTAACTTGTGACTGCGCTAGTGCTGCTACTGTTCTCTAGAAACAGAAATACCAATTATCAATGTAAATTTGTGAAAACTTCCTCTTCCGCTTATGTTTGGGGATTTCTTTTACAATGTAGCAACCTGCCAATGTTTGCTTCATTGACATAAAATGTACAGTTCCTTTCCATATTAAAAGCCTGCACCTGAAATGAACAGAAGGACTGTGTGTTCTTCAGTTGCAAGCTAGTGACTAACACCACAATCCAAACCATGGTTTAAGCTGCACAGCCCTAATTTCACTTACCTAGTAGTAAGCCCCATTGAATTAAATAGGACAAACTTTTGAGTTGACATGGTTAGAGTTAGGACATGTTTTAGGATTGCAGTATAATTTACAAGGTATTATGTACATTTTCATGCACTCTTTATGCTGGAGTCCCAGGGAAGAGTACAACAGTTAATTTAAACAGAAAAAGTACAAAATTTCAATTAAACAATAATTGAAATAGCAACAACACAATAAAATATGTTGGCAACCTTTTTTTTTTTAACATCACTATGCAAAACTCTTCATTGCCACCTAACCATGCTGTGTTGGTGGTTCGGATTTCAATTCCCCCCACCCCACTTCCTAATATGATAAGGATCCAGGGCAGCATCTATTAATAGTATTTCCCTTTTCTTCCTGTTTTAGGCTTCCTGCACCTTTAAGCAAAGCCAGAATGCCAATATTAAGGGAAGTCTGCTTTGCATAATCTCTAAACCCAGTAAAATCTTGAGATAAATTTTAAAATAAAATCTCTAGCCCTCATTGTAACAAAGGAATTCTGAAGAGACTGAAGTTCAAAAAGGAGACTCTCCAGATGCAGGCCACAATAGTTTAATAGTTTAGGCACACTCAGGGCCTTCAAAACTCTCAGTGAACACCACCTCCCTGTGCCATAAAGCGGAAAGTCCCACCATTTCTTATGTGGTTTCTCCATACAGTATGGGTGACTATTTGTGAAATACAAGTCCCAAGTTCCACTGGCGATGCAGAGGTTGTGTTCCATTTCTTGACTACTTGGCTACATTTTTTAAAAAAGAAGCTGCTCATCACTCTGAATATTAATGCTATACACCACTGTATGGAATTAATAGTACCAAAGGAAAATAAGTTGTTACACTTCTCAGAAGATGTTTCCAGAAATGTCATACAGAATTAAAAGTTTAGACCAGTGGCTTAGCATTGACACATGTCAGTCTTTTATGATATGAATATTTTTTTATAAATTTTTGACATGTATCATGTAAGCTTTTTGGAATACTGTTTGTTGGTCAGCAGTAATATGTACCAAACAGTTACAACTGAAAGGAATATATTATTTATGAAATATTTAAAAAGCTCCTCCTCCTCTCTTTTTTTAGAAGAGGCTACAGAAAGAACTGTTGGCTTTACAGAATGACCCACCGCCAGGAATGACTTTGAATGAAAAGAGTGTCCAGAATTCAATTACACAGTCAGTGTGTTTACATTTTCATAATTTATTTTCTAGGTGAAACTGAAAATGGGCAGGATGTTGTGTTTTCCTAACAATATACTGTTTAAAAAATTGTGAGATGTACAATATCTGACCTATGCATGTACATTAATGATATTTGCAAGCTTGTTATAGTATACTTATACATAGTTATTGACCTATGCATTTATATTAAATATATTTGCAAGTATGGTATAGTGTAAATATGGGGTTGTATCCAGTGCTACTGCACAGGGTTACGCTGGTGCAATGGGATTTGCATTTCCTCTCCTCAGGCCATGTGCCCCCAGGTCTGCTCTGAAGGGTCCCCTAACCCCTCTGAAGCAGATTTTGACAAAAGGGAGCAAACAGGAGAGAAAGAAGTTCACTGTGCTTGCAGAAGTCTCACGTGCCTGCTGAGCTGTAGCATTGGATATAGTCTATAGTAAGTATTGGATTCACACAATCAGCAGCTGGAGCTGTTCTGTTACTCTCAAAATAGTTGGGTGGCAGTAAAGTTACAGAAGTTTTCTTTATTTGTTATATTTATATCCTGCCTTTCCATAAAAAATGCCCAAGATGGCATTTTTAAATGAATAATTTAAGAATGTTCTGCTTTTTATCTAGTTTTGGGGCTGTTCATTCTAAATGGAGTCACAAAACTCCACAGTTGGAATGCAGACTGATTTTAAAGGTTTTCTTTCTTCTACCTTTTCATGTGAGGTACTGAAATAATTATAAAGTGAAAGGGCAAAAAACCTATGGACAATTGTTCTGTATTCTATAAATATTTGTGTTCATGTTTGTTGACTTATTTGAAGGGAGCTGTGGACACAGTTGTCAGTATAGCATCAAGGTGTCCAAAATTCAGAACTGTACACATAGTTTACACAACTGAATTAGGAACTGCTTTCAGCAATGCATGGGTGACTGGCTGGTGCTGTCAGCTTCAAGTGATTTAGGTACAAACATTGCTCACTTGGAGACATGATTTACAAGGGCATCCCTTTTTATAGAAAAGAATGGTATGTGGTTCTGGTAGTTTTGTGAATATTGAGAACCCTTCAGCCTTTTTTTCATGAAATAAGAAGTTCAGGTTTTGGGGCTGGCATCACAAAAGATTTCTTGCTATTGCCTCTAACTTTCAATAAAGTTAAATCTTCATTGCTCTTGATTAATTATGAATGTATTCATAATTTTTGTCAAAAGTACATCAGGACAGTAATTTACAATTTATATTCACAATTTAAACAAAAGCAGCTCTTGCTAGAATTGCAATTTACCTGTCTACCCCTCCCACTTTGAAATAGCTAATATTATTTGTTATTAGAAATTTGAAAGGGTTATAGTCCAAATTTGATATCAGGCACAGTTCTGCTGGCAGGTGGTGGTAGACTGAATGTACAATTCAGAGACTTCCTTTAAACATCGCCAAGGATTAGCTTATGCAATGGGACTTTTAAAGATTTTTTTCTGTAAGCATTAGACCTTCATCAACATTGAAAGTTGCTTTTTGCCACTATGAGATTAAAAGAAGCACCCTTTTCAGTTAGGAAACAGATGCTTGCAAACTAGAACTCAAAGCCTCCACTATATATTTAGTTACTAATTTTTGTCTCTGTGTTGTGTAATTTATTTTATTTCCAAAGATGGATTGTAGACATGGAAGGTGCTCCTGGAACATTATATGAAGGGGAGAAATTTCAGCTGCTATTTAAATTCAGTAGTCGGTATCCATTTGACTCTCCTCAGGTAACTTACACTATCATATATTTAGTTTCAATTTTAAACCACTTGTGTAGAAAAGTTGATTATACATTGATTACAACTCATTGGGTGAAAGTCATTGCCACTCCAGCAGATATTGTGGAATTTCCCTTTTTCTCTCCTCCTGTTCTGGAGGGTTCCCCAATCCTGTGGAGCAGATTTTGGCACTACATGGGATGCTGAAGTGGGGAAGGGGAAGGCCTCTGTGCATAAGTGGGATGCTTACAATTGGATATCACACATTGTGTTATCTCTTCAGAGAGCAATAAGAATAGTTGTTTTTTTTCTGGCAGTAAGTGCTGTTTTGTTTTTATTTATAATTTTCAATTATATACAGTATATAACAACAATTATTCAATCATAATTTTAACATTTCAAACTCCAACTCACTACCCCCTCTTTCTGTGGTTCTTTACATTTCTTTTCATCTTCCTGCATACTCCAAATTATCTCAACATATTATTTTATATATCTATTCCCATATATATTTTGAAACTGCAGGTTTTTACATTAATCCTGCCAATGTGTTAATCTATTTACAGTTTGTTTGTAAATACTCAATAAACCATTTACATTCCTTTCTTAAAAAAAAAAAAGTTATCTTGATTTCTTATTCTCCTGGTAGGTTCGCCATTTCTCCGTAGTCCATTAACTTCTCTATTCATTATTCTCATGTCAAGACCTCTTCTTCCTTCCATTTTTGGGCACATAACATTCTTGCAGCTGTGGCTGCATACATAAATAAATTTATATACGGTTTAGATAGTTCTGATCCCATAATTTCAAAAAAAAGCTTTTGGGTTTGTTTTTTAAAATAAATGTTATCTTTTTCAGTTAATTACATAACATCTCTCAGTAAGCTTTAACCTTATTACAAGGTACCATCCACATATGAAAAAGGTACCAACTTTCTCTTTACATTTTCAACACATATTCGATTTTGATTTATACATTTTTGCCAATTTTCTATGTGTTAGGTACTATCTATATAGCAGTTTCATATAGTTTTCTCTTGAACTATAATATGCTGTAAATTTTATATCCACGTTCCATAAACGTTCCTGTACATCCATTTCTACATTATGACTAGTATTTGTTGCCCGGTGTATCATTGAAGATTTCACTTGTTTGTTCTTTGTCTCCCGAGCAATAAGAATAGTTTAGCCATAAATTGAGCACCTGATTATCCACCATGGCAAATAATATTGACATTTTGAGTGCCATTCCTTGTTCCAGCAATTGACTGTGAACCATGCCTTATCTCTATGCCTCATTCTTAGCACTCAGAGATTTGCCTTCATGGCCGTGACTTAAAAATGGCTTGCTAACTGGATTAAAGTTTATATGTAACATGGCTAGCTGTTTTTCACTGAAACCTAAAAATGCTGCACATATTCTGTGACATAACTGTATTTACATTAGAATAAACTTATAAACTCAGAAAAAAGCAGTCAGTCCTTGGTGGGGCCCCCAAGCCAGTTTAGCCCTCTGAGGACTAGGCGCAGTGTTTCCCAACCTTGTGCCTCCAGCTGTTTTTGAACTACAACTCCCATCATCCCTGACTAGCAAGACCAGTGGCAAGGGATGATGGGAATTGTAGTCCATAAACAGCTGGAGGCACAAGGTTGGGAAACACTGGACTAGGGCATGTATACCCAGCTGCCCAACCCACTGCATGGGCCTGGTTAGGGACTTTCCTTTTGTGGACTGCTTTTCAATGAGGTCTGCCTGGCATGTTCGTTGACATCTTTTTGGTGCTAGGTAAAATACTACAGTACCTTTTTTTCTTAGACCATGATGACATTATTCACTATTAGTGTGCTGCCACAGTTTTCTGCTTTTGTTACTGAGGGTGAGAAGCTTTGTGTATTTTTCATGAATAGCATGTGCTTTTATGTGAATGTGTTGCTGTTATAATGTATTTTTACTTTTGCTCATGTATTGAAATGTGATGTAAATTGATTGGACACCTTATTGTGTAACAAGTGGTCAACCAGTTTGATAATTAAACAATATCCTTATCTTGGGCAAAATAAATAAATAGTAAAATCTGTGTTGTGTGCATGGAATAAAAGGAAGATCTGAAATCATACCTTAGGAATTATTCTATATGGAAAAGAAGAAGAGAAATCCCATTTATTACATAGTGGATGGCCAAGTGATAGACTTTAAAACCGACATATTACAAGATAGGGAAAGTAGGATGTAATTGATGCTTTTTTCCAAAATTGGAAAAGGAATAATGAGTATGGATTATTTAGTTTGGTTGAAATTACCGTATTTTTTGCACCACAACACTCACTTTTTTCCTCCTAGAAAGTAAGGGGAAATGTCTGTGCATGTTATGGAGGGAATGCCTACGGGTGGCGGGGGGGGATCTGCTGCAGTCGTGAGCAGAGGATCCATGGTTCCCCTTCCTTCCCTCCTCCGTGGCTCGCTTTGAAATAGCATGGCGGGAGAAGAGCTGCTGAGTGGGGAGGAGAGAGGGACAGAGAGCCTGCTTATTTAAAGGAGCAAAGCGGGAGAGGAGAGGAGCCTTCTCCCCTTAAAACCCTCTTCTGCATTATTAGCAGCATCCTTCTCCACACACCTCACGTGTGCTCCTTGTCCCTTGAGTGCTTTTCCTTCCCTCCCCACTTAAAACGTGGTTACAAAGCACGGATCCACATGGATTCTCAGGATTTTTGCACTGGGTCACCCCAAATTCACCATCAGATCACATAGCATGTCCATGGCTACATCTTGCACCAAAAAAATCACGCATCCACTGTTGCCTGGGGCCGCAGTGGTGCAAAAATGTGGTTACAAAGCATGGATCCACATGGATCCTCAGGATTTTTGCATTGGGCTACTCCAAACTCACTGTCAGATCACGTCTGTGGCCACAGCATGAACCACAAAAATCATAAATCCACTGTTTCGTTTAGAATATTTTTTTTCTTGTTTTCCTCCTCTAAAAACTATGTGCGTGTTATGGTCGGATGCGTGTTATAGAGCGAAAAATACGGTATGTCTTTTCATAAGGCATATGTTTTGGTCCAATAACTGATGTCATAAAACATGGAAGTTATATAAACTGAGTAATTTCCCTCTCAAATTAAGTAAATCGTAGCTGATATTATATATAGAGATATATATATACTGTCAATAAAATGCTAATATATTAATTCTTTATTTTATTTTTAGGTCATGTTTACTGGTGAAAATATTCCCATTCATCCTCATGTTTATAGCAATGGTCATATCTGTTTATCTATTCTAACAGAAGACTGGTCTCCAGCTCTTTCAGTGCAATCAGTTTGTCTTAGCATTATTAGCATGCTTTCCAGCTGCAAAGAAAAGGTAAGTCTTTAGAAATAGCCTTGTGATACTACGAAAACCTCCCATTCTAAAACTGAGGTTTTATTGATACTTATTAATTTTCCCTTTCTAAGCGTGATGGAATAGTTTAGTAGTTCTAAGTTAAGTGATATACTGGAACTGAAGGTCAAATGAGTCAGTATTTACTGGGGGGGGGGAAATATTTCTGTTGAATAACAGTTACTGCAATAATAAGGTTTTGTGTAGAAGAAAGGCAATTGCTTTTCTAATGCAGTAAATAACAAACATTGGGACTGAATAGTGTATATACCAATTTCAGTTACTGAATTAGTTCATGTAACAAAAAGGAGTGTCAGAATATAGCAGAATGCACTTGGTCTGCTCTCCAGTGCACTTACTTGGGATTAAAAGCCCCATTTAACTCAGGGAGATTTACTTCTGAGTAAATGTGTGTAGATTATTGCACTGTGAGGTATGCAAACATTTTATTGAATAATAATTTGGTGTCTATTCAGACAAAAGCTAGAATGCTAACCTATGTTAGTTTATTTCAGCAAACATAAATTATAGCACCTTGAAAGTTTTAAAAAAATATTATGCGCAAACAGCCAAAGACAAGAGCCTACATGATTATCATGCATCTCAAGTTCACTTTTATTCCACTGAATCTTTATTGCATAGGTAAAATAACCCTTTCTGCTTCAAAACCATTAAGTTTGCAGCATGATCAGAGGGTATTTTGACTTTTCAAGCTGGCAAGAGTTGGAGAAGAAGAAAGCTCCTAAATGTCAAGTTTGCTTATCATTGCTATTAATGCCTTTTTGCATGTATGTATAATCTTATACTGTATATCAGAAATATACTGATTTGATGGGCCTTTATTGCAGAGACGACCACCTGATAATTCATTTTATGTAAGAACATGTAACAAGAATCCAAAGAAAACAAAATGGTGGTATCATGGTATGTATTGACCTTGAAGAAATAAGCAATGCATCTAAGAGCATTTGAAGTTCCTGGGAATAACAGTGGTTAGATTTGCCTTACTGAACACAATACTGTATGTGAGGAAGAGTGATAGCTTAATGGTAGAGCACTTGCATGCTATGTTGAAAGCCCCAGGTTCAATCCTTTGCTGCACTAGTAACAGGTTTAGTTAGAAAAAACCTATGCCTGAGATTGTGGAAAGCTGCTGGCAGTGAGTGGACACAGTACTATCATATTTGGTATAAGGCAGCACTTTGTATCCTGGGTGGTCTTCAATTGAGTTTTACTCAGAGTAGATCGGTTAAAACTTAGTCATGTTCATTAATTCCAATGGGTCTGCTCTGAGTAAAATTTCATTGAAGGCCACCCATGTATCCTATGTAAAAATAAGCCTCTGATATCCACAGAGATTGAATTGGATCTGGGCTGCAGCTAACTGGTGGAATTCTGCTTTTACCAGAGGAAGCAAGGAGGCGAGGCAATTTCTACTAATTTCTGCTTTCCTGTGCCTCCTGAAAATCTGGGGGTTGGGGTATCCTCTGGAATAACATGAGAGATTGCATGGCTACACTGCAGCAGGAAGGGGAAATCGGCAATAATTAGTTCCTCCCCCCCTTCCACCAGCAGGGAGCTTCTGCTGGATCTCTGTTCCTTCTGCAAAGTGCAACAGGCCTTCTGTCTGTGGAATGGCCAGTTTGGAACCAACTCAACAAGGCCATAACACTAGAACCCTCCCAGTCCCCAGCCAAGTTGTGAAACATACAAAGAGTCCCCCTTTATTTTAGGTGTATGTAAGGAGTTGCTGGTCATGATATATATGGGTACCACATACATTGGACTGTATCCAACTGCACGAGGACTTCCACTTATGCAATTCCCTTTCCTCTCCCCATGTGCTGCTTCAAAATCTCCTTCCTCACTGTGCAAGCCAGGAGGGTAATGAGAGAAAAGGTTTCAGAGCATCTTATCAGGGATAATAATATCTGCTGTGGCTGGACTTGTATGGGATCAAGAGCAGACCCTAGTGGAATTCTTAACCTTTTTCCCTTGAAAATCTAGGTCCCATGGCAATGATAGAGGGAGGAACTGTTGTTTGAGGAAAAGCAAGCCTAAAATCTGCTTTGGTTCATAGTTCTTTGCATATCGGCCTTAATTTATTTAAACAGAACAAAGCAATACATTGGTTCAGATTATGTCGTCTGTCTTTCCAGAATCTGTAGTTTTTCATAATTTCCCAGGGTTCTTTATCGAACAAGCAAATCAGTATATGTTGATCTTGTTACCATATGTGCTGGTAGGTGATATTTTGGCCTTAAATAACTTTGTAGATTTGGACATCAATATGTTTAGTACATAATTTTGTTTTTGTTTTGCTTTAAAGATGACACTTGTTGATGCCACCATTTTGTGATACTCCTAACAGAAGATAGTCCTACTGAGAAAATGAGCACTTTGATCATTCAGTCTTTGAACTTTTAACTTCTGACTGGAAGTGACAAATAGGCAATGAAGACTACTTCCCTTGACTGCATTTTTACTGGTGTGCATTCTGGGCGCATGTTGATCGCTGGTTCAGTCCATGCTACTGATGTGCTTTTCTTAGTCATACAGTATTAATGCAGGTGTTAGAAAATGTCAGAATTTAATCTTTAAAATTTTTGGGAGAATTCCAGGTCTTCATGTATTGTGCAATAATAAGAATTTATTGACGGTTTTTGGTGTACCCATTGCCGGCAAAAGATTGTATCAGGAAACTTATACCCCTGTCACAAGAAAAGTTAGATGCATGATAGGGCCTATAAAAAGTTTGTAAGTATATCGGGATTATAAAGTAACCTATCTTTACTTTGAAAGCCACCTAATTGTTTAGATTTGGATTCTGTGCACTGTGATCATAAAACTAGCAGCGTGAGTTGAAACATGCTTACCTAAAGAACTAATAAGATCATTGCATATTTACTGAACTCTCAATGTTTTCACAATGAATCCCCCCTCCCCAAGTTATATCAGCAGAGAGGTACGTACTATGTTATAGCCGTATGGTAAAATGGATACCTTTTGTGTGTGTATTATATTTCCGAAACAAAGGTATGAATAAAATAGAGTAGGGGTGATTTAATCAAGGCAAACTTTGTTCTGAAAATGGGAACAGACGGCAGTGACAAAACTGAATTTGCTGCAGTCCATGATTGGGCTTTGTTAATATGTACACTAGAGCTGTTTTCCAAGTAGATTGCACACTGTTATTTCATACTAGCCTTCAGCATGAGCCCTGTTGCCTACACAATATTTCATGTATTTATACGTTTGAATTTTTTTGTTTGAGTTCACTGTTTCTTTTGTTGTGTTGTATGTCATATTTGAATGTTACAAAACAATATTTTCACGGAAAAGCTGTCAGAAGATATTTTCTTGTAAATTATTTCTTTACCTTGTAAACATTTATCTTGTCTTCTAATCCTGTACTATAAAGGAAGAAATACATTTTGGACAGAGACGAACTGTTTTGACAAAAAAGTGTGGATCTTTTTATTTAAGTTTAGACAAAAGTATATTTTTCTTACCTTGTCCCATACAGCCATAGCAATTTTTCCAGGTTTTCTCCTTCAAAGATCTGCCTACAACTAGATTTACCTTTTATATAGAAAAACAATTGTTAAACAATAGTGAATTGTTCTTCACCTCTGTGTAATTTTATGATACTGCATCTAGGCTGTCTTTTTAGGAAGCACTGATGTGTCTTTTATAAACTTACTACCTTTACACATATGCAAACTTTCTATTTCAAAGCTCTTTTTAATGTTGCCTTATTGCACTAAAAAGAAAATCAAACCTAGTAGTCAATAAATGAATGAATGTCTGAATTGAGTACAACTCTTACTTGATTTTTAAAGTAAGAACCAGGACAGCTTAGCTTAAAAGAACCTACTAGGATTGGCTGAAGATATTCTAGCATTTTTTTTACTGCTGTGTTGTAACTTACAAATTTTATAGATATGTACATACTACTGTATCTTCTCTAATATTTAAAACAAATATAATCATTAAACTCAGGGGTGGGTACAAGTCAAATGGAAGAAAATAAGTGTTCTGTATTGGCACTGAATTACAAACTATCAATTTGGTAGGGCTGTTTTAAACAACAAATTGTTATGTTTTCTGTTTTGAGGGAAACTTTATTGGCTTCTTAATCAAAAGTGAATAGATGCTGTGGGTATAAACTTGTATGTAGATGTTCATAGTCCTCCTTTAAAAAATGAGAAGTATCACTCTTCAATTTCTGTTCAAGCCAAAAAAAAAACAAAACAAAAAACTGAGGGATTGGAAGGTGTATATCTCTTTATAATTTTCTCCTATATTTTTACTTGTAAATTAATTTATAACAATCCATTAAGAGATGTATACATACTGATAGTATGCATGAGCAGTAACCACTGAATATTTAATCAGCATCTTCATATTTGCATAAATCATCTAAGGAATGTTGGAAAACTTTTTTTCTTCCGTAAAGCAGATTTACATAATTAATCATGTCAATCTGTTCTCTTAATCCACAGTGAAGGAACACCTTCATAGATCTGAAACTTTAGATTACTTTGTCTATCTAAAAGACTAATGTAATTGTTCTCACACTGTGGATTATGTTACAGTATAATTGTTTAAAAGGATGTTAATGTCCATTCTTAAAAACAATCCATGCACATATTTTCATTTATATAAATATCACAGTATGGATTAAATACAAATTCCTAAACAAAAAATTAAGCATCTGGGTGTTTTTACGCTACTGCTGTGTTCAAAGAACTTGATTGTTATCTAAAAATACTATTAATCGTAATTTAAATCAGGAATAGGCAATCACAAACATAAGACTTCATATTAACAATGAAGTTCTTCTTGCTTTTGTGTTGGATGAAATTACTTGCTTCAGCAATGAAAATTGTTTCATAAGAATTGACCTGCAGGATCAGACCAAAGGCTCATGTAATCCAGCATCCCACCTCCTGCATTAGCCAACCAGATGCTCCTGGGAAGCCAGCAAGCAGGACGTGAAGGCAATAACCCACTTCTAGTGTTGCAGCCCCAGCATCTTTCAGCTGGTGACTTGCTGTCGTCAAACCTGGAGGTAGCATATTCCATTATGACTAGTAGCAATTGACAGTCCTATCCTCCACTAACTTGTCTAAACATCTTTCAAAGTTATCTTAGCTGCTGGTCATCTCCATATATTATGGCAGCAAATTCCATGAATTAATATGTACTGTGTATGTTCTGCTAATCTATACCATTGGATAACCTTGTGCGTTATGGAAGTGACAGTGTTGAAACCAGGAGCACCCCCAAACCACAGATGTGCTCCTAGGGTTGTGCATCCCCATCGAGAGCAGGCAGTACAGACAGAAAGACATCCTCCCCATGCCCGCTCAGGTATAAATAATAAAATTATTAAGTAGTACTATCATCATGATCATATGACTGATTGATGAGCAGGAAGGGGGAGATCTGCATCCTTCTCAGGATGCTGGGCTCAGCCTGCCCGCCCCTAGCACAGAGTCTACTGTAATTTTTCTTTCTTTCTCCCCTTCCGTTGCCAAAATAGTTCAAGCCTTGGGGTGGGATGTGGGGAGCCACCCTATTCTAAAGGTCATGAAGCTTACCTGGTGGCCTTAGGCCAATCACTGCCCTTCACTGCCCAATCACTGCCCTTAACCTACATGGCAGGGTTGTTGTGACGATAAAATGAGGAGGGGGAGTAAGTGAGATGAAAATATAAATTGTACAAAATACAGTGGAGAACTAATTGCTGAAGCAGAATGTTATTTTTGAGGGGAGCCTGTTTTGGGTTGAGCCCTTGAAAACTCCAGCCTCCAACTACCTACTTTTCTTAAAGAGTAAATCTACTTTGCTTATAGTGTAAGCGCCTGATCCTCAAAAGGCTTGCATACAATTGGGGGGGGGGTGCCGGTAAGGAAGAAAAAACAACAACCTAGCGCAGTCCGTTCAGTCTGCAGGGGAGCTCCTGTTTCGGATCCGATGCAGGTGCAACGAGTGGCGCCATGTGCCTAGCAGCCCCGCTCCGCTCCTGCCCACACGGGGGGCCACAAACCCGGCGGACCAAAGCGACGTTTCTCGGAAAGAGCCCTGCGGTGCCCGGAGCTGCCGCTGGGGGGCGCAGCGAGTCCTCCGCCGCTCGGGCGGCGCGAAGGGAAGGGGATGCGGACGGGGCCATTTGCGCCGCCAGGAGAGGGGGGGAGCGGCGGCGGGGGTCGCGCGCGGGGAGGCTTCCGCCGCGGCGGCCGGGGAGCGGGATGGTCCAGGGAGCTCTAGGCCCTGGCTCTGCGGCCGGCACCGGCGAGCAGGCCGCGGCGGCTGCGGGCCTAGCGCCGCGGCCGGCCGGCGGGGGGGTGACGGAGCGGTTGGTTGGGGCCGGCGGCGTCCGAGGCACGGCGGCGGGGTCAGTTCTCTTTAGTGTTTGCCGATGTTGGAGGCGTCTCCAAAGTGTCCCTGGGAACCAGGTAACTGAGGCCGCGGGGGGTGCCCGGACGGACCCCGACGGGACACCGGGAGGGACTGGGGGGGAGCAGAGGCGAGCGCACCGGCTGACGCCGGGCTCGGGAGATGCTGGTGCCTCCGCGGCGTGAGAGGAGCCGCCTCCCTGCCTTGCCGCCCTCCTTCCCGCTCTGCCCCGGAGGCGGGCGGGTCGGGGACTCGGTCGTCGTCGTCCTGAGCCTGGTCGGTCGCCCTTGCGGGGCGGACGAGGCGCGCAGGTGAGAGGGACGGCCGCCCGGGGAGCAGCGTGCTGCTCTCGGAAGGCAAAACAAACACAAAATAAAAGAGCACGCCTGAGCAGCCAGAAAGAGCCCAACGCTCTCCTCCTTCTTGGAATGGACGTGCCTTGAAATAAGGGATGCCCCCCACTCCCAAAAGGGAAACAAGTTCTCCGTCCACTTTATATAAATACCTGCCTGCTTCTATTCGGCCGCAGAGTTCTGGTTATTGGACTCCTTCATTGCTTAGCTAAAAAACCTCCAAAACTAGCCTCTTCCTCCTCCTCCTCCATGGCTGTCCCTAGAGAGGGTGTGACTTTTTTTTGGCTCAGTTGCTGCGGCACCTAGTGGAAGCTGTATTGATCTTCACAGCTCATTCCCAAGTCCAGGGACTGCGTAGGGAACCCTTGATTCACCACTTTCTCCACTTTCTTAATCCCCATGGTTCATCCTTTAATGTGGAGTTAGGCAGGAGGCTTCTGACCTGAGGAAGCATGGCTTGAATTCTTCATTTGACTGCAACTTGCACCGCCTATAAATTACTTGAACACTTAAAGCATGTCTTGTCCTATCATCGTCTCCCACCCATGTGATTTTGTGTTCTGTTGTAGCCATGTTTTGTTTGTACTATGCCTTGGGCCATTTATTTAATAATGAACATTTATTATATTTGTATCCTGCCTTTTCTCCAAGAGGCTCAGGGCAGTGTAGATCAAGGATTCCCAAACTGTGGTCTTGGGCCACCTGTGTTCTGTGAGCCTCATTTAGGTGGCCCATGGCATGTTTGTAGATTTGTGGTTAAAAGACGGGAATGGTACATCCATCACATTTCATATAGATTTTAATTATATTTTTGCACTTCTTTATTGTATTTTACTGTTTTAAAATTTGAATTATATGGAGTTAAAATTGTAATACAGTAGAATACAAAATATGTAAGAACCAAAAATAGCAATGAAAATACAATTAAAAATAATATATCATTTAGCACAGTGAAATACAATTGTTAAAATGGGCAGAAAACCATTAAGTGGCCCACCAAGACTGATGGGAGTTATGGCTTGCAGAGGAACAGCCTATATCTGCGGAACCAGTGCAGATGCTGCCTGGAAATGGGTGACTACATTCTACAAGAGGTCCAATTTGATATTACATTTATTAGAGAGTTTCACATCAACTCCTGTCAGTATATCATCATACACAGGACCTATCCTTGAAAGATGTAAGTTTACCTTGATGTAGAATGCAGTGGTCCATTGCTTGGCAGCATCTGCAACTGGTTCTGCAGATATACGTTGGCCCCCTGCAATCCATAATGCCCATCAGTCCCACCAGCAACCCTAAATGAATGTGGGACATGCCCACCTCCTCACCTGTGTAATACTCTGTCACGTTAGATCTGACAGAGTTGCAGTTGTGTTTGAAGGTGAGAAACAAAAGTTATGCAGGAAGGCATCAGTGGCTTTCTTTCATTTTTTAAACTTCTCCCCCACCTTTCATGATGGAGCTCAAGACAGTCTACATAGGTGGTTATCTCCTATACAGGTACTGACTGCACCCAGGTTACATAGCTTCAACAAGGGGATTATGTCTTCTGATATTTAGTTGTAATGCCCAAGAGAATGAGTAGGTTAGAAATGAAAGTAAATGAATAGATTAGTTTTCAAAGATCAGGGTTTTAAAGATCATACAAAGTTATGTTTACAAATAGACGATATATGTTGTATAGTCAATTAGTAAAGGAAAAAATACCGAGAAAAAATATATTTGTATTGTGCTAGTGATGATCTGACACCAATTGACTAAGTTGGTGTGATGACCTGGAATGTTTATAAATACTCCCAAGTGCCTATAAGCAAAGCAATATAGGAAAAGTTGTCTTTTAGCTCATTTTCATTATACACACAGTGTTGGGGACAAGTATGCGGGGCATGCTTGAGGACTCGGAAGAGGTACCATGAGACAGAAAGGTGAAAGGGCAAGGAGGCTGAAGGAATTTCACATACTGATTTGAATTAATCCACTAATAGTTTGGTTTCAGACATCTCTCCCAGTTTCAGTTTTATTGGGTTAGCTGTTACGAGTGCTTTAATATTGCTTATCTGGCCACTCTCTGAACTGATTAATTCCATTAAAACATTTTTACATCTGGTCATAGTAATATTTTAAGTTGCTAAAATACATAGTGATACATGAACTTTACTAAGGGCAGTGCAGTGATGTGAAAATGTGTGTCAGTCACAGATAGTTCGTGACAAAAAGTTATGGAGTAAACATTTGGTTTATAGGAGTTCTGGACAGCTTTCATAAGAGGGAAAGAGAGACAGAATAAATGAATTGGGATGTTGTTGCAAGCCACTATCATCTTTACTTTTCTGATTGTTAAACTGTCAAATGATACATCAGTATGATGGGTTGCATTTTTATTAACTCTAATCTTTTTGACCTCTGACCTGCCTACTCAGCTACCTAGTTTTGATGCCATTGGTTGAGCAGCCAGATGTCATGGCCCAATGGCTGATATCATTGTAGCCCAATACCAATAACTTTACCTCCAGCACTTTAAATATTGACTGCATGCAATAGTCTTTTGAATAACACCCTTGCTGTTGCAAATTAGTCAGGTGTTTCAAGAGCCTTTCAGTGAAAACATTAGCCACAGTCTCATGCACTTACATGGTAGAAAGTCCCATTGAACTCAATGCGACTTAATTCTTTGTAGAGGTGCATAGGATTTCATTGATTGACAGCTACTGCTTAGTTGAAGGAAATGATAAACTCTGTACAGTAAGCCCACAATTTACATGGGGGTTATGATTAGGAACTTCTGGGTTTTGATCATTCGGGAGCCGATTTGTTCGGGAGCCAAGGTGTTTGAGATCCAAGGTACGACTGTATTATTTACTAAATTTATATACTCCCATTTATCTGAAGATCTCTGGGTGGTTCACAAAATAAAAATACAGGATAAAAGCACAAAAACAAAACAATAACATCCCCTCTCACAAACACAAGTGGTTCAGGCTTTGTCAGACCTCAAGTGCAAAAACTTCCAAACAGGGAGAAGCCACCAATAAGCTCTCCCGTGGAAGGTGCCCTTAAGAGTCTGTACTCAGTTGGTGTAAAGCACCAGACAGGACCTGCCCACCCATGAGGCAAGATGAGGCAACCACCTCAGGCAGCAGGATCTACAGGGGCAGCAGATCCCGATGTAGATCTCTATCCCTCCACCTTGTTCCTGATGCAGGTCTTCACTCACTCCTTCTCTGGCAGTGGGGGGGGGTGCATTTTGTGGTTCACCTCAGATGCCAAAGTGTCTTGGTCTGACCCTGGCATCAGAGCTGAAAATATGAAAGACGTAGCTAATACAGCCAAGACTGATAATTTCTTTAATTGAAAACCATTTTTTAACAGTTCAGTTGGATTGCTGGTAATAGTTGTGCTTTCCCTTAGGGATGGAAAGAAGCACAAAATAATACTAATACTTTGGCGTATCTTTCCCCCCTTCAGTAAAAATCAATGGCACAAATCATGATGCAGACCACACCAAATCACTCTGGATCTCCCCAGTCTCCAGCAGTGCTAACCCCATCAGTAACAGCAACAGGTTCAGTGGTTCTTCAGCCCTCAGTGAATGGATCCATTCCAGAAGCAGCTGTCAATTGTAATAATTCCACAACTGGTCAGGTGGATTCCATACCTTCTAGCAACTCACAGGGTAAGGTGGTGGAGGATTTAAATTGTATTTTCATTTTGTGTTATCAGTGTTAGGGGGGTTGGAATAAGTGATTCACAAAGAGCGCAGAATGAAAGAAATACTCAAAAACACCTAAAACACAATTAGTGTAGTTTCACTGCTTTTATTGAATTTAGCTTAAAGTAGAGTTTTGTTTCCTGGGCACTATAGAAGCCCTGAAAAGAACTCATCTCTCTCCCAGCTTGACTGTACCTTCTACTGAAACGTTTAAAACTGCATGAAGTTATCCAAGTGTGTTTTCTACACTAGGACAAAATGTCTAAGACTTTTTTTTGGTTATTTTGGCAGCAAGTGGTATTTCTTTTGTAGCTCTGTAAGTAAAACATTGTTCCTGTCCTTGTAAACTGAAACACTGACCCCAAAAGTAAACCTGCAATGAAATTTTGTGTTGTTAATGAACATAAACAATAGGAGGAGAAATGAAATCAGAGGAGGAATAAAACATTAGCAATTCCCAAGCTTTCTTCAGTTCAGGGAGCAGTGATTAAAAGGCTTAGATTAGAGGAGATGCTAAAAATGGAGAAACAATAAACAGAAAAATGGGTTAGATCTAGACTTGCTCTTCTGCTAATGGAAGCCGATTCTCCCTTCTGTAGTAGTGCCCCCCATGCCATCTTTCATGCTGTTCTAGTAGATCCTCCAGCCTTCTGTAGCAGTTTATTTTTAGGGGCCTGCGGGCGGTGGCATAGGAAAAGGTGTTTGGTGGCTGTGGGCCACCCCGGGTGTCATCACTGGCCTGCAGTGCGCCCGAGCCACACATCTCTCCTGGGGAGTGACACATTGACTTAGACACCTGCAGGCTCTGCGCTGCCCGTAACAGCAACGTGGGGCTTGTGGACTCAGTGGAGGTTCTGCACAGTGTGCTCTGCCCCGGCTTGCCCTGCTCCATGGGTGGCTTGCGCCACCCCTGGGTGCAGGACTTTTGCACTGCCCTGGGTGCCCAAGTAGCTAGCTATGCCACTGCTTGCAGGGGGATGGGGAGGAATCTGCGAAAACTGCGTCTCCTATCCCTCTTTCCACCAGTGGGAGAATTGCATGAGTAAATGTGACTCAGGTCAGGTCTGGATGCAATACAGATACCTCGGGCTACAGACGCTTCTGGTTGTGTTTTTTTGGGTTGCAGACCGCCGAAACCCAGAAGTACTGAAACGGGTTACTTCCGGGTTTTGGCAGTCGTGCATGCATAGTAGCACCGAATTGCAACCGAATTGCGAACGCTGCGGGTTGCGAATGTTCTTCCCGCATGGATCATGTTCGCAACCCGAGCGTCCACTGTACACAAATTGAGTTCAAGAAATTTTAGTATGTGCCAAAAACGAGCACATAACAGGTATTAATTATTTGAAGTATTCATAAAGATTCTAATTAGTAACTTAAAATACCGAATTTTTCGCCCCATAGGGCGCACCGGCCCATAAGGCGCACCTAGGTTTTTTGGGGGGAAATAAAGGGGAAAAAATTTATTTCCCCCCCAAGGCGCGAGGCTGGGGTGGGGGAAGCCCGAGCTTCCCCCGACCCCAGCCCCCAGAACAGGCTGCTCTCCGCAAGCCGTGGGAGCCCTCCCACGGCCTGCGCAGAGCTACCCGAAGCCCCGGCGTGACTGCTCAGCGCGCCGGGACTTTGGGATAAGAGGCAGCGCTGTGCAAGCCGTGGGAGCCCTCCCGCCGCTTGCGCAGAGCTACCCGAAGCCCCGGCGCGACTGCTCAGCGCGCCAGGGCTTTGGGATAAGAGGCAGCACTGCGCAAGCCGTGGGAGCCCCGAAGCCCCGGCGCGACTGCTCAGTGCGCCAGGGCTTCGGGATAAGAGACAGCTCTGTGCAAGCCGGGGGAGGGCTCCCATGGCTTGCGCAGAGCTACCCGAAGCCCCGGCGCGACTGCTCAGCGCGCCCGGGCTTCGGGTGCAGGCAACTCTGCGCAAGCCGGGGGAGCCCGGCGGGAACTCCTGTGGGCTCCCACGGCTTGCGGATAGCTTCCTGAAGCCTGGAGAGCGAGAGGGGTCAGTGCGCACCGAGCCCTCTCGCTCTCCAAGCTTCAGCGAAAGCCTGCATTCGCCCCATAGGATGCACACACGTTTCCCCTTCATTTTTGGAGGGGAAAAGGTGCATCCTATAGGGCGAAAAATACAGTATATGTTTGAAGTAAAAATACATTAGGTATAAGATCCTGACTTTTAAACTTACCATCCAAATTCGGTTTTTTCTTCAACATGGTGTCTGAGATTTGTTTTCCAAAGTTTTAGCTAGTTTTTTTTGTTTTTTTTACTATTTCTACAAACTGATGATGATGTTTCCATATAAAAACAACCTTGTATCAATTTTATTTACAGTTCCTTTACAAGATAACATGGCAAACCCCAAAGAGAAAACTCCAATGTGTCTGGTAAATGAGTTGGCCCGTTTCAATAGAATTCAACCTCTGTATAAGCTCTTGAATGAACGAGGACCTGCTCATGCCAAGGTAACTTCATACATTTCCAGTGTATATGCCATTTGTTACCATTAGAACAGATTATGAACAGAGTAATCCTTGCTGAGTGTAACATCCCTGCAGTTCTGTAACTTTTAAGTTGCCACTAAATATATGATTTTTTCTGTCCTACACACATAATAAGTTTCAGTTGTACAAACTTTCCCTTATGATTTCAATCACGCAGTTCCAAAACTGCTTTGTTTTAATGCACCCCTATCACAAATGGAAGAAATACCCTTTCGTGACTTCATAAAACCAACATTTTCCATCTTCTGCCTTCTTCATGATCCTGTTTTCCAGGGAAACCAGTGGCACCAGATAGTGATTTTGATGCAGTTGACTTTATAATTGGTTGATACAATAAAAGAGGATCTGGCTGTTAAAAGTTGACTCCATTCTTCTTTGGGAATATTTATTTGGAGATCTTTATCGCCCCCTCCATTGCCTGGTGTGTAGCTGCTTGTACATTACTTAAAATAATTATGTGGGTGTACACACACATACACATCTGGATCCATAGTGACCCAGAGTGGAACTTTGCTCACAGGATGGACTTGCTAGTAAATTGTGGAAGAGACCATTTTCTCAGATTGCTCCTTCCCCTACAGTCCCTTGTGCCCTCTGCAGAACACCATGGGAGATGGTGTGGTGTGGGGCACAAGGAGAAGGGAGCAGTCAGTAAAAATCTCTCTCCCTTGTCTGGCAGCAGGAGCATCTGCTAGATTCAAATTATTTTCATAAACAGAAGGATACACCTTAGTATCTAACCTTATGCCAGCTGTTACATAGTTCTGCATCCAAACTTGGGTTAAACACAAGGTTGCTTTGGTAGGTACATACAGAAACATACACAATATATTTGCTTTTCCCTGCAGTTCTATAGGATTAAAATAGATTGCCTTGATATATTTTTTTTAAAAGCATAGGGCCCTTCCAAAGCTACCATCAAATTAAAGTTTAAATTGGCAGACTGTGACACTGATCCAAGGCAGAGATCCTTTTCAGTCTTTCATTTTTACATAGGAAGACAAAAAACACCAGCAAGTCTCAGGACACGGGATCACAGAGGTGACCTATGATTTGATAGTAAAAAAATAAGAGCATCTATAAGGATTCGTCCCTTTGGTCTCTGTTTTGCTGCCATGGCAGTACTGGAAAATACCAGGCCCATGTGGGTTTATGGTGGGTGTGTCCTGCCAACCTAGCAGTTCGAAAGCACGTCAAAGTGCAAGTAGATAAATAGGTACCGCTCTGGCGGGAAGGTAAACGGCATTTCTGTGTGCTGCTCTGGTTCGCCAGAAGCAGCTTAGTCATGCTGGCCACATGACCCAGAAGCTGTACGCCGGCTCCCTCGGCCAATAAAGCGAGATGAGCGCCGCAACCCCAGAGTCGGTCACGACTAGACCTAATGGTCAGGGATCCCTTTACCTTTACCTTTATGGTGGGTGTGGGTGAAAACAAGCCATTTCAAGAGGATCAGTTTCAATGGTCCTGACTTTTGTGTGTGTATGATTCTCCCCCTGGTCTCCACTCCAGTCTCACAGGTTGCTCCCCTTTTCCTAACATTCCCTTTTGATCATTCTGCTTGCTGCTCAGCTGCTAATCTCAGCTGAAAGAAGAAGTGGGGAAGAGCATTGCTCTTCTTGCTACCTCCTTAGCTCTATGCAGTGCTTCGAAGGACATCTGCACTCTGGGAGTGGGAAATTTGCCACCCACATTAGTTCTGAAGTTGTTCCATCAGCTGTGCAAAAAAGTGGCAGTGGGCAATATGAATGGCACATGCAGATATACCTGGTGCTTGTAAACTAGAGGTAATATATTCACTAGTCACCTGTGCTTGCTAGGGCTGATGAGAGTCAGTCCAAAATCTCCAGAGAGTAGATGACATATTTCACAAGGGTTGCTCTTGCTAACATTGACCTTATTTACTTGCCCTTTACGTCTTTGAAGATGTTCACGGTGCAGTTGACTCTTGGAGAGCAGACATGGGATGCTGAAGGAAGCAGTATTAAAAAGGCTCATCATTCTGCTGCTAGCAAAGCTCTGAGTGAAACTACCCTCCCCAAACCAGCACCTAGGCCACCCAAAAACAATGTTAATAATAATCCAGGTAAGTCACCATTCTACTTGCCACAATATTCATGAATGTGTTCAGCCTGGGTTAGTGTCATTTCAGCTGCGGTATATAGCAAGCATAAGTGAAGCTGGAAAACAGGAATCAGCGGAATGATGAAAAGCTAAGCTCTTATCATGAGATTGCATAATTATTCATTATACTGTATTTCCATAGCAAGAGCTATTGAGCTTTCATATTTCATCAAGATTCAGCTCCAAAGTATGTAAATTGCATTAATATGAACTGCATTAATTTGTTGGGGGAGGGAATGGTGACCAGACACAAAATCAACACATTTGAACTGCTTATTTGTCTTAATAAAGCTAGACAAGGAAGAATTTTAACTCATGTCTTTGCAAGAGGGTGTCATGTTAAAGTACATGCAAAGGATGCATTCGTTTATACATTTTGCACTGTTTGACCAGCAGAGGGCTGTAGAACACCTGTGATTCAAAAACTATGTTGCTAAATTGCAAAAGGAGGGACGTCAGATCTACTATATCACTTTTCTGAAAGCAAACTATGTTTTTGACAGAAAAGCACCGCTAGTAACAGTTCTGTTGGTATAGTAAGATCATGACAGGACCAGCTAAAATGTTGTGTGTTTCTGCTTTATTTGTCAAAATGAGATGATAAAACTTTTACTACTATAGCAGTTTCATACTGATCTATATTAAAATAAAACTTGAGACTCTCCAAAGCTGAACTAACAGAGTTCTGAATGTAGAATTTGTTTCAGAATGTAGATTACTACATTCTACAGTCTATAGAATGTAGATTACTACATAATACACTGCATATTGGGAATGCCTTGCCTTTCCCAGTGCATCTGTTGAGATTGGCAGAGGAAGTTTGCTGGTGTTGTCTGTTTTCTGTGGTGACACAGTACAGGGCCTTCTTTGTACTGGCACATTGACTGTTGGACACCCTCCCTCTGAAAGTATGTTTGCCACCCTCAGTAGCTACCTTTTGATGCCAACTCAAGCTGTGTTTTTCCATTCAGGCTTTTTGTAGACTAAGCATGAATATTAGTCATTATTGTCATTGTTAATGTTTTCTGCTGTGTATGTTGTAATGATTGTTTTAGATTTTTCAAAGTTCTGTTTTTATTGTGTGTTGTATTCATGTGATTGACATGTTATGCCTTGCATGATTTAAATGGATGTAGGATGATTTAAAATTAAAATAAAACATAATAATAATCATTTATAAATAGTTCTCTTTATCAGTACAAAATTATTCTGTGCAAATTACAAAGATAAAGTGTTTTGTGGAGTGACAGTTGGTCTAATACAGTGTATTATTTTGTCTTTCTGGTGTTAGTTATCCTATATATGGGGTAGCTTCACAATATTCAGTTCTTACATGGAAGACCACCCAGTAAAGAAAGTGATGTGAAACTTGTTTCATAGAATTGTAAGGTTGGAAGAGATTTCCCTGAGGGTCATTTGGTCCAACCCCTGCAATGCAGGAATCACAACATGGGGTTTCCCATCCAATTTTTAAACCATACTAGACCCTGCTTAGCTTTGCAAATGTGCTAGTAGCTTTCATTGCTACACCACTAGGAGGAGTTTTGTAAGATATTACAATGCCACACTGTTTTTAAAATGTTTTATTGCATTTCTTTGTGTTTTGCTTCTGTAAGCTGTTTTGGGTGCTACTTGTGCAGAAAATGCAAGAATTTTAGAAACCAAATACTGTACATTTTATTTATTTAAAGTATTTATTGACTGCTTTATGAGTAAATCATATTCAAGGCAGCTTATGCAATACCAGATAAAAATACAATTTCCAACAATAGTAAAACAGAAGTAGAATACCAGATCTTCTTTAACACATACAAACATTTATAAAACCTGGCAGTAATACATACACTTTCAGTTCAAAAATAAAACACTTTTTTTCCCACATTTGCTATTGAGAAGGCACTCAATAGCAGCACAGAGAGTCACTTATGAATAAGCTAGTGAAAAAGAGTGAGTTTTTAAGGCCTCTCTGAAGTTTAATTCATTGGTTAGCAATGAATTCAAAAGTCATGAGGCCGTTGGAGAGAAAGCCACTCCACCTAGTGGTGGGTAGATGACAGGTCATTGGCATTTGCAAAGCACAGAGCTGTGGCTTTGCATGGTTTGATTCCAAACTGTGGGCAAAAGTGGATCACCTGATGTCTTTGTGATGCCAAAGGAGTGGCAAACTTGGCCTGCAGGGGAGAAGGGAGATAAAGATCCGGCCAGCCACCAGCTGCATCCAGTTTCCCCACCTCTGCAGTAGAGGGGTTGTGTCAAGAACTTGGCAGCAGGCCAGTTGTGTGTGATGATTGGGGTTAGGAGTCTCAAAAGCACCCAGTGAGAAAAGCTAGTTGTTGGCTACAGTTGTGCTCAGGGATGTAGGAATAGCCATGCGAGTGCACATGCCCTAGGAAACCAATTCATGCTTGCTTTTTTCATGTATCTTTATTGGGACCAAAATATACCTGTTATCCTTTGTGCTTTCATACATAGTTAAGATTTTCCATCTAGGTAGGAATATCATTTGCTCCATCCTGCTTATCACTTTAATACAAACATTGCTAAGAAAATGTACCGTAGAGGATGCAGATCACTTACTGCCTTCTGTAGTTTCAGTAAAAATCTGGTATGTGAATGGATGAAGGACAGGCTATAAATACTTTTTAACAACCATGTAAAAATAAATAAAATCAACAAGACTACCTCCATGCCTGAGACGTCTGTAGAACCTTGTACCCAAATCTAGATCTGATTTTTAAAAAGCCAGTTCTGCATTCTAACCACTAATAATTTAAGTTGAAAATGGAAGCAGTGTTGAACTTTGTATTTCTATTTAACTTCTTAAATGCTGGTTATATCTTCTTATTTTTGACAGGCAGCATTACCCCAACAGTGGAGTTGAATGGTCTTGCTATGAAAAGAGGAGAGCCCGCCATCTATAGGCCGTTAGATCAAAAGCCAGTTCCAAACTACAGAGCAAATTATAACTTTCGAGGCATGTACAATCAGAGGTTTGTGTGTTTTCAAGTGTTCCTTTAATTTTCCTGGTTCTGACTGCCCTTCAGAAAGCAACCTCAGGGCAGCTTTTTAGCCTCCCGTTTCTGTTTCTTGCTTTTCATTAGTTGACATCTTATCTGCTTCAAGTGTGCTCTGAATTCTGAAATTTCCCTTTCCTTCTGGATGAGATTGAGAAGCTGCATCTGGAAAGTTAGCAGGAAATGGAACTGTTCGTCCATCCCAGTAGATATTTATGGCATTCTTCAGTTTGCAGATGTTGTTACTGGATAGCATTTGGCTTATTATTTTTTTAAAAAACAACCCCACCGCAATTCTGCATTTTACAAATCTCCCGTTTAAGACATTCCTAAGAATGGATGTGATCTCTGAACAGCTGTTATGTGAGAATAGCAAAGCTTTCATTTTCAAGCTGGTCTCTACATTTTTTTAAGACTGACAGTACAATCTTATACATGACTATTCAGAAGTAAGTCTCACTGAATTCATTTGTTTTGTGGTAAATGTGGATATGATTGCAATTCACAAGCTTCAGAAGCCTATGAAAGCCTATGAATGTGATCTGTAGGAGCAGTTTTGGCAATAGAGGTCACAGAACACCCTTACTCCATCTGGGAACATCCCCAACCCCCAGGAGACAGTTGTGTTTTCTAAGCATTTTGATCCAGTTAGACATTATTAACATCATTATGGTTTTGTAACCTGGTCATCTAAGGGCATGTGATCATCAGTTTCTCTGCCTTTCCCCACCAATAGTTAATTGAACCCCCCCCCCATCAAAGAATAATTATAGCATTATTGCAAAAGAGATCTCCCACACAGTGGTCAAAGGACAGATGTTGCTGCCAACTTGCTATGTTAAGCAGCTGTGGATCTGGTCATTTCCTACATGGAAGACCACCTGGGAACATCATATACACTATCTTGAATCCTATGGTAGAAGATAGAAGGGATATAGATGTTTAGAGGTCTAAATAAATCAAGGTGGCACAGGATAAGATTTTCTTTTCCTTGATTAACCATTTGCTGTGTATTCATTTTTCATTTTCTTTTTTATATGTTAAATCTGCCAATAATGATAATAATAATAATAATAATAATAATAATAATAATAATAATAAAAAATCTGCAAATATCAATATATGTGCTTTTTGAGACATTGAAGGAAGTACATACAATAAACAAAAATACTACTGATTCTTAGAATAGTACTTATGTTTTCATTTCTTATAAAATATACTACCCTAGAGCCCAAACATCCCCAGAAAATAAAATGAAAATAAAACAAGCAAGTGTGCGTTGAACTCTCAGTGGCTCAGCCTCAGTGGATGCTGTGTTTGCCTCTACCAATTTATCAAGCAACTCTTTAGTTGATTAATCTCTTCGTTAGGGCTGCAGTTGTAACTCCTAGCAGGGAGAGTGGCAGATTTGATGAAGCAGTGCAGCCAGTGTGCATCCACAGCCCTACTGCTTCACTGTGCCAGCTCCCAGGTTGGTGCATCAAAGAGACCCAGATCAGTTCCATTGCTGTTGCATGATGGCAGCACATGATCTGCTAGATCCTGAGAAAGCCCACCCCACCCCCATAAATGCCCCATTTTGGGATTTCCATTGGCTAACACTGTTGGTAGCTTCCATCTGCCTCCCATTTGGGTGGCTCCTCCAGCATGGTAGATTAGGGGGCTGGATGGTGTTGTATATGAATCGAAGTGTAGAATTTTTAAAAATAAATATTGCTATTTTATCAAAGCAGCTTGTTTCTTAGTACAGCCAGAGTGGAAAATGTTGTCAGATTCTGTGCAAATAATTTGGGTGGCGATGGATTTGAAATGCACTCCTCCTTCCATTTCCCCCTCCCAGTGCCTTATTCTCATGCGCCCTTGAATGCAAGCCATTTCCCTAGCTAATATTTCTAAAGATAGCCATAAAGGGCTTGGTAGTGAATTCTCATATTGAACCTTTCCACTCATCTGGAGAACTGGCCACCAGAGAAGGTAAGCCAAGCCAATGTTTGAAGGACTTGCCTTTTCCTGACAATCCTAGGAAGAATGTGGAACCACATGAGCCTGTTTAGAGCAGGATGGGAAGAAGCAGAAAAGTGGGATAGAAATATTTTAAGTGAAAAGAAATAAAGCAAACGTTAAACATGGAATGTTCTTGGCAGGGGAGTTCAGAATAGTCCAATTCAGATTCCTGAAGTACAGATTGATTTGGAAAGACTGAGATCCTAACACTTACAAAATGTCCCTGCAGCATGTAGCTTGGCTTTCTTGCTTGGGTCATTCAGAGATGATTACTCTACAGGGACTTACTTGCAGTGTGAGCCTACTCTCTTGAATGCAGCACCCTGATTGTGGTTTGGTGTGCATATAGGGTAAGAAGGGGCAGTCCTGCACTGGGACTCCTGTGAGAGTTGGGTGAGGACTGAATTTTAGCTCTCTCCAGTGATGTTGCTCTGTAGTAGGCAGTCTGTTTTCAGGGATGCACTGGGAAAGCTGTCACTATTCAAACCCCACTAGCCAATGCAAGTATAGTGAAAGAATAGCATGTCTCTGTTGAGGTAGGACATTGGGCTTCATTCAGTCCTTTGCATCCTCCTGGTTTCTTCAAATTTTGGGCGTACAAAACCCACGAATGAATCGGAACTAGTATCCAACTTATTTAGCAGAGGTAGGCTTTTGAAGTATGAGCAGATCCAATGATCCTACCTTTTTAAAACAAAAACAAAAGGCCTTTGCATTCAGTTTTCATGTAGAAATAGCTAGTGTGCTTCTCAGGAGACTAACTACAGGGTAATCTACACATTGCACCCAAACTGCATATAAGGAAAATCCAACAGCCTTTTTGTAAATCAAAAGCAAGGAGGCTGTGATTTTGAGCCGAGGGGTGGTGCACCTGCATGTAATTATTTCTGCACTGACTTTTCCTCCTTGAGTTCAAATCTGTAATTATCCTTGTAAAATGGATCTGTAACTGAGGGATGATTTTGAGCAGGGGAACCTACAGGTGGTTAAGCCCTACCACCATCCTTACTCAAAGTCACAGCCTTATGAAGCTGCTTTCATTAAACACAAACCAAACCTGTGGGGTTTCATGTCATGCATTTACTGTATTGTTTACTACTTTGGATGGAGAGTTAATCATGTTATGGAAAGACAACTCTCCATAGCTTCCGACCACACAGTAAGCCCAGTGTTACCTGCCTCCCTGTTCTTCTGAGGTGAGGGATTCTGTATGACCTACCCTATGGCTGAAGGCTGCTTTCCTGCCATACAGTTACGTGCAGTGAATTTTGAAGTAGCTGTCAATCTGTTCCCCATGATTTCTTTTCACTTTTGAACACAGCTGCAAGAAAATCCCTGGGGAATGCTACCCTGTGCCTTTGTGATTGGAGAAGAGATTTGATGTGATATGAGGGCATGGTTTGCTTAGCTCATGTGGTTAGATTTGGTTAGAGATAGTGTCACATGAAAATGTTTATGATGGCTTCCACACAGCTGGAGTAATGTAGAAACCAGATATGGGAAAGGAGGCAGGTTACAGTGTCCTCACTTGTCTCCATATTTTGAGAACTGTGAACTATATCTACAGGAGATGCAGAGAGAGAGTTATTATGTTCATAATGACTTCGTCAAGTGGCTGCAGTAGTGCAACGTAGAATAATTCTCCTAGGCCATCAGAGGGCAGTATGAATTTGTCATTTGTGTTTAGCTTTGACTGCAGAAAGCTCACCCAAAAGCTTTTTCCAGTACTTTCCTATTATTTCATATCTATTTTTTTTTCAGAATCTTAGCAATAGAGTGGTTAAAGTGTTTTGTCTCATAGTAAGTTTTCTTAAAGTATTAAAATGGATGAGAGTATAACACCTTGACTGTCATAACATTGTGATCAATCCAATCTCACCAAATTAACTCCATAACTGAAGGCCCTCAGAAGTTAAGAACTAAATGGTCACCTTGTTGATACTAAGCTCTGTCACAGCGGCCCAGTTTACGTAAATCTATAATATTGTCTGAGAAACCCTCTACTACCATTATGGAGGCAATTGAGAAGCTAATACAACTTCTCCAGGAGGTCATAACACATGAACAAAATCTCTCTCCCAGGAGTTTTGGTCCCAATAAATCCGGAAGCATCCAATGGTTTGATGAGCGTAGTTTGATGAAAAGAGCACTAAGAGGCTCCTATATTTCTTACAGGAAATTGGGGTAAAACTATCTTTCCCCAAGCTATTTTCAATGGGGGGGGGGGAATCAGACCTTATTGTCTCATAAATAGTGTCAGAGTGATTCATGGTTGCTGCTTTTAAATGCTTCTCTTAATAACGACTATAGAACCTTCTGCTAGCTGACTTTGGGAGCTTTATGCTCTTGATTTGAAGTTCTAAATTGTTGTATCTTGGCACAGGTCTGGGAGGACCACTTTAGACCCATTGTTACATTCCTAGATGGCCTTGCATCCAATGTAGACCCTCTTTATGGTTCTGTATTAGCAGCCCCACAAAATAGAACCCAGTCTCTCCGAAAGAAGTTTCACATACAGTATTATATAATTAGCTGAAGAGTGAAAAGGACTCCAGGAATTGACTATATTCTTGCAGAGCTTTTAAGTGTATAAGCTATTGTTGACTGCCCTTATTACTACAATAAGCAGTTCTAATATGATCCCTTCTAGCTAGAAGAGAGCACCATTAGTACTCCTTTTTTTTTAAAGGGTCAAGCTAATGATCCAGAAATCTAGAGACTTAGCAGTTTGCTATCAGTTAATGGCGAAGTTATATCCTAGGTTCTTAAACAATAGATTAATTTACCTTTTTGGAATCAGAATATACTTAATTATTTTCAAGCAGCATTTAGAGAGAACCACTCAACCCTTTACCCAGTGTCTTGTGCTTTGCCACCTTGTTAAAAAATATCCAAGACCCCTGCAAGAAGAGCTGTTTACTGTCTTCATGGATATTAAGGCACCTTTCGATTTTATCGCTAGGGGCAAGCTGTGGCAGAAAAGACCCTAACCCTAACCCCTTATTCAAGCTACAGTGGTACCTTGGGTTACAGATGCTTCAAGTTACAGACGCTTCAGGTTACAGACACTTCAAGTTACAGACTCTGCTAACCCAGAAATAGTACCTCAGGTTAAAAACTTTGCTTCAGGATGAGAACAGAAATTGCGCGGCGGCAGCGGGTGGCCCCATTAGCTAAAGTGGTACCTCAGGTTAAGAACAGACCTCCAGAAGGAATTAAGTTCTTAACCTGAGGTACCACTAGCAATAGCCTTTTACAAATTAGATGTGGCAATTGGACAGCTTACTAAAGATAGGCCCATGGCCAAGGGAGCTAGGCAAGGATGTATACTTGCCCCACCTTGTTGTCTGTTTCTGATTGATCTTGAAAATGACCCAAAAGGACACCTGCTAAAACATCTATCTATCTATCTATCTATCTATCTATCTATCTATCTATCCTATTTTATGCAGTACTTATATCCTATTCTAGTTTTGGGTTAAGCACAATTCTGAATAACCAAATTATGGAAGAAGTTAAAAGCTTCCAATATTTGGGGGTAGTATTCCATCATACTCTGTCACAAATCCTTTGCATCCCAGAAAGCTCAAGCTAATTCATCTGCTATACTACACCTTTTCTATACCTAAAGTGGTCAGTATATCCCTGCAGATATTAACATTTTTAATGCTAGGGTAACTTTCTAATTTATTTTTGGAGCTGCTGTTTGGATTAGGGGAGTGTCGTCTGAGTCAAATGCTGTTCAAGTTAAATTCCTGTGACCCTTCTGCAGATCCCAATATGTGTTCCTAATGCAACTATATTTTGGGAAAGGGACAGTGTCCTTTTGAGATAAGAGACTGGTTGGCAGTCTTAAAGCTTTGGCTTCTGATCTTTATTTTTAAGATAAGAACAGAACTTTTAGCACATTTATCTGGGAACACCTATTCCCAGAAAGTAGAAGAAGCAACAAGGGGTCATCTCTCTTGAACCTGGTCCTCAACAACAGGGAGGAACTGACTGATGAAGTGGAAGTACAAGGAACCTTGAGAGGAAGTGATTATGTCCTCTAAGGTTTTATTATACAAAGGCAAGGGAAAGCTGAGTGTGAAGTCCCATGGTCAGAAATACTCAGAGAGAAGCAAGTCCAAGATGGATGGGAGTTTCTTAAAGGTGAAATATTGAAGGCAAAAAGGCAGACAATTCCAACAAGAAAAAGGGGGGCACCTAAAGAAAATGGTGTGGCTGCATAAGGATCTTATATATAAGTTGGAAAGTAAGAAGGGAATGTACAAGAAATGGAAGAAAGAAGAAAAAACAAAGGAGGAGTATACAAGAGTAGCCAACAGTTGCAGGGAGAAGGTCAGGTGGGCCAAAGCTCAGAATGAATTCAGGCTTTTAAAGTATGGTCCCTTGATCGGTACACCATACTTCTATTAATGGGCATAGCCATGATTTATTTTAGTGGGGGCAGGCTTTATGTTGCGGGGGTGAGAGAACTGAGTTATCTGTGACGCAATTGGTCAGTTAAGTATTTGTATTTATTTACTTGATTTAGGAGGGGCATCTGTGCCCCCCCCACCCCCCTGACTATGCCCTTACTTCTGTTGACACAGCCTAGAATAGCATTAGTCTTTTTTTTGCTGCTTCATCACACAGTTGACTCACGTTAAGCTTGTGGTCCACTAAGACCCCTAGATCCTTTCCCAACGATTCTGTGAAATGGTATATGGCATTGTGCCTGCCCTGGTAAAGCAAAAACTTTGGGACATTTCCCCCCAATAACTTGTAGCTTATTCATGTACAACCTGTTCACCTTGTTCTTTTGGTATCTCTTCTGATGATCCCTTCCAATTAGCTGCCTGCTTTAGGAATCGTCATGTTGCTCCATAAATTTTGTTCTGGCCAGAAGTGGGAAATCAGGCTAGGGAGTAGTGAATCAATGCTTGAACACAAGGCCAGAAAGAGTGTTGCTTAGTTAAGGGTTAGGGTTAGGGTTAGGGTCAGTGTATTCAGGGTTTGGACTGACCAGGATGCCTTTAAGGAGAGCAAAATATGTACTGCAAGTCCTGATGGCTCAGTTTAGTAACCAGCTGGTTGCTAAAAGCAAGGAACCTGGTTCCTTCATCTAAGTTCCTAAGGCTAAAACTGAGTGAAGCAGGATTCCGATTACAGAAAGAGAAATAACTGTTTCTTCGTTCCTATGTCATCTAACTTGGCTTCGGTGCACTCCCATCATTGGATTAGGTTTTAAATTGAATTAATAGTTGTTAATTATCCGCACAGTAACTTTTATTTTGCCTTGCTTTCCATTACCATACACTTCCCACGCGCGCACCCCCCCCCACATTGTTTTAAGGGAAGTGTGGAGTACAGCTGTGCTAGTGCTTGTTTCTAGGAAAGGAAAAGGGGGAAAGTCAGCCCATTTCCTGTGACTTTTAAAAAGCAGAAACATCTGTTTGAGAAAGCGGTCCCTGGAGCACAGTGGCAAGGGAGCCTGCAGGTGATGTGCTGTGCCATTGCCAGTAGCTATCACATTGGATGATAGTGATTAGCATTAGGGCTCCAGAGGTGGGGGAAGCATTTTGTATGGGTCTGTCAAGAAAGGATGGTCCTTTATGGATGCTGTACATTTTTGACAAAACAAAGGGCTTTCTAGCCTTATTATGTTCTTTGAAAGCATAGGGGGCCTGAAGATGAGTGAAGAATAATTCTGGTTATGGATATCGTAACCAAAACTTCATCAGTGGCATTGGGACAAATCACGCCACCTCTCTCCCACCTTTCAAATCTGTCCACAAAAAAAAAAACACTTCTGTGAAGCCTTTGGCTTAACTCCTTAGTCTCTACCTACCTACTGAAAATAGGACCAAGTATGTGAAGCTGCACTAAATCATCCCTACTGATTTCCTCCTTTTTTCTGCTCCCTGTACCATCAAAATGTAAAATGTAAAATTCAGGTCATACTCCATGTGAGCACATACAGTGCACATCTATCTATTACTTGGCTAACTGTCTTGAATAATTCTTTCTTCAGCACATTTCATAGAATCATAAAGTTGGAAGAGACCACAAGGGCCATTGAGTCCAACCCCCTGCCAAGCAGGAAACACCATCAGAGCACTCCTGACATATGGTTGTCAAGCCTCTGCTTAAAGACCTCCAAAGAAGGAGACTCCACCACACTCCTTGGCAGCAAATTCCACTGTCGAACAGCTCTTACTGTCAGGAAGTTCTTCCTAATGTTTAGGTGGAATCTTCTTTCTTGTAGTTTGGAACCATTGCTCCGTGTCCGCTTCTCTGGAGCAGCAGAAAACAACCTTTCTCCCTCCTCTATGTGACATCCTTTTATATATTTGAACATGGCTATCATATCCCCCCTTAACCTCCTCTTCTCCAGGCTAAACATGCCCAGCTCCCTTAGCCGTTCCTCATAAGGCATCGTTTCCAGGCCTTTGACCATTTTGGTTGCCCTCCTCTGGACACATTCCAGTTTGTCAGTGTCCTTCTTGAACTGTGGTGCCCAGAACTGGACACAGTACTCCAGGTGAGGTCTGACCAGAGCAGAATACAGTGGCACTATTACTTCCCTTGATCTAGATGCTATACTCCTATTGATGCAGCCCAGAATTGCATTGGCTCTTTTAGCTGCCGCGTCACACTGTTGGCTCATGTCAAGTTTGTGGTCAACCAAGACTCCTAGATCCTTTTCACATGTACTGCTCTCAAGCCAGGTGTCACCCATCTTGTATTTGTGCCTCTCATTTTTTTTTGCCCAAGTGCAATACTTTACATTTCTCCCTGTTAAAATTCATCTTGTTTGTTTTGGCCCAGTTCTCTAATCTGTCAAGGTCGTTTTGAAGTGTGATCCTGTCCTCTGGGGTGTTAGCCACCCCTTTCAGTTTGGTGTCATCTGCAAATTTGATCAGGATGCCCTTGAGTCCATCATCCAAGTCGTTGATAAAGATGTTGAATAAGACCGGGCCCAAGACAGAACCCTGTGGCACCCCACTAGTCACTCTTCTCCAGGATGAAGAGGAACCATTGATGAGCACCCTTTGGGTTCGGTCAGTCAGCCAGTTACAAATCCACTGAGTGGTAGCATAGTCAAGTCCGCATTTTACCAGCTTCTTTACAAGAATATCATGGGGCACCTTGTCAAATGCCTTGCTGAAATCAAGGTAGGCTACATCCACTGCGTTCCCTTTCTATTTGCTTTCTAAGTCTAAACTCCTTTTTCTAGCTTGCTAATTAATAGATAAGAAGAGGCCATCACCTTTGCTTAAACCATTTGGCAACTGACTGTTTACCTCTCTCTGTTGGAGAATTGGTTGTTTATGCCTACATCTGTGTTCCCTGATTTTCAAGTAGTTTAATAATATAGATTGTATAATATACCATCTGAATAAGTTGCACGGCTTAGCTTTATCTCTGTAGCATCAGTAGTGGTAAATATAGTACTGGACTAAGTGGCTGAGGCACTTCATTCTTTTTTGTTTACATGGCCACTATGTTGTCAAATGCAATGTTCTTTTCAGTGTAGGAAAAAGATGATGCTACAGTTAGAGATGTAGCATTGTTTATGTTCTTGGACTCTAATGAGTTTTTGGAAAATGTTCTTACTAACCACTCTGCAGACTGTTAAGACTGGAGAGTAATGCAGTTCATGGGAATTTTTTTAAGGAGCTGAAGTAGATAAGAGACTTGGATGTTCTGTCTTTCCACTTTGCATAGGGAACATTAGAATTCCTTGCTTTATATAATATGGCTGAAGTACATTACAAAACTTAATTGCAATCCTTTTTATAATCACCGTAACTTTTTTTCCACATCCCCCACCTCCGTTTGTAAAGCCTTGGCCAAGGTCAACATCAGATTTTATTGATCAGCGAAATACAGGTTATAGACCTAATCTGCCTATCTCTGGGGTAGACAGTTTAAGCAACTGCTTCTGTTTGCTGTAACAATTGACATAATCACGCTCTTACAAGATTTCCAGGTATGTACAAACAGAAGAGGAAGTTATATAAACTGATTATACCCGTTCCAGAAAAACATATGATAGCATAGAAGAGTTATAGAAATCCTGCTAATTGAATAATTTTTCTTTCAGACTAGAAACTACTGAATTAGGGGGATAGTACTACTAGTCCACGCGATGGGGTGAGCTCCCGTTGCTCTGTCCCAGCTCCTGCCAACCTAGCAGTTTGAAAGTATACCAGTGTGAGTAGATAAATAGATACCACTGTGGTGGGAAGGTAAACTGCATTACCATGTGCTGTGGGACTCGTCATGGCCCTTCGTGCGCCAGAAGCAGTTTAGTCATGCTGTCCACATGGCCCGGAAAGCTGTCTGTGGACAAACGCTGGCTCCCTCGGCCTGAAGTGAGATGAATGCTGCACCCCATAGTCAAATTTGACTGGACTCAACCATCCAGTGGTCCTTTACCTTTACCTTTAGTACTACTAGTGCTTATTATTTATATACCACTTTGGAATTTTAAAAATGCTTTGTGTACTCTAAGGTGGTTTGGATATTATGATAAATCCATAATTAATAAATAATAAATCAGCCCTGTATACCTGAAGGAGCGTCTCCACCCCCATCATTCAGCCCAGACACTGAGTTCCAGCACTGAGGGTCTTCTGGTGGTTCCCACGCTGTGAAAAGTAAAGCTACAAGGAACCAGGCAGAGGGCCTTGTCGGTAGTGGCACCCACCCTGTGGAATGCTCTCCCATCAGATGTCAAGGAGTTGAGTAATTATATATATATTAGGAGACATCTTAAGGCAGCCCTCCATAGGGAAGTTTTTTAAGGTTTAAGGTTTTACTATGTTTTTATATATGCTAGAAGGTGCCCAGAGTGGTTGGGGCAACCCAGTTAGATGGGTGGGGTACAAATAATTTATCATCATCATCATCATCATCATCATCATCATCATCACTATGGGAATGAGCTACAATGAGCTTTGGACTTCTACATTACTTTGATGAGATCAGAAGCATTTACCTAAATTTTTAAAAATTAACTACAGCTTGTCATTTCATCAAAATCTAACAAGCTATGCATAATAGTTACATAGCTGGGAACCTGTGCTAAAAAAATATTCTGGTGAATATTTTGAGGCCCTTGAAAGTCTGTTTTTTTGTGTGTGCTGAAAATGTTCTCTGGAGAACATTTGGCTCAACCCAACATATTTACACAAAAAGTCATTAGGGAGTTGTGAAAATTGTGAAGGGAGCAATCAGTATGCTTAATATATGTTATTTATAATACAAAACTGACAAATATAATTTGCATGGAAAAGGAGGAATTAAATGTGCACAGCCTGTATATCAGCTTGTAATGTTACTTGTTTCATTAAGAGGTTTCTAGAGGCAAGCACTCTTTTAGGAATGTTTATGCCATCTGCAAAAATACAGGAAATGCAATATGAAAAAAATGCCTGATACAGTAATACTTTATTTGTGGTGTGGTGTGTGTGAGTGTGATTTGATAGCCATACAAGGAGAGGTCCTAAGGGATCCTTAGTATGCAATTAATATTTTGGCTGGAAAAGAACCAGATTGTTTCAGCGTGCTTATATGTTATGACATCATATGCCAGTAAAATTATAATGAACAGAAATTTTGTTTGCCTCTGTGGCAAACCAAAATGAGTTTTGTAATTGTCAACAGACCATTGCGATTTATATAATTACAATGGCGCCTGATCACACCAACTTGAAGGCATGTTATGAACCCCTGTTTTTAGATGTTAAGAACTAGCTGTAAACATTTACTCATGGCTGAAACCTTGCATGCCAGGTCATAGTTTTAAAGCTGATTTCCAGCTTAATACTCTCCGTTCTTAAGTGATACTAGTGGTCTGCTAAAAATAGACGCCTATTTAAAAAATTGACTTTTTGAGCATGCTAACTGAGGGACGGTAGTCAGTGTAAGTTATACTCAGACTAATTGAACTTAATTTAATAATTTAAATATTTAAAATATTTACAAATTGCCAATAACCATAGATCTCTTAAGTGAGTAAAGGTAAAGGTAAAGGTAAAGGTAAAGGTAAAGGTAAAGGTACCCCTGCCCGTACGGGCTAGTCTTGCCAGACTCTAGGGTTGTGCGCTCATCTCACTCTATAGGCCGGGAGCCAGCGCTGTCCGCAGACACTTCCGGGTCACGTGGCCAGCGTGACAAGCTGCATCTGGCGAGCCAGCGCAGCACACGGAACGCCGTTTACCTTTCCGCTGGTAAGCGGTCCCTATTTATCTACTTGCACCCGGAGGTGCTTTCGAACTGCTAGGTTGGCAGGCGCTGGGACCGAATGACGGGAGCGCACCCTGCCGTGGGGATTTGAACCGCCGACCATGCGATCGGCAAGTCCTAGGCACTGAGGTTTTACCCACAGCGCCACCCGCGTCCCCTCTTAAGTGAGTACCAAATAATAAACTGCAGAATAACATAAATCAAGTGTGATCAGATAAAAAAATTAGCATTCTTAAAATGCTTGTTGAAGTGAACATGTCTTCATGGCATGTTGAAATCTGTACACACACTGTACAGATTTTCTTTACCTCTATTGGGAAGGTATCCTACAGTGCAGGGCTACTGTGCATGTCTTGTGCTGAACGTAGAGAGGTTTGATTTCAGAGGCATGGGGCATCTTCAAAAGCTCAGTCCCTGGTGATTTTACTTATCTTCACTTCTATAAGGAGTGAAGCGCTCTGTAGGGTACCTAGGTCCTAAGTTGTTTAAGACATCATACACTAGTACTAAAACCTTGAACCTGGTCCAGTAGCATACAGGCAGCCAGAGTGGTTCCCACAGCAGTTATTTCATGCTTTCAGGAAGCTATTCCTATCAGTAATCAAGCTGCCACGTTCTGCAGCAGCTGAAGCTTCTGGAGCAGGCTCAAGGGTAGCTCCACATAAAGGACATTGCAGAATTAAGTACTGAGGCTGCCAGTGCATGGACCACTGTGCGTAAACTATCCTGGTCCCAGACTGCCCCTAACTGTCTCACCAGCTGAAGCTGATAAAATGCAGTCCTAGCCACTGAAGACAACTGTGGTGCTAGTGATGGTGTTGGAACTAGAATCAACCCCCAGGCTACCGACTTACTCCTTTAGAAGGAGTTCAGACCCATTCAGAGTCATTGGTCAATTTCCCAGATCCGGGGACCACTCATCCACAGTCTTGCCATATTTCAGTCTCAGATTATTGGCCCTCGTTCAGCCCACCTCTTGAGTCTAGGCACTGATCCAAGGTTTGCACAGTTGTTGCTTTGGAAATTCACGTGTATCTGTGTCTCAAGTCTGTTGTTGTTGGTATTTTGGGTAGTGAGCTATAGATGCAGAATTCAGACTTGAAATAAAGCCTGTACAGAGTGATGGTGAACCATCAGGTTCCATATGATTATTTTGGTTCCCAGACACCCCCTGTAGAGTGTCCTGGTTTTTCACTGGAAGTGTGGAATTCCCAGGCCTCTCTAGCTAAAAGAATCTCAGATGACAAAGTTGAGGAAGAGCTCAGCCTAAGGCCTTTGGAGAGCTGTTCCCATTAGGGATTGATAAACTGGGTTGAAAAACAGCAACATTGTGACTTGGTGTTAGGCATCATCTCCTAGAGATTTCTGGGCTGCCTACAATATACAGTGTGTGTGATTTGGATCAGGGAGCTCCAACTTCAAATCTCCACTCAGCTCTAAATCTTACAAGGAAACCTTGAACAAGTAGCTATCTTGCAAATTTATTGTGATGATAAAATTTAGAGAAACCCACATTTGCTGTTTTTCAAACTACATTTGTACTCTGCATTTCCTTCAAGTAGTTCAAGGCAGTGCACATAGTCCTTTTGCCCTGCTCATTTTATCCTCTCAGCAACCCTGTGAAGTAGATGGGGCTGAAAGAGAATGACTTGGCCAAGATCACACAGTAAGCTTTGTAGCTGGTAGAGATTTGAACCTGAACCTCCCCTGTCCTAATGAGACACTCGAAAGGTGTGATATATAAATAACCTGTATGAACAAGGTATTTTTGTTCTTACCACTTGCTAAAAAATTCCAGATCCCTTTGAAAGAGGATCCAACCAAACTTCTGTTTGATTGCAGTCAAGCAATCAAAAAATCTTGTCATACACCAAGATATAATCTAGAGAACAACAGTCAGCTGATACACGGTCAAAAATGAAAAGGAGGGCATGTTTTAAGGAAAGTAAGCTTTAATCCCCACAGTGACTAGATCTCAAGCTACATAACAGGAAGGGAAAAATTTACCTTGGCTCTGAATGTTTCTGTCTTGTTCTGGCATGCTTGAGGTGACAGCAGGCTACTTCATTTTGTTAGCTGTTTTCCCTTCCTTTCACATTTGTCATCAGTATAATAGCTCTCCCGTATTCTCAGAATATATATATTAGTTCTTAGGCTGCAGTCCTAAACATGCTTACTTTGGGAGTAAGTCCTATTGAATACAGTGGGACTTGCTTCTGAGTAAACATGCGTATGATTGTGCAGTTGTTTATTTATTTATTATTAAAAGCATTCCCAATGTATTGAGAGTGTTTTACAGACTTCTTGGTTCATTATATTTAATATTATTTAATAAAATTTATATACCCCTTGATTATAGAAAGAAACCTCAAAGTGGTTTATAGAAAAATATAATTATCATTAAAAAAATATAAACCATAATTTAAAACATACAGAAAGTGAAAACCCAGAAGATTCCAAACAACATGTTTGCGATTCACAAAATACACTTGGAACTCTATAGGGAGAATATAGTTGGGGGAGCTTTGTGAAGCAGACAACTGGCATTGAGGAAACTGTTAAGTGTCACCTAACACCATTTTCCTGCTGCACCTTACTATCTGCCAAAGTTACATTGGGGGGGGGGTGTAGCTGAATGTTATATGCAGTTCTATGTATATTTGCATGTAATTTCCAGTTTGCTCTGCAGAAGATTTTACTATTAATAAGTATTTATATAGTGTCATCAGTGTATATGGCAGTTTACTACATAGAAGAGGGCAGGTCCCTGCCCTAAGGATCTTACCATCTAAAATACAACACACTGGAAACATCAGAGGAAGGGAAAGCAGTGAGTGGTAAGGCAGCTTTGCTGTGTGTAGTTTTTGTAAGTTAAAACAAATTATTTTGCATTTAAAACACGTTTTGACATCTGCTGTGAGGTCTATCCATGGCAACTTTTTAATCAATTAGAAGGCTTTTAATTGGTTTACCTAACTGATAAATTGACTAAAAGTTGTAGCTAAATGTTAATACTGGCTTTTTCAAATATAATTTACATACAGTGTTTGCAAGTTGTTTGGTGTGTGAATTTGACTTGCAAGAGGACTTAATGTTCCCATAACATTTTTCCTAGATATCACTGCCCTGTGCCTAAGATTTTCTATGTCCAGTTGACTGTGGGTGACCATGAATTTTTTGGTGAAGGGAAGACTCGCCAAGCTGCTAGACACAATGCTGCCATGAAGGCTCTTCAGGTTCTTCAGAACGAGCCAATCCCCCCCAAATTACCTCAGGTTAGTGATTCGCGCCTTCGCTTCTTAAAGCCATAGTAAGCAAGATCTCCAGATTTCCTTGGTCAACCTTTTTATATCAGCTCTATTTAGCTTGTAGTAACTGAGGCCATCAACACATTTTGCTTCTTAAAAAGTAAAAAAAAAAAACCCATCCTAATTAGGGATGGCATGGGATCTCAGCTGGGGAGAGCTTGAAATGAATAATGTGACCTTCTGCTCCTTGAAAAGTTTTACCGCATTTCAATTCTGGCCCAGTCCCCTTTGTGCTGAACCAAACTAGAAAAAGAGGTTTTCAGCCTGCCTCTCCCACTTCCCTATCAGCCCCCCCCCCCAACACATCCCCCAAGCCCCGCAACCTTGCTAAAAGCATTACATCAGGGACAGAAGGTTCATCGAAATGAGAGATCAGATGAGGCCTCATAAGGATATCATACATGAAGCATAGTTTCCTGTTGCCCTTCAACATCATTAGTATTATCACAGTGACTCCAGTGCTTGGATCGAACTCTATGCACTATGATTTCTGCCTATACTACTCTCCGTTTGCTGCCCCTGCATCATATGCTATTCTTAAGGGCTTCCCAATCATGTAGAAGCAGATTGGGTGATAGGGATGCCGAGGAAATCCTTTTCCGCAATGGAATTAAAATCCAGCCCGTTGACTCTCTTGTTAAGGTGAGAGATGGAATTCTCCATGTAGCTCTATTATTGTTGATGTTCTTATCTCTAGAAAAGTGCTTTACTTAGAGTAGTTAGGACGTATTCCAAATGGTTGTGAGTCATTGTTATGGAAGACATTGTATTGCTTAAGATTGTGTGACTGCTTTTCTTGTTATGGTCTAAAGCAGCCATGGCCAAGGTGGTGCCTTGCTGGCTGGGACTGGTGGTGGGAGTTGTATTTCAAAATATCTGGAGGCACCAGTTTGGGCAAGGCTGCTCTGTTATGCAGTAGACCAGAAAACTAATCACTCAGGAAAGTTAAAAAAGAAAAGACCCCAAGTCTCTTGGAAAAAAATGCCAAATATTTGAGAGAACGGGAGTGTAGGTTGTATCTTATCACCAGTAATACATATGTATTACCCAGCTGAGTGCTGTGACAGTCACACCTGACAGTCAACCCTATAAACGATGAACCATCCATTGCAATTCATATTCTGGGAAAATACCAGCTTTGATGCACCCTGGAGGAAAGATCTCTAATTCTACACTTACATTCCCTGCAACCAAAGGGTTGCAGAAGTGCCCTTATTTGTCTCTCTCAAAACAAAATAAAATAAAAATCATACATACTTAGTTCTAGTTTAGCTAGACCTGACTCCTTACCCTGAGGAATCCCCCCCCAAAAAAAATAACTCCACATTTTCCAAATGATGACATTTTGATATGAAATCTTGTGCATGTGAATGAGATCACAAAGTCATTTTGACTGAGCTTCTGAACAGCTGTCAGATGGTTTTAGGCTTTCAGTCTATTAGTCCCTTGGTATATCATTAGTTTGCTCAGTCTTGCAGTTGTAAGAGTCAACGCTTTCATTATTCAACAAAATGCAAAAAAAAAAAATTATGTAAAAGTAAATGAACATATAAAAGCTGGTTGAAATCTAAATTGCAGATTGAAAGGTCTGGAATGATAGAATAGGTAAATCTAAAGCACAACTAGAGTTCACCTAACTGAGGCACAAGATGCCCAGTTAAAACTGCAGGGCGGGGTAAAACAGATCAAGACCATGGCATGAGGACAGAATGGCATACCACTGGCACCCCCGGCATGCCATATTCCCAATTTAATTTCCCCCTGAAGCTTCTAGTTGCTCCACAGAGATGTGACGTTTTATCATGGGGAAAACAGATTCAGTAGAGGGGCAGGTGATTTAAAATGGGTATGGCACAGGCAAAGGAATTAACCCTTTCCTTCCCTGGCACTATAGCCCTGGTTGGCCCTGATTGGCCATGGGTAGCTTAAAAGGCAGAAAGCACTGAGTGATCACTCTTAGTCAGAAGATACAGAGGATGTGTTTTCAACAACACCACTCCTTTATAGATAAAAATCTATATAGAGCAATTGTATTTAAGCATTGAGTATATGTGGCATAATCCTACAAAGGATAGCTCTGACTAAAAATCTTATGCATGCTTACTAGGTAATCAGACCTAGAAGACCCTAAGCCCTGGAATTTGGTTACTAACTAGCATGTAGAAAATCAGTTTGCATGCATAGGCATTGGACAACAGGAATTTAAATCCCATAGATTTCAATCTGACTTAGTTAAGAACAACACCTGCTGCATTACATCCTTGGTGATTTTCCTTTCATTGCTTTCAAAATGTCAGACATGTAGAAATAAACTAATGTACATGAAAGAAGCAGTGGTGTAAGGCAGACTATGCATTATATCACACAATATAATACTTTGGGATGAGGGGAACGTTCTACTTTCATTCTCTAGCATTTCACACTGCCATTTTCCTAAAAGGCTCTCTGACAGTAGAGCTAAATGGTCTCTGTGCAAGACCTTGAGGGGGCACTGACAGAGAAGATAGCAGTGGGCTGCATAAATCTAAAGAAGTGATTCTTTTTGTTACCACTGCTGATCTCAGCACAAAGGGTTGTCCATGACTCCTGCTCACTATTTGCATATTTCAAATATTCAAAATGTCACAAATATTCTCTCAATAGTCCTTATAACATCTCTGAAATCCATAATTACTATCCCCACAGGGCCTTGTGACTACCACTGTTGTTGCTCCATTTCTAGACATAGAATCATAAAATCATAGAATTGTATGAAAGGGACCCGGAGGGTCATCTAGTCCAACCTCATGTGATGCAGGAATCGCAACTAGATCATACATGACAGATGGCAATCCAATCTCTGCTTAAAAACCTCCAAAGAAGGAGAGTCTACCACCTCTCATGGGAGTCTGTTCCACTGTTGAACAGCTCTTACTATCAGAAAATTATTCCTGATGTTTAGTTGTAATCTCCTTTCTTGTAACTTGAATCCATTGGTTTGGGTCTAGAGCAGGAGAAAACAAGCTTGCCCAACTTCCCTGTGACAGCCCTTTGGCTATCATATCTCCTCTTTCCCAGGCTAAACATACCCAGTTCCCTCAACCATTCCTCGTAAGGCTTGGTTTCCATACCCTTAATCATCATGGCTGCCCTCATCTGCACATGTCTTTACACATATTTACACATATATACAACCTGAGCTTACACTGGAGGGGTTCACAGCATTAACACTCCAAAAGGTCTTGTTCCTCCATTGGTCACAGCCTTGGACTCCAGCAGAAATCGAGCTTGGACTCCAGCAGAAATCAGTTTTGTAGCTGGTCAGAGTAGTCACAAAACTTTTCAGCAAGAAACAGGGCAGCTGAGGTGGTAGACCGTGTGCACTGTAGAGCTGCAGATAGATGAAAAGTCCCCCTACGTGCTGTGGCATGTTAGGCACAAGCTATGTACTAAACAAACAAGAGCCTTCTAAACATTGGACAACGTTGGACACGCAGAGTCTTTTAAGGCACTGGATGTTGAGACTTTATGGGGTTGAATCTTCATTGTGTCAGTTTGAGGAAAGCACAACACAAACAGCAGTGAGGAAAACGAGGAGTCCATGGGAACATGAACCTGCATTCATGAAAGAACTGCTGTACAGCTGCCAAATTATTCCTGCCAAGCAGCCAAAGTGAGGCCTGAGAAGGGAGTACATAGCCAAGAGCTTTACTACTGTGATGAGACTCACACGTAAACCATGGATCTTTCGGAACCACCAGTCATCCATCCATCCCCTTTCCTTTATTGCTTTTTCTTGGTGGTAAGGAAGCTTATGTGAAAGAGTCTCAAGGGTTATTGCTGCTCAGTGCCAATAACTATAAATAATGCAGGAGAGTACTTGTGTCCCTGTTTAGCCTCTGTCTGCTTTTATAATGTAATAATTTGAGGGTAAAGGAATACATTGGCTCACCAGTTAAGCTTTTGTCTGACCATTGAGTAAAGTGCAGCTGATGGCTCATAGATCAACATTTGCTTTGCTTCCTGCTGCGGAAGCCTTATGCAGACACACAACCTAACCATCGTTGATTTTTCTGAATTCTAGATTAAGGATTATGGATGAATTCCTAAACTATTTAAAGTACTGTCCACAAATTAGGAAGCATACCCCTGGTTTGAAGTGAGTTTTCAGACCACAATTGGTGTTAACCATGGCTATGTTTTATGGCTGCGCTGGCCAAACTCTGGTTAAAGGCAGTTTGCACTCCCACTATATCTCTCCCCGTGTAGACAGGCTGACAATGTTTATCTGTACAGTGGTACCTTGGGTTACATACGTTTCAGGTTACATACACTTCAGGTTACAGACTCCGCTAACCCAGAAATAGTGCTTCAGGATGAGAACAGAAATCGTGCTCCGGCAGCGCAGCAGCAGCAGGAGGCCCCATTAGCTAAAGGGTGCTTCAGGTTAAGAACAGTTTCAGGTTAAGAACGGACCTCCAGAACGAATTAAGTACTTAACGTGAGGTACCACTGTACTGGTCACAGACTAAATCTGTGTTCTTGCCTTCCAACAGCATACTCTTTACAGAAATTAGTGACTGAGCCTTCAGCCTGTTGTTTGGGTTGGACTTTTGTGAACAAGCAACCCACCCACACAAGGATTTAAAATTAACTCCATGCCCTGAAAGAACAGGACCACTTTTCTTTTTTTACCCAGGATCAAGCCACCTCTGCTTGATCAAAGTGGCTGCAAGTGTACTTGTTTGCATACACATTTTAGTGAATATGCTTCAGGGTTTTGTTTTGTTTTGCTTTAATCAAAATTTCTTATTTTGATTGACCAGAACGGAGAGCCAGGTAACGAAATGGAAGACGAAAAAGATGCAAACAAGTCAGAAATCAGTGTAGTATTTGAAATTGCACTGAAGCGCAGCATGCCTGTCAGTTTTGAGGTAAGTTTGACATTGTATTCTGCTGGATATATAATATCTGGGAACGGGGGAGAGGGAGAAATTCCTTTGCCCTCCCTACAGGCACTTTGTCAAATACAGTGCTACTAGATACATGTTTATTGAACATGCATACAAAAGAGAAAAATAATAAGTTGGAGCCATACTTGTCCTGACCAGAGTTCTGTTCAGAGGAAGTTCACACTGTTGAAAGGAAGGAGGAGGCTATTTTCACTAGCACCCCCTCCCCGTTCAGCTTCCTGTGCCTTCCCTCAAAGAATTTACTCTGGAGGGTGGAAGAACGTTTTGGGCAGGGGGAGTTCTGAGAGCTGCACAGGGATAGAGCCCTTCTGTTCTCAAATCCAACCCAAATGGCAAGTAATTTCTATTAATATTAAATTAAATATAATTACCGCATTCTGTCCCCCCCCCCCAAGCTGCTATTTGCTCCATTTTAGAGAGTCCTTACCATTAGTTTTTTGTTTCTGCTTTTCCTCCTGCAGTAGATACAACACTGAGCAGTCAAAATGTGCTTTGAACTCCTCTTGGTTTAAATCTTAATTTACAGACAGTCTATTTGTTTCCTTTTGCGTGGAGGTAAAGATATGTTTTTGCCTGGTGCACCATGCTTCATTGATGAACTACAGTATATATATTTTATAGTTACTATTTCTTATTTAAGTAACATTTTCCTAGACATTGCTGTTTTTATACCTACACCAACTGTTTGAAGTGGGCATTGGCTGAGGGTTCCATATCCAATTGCAGCACTCTGTTTAATAATGGAGCACCCTGACTAAAATGCTGATTAAATTGGCTCATTCTTTAGAGAGTGAAGGGTGGAGTGAAGGAGCTGGGCCAAATATACAGATACCTGCTTATTTTATCTTCCTAAGCAATAACCGCTTCCGATCTTTGCCTCTCAACCTTCAGCAGAGAGCTCTGCTGCCCTGGTCCTGAAGGCCTATGACAGGAAGGTAGTGCTCCTGCCATGTGGTTCCCAAGAGGCTCTGGCTCCTTGGCTCAATTGAGAATAATGTTTCACATTGTCTAGCAGACAAGGAACAGGTATTCTATGAGTTTTTGTTAAAAGTTACTTTTGCCAAGATGTGTGTGGGTATCCAACTAATTGGTTCCATCAGCCTAAGGATCCAGAGTTGGAGGAAACCTAGAACAGATTTAGGGGCCTCATGGGAGGAGAAAGGGGAAAGTTCCATTGCACAAGCAGAAATACTTGCTCAGATGGAATGAATATGTTAGATACTGAGAGACATGCCAAGGCTTACTTGGGAGTAGGTCCTATGGAGATCAGTGGGCTAGATGCAGACTTAAGTTGGTTGCATGTAGTACCCATTGAAACCAGTGGGTTAATCGTTGATTAATTTCTGTCATGTTGTTTTTGGTGCAACTAACTTTCCTATCCTAACCCCACTTACCTGGCAGCAAACCCCATTGAATTAAATAGGATATAGTTCTGAGTAGACATAGTTAGGATTGTACTATTACTCTGGATCCAAACCAATGTGATTTATTCTGAGTAAGCGTTTTTCAGATCATGCAATACATCAGTCTTGTGAATTAAGTCTGCTGAAGTTACTAGGTGATAATAAAAAAATAATAGTAGTAGCCTGTTGTGAGTTGGTTAGAGAGATCCATCCATCCTGCAGCTGTCCACTGCATTTCTCTGCTGGGCACAGATGTAGGTTCCCCCTTCTCTTGTAGCACACTTGGTTTCTATTCTAGGTATAGGCGAGAGACCAATATGCCATACCTCCTTGCTTGCATGGAATTCCATAAACTCACCTGCATGGAGTTCCTTGTCATCTGTGGCTACTTAACTACAAAGCTGTTATCAGTGTCAGATGGGGTACAGAGGGAATAGGGGCATGGAATACAACAAGCAAGATGGGAAAGGCAAAAGAAGAAGCAGAGAAACTGTTTCTTTGCAGCAGGTTACTCAGCTACAGAAAGACAGACAGATATTGCAGCCTGAAATTACCTGACTTCCTGGCATAGGCAATCCAGTTTTCAGCTCCTCACCCAGACCTGGCAATTGCTGCAGTTCATTCCTTTGGCCTACATCCTCAGTCATGATGTTGAGCTGCACCACCCTTCTGGCTCTGGCAGGATGGAGTAGGACAGTGGCAAGGGTGGGGAAGCCCCAGCAAATGAAGATGCACTTGCATGCACCACTGCCACCACCAATCCACTGCTTCCGTTGCCACTGCCTTCCGCAGCCCATACTGATCCTGGCATGCGGCAGTGCTATCACAGCTGCAGGGTTGGTGCTGTAGTGGTGCCTCACATCACACACCACAGCAAACAGAAATAGGGCCTACAGTCCAGGCAATAACACGCCGTAAATTCAAATAGATGGTGCTGCTACCTGTCCTTGGAACAGAGAGGGTAGAAGTCTGTTTGATCCCCACTAACTGAAGATGGAACAGTCTGGCATTCCTACCTATTCCCTTCATATCCCTTCTCTAGGAAATGAGTTACTGCTGCTCTCCTGGGCTCCTACTCTGTCCTTAAGAACCCCAGATAAAGCTTTATAAGAGGCTTCCTTGAATATTTTGCTCTCTGCAACATTAGATGGCCTCAAGTTGTACCCTCTCTTTTGTATCAGCCTCCTGCAAATTCATGACAAAAATTTGTTGATAACTCAAAGCACTTCACCTCTGAGGTAAAAATCTTGCAAAGAAAAGGTAGCATAATCACTGTCAGAATTTAGGTTTAACCCAGACCCTATATTTGGAAACAATGCAGTGACTCATTATTTTGTAATAGGCCACAGGATTTGGTGTTTGTAATAGGATTTTAATTTAGGAACTGCCGGTATTATTTTGTACCAGGCATGCATTAAAGCTTTCAGATGTCTTTGTTCACATGATAGTTGCAAAGCAGCCCTCGTTTTCTTTGGGTTACAAAAACCACAGACAACATTATATCATTGCTCTTATGTAAGCCAGCAAACAGTTAAAGATATTTTGTGCTTCGTGTAAACAACTTTTTAAGACTTGCACAATATCTGGAGAATGGGTGGGGTGTGCAATGTAACTAGGAGCCAAGTTCTGCCCTCTGATGTCAGCAGCACTGCCTGAGGGCAAAATCTTGCCCTAAATATTTAGCCCAGAGGGATTACAGTGTTGCCTAATCCCATTCACTGTGCTTGATGAAGTGGAGTTAGGGTTTGTTATCTAACATCTTTTAGAAACATTGTAAAACGTTTTAATGAGAGATGTGGTATTGGAATAAAACACTTAAAGATCAAAGTTTTACTCTAGTCATATTCTCCAGCTGCCTATTGATGCTGTTCTTCTAAGAACATAAAAGGAGCCCTGCTGGATCAGACTAAAGGTTCAACTAGTCCAGCATCCTGTTTCTCACAGTGGCCAACCACTTGCAGGGCCTGAAGGCAATAGTCCTCCTCTCTTGCTACTCTCCGGCAACTGGTATTAACCATGAAGAAGAAGAAAATGGATTCAATTTATTACTCCACCCTTCCTCCTGAAAGATCCGGGGGGAGGGGCTGCCTCCGTTTATGGAGGCAGATTATAGCCAGCATGACTAATAACCCTTGGTAGATCTATCCTCCAATAACTTGCCTAATCTCTTTTTTAAAGTTGTCAGAGCTGGTGGCCACATACTTGAGTTGCCATTCTTGCTGTTTCCAGCTCTCCAGTTAGTCATCATCCATGTGCCACACAGAGACACACAAAACGGGGGCGGGGGGGGGGGCGGGGAGGGGAACCAGGAGCAAGCATCACAGGTGCTTCAGTAACATAATGCTCAACTTGAAGAGGAAGGTACCGTGCGCAAGAGATACCAAGAAGCACAGTGTGTGCGCCCCACAGCTGCTGCTTTGAAATGCGCCACACGCACTCATTTTGCAGGTTTGTATAGGTCTTGTGTCATGACCTCAACGCTCACCCTACTCATTGGCTTGGTAACTGTATGAACATCGTGGTGGAGCCCCTGAAGGAGAAGTAGCATTTACCACCAGAGCGGGCAGTGTGGAGGGCCATTCCTTTTTGGTGCAAAACAAAACACATGGGACATATGTGCTCTAGTGCCGGAGTGAGACCTCGCATTTGTCAAGGAAAATAAATATTTTAAATAAGGAAGCATTGTGGAAATGACAGCTGAGTGGTGTGAAGAAACGGAGCATCTTGTACAATGTTTTTTTTAAGGGAGAAGCAAGCATCCATGTGACATGTTTACCTATCCTTTTGTCATATCCAAAAACAATCTCTCTCTATATATATTTAAAAAACCTATTTAGAATAGCACTTGGCCAGATGGGGAAGGTGGTGCAGGGTGGGGGTGGGGGTGGGGGAGTGTGTTACTTGTCACCAGTTATGTAACAAGCATTGTCCAGTAGTTCCCCATGGCAAGAACACAGCAGGTGATGCACATAGTCAGCAGTGCTGGAATGCTTACGAGTAATGCCTTAGTAGCCGTTTCTGGCTGACAACTACATTCAAAGTTCCATTTATTATTGTGAAACGCTGGTACAGTGGTGCCTCGCAAGACGAAAAGAATCCGTTCCGCGAGTCTCTTCGTCTAGCGGTTTTTTCATCTTGCGAAGAAACCCTATTAGCGGATTAGCGCTATTAGCGGCTTAGCGGCTAAGCGGCTATTAGCGGCTTAGTGGCTTAGAAAAAGGGGGGGAAGCGGAAAAAAATCGCAAGACTCGCAAGACGTTTTCGTCTTGCGAAGCGCCTCGAAAACGGAAAACCTTTTCGTCTAGCAGGTTTTTCGTCTTGCGAGGCATTCGTCTTGTGGGGCACCACTGTAATGTCAACAGATTCCGCACATTTCAAGTTACAGCAGAAGCTTTATTTTACAACTAAATTTAATATTTCCAATGACTGTACTGTGTATATATTCACTTATGCTGTGGCATTGTTACTGCGGCATTCCCTTACCAATTGTGATATTTTGTCATTTATATAGGGGCCTAACACGGTGTGCTACATATCCAGTGGAACAACTCATTCTCTTTACAATGGAGTCTGGAGTAGGGCCTAAAAGCCAGTAAAGTGAGCATACTTAGCTTCTCCTACCATTTTTCTGTTAGGCACCACGAGGGATGTTTCCCTATAGACTGAAAATTCTGAGACCAACGTTGCAATTCATCTTTGCTGTGAACAGTGGCCACCACCTTCCCTTTTCTGTACAAAGCAACTAATCAAAATCTAGTTTAATTTTCAATATAGTTTATTTATTTTTAAAATTTCCTATAGATTGAGTTAGCTGTTGTCAGTGATATGAGTACCCATCCATTTCTGGAAATATATAGTCAAAGTACTTCCCTTTTGTTTGGCTTGTGGCCATTATAAGGAGTGGGGGGCAGACAGCCATGCACAGCCAGAAGTTACTCGAGTTCTCCATTGCAGCTTTTGCTGAAGAGGCAAGTCACATTTTGTACTGCAATAAGCGATATCTCTTCAGCGGCAGGAGTGGCTTCCTGTGTCATGCGCATACTTGTTCCACATATGCATATGGTGTCATGCAGCAGGATTTGTACTTTGAACGGTTTTGCAGAATCAAGGCAAAAATCTCAACATTACCACAATATGTAAATAATACTCAGGGTAGAGATACACATTACCTTGGAAAGCTCATGTTTGCTAATATGAGCGGAGAGGCATTTATAGGGGAGAATCAGTGGAAAGCCCACTGAGTATTTTTAGTCTTCGCTGGTCTTTTATTACCATTTCAGAGTCTTTAAAAATGGCCAGGCATGGGTGCTGGACACGCATTGGTTCGCCATCAAAAGACAAGTCTCTGAATCCACTCTGTGGTCCTCATAGCTCCCCTTACAACATATCTTTGAACAAATTGTTTTACTATTATAAGTCGCTTTGAGGCAGTTTGTGTAGTAAGCAATAGATAAATGCAATAAATAATAACAACTCACATGTCCCAACTCATTTTATTCCATTGAACACACTGACTCTTAGAACTTTGCTTTTATGTTATCTCTGTTTCACACTCTCTTAGCTGTACATTGTCTTTCCAAAGCAAGTAAACGGTCTGAGGGGATGGTATAAGTAGTAGGTGATAATTTTTTTGGCAACATTTGCATATAACTTCCATGTATTCAGAGCACTTCACATGCACTGTCTAGTTGTAATCCACACAACAGCCCTGTACATTATGTCAGCAATCTTATCCTCACCATCCCCACCATATTGCAGACAGAGAACTGAGGCCTAATGCCACCTAGAGAATTCATTGGAAAAGGCAAAGTTTGAACCCGGGACTTCCTGATTCATAGTTCAGTCTCTTCATCTCTGTGTTGCACTGGCTCTCTCAGTAGAAGTCAGTGGGATTTACTGCCGAATGAGCTTATTGCAATCAGGTTTTTATGCAGATTGGATTCTTATAAAAAGTTATAATCTAAGAAAGGGGTTGTTTGGTTTGAATGAAAATCCACAGGGGGTAAAATTTTACTCTGTGACATAATATACATTATCAAGCCTTCTTTAACACACCTGGTAGTTAATCTTCCTATTCCTGCTCACCGTATTTCCATACAAATAATTATAATAAGGACAAATTTATGTATTAGAAATGAATCCTATAATCATTTCATTTGCATGTCCTGTCTTGGCTGATAGGTAATAAAGGAAAGTGGGCCACCGCATATGAAGAGTTTTGTTACCCAAGTCTCAGTGGGAGAATTCTCTGCAGAAGGTGAAGGAAACAGCAAGAAACTGTCAAAGAAGCGAGCCGCAATAGCTGTCCTGCAAGAACTACGGAAACTTCCCCCTCTTCCTGTGATTGAAAAACCAAAGCTTCATTATAAAAAACGCCCCAGAACAATGTTAAAGGTAATGATGCATTCGAATAATAGAAGTTGCCAAACTTAATGCTTTCATTTGCCTTTTCTGGTATGCAACGTATGTTGTGCAATTTTTATTTTGCTTAGGAAGATACACCTGTGGCTTTTTTTAAAGTTGAGGATTACTTTTAGTCACTTCCACAGAACATTTTGCTGGTTTGCATATGCATCTCATTCTGGATCTGACTTCTGCTCGCACATACAGTTCTGGAACTCCATGGGTAGAGAGCAGTAGTACAGGGGAGGAAAATGTCTGGGGGAAAGCATGTGACAAGCGAAGGTTAAGCACCCCATTCCATTCTGCCCCTTCTCCTTTACAAACAGCCCTTTGAAAGGTTGCCATGTATCTTACAGTTGGGCCCAGGAAACAGCTATTTCTATACTAGAATATTTTGCCTTAAATTGCAAATAGTACTAATGCCAAAAACATAATACTGTATGATACAATATGATATGTTATGCTATAAACCCAGACATCATTACTGGGTTTTTAAACATTTGCTTTTCATTTAAGACAAACCTAATTATTGCAAATAGTAATAAAGTGACCTTTTGGTAAGCTAATCATTTGCCTTTCCCCCGTTTTATTCACTTTAAATAAAGATAAAGGACAGAACAGAGCTTTGTATTTCAAAAGTTAGGTAGCTGTTGTTAATAATAGGCGTGCTTGCTATAACACACTGGTGCTTCTAGCTCTGTTCCTTCCCAAGCGTGTTTGTGCCACCAGACAGCAGTCCTCGTATAAAATCTATCCATTTGTTTTTGCTGCCTTTATGATACCCATTTGATGAGTAGCTTTGTTTGTGCTATTTTTGCCTTTATCGTGTTTTTTAAAAGATGTTCCAGTGCTGAGACAAAGTAGTCCAGCTGCATCCAGTTAGATTGTTATGGGCTCATAAAGTTTATAGACAAAGCTGAGCAATACTCCTTGGATCATAGCAAGAGCAAAATGCTCGTTGCAGCCTTGTCATCTGCCCGATACTGCTGCACCAATCTGGCTATGAAAACAGCACTTGGAAAGCTAATTTGGCGGGCTGGACCAGATGCTTGGTGGCAGGCCCAGACCCTGGAACCAAGGTCACCTGTGAAGAGCTGCAGAGTGGTAGTGGGGCAGGGTTCAATTTTCAGTAAATTGACAGGTGGAAGAGGTGCTTAATTGTTCTCCTGCCAGCTGCTTTCCCTCCCAAAAATGCCTTGCACCCTATTGCCTTATTATTTATAAATTTCAGCTATAAATTCCTTCACATGAGGAACCCCAAAGCAATTTACACTATAACATATATAAAGCAGATACACACACACACACACACAGTTAAAACAATTGCATGTATAAGAAGGGTTTTAAAAAAACGATTATAAACACGAAATCAGTTTGAAACTGCACATACATAAAATCAGTTCAAATCCAAGACAGATACCAGCTTGGATAACATTTTTTGAAGGTTTGTGGACAAAGGAACATCTTTAGCAGGCACCAAAAATACCATGGAAAAGGTGGCCCAGGGGCTACTACTATGCTTTTAAGCAACTGGGGGTGGAGCCTTAAAAGTACATTCAGGACCTGGAATGATTGTTTGGATCTAGGATTCTGCAAGAACAAAATCCTTGAACCCAGTGATCTGTCCATGGTCCTGTAAGGCTTTGATCTGACTCTTGCTCCTGAACTTCAGACCTACCGTATATTGGCTGCCTGCTAACCTACTGGTGTCATCTGCCTGCACTCCTCCTTGATCCTGGTTCTCACTATCTTCTCAGAGGTTTCCTTGGCTACTTAGCAGCAGGACAGTCTCAGTCTAGGAGAGACCTGCACATTGCGGAGCAGTGAGCCAGACAGGCCCAGAGGAGAAGCCCGCTACCTTGACACAGCCTTTGTCTGCTTGGGGGGAGGATCCAGAGTGAGAGGCTAGAAGAGAAGGGGAGCAGTGGTCAGTTCCAGCAACATTGCCAGCTGAATAAGTCGAGCCTGAGTAACTCTGCTTTGTTGTTACTTTCTGTAAATAAAAGCTAATTGCATTTCGTGCCTCACGTTCTTCCTGCCCTGTGGATGACCTGTGTGTGCTGACAGCACCTTGAAACAGGGAGAGGTCTTTCGTGTTACCTAGAACTTGATTTTTTTATTATAATTTTATTAAGATACCAAGGATTGAACCTCAGACGTTCAGCACACAAAGCATGTGCCCTCCCTAAAAGGAGAAAAGGCTCATGGAACTACAGTGGAACAATACATGTTTGTGTACTAAATGACGGGGGGGGGGGGCAGAAATCCAGGTGATTTTGAGTCAAATTATCTTTGATATATATTGATGAAATTTGTCAAAGTTAGCTCCTTCACACAGTCTTGGAATCTAAGACTTTGTGTCTGAAGGAGGTGTAAACTTCTGTTCAGGACTTTTACATTAGTTAACCAAAGATTGCTCTTAGCAGTGAATCCAAAGAATCAAATTTCCATGGGCTGAAAGCTGGTTTTCTTTGCTCACACTTTAAAATAATCACTACTTAGAAGTTGTGTGATATAACTCTTTGATTCTCAGGAACTCACTGCAGATCCAGGTCCTCGTTGCCTTATAATTATCATGTCCATAAGTACTTGTTGAATGGTAACCAACCCATCCATCAAAACTGTTTTTTCTGTTATAGGATACTAGTGTGCTTTCTAGTGGTGTAATGAAGCTTCTTTCTTAACCTCCTAAATTCCTGTGAGCTCAAGTTTCTTAAATGGAGTGTTTATTCATGGTGGCAGTGGATTTATTGCTTCTTCTAGGATTCATGAGCTTCAGTCTAGAGGGGCTGGTCCTGATTTGTGTATTCATCCGAAATTCCTCCTGAAAGCGGGGAAAGGGCTAGAGTTAGACTTATCTGCATTAAATCTGATCAAACTCAGGTGTTGTACAAGTCAGCCATATGCCATCCCCTATATAATTTGTGAAACATTACCACTTCGGCTCAGCATCATAAAAACGATCTTTTTAGCTTCTCATCTCCACAAAAGATTTTGTAAGCATCCCTTCCCTACCTGATTTTATTTTATTGGGGTGGTTTGGGCGGGGGGGGGGAGGGTCAGGAGGAAAATAATTATGCAGTAAAGCAGTTAAAACTATTTCACCATGAATGATGTTTCCTTGCACCTTGTTAAGTTGCATGCAGCAATGCAAAGCAGGTGCTTTCAGAATTCAGATTCTTTCAGCACAGTTACCCAACTTACAAGCTCTAATTACTAAAGAAAATCACAAAGCTAGATTTGATGAAAGGCAGCCCAAGCAACAGCGAACAGTTAAATCTGGAGGGTTTGGCTATAAGCTGATTTAGTTTTACTGAAGCTGGTTGGCATCCGTCTGTCTCGGGAGGCAATGGAAGAGTGCCCCTTCCGGGGTGAAGCCAAACCATTGGAGAGTTAAGCTCCTGCAGTGGCTGTAGAGACCAATATGAGAGAGACACGTTTGTTGCAACTGTCACTATTGGAAGCGATTTACTGAAGCTATTAGAACAACTTATCCATAAATTTCCTAAATGTTTATCATTTGGGTTAACAGATGATAGCCCATTTCTGATAAATATACTCTATTAATGCAAGTATTGTTTGGACAATGAAGAATAAGACTTCAATATTTGAGGCCCTGACTCTCAGAGAACAAGCTGACCTAAAGAAACTGAGATGGTCAGAGAGGTTGTTGAACATGACCTTCAGGGATGTGATAGCAACATACCACTTCCAGGCTCTGAAGTCTCGGGGAAGATGGATGTAACTCTGAGTAAGAGAGAAATTATCCTTTGGAAGAGGCCTTTTCCTTGCGAAATGAGCAGGTCATTAACTCATGCCAAGGATATTCCTGTGAGACTTCTTGGTAGTGGACAGTTCATTCACTGGTGACATATATAGCTGTGTTTCCGATAAGCATGAAGGCAACCTGGTGACTTGCCTGCTTGGTGCAAGGGTTACAGATCTTACACGTTGCCTTGATGAGCTGGTAGATAGGGCTGGGGAGAGTTCAATGGTTGTGGTGCATGTTGGCTCCAAGGATGTGGGAAAATGTTGTTTTTCTAGGAGAAAAAAATCGATGGCTATGTAGTAGGTTGAAAGTTCAGCTCATTCAAAGTGGCTTTCTCTGAAACGCTAGCCAGGGCCTGCAAGACAGGCAGAGCTGAGGAGTCTCAGGTTATGAATGAGACAGTGGTGTCAGGAGTGGGTGTTTGGAGATGTTAGGCGTTGGGGAACATTTTGGGATGATCAGGGCACGTACAAAAAGGGATAGGCTTCATTTGAACCAGAATGGAAGTACACTGTTGACACTTAAAATAAAAAAAAGGTGACAGAGCAGCTGGGAGAAAGCCGATAGGAGCAGAGAAGCATCCAGTTCTGGATAAGTCATCCAAAATCAAGTGTTTTTTATTGTTCAAATGGGAGATGGGTAGAACTGGGCAGTGAGAGTGCAGTGGAATGTTATAGCAATTCAAAGAAGCCAAAGTACTGTAGGGTAAAATGTATGTACCAGAGACATTAGAAGAAAGACATTGCATTATAGATGCTTATGTGCTCATGCCAGAAGCTTCTGAGCCAAGATGGTTGAGCTGAAGTGAACATAGATATAGTGGGCATAACCTGGTAGAATGGAAGCAAACAACGGGACATCGTTATCTATGAACTTTTTAGGATGATCAATGAAGGGTGTTCTGGAAGTAGTGTCACACTGGACGTTGAATAGAGTCCAACAAGCTAGAAATCCCTAAAGGCACAGTCTGTGAGTGGCAATCCTGGGCCCCAAGGGTAATTTAGTAATGGGAACATACTATCATCCACCTGATCAAAACGCCCAGAGCAATCTTGAGATGGAAAGTTAAACCAAGAAGGCATTCAAAGGCAGACATGTTGTAGCAATGGAGGCTTCAGTTACTCTCACATGGACCAGGTACATGCGTGTTGCAGTCACGACAAAAAATAAAAAGCTACTAGCCAGGATGCCTGTGCACTACCTCTATTGTCAAAGGTGCTGAGAATAACAAGTGGGGAGAGAGCTGCTTATGTGCTTCCCATAGGCATCTTGTTGGCCACTGGAAGAACAGGATGTTAGACTAGATGGGCCTTTGGTTGGATCTGGTAGGGTTCGTCTTATGTTCATCTAAGGGATTTTTATTTTTCCATTTATATAGTCCTTATCTAAATCCTAATGATATTTATGGTTTGCATATTGGTAAGGTAGATCATATTTATTTAAGTAACTTGCACACTTTTGGTGTGTGTGTGTTTTAGTGTTGTCTTTATTATACAGTTGTTTATTGTTTAAAAGTGCAGTGACCTATAACCAAACATGTTACATTTTGAATTACTGACTAGCTTACATTTAACAACTTTCGCTTAGCTGACTTGTAGATCACTGCTGAAGTCTGTATGCAAACTTCATTCATACCTCACTTATAAATTCTTCCTTACTTTTGTGGCATAAGACCCAAACACATATGGCATTAGAGAAATTATTTTGTGCCTTAATCTCCCTGCACATGTTACTGCCAGCACACACTTCCACACTATTAGGTTTGATAGCTATCTGCATCAAGCAAGCATTTACCTTACACTTAATTTATCATGGGGGATGCTTTATATAGGCTGTCTGGGGGTGGTGGGGCGAGTGTCAACCTATCTTTCGATCTTGTCTTGTTGTGTAATGTTAGGAAAGCTAATCTCTCTGACCTTTCTCCTTTCCTGTCTTTATAAGTGGTCCAGTAAAATTCACCAAGCTCACAGTATTGTTGCAAGGACTGAAACGGACAAAACCCTTCAGAAGGGTGGGTTCCCTAAGTAGTTTCTATATTCTGTATAAATTTGGAATGATGTCTGAGGGAAACCCAAGGAGCAAGAATGCCTTGGTGCAAATCTGGGAGGTTTTATTGAGTTTGGAAAGCTAAAATGAAAAATATTTTGGGAAAGGCACTCCACAGTTCTTTGTGCAATGTAAGGCAGAGGTTAGGCAACTTTTCTGTTTTGTTTTTTAGTGAAAGGTGGTAGGATCAGAGAAGACATCTATTCAGGCACCCCAGGCCTCAAACTCTAGAGCGAGAGAGCGCCAGAAAGTGCCTGAAACATTGTGCTGTGCAAACCGTCAAACCTTGGTTTCTAAAACTGGCTTGTTTAGACAAACAATAGCTAATACTGACCACAGTTTCCTGTTTGAATGAAAAAGGAAGCTGCCATTAACAGGAAATGAAAGCAAAAACTTCTGAACTCCTCCTTGCAGTATGCATATGAGAATGTTGTGGTTGTTTGAAAAAAGTTATTATACAGGTATAGTTTATTGTTCATAAGCAAGATGGGTGGATGCCACTTGTATGGCTATGTTTTCATACGATGTGTCATACCTGTGGAGATGTGTTCAGGAGTTCTCAATGGATGTAAACTGTTGGAAGTGGAATTGGTGAGAACCCACCTTCGCAAAGGAACATACTTTATAACTGTCTTCAGAACAAAGCCTGTTTCATTTCTTCCTCTCTCTTTTTAGACTGGACCAGAATATGGTCAAGGAATGAACCCCATTAGCCGTCTGGCTCAGATTCAACAAGCCAAAAGGGAAAAGGAACCAGAGTATCTTCTTATTTCAGAAAGGGGAATGCCTCGTCGCCGAGAGTTTGTTATGCAGGTGCCTCAAATTGTGTTCAATTTGCTGCTTTTTGGTGCTTTTTGCTCTACTTATTTTACTCTGACAAAATAAGAAGAAGAAAAAAGATTAACACAAGTATAATATTTCAAATGTTTTAAATAATCATTTAAAACTTCTTTTGTCATTCTCTGCTCAACTTTTCTTGCTATAGAAGCAAGCTAATGAGAGGAACAGTGCTGTCATTTATTTTTTTCTCTATGTTTAACTAACTGGGACGCGGGTGGCGCTGTGGGTAAAACCTCAGCGCCTAGGACTTGCCGATCGGATGGTCGGCGGTTCGAATCCCCGCGGCGGGGTGCGCTCCCGTCGTTCGGTCCCAGCGCCTGCCAACCTAGCAGTTCGAAAGCACCTCCGGGTGCAAGTAGATAAATAGGGACCACTTACCAGCGGGAAGGTAAACGGTGTTCCGTGTGCTGCGCTGGCTCGCCAGATGCAGCTTGTCACGCTGGCCATGTGACCCGGAAGTGTCTGCGGACAGCGCTGGCTCCCGGCCTATAGAGTGAGATGAGCGCACAACCCTAGAGTCTGTCAAGACTGGCCTGTACCTTTACCTTTATGTTTAACTAGCTATCCCTGCCAAAAGGATGCATTTTTAACACACAAACCTACATGTAAAATATACATCAGTACAAGTATCCAAATGTTTCCAAAGGTTTGAAACCACTGGTTATCAGATTTTGGAGGCCCATGGGCACATATGGAATTCTGAGAATGTGGTGTGGGCATCACTCACAAAATGGTTGCCCTGGGGTGTGTCATAGCATAAATGGCTGCCACATCTAAAAGAGCAGAAAAAGATGCAGAACCACAAATTGTGCATATATGGAAAGCTTTAATAAAACAATGTTGGAAACAATAAACAGCCAAACATGTTCCAAGAATCTCTGTTTCCAAACATTGCTAAGTCTGGTCTGGTCTGTTGTGTTGCCTATTGCTGGCGACATGTTGTAAATTAGAAGGAATACATCATACATAAATATTCCTGAATTCAGTTGTTGCATTAATATACATGTATAGTCACAAGTAAAAAGATGCATTCAGAGATGGCTGGATAGTAATCATACTCTTTAAATATTGTTTATCCCACTCTTCAGTCAAAAAAAGACTCCCAGAATGGCAGTACAGATAATTAAAACTAAGCCAGTCCCTGTTCAGACTTACCCTCTGAAAAGACTGGACATAAAAGGACAATGGATTTGGATGGAGGAGGAAATAAGCAAATGCATGTACAACTTCTTCATTATAAAAATATCGAACTCAGAATGGGAAAGAACAGCTCAGTAGAGACAACTCACCAGAGAAATGGTGGAAAACACTGCACCAGACGAGTGTGATGATTGAGGCTGAACATTATCTGCAGTGTACAGAGAAGACTCAGCAAGCAGTTTATTGTTTCAAGTCTAGGGAAAAGTGAATCAGTCAATAAAGCTAAAAAAAAAACCCCACAACAGTCATAAAATTGACAGCACACCCTAAACAATCTCAAAACCTCAAGAGTTGTAGAACTGAGAGAGATCGCTGTTTAATAACTTGTAGAGCAGCCCTTGAGGTTATTTCCCTGAAATCATACCCAACTGTCACATCACCCGACTTCACCATGGCTTAATCCTGCATTGATTATGTTCCCCCTTTTCCAGTGGGAAACACAGTTGTCAAGATTTCAAACCCACTCATCATTTGATGAGGTGGAGTCAAAGCCCCTTGCAAAAGAGCTCTTTGAAGCAGCACTTCTTTTATTAGGCAGGGAGAGGAGAAAGGAGCCTGCACTGTATAATGCAAGTTTATTTGTTCTCTCCCCCACTTCCCACCAACATGCTTACTTAAAGGAGAGGCACAGAGCTACTTCAAAGGGCACTTTTGCAAAGGGCTTTAAGACAGCCCTTCCATTTGATCCTCCATTTACAAGCACCCCCATCCCTCCTCCAACATCAGGGATGGCAAGGAGAAGTGTGGGAAGGCTCACAAAGCATAGGTCTGGCGACACTCTTTGGACTGCAGTTCCCATACTTGGGAATCCCACTCACAAGCGATTTTACAGGTGGGCAGGACAACCCACAACAATGTGATGTCAATATAAGGATCTAGCGTCTGGGGCCAAAAAGGTTCCCGGCCCTGTTGTATAGCTAAAACCGGTCAGATAGTTTGTTGCAGGGGGACGGAGGGAGGGCTGTGATGAAAATTGCCTTGGCTTGTCATATAAGCCACCGTTACTGGGCAGCAAAGGATGGGTGCAAGTCCAACTCTCATCTTTCTCCAGTGCAGTGCTGACTGCTGTTGGGAGAGGGGCATCCCTAGCCATAATCAATCTAGAATATAGGAGCAAAAGGAGGCAAGCTGTTATCTGTCTGTCCCACTTGCAATTTCTCTCTCTCTCTCTCTCTCTCTCTCTCTCACACACACACACACACACACACACACATGCTAATACCCTTCTATCTGGTCATGAAAAAGAGAAAGGATGTTAGACACTGACAATTTTATAGACATATTACACATTATGCCTTCTCTTTGAAGGGACATTAGTTAGAATACGCTCCCATCAAAGTTTTGCATTTTCCGGTCTTGCTGATTTCAATGGGAGAATTAAGCTTGTGTTTGAAACTCCTATGAAAAGCAACAAAGCTGTTTGACTGTAGTTTGATCCTGCCTGTTTCTTTTAGTTGAGATGTTTCTACTGGTTGTAAATAAACTTTGTAACCTAAGACACATGATACTGTTTTTGAAATTTTCATGCAAAAATCGTATCACATTAGACAGAGACAGAGTCCCACAAGATTTATTATGGCCTTCACAAACTTATCAAAGTAAATTGTCTTTTGTATAAAGTGCCTAAACCATGTTTTCATTTGTTCTATTTGAATGTGGAAATAAAGTATCTAGAGATAATATGTTCATTTTTATCTGTCACACAAAGAGCAAGTTTAGATGTGATGAAATGGATCCAATTACTTATGCTGACCGTTAGATAAACAGAAGAAAACCTCTGATGACATTAGTTGGTGTTCTGTTCCCAAAGTTAATTTCAGCAAGCTTTTTCTTTGTAGTCAGACCTTTAATCCTTGATAGAGGTTACAATAATACCTAAACCAGCTTTACAGGTCTGAGAAAGAACAGTTCATGCATCATGCAATTAATTTTCACTTCATTGTAGTTTTCTAATTTTATTTTATTTTTAAACCAAAACATTTCATTTGTAGCATAATTATACATGTCTATTCGGGACTTTTCCCCAAATAAGTGTCTATTGGATTGCAGCCTTAATCTCAGTTCACTTTCTTTAGAACTTCCTACCTGCACAGGTCTGACAAAGCCTGAGCCTCAGCATATTTCAGAAACAGTGCAAAACGTTTGCAGTGAAATAAACATTTAGTTGCAAGGAATGCACAGAGAGTGCTTTTAATGATTTGATAGATAGCAGATATTTTTTGTTTTGTTAATACATAATTTATATCAACCCTCTTACTTCCTTCAGCTAAGCAGAAAGTGTGCAGGATTGCATTTGTAGTGTTTTGAGGAAAGACTTATTTTCTACAAAAAAAAAAATCTGTACGATGCAGCTGAAATCCAAAATTCTGAAATTATGTAAGTGTGATCAAACACATTTCCCAAGAAATAAACTTTCAAATTGTACAGTTATACAGTACATTTCCTCTCATTTTATCTTCATAGCAACCCTATGAAATATGCTAGGTTGAGAGAAAGTGACTCCTGAAAGTCACCAGTTAGCTTTGTGACTAAGAATTTGCACTTGCATTTCTCTTGATTCACAAGTTCAGTAGAAAAGTACTATAAGAACTTCAAATACGTGCTCGTCTCTTAAGACACTCACAAACTTCAGAAGTGCTTCTGTGCATAAGTATATTATTACTCTTATTTTCCAAGAACAATGTTATAATGATTAATACTTTTTTGTTCTGTTTTACTAGGTCAAGGTAGGAAACGCGATTACAACAGGTACAGGCCCAAACAAGAAGATAGCAAAAAGAAATGCAGCTGAAGCAATCTTGCTACAGCTTGGCTATAAAGCCTCATCTCCACTTCAAGAACAGATGGAAAAGGTAAGAATTATATCTGATGCAGGAGAGGGATATCTTCACGCTCCCTCAGCACATAGTTCTTCTAAGATCTTAGACAGGGATGGGGAACCTGTGGCCCTCCAGATATTGTTGGACTCCACCTCCACAGCTGGCATGGGAGTCAGGGATGATGAGAGTTGTCGTCCAGCAATGCCTGGAAGGCCACAGGTCCCCATCCCTGACCTAAGACTTTAAATATATTCAGTCTCATTGCTGTGAGTAGATGAGTTCCCAGTTTGCTGTACCTAGATTTAGCTTTCTGTTGCAGTGACTCGTAAGAGACAGCATCAAAAGAAAAAGCCCAAAAGCAAAGCAAAGAGGCAGGATCTCAAGAAGGGTTTTTTAAAAGTTAACCACATGACATAGTCCTTGTAAAAGACGCAGTAGAACAGAACTTTCCAAACTGTGTGTTGCATCACATTAGTGTGTCATCAGCTGCAGTGTGTAGGGGTGTCGCGGAAACACTCCCTGTGCTCCTCCCAAGGCTGGAAAGGGATTTGCTTAACCTTCGGTTTGCTAGTAAATCTGAATTATTGTGTCACAAAATGATTCCGGTCTAAAAGTGTGCCACCGACATGAAAAATTTGGAAAGCTCTGCATTAGAGTGAAGAGTCTTATTAGGTGTCTTCTGTGGAGAAACCCTGGGGCTCTGAAGATCCCTAGGATAAGTGGTTTGAGGGTGGAAGCTCTCACCATCATTTTGAGGCCTTGCCTCTCTTGGTTCTTCCTGCTTCCTGGCAAGGGGAGATGCTTCTTCACCTGATGTCAGTAGTTTGACAGGTTGGCAGCCCTCCCCACCTGTCAAAATGGCCTGTGCAGCTTGGGGATCTTGGTATCTGACCAATAACTGGAAAATTTTCCCTGCCCGTTGTCTGTCTGAAAGCAGGTTTCAGACGTAATTGTGATGAATTGAACCTAGGATCTTCTGCATGAAAAGTGTGTGCTCTACCACACAGTACAACCCTTTCCTCATGCAATGCCCGCATCCATCTAAATCCTTATTCCAAGCACATTCAGACACGGTTCTGAATTGAAACCTTTCCATAGTGTAATATATGGGATTTTGCCAAGAGCTGCTACTGAAGGATGATAAAACTAGTCCTCAAACATCTTGTGGTAGATCAAATTGTGATACTACACCCCTGAGCAAATTCGTTATAATAACAAAATGAGTTCCTTTCAAGTAGAGCTGTTGCCTTGTTAAATAATTAATAATTGATTAAGCAATTTATTACATTTGCATATTGTCAGGGTTTCTGGGAGAAGTGAGGAGATGGCAGAGGAGACGGAAAGCGAGTGGGAGGAGGGAGAGAGAGACGAGGAAGAAGATGACGGAATTCGAAGGGAATCTATGAGCCTAAGCAGTGAGTCAGAGGATTCCCAAAAGGGAGCTAGCATGATCAGGCGAAAAGCAGGAGAAGAGAGAAGCTGTGAAAAGTCAGGGAAGGAGGGGAGAAAGCCCAGTGAAGCACAGACGCTGTCAGAGGGGTCTCAGCCGGAACGGAGTAAAGGGGGTGGAGTTGTCACCCTCTCGGAGGGAGGAGGAACAGGAGAAAACAGAGAGAGGGGGTTGGAGCAAGGTGTTCAGCCGGAAAGGGTAGAGAGTGGAACAGGGGGCAGTATAGAGGACGAAGGAAAGGTCAAAAGCAACGTACGCGCGCCAAGTTCAAACATAGAGGCGCGCGGAAGTGGGGAAAGCTCAGAGGAGGAGCCCGGCCCCAAAGCCAGAAGGAGGGGGCAGGAGGCGGCAGAGGATTCAGCCTCAGGCGAATCCCGGAAAGAGAGAACCCAGGGGGGCAGAAAGACCCTGCGGAAAAGAAAGGAGAGGAAGAGGTGGTCTAGAGCCAGGCTATTAAGTTGGTGTGGAGGAGGGGAGGAGTCAGAGGGGGACTTCGGCGGTCTAACGTGACAGACGTACAGCCACAATGCTGAACTGTGAAAGAAGCAATTATCTTCAATAAACTTTTCCTGTAAGTAAACTACAACGGAGTAAGGTCTCTCGTGAGCTGGGACCCACCTGGGTGGCTGTGACAGAAAGTCCCCCTCCCTCTGAAAGCAAAAATTTTTTTTTTGCGAAGCTCACGAACGGGGCAGCCATGAGTGCTGAGGAACAGCTGGCTGCACTCCGGGATCAGATTACCACTCTCACAACGGCAGTCATTGCTTCGCAGAAGAAGAATGCTGACTTGGAGAAAGCCTGCCAGGATTTGCAAGCAAGGTGGGAAAATGCGGACAAGGCGGGGACCCCGGGCTCCAGAGCGGAGGGCATTGCGCTTGGAAGGAGGGGGGGTGCCCTAGTTTCGCATTTTAATGGCAACTTGCAAGACTATCCCAACTTCAGGGCAGATGTCGTGTATGCACTGCATTTACTCCGTCATGATTTTAGAGATGAGGAGGAGAGAGTGGGATTTATTGTTTCGCACCTGCATGGGGAGGCCAGGGCTTGGCTACGCAATCTGTGGCGCGAAGATGGACCAGCCCGTCGCAATGCAGATGCGTTTATCAAGGCAATGGATGCTTGTTTTCAATCCTCTGTGGATAAGGACATTGCGCGCCGGCAGATGCACGGGCTGAGGCAGGGGAGAGCCACTGTACGCCAATATCATTCTAAATTTTTTGCATTGCTCACCGCCTTAGATTGGCCGAAGGACAGTCTACCGGTCAGGGATCTTTTTTGGGAGGGATTGAGCCCCTCCGTCAAGGATGAGATCGCAAGGGGGGACAGACCCCAGACCCTGGAAGACGTGGTGCAACGGGCTTTGGCTATAGGAATTCGACATGAGGGACGTCCGTGGCACGAGGAGGGGGGGCCCCAAGCGCGCGCGCAAGCAAAAGCTCTCCCTTTTGTGCACAGGGATTTCAGCCGTGCGCACCCCTCACCAATGGGGAAGGAAGGCGAAGAGCCAATGGAGATTGGTGGTGCTAGGGCTCAAAAGCCATCCCAGAGCCCCATCCCTGCTGCAGCCAAAGCGAAGCCTCCTAGAGGGACCAGGAAGTGTTACATCTGCGACAGTGCACACCATATGGCGAAAGAGTGCCCCCAGAGGCTCCAGAAGCACACTGCAGCACTAGCAACTGTGACAGCAGAGGTGCAATCAGAGGAGCAGCTTCAGGGAAACTGCAGTGCCTGGCTGGAAGCAGAGCTACTGGGGCTCAGCCAGGCGGATCTGTAGAGAAGTCCCCAGCATCCTTGCAGCGCATGGACCCTTTACCTCCCAAACCAGCAGTTTTACTCACAGCAACACTCCAGCTGCCTGATGGGCGACTTCTCGAGGTTCCAACAACCATCGATTCGGGAAGCAACGCCGATTTCGTGGGATTACAGTTCGTCAAGCAGCATAACATAGCGCTCCTGCCTGCAACGACGCCTCTGAACGTGGTCACGGTAGACGGCAGGAAGTTGCTGGGGGGGCAAGTGGTGCAGCAAACCCCTCCCATGATGATGCAAATTGGAGACCATCGAGAGTTTATTAGTTTCAATGTCACCCACTTATCGGACACGCCCATCGTGTTGGGCATGAGTTGGCTGGACAGGCACAGTCCCGCGGTTGCTTGGTACCAGAGGCAGATCACCTTTTGTTCATCGTATTGCGCCCAGAATTGCATCCAAACCGATCAAGGAGGAGAAGCCGAACAGCAGCTGCATCTGAGTATGGTGCAAGCGGTTCCTCGCAAGTACGCGGAGTTCTTGGAGGTTTTCTGCGAAAAGGAAGCTGACAAATTGCCGCCTCACAGACCTTACGACTGCGCGATTGACTTAGTGCCAGGCGCGCAGTTGCCAACTGCCAAGCTGTACTCCATGTCGGAAGACGAGCTGCAAGAGCTTCGGGAGTTCATAGAACACAACCTCAAGCGCGGATTCATCCAGGAATCTAAAGCAGCGGGAGGCAGTCCTGTTTTCTTTGTGAAAAAGAAAGACACGCCCCAGAAGAGGCTCATTGTGGACTACCGGTTCATAAACAGACTAACTAAGCCCAAGGCCTTCCCCATGCCCAAAATTGACGACCTTTTGGCTACAGTCAGGAGGGGGAAGATTTTTACCAAGCTGGATTTACGTGGAGCTTACAACCTCATCCGCATCAGGAAGGGCGACGAGTGGAAGACGGCCATGTTCACTCCTTTGGGCACGTACGAATACAGAGTTATGCCCTTCGGTCTACAAAATGGCAGCCATGTTTTCCAAGCATTCATGCATCACGTCCTGGCAGGTCTCCTCTACAAGAAGTGTGTCTGTTTTCTCGACGATATCCTGATTTTCTCGGAATCGCCAGAGGATCACGATAAGGACGTGAAGGAAGTTCTGCAGAGGCTGAAGGAACACAGGCTGTACGCCAAGTTGGAGAAGTGCCAGTTTGATGTGAGAGAGGTAGATTTCCTTGGCTACAAGCTGTCCGACGAGGGACTGGCCATGGACAAGGCTAAAGTCCAAGCGCTGTTGGACTGGAAAAGCCCTCGAAATCGGAAGGAGGTCCAGAGGTTCATCGGCTTTGCCAATTTTTATCGCAAGTTTATTAAAGGTTTTGCAAACGCGACGGCGGCAATCACTGACACCCTCAGTTCCAAGAAGAAGAAGTTCGTCTGGACCGAACAAGCAGAGCGATCCTTTCGGAAGCTTAAAAGCCTTTTCGCCTCCGAGGAGCAGCTGCTGCACGTGAATCCTGGCAGGCCCATGCGGGTAGAGACAGATGCATCGGACAGAGCAGTTGGGGCCGTCCTCTTGCAAGAGGATTCGCAAGGCAACTGGAGACCGGGTGCATTCTACTCCCGGAAGCTCAGCAAGACGGAGCGCAACTACACCATATGGGACAGGGAGTTGTTGGCCATTCATGCAGCTTTCAAAGCGTGGCGACACTTCTTGATAGGAGCCAAGCACACGGTGCAGGTCCGCACGGATCACAAGAACTTGGAGTATTGGCGGACGGCTAAATTGCAAACCCAACGACACATGCGCTGGGCGGAATTCTTTGCGGATTTCGATTTCAAAATAGAATACATCCCTGGAGACTCCAATGTTATAGCAGACGCGCTGTCCCGAAAGCCTCAATACCTGGAGGAAGTAGCTCCAATCGCAGCGAAGTACATTTTCGCACCGCAGGCGTGGACGTGCGCTACCATCGCAGTCGACCTGGACGCGGTGCGACGCGCGCTGCAAGAGGATCAGTTTGCACAATCCAAGATGGAGGAGCTCCGCAGAGGGTCGCCTGACAACAATGAGTTTCAGTTGCAGGATGGACTTTTGACTCGCAAGGGCGCCCTTTACGTGCCCACCGACGAGCTTCGCGCCACGGTTTTGCAACAATTGCACGATGCCCCGAGTGCGGGCCATTTCGGCAAAGAGAAGACGATGGAGTTGGTGGCAAGGGACTTTTGGTGGCCCCAGATGAGAGGAGAGGTGGCGGACTACGTAGCCAGGTGCGATATCTGCCAGAGGTCCAAACCAGTGCATCAGAAGCAGGCGGGATTGTTAGAACCGCTGGAGACACCGCAGCAACCGTGGGAGAGGGTAGCGTTGGACTTTGTTACAGACCTGCCCAGCTCCAGAGGTAAGACGGCGGTGTTAGTGGTTGTGGACTTGTTCACCAAGATGGCGCACTTCATTCCTTGTGCCAAGGTGGCGACGGCAGAACAGACCGCAAAGCTCTTCATCGATCACGTCTTCAGAGTGCATGGACTACCGCAGTCCGTCTTGTCCGACAGGGGGCGCCAATTTGTTTCCACTTTCTGGCGGAAGCTTCTGGGTATCTTGCACGTCAAGATCAACCTGACGTCGGCGAGGCATCCACAGACCAACGGTCAAGCGGAGAGGGTCAACGCGATCATGCAGCAGTACCTACGGTGTTACGCCAACCAGCGACCCGCGGCGTGGGTGGACTACCTGCCGATGGCTGAGTTCGCCTACAACAACACGAAGCACGCATCCACCGGGGTGACGCCTTTCTTCGCGAACTATGGACGTCATCCCAGAACCTTCCCGAGCTTTACAGCACCTGAAGGGGGGGGACCTCAAAATGCCGACCAGTTTGCAGCAGAGTTGCAAGAGGTGCACGAGGAGCTGCGGAGACATTTGGAGCTGGCAAAGCAGGCGTATAAGGTGCAAGCCGACAAACACAGAAGGGCGGGGGAAGACATTCAGGTTGGGGACTGGGTATGGTTAGCAGCCCACGCGATGCCGGCCAGGTCGTTGGCCAAAAAGAAGTTAGAACACAGGCAGCTAGGACCATATCAAGTTGAGGCTAAGATCAATCCGGTGGCTTTTCGCCTAGCCCTTCCGGAGGGCTCCAGGGTGCACCCGGTCTTTCATAGGTCGGTGCTCACTCCCTACAAAGCCCCACACAGGTTTCAAGAGTCAGGAGCACCTCCAGAGCCACGTAGAAGGGCGCCTGAGAGAGGGGAGTCGCCAAGACCAGAACCTCTTAATGAGGTCACAGAGATACTGGATTCACGATGGGGGGAGGAGGGAGTTGAATATTTTCTCGCCAGGGAAGGCACTCCAGTCTCTGCAAATAGCTGGGTGCCGGGTTACGCTTTGGACGAACCCCTGTTGAAGGAGGAGTTTCATGCAATTTTTCCGCACAAACCCATGCCCGAGGAGTATTTTGATGATTGGCTTTTCACGCCCACTTTGTCGGGCAGCACGTTCGGGGGTTTCTCCTCGCCCGAGGGCTCTACGCCCAAAACAAGCCCGACCAGGGATCCCCGCCTGGGGGGGGGAGAGACAAACCCTTATTGGTGGGTGGATCAGCCAAGGGAGGTATGGAGTCAGAGGTGGATGATAGGTCCTTGGCAGGCAGCGCCAGGAGAAGCAGTGAGGGAGGAAGAGACTGTGATGCCTTCAGGGGGGGAACCCGAGTTCGAACACACGTATACGGAGCTGCCAGAGGAGAAGATTGACGTGGACACCCGGTATCCTGAACCGACCCAGGAAGAACCACATTTCCCTCAACCTGCACCCAGCGACCGGGAGGGGGGAAGGGGGGGCTTCGAGGGGGGGATGGATGTCAGGGTTTCTGGGAGAAGTGAGGAGATGGCAGAGGAGACGGAAAGCGAGTGGGAGGAGGGAGAGAGAGACGAGGAAGAAGATGACGGAATTCGAAGGGAATCTATGAGCCTAAGCAGTGAGTCAGAGGATTCCCAAAAGGGAGCTAGCATGATCAGGCGAAAAGCAGGAGAAGAGAGAAGCTGTGAAAAGTCAGGGAAGGAGGGGAGAAAGCCCAGTGAAGCACAGACGCTGTCAGAGGGGTCTCAGCCGGAACGGAGTAAAGGGGGTGGAGTTGTCAGCCTCTCGGAGGGAGGAGGAACAGGAGAAAACAGAGAGAGGGGGTTGGAGCAAGGTGTTCAGCCGGAAAGGGTAGAGAGTGGAACAGGGGGCAGTATAGAGGACGAAGGAAAGGTCAAAAGCAACGTACGCGCGCCAAGTTCAAACATAGAGGCGCGCGGAAGTGGGGAAAGCTCAGAGGAGGAGCCCGGCCCCAAAGCCAGAAGGAGGGGGCAGGAGGCGGCAGAGGATTCAGCCTCAGGCGAATCCCGGAAAGAGAGAACCCAGGGGGGCAGAAAGACCCTGCGGAAAAGAAAGGAGAGGAAGAGGTGGTCTAGAGCCAGGCTATTAAGTTGGTGTGGAGGAGGGGAGGAGTCAGAGGGGGACTTCGGCGGTCTAACGTGACAGACGTACAGCCACAATGCTGAACTGTGAAAGAAGCAATTATCTTCAATAAACTTTTCCTGTAAGTAAACTACAACGGAGTAAGGTCTCTCGTGAGCTGGGACCCACCTGGGTGGCTGTGACACATATGAAAATTGCATATGAGTAAAAATATTTTTTTCTAAAGAAACGAACCTGTGCTTGTTGTCAGACACTGCATTCATGCGTCCTGGCAGGCATCACAGAAGAAAAGGCATTCATTGCAATTTGAAAGACAAGGGGTAACACCTCTTAAGATGGTGCTTGCCTTGTATGGTTCTTATAAACATTTGTATTAAATGCTGTCCAGTTTAATCATGGACACCTTTTTGGTCAACTGAAAGCTTTTAAATAAATTTATCTTACCAAGAAAATCTACAGTGCTTGGAGTTTCTTAGATTAAGGGGGAAACAGCCATTAAGAGGAGACATGAAAATCTTGCATGTCATTGAATAAGTGGATACAGAATACGTTTTTTTTCTCCTTCTGGGAGAAAAACTGGGAGCCATCCAATGAAACAGATTGACAGGAAATTCCAGAGAGTGCGTAATTAAATTATGGAATTTGTGGTAACAGCATGTGGTGATGGCCCTTAGCTTAGATGACTTTAGAAGGGGATTCAACAAACACATGGAAGAAGAATCAGTCAGTGGCTACTAGTCATGATGACTGTATTATCAGCTTCAGATTTAGAAGCAGTATGGGCACCCATGACTACTTGTTGCAAAAGAACAATGTTTCTGAGTATCTGTTCCCAGGGCGTATGGGGTGTTAGGAGAGTGGTAGTATCTCTGGTGGGAGACACATCATGCTCCTTCTGGGGTAGTTTGCCCAACTTTGGTTCCCAGTCTGCACTCAGCTCTCACCTGTGGCTCCCAGAAGCTGTCAGCATGAAGTAGCAGCCACATCATGGTGAGTTAGGGACTTCCCCTGCATGAGAAGAAAGGCTTGGGCAGATTGAGTAGACGAGACGAATAGTAGGTTCAACAGTCAAGAAGCTGGTTTTTGCCCGTGCTGTAGAGGGAAGTGAGGGGCAGGTGATGCTCATCAACCTGGGAAGGTAACCCATGTAGGAGAAGGAAAACTCTGATCTTAAACCTCCACTACCTTGAGGACGCGGGTGGCGCTGTGGGTAAAACCTCAGTGCCTAGGACTTGCCGATCGCATGGTCGGCGGTTCGAATCCCTGCGGCGGGGTGAGCTCCCGTCGTTCGGTCCCAGCTCCTGCCCACCTAGCAGTTCGAAAGCACCCCTAAGTGCAAGTAGATAAATAGGTACCGCTTTATAGCGGGAAGGTAAACGGCATTTCCGTGTGCTGCGCTGGTGCTGGCTCGCCAGAGCAGCTTCGTCATGCTGGCCACGTGACCCGGAAGTGTCTTCGGACAGCGCTGGCTCCCAGTCTCTTAAGCGAGATGAGCGCGCAACCCTAGAGTCGGACACGACTGGCCCGTACGGGCAGGGGTACCTTTACCTTACCTTGAGGAGGAGAAAAGCCTAAGGAGTAAATGCTGCACAAATCAGAGGAGTCCCTAAGACAGTTGGGTGGCACCTTGTACGCCTCCTTCTGGCAAGTCCTGCAGCCCAGCTGGTGCCAGATGTATTACTCTGCTTTCTTTTGCACCACGTCAGTGAGGTCGAGAAGCGGGTCTTGTCATCTGTGCATCCCAGGACCTCAGTACACACTGCCCAGGGAGGTCATTTCTGTGCTAATGCAGAGGTTTGACTTCAGACCTGGAGGCGTAACCTATTGTCTCTTGAGACGGATGCTAACTACATCCTGTTGCTGGATGGCAAAAACAGGAGACAGTTTCATGTCGTATTTGTGGGCTTCTCAGAGACATCTGTTGGCCATTGTGGAAAATAGGGTGCTGCACAAGATGGATACCGGTATTTGGTTTAATCCAGCAGGACTCTACTGATTTTCTTATCGATAAAACAGTGCAGCAGAACTTTCTAAACATCCTACCCCTGCTGACAAATTTCTATGTATACTGAAATGTTATTTCACAGTATTTATGCTTTATATCATTTTTTTGTTCTTGTTTATTTTATTTTTATTTGTTCTTGTTTATCTTTGTCAGCCAGGTGACATCAAGGGGTGGAATGGCCAAAATGTTGAATATCCTGAATCAGCAAATAACAGTAAGTGACATTTCTATATTCATTCATTTTTGATATTCTCTCACCTTCTGCTCCGCTTTAAACTACCATTTTAAAATTATTATAGATAATGTTAGTTTATCCAGGACATTTTTTTCTGGTACAGTATATGTCTTTTTTTTTAAGGTTTATAGTCTTGTGAAGAAAGATGGTAGCCTATGTTTTGCTTGTGAAATGGTACATCACAATATTTTTCTTTTCTATTTTGCAATGCATGCATTGCCTAATACTTTATTAATTCCCCCCTTCCACTTTTTAGTCTTTGGCTAGCAATCTGAACATGAGATTATGATTGAAGGGTAAAAGACTGGAACAAAATTTCAGATATTGTAGAGGTATCAGTTATGCTTGTTCCATAAGGTTGGTTTGTTGATGTTTTTATGTTGTCCTTTTGCTCTTGATGGTTGGCATCTGAGAAGTGGAAATCTATAAAGGCTTGACTTATAAAGATTCCCAGAGCATATGTAAAACCATAGAGATCATTAATGAAGTTCTCTTGCCAGTTTCAAAGGTTGTGTGAGTAGACCTAATCATCCGACTGAGTCCTAATTGATTAGACCTAATGATTAGACCTAATCATCCGACTGACTCTTGGCTTGGGAAAATGTCCTGAAGCATTTGTAATTTCTTCCCAATGCATTCATTTTGAGATACACAAATTTTAAACGATTCTCTAGAGGCCATGGTTTTTAAAAACAGATGATCTTTGGTCCTGTGGAAAAACATGGCTTGAACTAAAATTTGGGTGAACAGATATTGAACGTTCTTAGCGCAAATCCACATCATACATTTAAAGTACCCCCAATGCATGTTTAAAGCACGTAACTTCTCCCCAAGAATCCAGGGAACTCTGGTTTGTTAAGAGTGCTGGGAATTGTAGCTCTGAAACTACAGTTCCCAGGTATCTGCCCCTAGTCCATCTTCTTCTCCCAAGAATGTTCCTGATATACCTGAGCCCCACCCATCTCAAAACAGGACACCGGGTAATCCAGTTGAAGCTGGCTTTATGGGTGTGAAAGACCAGTTTTAATGGATCTGGAGAATATAGATTAGTACATGTCTGTGCAGATTAAGGCCAGGCTTGTGTGTGTATGTGTAACAGCTGCTTCTTAAGCAGAATTCACCCCATTACATTTTAACATGCTTAACTTGTTCATGTCAATATTGAATTTAAATATTGGCTAAATAAACCATCTATGGCCTTTAAAACTGGGGTGGTTGTGGTGGTGTTTTACTATGTTACTATGCATTTTCTATGTTACTATGCTTGTTACTATGTTATGCATTTTCACATTTTGATATTGTAAACTGCCCTGTGGTCCTCAGATGAAGGGCGGTACAGGAATTTAATAAATAAAATAAATATAAATAATTAATATGTTTATATAACATCTAACAATATTTTAAAAGCACTGTATATTTTTCATCATTATAGATCAGAACACTTGTCAAAGCACAATTTTGTTGAAATATAGGAGATGGGTGGTTAGATAGATTTAACCCCACAAAAGCCAATTGCAATATCTAGGGTGACTGTTGGGTATTGAGAGTGTTGTGATTGGTGCCAGAACTCCAAGAAGGCTTTTTCTGCAAAGAACCAAGAAAAAAAATGACTATGCCATAAAATGTGTCTGTTGGCCGTAGAAAAGATGGATGCCCAGGGTGGAACTACACACTACCTCAGAGCAAAACAGTGGTGTCTCTCATGAACCAAATAATGAACGTGAAGGGGGCATTTTCAAGGGTGGATTGGTAGGAAATAGGGCGGTGGTTGACACCCACCCACCGCACTAAGCGCTGATTGTCCTTGGCAACTACTCCCTCACCCCCCCCCCAAGTAATTTTTCTTACCAGCTGGCATTATTTCTGGTCTAGGAATCAGAATTGTAACAAAACGTGGCCAAAAGGGAGGGATTGTGTGTGCTGAAGAAAGGGAGGATTAAGCATCCCCTGTCATCTACTCATACATATCCTCACAGGTCCACCTTAGTATTATGAATCAAACACAAGTTGGGAATCCCTTGTTTGCCTCATACAATGTAGACCTGCTCTCAGGGAACCTAGGATCTGTATTCCTTTAGGCATTTTATGCTGATAATAAAGAGCCCCTGAGTGTGTGTGTGTGTGTGTGTGAGAGAGAGAGAGAGAGAGAATCTGTAGCTTTTAGGATCCCTAGCTTTTAGTCAATCCAAACAAAAGCACTTATGGCATTTATAAAAAACAAACATACATGACACTCTTCTTGGGTGTTGGTCTAACCACAGAGTTTAGACTGGCTGGAACAACCAGTCTGTCACAATAAGAGAAGCTTGGAACTGTGGGCTTGTACCTGTCAGTCCCCTACTGCATTCTTGCAGAAGTTTTACATGAAATTTCCAACTGAAGTGAGTCCAGGTTCAGTGCCTCCAACTCCGACACCGGTTTTTTTCCTGGCCCTGCTCCTGTGCCCTTATCACAAAAAAGAAAACAGGTTAAGCTTCCAAACAGTTGACTCTCAAAGAAATTGCTATAGTAGTATAATATGTAGGAAGATAAAATGGTCCTCAGAATACCTTTTAAGGACCTCTAGTTCCAATAACCTGTTTTGGTAAGTCAGTTAGAATTATACATGTTTTGTATTGCGAGGGCTTCAGTAAGAAGTATCAGTCATCCATGGAAATGAAACCTTCCTATTTCGAAACTGAAATCTAATTTGGAAAGGTAACTACCATTTTCTGTAGCTTTTTTAATGTTTAAAATGTGTTTTTGCTAAAGTAGTGTTTCCATGCTGTAAGTTTTTCAAAGACTCTTTAGAACATGGAAGTCCTAGTTAATCTTCCACTACCGACAGGGAACTTTTTAAATTAAAAAATCACTTGATAATTTACAGTGCAATCCTGAACATAGAATCTCTCTCTCATATTCTCTCTCATGTAGTCCAGTAGCACCTCAGAGAACAACTAAGTTTGTTCTTGGTATAAGCTTTCGTGTGCATGCACTCTTCTTCAGATACACAAAAGTTTATACCAAGAACAAAGGACAATTTTTAAATCTATTTTGACTGCATCAGACCAACACGGCTACCTACCTGAATATAGAATCATAGAGTTGGAAGGGATCCAAGGGTCATCTAGTCCAACCCCCTGCAGGAGTCTCAGCTAAAGTATCTATGACAGATGGCCATCCAACTGTTTATTTTTATTTATTTTTTTAAATAATTTTAAAACATAAACAAAAAACAAACAAACATAACACGACTTCCCCATACCTCCCCTTCACTGCATCCTTGTTTTAAAATTTTTTAGCAATCCTTCATCCATTTTTATATTTAATTCTCTTTAAAATTTTCTTAAGCTTAAATTTTTACAGCTGTAATTCTTTATATCAAATCCCTTGACATCTTAACATTCCGAAATTTTACAACAACTTTTAAGATAAATTTTAAATTTTTTCCAGTCCTCTTCCACTGTCTCTCTCCTCTGGTCACGAATTCTGCCGGTCATCTCTGCCAGTCCCATAAATTCAGTCACCTTGGTCTGCCATTCTTCCAGAGTAGGTAGTTCTTTAGTCTTCCAGTACTTTGCCAAAAGAATTCTTGCTGCTGTTGTTGCGTACATAAAAAATGTTCTATCTTTCTTTGGAATCATTTGGCCTACCATGCCCAAGAGAAAAGCCTCCGGTTTCTTTGCAAACGTCCACTTAAGGATTTTCTTAATTTCATTATAGATCATTTCCCAGTAGGCCTTAATCTTCGGGCAGGTCCACCAAAGATGATAAAAAGTTCCTTCGCATTCATTACACTTCCAACAGTTGTTATTGGGCAAATGATATATCTTTGCAAGCTTGACTGGGGTCATGTACCACCTATAGATCATTTTCATTATATTCTCTTTTAAGGCACTACATGCCGTGAATTTAATACCTGTGGTCCATAACTGCTCCCAGTCAGCAAACATAATATCATGACCAATATCTTGTGCCCACTTAATCATAGCTGATTTAACCGTTTCATCCTGTGTGTTCCATTTTAGCAGCAGATTATACATTCTAGACAAATTCTTAGTATTGGGTTCTAACAATTCTGTTTCTAACTTTGACCTCTCCTTCTGGAATCCTAGTTTCCTGTCCTGCTTAAAGGTCTCATTAATCTGGTAATAATGTAACCAATCTCGGACTTTAGGTTTTAATTTCTCAAAACTCTGTAGTTTCAACTTTTCACCATCATATTCTATAATTTCACAATATTTTGGCCAGTCTGAATCCATGTTCAATCTTTTTACCGCCTTAGCTTCCATTGGTGACAACCACCTGGGGGTTTTACTCTCCAACAAATCTTTATATCGATTCCATACATTATAGAGTGCTTTCCTGACAATATGGTTTTTAAAGTTTCTATGAACCTTTACCTTGTCGTACCATAAGTATGCATGCCAACCAAAGTTATTGTCGTAGCCTTCCAGATCCAAGATATCTGTATTCTCAAGAAGTAGCCATTGGGCCATCCAACTGTTTAAAAACCTCCAAGGAAGGAGAGTCCACCACTTCTCGTGAGAGTCTGCTCCACTGCTGAACAGCTCTTACTGTCAGCAAGTTTTCTTGCAACTTGAAGCCATTGATTTGAGTCCTACCCTCTAGAGCAGGAGAAAACAAACATGCTCCCTCCTCCATGTGACAGCCCTTAAGATATTTGAAGATGGCTATCATATCTGTTCTCAGACTTCTCTTTTCCAGGCTAAACATACCCAGCTCCTTCAAGCGTTCCTCATAAGGCTTAGTTTCCAGAACCTTGTTTGTCTTGGTTGCCCTCTCCGACCACACTCAGTTTTCCCTTGCCTCTGTATCCTGAAACCCAGGAGAACATGATCACTTCCTCCCAAGTTTCCAAGCACTTGCACTCCATCAATCAGTTCCTCCCTGTTGGTGAGGACCAGGTCCAAGATAGATGACCCCCTTGTTGGTTCTTCCATCTTCTGGGAAATGAAATTGTCAGCAATGCAATGGAGGAATTTGTCAGACCTTACACTCTTGGCAGAGTTTGAATCCCAACAGATATCAGGGAAGAAGTCCCCCATGATTACTATTTCTCTCCTTTTTGAATGTTTGGTAATGTCTAAACAGAACTGAGTCCTGTTGAATTGAATGGTTTTATGCCTAGGTGAGTGGGATTAGGATTGCAACTTTAGGGTCAAATAGTCATGGCAGCCCATTCAAAAAAGGAAAATAAAAAAATCAAAACCCAGAATAAAACAGGTTAGCTCTGGTTATATCACAATCAGTGTTCAAAATAATCTTTCTTCAAGGTCATGTGACTTCTAAAAGGACATCAGATAGAACTTAAAATTGAAAACAACATTAGAACATAGTTAATCAGAATCATGGTTTAAACAAGTTCTTCTTAATATACATCAGGATTAAATTTAGTCTACATCTGAAATGTTCATGTGAAAATCCCAAACCATGGAAAACCTTTTATTTGAAAACACTTGTTTTTCTTCCCTAACTCATTTATTACTTTGGACTTTTGCATGAAATCAGGAACTTTGTTCCTTAGGAGTCCATCTGCTCCTGCTGTTTGTTCACCATCTGAAATCATAATCATCTGTTTGTGACACACTAATCATTTTCGCAGTAACTAATTGTGATGTCACAAACAGATGATTATGATTTCAGGTGGTGAACAACCAGCAGGAACTAATGAACTCCCAAGGAACAAAGAAGAATAAGCATGGAGAAAAACAGATATTAATGTCATAGGGTTTTCCCCCTTCCAAATCTAAGTTTGTCTGAATATAACAATTTATGTTTATTGGACAGTACCAGGTAAGAAGCCATGTCAAAACAATTTGAAGACTGTTTACCAAAATCCCACATTTACTTCGTAGTTACTAATATTTTTTGATAAACCAAGTACATTAAGGCAGTTATTTATGAATTTTTGCATGCTCATAGGTTTTCGTCTGAAATGAGAAACATACTTGTTTGACATTTATAGGCCTTGTGTTTGAATAATTTTGTGAATTCTCTTTTGCACGTCTCCATATGTTTCTTTTGATCCAGGGACAGGGAATGTCAGTGGAGCCCTCCTGTGGCTAATTTAACACTTGTGAATTTTCTATGGATGATAATGAGTCACTTCAAGAGTGAATAAAATGTATTCCTTATGTTTGCTATATGAGAAAGTCAAATCTGAGAGGCAGGGTGATACTTTTTTACAATTGTGTTTTGCTAGTTTATCTTGAGGGCTTTCTATTGTTTGCAAGGATTCGGTGTTTTTCTTCTTTTGGTCTCTGAGGTCCCACAGTTGTGTTCTGCACTTGGGCAGAGTCATTTCCAAAACCTTCAAGAGCTTCAGCTAGGGAGTCTTTACTCCTGGCCCTGCCCCTCCCTTCTAAGGGCAACAGAAAATTCTTCCACCCATGTTCTGATGGGTAGGGTTGGTACATACTTCTAAATGCATTGAGAATTGTATCTCTCAAAAAAAATCCTGCCTCTACGTGACTTTGGAGCTTTATTTTCCTTGCCTTTCTATTAGCTAAGCCTTTATCCTTCTGATTTGTTTATTTCAAATGCATGTGATTAAAAAACATTTTTCTTTATGGCCCAGGTTCCTATAGTGCAGTGGTTGAGATAGTACATCTAGCATCTACCTTTGACCACAGTACAGTGGTGCCTCACAAGACAAAAAGAATCCGTTCCGCGAGTCTCTTCGTCTTGCGGTTTTTTCGTCTTGCGAAGCAACCCTATTAGCGGCTTAGCGGATTAGCGCTATTAGCGGCTTAGCGGCTATTAGCGGCTAAGCGGCTATTGGCGGCTTAGAAAAAGGGGGGGGGGAGACTTGCAAGATGTTTTCGTCTTGCGAAGCAAGCCCATAGAGAAATTCGTCTTGCGAAGCGCCTCGAAAAACGGAAAACCCTTTCGTCTAGCGGGTTTTTCGTCTTGCGAGGCATTCGTCTTGCGGGGCACCACTGTATCCTCTTAACTCTCTCAAGGGAACTTCCTCTCAATTGCCACAGTGCAGGACCAGTTCTTCTAGAACTGGGATAGAGTTCTACATCACAATATCTGATCCCTCAGCTTTTGAGTATAGAAAAGACATCAGCTTTCAAGTTGTCCCCAGATCTACTTCATGTGCATCGATAACTAGACACTCCCATGCATCTTTGTAGACTTGATTCTATTCCTTTGTTTCTATAAAACAATTTGGCTCTGTTTGTTGTCTGACATTCCAGATCTTGGAACATGTATTGTCTTTCAAACCAGAATGGCTATCTTCCTTTCTCACTTATGCTCAATCCCATGTCAGTCTCTACATATAATTCACAGATTTAAGGATATTGTATATTGTCTCATCCACACGCTAACCTTCTCTGGAAGATTCTGTTGAACCTGTGTCTTCCGTTCATTTTGTCCTCCTGCATGGGCAAACTCTTCATACCTGCAGCAGGAACAGGAAACCTGTGGCATTCCAGATGTTGTTGAACAGAGACGATGAGATTTGAAGGCTTCCTCTCTTGTCTTCAGCCATATGTGACCTTCAGCTCCTTTCTTTTAAGATGGCCTTTTTGGTTGTGACTATATCTATCAACAAGGTTAAGAAACTGGCTGCCTTGAATCATGATCCAACTTTCTTGTGCATCCTTTGACCAGACCTCAGCTCAGACCTAAAGCTGTCTTTCATTTCAGCTTGAACAAAGACATGAATGTTCCTCTTCTAGATTGATGGACCATAGTGAACTTGTGCAATACTCTGTCAGTTCTTACATTAAAAGATTATTGCTACCACTTCTTTCTGTTACCATAAACTTGCATGCATCAGTTTTCTTCAGTTTTGTTTGCTAGCTTGTTCCCTTGGCTTCCACAGTTTTTGACGTAGTGTTGAGACATATCTTTATCAGCACAAGCTAGTTACGAATAGATACTACATTCTGCTGTATCTGTCATTTTCACTGAGTCATGCATGCTGTTGGGTTTGCCCAGTTTTTGTGATGTTATACCTTTTGTGTCTGATGATGCAGATATTTTGTTAATGAAACAGCACCATCAAATATGTAATTTATAATACTTGCAGTAATTACTATTGCTGTCATTGACACTCCTAGAATTTCCACTTAAGGAACTGAATCCATTACCACTACACTTTTTGCCACTTCTCTAAGATGTATAATTTAGTGTCTAAAAGATTAAAAAAAAAAAAAGGCAACAGACTTAGCTTGGTGGATTTATTTCTTGCAGGTCACAAAGCCACAGTGTACTCAATCTTGATCTTCACCCTGCCTTATCCCAAAACCCTTAAAACCCAGATATTAGAAAACAAAAAGACATGCCAGAGCCCTGTATAAGCCTCCATTCTGCTAAAGGAGAAGTACACACACAAAGGCTTACTGGATCAGAAACTGTAGTCCTTGGTTAGATGTGCACATTGGAATGCACATCTGAGTGCGGATACTACCTGTCAGCACTGTTTTCAGTATAATGTCCATTTCTCATCTTCATTCTGATTAAGCAAGTCACACATAAATACTGGGGGAGGTGATAGTGTTAACCTGTCTTAAATAAATGCAGAAACACAACAGAAAATATTTGAGATGACAACATAATGTGAATCACTCTTCAAAACTCTTTGTAGAGTGCTGCTACCTGAACTCACTGCCCATTAAGTAAAAAATAGCAGAGCCATTGGTATTCCAGAAGAATTCAGTTGAGCAATGGCAGAGGTGTCGTGAAAAAAGCAGAATACATGTGAACTGCAGTTGAACCTGACTCTCCCACTCTTACTGTGTTGTCTACTCTTGGTAAAATAGCGACTGAACAGCCACTCTGTTTACCAGTACTGTTGTAGATGGCTGTTGTGATCACATTCTTGTGTTTTGCTGTTCCTTTTTTCCACGGATGTTTCTTGGAAATTCCAAAAGTGGTACTTGCAAACCATTCTCAAGAGTTTAAATTGCCTGGCATTTTGTGCCAACTGAATATGAGCGTATAAAGCACAATGTCTTTATGCTTGTATTTCTGCTCTTTTCTATTACTATTGAAAGGGTGCCTCAGAGTGTATTTTCTGTGCTTTTTTGTGAAAATTAATTTATGATGGTACCAAAGGTACTGACAATTCGATGGTTATTACTGACTGAATAGAGAAATGCTTGGAATTATTTTATCATGACTCAGGTTAATAACATGTTTCAGCAATACAGTTCTGTATAAGAGTCTCCATGAGGCTGTTCGGAATATACTAAATATATACTAAACATAAAGTGCATTACATCATATTGTCAAACCATGGTTTCACATTACGGGCATAATTAGAATAGACCTGAACTTCTTGTGCTACGATTTCTGAATCTTTCTATGTTCCTGGCAAACCATAGTTTGCTGTTGCATCTGAATGTGCCAAGCTATGGTGGTATCCATTGGTGTCACCCTACTGTTGGAAAGCGTCTTTCAGTAGAATGAGGAGGGGTGGGATTACATCTTCCTCTGCAGGTCCCCAATCTGCTCCAAAGCATTGGATGCTCTCCGGAGCAAATTTAGGGGGACTGTCGGAAGCTTGTAGGAAAGAGGGGAAATTACTGGAAATTGTTTCCCTCTTAACACAGATGTCTTCCATTAGTAGATTAACACCATTGGTTACAACCCTATGGTTTGAGCAAATCATGAGTTTTAGTTGAAATCAGGATCACAAACCAGAATCTAGCATTCCTGCCAAGAGCCAGAAAGAAGCTTATTAATTTTGGAGTGTGGGGAGAGGAAGGAGGGGAAATGTGTGAGTCCAAAACTCTGTTCTATCTGACTGCACAAATTGTGTACACATCCTGAGAAATACATTTTGGATTGCTGTAGTTGATATGTTCCAAGACTTTTAGTGAAACTCTGAAAGCGATTGTGAAGTCAGAGATTGTGTAATTTCTGACCGTTTTCTTAATAACAGCAACTTGCAAACCTACCAAGTGGTAGGTGTTTTTGAAGACTACTATCCTATGAATACTGGGGGGGGGGAGCACTAATGGTCCTATAAAAGCAGACCATTCTGAGACGCAGACGATGACAGCACAGTCTCTGTACTTCTCCTTGGTTGAGGCTCATAAGTAACTTTTCGTCCTCTTTCTGTTGTGGCGAGACTATAACTTAGTATGGTTGCATACAGGTTGCATTTTGTTTTCTTTTTTCTTTCTGTAAATGGTTAGCAGAACTGTTGAGCAAACATTTTAATGGTTTTTAAAAATGGATTAGACAGATTCATGGAGGAGAGGTCTGACAGTGGTTGTTAATTTTGAACTGGGTCCTCTCTGTATAAGAAAGTAATCCATAGCTGTCAACTTTCAGATTTGAAAATAAGGGATCAGCAGCCTTGAAAATAAGGGATCAGCAGCCTCACCTGTCCTGGGGACAGTCTATAGGATATCTAACAATGCGGGATAGTAGCGGGAAGCAGTGGGAAACGGCGCTGGAATAAGGGAATTTCCGGCAAAAAAAGGGAAGGTTGACAGCTATGGTAATCCTCTGAATACCAGATGCTGGGAACAATTAGGAATAGCTGCCACCCTTGTGTCCTGTTGCTTGTGAGTTTCCAGTAGTATCTGGCTAGCAGTTCTTGGAAACTGAATGGTGGACTGGAGCAGGACTTCCTTGATAGCGCCATGAATAAGCTTCATCACATTCAATACTCATATTGATAGTTAATTGCATTTTATTGCTTCTTTTATTTATTACATTGTATTGCAATTTGAATAATAATATTATTATTCAAATTGTAATACAATAAAAGACAATACTATAAGAAATAAAAGAAGCAATTAAAATGCAATTAAAAACCACTGGACTAGTGGAATATTGTTCTAAACCAGCAAGGCAATCCTCAAGTAGTTTTTGAAACAAAAGATTGCGTTTGAGACTACTGTTTGAAGAAAACCTCTCTAGAGTTTTTAAATAATGAGTGATTACCACTGTCTTTCCAGTCTGCATATTTTTCTAATATAATTGTATACAGACCTTCATACATATGTATCTATTTACTTTCTTAAATGGGGGGGGGGGGGCGGGGATTGATAGTTGCTCTGCTGAAAGACCAGCTTCATCTGGCTCATTTCTTCGCTGACCTATTTCCATTCTAACTGGTCATTATTAGAACTGCTACCTTTAGTTTGGTTGTTTTCCTTTTCCTGCCTTTTTCAGACTGTGTTGTGTCTTTTATATTACAAGCCTATGTGCAAAGGCTGTCTTTTTAAAATTGATCTTATGTAAGCTACTCTGGCACGTGGGTGGCGCTGTGGGTTAAACCACAGAGCCTAGGACTTGCTGATCAGAAGGTCGGCGGTTCGAATCCCCGCGACGGGGTGAGCTCCCATTGCTCGGTCCCTGCTCCTGCCAACCTAGCAGTTCAAAAGCACGTCAAAGTGCAAGTAGATAAATAGGTACCGCTCAGGCGGGAAGGTAAACGGCGTTTCCGTGCGCTGCTCTGGTTCGCCAGAAGCAGCTTAGTCATGCTGGTCACATGCTGGAAGCTGTACGCCGGCTTCCTCGGCCAATAAAGTGAGATGAGCACTGCAACCCCAGAGTCAGTCATGACTGGACCTAATGGTCAGGGGTCCCTTTACCTTTACCTTTACCTTTACCTTTACCTTTACCTTTAAGCTACTCTGGGAGCCTTTTTGACTGAGGAGCAGGTTAAAAATGTTTTAAATAAATAAACATGTCACAAAGCATTTTACCTACACAGGTTGTATTCATTGTTATGGAAATAAACCAATTACAGTCATACCTTGGTGACTGTAGTCACCAAATGACTGTAGTAACTTGAATGTTTTGGCTCCTGAATGCCGCAAACCTGGAAGTGAGTGTTCGGTTTGCGAACGTTTTTTGGAAGCCGAATGTCTGACGCGGCTTCTGCGCCTTCTGATTGAGTGGAGGACGCTCCTGCAGCCAATCAGAAGCTGCACCTTGGTTTTCAAACGTTTCTGGAAGTTGAATGGACTTCCGGAACAGATTCCGTTCGAGAACCAAGGTAACACTGTACTAGGCTTTTTTCTTCTTGTTGTGTGTTTTGTTTAGTAAAAGTTAAATGCTTTTAATATAGCCACTAAAAGAAAACTTTAGTATTTTAATTTTTTAAAAGGAGGCTTTAATGTCACAGGTCTATGAAAACTCAGTGACTGCAGGCACTTCCCATGTGTAGGGAAAGTTTGGGTCAATCTATAAGTGCTCCTCAAACTTTTTGTAACATTTTTTATTCTAATCTAGAAGAAGTAAGATACTATTCATGTAGTACTCTGTGTCACAGACACAATTCTCCTACTTGATATTAAAATTGATATACAGTTATACACAGTTTGCTATTTATGATCAGAAGCCAGTATGTTTGAAAAAGAAATAACTAGGAAGTTCAAAGGTTTTTCTTAATCAGCAACTTAAGTATTACAAAGCTATAATGTAATGCATTAACTGGTCTTAAAAATAAAGTTTAAAAGTAGCTATCTAGAATTTATAGTTTCTGCAGTAAAACCCCTATTTTGTTCCCTTTTTTGTAGTGGAAATACAGGAAAATGTTATTATATGATCTTACTTAAAACATGAGATTATTTTTATAAATATTGTTGGTAGTAGATGGGAATGGCAGAAACCTCAAAGGAGTATTGTGTGACATAATTTGTTGACGTGTATAGTGCTTCCAAATCCTCAAAACAAAAGGTGTTACATAAGTGGAAAGTCCTTGTCATTATTGCTAATTGAATGATGTTATTACAGTAATGTGGATACAATTGAAAAACATATGGTATATTATGCGAGAGAGTTTTTTATTCATCCTATGCTCCATATTAGTTGTTTTAACATTTAAAAAGATTAGTAATCTGGACGAATTCCCGACTATTGTTCCAGACAGCAGTTAGATATTTGGGTGGATCATGTAAAAACACTGAAAAGGCTGAGAGAGCATGTGAAATGTTTGTTTGAAGTGATATTACATCAGTGGACTAGACATCTGTACTTTTTGATGTGGTTTGAAAAGGTTTATAGTATTGTACTGGAATTTTAAATGGGTTTTCTTTCACCATATTACTTCTGTTATTATTTCTGAACAAATACATGTATTTTGTTCATGTCCTGCTATTTAAAATGTTGCATCTGTATATATCTGAAAAGCTTTTATGGAGACTGGATTTGCATTAGGCCACATTCAAAGGAAACGTGAGCCCTTCACCATCTGTATTGGCATTGTCCCTTGATTTTCTCTGCAAATATGCCAGCAGAAATCATCTATCTATTACTTCCCACTGTATTTCACCATCTCGGTTACAAAAGTTGGGTGTTTTTCTGATTGCCATGGTGGGACAGAAGGAGCAAGGCACAGATTTCAGGCATTTATTAAAGTGATGTATTTAATATGTTGTGCCCTGAAGATTCTTAAACTGAAGCAGATCACTTCATGTAGCCCAGTACTGTTTTCCTTTGACTGGCAGCTCTCGCAAGATCACAGGAAGAGGTCTTTCTCAGCCCTGCTCTCTGATATCATTTTAACTGAAGAAGTGAAGTACTGAACACAGAACCTTTGCAGAAAAACCTGTGCTAGGCCAGTGAGCTAAGGGCCACCAAAGGTTGGGTGGAACATTGAACCCCAAAATCATCGATCCAAACCTTGTTGCATTTGTATGTTGAGCCTGAATGAGCCCAAGAAAAGTGTCTGATGTACAGTCTTCCCTCTCTTTTGAGGTTAATCCACCAACTTTATTTTAAAGCAGGATGCCTGGTTCAAATATAACTCTAAGCCAGGACTCAGGAAAAAGGAAATCAAAGCTGTGGGGAAATCTCCCAACAACCATGTTGGAAGGTGGGAGGCTAAAGCCTGATGTTTTGTTTGGGGTTGTTCAGGTTTGGCATTATGTGTGAATATGGCCGCATATCTACTGCCCTGCACTGAAAAATGGCATCTAATATTATTATGCATTTCTGGAAGATGGCTAAGATTTAAGTGTATCTTCCACATAGAGAAGTAAGAAACAGATGCCACGATATCATCACTGATGATGATTGACAATGATGAGACTTGTGAGGATGAAACTGATGGTTTCAATAAGAGGTATCTGAAAGTAGAATGTGTTTACTGGCAATGTTCTGTTTGGTAATATTTAAACAATTACAGGTAGAGTAAAAAGGGTCTTTGTTCTTGTTTTCAGCACCAAAGGGAATACTCCATCTCTCTCCTGATGTTTATCAAGAAATGGAAGCGAGCCGCAACAAAGCATCCCCTGGTACCCCTGTAAACTATTTGTCCTCCAAGGAAATGAGCCAAGCATCTAGTTGTTTCTTCAGCACATCTCCTGCCACTAATAATACAGCTACAATTGCCAGGGAACTGCTCATGAACGGAACATCTCCCACTGCTGAAGCTATAGGACTGAAAGGAATGTCAGTCACTGCCCCTTGTTCTACGGTGCAACCTTCAAAGCAACTGGAATATCTGGCAAGGATCCAAGGCTTTCAGGTATGGGTGGACTTGAATAAAAGGCATTGTATAGCCATTATCTGCAGAATTACTTTAGCTTATTTATTTATTTATTTAGAAGATTAGAGTTGTAAGAATGTCAAAGGATCCTGTATATATTCCAATGATTTTGTTACTGTCGTGTCTATTGCCGTCTGAAACTTGATTTCCATTGGGATGGGGGGAAGTAACGCATGTAGTGCTCCTAAATAATCATGCACAGCATGGACGGAAGAATATATAATGATTTGGTATTAATTTAAATACTGTCCTGTGACAAAAGGCCACGGGTTTTAATGTATTTTTAATCTTTGTTGGAATCCGCCCAGGGTGGCTGGGGAAACTCAGCCAGATGGGCGGGGTATAAATAATAAATTATTTATTATTATTATTATTATTATTATTATTATTATTATTATTATTGACAACAAGAACTTAAATAACAATTGTTTTGATACAACTTGTAATAAAATGCAATCCTCAAAATATTTAGAAATTACTTCAGTCACAGTTGCCCTCCTCACAAAGCCTGGTAGAAGAGGTGTGTCTTCACCTGTTTCACAAAGGAAAACAACAATGTCGCTAGGCACACCTTGGTGATGAGGGTATTCTACAGACATGGAGCCACCATTGAAAAGGCCCTTCCATGGACCCCAGCACTACATATGTCGTCCTGTGCAGGGACCACTAGTTCGGGTATCATCCATTGATTTTACAGGATGGGCAGATGGATATGTGAGAAGGCATTCACCTCGCTTATATACCTCGCGCCTAGCCATTCAGGTCTTTAAAGTGTAAGCACCTTGACTTGGGCTGGAGGACAAAATGACAACCAGTCAACTTGTTTTTAAATGTGGGTTTTATGTACTAGGCCTGCTACTCCTACAAGCACGTTTTGCACTAATTGCAATTTCTGGAGCATCTTCAAGGACAGCCTGATGTAGAACACGTTACAGTTGTCCACCTTGGAGGTTGTCAGAGCATGAGTGACCATAGCCATGGTATCCTTACTGAAGAATGGCTGCAGCTGGTGCACCAGCTGAAACAAGGCATAGGTACTTCTTTATCCATGCAGGCTACATGGGCCTGAAGTGACAGTGATGGTTCAAAGAGCACCCCCAAACTAAACAACTTGAAGGCAGGTGCAACCTGGTCAAAAACAATTCATTCCTACAACTTCTGTATATGGAACCAACTTCTCACAACACTTTCCATCAGAAGTCACCCAGTGCTATTCTCTGGAGCCACCCTTGGAAATAAGAGCAGAACCACAGAAAAACACTGCACCCCATCTCCTCAGGGAGTCCAAGAAGATACCACAGTCAGTGATATTGAAAGCGCTGAAAAGCCAATAAATTTCAGCAGGCTCACACTCCCCTGCCCTTCTTCCAATGAAGATCATCAGCTAGGACAACCAAGGCCATTTCTCCCCCACCAGGCCTAGACACAGATCCAAGCATGCCTGAAGCTGCCCTATCATCTTTTCAAGTACCTAACCCAGAAGGGGAATGTATACTTATTAGTTAAATATTTCCATCATAAGAAGTATTGGCATGTATCTAACTAGCCCCTTTTATTTCAAAAATGTGTTTGCTTGTGCAGCAGGGATTCTTTTATTTTTCTAACCAACCTAAAGCTACTTTTTAAACTTTGAGGTGGTGGTGAATAATTAAAAGTGGCTCCTGATGTGTTCTGGCGGACAGTTTGAAGTTTGCAAAAAGAAAAGAGAACCCGTTTAAAACCAAAGGAAGGAAATCAGATCTTGTACTTGCTAACACTCACATTATAGCTTCTGTTAAAAAAAAACCAGTTATATACTTTCAGGCTTTCTTGGCGCTAGGAAATAGAAACATTGAAAGCTTGCCCTAACTGAGTCGCCGTGCCAGTTAGAGGTGGATATCTTGTGTCCCTCAGTTCATCTGCATATAGTAGGATCAGACAAATCTTGATGAAAGGAAATTCAATCCTCAAAAGTTTTCATTATCTCTTACATCTTTCTTTCACATCTTGTTGAATTGCTTTCAGTGCTTTATTTTCATTAGAGAAAACACAATTTATAGTAACATTTTCACCAACTTGCTTACTTCCTTAGCTGTAAGATACAGTTACTAGGCACTGATTGTTTGTGCTTTTCCTATCTACTTGCCCCCCTCTCTGCCCCCCCCCCCCAATTCTTGATTGGTCTTGAAAAATAGAATCCTTGTTTCCTTTTTTGCCCAGGTTGCTGCTGGTCATTCTACATGAACTTCAGTAGATATTCTCTCTAATTCCCACTTATTTCTTCAGTGTATCAAGAAACTGGTGATTTTGGCTTCCTACCCGCACCCCTTTTGTTCAGTTCAGCTTAATACCTTGGCTGCCTGAGTTTTTGGAATGAGCATGAAGCTCTGTGCTGGATCACTGAGCACTGAGGAGAGTGTTGAACAGAATCTCTGTGGGAAATGTCTTAGTGGGCTGTCAAGTGCCTATCACCAGTCTCTTCACCATCTCACTACAGAAAGCGCTTTCTGTTCAAGATCTTAAAAGCCTTTTTTTGCTTTACAGGTTAGTTATATCACACAGGTTTACCAGAGTAGAAAATAGTGCATTGACCAGGATGGCGCTTATTTCATACTCCTTGAATGCCTCAGAGTTGTCTGTGGTTTTTCTTTAGACAAATTATTAGTTCCTGTGTGCTGAGAACAATAAACATTAAAATGTCTATTTCTTAATTATAAACACATCTTTGTTCCACACTGACAATTGAGTGTACACATTCCATATTTCAAAAACATTAACTAAACAATAAAAAACTACTTCCCAAGAGGCATTGTTTACTATAATAAGAATAAGTATATTGATTTTTTAAAACCTAATTGGACAGTCTCCAATGTCCAACTAGAAGATATAACTTTTAAAAATGCGTATTTTTATTTGAGCTTTAATTTTCTGTATTCATTATATATATGTAAAACACACATATGTTACAAGCCATCAATATTTGAGACACACATACTGTACACTGCATGCTAGGCAAGTCTATTAAATTATTCATTACCCATTATTACAGGGCTCTGTTATTAAAAGAGCGGCGCTGTACTTTGATTCAGTTCAAATTAATGAAGCCAAGTACTTAACAAATTTTACAGTATCTGTATAAAGCATTCTTATTGTTCAGGTTTAGGATTATTATTTAAGCCACTTGCTTGGAGGCTTATTAAACAAAATGAGCTGCACATAAAAGAAGCGCTGCTATTTTAATGTTTACTTGCAATTTTGTTCATTGCTTCATAACTTAAACAGAAAAAAAAGTTTTTTAAAAGCTACAGTGCAAATAAAATACCCCAAATCATTTGGTTACATTGAAATATCTAGTGGAATTGGTTCTACATGTTGATGATTTATTTTAAAAATGTTATAGGCCATTTTTTCAAAGTGCTCCGGGCAGCTAATAGTGAATATTACTTAACTTGTCCTATCCAGCTATAGTTTACTAGGAAAATTAGTTGGAGTGTGTTGCGAAGGGTCAAATGAGATGCAGCAGGGCCTATGGAACGTACTGTGGTGAGGTTTCACATTCCTCCCCTTTTTTTGGAGGGTAGATTGCATTCCCACTTTAGTTGTGAATGATACAAACATGTGCATAAAATACACATGGGTGTTCTGTGCATTGACTTGATCAAAACTTTACAGTAAGTATCCTGGAGGTCAGAATTATAGTTTTTTGGGGTGGGGGTTGGGGAGAGAGTGTAATAAGGGTTAAAAAAAGCCATCCCTATACTATACAGGAAAGTATGGAGGCTAAAGGGGGGCACTGTTTCCACCGATAAACATGCTCACCCCAATATTTAGCAACAAAGTGCTCAGGTTTAAGGCTAGCAGACAGCTCCAAGCCTAAGCTCTGTAGCACTACCTAGGAAAGCAGGGGGAAGTGTCGGGGGGGGGGGGAGCCATCATCCCTACAAAACTTTTGTTTAGGTTAGCTGGAGCCCTGAGTTTTCATGTTAGAGACCAAGGACACACACTGCACATCCCCATGGTTTTTCTGTATAAAATTAACATTTTCTAGAAAAGGTCTGCAGTACCAATTCATTAGATTTCACCAAGTAGAGCTTCTGAAATCTGTTATAGTAATTCACTACAAAACCTGGTATCTGAAGTTGTACAGGTATAAACCTGATCTGGCAATCAATTCAATAAGATATGGTGATGTGAGGGGTACAGATGGCCTTGTGTAGAAGTTTATTTCAAAGAGTTCTGGCTGATTGATTTCCCCCCACCCCTGTAAATTAAAACTGGTGCACTTAGATAGTGCATTATTGAATCAGTCTTCCAATAATTGTTCTTAGATATGCACACAAATGCAATTTGTATTTCTTTGTTTGGAAGACATCCATGGGAAGCTCAGCATTTGCATTTCCTTTGCTCCAAATTAACCTCATAAGTGGAGTATAACCAGCACCTATCAGAGTTTCCTTCCCCTTCCTCTCGTCTCCCCCTCATTTGAGTATCAGGAAGTATGACCTTCTCAGAGGTTAAAACTAGTGGTAATCTGTAAATAGTTAAGTAATTATTTACAGTTCTCCACCTGCAGAGATTATTTTCATATGTATAATGCATGCAATGTGCCATATAGTGCAACTACTACGTTTGTTCTTTTTGTACCTCTCACTATTGTTCTTTAGAAAATGTAACATCCAGCTCTGGCACACTTCAGAATAGGTCTGCTTAAGTCAATATCACTTCTTAGCTCAAAAGTGACAGGAGTGTAAGAAGATAGTTGCTGGATTAGCCTAAAGCTCTACCTAGCCTGGGATCTTTTGCATAACTGTAGGTGGTTCAACATGGTCTGGAAAAACAGTGTAAAGAGCAAAAAGTGATAACCTTGTGTTCCAGTTGTTGCCATTCAGTTTCAGTCAGTGGTTTTAAGTTGTGACCTAGTAAGCAGGTGATATTCTCTGTGGAGTATGCCCACCTTTTCTGAATCTGGAAAATAAAACATTTTTATATTGTGTGAAGGCCTAGTTCTACAATGTTTTGCTACATCTGAATTTGGCCTAAGATTCAATCCATACATGAACATTGTGGCTATGAACAGATCACACTATTTCAGCTTTCTTTCTATTTCACATTTGTTGATTTCTGAGTGTCTTCCATCCAGGTGCTCTTGGAGGAAACTGATATTCTAGAACATTTTCAGTCAGGGTTTAGGCCCAGTTTTGGCACAGAAACTGCTTTGGTTGCCCTGTACTATGACCTCTGCTGGGAGAGAGAGACAGGTGTAATGTGTCCCTGTTAATTCTCCTTGACCTCTCAATGGCTTTTGATACCATCAACCATGGTATCCTTCTGGAGCTGCTGTTTGAGTTAGGGGTGGGCAGCAGTACTTTGTGGTGGTTCCATTCCTACTTGGATGGTCGTTTCCAGAGGGTGTGCTTAGGGAGTGCTGTGGAGCTTTCAGTGTGTGGTTCATCAATTGTGAATAATCAGCTAATAAGTCAAGTAATGTACATGCGTATAGTGATCCATATTTTCTTTAATTACTCCTCACGTTTTATGTTACCAAAGCATTAGAGAGTTAAAGCATCCATAGTTCTGCAGTTTGAGATTTATAAGACCCTTCAGGTATTACATTGCTGTTTAAAGTGGAATTTATGGTTGTTTGTACCCAGTGCCAGTAGCCTTGATTCCTGAGGCTGGTCAGGAAGTTGCCTTCTTTCATGGGTGTGTGGGATTGCATTTACAAATAGATGTTGCTGTGTATTTGTCTGTTAGCACACAGAGGAAAGGTTATCAGTCCCTTGTACTTCATCTAACTGGATGACCAATGTTGTTGTTGTTTAGTCGTTTAGTCGTGTCCGACTCTTCGTGACCCCATGGACCAGAGCACGCCAGGCACTTCTGTCTTCCACTGCCTCCCGCAGTTTGGTCAAACTCATGTTTGTAGCTTCGAAGACACTATCCAACCATCTCGTTCTCTGTCGTCCCCTTCTCCTTGTGCCCTCCATCTTTCCCAACATCAGGGTCTTTTCCAGGGAGTCTTCTCTTCTCATGAGGTGGCCAAAGTATTGGAGCCTCAGCTTCACGATCTGCCCTTTCAGTGAGCACTCAGGGCTGATTTCCTTAAGAATGGATACATTTGATCTTCTTGCAATCCATGGGACTCTCAAGAGTCTCCTCCAGCGCCATAATTCAAAAGCATCAATTCTTCGGCGATCTGCCTTCTTTATGGTCCAGCTCTCACTTCCATACATCACTACTGGGAAAACCATAGCTTTTACTATACGGACCTTTGTTGGCAAGGTGATGTCTCTACTTTTTAAGATGCTGTCTAGGTTTGTCATTGCTTTCCTCCCAAGAAGCAGGCGTCTCTTAATTTCATGGCTGCTGTCACCATCTGCAGTGATCATGGAGCCCAAGAAAGTAAAATCTCTCACTGCCTCCATTTCTTCTCCTTCTATTTGCCAGGAGGTGATGGGACCAGTGGCCATGATCTTCGTTTTTTTGATGTTGAGCTTCAGACCATATTTTGCGCTCTCCTCTTTCACCCTCAATAAAAGGTTCTTTAATTCCTCCTCACTTTCTGCCATCAAGGTTGTGTCATCTGCATATCTGAGGTTGTTGATATTTCTTCCGGCAATCTTAATTCCGGCTTCGGATTCATCCAGCCCAGCCTTTCGCATGATGAATTCTGCATATAAGTTAAATAAGCAGGGAGACAATATACAGCCTTGTCGTACTCCTTTCCCAATTTTGAACCAATCAGTTGTTCCATATCCAGTTCTAACTGTAGCTTCTTGTCCCACATAGAGATTTCTCAGGAGACAGATGAGGTGATCAGGCACTCCCATTTCTTTAAGAGCTTGCCATAGTTTGCTGTGGTCGACACAGTCAAAGGCTTTTGCATAGTCAATGAAGCAGAAGCAGAAGGATGACCAATACCAGGAATAAATAAATAAATTGTGGAGCATTTGTCTAATCAATCAGCTGGCTCTAAACTTTTCCCCCTTTAGAACCTTCAGTATAAGGTAGTATTTGACATATGTTAAACACAGTGTTGTATCTTTCCCCCATGCTTTAGCTTTGAAAAAATAGGTGCTATTCAGAAAGGAAATCGGGTTCTGTTAGATGTTTACAAGAACAGTGAATCTCTTTGGACTGATTTTGAAAGATGCATGAACTCAGTGCTGTTTGCTTCTTACGATACAGATAAACTTAAGCAGGAAGTATCACAGAGCAGTGCTGTTGACCCTCTGAAATCCAGACTTCTGCAAAAGGAGTAATTACCATAGTTTTCCCAAGTTAATGAACTGAAAAATAAGCAACATGCATATTTTTATTTCTATGTGAGGCAGGGACCTGGACTTTCTGGTCCTGCCTTCTCTGGCCCACCTCCTCCATTTCCAGGTCCATCTGATATCCGCACACTGGAATGTCGTGTTTATGTTCAGGCTGCCACAAGAAGAACTCAACACATGAATACTTCAAATCTACACACACCAGTTTTGCACACCATGCATTTCAGTTTTCATGAATTGGGCTTTTCAAATGGATACCCCTATGCAAATGCGACAGATCCCTATGCAATGCACCAACATTGTGTTTGAGGTAGAAGAAGGAGAGTATCATTCTGGTTTCCTCCTGAAGACATTGTTTTCGTCTCCTTTGGCAATGACAGCAAGGTATTAATGTATGTTGTATGATATTGTGCTGAGCAGTCAGTTAGTGAAAAGATAAAAGATAGCTGTTAAAAGGTTACCCAAAGCTTAATGGTACAAACAAGCATGACTATCAAACTAAGACCTTTGGGCATTTTTTGTCAGATACCTCAGGTTCTCTGCTGGACACATGTTGCATTTATTGCAGTGGGGGGGGGGGTCATCTATGATACCTCAGGCAAACTGTGACATTGATGTTATGTTTACTTTTTAAACATCTTCAGAATGTTGGCCCACTTCACTCTTAACATATCTGATTCTCAGGTCACACACCAGCCACAACTGAACACTGAGGGATGCATGTTTTTCAGCCTGTGGGTTCCATGAAGATTTTGTACTCTTTTTACTGAAGTTTCTCTTCTGTTCAATGCTGGATTCAAACTTCCATCATCCCAGTCAGCATGATGAGCTGAAAAGGCAGGGGCTGAAAAGAATGGAATATGAATTGGTACAAATCCTGTCAGATTGAAACATATCCTAGTACAATTGAAACCTTGGAGGATTTGCCAAGTAGTTTTTCCTACCTTCTGCTGATACCTAATGTGTGAACAATCGTAAGCCACAGTATGATTGCTGTGGAAGCATTTCAGTAGCTCTCTATAGCTTGCAAGTATTCAGATAGCTTGGCATCTTTTTAATAGATAAATAAAGGTCAAGTTACAAATATTATTTTCAATATTCTAGAATCAGAGAATTGGCAGCAGGGCAGACAATGGGCATCCAGATTACCTATCCATTGCTGCCACTATGAAAAGCAGCAACTCCTTGTACTTAAAAGCATTGTAATACTTGACATGATTTTTTGTCTCAAAAATGACATACAGGGTTTTTGTGTTCTAACTATTGCCAAACAGGAAAAGCAAATGGCAGATGCATAGAAATGGCAGGATCATGTATAAGTAAACTCAGTTATAGGGCTGAATGAATGAAATGCTGTTGCCTTATTTTTTACAATCCTACACATTGCAGCACAAGCCTACAACTAGCCTTCTAGTTGGAGAAATCCAAACATTATTTTTAAAACCAGTACATTTGGTTTTTGTTTAGTTTTTTAAAATAGCTCTAAAGCTGTCAGGACCTCTCAAAATAATGTAACCAGCACTAAACAAAGCAGCCTGTGCTCCCTGCCAAGTTCTTTTAAGTAAATCCTTGATAAAGTTAGATGCCAACCTTTCACTGGAGAGATGCCAGAAGTTTAGAAGGCTTGAGTTGCTACAGCAGAACTAAAAAAAGTATGGCACTCAATTGTTCATAGCCTGGTGCTTAGTTGTTCAGGTTTAATCTGCACTTTGATTTTCCAGGGTAATTTTTCAAAAGAAAAAGTAGCGAGAAACACAGATTAGAAGGAAGAAAGTACCATTAAATGGGGCTGCCTGAAGTGAGAGATCTAGATTTACAGAGGGCAGATTTTCAGAGATGAGCTTCTGATGGAAATAAGGTCATTCTGACATGTAAGCACACAAAAAACAGCAGTATATTCAATATGAAACAGGGATGCTTTGCACAGATGGAAATAGCTGTGTTTTGTATGTGTCATGTTGTGAGGCTGTAATTGAATTAACACCATATTTTTCAGCAGTTCTAAGAACAAAACTTAGACTGATCAACACCAGTTGCCCATTGGTTTGAATGTTTCTGGATTTACTTGCACGACACACAGTCTTTTCTCCTCCTCATTTTGGGCAAACAACAGCTTTCATAACCAAGAAGAAAATTAAGAGCAGGTGTAAGCATATTTGCACTGACGCAGAAATCAAAATGTTATTTCAAACATGATTTCTTTTTTATTCTCCAAACCTGCCTTAATTCTTCACAGATATTGGATTCAGCTTGCCATAATTATTCAGCTGAAATACATACTTTCAAAAAGAAATGCTGTCCGTACCTAAAATTAGCAGGCTTTGAAACAGGTCTTGCTATTATCTCTTTGGTTGTTGTTTTTTATTCCCAAGATGAAAGGACTAGGAGATCAGTGTTACGTCTCTAGACATTCTTGGCAGCCTCTCTGTATTTTTCTTTTGCTGTGAAATCTAAATAAAATGTAGGGTTCTGTCTGTATGTACACCATCTAAGGCTGCAATCCTAACCCCCTTCCCTTGGAGTAAGCCCCATTGAATTTAGTAGGACTCATTTCTGAGTAGACAGGAGTTATGATTGTGCTGTTGTCAGATGACTCCATATGCATTCAACATAACTACTAAAGAGGTCCATATTTCTGAATAATTAGTATAAGTGTACTTTTTCACAGCTCCCATGTTGCCCATTTTTCTACCCTTTGTTTATTAACAATGCCCAACACCATATTTTTGGCAACATTAAATTTAAATTTAACGAGGGCTGGTGTGGTGTAGCAGTTCGTGTTGCATTAAGACCTGGAATACCATTATTTCAGGGGACCTTAGTCCAGTCACTATCCCCACAACCTAACAGGGCTGTTGGGAGGATGAAGCCAGGTGCAAATCATGTACAGCACCCTGAACTGATTGGCAGAAGGGCTGGATATAACTCAGTCGAGATATATCCTTGGCCTCACTGCAGAAGGGGGATCTTGGAACTCCCCACTCTAATTCTGCCAAAGGCTTTAATGATCAAATCAGTACATAAGGCACACTATAGGTTATAAGGTCCAGCAGGTACCGTATTTTTCGCTCCATAAGGCGCACCTAGTTTTTAGAGGGGGGAATCAAGAAAAAAAATTCTCCCAGAGCTTCTTGGGGATGCCAGGGGAAGCCCCGGTTTCCCCCTCCCCCAGCCCCAAAAGGGCAAAGAAGCCAAGGCAGCGAGCAGGATCCATCCCGCTGGCTGTCTTGGCTTCTGCCATAGCCGCACGCAGCCTCTCCCAGCCGGAGAGGTTGCACGCGGCTAAAGAGGAAGTCAGGACAGAGAGCAGGATGCATCCTGCTCGCTGCCTTGGCTTCTTTAGCTGTCTATGGCAGAAGCCAAGACAGCCAGCGGGGTGGATCCCTCTCGCTGTCTTGGCTTCCTCTTTAGCCCCGCGCAGCCTCTCCCGCCAGGAGAGGCTGCGTGCGACTATGGCAATTCCCCCACCTCCTGCAAAAGCCCACAGGAGCCGTGCACCCTTTAAGGAGCGTGCGGCTCCTGCGGGCTTTTCTATGAGGAGGGAGAAGGGACTGACTGGCGGCGTCAGTCCCTTCTCCCTCCTGGGGAAAAGCCCGCAAGAGCCGCGTGGAGTGTGTGTGCGGCTCTTGGGGGCTTTTCCTGCCTGCCCCCCTTCATTTGTTCCATAAGATGCACACACATTTCCCCTTACTTTTTAGGAGGGGAAAAGTGCGTCTTATGGAGTGAAAAATACAGTATATAAGAGGTTCAGATATATAGCTAGGTGCAAGCTAACACATTGATCCAACAAGCAACACCACCACCCCCTTAAACCTTCCCTTTGAAGAGCATGGTGGGCACCGCTATTTTGTGGCAAGAGTTCCAAGACAGGGCAAGCAAGTGGGCACTTCTTTGAGTTGGTTGGCTCCGCGAGGATTGTTCCCTCTGGTGATGGCGTTTCTGTGTCCATGGAGAAGGAGGTGGACTCAGAGACAGCTCAGCATCAGACTTGCTCTCCATTGCCTCACTTAAACAGGGAACATCTTCACTAACCTGAGGAAGTGCCAGAGGCAGCTGTATAGCATGTTGTGCTAAACTAAGATATCCAATGCTGTAGGGACGGAATGCTCTTCTGACCACCTGCTCAGTCTCTCCCATCTCCCAGACGGCTAGACCCCTGTTCAGGGGATCAGAAACTTTTGGGGGTTGCGATTCCACCTTCCCTACCCTGCTAGAACCCTCCCCAGGGTCCTGCAGCTCCAACTCTTTGAGCTCCTCCCATTGCTCCACAGGATCCGACCATCTCCAAGGGACTCTGGTTGTATCATCTGCAGCATGACAAGACCACCTTGGAGATTGTTTGAACTACTTTTATGAACAGCTAAACATATTGGATTTTAAATAACTGTCTAGTATAGCATTTCAAAGCATTTCCCAGTGATCTGGAATTGCTAATGTCAGAATCCATTCATTCATAAATCCATTCTGTAAATAATAAGGTTTTGGGCCCTATAAAATTGATTTATCATTTTAATCACAGTCCGTACCTCTGCTCCTGCCAGCCCAGCTTCCTTTGATCTGTTGTACCGCTTCCTGGTTATCTCTCTGACCGTCAGCTCTTGTTTTAAGCAAGGTTAGTCTAATTCAGCTTCCCCCCTCCTATTTGGACATAGCACAGGGGTTGAAGTAACAACACAAATTAAGGACTGTTTTTCTTCCATCCTTAGCACTATTTATATAGGCATGCAGATTTAATTAACTTGGTTGTGCAACTTACAACTTGCACTAGCACGGGCTTCATTTTTATCCTAAGTACCTGAAGCAACCTTATCTTTTCCTTTATTTGCACATCTAACTATGGTGTAGAAATTATATAGTTTCTAGAGACAGGTTCGGTGCTATAATAAGTATTTAAATCCATTTTCCTGCGGCTAATATGCAGATTTTTTGAGGCGGAAGCGTGTTATGAATGCTGCAAGGTAGAGTGTAGAGCTGTCAGTCTTTTTGCTGCTGTGTATCTTCCCCTTTCTATGCAGTAGCTACAATGGAAACTCTGCTCACCACTGTGAGGCAGACACAGCGATTAATGAACCTGAGGCGTACTAATCAAACATATGTTTTCTTGACACAATGATTGCGTTATATATCACATGTAAATGTTCAGGCTTTTATCTACTGTTTAATGATCTAGGAAGGGGTCTTTCTTAAATGTGGGTGTTTTTCATGTGTTCCTTAGACTTCTACCACAGGGGGTGAGCAGTTAGCCAGCTCCCCAGTGAGATTAGTAAAATACTATATTTAGTTGTGCCATAGATCAAGAAACTTAAGCATTGCAGGAAACAAGGTTTTTTTTAAAAAAAAGCTATTTTAATGTGATATGAAGCCAGTTCAGCCTAAGATTTCCCCCCTTTATCTCTCACTACTTTTGAAAATTAGCATTAATTGTAAATAGTTTGAAATTACTCCCTTATATCTTATTTTGCCGTTTTGCTTCCACCATTCACGTAGCTCAAATCTGGAACATGTTGCCTAATGTGTTAAAAGTCCCATTGAAATGAAAGGGTTTTCTTAAGGGTGGCTGAATTATCTGCATAAGATTGAAGTCACAGCCTGTAGTGTTTATGTGATAATTAGCAAGTTTATGACATGAGCGTGATAAAGTTTGTAATTTAATGTGGGGTGGAAATGGGAGGAAGAGCCAGAGAAGCATGTTAGGAGAATTATTTCATGTGCAATGGGAAGGTGAAAGTAACTACAGTGGTATCTCTAGTTATGAACTTAATTCGTTCCAGAGAACCTGAAACTGTTCTTAACTAGAGGTGTGCTTTCACTAATGGGGTCTCTTGCTGCCACTGCACCACCGGCACATGATTTCCGTTCTCATCCTGGGGCAAAGTTCTCAACTCGAGGTAACTCTTCTAGGTTAGCAGAGTTTGTAACCTGAAGCGTTTGTAACCTGAGGCATTTGTAACTCGAGATACCACTGTATTTATCCCATGAGAGCAGTAAAGGAGAGATGAAGAGAAGGCAAATGTGCTTTTATGAATTATAATAACACAATGGGCTAATTCAGACTAACACCAAACTATGATATCCTGCTAAATGAGCCATAATTGACTTAAACAGCTTTGGTTTGCTTGAAGCAAACTACCAGACTATGATTTGTACTTGACCTACATCCCTGGGCTGGCAACTGCTAACTGTGGGTGTTGCCATATTGCGCTACACGAGGGGAGGAGTGTAAGAAGGGAACATGTGCATATGACGGTCCTTGCAGCCTCATTCATGCAGTACCAAAACATGGTTTGCCATTACATCTAAATCAGCTTAGGGTCACCATCTTATTCTTTATTTCCCTAGCCCCAAATGATGATTGGGAAGCTCACCTGAGGATGCTAAGATATAAATCTGCACCATTGCACAGCATTGTAGGACTATAAAAATATTGCCCCACTAATCAATTGTTTAGGTTCCCGTTAAATGTAAGGCCATGTGAAATTAATAAATAAAGAGCAGTAACAGGGACCGGCACTTTCCAATTCTTTGAATAAATAAAAGGGACCTTCCCTCCCTATCAAATGGCAGTAGCCTGTCAGTTGCAGAGATTTGTGCATTGCAGGACACAGGGGCATTTTATTACCAGTTTATTTCTGTCTAGCTTTCTGAAACTCCTGCTGGTGCTTTGAATCATACAGGGTACGTTTCAGGGTTGGATACATGAACTCCACTGTCACCCATGACTTTTAAAATAATTTTTTAAAGCTAATAAATGTTAAAGGAAGAAAGCATTTAACCAGACAGAAATGTGTTTTCAAACTGTGAACAGCTAAGCTTTGGTGTGGGAAAATCTCTTCACATAACTAGATTTTCTAATCTCGTTGGTATCTGGTTAATGGACGGCTAATGCTTTTTCCAATAGAGTGCATAAATTTTAATTATTTACAGCCAAGAGCAGTAAGTAATAAATGGCTGCCTCCTAAGAACAAAACCCTTAACCTACAAATCTTCTAATTCATAGTTAGTGGTAAGCATGTTTTCATTGCAGAGCTATTTTATTGCTTGGCAGGACTGGACTTCTAGAAAGGTTTGTGTGTCGGCCATGTAACACAGCACTGCTAATGCTGAAGCCTGTGGTTGGGATATTTTCTCCTCATTTGCTGTATTTGCAAATAGGGCTTCTTCTACTGAAAAACAGGAACATACAAATACAGAATTGGATCCTGAAAGTGCGGGGGGGGGTGGGGGGAGGTAGAGCAACTAAAATGGAGCAGAGAGATAAATCGGATGGACCAGGAAAGGAAACCAACAACCCCAGAGCCAAGTGTAGATGGTTGGGTATCTTTTAAGACACAGAAACACTGAGAACTGTGGACAGAAGAGGGTGACATGCTTGGGAACCTCAGCAGGAAGCAGTTGGCTTGCACAGCTGTGGACATGTGTGTTTCGGAGCGGGGTTAAAAAAAATTACAGGGCCAGGTGGTCTGAGTGAGGATTGGCCATTAGGCACAGGAACTCCAGGATCTAGTGTCTGGCAGTTAAGCAAATTCTGGTGTGTAAAATTAAGTACACATGCTGGTTCACGTAGATCTTCACTATTTTCAGTCAATGTATGACATACTGGCTTATTTCTTGAAATCCAAATTGCAGACTGAGGTAACATTTTTCAGACACCTCCTGAGATTCACAGTCATCTGTGTGTGATTTTTATTTTGTAGATTGCATTGTTGCAGAATTAAATTAGTGGTGATTTTAAGCATCATTTTGACTTGTATATGTATATAGCCTCATGATTAAGATAGAAGGAGTAACTTTGCAGCAGTATCAAACATTGTCTTGGCACATTTAAATGTCCCTTTATTTTTTACTGGCTACATGCATCAGGTGTACTATCACCAGGTGTACTAACTCCCATTGTTCTAGGCGCATTTTGTGACAAGGAGTTTCATTAGCAGTACTGCGCCTAAGATCTCAGATTAAAACTGCAGCATGTGGAAGGAAAGGAGGACCTTTTTCTGCCTCCCCACTTCAATCTACTCTCTGAAGACTGGAGAAGAGACCCTCTTAAGTATATTAGGGGTGTCGGCAAGGGAAGGACTAGACCATGTGAAAATTGAACATAATATTTTAGCTGCAGTTCATTCATTTTCAGCTGAAACACCTAGACATTCCGTTGTAGCGCCCATAACCTAGGTCTAAGGTGCCATTTAGCTGCTAGATTTCATATCTCCGTTTCTAACACTGCCTATCACTGTCAGTTACTCACTAAACGAATGGGCACATAAGTTGATGTTGCTGAATGAAAAGCTTTTGCCTGTCTGAGTAGTTGCTTTGGTTCGTGGACAATGCTAAGCCATGATTTGTTTAGCCAAAGTGTGTTTTAACTGAATGTCTGAACTCAGACCTGCTGACTCACCTGGGGTTGTTTTCTGGCAACAAACCACAGTGTGAAGCCGTGATTTGTTGTTGGCTTATAAACCCTGGCTTGCTTTAACTGTGGTTTGGCATTATGTCTGAACCCAGAAGATTTGCTTAATCATAGTTTGCTTGGCCCTCTCACTTCCGGTGCTCACCAAGCCTCAGAGATAAAGGCATCTGGAAGCAAGCCAGGCTACAGACAAGCAAGCCCTTATTTGTATGTTCATCTATAAGAATAATATTTCTGTTCCTGCACTTGAATGTGATTGTATTGTGAAATACTATTGCAAGCTGCTTTCAGAACCTCTTGGGATATAAAGTGGAATATAAGTACCGCATTTTTCACTCTATAAGACGCACCAGACCACAAGACGCACCTAGTTTTTGGAGGAGGAAAACAAGAAAAAAAAATATTCTGAATCTCAGAAGCCAGAACAGCAAGAGGGATTGCTGCGCAGTGAAAGCAGCAATCCTTCTTACTGTTCTGGCTTCTGGGATAGCTGGGAAGCCTGCATTCGCTCCATAAGACGCACACACATTTCCCCTTACTTTTTAGGAGGGAAAAAGTGAGTCTTATAGAGCAAAAAATACGGTATTCTAAATAAAGACATTAACTTATTTCCTGGAGAACATGCTGCACTTTACTCCAGGGGATATTTTTGTTGCTGTTTGAGGTTTTTCTTATGCATATGCTACAAGGTCATAATGTGTCATCAGTATGCAATAAAAATGGATTCAAAGTGCTACGTGGTAAAATGAAATATAGCCAGATCTGAACTATACACATACCATAGGAAGGAAGCATAAGACTGTGCTTTGTAATGGGTTAGTGATAGTGATAATAAATAATATTGACAAATAGGACCTACAAGAAATTGTTCCAGTGTCAACTCTTCCTGCTAAGTATTCCATCCAGCCATGCCCTCTCCAAGTATACTCCATTCTTGTCCCCTTGGTTTTCCTGGTTGTCATTCCACCGTGCTCTGGAACAAGAAAACCAGCCTTCTGTGGCCATAGAGCATGCCCAGTTTTCATTGGGCTGATGGTGTGTGTGTGTGTGTGTGTGTGTATCTGTGTGTGTCTGCATGTGTGCATAATAACAGCAGAATTTGAGTATTATTAATAGGGAAAACTGGTGGTGAAGTACAAAATAATGCTAAAGTAATAGCTAATCCTTTTTAAAAGACTGAATATGAGAAAAAGATATACTAATATTTAAAGTACAAAAAAGACCAAATTCTGTGCCCTTGATACATGTAGATGGGGAAATGACAAATAATTCTATTTTCCTGCATATAATAGAAACAAATTAAAATGATGTTTAAGGCTGTTCAAATGAACAGCTAAAACATGAGAGTCTCACTACAACGTACTACATACATCAGAATGCCTGAAACATTTTTTTCTAATACTGTACAGTGGTACCTCGGGTTAAGAACTTAATTCATTCTGGAGGTCCATTCTTAACCTGAAACTGTTCTTAACCTGAGGTACCACTTTAGCTAATGGGGCCTCCCGCTGCCGCTGCACCACCATCACACAATTTCTGTTCTCATCCTGAGGTAAAGTTCTTAACCCAAGGTATTACAGTGGTATCTCGGGTTACATATGCTTCAGGTTACATACGCTTCAGGTTATAGACTCCGCTAACCCAGAAATAGTACCTCGGGTTAAGAACTTTGCTTCAGGATGAGAACAAAAATCATGCTCCGGCGGCGCAGCAGCAGCAGGAGGCCCCATTAGCTAAAGTGGTGCTTCTGGTTGAGAACAGTTTCAGGTAAAGAATAGACCCCCAGAACGAATTAAGTACAGTGGTACCTTGGGTTAAGTTCTTAATTCGTTCCGGAGGTCCATACTTAACCTGAAAATGTTCTTAACCTGAAGCACCACTTTAGCTAATGGGGCCTCCTGCTGCTGCCGCGCCACCGGAGCACGATTTCTGTTCTCATCTTGAAGCAAAGTTCTTAATCTGAAGCAATATTTCTGGGTTAGCGGAGTCTGTAACCTGAAGCGTATGTAACCCGAGGTACCACAGTACTTAACCCGAGGTACCACTGTACTTAACCCGAGGTACCACAGTACTTAACCCAAGGTACCACAGTACTTAACCCAAGGTACCACTGTACTTCTGGGTTAGCAGAGTCTGTAGCCTGAAGCGTCTGTAACCTGAGGTACCACTGTAACAGTAGAATCATAGAATTGTAGAGATGGAACGAACCCCAGGGATCATCTAGTTCAATCTTCTGCAATGCAGAAATCTCAGCTAAAGCATCCATGACAGATGCAATCCAACCTCTGCTTAAAAGCCTCCAAGGTTGGAGAGCCAACCACCTTCCGAGGGAGTCCATTCAACAGCTCTCACTGTCAGAAAGCTCTTCATGAATTTATGTTTAGATATGGAATTCAAATGCCTTCAGATCTCTTTTGATTATTCCGAGTTAAACCACTGTGTATGAAGTTCCTAAGTTTAATATTATGTTCTTTTCTGGCAAAGAGCCAGAAGCAATTTAGCAGGCCTACTTGGTGTGCATGCGATGGGGAGATACGTGAAAGAAGCCGGAAGACTTCATCAAGTGTTGAGCGAGATACAGATCTGCACAGTATTCAAGCATGCATGCTGCACACATACACTGGTGATCTCAGCTATAGTTAGAGAAACTGACCTTCAGCATTATCTGTTTTGCTCAAGCTTCACAAATCAAATTGTGCTAGCAGGGGTTGATTTGGATTTCCACAGATTTTTGCCTTCCACTTTAGCTTATAGTTAGCTAGTTTGCTTGAGCGTGGCTTTTTCTCATTCCCCAAGTAAAGAGCCATAGCCAGGACATACTGTGAGGGTCAAGTTCTTCATTCCCTGTTATTCTTCCGCTTGTGTTGAAGTGGTGGTGGGGCTAAGAAATCCACACATTGATTTGCTTCACCTTACCAAGATGATGTACTTTCTTCTGTTATAGGCACACTACAGTGACAGACAAAACGGCAAAGAATGCATGACCTGCTTGACGCTGTCTCCCGTGCAAATGACTTTCCATGGTATTGGAAGCTGCATTGAAGCCAGCCATGACCAGGTATAAATAAGACTTAACTGATCGTTTATTTATTGTAATGTCTGTTTATCTCCACGAGCTACACCTAGGTTAAGCATTTGAATATCTTAAGCTTATCTTCTGGGATTTCTCAAGAATCTGAAAGAAACAAGTTATTCTGAGACAATGGAATTGTAATTATTCAGCTTCTACTTCCTCACAGTACATAGTAAAATACCAAAACTATTTTCTTTCCTTTGTCATAGAAGTGTGAATACTCTGCTAGGATTTGTACCGCTAGAAAAAGGGTTTATTCAAGTTTGGTGCATAGTGATGGGTATTTAAGACCTTTTTTAAAAAGAAAAGAAAAGAGGGGTGCATAATATGAAGCCTTTATAGCACCTAAACACAGCCTTGGACACTTGGTATATTCCCTAAAAACTCTTGATTTCATGTTAAAATGTTTCTGGCCCCCCAAAGGCCAGGAGTTCAAATGTTGCTTTCCAACCGTCATCTGTGTACAATGGGATAAAGGGCAGGCGCTGTGGCTTGTCCCCAACTATTGCTAATTATTATATATACTTCTCAAGATGGAGGTTCCATTTTTAGCTATCTCAGAAAACAGCTGTTGATAGACATGTCACCCATTAAGATACCTAATTGTTTTGAATGCCATGTAAGCTAATAACTATCTCCACATCCTGAATTTCATGTTGTTTATAATGTCTTGTCCTTCTATCTAGCCTGAATCTACTGCCAATTCTGTAAGATTCCCCATGCTCTAGTATGATAAAAGTGAAAATTCTCTAACTACTCTCTCCACATAATTAAAAATTGTAGAAGCCCTTTTTATGTTTCCTCTTAGTTAAGTTTTGTTTTTTCTAAATGATAGTCCCAACCACTTTAGCCTTTACTTATAGGAAAGATTATTCACCTCCGGATCAATTGAGTTGTTCTTCCCTAGCTCTACAATATATGTACAATTACATAATGTACAATTACATAATGACATTGTGATTCTTGCTGTTTAATTCCATTCCTATTTATGCCTAAAGTTTAGTACACCTTTTTTCCCATTGCCAAACATACTGAGATGTCATTTTCATATCTCAGGATGTGTAAATTCATCCTAAGTGATAGTTATTTATATTTTAGTGTTTTAAAAAAATTGTACAGCTTCTTATGACCTTCAGAAGAAACTTTGGCTTCCCAATCATGCTTTAAAAACAACAACACCTGACTGCTGGTTCAGATTTAATGATGAGCCAGCCCTCCCTGGCTTCTTTCCCCACCAGGAGGAAAGGCGGAGCAAAGCTGGCGTGTTTGGGCTGTGTGCACTAGTGAATAGCTCATATATAATCTAATTTCTCCAACTATGCTTAGTGGCCAGCATTATGTCTGAATGCAGCCAGTGGCACCTTGTATGCAGATTTCCTCTTGTTCAGAATGTATTGGATGTGGCTTTGATAATGTTAGAGTAAGTACAGCAAATATTTTGAAGTCATGTTGACTCACTAGAAGTTAAATTGTATGAAAAGCTTTTGACAGAGCTCACCTTTCTCCACGCAAAATTTGTCCCTCAATCAAAGCGTTCCTTACGATTGCCATCCAGTATGGTTTTACGTATGCCTAGTGCATCATGGTCTTTTATTTCTGCTTGTCTGCCATGTTCCTGGTATTCTTATATAGAAGCCATAATATACCAAGACTCTTCTTATCCTTTGTCTTCTGTTTCATATTAAGTTAATTTCTGCGTTACTTCATGTGTAGGAAATACATGACAGAGCATTTGTTTTTCCTTGGCAACAGCTGGAGCTTTTTCTGGCACACAGCATACAAAAACCATCCATTTGCGTAGAATTTAATACTTCATCCACACAAGTAAGTTATTAATTACATCCCATATGCAATTAGAATGTAAACCAAAAGGACTTAGCTAGACGGAGAAAGGAGAGAGATCTGCTACCACTTTGTCTCTATTCGCCTGCATATTAATGTCTAGGTAAGCTCATTCATTAGTTGTTGGCAGCAGGGGCAAAGCACTGGTGAGGGCAGGGAAATGCACAATGCAGTCCCCTCACATCACACATTACCTAGAAATGGTGTTACAAAGAAGAGGGGGAGAAAAACATTACTGGCACCACCTAGTTAAGTCCAAGGACATCCTATATGCACAAAACCATGAGTCTCTTTGCTCTAGGGTGGTTGTTTGTTTTACAAAACAGAATTCTGCTTTGGGAATTTATATGATTGGACACAGGCACCTACAGCCATTGTGAGCAGATATATTTGCATTTTATGTTCCTTTGCCAGACTGAGCCCCCGGCTCCTATGTGGCAAAGCACTCCTGTGCAAGGGCTGTTGCACCATGGGGTAGGGAGGGACATAGTAATCTGTGGTTTTCTTGCAAGGCACTCTAGTTCTGTGTGGTATCTTGTCCACAGAAGTAACAAAAACTGATACAAACCTGTTCTGAAGAAGCACCATGATAGTTGGGAATGTAAGGCCGGCAGGAAATAGCTACAGTAATGCAAAGGCTAACAAGATGCAATATTACGTGATGGTACTGAAACACCACTTTAAAAACAAACTTTGATGACCCCAGCATATGCTGTTTGAGAAATAGTGTCAATAAGGGTAGTGTGTGTGTGTGTGTGTGTGTGTGTGTGTGTGTGTGAGAGAGAGAGAGAGAGAGAGAGAGAGAGAGAGAGAGTGAGTTTGTGTGTTTGTATATATCCAAGAATCGTTTTTTTCAATCTTGATTCGATTCTTAAAGAACTGAAAGAATTATGAGAAAAATCTTTGCATTGGTTCAAAAAGTAAGATGTTTTGACTCTCCCTTTCTTCTGTCAACCAAGATCAAAAATTTTGGAAAAGAAAACCTGCGCCCTCTGAGCATGAAAGGGCTCCTACAAAAAATAGGTGATAATAAAGAGAGAGAAAGGGAAGAACACAAAGATTTAGCATTCAAAATGTGATGGCCATATTTTAGTAATTCCTGATTGATTGAAAATGGATTCTCAAACATAGTTCATGGGCAACATCGTTTTAACTCCCCCTAGATAAGTAAATTAGTGATTATACTTTCCCTCAGTGGCATTACCCTGTCTTCTTCTGATATTTATACTTCGGCTAAGAAAAACTTGGCAAATTTAAACATTAGAGGATAATCCCTCCTTTTCTGTCTGCTGCTCTGTGCATTTCTCCCACCACTCAGAGTGCAAATTCCCACATGTGTAAATTCTCTTACTGTACACCTCTTCCCAATGCACATACCCGCTGTCACACACAGGCAGACCTAGCCTTCCTCTCAGCTTCCTAATAAATACTGTTCTGTTTACCTGGTTGTTTGATCTTGGTCAAAGCTAAAATATTTTCAGTGGTAAGAAGTATTACTTTCACAGTGTGTACTACCCCTTGCAAATGTTCATATGCACACCAAATTTCAGCTCTGCTGCTAGCTGATCCACTCTTTGTGCCTTTGACCTGTTTTTCTCTTGCTCAGCGAAGTTGCTCAACTACAAAACTAATTATATAAATAGTATAGAAATCTGTTCCACCCACGGAAACCTATGCGGCATTTCCTTGATCATTTTGCATTTACAACAGTAGTTTGTGCATTTGCCGTGTAATAAATAATTGTTATCTTGCCAAGATCCTGTTTGCCACCCATTCCCTCCCCCTCCCCCCGTCACTAAGTGAAATTGCATGGCCCACGTCATGGGCTTACCCAGGACAAACAAGATTGCATGGCTCATGGATTACACAATTGTTTTTTGCTACACTGGTTCCACTTAGTGTGATGCACTCAAAGCCAACCTTTCTGTTATAAATAGGCTAAACAGAAATCTCAGAATTTAGTAGCAGTGAACAAGTGCATCCGGCTTCAGCCATAACAACTACTTTACAGTGCTGAAACATAGTAAGAAACAAACAGCCCTCTACCAAGAGGACTGGATCTCTTTTCAGAAATAGTTTGGCCAGGCTGCTAGTCGTCATCTTCTTTCCTGAGATGCTCTTTCCTTCTGCCCAGGTTGAAGCAGATCAGATTGGATGAACCCATACAGATGTCATTTCTCCCTATCTTCTACTGCAGTATTCTTCAATTTTTTCAGACCCAAGACCCGCCTTTGAACATAGCATACATTTGGAGACATACTTTGTAATTTTTCACCCTATATTTGTGTGGTGATAGATAAGGCTGCATCCTAGTAATGTGTCCCGGTCCAGCAGTCGAAGACCAGTGTTTTGCTATGTAAATCTAAAAGGTAAAGACCCTGGACGGTTAAGTTAAGTTGGATTGGACTATGGGGAGGCCAAAGGAGCCAGCGTTTGTTCATGACTAAACCGCTTCTGGCACAACGGAATGCCACGATGAGTGCCAGTGCGCACGGAAACTCCATTTTCTTTCCCTTGCTATATACTTTACCTCAGATCTCTGTGTTTACTAAAATTCTCCTTAACGCTTGTCAAGATGACAGTGATAATGGAGCTACTTTGATTGAGGGCCCAGTGCAGCATAGTTTGGTTCCTTATGTATGGGCTTAATTATAGTTTTCATTCAGTAGTTCAAAAGATGCCACACCTCAACTCTTTTTGATTTCCACCCTATAAACCTTTCCATAATACCCAGGTTATATGAGGATTTTTTATTTATTGAGGGTACATGCTAAAGAATCCCCCTTGAGTATAATTGAGCTCTCGTTATGTAAATTGTTAATAACTCTGTAGAATATAATGGGTGTTACTTACTTTGGAATGCTATAGCTTTAGCATGTTTCTTATTTCTGCAATTTGGAACCAATAATCCTGTTTTGACAAGAAACAGTCTCAGGTTGCCACCTGATTGAGGCAGGTATATGCAGTTAGAGAGCTAATTGCCTCAACATGCATCACTTTGAATTGCATATATACCAGTGTTTTCTGTTATCAAATCCAAGTGCTACCAAACAATGACAGGCTGACTAATTATTTTAGTTGATACCCAAAGGCAAAACAACTAAATGCAGGAAACCTCAGTTTCTTTTTGCTGTAGAATGGTTTCAGATGTTAGAAAGAGGTGTGCTACAGACATTTCTCTCTCTAATTTGTGACTTCATTTTGTAACTAGTCTCACTTTTTTAAAAACAACAACAGATAAGTTGTAAAAACTTTATAGCTCAGTTGGTGGAGCATGAGACCCTTCATCGCAAGGTCATGGATTCAAACCCCATGCTGGGCAAAATGATTTCTGCACTGCATGGGGTTGGACTAGATGACCCTTGGGGTCCCTTCCAACTCTACAATTGTAGGATTCTAGGTTATAAAGTCACTTGTTGAGACTTCTTCACAATTAGCATTCATTACCCTTTGTAAAAACAGTATGTGCATATGATCATGTGCCATCTGGTATGTCAGAATCAGAAGTACCAATTAAACTAATCTAGTTCATTGATAAACATGCAGAAGAATAACAAAAAGTCCACGCTTTTGCCATTCTTTAACTACCGTGTTTATAATTCTGATGACTAGTTCTAGACCTGCTTCTTCAGCTGCACAAGGATGCTGATGTCTGAGTAGTAATAATAGCTATTATGAATCCCAGAAACCTTTTGCATTGTCACAAATACACGGCAGCTGTAAAGCTGTCACAAAAGACTCCACCAGAACTTTGCAGGGAGGGGGTCTCTGGATGCTACAAACAGAGGAACCTCCTGTGTGTCATTATTTCCTTGTCATGTTGACATAGAGGAGGAACTGAAGTTGTGAAGCAGGAGGGAAGCTGGAGCACAGTTTGTTCCACTGTTACCAATATCTGGCCGGTAAGGAAGTTGCTAGGAGATTGCTCATGCCAACAAAATTTAAAGCATCGTAATTTAGGCTGGTGTTTAAAATTAAACTAGCGATGAAGTGGCCTCACCATGGGAGAAGCAGGCAGGTGGCTTGGAGCCATCTCCTCCCCCTCAGGCCCAGGCCCCTCACATTCTCCAAAGCTTGCTGCCATGAAACAAATTGTGTTACCAAATGCAATTACCATTCACTTTGCCCCTCTTCTTAATCTTATATATCTTTTGGCTTGCTTTCCCAGTTATTATTATTATTATTATTATTATTATCCTCATCATCAACATTATCATTAATAAGAATAAAACTGGCAGACTGCTTGACATCTAACAAGAAATCCCTTCCCGGGATGTATCTTGTGTTGAGGGAATCCTAATCCCCATTCATCATAGGGAGATAAAGGCCAAGGGGCAAGACACTGCTCATTCCACTTTGAGGTGAGGTTGTATGTTTGTTTGTTTTTCCTGATAGGAGTCTCCTGCATGGTACTGCAAGCCATTGATGAGGGAGGTGGGGCCTGAAAATAGAGCACAAACTCTGGCAAAGCAAATGTTAGCTGACAAGCAACAGCAACAAAAGAATCTGAGGAGCATATTGCTAAAAAAAATAATGAAAGCAAATAATTTAATTTCTTTAAACACATCAGTAGCAAGAAATAGACCAGGAAAACTGGAAAGTTTTAGTACTGCCTCACTGGAAAGATTGGTTTAACAAAATAATGGGATTTTGCTATGATTGCCAAATACACTTCTTATCTAAAAGCAAAAGCATCAGAGGATAGAAGGAATCAATTTTGGACAGTTTGTTTCCCTATATACAGTTGGGTATGAATTTTTTTTATCTTTCTTAAGCTCAAATGGGATTTGATTCCCTCCATCAGCTCCTCATTTTTCTTTTTCTGATATATATAATTCTGGAGGTTTTGTATATAATTCATGTATATAATTCTAATTTAATAGTAATAAGTGAGAAAAGGCTGGTAGATATTGAACATAAGAAAAGGCTGGTATATATTTAATATAAGAATATACTAAACATAAGAATTGTATATATTGAATTCTTACGATGTTTATTTGTAAGGTTTTTATTACGAAGAATATTGTTAAAATAAGTTAAAATATTATGTATTATGAAGGAATAATTATTTTAAAATTAATATAAATGAAAAATAATAAAATATGCTTCATTATATATTTTGTAGTTGGAATTTTAATGTACCCACTATGAGATTGCTTTTGCAATGAAGAGTGGGCGTTAAGGGTTTTTAATTAAATAAATATACCATGTCAGTAAAATTGGCCTCCTTAATGGAGGACTGGAGAGTCGCCAACATAGCATTCACTTTTTAAAAAGGGATTGTAGTGAGAGATTGAAATTGCAGGCCTGTTGGCCTTACGTCTCTTCCAGGTAAATAAACACTGATTGTGTGTGGAGTGGCAGTGACTAACCAGGAAAGAGGCATTGCTGCTGTGTGGATGGCTCAATGAACTTCAGCACAGCATGCAGCAGTGGGCATGTTTTTTTCTTTTTTCTTTTCGTTTTTTAAAGGCAAATTCTATGCTGGAAGGTATTGAAAGTGAAATGGCCTGTATCCTAATGCCTTTATACAAATCTATGGCATGTAGTTTCATTTGGAAGATGGTGTACAGTTCTAGTTGCAGTTCAGAAAAAGGTTAAGAAAGGTCAGCCATTGAGGAAATGCTAAGGCATTTGGAGCTTTTTTACTTTCAGTGTTAAAAAAATGATTACTGTGAGGGAAAACATGATTGGGATTTATATGGAGAAAATAGAGACAGCCCCCCCCCCGCCCCTCCCTGAGATTAGAACTCAAGGTCACCCACATAAATTGATTGGCAGTAGATTTCAGGGCTGACAAAAGAAACTAGTTTTCCAAGAATAGGTACTTAATTTATGCATTATTGCTTTCAAAAGATAAGATTAGATTACTTTTTTTTTAAGGGAACGTGACAAATTCCTGCCTGATAGGTTTTATGAATGGCCTTTAACTATGATAGCTTAATGGAAGTAGCAGATTCCAAATTGGTATGCCGCTGAATACCTGTGGCTGGTGTGCAACATAATGGAAGGCCTATTGCCTACTGTGTCCGGCTTGTTGGCTTCCAGAAAGTGACTGCATAGCCACAATCAAAAACAAGATGCTTGGTTTGGTGATCCTTTGGCCAGATTTATGAATTGTACTTTAAGCTTCTAGTTCATATCTAATATTTTCTTTTGGATTGAAAGATATGCTACCGGCTTACTTCATAATTTCTGCTTTATGGAGTATTATGTCCTTTTAAAAAAAATTCCATAGAAAGAGAGACATACTGCTCTCAAACCTTCCTTTTGTTTATTCTGGTCTTGTTTATGGTAGTGGACTGGATCACATATGCAGACTAGCTGCCTTTTTCTCTTTTTTTTGTATTAAATTTTTATTGAAGTTTTTCCATAAAAAAAAATAATAAACCAATCCATTTATATATCACATATTTCACCTTGTTTGGACCTCCCTCAACTTCTCTGACAATCTTTCGTAGTTCAAATCCTCTCCTCACATTCCTTCTTTAGATATTGCCATTAAATATTATATTTCTATCCTTGCTTGCCTTTTGGCAATACTCCTTCTATTTTCACAAAGCTTCTTTGAAACACGCTAGCGTTGTGCTATCCTCACATATGTTTTTCAAATACTCTGTAAATTTCCCCCAGTCCTCAATGAATTTCTGGTCTTTTTGGTATCTAATTTTCCCTGTTAATTTGTCTAACTCTGCGTAGTCTGTTAGTTTTGACCTCCATTCCTCCAGAGTCGGAACCTCTTCTTGTTTCCACCTCTGGGCCAACAATGTCCTTGCTGCGACGGTAGCATATTGAAACAGTTTACAGTCTCTCCTACTTATATCCGTTCTTGTTATTCCCAGCAGGAAGAGTTCTGGTTTCTTAACAAAGCTATATTTTAGCATTTTCTTTAGTTCATTGTGTATCATCTCCCAGAACCCCCTTACTTTTTTACAATCCCACCACATGTGCATAAATGTACCTTCCTTCTCCTTACACCTCCAACATTTATTACAGGTTTTGTACATCTTTGCTAATTTTGCAGGTGTCATATACCACCTGTAAACCATCTTCATTACGTTTTCTTTTAATGTAACACATGCCGTAAATTTCAAGTTTTCATTCCATATTTTCTGCCAATCACCAAGGTCTATGTTGTATCCTAAATCTTTGGCCCATTGAATCATAACTACTTTCACCTCCTCATCTATTGTGTGCCATTCTAACAAAATTTTATACATTTTAGAAATTGTTTTGGAGTCGTTATTCACTATCTCTATTTGGTATCTCGAATCTTTTTCTTTATACCCCTTTTCTTTCACATCCTTTTTAAACATTTCATTTATTTGATGGTAATGCAGCCAATCAAAGACGTATTCTTTAACTTGTTCGTATGGTTTTAGTCTCCACTTTCCTCCTTCTTTCTCCACCAAATCTCCATAGGTAATCCAATCACTTCTCATATTTTCTTTTTTGACCCCCATGACCTCTAACGGGGATAGCCAATGTGGCACCCCCCCTTCCAATATATTTTTATATCTGTCCCAAACTTCCCATAGCGATTTCCGGAAGATGTGGTTTTCAAAGGTTTTATATCCCTTCTTCTTTTCTTTCCAAAGATACGCGTGCCACCCGAATCTGTTGTCGAATCCTTCCAGGTCTAGGAGTTTTGTATTTTTAAGTTTAATCCATTCTTTTAGCCAGCAAAGACACGATGCTTCGTAGTATAGCTTCAGATCTGGCAGGGCAAAGCCTCCCCTTTCTTTTGCATCTGTTAGTAATTTATATTTAATTCTCGGCTTTTTGCCCTGCCATATGTATCTAGAGATCGTCCTTTGCCATTCCTTAAAAATCGCCACTCCTTTTAATATTGGTAACATCTGGAATAAAAACAGCATCTTTGGTAGCACTAGCATCTTAATCATTGAGATTCTACCCCAGAAGGATAGTTTTAATCTATTCCATACTTCCAGATCCTTCTTAATTCCATTCCACACCGGGATATAGTTGTTTTGGAACAGATCAATATTTTTTGGGGTTAGCCATATTCCCAGATATTTGACCTTTTTGACAATTTCAATACCAATTTGTTGCTGCAGTGCCTCCATTGTTGCTTTTTCCATGTTTTTAACTATAATTTTAGTTTTTTTCCTGTTTATTATGAAACCTGCCACCTCTCCAAATGTTTCAATTTCCTTCAGTATCTCAGCTGCTGTCTCCAGCGGATCTTCTATCATCAAGACTAAGTCGTCAGCAAAGGCTTTGACTTTATATTGATTTTGGCCTACTGACACCCCCTTTATACTTTCTTTTTTCCTTATTGAGTCTAATAACACCTCCAGGACCAGAATGAATAGTAGTGGTGACAATGGGCATCCCTGTCTGGTACCCTTAGAAATCTTTATTTCTTCTGTTATTACATTATTCACTATCAGCTTCGCTTTTTGCTCCGTATATATTGCTTTAATTCCATTGAAGAAGTGACTTCCCATTTCTCTTTGTTCAATATTTTTCAACATGAAATCCCATGCGACATTGTCGAATGCTTTTTCAGCGTCCACGAACATCAGCATTGCTTGTTTCTCGTTTCTTGCAGACAGGTATTCTAAAATATTTATTACATTTCTCACATTATCTCTCATCTGTCTGCTTGGGAGGAAACCCGCTTGGTCGTCGTGGATAATTCCTTGTAAAACCTTTTTTAATCTTTCTGCTATAATTCCTGTGAAAATTTTGTAGTCCGTATTTAATAATGAGATTGGTCTATAATTCTTTACTTGGGTTAAGTCCGCATCTTCTTTTGGAATAAAGGTTATAAGTGCTTCCTTCCATGTCTCTGGAATTTCTTTCTCCTTTAATATGTTGTTCATTACTTCTTTCAGTGGTATCAACAGGGATATTCCCAATTCTTTGTAATATCTTGCTGTAAAGCCGTCTGGTCCTGGGGCCTTTCCATTTTTCAGTTTTTTTATCGTCACTCTTATTTCCTCTATGTCTATCGGGGTGTTCAGCCTTTCTTGTGCTTCTGTCGGGATCTTTCGCACCTCTTTCTCTTTTAAATATCTTTCTATTTTCCTCATATTATTCTTTTCTTTCTTTTTATATAATTGTCTGTAATATTCCAAGAATCCTTTCCTGATATCTTTGGGGTTATTTATCTCCGTTCCTCCCACTTCAATTTTATTTATTGTATTTTGCTCCTTCCTTTTCTTAGTCTGCCAGGCAAGCCATTTTCCTGACTTGTTTGCGAATTCGAAATTCTTTTGTCTCAGTTTTTTTATATTCCATTCCACCTCCTTGTTTATCATCATTGCAAATTGAGTTTGTAAAACCTTGATACTTTGCTTAATTCTTTCATTGTTTGGTTTCCTGATTAGTTTTTGTTCGTTTTCCATAATTTGTTTTAAAATTTCTTTCTTTTCTTTCTCTCGATTTTTCTTCTTGATCGAATTCTGCTGTATAAAAAAGCCTCTCATCACCGCCTTGCTTGCGTCCCACACGGTGTTCATCCTCGTTCCTTTATTGCAATTGTCTTCAAAATATTCTTTCAATTTCTTCTGTGCGTCTTGCACAATTTTCCGATCATCCAATAAATAATCATTCAGTTTCCATCTGAAAGTTCTTTCTTCAAATCCTTTGATTTCTAGTTTGATGGGACTATGATCTGAGATAACTCTCGGTTGAATTTCTACTTGGAGGATTCTTGGCGTTAATTCATTTGATATCCAAATTTGATCAATTCTAGACATTGACTGGTTTGGTTCCGAATAAAAAGTAAACTGTTTCTCCATTGGGTGTCGTAGCCTCCATATATCTATTAAATTGCAGTTTTTGACCATTTCAAAAAAAGTTTTAGGTAATTTTCCTTCTTTTGATCCATTATTTCTCAATCTATCCATCTCTGCTGATATCACTCCGTTCATATCTCCCATCACAATTATCTTCTGGTCTGCGTATTCCAACAGTTTTTCTTCCAAATTCTTGTAAAAATCAGTCTTATTTCCATTAGGTGCGTAGATCCCGACAATCACTATTTTCTCGCCTTGCCAATTAATTTGAATTGCAATAACTCTTCCTTCCTCATCTTTAAAAATTTGTTGGGCTTCAATTTTACTCCTTACATACAATATCACTCCCCTCTTCTTCTCCTTGTCTGATGATATAAATTCGTTTCCAAGTCTCTTGTTGATCAGAATTTTCCTGTGTCTCTTTGCTACATGCGTCTCCTGCAAACAGATTATGTCTAAATTTTTCTTCTTTAAAAGTTGTTCCACCTTGTTGCGTTTCTTTTTTTCGTTCAGTCCATTCACATTCCAATTCCATATGTTTAAAGCCATATTTTTCAGATTAAATTAATTTGAATAATATATTTTCCTAAATTTTATAATCTTTCCTCCTCTTCTTCCTCCTCTTCCTCTTCCTGCCCTTCCTCATCCCTTTGTTCTCCATTCTTCACCTTTGCAGCGGTACCTCCAGTTGCTCCTTTCATTTCTTCTTCTTCTTCTGCCGTCAGTTCTCTGTACTTTCTTTGGAACTTGCCTATCTCCGCTGGACTGTTCAGCCGGTGTCTTTTATTCTTGTAGGTAAAGGAGATCCCTTCCGGGAACTCCCATCTGAATTCTATGTTGTTCTTTTTGAGAATTTGTACTAGTGGTTTGTAAGGGTCTCTCCGCTTCAGCAGTTTGATTGGGATGTCTTTAAAGATAATTATGTAAAAACCGTCTATAGACAATCTTTTTTCCCTATTTTTTTGAAGAACCAAATTTCTCATATCTCTATCCTTAAATGTTATCAAGCAGTCTCCAGGATATTTCTTCGCTTTGGTCGTTCTTACCTTCATCCTGAAGGCATTTTGAATTGAGTTTGCCACCTCCACCTCCTGAAGCTCCAGCCATTGTGCCATTTCTCTTGTTAATCTTTGTTTAATATTCTCATTATGGGTTTCTGGTATCCCTCTCATCCTCAGATTAACTTCTCGTTGCCGAAGTTCATTCATGGAGATGGCATCCCACATTTCTTCTTGTGTTTTGTTAGATTCCATGAGACTCGCCCTGATTTTGTCCTCTTCCCGTTTCAGTTCCCTCATTTCCAATTTTGTCTTTTTCATTCCCTCCTCTAACATGTGAGTTCTTTTAGATACTTCTTTAATTTGTCCTTTCAGTTCATTTACTGTCTCGTCTATTTTCTTATCCATTTTCCCAATCTTTGCATCTAATTGTTCAATTTTTGTTTCTAAATTCTTTTCACTCTGCCTAATTTCACCAAACATTTTCAATATTTCCGCTCTGAAATCTGTTTCTTGTTTGGATCCCTTTCTATCTCCCGGAGTCCCCCCTTCACCACTTTTTTTCTGTATGTGTGACATTTTATCTATATATCAATAATCCTCTTCTATATACCAATAACCCTCTTCTATATATACCAATTATTTATCCCCCTTTCAACCAAAGAATCAAATTAATCTCCCCAGAAACAATCCCCAGTGCCCCTAAAGTTCTTTAGTCAGTTATACTTTTAAATCTATTTTTGCCCAATATAGTTATGTCCTTTAACCAGTCTCCCTAGTCAATGTTCCTTCTTCTTGCCCCCACTTGGGCTAATCCACTGGTTAAGATTGTTAATGATCGAGTTCCAAATCCAAATCCAAAATCCAGAGTACCAGTCCGATCAATACTCGGTCTAGAATCTTCCTGCCACCATTTAGGCTAATCCATATCGTATTGCATATATCCACCTTCTTAAAATTTTAATCCTTTTTGATCTTCCTGCCCTCAATTGGGCTAATTCCCTTAAGAGTTCGGGCTAATGGGGTGTTCCGGAGGTTAAACACCGATAGGTTAAATCCCAATTAAATTTCTTCCCGGCAGTCAGAAATCCCACCTCGATGACAAGTTCGCTCAAAGAGACCAGCCAAAATCAAACAGAAAAAGAAAAAAAAGAGAAATCAAGCTGTAATTTTCCTTCCATCCACCAGGGGGTTGCAGTCGGTGGGGAGAGTCCAGAGGACACACACACACACGCAAAAAGAAAAGAGAAAAAGGGAAGAAAAAAAAAAACTGCAAAAAGAGGTAGGGAAGATACTAAGCAAAATAAAAGCTTCCCCGCTTCACAGAGTGAGATCTTCTTTAAACCGGTGACCAGGTTGTTTTAAAGTTTAAAGTTTAAAGTTATTTGGGTTAGTTAAGATAGTAGTGCCGTACCAAACAGAAAGTCCCTTTCTCCTCCTTCTTCCTCCTTCTTCCTCCTGGCACGTAGCAACCAAAGAGAGTAATGGAGTCTCTGACCCGATAAATTCTTTCGTTGCGCAGAGCTTTTAAAAGTGAAACTATCGCCCTTTTTTTGCCTCCCGTTGTATGGGGGCTGGGGAAATCAGGGACATATATACAGGCTAATCGCAATATAGTAACTTATTGCTCCCCTCTACTTTCCTCTTTTATCAGTTACTTTGTTTCGAGCATTCTGGAAAGTTTCCAAGGGGAGAAGAGTTCGACCGCTAGCGACACTCACGTTTTCCACTGCTTTGCCTAGATCTCTGCGTCCGCCATGATTTCAGATAAAAGTTGAGCTCTCTTTTTAGCCTCCTTCTTCTTCGAAATCTCTTAGTATCCACTCCGAAATTATAATCTCCTTATTTAGACTCGAATTTGCTTTTTCTGAGAATCCGGCGCTTCCCCCTCAGGCTCGGGGCTTCGCTTTCTCGAAGGGAGCTATGGCTTCCCTCAGCCCGCTTCTCCCCCCGTCGTACTCTTCGCTCCGATAAAACGGAGTTACCTGACGTCCGAGGGGTCCACGATTTCGGCTCCACGGGAACCAGTGTATCTGCACACCCTCCAGATACTTTTCAGGGGACCGCTGCGCCCTGCGGAACCCCTTTTTCCTCCGAGAAGCTCGGGATTCTCCGCAGTGAAGAAATCCCCGCCTGAGTCGGTGTCGCGCTGGACCGGAAGCCGACTAGCTGCCTTTTTCTCAACATTATTTTTCTCCTTCATGTTTTGCTATACTGCGGTCGGAAGCAGTGTCCAGGAAAATCCGGACACAGCAGCCCATTTAAAAAAATAAAATAAAATATGAACTTTACAGAGCAGGCATGTTCTGCCTCAGTCAGAGCAGGGCTCCAGACAGTTACCACCTTCATTTCTCAGAGTACTTCTGAGGCAGGTCTGGTCCTGGCAGCACTATTGCTGCCCAAAACTGCTCCTGGAGTTTGGGAAACAATTGGGAGTGGGTAGGAATATGATGCCTGTTGTCTTTGTCCATGGAGTCTTGGCAGGGATACTGGAGTGGCTTGCTAGTTCTTGCTCCAGTGGATCACGTTTGGTCAAAACTCTCCAGTATGACCTGTCCATCTTGGGTGGCCCTGCACGGCATAGCTCATAGCTTCTCTGAGTTATTCAAGCCCCTTCGCCACGACAAGGCAGTGATCCATGAAGGCTGATCACCGAAGAATTGATGCTTTTGAATTATGGTACTGGAGGAGACTCTTGAGAGTCCCATGAACTGCAAGAAGATCAAACCTATCCATTCTTAAGGAAATCAGCCCTGAGTGCTTACTGGAAGGACAGATCCTGAAGCTGAGGCTCCAATACTTTGGCCACCTCATAAGAAGAGAAGAGTCCCTGGAAAAGACCCTGATGTTGGGAAAGATTGAGGGCACAAGGAGAAGGGGACGACAGAGAACGAGATGGTTGGATAGTGTTCTCGAAGCTACCAGCATGAGTTTGACCAAGCTGCGGGAGGCCGTGGAAGACAGGAGTTCCTGACGTGCTCTGGTCCATGGGGTCACGAAGAGTCGGACACGACTAAACAACAACAGGAATATGATGCATGGGGAGGGTGGGTTGCAGATAGAGGAAGGGGACAAGGGGGCACTTTCCCTCTCTCCTACATGAACTGAGGAGCAACTTAGGATCTAAACTAGAATGTGCTGATTGGGATAATAAAAAATATGTGAGAAGTGATTTGACTGTTCCAGTACTAAAGGTACTGAGTTCAGTATAAGCCTGCTTGCATAAGTTCTTCCTAGGCTCATAGCCTAGGATAAATCAAAATCAGTCCTGACCTCTTTTCCTTTTGCTCAGATGTCGTATTTGCAAATGTAAACATATGCTGTTTAAAAACTGCTGTACCTCAGTCCTTACAACATTCTGCCAGACCGCACTCTATTTTTAAAAGCAATGTGTGTAAAAATCTGAATTCCTCATAGCAATACCTTCTTATATTCCCCTGCTTTCAGACGTGGATGGCAACAAGTTTGCACATCTTTAGGTTCTCCAGTGGTGCATTAACTAAACAAAAAAGACAACTTTACTTGTTTCGGAAGGCTTTATTAGACAATGAATCTTTGAAGACCGCACACAAAAGATTCTCCTATGTTTAGACTTTATAATGTAAACAACTAATTTAATGCATCACTAATGATACACAATAGATGCCATCTTACAACATGAATGTGAACAAGAAACTGATGTAATCTGAGAGATATTTCAAAGTAATTAATTTGGGAATAGGAAAAGCACTTCTATTGTGTAAACTTTCCTCCCCCTTTTTGAAAAAGAACACAGAAAACTGTGATAGTTGTACATCTACTAAATAAAGTTAACAAGCCATCATAGCAACTGATTTCTTAAAAATAAACTACACAAGTTGAGCCCCTTGGGGGGGGGGTGGCAGGGAAACCTGCCATGACACTATTGTGGAGGGGTATATTTCTTAAATTCCACTCCTCTTTTGAATTTTTATTAGGAAATGAATAGATTGTCTTTACTGACATGGCTTTCTCACTAATTAAACATCATTTTAAATAACATCTTGGTAACTGTTCACAAGGATGCTTGTCAACCTTTTATACATATTTATTTACACGTGTTTGTTTTGTGTGTATTTGAAAACTACCTTTTCTTTTCCTTTTATCACTTTGATACTTTCCTGTGCCCTTAAATTTACGCACTAAATGTCTTGTTCTTGTATATATTTACCTTCCTTTCAACGCTTGTAGCAGTCTTTAGTTCACTTACCTCTCAGGGCATGTTCAAAAACATGGACATGTTCAATCCCAATTTTCTCATTATTTATTTCCCCGTTTCTTGTTTAAATTCCCAAATATTTTCAGTTTACACCCTAAACCCACAGAAGCTACAAATCCCTGAAGAGAAAAAATGGTTTGCTCTCATTCCTCTCAGCTTCCCCTTACTTTGTGGCTGTTCACATTCCACTCTGTGTATTGGTCGTATTCCATCTATTTGTGCTTGTGCAATGCCATCAACTGAGAAATAATTAAACTGCACGTGCTCAGCCCCAGGGTTTTTCCTTCTAGTTTTGGGGAGATTTAGGCCTTTTCCCTTGCAAAAACACCCTAAGATTTTCTTGCTTTTTTCTTTTTGAGGGACCCCCTCTTCTTCCTCCAGTTGTAGGGACCCACTGTTGCTGTCTTCCTTGACCCATTATGGCACCTACTCAATTCTGCAAACAGCATATGCACATACAGCCTGTGAGAGGAGTTAACTATGTAGTTGGAGAGAATTGATCTTTGTAAGCTTCTCCAAAAATGTGAGGATAGGAATGTTTAAAAATTAGAGCAAAAGTATGTTTGTTTGTTTGTTTGTTTGTATATGTATGTATGTATGTATGTATGTTTCAGAATATAAACTGCTTTGCGAGAACATCTCAGCAGTATACAGTATATAAAACGTAATACAGAACATAAAGCATTATTAAAACATATAAACCCAAAATAATTAAGAACTATGGAAATAGTATAGCTGTCTTGGAGAAAAGAAAAGGTTAGCCATTTTGGTCACTGAGGTCAAATGTGCATTTTATCTCCAGTTTGCTGACTACTGTAAATTTTATAAGGTATATTAATGCTATGGATGCTTGACTAAGAAGATTGAGGATACCATAATGAGTCTTTCTGGAGAGCATTTATTACTTCAACTGAATAAGGAACATCACTAGTTAGGCTGTATACTGTATACTGAAGCTACACCAGAACAAAGAAGCGATTGAAGAACTCAAAATGCCTTTACAGAATATAGTGACAGAGTATATATGGAGGTCATTAGAAATCACAGTAGGATAATGTCATATTGCTATTTTTACTGTTTCTGTATTATATGTGGTGTTATATGTATCTTCCACGCTTTTCACTTTAGAGAGTTAGGCTAATGCGCGCGCTCTCTCTCTCTCTTTGCCATTCTTCCTTCACATAGTATTGCATTACAACTATTAAGTGATATTTGTAAGAGTAAAATAGTCCTTAAGATTGGAAGACAATGTTTATTAAACTGTGACATTCATGAGCATTTTGCCCAAACACTCAGCCTCCTCGGTGTAATATTCTGGCTTGTTCTGAGCTGATAATCATTGTTCCTGGGTTGAAAGAAATGGGAATCTATAGTTCATTGTGGTTTTTTGTGGTTTATGCAAAGGGGGAAGTGAAGGGACTTCATGTACAGCAAATGCCTCTTGCATATCTCAGCTTAATAAACCAAAATATGAAATCAGGCTACTCAGTATTTGACAGTGGATGTCAGAGAATTTACATACTTTGGGGGCTTGCATCAGGAATTTGGGAGAGGGCTTTTTTCTGGCATAGAAGTCTCTGGTCACTGACAACTCACTGGCTTTGTAGTTATTACGTCCACATAGTCTAGAATCTAACAAGAAAGGGAAGTGTTGTTTTAAAATCTGAGTTAGACTGCAAAAGTGAGCTGAGATTTGAGCGAGAGTAAGTTATGTTTCAAGGACTTTGAAAAGAGTACACTGAGAGTTTGATCCAGCTGCTCATATTGATAGATCATGATCATTAATCCTGGGATGTGAATTGCTGCTTTAGACGCATCCAAGAGCTTTCACATACCCTGCTGGATTTTGGACTATTTTTCCTTTGAAGAGCAGAGCCCCGTGTCATAGCGTGAGCTGCTTTTGAAACATGTCTGGTTTCAGAAATTGTTCGTCACATATGGAAATCTGCAGTTTAAGAAACAGAAGTTCTCTGTCACCGTTCTTTATATCCTACCCTAAGTGTTAACAATGTGTTTATACCACGTCTTTGAAGTCTGCATCAGTAGATGGCTTTAAGATTCAGTTTTATAAGCTGATGGTTTTATATACAAGATTCTAGCCTTGAGAGTTTGTAATTATGTCCTTGTTGGCCTGACCCATCTGCATATTGTGTTGCACCCACATTAAGTCTATAAAGCACAGGTTATTTGCTTCAAAACATTTCAATTGAGGTGCATAGGAGCTTAATCTAGGAAATGTGTTGTGGGTCAAAAGAATATATTTTCTGATGTACTGGTGATATTTTCTGCTGCTTGCTGTATGTCTTGCAAGCATCTTCAACAAATAATAATAATGAGCCCCACACAAGAAGTGTTCCAATGAAATTAATTTATTTGCAGCTCTTAATGCTCTGAAAGAAGGAAAGAAAAACCTTTTTAACAGCAGTCACCACAGACATGTTATATATTTACTTTTAAAACTTACACACTACTTTTCATTTATAAATTTACACAAATATACACAAACCCATTAAAATCAATAAATGGAAATAGTTAAAACATCCAAATAATAATAATTTAAACATCTACAGGACTACTCTGTGATACTCATAAAAGTGCCTTTTTGTTTGTTACATTCTATGGGAACGCTTTGTGTGTTTGTGTCTAGTTATCATGTTTCATTAAAAATAGAATATGAGGGGAGATTTGTGTTTGATGGGTATCTCTGTTTGATTGTGTAATCCTCTGTTCTGGTAATTCAAGTTAAAGTGCAGGTGGCACATAAAGCTCACTGATGATAGAGATAGTATTTAAACAAGTCTTTGCACTGAGGTAACATGTCATAAGTTTTTAAACCAAGGGTGACAGGAGCTACTGCTGCACTTTCATGTTATCCAGCAGTGTGGAAGAAATTTTGATGTACAGCTGGAATGATCAAACTAAACTAATTTTGCTTTCTAGCTCCGCTTGACATGACACTCAGAGGCACTTGGAAATTATTAAACTCTACAGTGTGCTTGGTGGATTTAACTTCCTCAGGAAGATTCTTTCTGAAGCTATGATATGAAAGGCATTAGATTCTGAAATCAGTTAGCAGCATTTGAGACTCTTCATCTATGTGCTTTAAATTCTTATATTTGATTTGCAAATTACACTTTTTTGTGTCTTAGCTCTGGCAGGCAAACCAGCTATTATAGACATTTTAAAAAAATATTTTCACTTCTGAATACTTCCCCATACAGAAAAATCTCTCTGAACTAGAGAACTAGATGTCAGGGAAAAGAGGTTTGGCCTAACCTTCTCTCACACATCTAGTGTTCTGTGTGCAGGAGATTATTTTTTGAGGCTTTCAGCCACTCAAGTCCCCACCTGCATTTTGAAGCAGTACATACCATCACAGGCTTAACTCAGAAAGATCCATGCTCACAGTAATAGTATGGGTGTATACTATGCTTGTCTCTCCCAGTACAGATCATCGAAATAGATGCCTTAAACCTGTAGCTAAAGGCCTGGCATGGATGCTAATTTGGCCCATAAGGCTGTTTTTCCCAAACCATGCTCACTTGCCTTGTGCCTACTTGTGTGGGGCAAGTAAAGACAGCTGTAAAGCAACAGCCAGGAGCCTCAAAGTGCACTAATTATTGCTCATTAGCAAGCAGGACTTTCTGTAAGTGCTGATCAGCTGATTGGCACTGCCAGCAAGCTCTGCTGGGATCATCTGCAACTACTTAGTGCAGCTGATCCCTGATACAAGCAGGGCTTGCTGTCAGTGCTGATCTGCTGACTGGAATTTGCAGCAAGTCCTGTGAGGGTCGACTTTAAAGTTGGGTCACCTGACACCACGGTCACCTGTCAAAATGGCCCATGGGTGCTGGGGATCCATCCATTCCTACTTGCTTTAGATTAGCAGCCCCGCAGAGTTATGTCATAAATGAAAAGCTTCACAATGACTTCTTGTCCAGAGCAATAGCAAGCTGATATTAAAGGTTGCACATTTGTGGCATCCCCACTGTATTTGCTCTCATTAGTGATCGGATGTAAAATATTAACAAACTCCTTTTCTCTTTGTGGAATCTGGTGGCTTATAAAAGGACTAGACTGAGCAGGAGGATGTCGTGGGAGGCAGGCCTTCTTGGGTATGATTGAGAAACCTGTTGAGAAAATAGGCAACTATTGACAGGTCTGATTCATGACTGAGTGACTCTTCTGCTAGTCTTCACATGATCCCCACAGAGAGAAAGCTTTGACCACCTGCTAAACAAGGTCTGTTTGAAGTTTCTTTTTAACATTTCCAAGACGTTAATTCAGCAGGACAGCTCCACTGGGGTTCTCAGTGTCACCAAATCAGCAGCTGTTGAGGTCCATTCACTTCAGCATGAAATGTTTATATAAGGGCTTCCTCCCCTACCCCCAAAAAATTATTTTATTTGTGACAACAGCAAAATAAATAGGAATGTGAAGTTTTCATTATTCAGCTTCTACATGCATGAAAAGTAGTTCAGAATAACATTGTGTTGGTGGTTATACTGTGGGTATTTACTCTCTCAAAATAGACTGAAAAGCAATTGAATGGTCTCTCATTTGTTACTACTAGCTGTTTTTGTTGTTGCTTTTATTCTGTTGACAACATTACTTTCCCCACAGTAGAGGAGAGCAAGTAGGTATAAAATGAAGCACTTTAAACATTTAATTAAGGACTGTTATATTGAGAGTGAAGAAACTCTAACTTCAATGCTCTTTTTATGATCTAGTTTATCAATAAAATACTGTTTGGGGAGAGACTAGGACAACACATCTGTGTGCTCAAAGCCTTTGATATTTAAGTGCTTTTATTTGTTAGATATACTGTCGGTTGTAAATAGGAACTCTATCCTTCTGAATCAGGAGACTTGTTTTTAACCCTGGGTAATATAACCACATATAAATATTCCTGGCCCAAACTATTTTCTTTTCTCTTTATCAATCTTGTTAAGTCTTAAGTGTATTTTTACAAGTTCATTAATGCGTTCCATTCTTTCTTATGTGTTTTTCCTCCCCAGTATTATCAGATTTCATTATATGGGAAGAATTATCAGCTCAACCCATTATACAGCAAAGCAGTATTAAGTCTGTCTGGAATTTGCTGCTCTTTCAGTTTATAGGGAAAATATTGTGTAAATCAGGCTCTCCAGTTTCAGTGGGAGGCACAGGGTTGAACAGCATCCATTTGTCAAGTTGATTGCTCCTCAGTGAGGCTGCCTTTGCTTGTCTTTGAACAGGAGTGAAATCCTATGTGAAGCTCCCTTTCTGTCATTTACACTAACATCCATCCTCTTAAACCAAGGCCTCCGAGAAAAAACAAAGTGTTGGCACAATATAATCAGTCACTCAAGTTGTCTGTCATCTGTTTTCTTAAAGGAAATGACTTTTAAGTTAGTGGAGCAGAAAATTGTGGAAAATTGGGAATAGGGTTGCAGTAAGTGGAGGAGGAATTTAAAACTAAATAGAAGATACCCTGTCCAATTCTATTTTTTCAGTATCCATTCGTAGAGTTCTATTCATAGATAATAATTCAACTCCTTGTTCACCTTGAAATCCTTAGTGTTCCAGGCAATGTTGCATGCCAGATACTAAATGTTTTATTTTTCAGATTTTATTTCAAAGAGTTAAAGATTAGCTGTGCAGCTTCATATTGTGAAATTTCTCTCTCTCTCTCTCTCTCTCTCTCTCTCACACACACACACACACAGAGAGAGAGAGAGAGAGAGCGCGCAAGTTTAATCCTGACCATGAATACTTTTTGCTTATTCAGAAAATTAGTTTAAAGGGTGCTACATTTTAAACTTTACAGGGTAGGTCTGCAAATTATTGTCTGAAGGCAATAGCTTGATATGCAGCCCACTTATAAAATTTGTGGGAGTTAAGGCAGGAATGCAAAGTTTTGCTTCTTTTTTCTTAAAAAAAAAAACATTTTATAAAGGAGCATTCAACCTGCAAACATGGGTAGTGCATGGGAAAGTGAGAATGACTAGTCTCAAAGCAAGGTTTGGAGAAATCGCCTGTCAGTTTCACTCCTGGCCAGCCAATGTGGCTGAAGACTTACTAGCTTTTTGGAGGGAGGATGAAGCAGGCAAGGGGCTAATTTGGGCACAGTTAGGGAGACGGTTGTATTGTTCCTGATGAGTGATATCATGAGCAGTATCCTGTATCTATCCATACAACTACATGCAGATATATTAACGTGTATACAGGTAGTACTTCCCTGTCCACCTGTTCCTAGACCTACATGACATGTAAACATTTTAGTTTAAAAGATTTATATCCTATCTTTCATCTACAGCAGCCCTCAGGGTGGCTTACAGCATAGATTGAAAACAAATTCATACATGCATAATGCATTTACTCTAAGAAATTCATGCCACTTTTTCCATGTGCGCATTTTGCACATATGAGTGGTTTCAATTTTATGCCTTTGAATGTCTTGATGTTTCCCACCCACAGTGGGTTTTGCTTGGTGGAATATATTTTTGCTATATCTTGTCCCCTTAATTAGTACTTCCCCGTCCATCCTATTTTGTGGAAATTTGATGTCCATTTTGGTCAAGCTTATGGTACTTGTGTACTTTCTGGGGCAGTTTTTATTTTTAATATAGCTGTTTAGTGCAAGAGCACATTTGCAGGAAAGCTTGTTCAGGACTTTATCTTTCCTGACACTGTCCCTATGAGTCTGGGTTAGTCATCTGTACTTGCCATTGACAACATGCCCTTCCTTCCATTTCTTCTACATGTTGTTGTCATTGTGGATGATTTTTTGCTCACCACTGAGCTTTTTAAGGTGTTCCCCATTTTCCCCCCTCATTCGAATTGCTTGTGATTCTTCAGGATCCCATCACACACTCCTTTCCCCACTAGTATAACTAACCAGATAATCCTACTGGTCATTTCCTTTAGTATACTGAAATTAGCTTTCCTAGAATCTAAGGTAATTCATAGTATTCATAGAATCGTAGAGTTGGAAGGAGCCTCGAGGGTCATCTAGTCCAACCCCCTGCAATGCAGGAATCTTTTACCCGACTGAGCTGTCTTTGGTTTTTCCATTGGCAGAGCAAGATGGTTGGGCTTAATGCAGAGTCACCTTCCCTCAGAGTTCTAGTTTTTTAATCTACTCTGTCTCCATTGGGTTGAGATCAAATCTCTCCATTCTTGTCTCCCATCTTCTGAAGGAGGAAGTTATCATTAAGGTGTGTAATAATATTGTTGGGAAATCATGCTTAGCGGAGTTTGCCTTCCAGCAGATGTGAGATGTGAAATCCTACATTACTGCTAAATCTTGTTTCCTGAAACATCTGCAATTTATTTCAGGAAAGCATCATCCACTTCCTCACCTTGGCTTGGCAGTCGATAGTAGAGACTTGAGCTTCAATGTTATTTTTATTTGTCCATTTATTTTTACCCTGATGTTCTCCCCAGGGCTACTGTGTTTACTTTCTTGAATTTTTGCAGATGTATGCATTTGTGACATATAATGCTATTCCCCCTCCCTTTCTATTTATTCTTTTTGAACAAATTATATCCTTCAGTTGCTACACTTCAATTATGATAATCATCTCACCAGGTCTCAGTTATACTAATCACATCATAGTTACTTGCCTTTATTAGGAATTCAAGTTAATCTTGTTTATTTTCCATGACTCTTTTAATATATAAATATCAAAAGCCACACATATTACATTCCAGTGTCTCTTCTGCTATTTTATTGTGGGATTTACTAGACACCACCCTTAACTCCCACAGTTTCTCCTGTAGCCCCCAAATCCCTATCTTCAGTACTTTACCAGTCAGTCATCTCCCTCCTCTATAGTAGAGGTTTTCAACCTTCTTGAATCCAAGGCTCCTTGACCAACTACATTCTTTCTGTGGCACTGCTGTGGGACTCAGGAGCCAGTTATGTCACCCCTTGTCTGCAGAGCTGGCAGCCTCTGACCCTTTTTTTAACACCCTCCCTTGTGGAGTGTTCCCTGTGCCTCCTCTCTTCTCCTCTCTCCTTGTGCGTCCTCCAGGCAGCTGTCGCCCCTGGTCTCTGAGCTGCCCCTGCCCCAAAGAGAGGTGCTTCTTTTCACTGCCCCACAGGAGCCTGGGAAGAGGATGTCCCCAGCCTTAGTGACCCGACAGAGACTGGCCAGAGGTGAAGGTGAGGCCAGCACCTTATTCACCTTGGTAGGTAGCAGCAGGTGCCGCCAGGCCTACATGATGGCCCCTTCGGTGCCAGACACTCAGCTCCGAGGCAGGCCTTGCACACAGCAAGCATAAGAAAGGCCAGCACAGGTCCTGCCTGCCTGCCTGCCTGCCTGCCTGCCTGCCTGGCCTCCCACTTTTCCATCCACTCCCAACAGCAAGGGCTGGCTGGCTGGCCTCCCTCACCTACTTGCTTGCTTATTCTGATGCCGCCTCATCTCCTGGCAACCAGCACCCCCTGGCCAGCCCCAGAGGCACCATTCGCCTGGGGAGCTCGTTGCCAGGGTTGCTGCAACAAACAGCCATGCAAGGCTTGGGGAGGCAGAGACACAAGAGGGCACCAGAGGAGGCAGAGAAGGAAAGAGGGACAGAGGCCAGTGTTGTCCATGGCACCCCAACCATCCTTCAGGGCACCCCATGGTGCCACGTCACACTGGTTGAAAACCACTGCCCTATAGGGTTTTGTTTAAGTTGATATGTTTACCTTATTTCTTCCAGACACATTTCCCCAGTCGTTTATAGTGCACCCCATCTCCTGCTTGAGAGAGCTTTGTTAAGGAGGGTTAGACTGTAGCCCCATAAGCCAAATTTCTCTTATCTACACAATATGTGTAGCCAGTCATTCGCTAGAAGTATTCTTCTCTCCCCTTTTCTAGTTCTGTTACTTTTGCAGGAAGATTTTATAGGAATGCCACCTAGATTTGATGCAATCGTAGTTGCGCCTGGTGATGTCATCTGTTTCCAGATGGATGTGCGCGAAGAGATAAGTCTTGGCAGTCTGTCCATTATACCTTGGATCTGCACAACATAAATCATGAATTATGCCACATAGTTGCCACACAGCTAACTCCGTAACTCTCTGTAGGGAAACACCAAACAACCGCCCTTCTTCTCTTTCTGCAGTTGGTATCTCCTCCTAGTTTTGTCTTTGCAGAGATGCTCAGTGCATCCAACAAGTTGAATACATTCATTTTTTATTTTTTTTAATGCTCCATAATCTTTTAAATACTTTAGCATCTTTGCACTTTTTTACTAATAAAAATTGCTTCACTTTACTTAAGTGATAGGATTTTGTAGGCAGGAAGATCTGATGGCATTTTTAAAGTGTATCACTTAAGGTAATATATCTTTTAACCTCTCAGAAATAATCATTGTAAATTCCATTGTTCCTTTTTTACTCTAAATCAGTTGTTAGAGATTGTGATCTAAAAGAAAAATACTGGTCATTTTTTCTCTGCTTTTTTTTCTTCTTAAACTGTTCCATGAACATGTGGAATTTGTGAACGTCAGAGAGGCCCTTTAGATCAATCTTGATTAGTTTATTTTTCTTAGTAAAGATTTTGATAGCCGGGTAAAGCGTTTGCTTGGAAGAGCATTCCTTTTTCCTCTGGAAAGATGAAATATTGTTAAAGCCTATTCTCCACTAAAATAGTGAGAAACTATTTAGGTAACTGAATTTTTGATGGAGCGAAGGCTTAGATTGAACGTTGAGTATTCAATTGCCCTTTTCCTCATAATTCTTCTTCCTTTAACCTCAATGGTGAATTTTAAAGTTATGGCTTAATTGCCTACCCTCATTTTAGCCATTAGAATTCTGCCCTAAAGCAATTTATTATGGCTTTATATCCCTGAAGCAGCAAGACGATAATACTGTATTCTCCAGTAAAGAAGCATCTTTACAAGATTAATGTTAACATATTTCTTACACACAGATTGTCAGCTTTAATACCTGTGTTACAGTCTGGATTATAAGAAGAGCCCAGTTACTATGTAGTAGATTCTAGAATGGTGCATATTCTAAACTGCTTATCTGAAAAGTGTATCTTTCACTTTTTCTGTATAATTTTCAGGTAATATGTATAATATGGTATCTGGGCAGGAAAGGTAGAAAAGAATAATCACCGTATTATATCCTTTAATAATCACAGTGCTGTGCTAGTGTTGAGTTCTATGGCCATGTACTGAGAAGCTGCAGGGACTGTTCAAATCCCTGCAAATCTACGTGGGACATTAGCAACTCGACAATGGCTGCAGGCACTTAAAAAATGGTCTAGCTGTCTAGCATATTTCAAAATGCTTGACTCAAAATTGAAAATGCTTTGAATTTCAAAAATGCTTGAGAAGATCATGAGAGTTTTGCAAGATGTGTGGTTCCTACCCACATTTCATTTTATTGTTATCATATTACTTCAGCCATTTTCTGATGGCCTGTCTAAACATGGTTTTAAACTGCAGACTCAAAAAAATGTGAAAACAGAACAACTTAGGTAAGACAAAAAAGAAGTACTTGCCTGAAATCAAATTAATTGGTCTAAATGTTCCACTAAGATTTTAATTTTTGTTGGTTCAAATTGCAACTAGAATTTTAGAGGATCCAGTCTGTGCTTTATGTGTTCCAGTAGAGCAGAGTCTGGAGTGTTTCCAGTCCAAGTTTAACCAAAAACTCCAGACCAGGGCCCTGGAGCAGTTGAGGACATAGATTTCCAGTGGACTTTTCTCATGATTAATGTGTGTATGAGTTTGTTCTAAATACCGTGTCTCCATCACAATCCTTCATGTTACAACTGAATTTTAGCATAAGTGTAACAAAATACTAGGACAAGAGACCCTTGGAGATGTCAGTATAGTACCTGTTGGTTGCTGAGGAATGTTTACAAATTAATTGAAAATAGATGCAACAATGTTGAAGCCATCACAGTGTGGATACCATGTCTGATTTTCAGTGAAGTGAGCAAGATTGATGGAAAAGTTCAAATGCTGGCTCTTTGATAGATTTGGGCTTCAGTTGCAAAACAAGGTTAATATATTTTTAAGAGCTTTTGCTGTGAAGTTTAAATAACTAAATAAACAAGTTGTTGTTATTAACACAAGTCAAACAGCCCTTTTTTATAAAAAGAGAAGCAAAGCTAGTGCATATGTCCGCATTTTTTGAGGGAAGGCTTTCAGGGAAGATCTCAAAGGATGTGAGAGCTCACAAAATGAAGGACTAATTTTCACACTCAGACTTTTAAATCCTGCTCACCCTCTGCTGGAGTTGCTCCAGGGTATCAGTGTGCTTTTTAAAATGTTGCACCCTGGACTGGATATATTATTCCAGATTCAACCTGATCAGTGCAGAACAGATGAGCAAATGGAACTCTTACAGTATTACTTAATTTCAGTATGTAAATATTTCGAGAAAGTGCATTTAGACATTTGCTGCTATGAGCGAAAATCTGATGGCTGCCAAATAACTCAGATCTTTTTGTGAAAATGTGTTGCCTTTTAGACCATTCACCTATATTACACAGGAAAAAGGCTGTTTTGCCATTATGTATGATTGATTCCACCCCAAAACATGTTCATTGTACTTTTTTTAAGAGTAAAAAGTGGGTGGGTGAGCACCTAAAAATATAAGCTATGAAAGGGCCTCTAATCTAATACCTAACAGGCAGGTGTCAGTATTATGAAAAAGCTTTCATTATTGTGAATTTTCATGACGAGGTGTTGATTGCATGGGCAACTTGAGTTTGAAGGTCAGAAATAAAGCAAGTTGGCAAGGCATTGTAAGGAACTTGATGCTGCAGTTATGTTGCTGGCTTCTTTCTCCATGATTCTCAATGAATACTAAGTTCATTAAAGGGAAAACAACATGAAAAGTGTATTGTGGCTACAAGACTCTCTTTAGCCATTTTCTCTTTTATTTGAGTTAGATCTTTTTTAGGCTGTGCAGGAGAAAGGAGCTGATGGAGACAAGGAAATAGAGTCTTCATTACTCCTGCCTCTAATTCCTTCCTGTAAATTTCCAGCTACCTCATTGCTTCTTTTGCCAATTTAGTGAGTAGATAAAATTTCCTATGTGTGTGTAAGTGATTTTCTTTTCCCTTGTAAATGATGTGAAGCTACTATCAAATGTTATCTTTGGTGCTGACGCAAGGAAATTAAGAGAGGTATTATCGTTCTGCTCAGTGTTCTTCTCAGAGAAAACTGCTGGTTAGGTCAATTTACTTGGCTCGATACCCTGCTTTAATCTTAACCTGGGGCGTACTTCAAATACACAGCAGCTGGCTCAAACGTCTTCATGCATGATTGCATGTTAATTTCTCTTCGTTGAGAGGTGGGAATCCAGCAAAAATGTCTCTGTTGAATGAAAACGTTATGGTGCTCCTAACGGGTGAATAAGCACTCTCATGTGATAGAATAAACCTGGAATCGCCACCTGAACTTTCAGGGGCCTGATTCCTCCAGGGCGTAAGACTTCAGTGGAATTACATCACGGGTAAATTTGTCCCAACAATTTTAAGTCTAGGAATGTGGCAAGAACAAAGCACTGCATTCTCTTCTGCTTCTTTCCCAGCTTTGAGGGCTCTGCTCAGAAGGAAATGTGCATAGCTTTCCAGCAAAAACAGGAATTAGGAGGCTTGAGTATGTGATGGTTGAGAACCAGATTTACCTATCTGTATAAAAATTGATCTGTGTTCAGGCCCACAAGGTGCAGTATTTGCCTGGAGTTGTTGTATTACAGCCGTCATCCAGATTGCGCATATGGATCTGAACCTGTGTTCAAGTTGATCATGTGCTAGCCCTTAGTACAATTAATGTTTGATTCTGTTTTGTAGCTCGTGTGATAATGTCACCCTTGTAATCAAACTTTGAACTGAGTCACATAACTGTGCAAAGTGACATCAAGAGCATGGCTATAATGCCACCTTCATAAATATAGGGTTAGCTTTCCTTTCCAAGTTTTTGCTGTTCCCCTGTCTTCCCAAACTGAAAGTGTCCTATTTAAGCACAACATCCTGACAAAGAATAGGTCATATTTCTGTTGTAGTATTGAGGCATGGTATTCCCAGGCAGGCAAAGCTGGGAAGCATGGAGGCAGGCAGGCAAGATGGTAAGTAGAGAAATTCTGCCTATAAGTGACAAGTTGCTAACACTAAGAAGCCACGAATGAGACAAAATGCGTGGAGAGACTTTAGGATGGATGTATTTTGCAATTAATAAGTGCAGCTGAGTTGTTGTTACACATGAGGCAATGCAACATGCACTTAGCCTCAAATTGTGTGTATCTACCCTTCCAGTACTAATGGGGAGAGGGGTGGTTAATTTTCTCCCAGCAAATAAAATGCAAGAACTGTGAAACCAAACACGCATATCCCAAAGAGAAGCTCACAGGGCAAGCCAGCAAATTCTGACTTCTCAAAATGATGATAACTATGTAGGCTGGGTGCCTACAAATAACTCACTAGGCTCGCCCTCCTCCAGGCTAGATGTTGGTAGATTTAGCAAAATGTCAGAGAAGCAAAATAAAATATGTTGAAAAGATGAAGAGCTGCCCATCTAATATTTATACTGTTATCTTCCATAACTTTGTTTTAAGGAGAGATGCTGCCTTTAATTAAGTTGTGTGTGTGTGTGTGTAGCAAAACTGGTAAATCATTTCTAGAAGGACAGCACAGTATAATAGGGCCTGATCTGGGAAGGTGCTGGATCCATTTGGTACCTAATGAACTCCACTGACTGGGTGCTGAGAACTCCCAGCACTTGACAGAATCAATTGCCTAATGAGCAGTCTGTATTCTGTTGGCTTCCTCATAAATCAAGTGTCGCTGCTTTTAAATCATTTGTGCCCTTTTTGTCTAAATTTATTAGGGTAGACAAACTTTCTTTGAGTTACTCATTATTGTTGCGCCCCGCCACAACATACAAAGAGCAAAGCTGTCATGTCAGAGGGGTTTGTGCATCAGAACTGTAGGGCATGTCATTGTCACATTGGTTTTTTCTGCTATGCTTCAAAAGAGTTTGCCAGAGTTCCCCATTAACTGTCCTTATTTTTGGACAGAAACCTGACTGTCACTTCTACTTAACTGCACCCATTCCTAACCTCTAATGATGTGCACGCTTTGTTTTGGGGATATGCATTGTGTCGAAAAGCATTTTAACAAGATATAAAGTGTTGGTGTGTTTATTATAACAAAATCTGGAATTTAACCCTGTTTCCAGCAGACTTGTTGGTAACAGTCATACAGCTCTCCTGATGGTAGTATGTTCATATTCTCATTCTCCCCTTCTCCCATTCACTCACTCTCTCACATACACACAACCTTAATGAGTTCATCATTTTAAAAGTTTAAATGTTTTAATAGATATTCCTGTATGAGTCATCCTTTCATCTTCATTGGATTTAAATAATGAAGATGTACTTCTCAAGTGTTTAAAAAGTCTTTTTTACGTACGTAAGCCTCCTTTGTTCTTGAAAGATAACACAAATGAGTCCTAGACTTTATTTTAGGTCTTAAGTCAGTCTTGCAGCTGAATGCAGGCAGCATTTTCTCCTTAGCTTAAAGGCCTAACCATTGAAAGAGAAGTTACTCTTACTTCAGCTTTTTCAAAGAAGGAGAGAAGAAAAACGTGGTGGTGGGAGGACAAAGAAACCCAATTTCCAATTAGGAAAGGAGCTGTTTCTGGTTGTCTGAGGTGTCTGTTTGACAAGCAGTCATGCAGAAGTAGTACAGTGTGTAAGCCCCTACTGTACATAGAAGTAGTCATGATCCAAACTGTGGGATAAGTAATTAAAATAATTAGAAATAAAGAAGCTTTGTCAGGGTACACGTTCTTTTTAACAAGGCAACTAAGGCCAAATATTCAAAGCATTTTTTTAAAAAAAGGGAGGAGGTTTTAAAGAAAATCAGGTGAAACGTGTTGTTGGTTGTTTTTTTTTAAAAAAATCAGAATTCAAATTCACAAACTTATTTATATTTGAACATACCTGGGTTTTCTTTTCTGTGTTGGTCTATACACATGCCTGACAAAGGCACACATGGGACAAGTATGCACTGTTCAATCTTCTCAGCTGGCATTTTGCTCTGAATGTGTGGGTGCCTTTACCCTAAGTTGTATGAGACAGACAGTCTATCTTGGGCAGTATTGACTAGTCTAACTAGCTTTCTGTATTCTGAGGCAGAGGCATTCCCAGCTCTACTACTCAGTATCCTTTGATAGTGGTAGAGGTTGACTCTGGGATGCAAAGTAGGTGCTTTTATTACAAAGCTGTGAGCCTTACCTCACAGTTTCTGCAGTTCCAGTTATGTGCTATGGCATCTAACGAGTATAGGATTTTGCTTGTAATGGGTACAGGGCAAGGTTCCGTTCAGCTTGATGTCCTGTGACTTTTATTCATTGACTGTATTGATGGAAAAACACCAAGCAGAGTCATTTATTAGACAGACTTTTTAAAAGGGAATCTTTTTTTTAAAATAATATTTATTACTTTTAAAAGAAGAGAAAACAGAAGCAGAAAAAAAACAAAACAAAAACAAAACAAAAAAGTACAATACAATACAACATAAAAACAATACAAAACACAACCTATTTAAAAGGGAATCTTGAGGGGAGATACTGAGTCTGATTGCCTCATCTCAAACATGTCATGGATATAACTCTAGATACTGTAACCTGATTCAAGGCAGCCAAATATAAAATACTAAGCCACACTTAAAATCTGCAGTAATTTTGGAAATATAAAATAGTTCAGGAAGTGGACCGGATAAACCAGACTAAATGAATAAATTTAAAGTAGCTCTCAAGGCTAACTGCAGTGGTACTTTAACTTGAGGTTTGTGATCTAATCAGGTTTCAGAGGCCACAAGTGACTTCTGCACTTTTGTTGGTATTGGAAACCCAGAATTCCTTAATTTCTTAGCTTGTATACAAAGCTTTTCCAGCATTCAGACCAAGTTTCATGCAGAAATTCCTATGACAGATATACAGCAAATACAGTTGTACCTTGGTTTTCAAACAGCTTAGTTCTTGAACGTTTTGACTTCTGAACGCCACAAACCCGGAAGTGTGACGGGGCTTCCGATTGGCTGCAGGAGCTTCCTGCAGCCATTCAGAAGCCATGCTTTGGTTTCCAAACGTTTTGGAAGTCGAATATTCTTCCGGAACGGATTCCGTTCAACTTCCAAGGTACAACTGTACTAACATCTTGAGGAAAGCAAAGTTTTCCCCCCTTCAGATTATTAATATATTTATTTATAAAATTTGTATACCACCCTATATGTGCAGGTTTCAAACAATTTACAGGATAAAATCAGAATATAAAACCACTAATTGCATAATTGGGAATGGATGTATGGAAGTGAGAGCTGGACCATAAAGAAGGCTGATCGCCGAAGAATTGATGCTTTTGAATTATGGTGCTGGAGGAGACTCTTGAGTCCCATGGACTGCAAGAAGATCCAACCGATCCATTCTGAAGGAAATCAGCCCTGAGTGCTCACTGGAAGGACAGATCCTGAAGCGGAGGCTCCAATATTTTGGCCACCTCGTGAGAAGAGAAGACTCCCTGGAAAAGACCCTGATGTTGGGAAAGATTGAGGGCACAAGGGGAAGGGGATGACAGAGGACGAGATGGTTGGACAGTGTTCTTGAAGCTACCAGCATGAAACCTTTATTTACCAAGAATGTAGGTAGCTGTCTAGCTTGCTGTTCCATCTTAAAGCTTAGGATAATTTGTGGTGGGGTGGAGGGAATCATATGTCAATAAAAGCAAACTGTTCACTAAAATATGGGAATCAAATCAAGTTGAGGCTCTACCTAACTAAGGACATGCAAGAGCTTGAATTTTTAGAGTGAATTAATCTGTTTACATATTTGATTTTTGACTCTTGATTTCAGGTCAGTGGATGACGTTCACTTCTACTTCTATTTTTGGTTTCCTTTCCCAACTAATTATTTTATATTGAATACCATGACATTTCTGAATGTCAAAACTGATTTGCTCTGTTAACTTTGTTCTTTGTGTTGGACATAATTGGACAGATCTTGTCCCATGATAAGTGAAATGTAGAGATCTGAATCTTATCAATACATGGAAAGGCTGCTAGTATTACATTTAGGTATAATTCTAATAGTCTTGAGGGAATACAGATAAATTTCTAGGCTAATAGCATGAATAGTTGATTCAGGTTTAAATTTTGAAAGCACCATTTTTAAAATACATGGAAGTATAGTTGAGACTTCTAACTCTTAATTCTTAAAAATTAACTGATCTGTTCGTATCTCCATTTCATTGTTACAGGCATGGAAACAAGGAAATTGTTAAGCTTAATTGGTAGCAATCATTTTGCAAGGCTGCATCATTTAAGACAAGTCCAGTGTATATCACAAATTAGGAAAAGTATGAACAAATCTGGTAGAGTGCTTAATGAACAGAATAAAGGAACCTATAAAAGGCAAGGAGTCTTCCTAGGAGTTAGCAGTGTTGCCCAACTGAGGAGCCCAGAAAATGTGAGTTGATAGCAAGGCAAGTGAAAAAAAATAATTTGACCATATTGCTGAAAACATAAGAATGAACAGCACATTTTTGCTTACATCGGAATTTGAAGAAGAAGAAGAAGAGAAGAGTTTGGATTTGATATCCCGCCTTTCACTCCCTTTAAGGAATCTCAAAGCGGCTAACAATCTCCTTTCCCTTCCTCCCCCACAACAAACACTCTGTGAGGTGAGTGGGGCTGAGAGACTTCAAAGAAGTGTGACTGGCCCAAGGTCACCCAGCAGCTGCATGTGGAGGAGCAGAGACACGAACCCGGTTTCCCAGATTACGAGACTACCGCTCTTAACCACTACACCACACTGGCTCTCCAGGCAAGCTTTAGAGGTAGTTGGACAGTTTCTGTCAATTAAGAGCATGCACTAATGTTCCTAAAAAGTCTGTTCCTAGGATCTGTCAACCCTCTGGAGCAGAGTGTATATACTCATATTGAGTGAAGCTATGAGACATTGCGGGGGGAAGGGAGATTGTCAAAGATAGTTTCCCTCTCTGTTTCACTGACAGCTTCTCTTCTGTACAGAGGTGTGAAAGGATTGCTAAGGAAGATAGAATGATTGCAGAGAAGTTCAGTAAATTATTCAGATCAGTCTTCATTGTGAAAGATGCAGGACAGAAAGCCATACCTGAACTGCATTCTTTGTCTAAAGAACTAAGTCAAATAGGGATGACGAGATGAAATTCTAGGGCTAATTGACAAATTAAAAATTAACAAGACATTGGATCCGGATGCCATACACCTGAGAGTTCTTAAAGAACTCAAGTATGAAATTATTGATCTTCTATCAAAAATATGCAACTTGTCACTAAAATTGGCCTTCTTGCTGGAGGATTGGAGAGTAACCAACAGAACATTGATTTTTTAAAAGGGAGCCAGAGGGGAGCCAGGAAATGACAGACCTGTTAGCCTAACATCTGTCCTGTATAAATTAATGGAAACTTACTAAAGCTAGAATTAACATATAGAACAGGGATGGGGAACCTTTGGCCCTCCAGATGGTGTTGGGATACAACGCTCATCATCTCCGGCCATTGGCTATGCTGGCTGGGGCTTAGATGAGTTACAGTCTATCGGGTGGGGGGGCGCACAGATTCCGCACTCCAGATATTGAAAAGCAAGCCATGCTGGGAATGAACCATCCTGGGTTTTGCAAAGGGAAAGCCTGCCTCACTAACATTCAGAATTCATAGAGAATGACAAAAGACATGCAGATAGTGGTGATCCGGTAGACATGATATACTTAGATTTCCAAAATGCTTTTGACGAAGTCCCTCACCAAAGACTTCTGAGGAAATCTAGGAGTCGTGGAATAAGAAAACAAGGCCTCTACTAGATCAGTAACTAACTGAAGAACAGGAAGCAGTGAGTTGGAAAAACATTCTTGCTTTGGAAGTAAGTAAGCCTATATAGGGACTAGTGAAGTTACATTTATTCATAAATTATGTGCTCATAACAGAAGAAACCTGCTGAATAAAGGCCATAGTGACCAACCCATGGGAAGCCCAGAAGATGGACATCTTCCCACTTGTGATTTCAAGCAATTGGTATGCAGAGGCATACTGTCTCCAGCAGTGGAAGTAAAATATAGCTATCATGACTAGTAGCCGTTAGCCTTGTCCTCCGTGAATTCATCCAATCCTTTTTTAAAGCCATGCAGCCATCAATGCCTCTTGTGGGAGCAAATTCTGCACACACTTGGCTGTGTGAAGAAGTACTTTTGTCTGTCTTGAATCTTCCAACCTTCAGCTTTCCTTGATGACCCTGCATTCTAGTATTATAAGAAAAGGAAGTGAGGATTGAGGTAGCCAACTTTGCAGATGATGCCAAATTATTCAAGATGGTAAAAAAACTGAGTAACCTCCAAGAAGCTCCAAAAAGCTATTTCCAAAATGTGTCACTGGGCAATGGCAAATGAAGTTCAGTGTAATAAATGTACAGTGATGCACATCACAGCAAAAAAATAATAATCTCATGTTCACTGATGGAATCTGAGCTTGTGATGACTAAGCAGGAAACAGACCTTGGAGTTGTGGTGTATACCTCAGTGAAAATACCAACTATGCAATAGCAGTGAAAAAGGCAAATCCCTTGCCAGGGATGATTAGGAAAGGGTTTGGAAATAAAACAGCCAGTATTTTAATGGCCTTATATGAATCTATGGTGCCATCTGCATTTGGAATACTGTGTATGGTTCTGATCATTCCATCAAAGAAGAACTGAAAGGGGCAACCCAAATAATCCGAGAGTTAGAGCACATTCTTGTTTCTTGTTTGTTATGAAAAATAGGTGACAAAGTGGGAGAAGAGATGATGGAGGCTTATATAATTAACCATGGTATGGAGAAACTGTAAAAAGATGTCTTGTTTTCCATACCATAATAGTAGAATTTAAGATTTGATCATCCATTGAAATTGATGGACAGATTCATGATAGAAAAAGGGAAAGAGTTATTTACACAGTGGATAAGTAATTTATGGAATTCTCTAACACAAGACGTGGTGATAACCATGAGTTTATAGATTGCTTTAAAAGGAAGTTGAACAGGGTAATTGAGAATAGGTTTAATATGACTGTTAGCGTTGTATGCATCTGAATATTGGTGATGGTGGACAGCAGACCTCATTAGAGTGCTGTTATTTATTTGTTGCACTTAGATCCCTCCTCTTTTCCAAGGAGCTCAAGGTGGCGTACATGGTTTTCCTTCAAACACAGGCTCCGGCAGATTATGGGGATGAGACCAATAGTGGGTCCAATGGTCAAGAAGGTGGTCTCTGCATGTGCTGTAGAGAGAAGTTAAGGGCAGATGGGGCTTGTCAGTCTGGGAAGGTAGCTCATCTAGGAGGAAGAAAACTGATCCTAAACTTCCACTGCCTTGCAGTGTATCTTCAGGAGAGAGAGAAAATCATAAGGAGTAAAGCCCTCCATAAATCCAGAGTGGAATTCCTAAGACAGTTGGATGGCGCCTTATATGCCTCCTTCCAGCAACTCCTGCAGCCCAGCTGGTGCCAAAAGTATTGCTCTGATTTCCATTTTTTATTATGATTTTGTGATTTTTCCAAAGTACAGGGATATATTGCGTACATTAGATATATATTCTACATTTTTTACAAGAAAAGCAATAACAGGAACCCATTAACCCTCCACCCTAGAAAATAGGTTGTTGAACCTAAATGATCCAGGAAGGCTGTTAGGATGTTAGTGCTATTCTTAGTGCATGCTTTATGAGGACTGGGGGCTTTTTCCTCTCTAAGGTATTTTAAAGTTGTTGTCAGTCAATTTCTAGGCACTATACAGGCATTGAAAAGCACAATGGCCCCGCCCACAGGTTCACAATCCTATAGACATGACACAAAATGGGGGAGATGAATGGAGAGATAAAAGGAAACAAGCAAACATGGGTACTTGTTACTAAAGTCAAACCACTGCCATTTATTTATTTTTTTGTCATGAACTCCTTTAACTTAAAGTGCCATGGATTAAACTTGGCACCTGGGGCATACAAAACTCTCCTTCTTAAGCTACAGACCCTCCCCCTTCACAGAGTTGTTGTGAGAATGAGCACACTGGCTTTCCACAGGGTGATTGTGAGGGTGAGCACAATAGAAGCCCACACATCATACCATAGGGAATGTGGCTGGAGCTCTAGCAAGGTTGATACCTTTGTTCCAGGCATAGGCAAACTCGGCCCTCCAGGTGTTTTGGAACTACAGCTCCCACCATCCCTATCTAATAGGACCAGTGGTCAGGGATGATGGGAGTTGTAGTCCCAAAACATCTGGAGGACCGAGTTTGCCTATGCCTGCTTTATTCCTTGCCATATCTTAAATAACTCGCTGCTGGTGGTGGTTGCTGCTGCTGTTCGTAAATATTTTTTACTCTGAATTGTCATTTGCATTATAGACAGTTATCTGATTTGGAGAAGAACCATGTGTCAGTGGTAGAATACATGCTTTGCATGTAGAAGATCCCAGGTTCAAATCCTGGCATCTCCTGTTAAGAGGATCTGGTAGCGGGTGATATAAAATACCTCTACCAGAGACTCTGAGAGTAGAGAATACTGGCCTAAGTGGACAAAAGTATCTGAATTGGTATATGTCAGTTTCCCCTTATTCCTATGTGTTTTTATTCTATATGGACTTCAAAATGAGTTTATTTACAACTCTGTGATTCAGCATCTTCCCTCTTTTTGAACAAATACATCTCACACATCAAGTAATGTGATCTAAGTAATGTGAACTCATATGAATATAGGGTTACTTGATTCAAAGCTGTGGGTTTGTTCCAGACTTAGCCATGCTTAGAGTACAAATCAGTGGGACTTAAGTCATGATTAAATGTTTGTTGTTTAGTCGTGACCGACTCTTTGTGACCCCATGGACCAGAGCACGCCAGGCACTTCTGTCTTCCACTGCCTCCCACAGTTTGATCAAACTCATGCTGGTAGCTTCAAGAACACTATCCAACCGTCTCGTCCTCTGTCGTCCCTTTCTCCTTGTGCCCTCCATTTTCCTCCACATCAGGGTCTATTCCAGGGAGTCTTCTGTTCTCATGAGGTGGTCAAAGTATTGGAGTCTCAGCTTCACGATCTGTCCTCCCAGTGAGCACTCAGGGCTGATTTCCTTAAGAAGGGATAGGTTTGTTCTTCTTGCAGTCCATGGGACTCTCAAGAGTCTCCTCCAGCACCATAATTCAAAAGCATCAATTCTTCGGCGATCAGCCTTCTTTATGGTCCAGCTCTCACTTCCATACATCACTACTGGGAAAACCATAGCTTTTACTATACGGACCTTTGTCGGCAAGGTGATGTCTCTACTTTTTAAGATGCTGTCTAGGTTTGTCATTGCTTTTCTCCCAAGAAGCAGGCGTCTTTTAATTTCATGGCTGCTGTCACCATCTGCAGTGATCATGGAGCAAAATCTCTCACTGCCTCCATTTCTTCCCCTTCTATTTGCCAGGAGGTGATGGTACCAGTGGCCATGATCTTCGTTTTTTTGATGTTGAGCTTCAGACCATGATTAAATAAGTCTCATTGATTTCAGTGGGTCTGTTCAAAGTATAACTAAATCAGCATCCAGCAATACATTTGTTTTTCATAAATGAATATCTAAACTAAAAATATTCTCATTTTTAAAAGTCAGGTTTGACGCTGTTTTGCAAATATATGCATAGGGATTGCTGGTGCAATTCAGGCAGAAAGGGTTTGATAAGTCTTTACAGACCATCTCAAACCCTATAAATCTGTAATACTATTGCAACTAGCAGATATTTGGAATACATTGCAAGTGGCTTTGTAATTTGCCAGATTTTGAAAGTAGCAGTTTTTAATTAAAAAAAAGAACCCAGCTATTATTAATGGCTTTAATAATGAGTGTTAAGTAGGAATGATAAAATAGCAGTTAACAGATCTAGCATACTAAAAGCCAGCTGCTTGGGATGGTTTTGGACATATCGATTTATTTTTTTGACTGTAACTGTAGATGGAGAAAAAGCAGGCCTGCAGTTGTGGAGTTAAGCTGTGTCAAATAAATGTTGTTGACTGCCAGTTGGAAAAGTTCCTAAACTACTAGGATCAAAATATTGAAGGAAATCTGTTACCCGGCTGGTGATGTCTCTCTAAGGTGGGCAATGTATAAAACAGGCCCACTAATGGCCAGTTAACCATATTGTGCTCTCACCAACCCCTTTATTTTTTGCTGTAGTGGATGGACAATCAATCTTCTTGGTCCCTCCCTCTCTTGGAATATTACACTATTGCCCTCTGTAAGAATGAGTGTGTAAAAGCCACATTTTTGTCTGGAACTAATGTTGTTCTGCTGTTGGCTTCCATGAAAACAAACACTCAGGGTATGTCATTGTGTTCTTTGTAGCTGTTGATAACATTCTCTCTCTCCCACACGCACACACCTTGTAGGCATATTTTGCCATTTTCAAATAAGCGGCAACATATGTTTGGGTCAAATCATTTGGCTGATTAGAACCCTGAAGTATTTGTAAACTTACAGCTAAACTACCATGGAGGTCTACAAAGTTACACAGTGTAACGAGATCTAAACGGTAGACTCAATAACTAAGGCTCAGAGTCGTACTGTATAGAGTTCTTCTATAAAACTTGTTCTGCCATAGTAACGAATAGAGAAAATTATAAAAAGTAAGAGAAAATACACAGCCTCTCTCTGCTCTTCCAGAAAGAAAAACAATCCCGATCATTTTTCTGCGCCAGATGCAGGCAACTTCTAAAGAGACTTGAATGAGCAATTACACCTTGAGGTTGAAACCTGAGATGCATTTCTCCAGCCTATGATTCAGTATTTCTGCACCCAGTGGGGGCTGGGAAAGATAACAGCAGCCACCCAGCTTAATAGTACACTTTGGGTTCCCCAAAGATTGCCAGAGCCTTCCAAGGGAGAAGAAAGGTAAATCAGACCCTGCCACATCTAATTTGAAAAACAGGGATCAAACGAACCCTTTCTTACAAGTTAGAATTTTGGCTGTCTTAATGCATTGCAGTGAAGGAGTGAGATACTAGCCAGCCAGTCTCCCTGTTTAATTTTTCTCCCTTCCTGAAAATTCACTTCTTAACCACCAAGCACCAAAAGTTAGGATTACTGGATGTTGTTGTGGGTTAGGAGAGAATGTGTTAGAGCTTAGCAGCAGGAGCAGCAGACCCAGGTTACAAATTCAGTGACCAGGAACAAATGTGCCCTTTCCTTTATTTTTCAGCCAAAGTCCTGGATATAGGACTTTAAATGTTGCTTTTAAACCTTGTCATCCCATATCCACATACTAACCATTCTGCTCATAGTTTCTTCTGACTCATGGACACTTTTAAGGTGACATATACTAGTGTTATCAATTAGTACAGATCAGGGTGGGCTTTGCTTAAAGCTCTAGAACTTCTTTATTGTCATCTTAGTTTTAAACAAAAAAAATATTTGGAATCCAAGATGAATGCTATTATTGCAGAGTTCAGAAAATGATTACTAAATATCACTATCCTTCCTTTAAAGACAGGGAATTCTATCTTTACATATGGTTTCTAAGACCCCTGAGAATGGGTCCAGCCCTTTGGTATAAATGCCACTGATTAAATATATATATATATGTTTTTATTTTCATTGTCAGATTTTAAAGGTGGCCCAAACAGTTTTGAAAGCTGGATTATACACAATCAGCTGTAGAGTGTTTCTGCTATCATGTTTGCAAGAATAGTGGACTGAATGTGGAATGTGGCATATTGCATAGCCAAGCAATGGCAGTGTGCCAGAACAATGCAATTTATAATTAGAAGAGAATATTTCTGTATCATAAAATGTAAAGAAAATACATAAATCAGTGCCATCCTGGTGGTCTCCATTAGCACAATAGATATCTCAGTTCACTGCTCCTTCCCGTTACACATGCAGTTCAAACACTTTGGGAGTAACATGGTTGTTCCAAGCACAGGAAATTCAGGGAGTGACCACAGACCTCTGGAGTCTGATTATTGTATTGTTGCCAGGCAATGGGCATTTTGTGAAAGCCTCCTGCACATTTGCTCATTCGGCGAGTCTTTGTTTTGAAATGAAAAAAGCAGGGTCAGCCCTATCATTGGGCAAAGTGAGATGACCTCTTCAAGTGGCAGCCTCCTTCCTATCCTAACTTTTCCCCTAGCCTTTCCCCTCAACCCCCTAAAGTAGCCTGCCATCTCAGGTACAGTGAAGGACACTATCCTGTCACCGTTGTTGAAGTGAGATTCAGCTGCCAGTCCAGATGTTTTCTGTACGTCTTATCCCTCAAACCAGGCAGCAAAATATATTGAACCCACCCAGAAGAAAGGAGAACAGGGCAATTCTTGGGATTTCCTGCCAATATCCCACAGAGGTTGAGAGAAGGGTTAAAATAGTTTCAGATTGTTGGAGACTGACAAGTCTTAAGCAATGGGAATGTGTTGGTGTGGATATTAGGTACAGTAGGTGTAGGAACAATCAAGATTTGGTCACCCGTTTTAGTAATCCATGCTTAATAATGCAGCTCATTATGTGTTTCTGCAATGCCAGTCATACCCTACCTCAGATATGGCCTTGGTATTAAATGAAATTATTGGATTGTCTCCAATGTCATTCTTTCCATCAGAAAGCCATCACTGGTCATCTGGACTCCCACTCAGAAATAATGTCCCTTCTGAAAAATCCTATCATTTCCCCACAGTCACATTCCTAGTTACAATATTCAGAAAATATTGGAAGAGCACTGAAAAATATAACGCAGTTCAAAAACTTTAGTAACCCCAAGAAACATTATAAAACCCGACTTGTGGGCCTCCCCCTTTCTTTAAATGGAGATAACTTGGGCTAATCCACTTCTTAGCATCTGGTGAGGAAAAAGAATTCTTACTGTGGCAAAAATTAGCTTTGGGAATAATGGTGGTTGCCAGCTGCATAAACAGCACTCACCCAGCGGCATTGTTCAGTCATTGGGAGTGCCTAGATTCTCATCTGATTAGTGACAATCTGTAATTAATATTGTAGTTTGTAAACTTTAGCAAAGCAAGCAGGCCACTAACCTGCTTTGTGGAGGAAGAGCTAAGTGGATGGGATTCTGCAGGGCGATGAGCCCTTCCTGAGAAGTGAAGAGTATGCTATACTCCTGCAGGAATTGGTGTGTGGTGATCCTGCAGGAGATGACCTTTTATTCATTATCAGAGAGAGGGGAGAGGAGACCTCACCTTGTGAAATGCTCAGCACTCTCTGTACAAATTGACTGTGCTGGGTAGTGGGAATTGAGAGAGATCGCAACCTCTCAGGGTGCATTCTGTACCCTGCAGGATTGGGCTTACAGTGTTTTTTAGTGCCCTGGTCTATTTCAGGAGGCTTTTCTTTATTTCAGCATTTTCAATAGGAGTGTACACATCTGTCTTTATACCCAGCAGCTTTCCTGGCCCACAACAAGTCCTCTGTGAGTTTCCCCAACCAAGCTCAGTGGGATCTCTGTCAGCTGCAAGATTTATGTCATCTTTTTCAGCCCTGAGAACTGTTCCTTAAGCTTTTCACATCTGGATTTAATTGGAAAGACATTAAAAGACATTAAGTGTGCTGGAAAAGCATATTTTAGGGAGGATCTTTATAGGCACTTCCATTAAAGGAGCTAACAGTTAGAGGTTGAAGTGGGATGCAGACAAGTCATCAGCTGTTATCAAGGACAAAATTGCACTGCTAACTGCTTCACAGCAGTTCTTCATTGAGACCCTGAGCCTGTTTCTGACCTTTAACCAGGAGCCTGGTACAATTGAACAAACATTATGCTTTTGTAAAAGAGAGCACACTTGGGCATTTTTCATTTGTAGTTTCGTCTCAACTGGAGTCACCTTAATGTAGAGTTGAGAAGGCAAAAAATGAGACCTTGTCATAGGCAGAGTGAAGATGCCTACTTTGTAGGATCATAAGATCATAACACTGCTGTGACCCATTATGGCAAGCCAAGATAATGGCCATCTTTAGGAAAAAAGCAGAACATTTTTGATTGATTGATTGATTGCATTTGTATCCTACCTTTCTTCCAGTGAGCTCAAGGTGGCATACATAGTTCTCCTCCTTCCCATTTTATCCTCACAACAATCCTGTGAGGTAGGTTAGGTTGAGAATGACTGACTGGCCCAAGGTCACCCAGTGAGCTTCGTTGCCAGGTCGGTTTGTGACCCCTGTTCATCCAGGTCCTAGCCAGACACCCTAACCACTACACCACATTTGTTGGGCTGTAGTTCTGTGGTCCATATCCTCATCCATAGCTTCATGCGTTGTTTAATGCATATGTGGAGGTCTCAAAAATTCCATTTTGGTGGGGGCAGTTCTGCAGTATAAATCCATTTGTTGTTATGTACTGGCTGGACACAGAGGAATAGTGGGAGGCAACAACTGGAGAACCCCCCAAGGGAAGAAGGCTCAGAGCCAGGGGATTGTTGGTGGGATGATGATGAGTGGTCAGAGGAAGAAGAGGGAGCAGACTGGTAGGAGGAGATGTCAGAAGCTGAAGAGTTAACAGGGTTTAGTGAAAGTCTGTGGCAGAGAGAAATGCAAAAGCAGGAGAGGAGGGAGGCCAACAGACAGAAATGAGTCCAGTTGATAAAGAAGCAAGGGTGTCTTCCCCCTCTTGCTGCGACAAGTTCCCATTCCCCCTGGTCTCCTGGGACCAGAAGAGGTATGAAGTGGGAGGAGCAAAATCAGGCATGCCAGCCTAGTCTCAGATTGCTTGGGAGAGGAGGAGACTTAGGCAGCTGTGGGAAGGCGGGGACCTTCAGTCTCCACAGCTGCCTCATAGGGGCAAGGCCTACCCAAGAAGAGTTTCTATGCTCATTAGGCCTGGCACTCCTGAGTAGATCCTGTTCTTCTAATAAAGAGTTAACTTCACTTACTCTGTGTGATTTATTGCTGACTCGCTCCTGACATTTGTGTACCCAAAACTGCCCAGTTTGGTGACATGAATGGAAACAAACTTGAATTTAACAAATTGGTGTTAGTGTAAAAGATAAAAGTATGGTAGCTATGAATTCTCTTGCTTGTCTTGGACAAGTCATTCTCTCACTTCCCAGTGTGTAGCATGAAATGGACGTGGTTTCCTCACATAATTTTTCTGAAGAGAAGAGAGATAATTATTGTAAAGATCATAGTGCTAATAGCAGGATAATAACACTAGAAATTTAAGTATTAAAATACCCTTGTATATTGTACATCACAGTAAAAAGTTTCATCTGGAATTGGATCTTAGCAGGAAGTCATTTGTCGTGGGTAAAATCACGCGCTGCTGTTTACAAATAATTTAAGGTGCCTGTCTCTGTGTAGACTGACAGGCAGTTAAACGTAAAGGTCTTTTCATCTGGGAGAACAGTCATGTAATCCTCCTTTCTTGAACTTAATATATTCTTAAAATAAATGTGATATTCAAAGACTTGTTTCTAGAGCAAAAGCATCTGTAGCTAAACAAATAGACCTTTGAAATAATATCCTGTCTTTAAAGTGAAAAATAGTGTGTGTATGTGTGTGTTTTCCCCCCTTTTTATCTTTCAATAAAAGCAAAACAAATAGTACAAAATCTTCCTCTGTAAACCATCCCAGCAAAACAAATGGATTTGCTTTATGGTCATCCATCTACTCAGGGCAGGCGGAGGGGGGGCCAGTTGCATTCATTGTCGGGAGCACATTCACATGAACTTCCTCTACAAAGTTACTTCCTCGCAGATGATGTTCTTAGTTAATATTCCCCTTCTACATACATATATGGACAACGCATCAGGTTTGGGAAGAGGATGGGTGGGAAGAAAAAGTATTATGAAAACAATGTTTCTTCGTTTGTTTAACAAAAAATATATGCCGCCCGATTTGTAGCAAAACCTCTGGGTGGGACTGCAGAATTTCAGGACTGGCCCTACCATTAGGGAGGGTAAGGGAACCATATCTGACAGCTGGTGCCTGGGTGGTTATGGTGGCAGTCATTCAGCTGTTTCTTCTGAGCCCTCTGACCAAGCTGTTCAGTTGGAATACAGAGCTATGTGTGCCGTGCAGACTGTCCTGCACCGTCATAACTACCCTGCTGCCCTAAGGTGCGGTGAAGGATCCTGCCCTAAGGCTAGTGTTAATGTAAGATTGAACTACCAGTCCAGTTGGTTTCTGTATGTGGAATGGGACAGAAGCACCATTTTCGCCTTTGCTTCAGGCAGCAAAATGCCTTGAGTCGGCCCTGCAGAATCCTTCACTGCATACAGTACTGGTTTTAGAAATATTCTTGATGTTCAAAAATCTACTGGTGGGGGTGAACACTTTCAGCCACATACAAGATAATCAAGATTTCATACACCAAATTAATGTACTAATATACTGTGGCCGAAAACCAAGAATAGTCAGTTTAAATGAAGTAAGTAAATAGGTCACATGTAATGTTGGCATCTGTCTGTCTTTAGAATGGAAGAGTGAGCTTTTGTGAGTAAAGTCAAACCATTGGAGAGTTACAGCATGTGCTGGGGTTGTAGAGACTGATACAGGAGAGACATGTTTTATTGCTGGTGGGGCAGATGAATGTGTCCAGTTTTGCTGCTACAGGTGCACCATAGCGTTTCTAATAATAATAATAATAATTTATTATTTATACCCTGCCCATCTGGCTGGGTTTCCTCAGCCACTCTGGGCGGCTTCCAACAAAATATTAAAAATACAATAAAACATCAAACATTAAAACTTCCTCCCAGCAGTCTCCAGTCATGCAATACAAAACTGAAAACTTGACTCTAATGTGCATTTCCTTTTGTATTTAACTACAACGCAAGGTATTAAGCCAAAGCAAAAAAAGTAAAACTTTAAGAACTGATTTATTAACATTCCCTTTTGTGAGCCAGACTTGAATTTACAATTGTTGGGCATTCATAAGGCATAGTGCAGCGTACAAAAGCAATTGAAAGAATTTTACTACAGGTAATTTGAGTAGGAGAGCGTCACACATGTCTTTAGTTGAACCTTAGTCCATGATAGTATATGGACAGCTGCCCCACATAAACCGTAAATGCAGGTTTGGTTTACTTTGTTGTTGTTGTTGTTGTTCTTGTTGGTAGGTAATTAATTAATTAATTAAATTTGTATAATGCCCTTCATCTGAAGATCACAGGGCGTTTTGCAGCATAAAAATACAAAATGTGCAAAATACATAATAAAAACAAGAACGAAAACAAACCAATACTTTCCCTCCTACAAACATATTTAAAAGTAAACAGATTTACTTAAGATATTTTATTCTACGCATGAGCAGTTACAGCTGTCCTTGGCTCACATTTACACAGACAAGTTAATGTATGAATCAGATAGACATGGTACAGCTGCCAGCACTCCCTGTGAGTGAAATGGCCGTATAAATTACCACCACAGTAATGGGAATTGCTGCCGGCCATATTCATGATAAACCAATCCCCCATATTATATTAATACACATGAGCACTTGTTTGGTACCACTGTTGTTTAAATCAAAACTTGTATATACTGGCCTTTTGCTGTTCTGTATGAGGCACCATGTGCCCTCCTAAGACTCACAGAATTGTAGAGTTGGAAAGAACTGCCAGGCAATGCAGGAATATTTTGCCCAACATGGGGCTCGAACCCACAACCCTGATATTAAGATGGTCTCATGCTCTACCAACTGAGCTATCCAAGCCAGCCCATTTCAGAATGCAGCTGAGGATTGTCGTGATTGAATGTTTCCCTATAGATACCACTTATATGTCACAGAGGGAGCTTGGCTGGAATCCTTCTAAAACTAGCATGGCTGAGATTGATCTGTAACAAGTCTCCTTCTGGAATGTGAGCTAAGGTACATAAAGCAATAATTACAAATTTATTTGTTCAGTCATTTAAGTAATTCATTAGCTTGTTAGTAATTTAATAGAAAAGGAGGAAAAAGTCTCTACGAGACGGGCTGGGGGAGAGCCAAAGGCATAGCATAGAATAATCAACAATGCATTACAATAAAACCATTGCAAAGCCCATAAAACATACCCAGCAACTGCATATCTACAAGAATTTATCTGAAGCAAAGCACTTCTGGATCTGATTGATGCCTGGATGATAAACCACTTGGGACCTATCTATACACTATGATTCACATTACCTTGAGCTCCTGGAGGAAAGGAATGGATACATACTATATAACTAAATGCCCCATTCAAGAGTTATATGTGCACTTTGACTTATATGTAAATGGTCCACCTTTAAAATTCATGCAGCTGCCTTTGGGCAGACAGCTCTATGTGCACATCAGGTGGTGGAGAAGCCAAGGATGATAAAGATGAGACCTAATCTCATCAAATAAATCATTATTTGTCTTCAGACTACTTTTTGGTTTTTTGGTTTTGTTTGGTTTTTTGCTTAGAACAACTGTTTCAAGGATTTTATTTTATTTTGTTTATTATATTACATTTTTATTACAACCTGTCACAGACCTGAAGGTGTCATATATGTGGCTCCTAGGAGGCCTCCCAGCCCTTCAGTAAGGTGGTAGCATTATGTGTTTCACACTACTCTGAAGTCAAGGTTTATACGCCTTGGCTTTTTGTCCATTGACATTGAGCAAAATGCAAATGTCAGAGTAAAAGGGCTAGGAAGTTAGTAGAAACAATTGGCTTTTTCTCCCCCCCCCCCCCCCCCCGTGGATTGACAGTACAAATTCCACAAAATTCATTTAAAATATATGGGGGTTGAATATATTAAAATAGGAGGGCGCAGGGAAATTCAAACAATATATCTGTCTTCGTAAATCAAAAAGAAATTGGTAGAAGACGACATTCTTGGTTGATGTGGCTAGAAAGCCCGTTTGTTCCTAACACATGGGAGTGGGGGGAACCGTTCAAGAACAGTTAATCCTTGCTTAAAATTCCCCATGATGCCAGCAATCAGATTTGCATCTGGATAGATTATTTGCCATGTAAAAGCTAACCGCAGAGGGTAATATAGCCTGAAGCCAGTGCTAAGCAGCACACTCTTTCCTAAATGTTTTAAACGTTGCATTTGTAAATGTGTACTCTCTAGGAGAAGTCTAAATGCATTAGCTCTCTCTCCTCCTCCCCTTTCATCTCCTCTCTCGCAGGCACAGCTACTGCACACATCCTGGTGCACACTGTTTAAAGATCCCTTTGTGCAGACATTAATCCTTTTTCATGTAAATTACATGAGTTAATCAGATTAATATACACGGGGACAGAACACGTTGGGGGGAGAAGGGCTTAAGTCAGGTAATTAAGACTTGCATTGTGCAGTGTGAATAACCATTCTGAAATTAATTTTTTAAACAGATGTTGACCCTGGTCTGTGTGAAATCTAATCAGCTGGGGATGGTAGTGCCTGGTTACAGAGGGCTGTTAAAGATCCCTTGCTGAAATCAGTGGTTGCGAATTCAGGTAACAATTTGTCAGTTAAGTCACATTTTCTGATTGGTCTTCATAGAATCAGAATTATGGAGATGCAAAGGACCAACAGCACAATCCTATGCATGTCTACTCAGAAGTAAAACCTATTTAGTGCTTTGGCATTTGCTCCCAGTTAAGCAAGTAAGAGATTTCAGCCTAATTAGCAACTTGACACATCAGTGAGTAACCTGCACCTTTAAACCAGGCATATAGGTACAGTTTTGCAATTGCTGGCATCATAACCACATATTTTTACAGATATCTGAGGAATTTTGAGTGTTCACTGTAGAACAGGGGGAAATACAGACATAGTTGGTATATGAATATTTTTCATTTATTATAGACCCAAAGGCAACTGACATATATTATGAACTGACTTTGATGTTCTGCGGAGTGTCTAGGCTCGGTTTCATGACTGCTGTAGAATGCTAGTGGCATAGGAAGAGTCCTGATAGAGAACCTGTAGACTTGATTTATGTGGAATCTGTTAACATGGAGTGAGATGGAGTGGTTGTTGAGGTAGGAAAAATAATAATAAGAGTACCAACTAGTCCTTCAAGCACTGTAACATAGTGAAAGAGGGTTTCAGAATTCCCTCACTGTGCTCCTGGGGTAAGGCACTGGTTTCTCTTATTCTCTCATTTTGCTGATTTCAAACCAAAAATAACTAGAACAGGGATGAATAATCTGTGACCATCCAGATGTTCAAAACAAAATAAAAAAATTCCTTCCAGTAGCACCTTAAAGACCAACTGAGTTAGTTCTAGGTATGAGCTTTCGTGTGCATGCACACTTCTGTGCATGCACACGAAAGCTCATACCTAGAACTAACTCAGTTGGTCTTTAAGGTGCTACTGGAAGGAATTTTTTTATTTTGTTTTGACCATGGCAGACCAACACGGCTACCTATCTGCATCCAGATGTTGTTGGACTCCAAACTCCCTCCAGTCCCAGTCAGTATGGCTGAGGGTCAGAAGTGATGGGAGCTGTAGTACATCAACATTTGGAGGGCCACAGGTTAGCCACCCCTAAGCTGGAAGATCTATCAGTGCCCATTTTTCCTCTGCTTCTTTCTGTTGCTGCTTTCTCCAGTCCCAGCAAGCTTATGCTGTCATAGGGGGTGAGCATTTGATCTTTGCTGTTGTCCCTACATGAGACCAACACAGATGAAGGGGCATAAAGTGCTGCCTTGGCAGCCATTACCTCCTTCCCCCTAAATCGTGTCAGCTTTAAATTGTCACCTTGCCTCCACATTTACCTCTAGGCAGGATAAATTTGCAAACTTGGTCTTGACACCACTGTGTTAGGACAGTGCAGTATGAGTTGAGTGAAACTGGCCAAAGTCAGACCTTTTTGAAGAATATCATCAAGAATAATTCTTAAAACATGTGCAAAAAATTAAGGCGCTTTGGAATTCTTGGGAAACTAATTACTTACATTTGCACACTAAAAAGCAGGCATAGTTCCCTGCGCCCCCAAGAAACATGCATGCCCTTTCAAGCAGTCAAACATGGACATCATTTGTTTCAATGAAATGCAAGAGTTTGTACCCCAGTAATTAATTTTTGCCCATAAAGGACAGGATTGGAACGAAATCATTTGTTTTAAAAACCACAGAGAAATTTGAAGCCAGATGTCAGTCTATTGACTTGGCTCTGCTAAAGTAGAACTATCTGATGAAGCACTTAGGTTCATGCAGTGGTCTGATTCAGTGGTTAATAGGGCTGTTAGATGAGTATGTCCCTGATAAAAATGATGGACAGGGGCTTGAGAAGACGGATCTGTTAGAAATTCACTTCTTCCACTTTCTGTAGAAGAGATCTATATGCTTTGCTTGCAGGTGTAGTAGTGGTTTTACTACTTACCAAATTGCCAGTCTCCCTAGATGTGTACTGTACTGGATTGAACAGAAGAATTTTGGGAAAGGACCAACTCATTCACTTGGCCCTGGCAGAATTTATAGGGCTGAAATATCCTAGTAGAGGACCCTGTAACCTTCTTGTAAGTTCCACTAATTCAGCTCAGAAGGTTTCTAAAACTGTAGGTGGCTGATGAGTGGTTCTGAAGTCTGCATGGTGCAAAGGAATCTGTTCTGGCATGGAGTGAAAAAGACCCAAGTGCAGGCTGGAAATACAGGCTTGTATCCAATGTGGCGCCATGTTTATTGGATTTCTGTTTTGATTATTTTGGTGTTGTTCTAACTTGTTTACTATTAGCTGCTTTGGTTTCTTACAAGAAAACTGAGGCATGTGTCTAAAACAAAACAGCCAATAAATAAATAAATAGTGGCTGTAAGCACCAGAAGGCTTCAAGCTTCTCAGTGTGGAAGTCCTATAAGAGATAATTGTGTTTCTTTTAAACTTTTCCTTCAGCCCCTACTATATGGCTGTCAAAACCCCTAAATAAGAGCATTTAATGAATGGGTCCATGAGAATTAGGCAGTAGCTTCTCACACCATAGAGAAATGGGAGACAGTAAGCCAGTGGTTTGGCTGAGTTAGTAGCATTTGTGTTCGTTCCATAAAAGGGAAAAGTATGAAGAATTAAGTTAGGTGTGTTCTCTGTCTTCAGAAGTATGTGCCACTCCCAGTAAAGTGAAGTGGACAGACACGCACAAGAGGACCATTTAGGGACATCTTGGGACGAATCTGAAATGTCACATAGATGTAAAAGGCAAAGGAAATATATCCCTACATTGTACTGAAAAACATTAAATCATTACCATAAGAACGTGAGTTGAAACCACATTTTTCTAGAGCAAGCCTCTGTATGCAACTGCTTTGTGTAAGGATGACCTCATGTTATTAAATTGTCATTACAAACTATCCAGTTCCCCACAGAGGGAAAACCAGAGGGGGAAGAAATTAACAAATTTCAATATGATTTGCTAATTGCTAATTGGCTTAAGGAAACCTAAAAATGACCAAACTGATTGGAAACATCCACCTCCAGCCAGATCCAGACACATATTTATAATGGGAAGAGCAGCCAAGACAAACAAAGAGCAGAGTAGTGCATCCTGTTGGCATTGTGTTTTTGGCATTGCTGTATCTACACAGAAAACAAGTGATACATTAAATGTGTAAAGACATCTGTTTCATAACCTATGGGGCTTTGCTCACAAAGCAGTTGTAAAATCTTCTGGGGGAGAGAAATATTTCTATATATCTGTGCAGATGCTCTTTTGTAAGAGAGAAAAAATCCATTTGAGGAAGTGTTCAGCCTTCGGAAAAACAATTCTCTGCTAAAATCCTTGTCAGATATTTATTCCACTTATATCCCCTCACTGCTGTTAATTTTGCAAGCGTTTCCTAGTTTTTTAAGGATTGTGTACATCAGGCCCAGTTCATCTGAAGTGTAGTAACAATTATGCATGACGTTGGATCTTGGAAGATCTTTATAAGTGTGGACCATTAGGTCATTTTTAATTTATACTTAAAGGATTTCTAAGTCACCCCCTTAAAACTATCAAGGCAGTGTACAAACATACAAAACAGTCCAGTCCTTGTACTTCTCTGACTGACTTTGTGAGCCTACCCTCAAACTTCAATCAGAAATGCAAAACATCCTGAGAAAGTAGATGAGTTATCATCAGGACTCGGGATCAAGAGACACTGGTGACCCCAGAATCCAGTGCAACACTTAATCTCCGCCAATAACACCTCATACTCATAAAATGACAAAAAACAACGCTTCTGAATCAGACCAAAGTTCCATCCAATCCAGCATCCTCTTCTCCAAGTGGCCAAATAGATGCCTACAAGAAACTTGCGAGTAGGAACCAAGCGCAACAGTACTCTCCCTATTTGTGCTGCCCCATCAGACTTTGACTCTCCATGCTTTACCCATGCTCAAACACTTCAGCTTCCAAATTCATCTGCAGAATTATAATCTGCTGCCCAATGCATTTTCCCTCACCTATCTCTCCATAGTTAAACATTGGGGGATGAGGGGGAAGTACATTACCAGATCTCCTGGAATTCATGTGACACTGGGGGGTGGACAGCTGGACCGTAAAGGGAGCAGCATTGAACAATATCTGGTGCTCCGGGTAAGCAGAGCCTGCCAATATTTAGTGGTCAGAATAATCACCACCTGCCAACACCTGGCAATCAGGGGAGAGGGCATATGGTCTTGTAAAACACCTGCTGCAAAAAAATTAGGAATCGTGTAAAGAATGTGATAGTGTCACAGAACCAATCAGATTATGCTCTGGAGAGAGAACAATGGGTGGTGTGGTGTTAGTGTAGTCAAATACGGGAACAGATCAGCACCCTCACTGGGGAACAATTACCCTCATCTCCTGCTTATGGACTTCCCATGGGTGTCTGACAGTGGGAAACAAGATGCTGGAGTGGATACGTCTCTGATCCAGAAGGGCCTTTCCTTTGAAATCCTGAACCACTCAGCTTTCTCTCAGTCTTAACTCTATCCTACAGGGCTGTTGAGAGGATATAATGCATGTTAACTGCTGTTTAGAACAAAACCTTAATTAACTCGTTCACTTTGCAGCGGAGGCTGGCAGGCCAAGCACAGTGACTTTGCACCCCATTTGTGCAGCATGCTGGAAAAAGCGTGGGGCTTTGAGGTGGGCTTTAGTTTTTGCTAAAAGAAATTTAGTTCATAGCGCAAAGGTGGAAGTGGTGCAATGGTGGTGCAAAATATCAGCTTCATTTAAAGGTTAAAAGAAGTTCTAATGATGGAGAAAGTGTCTATGGCAGTGGTTCTCATGCTTTTTGGTCTGGGCCACACTTTCAGAATAGAATTTGCTCATGCCACACCAGTTTTTTTCATTGATAAGGATTACATTGAAAAACAAAAAGAAACAAACTCATAGCAATGCTTGATTTTGATAAGATACGCATCCATATTCTGCAAAAAAACCACCCTATACTATACTATACTATACTATACTATACTATACTATACTATACTGAAATGTTTAGATGTTTCTTTGATTGTCCTTGAATCTTTCCACCACACTTGCCATCCTCTCCTGCCATACCAGGGTGGCATGCCACATCCTTTATGAACCACTTATCTAGGAAGATCGACAGCATGAGGAGGGTTCAGAAATCAGATATCTTTAATTAAGCACAAGCTTTTGCAAGGAAAACCTCTTAAGTGATGCATTACAGAATGTAATGCTGACCACACCTTTTTTATTGCATGGTCATCCCTGCTTTACCTGGATGCAATTTTAGGCAGTCATCTAAAGTATTGTAACAAATCCTACCCTGTTTTTATTTTACACAATATTTCGTCAGATAGATGTATTTCACCTTTCTATCCTTGGCATTCCTTCAGCGGGAACAAATGCTTTCGTTCAGCATTGCTGCTGACATTCCCTTCAAAGACATAGAGATAGATGTTCTGAGTAAAGAAAGAAGCAGAGGTTCCCATGAATGAATTCTGCAAACAGCGTGAGAAACTAGGTTAATATTTCATTAAGGAGCTACAAAATAGCAGTGCGGCAGGAACACAACCTGAAGCATTTAATAGGAGCTCGACAATGAAGCTGTTGAATCTTTAATCCCATTTTGTTATGTACTTGCTGCTCTCAGTTGAAAACAGCAACGAAAGCAACTGTGACGATAGTTCAGGGAAGTGTTCCTATTTTGAATTTTTTTTATTTATCATGCCTATGCCCCACTCTTGTTCCATAAAGCTCAGTGTGGCAGCCATATGGATCCCAGATGGACTCGCATCCAGGCAGGCTTAAAGTGCAGGACATTTCTTAGCTTCTGCACTAGAACTGCAGTGTGCATGTCTAGCATATAGCTCTGCTAGTTCTGTACAGCACATACATGCTATTTGTTTTCTGCCGTCCAGAAAAGTGATAAGCCTTATATGAGCTGATTAAAATGGAGCTTCCGGCATGCCTGTGCCACAAGTTGTTGAAAGGTCAGGCGTCTGATTAGCATTCACAAAATACCAACATACATACTGAATATTACATTGATGGAATTCAGCAAGAGGTGGAATGGTGGGAGAAGAGCTCTAATTGTTTCAGTTTGTAGAAGGAAAGGGGAAATGTGATTGTGGTGTTAGAGTGGGGCAGCAGCGCTCGTTAAGCTGATCCCAGCATGAAAGGAGTTAGCAACATTAATGAACTGAATGAAGGTATCGCTCGCAAAGGAATGATCAGCCCCATATTTTTAATTTTATCCAGCACATTTACATCCCAGCCCAAGGGGGCTCTGGAAGTGTTGTTCAGGTGATTTCCATAATTTTTTAAAAAAACACATTTAAGTCCGGGAACATGAAGAAAATAACATGGTGTCCCTGTGGAGCTAGGGTTTTTGAGGTTGCATCCTGCCTTTATCCATTATCTTTCCTGCAGCCCCCCCCCAGGCAAACAATGGGGTCTTCTGAATCTAGAATTTGCTAGCCCCATGAGGCAAGTCTTCCCTTGCTGGCAGTTCTTCTGTCTTCCAAAAAAAACGCTTACCAACAGCAAAGAAAGCGAGTCTCATCTATAAAAGGAGTGCCTTTTATCTGCTTTGGTTGGTGAGATAGTTATATTTGTTCCTGGGCTGAGATACCTCAGCTGCTGTGGCCCTCCCACTGGTAATCTCAAGATTGGACGACTGTCATGGGCTTTTAGTGAGACTCCTCTTGAGCTTTCTGCTGCAGAATGCAGCCACTAGGTTATTGGCTGGGACCTCCCACTGACACCATATAACACCTCTGCTGAGGGAACTGCTCTGGTAATCAATAAGCTACTGGGCGGGTGCAGTTAAAGATTTTGCTTTTAGAATTTAATGCCCTAAATAACATGGAACTTGGCTACCTGAGGGATTTCCTTGCCCCATATATTCCTGCCCAGCAACTGTGCTCCTCAGATGGGGCACAACCAAGAGTACCGCATGCCCCAGAAGTGTGTGTAGTATGCTGTAGAAACTGGGTTTTTAGTGTTGCAGCTCCAGCCTTCTGGAATTAGTGGCCAGCTGAAATAAGACAAGCACCTGGCGTTGATATTTAGATAGCTATTGAAGACATATTTGTTTAAGAAGGCTTTCCCTGAAGTGTGACCCATTCATTTTATGGGATATCTATATAAGAATGTTATTATTGCTCCTACATAATTGAGTGTGTATTCTAATAGTAGCTAGTAGTACTTCTTGTTGGAAAGGCTGTAAATAGTGGGAGTTGTGAGAGTGTGAAGAGGTAGAAGCATTCTGAGGTTTGGTGTTTGATGAGTGCCAAAGACTATTAGTGCCAACAATAAGAAAGCGTCCAAAATTTTAAGGGAACAATGAGGATTTGGCACAGAAAGACTCATTAAAGTACAGTCTGAAGGAACTTAGTATAACTTGATTAAGTTTCCAAACAGAGAAAGACCACGTTGAATGCCACCAGGAGCACGCAGTTCATTGTGGCATGATAGTTTTCAAGGTCGCAGGAGGGAGGCATAACATATTAACCATTAAACAGAAATAAGAACAGCTCTATTCCTTTCTCTCATGTTGATTTGTATGTGTGGGTTGTGTGCATGCGTTTTATGTTTTTATTGTTGATTTACTATAGAACTTTGAAAATTAAAATCATTTTTTAAAAAATGTGTTACATCACATCATTGCATTGTGAGTTACCATACCTATTCTTCACTTCATTGGCTGTTACCTGAGAGAGTGAGGGAATTTGCAGTTAAGTGATGTCACATTTTGCATCACTTGATGTTACAACCCCATGTCTGCAACCAGAGGTGTAGGAAGGTCAGGTGGTACCCTATGCAGAAAATTTCTTGGCACGCCCTCCCCCCCCACACACACATTGATTTTTTGAAATTCTTTTGCCTGCAAAAATGGTTTTACATTATTTCATATTTTCTTACAAAGGAATGTGGATTCTGGGCCTCTGATAACAAGTAGGCGACTGTGGACAGATACTTAAATCTACAGGATGAATTGTGTTTTGGCTTGTGTTATTTTATTTATACTTATTGTTTATTTATTTAATAAAATTTATTTTTAAAAACCTGCAAAGTGGTTTACCAAAACAAAAAACAAACAAACACCACAGCAGCAAAATCAAGAAAAATTAACAATCATACTTTAAAACATACAAAAGCTAAAATATTAAGATTAAAATTACTTCAACTTTCTAAGCATCTAGGTATCCTTGCCTAAAGAAGATTGCTTTTAGCGGGTGCCCAAAAAGCGTCTAGCAAAGGCATGTGCTTTGTTGCAATAGGCGGGGAATTCCAAAGTGTCGGTGCTGTCACAATAAACAATGCAGTACAGATATTATGTGGAACCTGTAGTAGTGCTTGAAACTACTGAAGGGGAGGTTTTATTTATTGTGATTTCACCATGCTCTGTATTATCTGAAAAGGAAAACATTTATTTAAAAAACAGGACTGCACAGCAGCAATCTAGTCTCATCATGATCAGTGGGACTTATTTCCGAGCCAATGGTCCATAAGATGGGCTGCAATCCTATGCACCCTTTGCATCCAACTTGTACCTAAAACTCTGCACAAGCCTGCACCAGAGAATTGTAGTTGGAATGGACCCCTAATCTAGCCAAACCCCTGGGGCAATGCAGGAATCTCAACTAGACCATCCCTGACCCTGCTCCACTGAATTGAAATTTCAGCCTTCATGACATAGGAAAACGGCCAAGTAAACAGCTATTTTCGTGGAGGAGGGTCAAGATATTAGCTGATATGCATTAAATTTCATATATAGCTATATAATCCCTTGTGTAGTGAGATAAGAGCAGGCATTTTCAAAAAAAAAGTTTTCTATGAACCGCCCAGTAGGGCCGTAATTGTTCCTTGGTAATTTGTCACCCCCCTCCATGATGGCACCCGGGGTGAACCGCCCACCCTTCCTATGCCCCTGTCTGCCACATTGGCTAGTTTTGGCCTCAAGAGTAGCATATGAAGCAAGGAAGTATGGATCTAGGTAATCTAGAGACATGTAGATTGCTTCATTTTATACAGAGGATGCTTGTTTTAAGGTGCAAGCAAAGCTGAGCACAGAAAAGAAAAGTATTAGCCAGTCTTTCTCACCATCCAGTGGGGAAAACAATTCTCTTTGTTCCCTAATCCATCTCTTTTTCAATGTATCTTTATAACCCTGAGCTTTGTCACTGTCCACTGTGTTCCTGATACATATTTGATGTCATAAAACATTCCATGCTCATTGCTAATAGTATGCCTACTTCAGTATCTATCATTTCTCTTTAATTCCTCTGTGTTACAGGCAGCTTTAAGTGCCTTGAAACAGTTTTCAGAACAAGGACTGGATCCACTTGAAGGAACTGTAAAGCCTGAAAATGGTTCATTTGAAAAGTAAGACCCACTTTCATAGTATTCTTTTGGGAACATGTGTGCTTGCTTAACTGGACTTTTTACATGAATGGTGTAGATGTACTGAGATCTTTCCAAAATACGTGGCGTCTTCTGATCTCATAGTCATGTAAACCTTGTAACAATTTGGCACCATTGCTGAGAGTAGGTTTCAAAATCACTTTGGATTGTTATTAACCGGGGTCATTTAGTGTGCTAAGATGAAGTATAAATTTAAATAACAAATAAATAATTTGACCATCCTCTTTAACATGGGCTTTTAAATACATGAAATCTGTGAATTCGTCTTATTTTAGAAACATATTTATTCTTCGCAGCTGCGAGATCCCATATAAAGACGAGGGCAGGTAGTATGAATTTGGTTTTTGACCTTAATAGTTTGGAGTCAGTTTCCTTCATTTAAGCACTTCACAAGGTCCACCTCTCAATAATCTAGAATACTGAGCATTCTGATGTGCACAAACAGATTGATACCTTTGTGGAACTTCTGTGCAAGCAAGCTTCCTATTCATATTACTAGAGGAAGCTGCACTTTCATCGAGGCTGCTGTGTCTTGCACATAATTGAGGGTGGAGAAGTTCCATGTCCACATCATATTTCCTTTAGCCGCAATAATTTCTAGAACTGGTCTAATACCTCTGACAGTGCAATCCTATACATGTCAAGAGAGAATTGAGTTCCACTGAGGTCAGTGGGACGTATTCTGAGGTGGGTATAGAATTCTCACCTGAGCTGCGTAGTGGGCATTAAAAAATGTCAGTCTGTGAAGAACTGCAGAGCAAGGCAAATTTTGTTGCTTTGCTATTAGAGCTGTGAAGGCCCAGGGAGGAAACTGTAGAATCGTCAGGGAAACTTTTTTAAAAATCAATTTTCTAGTTGTTTTCTCAATTTGTTTATGAAAAATGGGGGTGGGGGGAACCTAAATCCATTTCCCCCTGGCCCTTCACATTTCTATTTGCAAATAACATATCCCACAGATTATGCCAGATTTCCATGTATTTCTGATTTGTGACGTAAGTGCTGTGATAAGCTTCCTGCCTTGTGAAGCCTGCAGTATTATAGATGAGAAAAAGAATTGAAGTACGCTAGCTTTGTACTACATTAGAGTTAAATGAAGGATGTTAAATACACCACCTGTTCTACCTTTGTACGTGTCATTTCTGTTTCGTTTTTAAGTATGCAGATGCAGACATCAAAAACAATCACATACAGAGCGTACAGATTGATTGATTATAATATTAGATGAATGTACCAAAAGTTTCAAATTCTTTGTGCACCGGGCATGGGTAGATAGCGGTATTCCTCTTCCTCTACCTGAACCTGGTTTGGCTGAACCCCAGACAGGAGCATGTTTTTGTTAAGCAAGCGATGTTGGAGAAAAGCAAGAGGCTGATATATAGTGGCTATTTGTAAACTAATTTAATCAGAACCATTTACCACATGATCTCACCAGCATAGTATCTGAACATAAATATTGTTGTTTCACTTTAAAATGTCCCCCCTTGCGGTGACCTTTGAATCTCATGTGCCATCTGCTAATAAAAATGTCTTAAAGATGTGCAACCCTGGACCTTACCGCTCTTGTTAATGTATTAATCTTTCAGACAAGTCAAGCATCTGGGAGAAAACGCAGACAATAAACAGACTAACTCAGGCACCATTGCTCAGGACTGCAAGGATTCAAAGGCTGTCGTCTAGGAGCTTCCCAGCACCCGTGGCTGCCACTGCATCCTTATAAACCTGTCAACACGCAACAGGGTGTATGTGTACAAGGAAATGAATGACTAATACCATTATTTGAGTCTTATGTGAAGACAACACTATTCTAACACAGGAGATAGTCTACATGGTACTGTTTGTTGAATGAGGGAGAAATAAATAAAACTGGCTGTTTCCCCTCCAAACCTTAAAAAACTACTGGAGGTTTAAACAGCAAATAATTAACTAAGACTTGGTTGGAGAAATTAAGTTTACAGTTGCTTAATACTCTGGAGGAAAGGAAAAGTCAACATTAGGTTGAGTTATACGACTCCTTTATAGTGTAGAATAAGTTCAGCTTTCCTCTCTTTTTTTTAATTATGCTTGAATATTTTGAAATTAATCAATGACAGTGCTGTGAGAGTTGTAGTTGTTGTCTTCATATATAGTCATACAGCTTCTCTTTCTATGCCAACATTATGCATTCTTCATAGTCTTACAGAAAACATTATGCCTGTAAGATGCACGACTCCAAGTTGTTTGCAAACTGAAGTTTAAATCATGACAAGTATTTGCTTGAACGTTAATGACCGGTCACAATACACTACAAGAGAAAGCAGTGATGGTATTTGATTTCCCTTGCCATTCGTTGATTGAAAAAAGCACCTTGCTTCCAAGAAACACATTCCTCCCTTTGTTCTCTGTTGTGTGAAACACATCGACTCCTCATTCTGTGTTTTGCATCAATCTCTCATTCACATCAACTGAGTGTTTTTAATAACTGCATTCTGACCGCGAAAAGTAGAAAAGGATGGCAACGTCATCTCAGAGGACAAAAAGTGGTGGAGCAGGTGTGTAAAACTGCCAGTGGGGCAGAGACAGAAATTTGCATTTTTATTCTGTACTAGCATATACAAATTAAGCAAGTGGCCAACGCAGTAAAACCACGTCAGTTCATGTATACAGTGGTGGTGTCATCTCTTCTTTAATTTGTGAATAACACTAGTGAAATGTGTCACCTACACTAAGATGGGATGCTGCCTTAGACACTTCTCCCCTTCCCTGTCTCGAAACACAAAAAAGAATAGAGTAATATGCATAAGTTGCAAAATGTCTGCACGTCTCCAAATTTGTGTGTGTAGAAATTGGTGTTATCTCAATGTGTTTGTGTGTGTAAAACAAAGAATATGCACACCACTGACGGCTCGCAAACAAGGCAGTGTGCCCTGGGTGTGCTATCATTGCATTTGTCAGACAAATAAGGGACCAGTGTAGTTGTGTTTGTGTTGCAACAGCTGGAAGTGCCCATAGTTCATTACTACCTTCTGAACATAGAACATACTGTCTGCTACATTGGCCAGTGTTAATCTATGCCATCTAAGCACCATTTTAACCAAATGCTGCCAGGCACACTAGGGAAAATCAGGCCACATTGGAAAGACCTTATGCAGGCATTCAGGGCTACAAAACAATAAACATAAGAGTGGGGTTGCATTCACTTGCCTCGACCCCACTGTCACACCCTGCACCAGCCCCTCCTGAATGCTCTCTCTGAACATATTTGCAAGTTCCAGCACATGCATGTTCATCGGGCTTCCCCACTGCAGACATGCCGTGGGGAGGGGCCAACACAGGACGTGGCAGCAGGGGCAGGGCATCTGAGGGCAACCCTGCTCTCCTCTCTCACATGATTATTGTGTGACCCTGAACGTCCAAATAGGGCTAAAGAAAATTCCCAAGCGCAGTAAAATCACCAGCTTTTGGAAGAAGAGAACCGGATCCTTTTTTATGTGAACAGACCTTCAAATTTGCAGATACCCTCAAGTCTATAGGGCACTATGAAGGCCTAGAAGCTCGCAAGATGGGCACTAGCATGTTAGCACTTGCCTAAAACTGTGTGGGAGTACAACGCTAACAATGGAAAGCAGTTTCTGAGCTGGCTTTCTGTCCGCTGCCTCTTAATATCAAGAGGAATTCCGAGAGCTAATTTTCTACCCATAGTTATATTTCTTTAAGTGTTGTCACTATCTAGCCACAGGCCTTACATGTTAATATTCATAAGCCTTCTCTCTTCTCTGTGAATTCCAACACCTATCTAAGCAATTTCCTGAGAAAATAATCTTTTTTTATTCTTACTAGTCCTACGGAGCCGCAGGCAGGATTTGTTTCTGTTACCCATGATACCATTTTTGCAGAGCCAGGTTTGAGATTCATTAAGGATTGAGGCTCAGTGCAACAGTTAGAAATTATGTAGTATAGCTACTCTTATTTTAAAGGGCTAAGGGACCCATTTGTAACAGGTTACAAGCCTAATTTTATTGTCAAGTAATATTTTAATTAGGCCCTAAGGCCCTACGAAGCACACAAGAGAAGGATTTTCATCAGGAAAACCAAGGGCCTAATGCAATTAAAAAGAAGGAATTTGAACTGGTCGATGTCAGCCCAAATGATGGCCTCCAATTGCACATTTAACCTTTCAACAGATGGTGCATTTTCTTTACTCCTATGTGAATGCTGTTGTTGTTTTTTAATTATTTGTTTTTGGTGACCCTAAAACTACTGATACATTGTCTGCAGAGCTCTGAAGGCTCTGCAACGAGATTATTAAAACTGATCCTAGCCAAGAAAACGATCTGTTTGCATCTGGCGCATGGCATGGCTGCAAATGTCCTACAGTCCTAGAATATGGCCTCAGTTGCAGAATCTGTTTTCTGCTGCAGAGGATATGAAGTTTAATTTCTAAAGGACCCCATGACTATAATGAAAACCTGGCTGCAGATTAAGCAAACTTCAGTGCATTGTTGCATTCACATCTAGTTTGTGTTGGGTCCTATGGAATACCATGTTGGACGTGTATTTATGTTTGAATACAAATTGTATTGTTTATTTAGAATATATATTTACATATGACATTTTTCAGAAAAACCTTCAGAGCATTTCCCCCAAACAGCAGAAAAATCAAAATAAAGCATAGCTAGTTGACATCAATTGAAAACACTGCATTTAAAAGGCTGGGAGCGTAAGAATGCCTGGTGCTGAAAGGATAGCATTCTTGACATCAAGCAAGTCTCCCTGTGGAGGGTATTCCACAAACAAGGATCCACCACTAAGAAGACTCTGTCTCTGGTAGCCAGCTGCACTAGTCTGGATTGTGGGGGCCCAAAGAGGAGGAGAGCCTTTGAAGGTGACTGCAATACTGGTTAGTATGGGAGTAGGCTTTCTTTCAGGTACCTGAGCCCCAAGCCTTTTAAGGTAAGTACCAGCATGTTGAATTGTGCTCAGGAACTGATCAAAAAGCAGTACAGTTCTTTTGCTACAGCCATTTATGTTCCCATCAACGAGTCCTAGTCCACAGCCAGGTGTATATTTCTATTCATCTGCTTCTGAAATAACTGGCAAATAATTTAAGAATAAAGGGAAAATGTTTGTGGATCTCAGTTTATTTCAGGATAGAAATAATTGTTCTATACTATGCTCTTTATTAATTCTTTGTGGTATAATTGGCTAGTTTGTTCTTTCACTGTGGATAGTTATGAACTATCTTACTGTGCACATTCATCCCAAATACAGTGGTGCCTCGCAAGACGAAATTAATTCGTTCCGCAAGTCTCTTCGTCTTGCGAGTTTTTCGTCTTGCGATGCACGGTTTTCCATAGGAATGCATTGAAAATCAATTAATGCGTTCCTATGGAAACCGCCTTCCCCCGACCTCTTCTGTCCGGGCGATTTAAAAGCCCCTGGGAAGGCAAGCAGGGGGGACAAAGACTTTTGCCCCCCGCCTGCCTTCAGAAGAGGTCCAGGACAGGCTTCGCGGACCTCTCCGCAAGCAGCGGGAGCGCTCCTTGCGGAGAGTTGCCAGCGCGCCCAGGCTTTGCGGCCCCGCCGCCCGGCTTCGGGACATCGTTCCGATGCCAGGCGGCGGGGGGAGGCTTTCTCGCCCCGCCGCCCGGCATCGGGACGATGCCCCGAAGCCGGGCGGCGGGGGGAGGCGTTCCCGCCCCGCCGCTCGGCTTCGGGACATCGTTCCGATGCCGGGCGGCGGGGGGAGACTTTCCCGCCCCACCGCCCGGCTTCGGGACATCGTTCCGATGCCGGGCGGCGGGGGGAGACTTTCCCGCCCCGCCGCCCGGCATCGGGGCATCCTTCCGAAGCCCGGCGGCGGGAGGAGGTGTCCCCGCCCCACCGCCAGGCTTCGGAGGAGGTCCGAGGACAGCGGGGAAGACGAGCTGCGCTTCCCCACTGTCCCGGAGATTTCCCTATGGGCTGTCGTCTTGCGAAGCAAGCCCATAGGGAAATTCGTCTTGCGAAGCGCCTCCAAAACGGAAAACCCTTTCGTCTAGCGGGTTTTCCGTCTTGCGAGGCGTTCGTCTTGCGGGGCACCACTGTACTGGGGAGTAAAGATATTCAGATACACTGAGCTGTGGGCCAACATGTCATGGGGTGAATTGTGATAGGAGCCTATGCAGAGTCCTTCTTCAAGCCCAAATAAGTAAATACCCTGACTCCAGGTGGCATTTCAAATGCTTCCAGAGTTGGCTTCTCCCCTTGAACTTGAATTCACCTGTTTTGGTTGCTCCAAATCAGGAGATGTGGAGAACTGGGGTCCTTTTGCATTGGGCATTTGGGCAAAGATCAGGTAGTAAGAGTGACATGCGAAACAAACACTTCCACTGGAAATGCATTTGGTACCTTGCGTCAACATCGCTGCATCATTGGTGGTAAAGGCAGGCAGGATTCATCTGGTCCGAGATGCCAGTATCGGTGGAGGATACAAAAGGCAATGCTGTAACAAAGCTTTGTAATAACATCCTCTGCTATTCACTTTTAAAATTTGTTGGGGGGGGGGGTTGGTCCCTCCTTTCTGCATGTCCTTGTTTAGTTCATCTGTGCTCCCTGACACTTGTGCGTTATCAAAGAAATATTAATGGCTAGAATTGTCAATGAAAGCATCTTATGCTTATAGAATTTTGCATTGGTGCAGAAATGTTTATCCATATCATCAGTATATTTTATTATAATTGAATCAGAGAGCAGTGTATTTTCCCTGCAGCATTCTCCACAAGCCTCCTGTTGAGGGGGAGCATCTTGGCTAAGGCCATCTAATTGACGGACTAATTGAAGTTTCTGAAGGGCATGCAGATATTACCAGAATGCTCATGCCAACTCTTGCGAAATAAAGAATATTTTCAAGAACCATGAAAGATGATCGGCAGAATGAGCCAATGTTATTAAAAATGACTTTTTATTTCTAAAAACAGATCCAATATTTTCAAGACTTAAGAGGTTTGAGTAAGGAGGAGTCTAAAGTTTCGTTTCCATGATGGCTGAAAAGTATTGTATAAAAAAACTGCCTTTGGGGCCAAACTTCAAATGTGCTTAATCTGTCTCCTTTCGTTTTGATGGCAAAGCAGGCATGGAACTTCGATCTGCAATGGACCTTGTAGCAGTTGTCTATTGAAAATTGCTCTCTCCTGGCAACTTTTTTTACCTCAGATGTACTGTTTACTGCAAATTTATTTTTTATTTGGCACCTTCAGGGACAAATAGTAGAAAGGTAGGGGTGATGTTCAGCATAAAACTGGTGTGGGCCCCTGATCCAGATCAAGAATGTGAAGTGGAGCCGTGGCCCTATTTCTATATCCCCCCCAAAAAAAAAATTAGAGCAGTTAGGAAAAGCACTCTGTGACTAACATATTGTGTAGTTTCACCCTTAAGAGAGCAGATTGCAGAAAAAAATTGATTGCCACCTAAAAGAAACATAGCATTTGAGTAGGCTCAAGGTAGGATGAAGGTAGTTTTTAAAAGAAGTTTCAAATAATTTGTAACTCTTCTGATTTAATTAGACTACTTTAAAGACAAAGCACAGAAGAAACTAGATGTGCACTGCTCTTAACACTCCCACTTTCATCTTTGCTGAAAATGTATCTGAAGCTTGATATTTTTCTATTAAAGATACTTGATATTCCCATCAGATAGGGTGCTTTTTCCTTATTTTTGAGAACCACAGTAGTTGTGAAATATTTTAATTGAACAGCCATTCATGTAGTCTTTGGAATTTCTTCCTCATAGGTTAGCTGCTGCAGCTCCATGAATCTTATTCAGCAATAGATTTTCAAGCGTCCCTGGTAACTGATAAAACTTTGGAAGCCTGAAGCTACTTTTAATATTATTTCATTACTTCAGAGAAGAGGAGCAAATAAAGTCTTCAGGTTGGTTTCTATAAAACAGATTTGAGGATCCTGTGGCTCTACAGATGTTGCAACTCTTATCACCCGCAACCCTTGTCTATGATAGCTGTGGCTGATGGAGGTTGGAGTCCAACAACCTGGGGGGGGGGCACAGGTTCCCCAGGCCTGCCATAAAGTTTTCCTCCCCAGATATTCATCAGTAGACACCTGAATTTGAACTGCATCATGACTATTTGGTACTGAAAGGAACTGTGACCCAGTGCAGATTATTCACAGATTTGACTCTCACCTACGTGCCTTTTGAATTACATCACTGTCTTATACCTAGTCATGAATCCATCCAGGAAACTCCAGCTGGTTTAGTGTGCAGGTGTTCTCCTCCTCAATCATAAGGGCTACCATCAGCACCTAGAATATTTAATTTCAAGTGCAGTTAAATCATAGTGAGGCTCTCAAGGGCCATTCAGACAACCGAGGAAGGCAGTTTCACGAAGAGCAAAATGTTTCCCTCTCAGTGCTGGAAAAGCAGATCACCTCCCCACACTGACACATGCAAGGTTCTTTTCAACACTGCTCCACTTGCGACGTTATTTATTTATGCATATTTTATGGATCCTTTTTTTCTGTCTGAAAGGAAATGATCCAACCAAAGTTGCTTTTTAAAGGTCTGTTGATATCAAGAAGAGAGAACTAAATATGTGAGCCTTCCCATTGAAACCAGGGCTTAAGTAGGCTTAACTTAGTGGGATCATGTCCTATTAGCATTTTTTAAAGAAAAATAGCACCAGTGAGTAACAGCATGTGTATCCTTAACTTACTCTGAGAGGCTTATTAGCTACGCCATACAGGAAGCACTGTTTTAGCAGAACAAATAGCTATTTTGCCATGATTAAGTCTCAGTTTGAATCCCTGGCCTACTACAATGAATGGGACAACCTGGATCTTTCCCTACCCCATCCTGGCCGCCACCTCTATCCTGTGAGCTGCTCATTATAGGCACCAGTATGTGTAAGAAATTCATTATCCTTAATTCTAAATAAGCAAAAGCCTTTCTGTTTGGAAGCTAAAATCTGTTCGCATAATTCCATTTTAGCTGGAAATGACACAATTCCCTGCATCCTTCATGGTGTGACTACGTACAAATACATCTCAGAGTGATTTTAAGTAATTCCATCATTTGAAGCAATGCTGGTTAGACTACTAATAATCTTATGCTACAAAAGGAAGCTGCAGCTCTCAGAGATAGCAGTTGCGGTGAGCCACGACTGTTGGAAGAGAAAATAGTAAGTAGTGGGTGAATCATAAAGCACATAATTGGCTCAAGGGAGGTAACAGCAAGCCATGCAAGCTGAGAATTATCCAACATTCCTCTGTGGCTGCACATTACAGGGGGAAATTCAGAAACAGCTGGCAAGCTAACTTTTAGCAAGCTTGTCCATGGCTGATCGAACCACAGTGTTCAATAGTAAACAGTTTGAAAGCCACTGGTTCTGTACAGCTTGGGCCCAGAGACCAAACGGTTGGGCAGGGGGGAGTCAAAGGGCAAGCCAGGACCTGGTTGGCACAACTGGGTTGAGGGGAAAGGAGATGAAATGGGGCTGAAGCATGACCCAGTAAACTTAGAAGAGACAGGCAGGCAGGGCTGAGCAGGATTCCTGGCATATGCTGCATGTCTGGTGATTTTAAATCTCTGCTGGAGTTCTCTCACCAAAGTGTACTTGCCCCAAAGTTGGATCTTGGCATCCAGGAATTCTCCTTTCCGTGTGATTTTTTTGCTGCACCAACACTTACGTGGTTTGGAATTGTTAGTTACACTGAATCAGCATATCTGCCACTCAAAAGACCTTCCGCATCATCTGGAAACACCTGAGAACCAACCCTAATTGTGCCCCAACTTTAACAAGCTCTTAAGTTAGGAAACGCATGTTTGTTTGTGACAGAGGCTGATTTAAAGGCTTTGTAAGCCTAGATTTTGCATTTAAGTGTTTGTTTGTTTTCCGTCATTCTGCCATATTCCTCTTAGCAGCCAAGAACACCAAGCGCCTGAATTCCTAAGTGTGCTGATCTGATGTGAGCTGTACTGTTTTTAATTATTTATACAGCACCAGAAGTGTGCAGGATGCTTTATAGACAAAAGGCAATATCCCCTTAAGGGCTTGCAGTGTGAGAGCCAACTCCTACCCAGTGTTCACTGTTCTTCCCTAGAATAGTCCCAGTGGAATCAAGAAGGCCACAGAGTACTTGGTTGAGAAGGAAATGCACCATCAGACCGTAAGTAAAAACATAATGTTATCAGGGACATAAAATTTAGTGTTAGTGAAGGGGAGACAAGATTCTTGGTTGAAGAAGCAGCACTTTACAGAGGGTTGTGCATTTCGTTTTATTTATGATTCTATTACCTGTATTACACACACACACACACACACACACACACACACACACACACACACACACACACCCTGCATCTTAGGAGGCTGTAGCGGGAGTGTGGAATGGTGTTTTTTTTTTAAAAAAAGAAAGGCCTTAGGGATTAATATTATCAGGAAGGCCTGGCTAGCAAAATCAATATACTAGAACATTTTTGCCAAAGGAAACCACAAAGAATTTACCCCACCCACCCCACACAACAGTAGGAGTGGTTCTCTGCAAACACATATAACCCTCAACAGAGTTTTCATCCTATAAAGAAAGGATGAGAGCTAATAGAGGATTGAAACAAACACAGGTAACATCAGTACCAGGAGAGGTGCAGCCTTCTTGGCAATGGAAAGACTTGATAGGATATAGAGCACACCTGTGTGCAACTCTTAACTCTCCAGCTGGGGGAGGAGGAAGACTGATTTCTTGTGGAGAGAATTAGGTATGTGGAAGCTGTTTCTGAGTTGCAAGATGAAACTACCAGGCAGGTTTCAGTAATGGATTAAACTCAGGTTTTAATAGCAATGGAGAGGAATATTGAAAACAATATGCAGGAATCTATTGGACAAAGTGGGAAATAGCTTCATCGAGACAATATGGGAGGGGATATAAGAGCTGGGAAAGAGAAAGTCCCATCCTGCTTGGTTCCTTGGTGGATGTAGGAGCTCTGCATCCATGTCAGGGATCACCAGCATACACTAGTACCTCTCATGGAGCCTGTGAAAGGTCTCGACACACATCCCCTCAAAAATCCCCAATGCACAAAGTATTGTTTGCTCTTCCTGTTCAGTTCCTGAGGGATTCGAGCTTACTAGTCCCAGCTGCTCAGTAGGATAGATATTTCTATTTTATATTTAACCCTCAGTGATCTTGCACTGCAATGTCCTCATATTAAATTGTGTAGTAGGACATCAATCATCTTCCCTTCAAAACTGATATCCCATCATATGGATTCACCATCTAATCTATCAACTAACTAAAGGCACTCAATACACACATTAAATTTAAATTTAGCACCTGAAGCCCTTCACTTTTCCTCTCACCATATATTACCTTTGCCTTTAATCTTGGCTTTTTGATATTCCATATACACTTAATTATCATTTGCTTCTGTTTATTTAGTTATTTTAACTGGGAGATGTTGAAATAAAAAGTTAAATTTAAGTATCATTGCCATCTTTACAGTAGCAATCATACCTGAAGACAATAATTTTTTTCCATTCTAGCAACAAACATAAGAGACCTTTGTACAAGTGCTCATACTTATTTTTATACAGGTCCTGTACTTTTCCTAGTAATCTTATACTCATGTATAAGATTGGGTTGCCCGATCATAGTTATAATAAAATTTTATTTGTTTTTTATGATCTGTATGATCTGTATATTTAAGCCTATTATTTTTGCTTTGTCTATGTTCAGTGTACCCTGCCACTTTCCCATGTATTAAAATTTGATTCTGTATCTCCTTCAGCAAACCCATAAGTTCAGTTTGTCTTAGTACTATATTGTCTGCATATAATTTTATTTCCCCTATTTTCCTCAATTTTAACCCCATGAATGTTTTCCATATATCTTAGTTTTATTGCCAGAGGTTCGATGGCTAACGTGAGAAGAAGAGGAAGTCGGCAGTTTTGCCTAATCCCTTTAGATAACCTGAGGGTTTTTTAGTCACCTCTTTATAATTTTTTTTTTTTTGCCATAGTGCCCTTATAGATAACCAGAACGTATAACCTAATATTATCTCCAAATCTGAATCTCTTCAGAGTTTCCATCAAAAATGGCTGTTCAAAATGATCAAAGGCTTTTACTGCATCTAAAAAGAGTAGAGCTGCTTCTTGTTTAGTATTGTAGGCCAGATCTAATATATGCAAAATCTTACAGATATAGTCTCTCATTGTTTTGCTTCCAAATGAAACCAAATTTATCTAAATTTACTTGCCTGACATTTATGGTCTATCCAGGAAAAAACTTGTAATCCGTATTTAATAATGATATAGGTTTATATGCTGTGCTAAAGAGTAATCTTTAACATCTTCAGGAATGATCATATGGACTTCTTTCAGGCATTCTCTTACATGCTATAATTTAATTCATTGTTCTCATTAAAGGTTTAATTAATATTGAGGCAATATTGCTGTGGACCCATTTGGTCCAGGTGCTTTACTTTCCATTAAATTAATGTTTCCCAAACTTGGGTTTCCAGTTGGTTTTGGGTTGTAATTCCCATCATTCCTGACCACTAGTCCTGTTAGCTAGGGATGATGGGAATTGTAGTCCAAAAACAACTGGAGACCCAAGTTTGGGAAACACTGCTTTAAATACTTCATTACCACTAGTGTCTCCTCTTCTGAGATTGCTTGTTGTTGATCTTCCCTGGGCAGTTCTGCAATGTTTTCACTAGAAAAATACTGATCTATATCTTTTTTGCTCAGGATTACTTGTTTGGTGCAACTTCGAGTAGAACTTTAAAAACTCATCTACAATTTCATTCATTGAGATTGTTTTACCTTCCCTCTTTATTACTGGTATCTGCTTTTTTTGTTGTCTCTTTTTCAATTGGTATGCAAGTAGTTTCTGGGCATATATCAACAAAAACTTAAATATTATGAGTATCTATTTGTAAAATTGTACTTGATCTTATTTTCTTTAATAAAACATCTTTTACGCGCAAGCTTCTAAACTTAACAAAAAATTGCTGTTGAACTTAATGCTCTCAGCATAATGCTCTTTCAGGACGCTAGAGGCTATGTCATCTTGTAGGTAGGAGAACAATAGTCTTTAGTCTGGGCTGCAGCTGGAAGTTGAAAAGAGACACGGAGACTCAAACTTGTTCCCTGTGGTAAGACTAAAGCTATGGCTGAAGTCTCTCACTGCTTAGAGGTTGGGGCGCATGTAACAATATTGTTTTCTGCCTTGTATAAGTTCTTTAATAAGAAGGCATCTAGCTGGTTCCCTTGGAATCAAGTTCAGGCCACCAGCAGGATACAGAAGCTTCCTCGAGATTCTGATCATCTCTGCTCATCTACCTGACTTCCACCTCCAGAACAGAATTCAGATCATAATCTCCAGTCTGGAGTGCAGCTGCCTTCCTTCAGACTTCCCCTTTTTGCTTTTGCTGGGTGCTCACTCAAATGGCCACACTCTGCTCTGTTGCTGAGGCATTGCCCTTGGTGATCATAAGGAACATGTGAAGGGAGCTCAGTAAGGAGACTCTCCTTCCTAGCCCAACCCTTCAGTCCTTCAAATGGATGAAACTGCCCATTCCTGCAGAGGGTCTGGTGAAATGGAAGCTGAAGAGCTGTCTTTGCCACAAAGGCCTATCTAGTTCATCATCCAGTCTCCCACAGTGGACAACTAGATGAGTCTGGGAAGGCCTGATCCACAAACAGGACATGTTGTTGCCCAGCAACTGCCAATTTAAAACCTCTTGCAATCTTTTGCTATTGTAGATCCACACACAGAAGCCTTGCATGGATCTCTTTTGTTGATTTAGGCTGATAATCTTACCAATTTAATGCAAATGCATAAGCTAACAGTAACTATTTAAAAAGAGGGTGTTAAGATAAGTATATAATGGAATCTTCATTTACCTTTGGCTGCTTTGTTACAGTCTTGGCATTTTTAAAGGGTGAATTGTGTTACGCTTCATTAAGAATTCAAAGCTTTTAATACCCACATGGAAACAATTGGTTTTAAAAACAGCCAGCTCATCCCTTCCAATAAATCTTTTACATATGACACTATATGTAAACCGTAGGCTGCTTTTAAACAAAGCCCTGTTGAGTATTAGCAGCCCTGCATGATTAAACAAATGTGCTTGGGATGCAATCTTGAATTCCTTCCTCTTGGTACAGGCTTCATCTTTGCACCACTTACAGGGGAAATTAATCCCATGCTACCCTCTGGAGCAGAGGTTGGCAGAACATGGGATCTAGTAAGTAGCCCAGTGGATGGTTTGCTGCAGATCGGCAAACGTTTCTGACTTCCAGTAGTTTAGCAATGTTGTTGGCTAGCATCACATCCACACAATACCTTTAAATCACTTTAATAGCCATGGAGAATCCTGGGAACAGAAGGTGCTGACCTCATAGAAATACAATTCCTAGCACATGTAACAAACTACAGTTCTCAGCATTCTCCATGGCTGTTACAGCAGTATGTTGTTGTTGTTGTTTAGTCGTTTAGTCGTGTCTGACTCTTCGTGACCCCATGGATCTTTTAAAATTTTAAATAGTTCAGCTGGAATATAATCACTTCCACTGGCCTTGTTATTAGCAGTGCTTTCTAAGGCCCATTTGACTTCACTCTCCAGGATGTCTGGCTCAAGGTCAGCAACCACACTACCTGGGGTATACGAGACATCCATTTCTTTCTGGTATAGTTCCTCTGTGTATTCTTGCCACCTCTTCTTGATGTCTTCTGCTTCTGTTAGGTCCTTTCCACTTTTGTCTTTTATTATGGAAATCTATACAGCAGTATAGCAGTACTTTAAAGGGACGGTTCAGATGAGACCTAAAAGGCTCCCCAGTTTTCAAAAGTAAGTCATTGGAATCCTTGTTATTGTAGTGACCCAGCTGTAACATTTGTAGATTTAGCTTAAGAAAAAGCTGAAGTAGGTGGGACATGATACAGGTTATGTACCATATTGAGAACATGGATAGAGAGTTTTCCACTTGCTCATATAATACTGGAACTTGGAGTCATTCAGTGAAGCTGAATGGTGGGAGACATAGCAAGCAGCACATGGAATTCTTTCCCAAAATCTATGGTGATGACCACCAACATGGATGGCTTGAAAAGAGAATTAGATAGATTAATGGAGGATGGCTCTGTCTTCTGAGCTTCCAATTTGCATTAGACTCTGCCCCTTCCCAAGCTACTATTTTGCACCTGGGTTTAGTTCATGAACCTCAGTATGGTAGTAAAAGAAATGAAGGAGGGCCCATGTAGCAGGTGTGAGAGCCTCCATATGATAGTGAACTACAGCTCCCATAATCCCTAGCCACTGGTCATGCTTGCAGGGACTGATGGGAGTTGCAGTTCAGCAACATCGGGGGGGGGCAAAGCTTCCCCACACCTGTTATATAGTGATCACAGTACAGCAAATGATCTTGGAGTCAATATATAGTTAATGACTCTTCTCCTATGAAGAGTGTGTGTGAAATAAATCTGAATAGATTATTATCCATTGTTGTAGCAGAATGGCTCTTCCAACGCCTTCAGTAGGCTCCCCCACATTCTTGAATCTATGGCAAATGCTAGAAGAGCGATATATGATCCTTGTCATAGCTATATGTGCTTTGTACACAGGTTGTGGGTTTGGGGAGAATGGAGAAATGCCAACTGGCAATCTGTAACTGGCAGTGTGTTGGTAACCTAAGTGATGCTGATGTTAAGGGAGGCAAAGAGATTAATATGCAGTTTCATTATGTCAATATTGCACTTTCCTTAATAAAGAGCCTTCGTTTGCCATCTGTTTAAATCTGCTTGTTTCTCTAGAATTAATCTTTCATGCCCCCCAAACGCCCACATCCACATGCCATCTGGGTAATTCCTTTTCCCTGTAGCTTTCAGTCATCTTTCCAGTGAATTGTGTGGACATTTCCAATGATGCAGGGGCACTGTAGGGAGGAAGAGACAGAAAAGTTAATTTGTTCCACTATTTTTGTTTCTGTTTTTCATCCTACGTTGCCTACGTTTGGGTAGGCAAACGTAAGGCCCGGGGGCCAGATTTGGCCCAATCGCCTTCCTAAATCCGGCCTGCAGACGGTCCGGGAATCAGTGTGTTTTTACATGAGTAGAATGTGTCCTTTTATTTAAAATGCATCTCTGGGTTATTTGTGGGGCCTGCCTGGTGTTTTTACATGAGTAGAATGTGTGTTTTTATTTAAAATGCATCTCTGGGTTATTTGTGGGGCATGGGAATTTGTTCATTTTTTCCCCTTCAAAATATAGTCCAGCCCCCCACAAGGTCTGAGGGACAGCGGACCGGCCCCTTGCTGAAAAAGTTCGCTGACCCCTGTTCTAGCATGACAAAGGTCTGAGCCAGGTGAAACCACCTCAGTGGGTTGTAAATAGTCTAGCCTTCCTTAAAGATGCAGAAACATTGTATAAGTGTCTCTGTTTTAACAGCATCACAGTGCAATTGGTGGTTTGGTTCTAATTTTTCAAAGGACTGCCATACAAGCTTAACACGATGCTTGTGGGAGGTAGCTTTTAGAGAGAGAAGCAAGATATTCAAAGACTTATGTGACTATTTCTAATGGCGTAAGTCTGTGACCATGATGGTCAAAACAGCAACAACAAACTATGGTAGTATCAGTATTGTGACACCTCAGTAGTTCAACACATTGAGTGGCAAATATTAAGAAGTTAAATGAGGCAAAGTATGTGTCCCGTACGGGCAGGGGTACCTTTACCTTTACCTTTACATATGTGGGCCAAAGGCACAAATAACATTTTCCATGACTGACTTGTGTTGGCAATATTGCTATAATTATGATGTATAAAAAGTAACACAGAAAAACAGTCAATTGCAGGTTGAGAGCTAAAAAAATAATATTTTCCCACAATTAGATACGGGAGTGATGTTTATCCTCATGCTGGATGGGGCATGGTACTTTGGGCCACTGAAACGGATTGCTCTGCGTTATCTGTATTATAGCAAACTTAACTAGAACAGTCCTTCTGCCGCGGAGAGATCTCCCTTCAGTAGCATGGCCAACACCAGCTGAAGCAAACACTATCTGTAAGGCTCTGTTGCAGAATCCTGTTGGAAATTCCCAGAGCCATTTGTTTAAAAAAGAAAAACTAATAATCAAGCCCCATCCATCTGTTGGGTTTCTTTCTGTTTCCTCGTGTTCTTTTTGTTTTGGTAAAGGGATGTTTTAATAGTGGCCAAACTCCACTTTCCTTACACCTGAAGTTAAATGATCTTGTTCCCATGGACTCTCCTACAAATGCTACACTAGCCTGTGATTTATATAAAAGTAGCTATTCCCTTAATTTCGCCCACAATAGCCTCATTCTTACTGTATGAACCTGCTTTGTCAGTATTTGCTTTGATTTATGAAAGATTTCAACCTACCAAAATAACTATCCCTTTTTCTTTTCATTAAAGCTAATCCCCACAAAGACACTTTCATCTGATGATTAGCCATGCTTCAGTAAGCTCCGCTAACCAGAGGCTAAGTTATTGATGTGTTAAAGATGTAATCACAAGGGCTCAAGGCAGCCAAAGAAATTGCACCATGTTATCAGGCAGTATTACCACTTAATGGTGTCTTGCCTGATAATTTCACCAGTTATCTGTGGCACACAGTTGTCCACAATGTGTTTAAGCCTCTTTAGCTGGCCCAGCAGCACACACACAAAATAAAACACTCTTGCCATTATGAAGCAATGACAAGGATGGCTCATAGTGTCAGTGGCCAAGAGATGCCTACAACGCTAGGGTCCTATCCAATAATAAGCAGAATGGGGAGGGAAGCAGTTTTCAGCAAGTCTCCCTCCTTTCCTGCAACCTCATCTCTACACCTAGGTCTGTTGTGGAGGGTCCTCAAAGCTTTTGGATAACATTTAGGGGTGTGGGGTATGTCATCTGCAGCCATAACACCAAGCCATTTTTGCATGTATTAATGCTAAAATATTGGAGATGGGTATCATCTCCAATATTTGGACTGCAAAGGTTTCAAGGTTTCTAGCTGGGGCAATCAGAATAAGGTCCACTATTTGATTGCTGATTCAGGACCCTAAACTGTGTTTTATATAATCGACTTTTTATTTTTTTCTGTGTACGTGTTCTTTTGTTGCTATGGCCGATGGCTGATGCAAATAAAGTTTCATTCATTCATTTGGTAGAATAATACAATTATGAAGACTCTTGCTTCAAGACTAGTCCCTATCCTATTTCTGTTTCACAAAAGGGTCTATCATACATAATCCTGTCTGGCATGAAGATGTCACTATGAGGCAAGATACATACCATTTCATGACTACATTTGCCTCATGGATTACAGGATCATAAGAAAAGTACAGTGAATTTGGTAGCCAAGTCCCCAGGCCTAGGTCTTTCTTAAGATGCATGAAAATATATAGTGCTTCATAAATTTTGTTTTCTATGTGAAATAGACGTCATGTTTTCATCCATCTTAATCCATGGTTATGAATGCCCACCTGCTTCTTCCCAAAATAATACAGTAGGAAATTGATAGTTAAATAAAGTATGAACACTGAAACTTGTATTCATGCTTCATTTCCTAAATCAAAAGAACACCTGAAGGAACAGCTCCAGACCATTCCTGGCAGTGCTTCTCAAGCAAGAGGTGATGGTTGCTGACATCTAGACCTGTTTTGCATATCACTGTAGAAAAAGCACCGATATTCCTCCTTCCTCATGTATTTCTTGTGAACTCAGTGGCTGACACGTCAGTGCAAATCCACACTTCCGTGCTGTTCCTTTCTTCACTAGTTCTAAACTAATGACTTTGGAATTTAATATTGCCTGGCTTTCAGTAATTTGGTGAGTTCAGCCTGATAAGTTGTAATAAAACATTTTCAAGTAGTGAAAGCATTGAGATAGCCCAAAAATGAGTGTCTTTTCCATGGAAAGCGTATCTGAGTCTTCAGTTCAGATTCTCCAGAGATAAGGTTTTCAAGATACATTTGTTCATGCACATTCTTTCACAGTAAAATTATTTCTTTGTTTCTCTGTCTCAGGTCCACACCCTCTCGTGTAAACAGTCTTTCAAAAACCTCTGTGATGCCAACAACTGAGGTATATCTACAAACATTTTTCATTTGTCCAAACTTTTCTCCTCAGTAAAAAATAAATAAATAAAATGATACAATATTTCTACCATTATCTGGATCAAAATTTTATACCTTCTCTCTTCTCAAACATCTTACAGTTTGCCCTTTATTAGATAGTGAGAACCTTTTTGAATTTAAAAGCCTCTGCTGTCTTAAAATGCATAGCTGCATGCTCCTTCATTAATTCACCTGGACATCCCAGACATGGTCTGGTCAAAATTAATCCATTCCTTCTCTATAATTACAATCTGAGAGCAGTTCCTTTCAACTACTAATTTTTTTTTATTTATTTTTTTAGCAGATGGCAAGCACAGGCACTATGATCCCAAACCCCAGGTATTTTTGAGGTCCTGAAGTTTGTTTACAGTGCTGAGAATTCACTCTATTGAGAATGTCCCATTGAGTTCTATGGGGAGGAATGCAGCTTAAAGCATAGAAGCTCTATTTGCAGCAGCAGCAGCAGCAACAACAACAACAACAATAACAGTTTTGTCAATTTATGCCCCAGATTGGACAGATTTTATAAATGTAAACGTGAAGCAAGATTTAGCTTACGCGCTTCAAAGCTTCCATTACTTTGGGGTTATTATTTAATTTAATGCCACTCTTGATCCAAGGAACTCAGGGCAGCATAAAGACCCTCTCCCATTTCACACACACACACACACACACACACACACACACACAGAGCAGCAGCAGCAGTCCTCTGTGAGATAGCTTTTCCAGACCAAAAACTCATAATTTCAGAATTTGGTTACCAGGGGGAAAATTCAAGACTGACAAAATGAAGTACAGGCAGTGACCATTTTGAGCGTGTTCAATTGGCTTGCGACCAGCAGGCTTCAGAAGTTCTGACTCTTGGACGGAGACCTTCCTAATCAGCACAGCTGCTGACGTGTTATGGAATGTCTATGGACATCCCAACTCTTCAGAAGTTTTGAGGTGTTGTCTTTTAACTGTCTATAGCTCCATTCAACCAGATGGGGAGGCATGCAGACAAGAGAGAAGGCAGCATGCTCAGAATGGAAAAACTGAGGGGGGTGTGTGTGATTGGTGTGTATTTGAGAGGCAGACAGACAACTACAAAGAGTAGCAGTGTCAATAGCATTGTGAGTTGGAATAAATAGGGAATAAACTCAAGAAGTATTAATTTATACCATTTTTGTGTCTGTCCACTGTATCCTTTCTTCTGAATCTGCCTTCTGTGGGCCACTTTCTCTTTCTGCTCCTCACCCCAAAGAAAACATTTACAGTAACTGCAACCAAATTATTCTCAATCATGGTATTTGTTTTTCTTATGGAGATTTCAGCGTCATGCTCTGTGGTCCAAGTTCCCATATTCCAGTCAACAAACAAATGACATCTGGCTTCTCTTTACTCGGACAGCAAAGATGCTTCCTGTTGCCTTTCTTCCTACTTAAAATTTTAAATTGCAGAAAGCAATATTCTTAAAAATGAGTTTAACAATCCATCACAAAGCCACATAGATTATTAGTCCTTTATAATCAGACTACTTTGGTAGTTTTAGGCTGCACTCCTTAGCGAAGGATTTTTGGGAAACTGATAGGGTTATCTTATTTGTGATTATGTGACCTGATACTGAGCTACTGGGAAACAGTAGGAGAGTTAACCAGGAAGGTCAGGCCATGGCAGAACATCACTGCTAAAGAATACAATTTAATTACTGCATAGATAAATATTTTGGAGAGGGAAATATTCCATGGACACTGGATTGTTGACCTTTTCTCGGCAGACATGCCAATTTGCTATCAAATGCGAATAATACTGGGTTGTATCCAACTAAGTTATGATCAGAGTAGACCCATTGGAATTAATGAACCTAAGTGAGCCATGTCCATTGATTTCAGTGGTTGATACTTAGCTAAGTTTTACTCTGGGGGGAAAAACCCATTGAAATTAATGGACCTCACTAAGGGAGCAATCCTAAATACAGGAGGCCAGCATACTTTACACTGGCTCAAGTTAAGCTAGCATAATGTATGCCAGATCCAAACTCCTTTTAGCAGCAGGGCTACTGCCAGCTGAGTTGGTCTAAGCCTGGCAGAGGGAAAACAAGCCTTTTTTCTGCCAGAGTAAGTTTTGCTGGGTTGCCAAGTCATGTGACTGAGCTTAATGCAGTTAAGAACCAGCATAAGTCCTCCTCTACCTGGTTCTGCCACTTCCTCCACTCTCCTTCAATGAGCACATGCCTCAGCTCAGATGGCTTCACCTTAGCTCAGCTCAGCTGAGGAAGCCATGCCAGCATATCTCCAGCTGAACTGCCTGTGACAGTTGAGAGTAAGTTGGGACCTGTGGCAGTGAGTTCCATAGTTTAACTGTGCACTGAATCTGCCAACGTTCAGCTTAATTGGCTGTCCACAAAATCTAGTGCTATGAGAGAGGGAGAAACACTTTTCTCTACTTTCTCCAAAGCAATGACAAACCTAGACAGCATCTTAAAAAGCAGAGACATCACCTTGCCAACAAAGGTCCGTATAGTTAAAGCCATGGTTTTCCCCAGTAGTGATGTATGGAAGTGAGAGCTGGACCATAAAGAAGGCCGAAGGATTGATGCTTTTGAATTATGGTGCTGGAGGAGACTCTTGAGAGTCCCATGGACTACAAGAAGATCAAACCTATCCATTCTTAAGGAAATCAGCCCTGAGTTCTCACTGGAAGGACAGATCGTGAAGCTGAGGCTCCAATACTTTGGCCACCTGATGAGAAGAGAAGACTCCCTGGAAAAGACCCTGATGTTGGGAAAGACGGAGGGCACAAGGAGAAGGGGACGACAGAGGACAAGATGGTTGGACAGTGTTCTCGAAACTACAAACGAGTTTGACCAAGCTGCAGGAGGCAGTGGAAGACAGGAGTGCATGGCGTGCTCTGGTCCATGGGGTCACGAAGAGTTGGACACGACTAAACAACTAAACAACAACAACAACAACAACATGTATAGTTTTATAACCTTTTATTGTGTCACTTCTCACTTGCCTCTTTTCTAAACTAAAAAAGCCTCAAACACTGCATTCTTTCCTCATACGAAAGTCAGTCACTCCATTATGTTTTTAAAACTCTATACATTTGTATTCCTATTGGTTTTTTTATTTGAGTTGATGATGTATTATAAATGTTATTACAGGGACTAGAACATTGTTCAGTACTTCACCTGTTTAAGCAGAAAAACTTCAAAAAAAAAGAAGTAATAAGGAAAACACTGGTTTGGGATCCAAGAGTTTTTAAGCACCATCGATTTCTCCCCAGAGTGTGGGCCACATGTAGCATTTAAGGTCTTCACCAATAAGACCACACGTGGAATACTGCGTCCAGTTCTGGGTGCCACAATTTAAGAAGGGTATTGACAAGCTGGAATGTGTGCAGTGGAGGGCAACCAAGATGGTCAAGGGTCAGGAAACCAAGGTTTTTGAGGAACAGTTGAAGGAATTGTGTATGTTTAGCCTGGGAAGGTGAAGAATATCCCAAGGGCTGTCACATGCAAGGTGGAGCAAGCTTGTTTTCTCCTGCTCTGGAGGGTAGGACCTGAACCAATGGTTTCAAGTTACCTGAGAGGAGATTCCAACTAAACATTAGGAATAACTTTCTGACAGCTGTTCAACAGTGGAATAGATTCCCTGTTGACAGGGCTGTCTTAAGCATATGCGGTGCTGGGGTGCAAAGATCCACCCAGTGCCCCCCCCAGGTTGCCCAGTCCCAGGTGCACAGGAGGGCGGAGCCAGCTGGCTGCCTCAGCGTCTCACTGGCTCGGTCGCCCCTGAACTCACGTCGCAGAGCCACCTGCAGCAGAAGAGCCCATCACAGCGCTCCGACCAACGGGCAGGCTCTTCCCTGGACTCAATTCTCGGGCCCCTGACTTTCAGCCTGGCGCTCCTGAGAGCCCGGCGCCTGGGTGCCCTGCACCCCTAGCGCCTATGGGTAAGACGGCCCTGGCTGTGGACCCTCCTTCCTTGGGTGGCCAACTGTCATGGATGCTTTAGTTGAGATTACCGCATTGCAGGGGGTTGGGCTAGATGACCATTGAGTCCCTTCCAACTCTGTGATTCTAATAGGTGTGCTGTAATAAATTGCTTAGACAGCGCATGCTATGTGTATGGAAGGCCTCGGGTGGAAAATCATCAACAGGGCCAACGGAGAACATCTGATTATTCTTCAGAGCAAACATGTCCTACGTAGTTTGTGACTAGTTTTATTTAATAGACCAATGCATAAACCCATTTGCTTTTCTTTGACTTGCATTTTATAACATTTCTGCAGGTTCTGTGATATGTCTAAACTTATTTCAACTAGTGGTCTTTTGAAGGACTGTTTTTAAACAGCTTCATGTTGACTATACCAAAGAATGGGCCTTTAAACCTTGCTAGCAATTCTGTTTTCCTTTACTGAAACAACATCCTTACTGAAAACTAAAATGGCACCCTAGTTTCTTTAGTTCTTAGTGATAAAGAAAAAAGAAGAGATAGAGATCAAGTGGAAGTAATCACTTCCTGGCCCCAGTGGCCATCTGAAAAACTGGAATAGAAACCACAAGAGTTTTTCTCCCATAAATGTCCCTGATTCAGGCATAAATCCAGTGCTGGGAGTTATCCTCATGCTTCCATTTTATATCCTACAAAGGGAAGGCAAATCAAAGGTTTTCATGTCATATATTATGTTAAAAACATAACGAGACCTGTTAAATATATTTATTAGCCTATAAAATGAGAATTGCCTTTGCTATTGCAGCTGGACTGAGCTTTATAGACAATTCTGCTAATCCCCAAAGTAATACTACAAAGGCCAACAACTGTGAGCCAATGACAATGTAACATCACATTTATGGTAACTAGTAAGTGGCAAACAGAACTCTGTTATGCATAATCATTCAGATATTTCACAGTTGCTTAAGTCAATACAATCATTGCTCACAGTAAGGTCCAAAGACCTTGTTATTTTAGCTACTTTGTATTCATTTAAGAAGTCTCTGCCTGCAAGGATGATCCAATTAATTCTAGCACAATGAAAACACTGAACTTCATGGTGTGTCAATTTCTTCATCTATGAGACTGAACCTTTAATAATAATAATAATTTTTATTTATATCCCGCCCTCCCCAGCCAAGGCCGGGCTCAGGGCGGCTAAGAAGCAATAATAAAAAACAAGTTGAATTATTATAACTTAAAAACAACATTAAAATACTGAAACATTAAAATATTAAAATGTAGCCTCATTGCAGGAGGAAAAAGGAAAAGAAAAAAGAAAGAGAGGGAGGGAATCAAATTGGCTCCAAGCCAAAGGCCAGGCGGAACAACTCTGTCTTACAGGCCCTGCGGAAAGAAATCAGATCCTGCAGGGCCCTGGTCTCAGGAGACAGAGCGTTCCACCAGGCCGGAGCGAGAGTTGAAAAGGCCCTGGCTCTGGTTGAAGCCAATCTAACTTCCTTAGGGCCCGGGACCACTAGAGTGTTGCTATTTATGGACCTTGAGGCTCTCCGTGGGGCATACCGGGAGAGGTGGTCCCGTAGGTACGAGGGTCCCAGGCCCTGAAGGGCTTTAAAGGTCAAAAGCAGCACCTTAAATCTGACCCTGTACTCCACCGGGAGCCAGTGCAGCTTGAAAAGCACTGGGTGAATATGCTCCCATAGCAGAGACCCCGTGAGGAGCCTCGCTGCAGCATTCTGCACCCGCTGGAGTTTCTGGGTCAGCTTAATGGGCAGCCCCACGTAGAGCGAGGCTTTTAATCCTGTTTTTCATTTTCAACACCACATGGGAGGAAGGCAGGCCTAGGTGACCTTCCTAGACTGTAATAGCCCTTTGTGGCTCAAATGTTGGTCATTTTAATTATCTGTTTGCACATATATAATCAAACTGAAACCTCAGCAGGACTCTTTGTTGTTGGATATCACTTTTAAGGTCATTCACACTTTACTTTTCCCTAACATGGGTGTAAATATTCATACTGGGAAAAGTCACATAGCATGGTCTGAAGACACCTTACTTGAAACTAAGCTGGCCTGGATTTGGATAGTATATGGATAAGAAGTTGCTTGGAAAGCACATATTCTGTGGGGCCCAGAATGGAAGAAATGGATGGAGATATAAAGTATAAATACAGTGGTACCTCAGGTTACAGACTCCGCTAACCCAGAAATAGTACCTCAGGTTAAGAACTTTGCTTCAGGATGAGAGCAGAAATCGCATGGCGGCAGCAGGAGGTCCCATTAGCTAAAGTGGTACCTCAGGTTAATAACAATTTCAGGTTAAGAACCTCCATAATGAATTAAGTTCTTAAACCGAGGTACCACTGTAATATAAATAAATAGGTGAAAAAGTAAGATACGAAGACTGCTTCACATATTTACTTTTTCTGATTGAAGGCCTGCATTTGGGAAACATAATGTGTGAAAGGCTTTACAAGTGTATTTTCTCTCTCTACAGTTATAACATATCTGCATATCAGAAAAAATAATAGTAGCAAAATGGACATGAAACCTGGAATATAGCCATTGGTCATTCCATTTGTTAAAATCGCAAATAACACATTTCTTTAGCCCTTTCCCTCTCTTCCCATAATTAAAGAACTCCCTTGCCAAGGTTTGTGAAACATTTCCTCTCTGAGGAAAATCTGGGGAAGTCCCCAGAGCGATTGGCAGAAAGCGAGATGTGCACAGTATCTTTATTCAGTTCTATAAATGGCTTTTCCGTTTCACATTCCTGTTTGGAGTGTTCACTGGAGATAAATTTATTTGTCTGTGGGGCTTCTCTCAATTTTGCCATCCTGTCACAACGCTATGAGCCACAGCCTCCGCCAATGACGCCGCTGCGCTTAGCAATATTCTTGAGATATTGAGGAATATTTGTCACTGCGTAACGGAGATAACAAAGAAATTGAAAGATGACTTAATAAAATACCAGACTGTCTAGTGGGATTGAGGTGTGTGTGTGTGGGGGGGAATTCCAGTACTGTTGCTCTACTTCTCATTCATGCTTTTGCCTCATTTTCTGTCATGTGAAAGGAAAAGCCCAGCTGAGGTGCTTTCTCTCTCACTCAGCATACTGCCCACAAACTCCCACATACGCTGCAGTTGGAAGAAATAGTCACCACTTAATCAGAGGTCAAGGTCCACTCGGATTGTGCTGCCAAAAGATTGTGTACTGGATTTTCTCTTCTGAATCACTGGCAAGCCAATCAAATAGCATTCTTCTTACCATAATCCTGTCAAGCAGATTGAATTCCTCCTCAGATTTCTTGTAAAGCTGCGGCTGTGTGGATTTGGAGGCTAAATCATCTTATATTGGTACATTTTCATAATTAATGGCCTTATAGATTAGCTTTTGCAGTCTTCACTGCGGTGTAGCGTCAAGCAGTCCGTTCTTCCCATGCTGCCGGTGGTTTCCTGTTTTATAGGAAAAGCTTGATCAGGTGCCATTGCCATTTCTGTTCATGAAATATAAATAACCATTACCCACCACACACATTTAAATATGTCTTCAGGCCTGAATAAGATAATCAAGAGCTGCAAAAATCAGAGCAGGAATTAATCTGACAGAAATGAAAACTCTTCTGAATGTACACTCTCAAACCGTACAGTGCTTAAAGGGAAATAAGCAAAACTGAAAATTTCTATCTTCTCCCTCCCTCCATTTGTCTTTCCTCAGGTAATGTCTTTGTATCAGTGAGCCAGTGTGGTGCAGTGGGTACAGCATTAGGGCCTGGGTTCAAATTCCCACTTAGCCATTAAAGTCCCTGGGTGATTTGGGGCTAGTCACTGTCTCTCATTCACAGTTTAGCTTTTCTCTATGTTGTTATATAAACCCTTTAGATGTGTGTGTGACTATAAAACAGCTAGTGTTGTTTTATATTCTATTTGCTATATTGCTGAATATTGGAAAAACCAAATAGAGCTGTTAAGAAATGTACAGTGGTACCTCAGGTTACATACGCTTCAGGTTAAAGACTCTGCTAACCCAGAAATAGTGCTTCAGGTTAAGAACTTTACTTCAGGATGAGAACAGAAATCGGGCTCCGGCAGCGCAGCAGCAGCAGGAGGCCCCATTAGCTAAAGTGGTCTTCAGGTTAAGAACAGTTTCAGGTTAAGTACGGACCTCCGGAACGAATTAAGTACTTAACCTGAGGTACCACTTACAGATAGGTAGCCGTGTTGGTCTGCCATGGTCAAAACAAAATAAAAAATAAAATTTTTTAAAATTAAAAAAAATTTTTATTTTATTTTGTTTTGACCTGAGGTACCACTGTACTGAGATGGAGCCTGGCCTGTTTCTTGGGACAGTAATTACCACAGAGAACAAACTGCAAAGCTGCAAGCCCCATTACTTATCATTCATCTGTAGTCTAGTGTGATCAAGAAACACAACTTTGAATGAAACTATTGCAGATAGAATTGGATCAGGCTTTCCTCTTAATAGTGTCTGTCACCAGGGGCCAGGATCTAACCTCCATGCCAATGGGATGCCCTTTCCCTCTTTTACTTTGTAAATGAAGACTTACCATTTACTTTGGTGCCAGCCCTAGACCAAATGGTACTCCTTCCATTTGTCCAACTTTTGAATACCTTGATTTTTTTAAATGGCTGTTGTAGCCCATTTCCATGACTTTGATGCCCAATTTGCATGCATGATTTATCCCAGTTCTATGAGATGTGATAAGATGTCTCTGTGTAAATTCATCATTCTCTCACACACACTCTCGCCATTTGTTGAACGGGCACTGAAGTTAGAAATTTTCCCGTGATAGAACGTGGCAAGTGGTGCTCAGTTAGGTTGCCTGTATCGTCTGCTCCTAAACCTGCCCCAGATCACTCCTCATATTGATGAGTAACAAATAACTACACTGTGTGACCAGAAATTTGACTACATAAATGTGTAGGTACACAAAATGGTGGCTTTGTACAAACTCATTCTAAAACTTGGGTCGCTGGCGTGTTATCGAAATGATAAATAGATATAGAAAAATGTGTCAGGTTGCTTTTCTTTCTCACTTGATTTCAACCACATGTTTTAACTTTAAGTTGATCCCAACCATGCCTTGTGATGATGATGTCAGATTCAAGTCAGTAATGATGAAGTCAAGAGCTGAAAAATGGCAGGGCCTAATCTGAAAGTTCAGGCCCTTGTAAATCACCGAAGTTGATTATTGTGGAACAATTCTTACTAGGTTAGTTCTTGAGAGATTTTGCACTTATGTAGCCACCTGCTTCACAGTTAAAGAGTGAAAAATTTTATTGAACGGAATCTTCTGTTCATGCCATTATTTACAGCTTACGTAGTGCAGAGCAGCCTCCCCTAACCTGGTGCCTTCCAGATGTTGTGGAACTCCAACTCCCAGGAGCTTCTGCCAGGGATGATCGGAGTTTTAGTTCAAAACATTTGATGTTGAATCCAGTTGAGTCAAACACAGACCCATTGAAATTAATAGACTTTAGTTGTCCCATCTATTGCTTTCAGTGGGTCTTTTCAGAACATTACTTAATTGGATTCAAGTTCTGGAAAGCATCAGGTTGGGGAGGACTGGTGCAGGATGGGTAAGTCAACTCAAATCCCTGGTCTGTAAATAATGGACTGTCGTTCAGAAGAAAGATTTGTTTGCTTTTTGCTAAAATAAAAGCAAAATTGCCCCATTTTTAATGGCGTTAGCCAAGTCCAGAGAATGTAATTTCATAGGAAGCTGCCTTACTGACTCAGACTATTGGTTCATCCAGCTCAGTACTAACTGCAATGGCTGGTAACGGCTCTCCAGGATTTCAGACGTGGTTCTCTCACATTCTTACCTGGAGATGCTGGGATGCTCTGCCACTGAGCTACAGCCGTTCCTCAAAAGGCAGAATGCAGCTGATGATATTGCAGATACTGAATAAATCTGAAGGTTTTTTACTGTCTGGTTTTAGATTTGTAGATGTATTTTTCTATACAGAATTTTAAAATAGTGAATGGCTAAACGAGAAAAATGGGCGGAATGGAGCTATGTCAATAACACCTGGAGCAGGCTTCTCCTGCTGTTTTTGGACTGCAGTTCCCATAATCTCTGACCACTTGTTCTGCTAGCTAGGGATGATGGGAATTGTAGTCCAAAAACAGCTGGAGACCCAAGTTTGGGAAACCCTGACCTAGAGGGCCAAATGTTCTAATGCTTAGGCTCTCCCACACGTGTACAAGTTTGTTACTAGAGATGAGTCTGATAGCATGAGTACAAACATTGTTTAGACCCTGCCCAACTCTAACTGACTTTTTCAATATTAATGATACTACTACTACTACTACTACTAATAATAATAATAATAATAATTAGCCACCCATCTGACTGGGTTGCCCCAGCCACTCTGGGTGGCTCTCAACAGAATATTAAAAACACGATAAAACATCAAACATTAAAAGCTTCCCTAAACAGGGCTGCCTTCAGATGTCTTCTAACATCTAAAAGCTCTGCTAATACATACAAAGAGGATGTGGACCCTTGTTTACCCATTACTGATTGGTGACATTTTTGTTTAAAGCAGCCAAGAACTTTCTTCTTCAGTTCAATATGTAAAGAGACTAGGGTGAGCACTTAAAAAGAAGAAATGCCCCACCCCAAAAGGTGACAAAATATGCAGATTTGTATAAAAATTGCATAAACTAATGTATATGTATAGATACAGATTTACAAATAATTATTATAATTAAGTTAGAAATACAGTACCATAAGCTTCAGTAGCCCAATTTGCTAACTTCTAACCAAGGACAGATCCTCACCATACATTTAAATGATATCCAGCCCTCTTAAACTAAAGTTCCCTGGATTCTTTGGAGGAAGTTGTGGATCTACCATTTCCAGTACAATTCGTGATTGTGTGTGTTTCCATATAGGACTTTAAAGGTCATCTTAAGGTCTAAACTGAGATCAAATGTAGGGGCTTTTCTCTTGCTTAGTGTGTGGTAACAGGGACTGGGCCTTCTCGGTGGTGGCACCAGTTTTTGGAATTCTTTCCACAGGGTTGTTCGCCGTGTGCGTACTCTGCTATGTTTTAAGCACCTGCCAATGGCTTTTAGGGGTTCTGTTCTATTACTGATGATGGTTTTGTTTTATTTGAACCCCTTCCTGTTCCATTTTCTCCGCTGTTTTATAGTTTTCTATTTCATTTCATTTATTTATTTATTTATTTTTAGCATTATTTAATTTTTTTATTGAAGATCATTGGTGCTGCTTCCATATTTTGTTAATTCCACCCCCAACATTGAGATGGGTGCAACTTTCTCCACAATATCTCATTTATACACAGTACTACGGACAAGCACAAAGCCACTATGGCGGTAAAGAGGGAGGGGTTGTGGGTCACTGGGAGGGGGGGCCAGGAACACAGCTGCCATTCCACATTTGTTTTCCAAAAACACACATACAGAGACCAAAAAAAGAAAAAAAATTTACACACTGGGAATGATGGACTAATTTTGGAATGAGGGGCCATGGAGACCCCTGCCTTTAGGTGCCCCCTTCCTTTTGCCCTCCCTCCCACACCATATTCAAGCCTTGGCCAGGAGTGGAATCCTGCTTGAGAGTGGTCCCAAAGCTGGAATGGAGGAAACCAATGGTCCCATGGGGTGAAGGAAGCAGCCAAGAAGTGGGGCCTCAAGGAATGCCACCTTAAGAGTCTAGGCTTGGAGAGGGGGAGGAAGGATAGAGGAAGGTTTGGGGGGCCAGGGAACAGGGAACAGGGAGAAGGAGCTGTAGCTGGTTTGGCAAGTTTTAACAGCAGCCGCAAGGTGGGGCTGCAGCTGCTTTCATGAGAAGGGAGCACCAGAGGGGGTAAAAAGGTGAGAAGGCAGAAAACCGGAACCTAACTAAAACGGAGAACCCACCCCACGTCCCACCCACCGAACCCCCAAAAAATGATAGCACAGGGCCAATAATATGGAAGCTCCGAAGACGCTGGCACAACGGGGGAGGGGGTGGCTCACAAGGGCTTGCCCTCCAAACTGATGACGGCACTGCCCGCCCAATTTCTCCGCAAGGGTGCAGCGATCCTTGACTTCCTCGTAGCAGTTTGCTTGCAACTCATGCTTGATCCCTGTTAATTTTTTCTTGATGGCATCCTTAGAACTGGCATAGATCACCTTGCTCTTCAGGGGGGCACACTCAGGCGCCCAGAAGATGAAGACAAGGTCCTCCTTTTTGCTTTCCTTTGTCTCATAGGTGGCATCGTAAAGGGCATAGCGGCAGTCACAGTCCGGCAGCATCTTGACAAAGTAGAGGTAGGGGTCATCAATGGTGTCCCCCACATCCCCCACCAGGATCTCCTTCCCCTCTTCCAGGATGATGTTCTTCTTATCCTCGCTCAAGCAGAAGAGCACAGCTTTCTTGCGCTTCTTCACCTCTTCTGGGGTGGATGCTTTGCGCACCTTCATGTCATTGAAGACCTTGATAACTCCATCAGAGACGGCTACGCCAGATGCCATGGTGCTGCAGGCGACGAAGGGAAAGGTGAAGGAGGGAGAGAAGGTGTGCACGGCGGCGGCGGCGGTGCTCTTCGCGCTCGGAGCTGCTGCTGCTGTTGTGGCGTCGGCCTTCTATTTCATTTTAGTAATTTATTTGGATTGATGTTGTATCAGTCTTGTACAGTGCCTTGAAAATATCCAATTGAAAAGCAGGATAAAAATTACTAAAACACTGGAACAGATAGATAAGACCTGAAAACTTTCCTTCCTAGGAATCAGAGGTTTTCCGTGAAAAGGCCTTATGCTAGTGGGAAGAGATTGAATCTCTGTGGTCTCCACTATTTTCCTTTAATCTTGTGTGTAATTACCACAGTGGCGTACATCAAAGGAAGATCAGCTTGAACACACAGTACCACCGCTTTGCAGATTCTTTATAAATACCCAATTTAGGGATGATTTTTTCAAAGATCTATCCAACTGTAAGTACACAATTAATAGTCCCATTGATGTCTTAACTGTGCAGGTTGCTCTCCAGGGAGATGATATATGGAGGGACCTGTCTTGTGATAAGGATTGGTCTTTTGATCTAAGAACAGAGGGTATATATGTGCTACAGACTTAGTCTGGCTAAACAGTCATTGCCTCTCTTCAGGGATTCTGTAAACTGTAGGGGATGAGTGTGTGTGTGTTTGTGTGTGTGTGTGTGTGTGTGTGTGTGTGAGAGAGAGAGAGAGAGAGAGAGAGAGAGAGAGAGAGAGAGAGAGAGAGACACAGATATAGGGCTTATTCAGACTTCCTCTTGTCCCACTGCTTTTCCCTTTTCTCCCTGGAGAAAACTGCTCTTTAGCACTCAATTGGAGCAAACGGCAATCTGAGGTTTATCCAGATTGATGTTTCCTCTGATTTAGCACTAAAGAGCGGATTTTCCCAGGGAAAGCAGTAGGGCAAGGGGAAAACTGCTGGGACTCATACCTAGAAAGTGTGGGTCAAATGGAAAACCGTTCAGACCCATGCTTTCTGTGTGCATGTGGAAAATGGATCTGACATATGTGTGGGTAATTAACAAAACAATAATCTGGGAGTCTAGATTCAATTTGTAGGGCTCTGAACACTCTCCAGTGGGAGACAGCCCCCAGCAGAGTTATAAACACACTCAGAGTTCACCAGCAGCATATTGTCGAATATAGGTTGTTAAATTCTTTTGTAGATCCCTTTTAGTCTGCCTTAAAATGCTTGCCTTCTCTCTGTACCCATCTAGCAATGAACAGGCCACACATTGTTAAGTAAGTTTAAAATGCCTTACTTACTAGATTCAAAGGTCTGGTTCATGCATTATTCCATGCAACAGCAAGGAGAACACAGGTAGATTACTCTTGGTTGCAAAATACAGCATATAGATTAAAACATGCTGTGTGAACTTGGAGCAAGTTCAGACATGTCCATCATGGTCAATAACATGGCATGGAGAGAGTGTGAGGAACAGCAGCTTCACTTCCTCACCTCACAGAGAACAGGGGGCATAACCTAGCAGAATCTAGGAACAGAACTTTCTGGTTTTACCCCCTTCATGCACTAACTAGCACTCATGCATAGATATGTTTGAGTGCAATCTCCCACATTCTAGGCACAGGATAAGTGAAAGTGTTGATGATATCATAGAGAAGGTGGTTTGTATCTAACAGAATATCCTCAGCAGCCTCCTGAAACTATATTTTCAGGATTTGGGGTATTACAAAGCTGGTCTAGTGGAAAACAGATATAGCTTTTAGAAGTGTGGATACAGTAATTTTGGAGCCATCAAAAGGGTTGGCATCTTCTATGGCCCATATGCCAGCAGTCTGCTGATCCCCAGAGCTCCCTCACCCTGCTTTATCCAACAAGAGCCTCTGTTTGCCTTGCTCTCTCATTCTGAGCACTGATGATGAGTGTTGGGCACAAAGGGAGACAACAAGGAAATGAGCAAAGGTGATTGTGGCAAGCTGATAGGGCCACTTGAAGAATCTTGAGCAAGGAACCCACAAAACCTGGAGATGCCACCGAGTCCTTTATGACTTTTTTATATCCTGTGCCCATAATTCCCACCGCTCCCTCCAGAACAGTAAAATACCAGCAATAATAAGGACTTTGGGAAGTTCAGGAATTTTATGAAATAGGCAGAAATCTCAATGGGTGGTGAAACACATGACAATCAGAGTATGTTTTGAGAAAGTTTTATGAACTTTCATACTTCCAAAGTTTCCTCTTTGCCTTCTCAGTTGCAGACCACTAACTTTCTTGATCACCCAACTTTAGCTGTTTCCCAAACTTTGCTGCTATGCAGGCTCTTAATTGGATTACAGAAACAAAGGATTTAGTTATCCAAATCCTTGAGAGAGCAGGCCAGTGGGAAGTTTTGCAGAAATCATTTTACATCAGTGCTATCTAACTGGCTTGGATGGCAACTTAGCCAACATCAATAAACAAGTTTCTGTGCTGAAAATGAAAAGTCCTTGGTTACAGGATAAATCATGTGGGATTTTTTAAAAAATGTTTTTAGAAAAGGGAGTGTGGTCCACAGAATCTCCCAACAAGACAGTGCTGCTCGTTTAACTTGTTAGAGCTATATTTCTACTCTGCAGAAATATTGATCATTTTTAAGAGATTGTACAATTCACTCAGCCAAGCTTGAGGCCAGTTGGCTTAAAAGTGACCAACAAACATTAAATAAAACCTATGTGTCTTTAAACAGTTGCAGGCAGTTTAGCAGATGCTGATTCCTTTTCCACTGTGATGTTCTGACTTTTTTTTTAAAGCCACCTTCAGTCGCAGCAGTTGTTGGACTTTATTTATTTATTTTTTAAATCCTGGTAATGTCTGGGGAAATCTGGACGTACAGCAGCCCTATTTACATTAACTGATGACCAAAATTATTGTCCAAAGGCAACAAATTATATATTTTCTAAAGAATCATATACAGATGTTGTTAATATATGCTTTAAAAAAATCAACGACTATCACTTGTAGCCATGAGAGAGCAAAAATGCTTTGTCATTTTTAACATTGATTCTTACATGTTGACATTCGTTATCTTTGTTTATTCTTCAGCTGATTCACATTTTTCTGTTGGGGTGACTGGCCTTTTTAAAAAAATTCAAACTGTATATACCAGCTATCCATTTAAACAGATCAGCAGGTTACAGGAAGAATTATTTTGCTATTCCAGTTCTAACAGTTACTCTACTCAATTCCACATATTTTCTCTTAATTTCTTGCTGCATGCATATCAGTGTTGCACCATTAATAAGTAATTACACTTTAAATTCAAAATAGTATTGTTGGCTACAGTACAGCTTGTAGCCTTTCCATATTTTTCGCAACTTCATTAATCTGCGAGGCTCAAATTTCTTCTTCTTCTTCTTCTTCTTCTTCTTCTTCTTCTTCTTCTTCTTCTTCTTCCCATCCCTCCATTCCTCTTAGGTGTTCAGATTAATCTTCCAATCCCCATTTTATCTTCACAAGAATTCTGTGAGGTAGGTTAGGCTGAGAGATCGTGAATGGTCAAAGGTCATCTAGTGAGCCTCATGGATGAGTGGGGATTTTATCCCTGGTCTTCCAGGTCCTAATCCAACACTCTAACCACTACACAACACTGGCTCTATGTCCCAGAGTTATTTAATGCTGGTATATCTATTAACGAAGGAGACTATTTTTTAAAAAAATGGCTAGTGAAGACCAATGATTAAGGTTGCTTATACCCACTCATCTGGGAGTAAGCCAAACTTAGCTCAAAAGGGACTTATTTCTGAGAAAACACATACAGGATTGCACTGTTAGTCATTAACATCTTAACTTATGTCTGTCTAATCCTGAGGTATAAAACTACTCATACATTTTGAAACTCTCTTTCACTCCATCTGGACTTGAACCTTTTGTGACATAGCTGCTACTCTTTTTGCACTAAGACAAAATTTCTACACTCAGGATGACTCACCAGGAGAAGATGCGGTGATTCAAATAGTCCCATTGTTACTTCATCATCACAACTGGAATTATACCAATTTGTGGTAATGATACTGTGTTTATGCTGCATTTTAGTATAGACACAACCAAATACTTCAACTTCATATCTGAATTCAGTGCATTTGGGCATCTCAGTGTCTTCAGTTTAAATGCCACATGGATTTATTTTTTTACTTCTCTGCCTTGAGCTGCACCTCATCAAGGACCTTGAGGAAGTAATTAAATTGGTTTACAGGTGTTTTCAGACAGATTTACCCCATGAATTTGGACTATTCAAGTATAAGTGTGACAGCTGCAGAGTATGGCCACCATTTTATATTGTGGTATGCATCACTCAAAGGTGCCAAAGACATTTGGCTGTTTCCTTTTATTCATCTATTAATGGCATGTGCTAATCTTTTTTCAGACCCTCTTCCCATATCTGGTTTTCAAAAGGGTCATAGAGAAATGGATAGGCCTGCTTTAGAGTGCAGCTGCTTCTGGTCTCTTCTCTATGATTTCAGAGAAGTGCCCGATGCATACCTGCAAACTCACAAGTTAGCTGATGCATCTTTAGTAGCAAGTAAAACTGGAGTGGCTGAACCGTTACCAGGAGCATACATCACCTAAACATTTGGGGTTTTTCATATATTAAATTATATACATAGTGGGCAATTACTGACCTATTTCCACTATGAAACACTGTTCAACTGAGAAGCACAGTTATTGTGACCACAATTATATATAAATTGCTTCTCTAATGGGAAGAACTAGAGAAGTGGGAGTTGCTTTGGAGTAATGACGCTTAGGGGTGCATTTAGTAATTTTGCTTGCATTAAGTCACAGGATATTGCAACCAACTAGCTAATATAAGACAGTCACCCCCGACTGGGGACCCTCCCCCCCCCAGCTACTCCCTACCTAGCTGGCCCTGCTTGGCAGCCTCCTTGAATGCTTTTCCTATGCTGGGATGTATTCTCGAATGCTCATACTTCTTGCTTGCCTGGATGAAGAATAGAGAGGGATGTGTGAGTAAATTAACCTTTGTTGCTGTACCCACTTTTGCTTCTGGACCACCCACCATGGGCATGTGGTTCCCAGAAGGTTGTGTAGAAGGCAAGGCAGCCCTTGGGCTGAAAAAAAAAACACCCTTTCCTTACAATGAGCCAGGACAATGGACCAGTATTGTGCCTGACAGTGGTTCCCCAAAGCTTCAGACAAGCTTATTTTCTAGCCCAACTTGAAGATGCCAGGAATTGAACCTGGCATCTTTTGCATGCAGAGAATGTGCCCAACCACTGAGCTACAGACTTCCCTCAGGTGCAATTATACAAATTATACCTGGGACTGCCTATCCTACATCTCTACCCATTACTATTTATGGTAAGCATCCTTGCCCTTCTGTATCTTTACTGCTAACAACTGTATTTTCAGACAACAGGATGTCACAACCAATGTTCAGTTGCTGAACATTTGGTGCAGGAGAGCCAGGTGTTTTCTCCAGGCAGCATTGGGCAGGGATGACACAGTATCATATTTTGCCATGGGGGAAGTTGGGTTTATCACTGAGCCAGTGCATAAATTGCAACAGTGAAGATAGTGTGCAATGCAGTTGCACGGTGTCTGTAGCCGCTGTGCAGTTGCAGTACAAAACTGTTCTCTCTATATACTGTATTTGCACTCACCCATCATCACTCTGGGGATGCAGGTGGTGCTGTGGGTTAAACCACACAGCCTAGGACTTGCCGGTCAGAAGGTCGGCGGTTCGAATCCCCACGACGGGGTGAGCTCCCATTGCTCGGTCCCTGCTCCTGCCAACCTAGCAGTTTGAAAGCACCTCAAAGTGCAAGTAGATAAATAAGTACTTCTCCGGCGGGAAGGTAAACGGTGTTTCCATGCGCTGTTCTGGTTCGCCAGAAGCAGCTTAGTCATGCTGGCCACATGACTCGGAAGCTGTACGCCGGTTCCCTCGGCCAATAAAGCGAGATGAGCGCTGCAACCCTGGAGTCGGCCACGACTGGACCTAATGGTCAGGGGTCCGTTTACCTTTTCATCACTCTGATGACTGAGCATGCAAGTGTAGCCAATTTAAAAAGGCAAGGGAAGTCTGGGAAGCCCCAAGCAAGCTGTCTGACTGAGCAGGCAGGCCAGGCAAGCAGAATGATCAGGCATGGCAAGAGGGTTGCTATTCCTTGGTAGTCCAGATAGGCAGCACACAAACCCCACACAAACCCCATGGGGCAGATGTGACCTGGAGGGCACAAAGCTGGGGGAGGCTGCTAAGGAACTGCTGCTGTTGCCGTCACAAAGGGATCAGGTAGGACCAAGTCCTGGTGTCATCCACATTGCTTTGAAAATGCCCTCAACAGATTTTCCTGGGCCTTTGAGCTTGATGGTTTGTCTAATCTCGTCACCTCTATCAATCACATACCATATCTGTTGGAGCACTTGCTACGAGCAGGAGAAAGACTTCAGCAGCATTCAGTCGCTTTGCACTGGCAATTTCCCCTTTCCAACTGGGATTGAATGTTCAACAGGCATAGTCTCCTTACAAGTTTCCGTACTCAGCAGAAACCGTAAAGTGTCCACCCTGAGGACTTGCAGATGACAAGCAGTGGTCCACAGTTCATTGAACGTATGACCTTGAAATATGTAACATGATCACACAAATGCCTTCTGTTTAACCCACCCCCCAGATGCTACCAAGAATCTACAAAGCTTCCATGTCAAATAACTCTCCGACATCGACTTCCTCCCACAGCCCTCAATATCTCCTTCCAAACATTCTCTCTCTCCCCTAACACAGTCTGGTTCCTAGTTAGATGCTGTTGTGAGGAATATAGTTCCTGTGTACTGCAGCTAGTAATTTCTAGCTCTGAGGGCAACAGCAGCCAGCCATGTCACTCTTTGCTAGTGGTTTCCTAGGCTCTCTCCAACCCAACCCAGAACCTTGTCAGCATTTAAAACACATACAAGGAGTTGCTTAAAGAACAAAGTGGCTCACTTTAATAACCACAAAAGTTGGTCACTATTTAACATGACATTCTAAAAAAAAAAGTCACCACAGGATTCGTTTTATAGTAAATTTACAAGCGGATGGTATACATTTAGATATAGAGGTAGAAGTTCACCGTTACAATATTCCACTAATACAGATGCTCGGATTCAAGGCACAAAATTGTGTTTTTTTTACAAACAAAAAACCCAACTGCTTCTACAACGTGAACACTTTTGAAAAATGTTCGTGAAGAGACATTTACACACCCTTTCCATCCTTAAAACAGTCAAGTTGCATCCAGCATTAACCGTATCTTTGCAAATTAGCTGGCATAAGAATGAAGACTTACTTTTTTTTGATCCACCTTGCTTGATTGCTTTTGAATTTTAGACAAGAGCTTGGGTAAAGCAATATTTACATATGAGAGAAATGAGGGGGGCAGAAAGGGTTTTGCCATGATATTTGGCCATAATTTAGATATGCCATTGCCACCTCAAAACACAAATGAGCTTTAAGAAGCTACCAACTTTAAAAAGATTTGGGGTGGGGAAAAGAGGGGAGTCTCTCTCAGTAATGGAATGAAAAAGTCCTGCATTACTTCATTCCAAAAACTTCATAAAATGCACATTTTCCAGTTGAGTTAGGAAAGATTTAGTATTCAATGGATGTAGGTGTTACACAGCAGAATTTTACTGAAATTTATCTGTTCTACATAGCCTGGGTGAACCCGTGAAACACCACCCCACTATTTCACCACATTTGTTTTAAAATGCTTGCCCACAGAAAATACAAGAAAATATAATAGGTGCTGAAACAATTGCATCTTCTGGTTGAATGGCCATCTTAGGAGCAATCTTACACAGTTTGTTTACAAAAGAGTAGAATGTTAATGTACATTTAGTGAAGTTTCAAAAGGGACAAGGGTGACCACTACATTTTATAAATTCACTTTGCCCATCACAGTTTCCAAGAATTCTATTACTTTATATACAGTATGTAAAAACATTGATTTTTCTGTTCACTATACAGGTATAGGATCCAAGAGGATACCACAGTAAAATGTTAACTATTGCATCTGCTAACTGCAAGTGCACTTCACAATTCAGTCATTTAGTTTTGAACATAATTCAGCTACAAACACCAGTCCTTTGTAAAACGTTAAATTCCATTTTTTGCTTCATTGTTATTTGTGGCCTGTTTTCGTTGAGCAATGAAAGGGTACATGCACTTGTCTGCTCCCAAAAACCGGTACATACACACAACTGCTTCAAAAGGCAGGATGCTGTGAGGGGGAAGAAAATAAGAAATGTTATAAAACACTTTAGATGACAATTGGTGAAGAATTGCTATTATTATTTATTAAATATGTATATTCATCTGTAGATCTCAGGGTGGCTCACAACATAAAAATATAATATAAAAAAACAAGAATACTGTAAGTATCAATATTTACATATGATGCATTTATTTAGACATAGATAAATGCCAGAAAGCTAAAAATACTGTCTGCAGTTACTGACCTCTCCTTGAAAGTAAGAAAAACAGACAAAAGACAATGTGCTATTTTCAGCTTAGTCCCTCTGGAAATAATTTTTTGTACGAGTAAACAAAGCCTTGACGCAATAACAATCATTGATTACTTTAAATATATGACTGTGTATGACAAATGTTTAAAATGTCAGATAGCTATTAGAAGTTTATATTCAGATATTGCTCGCCCCAAATTTCTGAGCATTGATAAAGAGCCTCAGTTTTAAAAGAGAAATAGACAATGGGAGACCTAGAACACTTCACAGAAATTTCAGGATAGCCCTCTCCCCCATCAGAAATTGGAGTGCCACAATGATGTTTAACTGAAGGAAGATTTTGACATTGGACTAGTTTTTGCTATATACCGTACTTGCTGGGGCACTATGTAGAAACCTTTCAGAGATTAGATGAATCAATACTAACACTTCCAGTTTTGTTTTGCATGCCTTTGTTTTGTTTGCATGCCTTTGTTGATGTCAGTTTTCAGTTTAAAAAAGCCCAGAAATTTGAATTCAACTAAAAAGCAGTAACTTCTTCAGATCCAGGATATTTGGCAATGGAATTATTTGTCAAAGTTGCCTACTGAAGCAATGGGCATAGCTGCTGCTGCTTCTGCTGCCGCCTCCGCCTCCATTAGCTTCATTGTGCAAGCAGGAGCTTGTGCCAATTAAGTTGAATTTGTGTGTATCATCAGAAGGCAAACAGAGGGGATAGGAGTTCTCCAGAACTGAAGCTACAGTGAAAGAGCAGATAACTTAGTGCTGATTAGCTCCCCCGCTTATGATCCAAATTAAGGAGGCCAGGATGCCTCCACTACCCCCATTCCCACCTGTGGATTCCGCAATATGGAGACTTAGCAGCTGGACGGAAGAGGGGTTTGTTTGGGAAGGAATCCTTTATTAAATGTGAGTGCCAGGTGGGCCTAGTGTGGTGTAGTTTTCTGCACTTCTGCAAACTATAACATTTCAAACACCACAAGGTCCAAGCATTAGTTAAGTGCCTTAACATGTGATCCACATAGGCTGTTCTGGGGGATGTGTGTGCATTCTTAATATGCCAATATAAGATTAAAATAATTGGGGTGAGGAGAAATCTCTCTCTCTCTTTCTCTCCCTACTACAGCCCGGGAACTTTTTACCTTTTCTAGTGCTGTGCCATGAATAGAGAATGCTGACATAAAGGGCACCAAATGCACCTTTCTAGACAAATACTCAGGAATGGTTTGTTTTATTAATTCAGAGAAAGATTGCTGTATTTGGGATCCAAAACTATTTCACTTCCAGTGTAGTTATCAAAAACACTGTTTTCCTCTTGCCACACAGCTTGACTTGTATGCATTATTCAATCAAACATTATAAGTATATTATTGTACACATGAGAAGTTTTTCCACCAACACAAGTTCCTACAGAACTTTTCTAGCTGTCCATTTATGACAGGCATAGGCAAACTCGGTCCTCCATATGTTTTGAGACTACAGTTCCCATCATCCCTGACCACTGGGTCCTGTTAGCTAGAGATGATGGGAGCTGTAGTCCCAAAACATCTGAAGGGCTGAGTTTGCCTATGCTTGATTTATGCTATCAGACACTCTGACAAGAAGTCTTCCGGGGTGAGACTAGTTAAGAGCAAGTCCAAGATGCACAGCACTCCAGTATACTGGGTACCCATTGGTCTGTTAAAAGTTATTCATTAACTGCTAGCCAAGATTCCAAGATAGTCACCTTTTCATGAAGGTGACCATATACATCAGGCGAGGTGTGCAAATCATAGGTTGGTCTGTAAGTATAGCTCTCATTGCTTGTTTTACACAGTAATCTGGCTTCAGTGGTGGAAGGAAAGGTTCAATTTCTTTTCTGAAAAAGAAAAACGAAAGCTTCATTTTAGAAATATACATGCAGAGAGAAGATTCAGCCAGAGTTAAAGCCACTTTTTACTTCAAAGGGAATGGTTTAAATATAAGCTTAAGTCCCACTGATTTTAATATGAGAGTCAATGGTTTAATTTGGGTCAGATTATGCCATTTGAAGCGTTTCTAAATTAAAGTCTGATCTAGATTAAACAAGTCTGTACATTTACCAGATATAAGAGGCGTTTATGACACATCAAAAAGTGAAAGCTAAAATGCACCTTGGCTTCAAATAATATTTTTGTTTCTCTGTTACATGAACAAGGTTATAGAGATCATATTTATGTTTTGCAATGTAGATCTTTTATTGCACTGGACCCAAAACATGTCATTTTTGTGGCATTTGATATAGCTATTATCTTTTTCACAGTTACTGGAGATGAGAAAAAACAAGCTAGTTTGCTTACCTAATTCTGCAGCCTCTGAACATTCCTGTGTCTACAAGGTAAGGACAGACCAATGTTGTTTTAATGCCATCTTTTTCAGCTGCCTTCAGTTCATGGCTCAAAGATTCATGAAAACCCACTGCTCCAAATTTACTGGCACAATAATCCTAGATTGGAAGAAGCAAGTGTGTAAATATAGCAAAAATAAAGTGAACAGATTTGAAAGCACCGTTCATGTTCCTATTGAATCATTATATCACTTAATCAAAGTCCTCTAAGCGGTGATAGCACTAACTGAAATAATTTCTTCTCATCTGTATTATTAGCTTTATGTAGCAGTGTAATGAGGGGCAGGAATGTATTGTGAAGTCAGTTGTCAGCTTCAAGTCATAATACAAGAAGAAATGCCCCATCAGTATGGAAGTGCATATTCTCTTTCATTCTGAAACCTCATGACTTGGGTTATCAAGGGAGAAGGAAACACATAATGGGAAAAGTAACTGGGAGACAATCTTGCTTGTGGACCACCTGAAGGTGTGGGTGGCTTAGTCTGGTAATCTGCCATTGTTTATTTGCCAGCCAGGGATATGAAGTCTAAACCGCTTCTCCTTTAGCATTTCTATATCCTTTTCTGCCTTGCTTGCTTGCTCACTAAGAAGTTCTGCTCCTTACAACCTGTTGCAGCACAATGGCTAAATTAGACAATCAGTCTTAATTAATGGAATTATTGTTGGGAGTGTGAAAGACAAAAAACCACCCACAGTGGTTCACAATTGTGCCTTCTTAAATCAGAACGAAAGACCACCATTGATATTTAAGTACATAAAAACTGTATGTAGAGGAGTGACCAGTAAACGCTTTGTTTTTATCAAGCCACCAGCACTTATGATGACCACACAGCATGGGGCAGAGTGCTCCAGAAGTACTTAGTGTGAGGCTAGGAAAGAGAGCAGACAGGAGGTACCTTATTCCATTTTGATCACACAACTATCATTTTGAAATCTGTCATGTCACTGGTACTGTATTTTAATTTTGAAGTGTCTCAAGCAGAAATGCTGCCTTGCAACATCTAGACCAGGGATGGGGAACGTGTGGCCCACCAACTGGTGTTGGAGTCTGGCTCCCATCATCACTGACCATTGGCCATGCTGGCTGGAACAGATGGAAGCTGGAGCCCAACACCATCTGGATGGCCACAGGTTCTCCAACCCTGATCTAACCTTCACTATACCTACAATGGTAATTTTTGGTACATGTAATACCATGTATGGCGTGTGGGGGACGACGACGACTATTAAATACCATACTGCTGGTATTTCAACAAGTGTTGCTCATTCTTATTCTCTGCACTAACTCTTCTGAGGAAGTCATTTCTATAAAGTAAAAAACCAAAACTGATGGTTACTCAACTGAATTCAAGTTGAACCTTGAATTTTCAACAGAAGTTAGAGCTGTGAGCTTCCCAGAAGTATGAGTTAATTTGTACGCCAGCAGGTTCAACAACAGCATGAAGCACTTAGACATGCAAGATCAGTTTTAAAGTACAGTAATCTTAACAAACCTCCACTCCAGCGGTACTAAACAGGCCAAGGGAACTTGCAACAGTCACAATGTGTCCATGATTCAATTCCAGCATTTTGGGAAGGAATGCTTTAGTGGTCTACAAAGCAAGAGCACACCAGTTTGTTACGTAAGTGCCTACCATTTATTGGCCTACTTCTGCATCAGCCAAAATACAAGACTGCAGGCAATTGAGTGAATGGTCCCCTGAGATAATTCTTACAGAGAAAATGTAGCACCCTAAGTTTGATTACAATTATGCCCAGAGTTTCCATTAGGCCAGATATACTTACCTTTCTCCCAAAGTCAAGTGGTCAGATTAACTTGTCTAAGAGACAACAAGTTTGCAAAAGTAGTCATAACACACAAGGTTGTCTCTCTGTCCATCCCATTTTAGCCTCATAACATCCCTACGAGACTGGCACAAGGTCACCCAGAAAGCTTCATGGGTGAGTGGAGATTTTAATCTGTTTTTCCTTCTAATTTCCCTCCCCTACTCTTTAATTTTTACACTGCACAATTCTGGCAAAAAGCTCCTAAAATAAGCGAGGAATGTGTGTTTAAAAATATGCATCTTGTTGTACTTAGAAATCTGCAACAATATATTGACATTGCTCAGACTAATGTACGGCTGACTTGTTTTTCACATTGTAACAGGCTTGCTAAGAGGCCAACACAACAATAGATGAAGTCTCCACAAAGCTCCATGTATAATCTCATCTCATGACACCTGCATATTCCTCCATGGACTTTGCTGAGATTCCACCTGCAGAAATATATTTGAAAGATTAAGCCATCTATAATTACTTTACAGCAGTTGCTTTGCAGCTGCCATGCAGTTGCAGGAAGTGACTCTGTGCTAGAATCGCATTTCTGCCAAATTGACTGCATCTGTAAGCCAGAAACAGGGCTCATTTTTAAACTGCTACACCACTAGTTCTGTACTATTAAGGAAGCCCCCCCCACCAATCCAAACCAATACTAGCAGCTTTTAAAGTTAAGTGGCTTCCTAATCTAAACAAACACAATTATTTTGAAATACTGAAAGCTAAAAAGGGAGGGAATTTTCTTGAACTTAAACCACTTGGTGCATTTGTTCACTAGGTAACTGACAGCCTAAAGAATTTCAGCTAGAAAAAGACTGCTGCTGACTCAATCTAATTCCATTCTTATGGCGTCTCTGCTTTTTCCAATCAGAGACATCAAAACAGTTTTGCTCTAAGAATGTTCACATGTTCTTGGTGAGGCATTTCTGTTCGCAGGTGTTAAATGACTAACTCAAACCTCTGAACACCACACAAACATGTGTTTTCAATGGGCAGCTAGTGGATGACAGAAGATTAACAGGTTCTCCCATTCTCAGTTTCTTGCCTCGGCTCTTAATGAAGGATTTGCTACACTACAGAACTAACCTGGTTTGCTTGAGCCCCCCACCCCACCCCCGGTCATCATCCTTTCAAGGAGTTCAAAACATGAGAAGTTTTGTTGCAAGGCACCAACTGCCACCAAAAATCTGGGTCAAAAATTATACTGGGAAGTCGTACTATGCAAGCATAATATAGTGCATGCTGTTTTTCCCAATAATGTACATTTTAAACCTGTAGTTATAAGGAAGAGAGATCATTAGGAATTGCACCGCTATTCCTGTGTTGTTCCTCTCCCTGCTTGTTGGAGAAGCTGCCACCAAATAATTTCACCATCTACTACACTTGCAAGCAGGGCAAGTGATGGACAATGACTGGAGGACCAAGGAAAGGGCTGATATTGTATCTTGTAGGATTAACAGTCTCCAGCACTGAGCCTTTTACAGAAGAGAGCTTGCATGTTTTCAAACATATCTCTGCAGCTACAAATGTAGAAAAATTAATATAAACACTCAGTTCTCAGGGTGTGCCAACTGTTGGACTCCACCAAGTCCCACACACAGTTCTGTGTGCCCAGACCCATGATCAACCATCATGTTTTGAGCTTCTCCCTCCTCTTGAAGCAGAGGCATCTGCAAACATCTTTGGTATCAACGAAGACTGGACTATGGCTTCATTTATTGCCATGTGAAGGAACAGTTTATTCTAGGACATCATGGTCTTTGGTACAACACAATTCTGCAGATGTGGCACTTTTAAACAAGCATAATTGTTCAGGAGTAGAAAGCAAAGAACTATTTTGAGCAGAAGGGAAATGTGAGAGCATAACCTGGCATGATGGATAGGGGTTGTTGGGGCTAGTAAGTTGTACTTACTTACTTTCAAGTCTCCTGTTTCCCACTCTATATCTCATGCTTTCCTTTGCTTCATTAGGGGGGAAAAGAGATACTATTCATGGGAGAAAGATTGTTGTAATATAATAACATGGTGTCATTGTTCCCAATTCAAAATTTAAATCAGTTAATCTCCATTGGTTGCCTAACTTTCTTTTTGGTTCTCAGATTGCTATCATAAGGCTCTTCTGGCTTCATTTACTGAAGAAACCTCTCTCACACAGAAGGGGTGAGACCCAGACTTGTTCTCCCCTCCTTAGAAAATAAGTTCCAGTAGAAGCTCTCACTTGATGAAGGGAACAAGAAGTGATATTTGCCAGTTCCTTGCTCCCTTGCTGCACTATTCTAGAGGGTCCTCCAACAGTCCAGAGCAGATTTTGGGGAAGTACAGAGTGCTGCAGCAGGGAAGAGAAATCTTGAAAAATCACCCCTCTGGTAGGAACATCCTGTGACTCAAGTTCTGCACTCATGAAGTCTGGATCCAATTCCCATACCACAAACCCACTCAGAACTACCTCGATTAAAGTTGCTCTCTGTACGGTACTTTTAGTACACTGAAAATAAAAACAAAAGTTCATTTTATGAAGCTTTGCTAGAAATGGCTTCACATGTAGCCCTCTTCCTCCAGCTCCTTGAACCATAACACCATGGAGTAATGCAATACATCTGAACTCAGTTTCATCTGAATTCTTTCCAGGATCTTCATTATCTCCACAACAAAAGTTCTACACCCAATGCTCTGCAGAGTTACAAAAAAATCTGGCACAAACATTTTGTCCCCGATAGAAGCCAATAACCATGGAATCGCAGGATTCCATTTTTCCTGGACTATACTATACAGTTCAGATTGAACAATCCCTTGGGAGGAGGTAGAAACTCCCTACACTTAGAACACTTAGCAGGGAGAGGGCTAATCCTGGAACCCTCCTCTGACACTAGTTTTCTACATGCAAAGAAACTTTGCCTTCTAGGGCCTGAATTGCTTCTCCACCTCCTCCAACAGCAGACTCCATAGTGCAGTCCACCCCTCAATCATGTAACTTGTTTCTGATTCATGTTGATTAGCTCTTATTTAGAAGAGAAAGGCAGTTTCTATATGGGGTAGAACCAATTTAGATATATTCTAGTGGGAATGTATGAATTAGTCAGAAGTCATAAATTACCCTTTAGGAAGTTTCCTATCCTGATTACAAGAAGTGATTCTGCAACCACTTTTTACCATTTTTAACGTTATGGACACGATCATAACAAGAACAATGAAACCAAGTTATCTAGAATCCTATGGTTATGAGGATATAACAAAGGAAGTTCATCTACCACAGCAGCCAATCAATCAATCAATCAATCAATCAGTCAATCAATCAATCAATCAATCAATCAATAAACACAAGTTCAAACTTTAATTTGTGTATGAAGCTGAATTATTTGCTTGTTATTTTATAGTCTTAGGAAGATACCATACAATATTTTAAAATAGTTGAAAGATTTTTATAGCTCAAAAATATCAAGAAAGATGAATTACGAAAGCTTGTTAACTACTTTAAAAGCACCCAGACAAGAGTACAATGCAAGAATGGAACAGCAAATGTTTGAACAGTGCTAAAATGTGTGTAGCAGTAGAATTGTGTTGCAGACTAACCCCCCCCCCAACCCATCAGGTAAGATGCTAAAAAGTAGTGCCCTATAGCAGCACTGGAATCTACTTAATGGAGTAGTTGGGAGGGACAATGAAAATTTCATATCCTCTTGGCTCTGTCCTGTTAACCAGCTTCTTTGCACCATCCTGACATCATGAAAGAACTGGTTTAACTGGTTAGACAGCCATACAAGGAATTGCCTCAATTTCACATGGCAGCTACTCTTACTCTCAGATAGGCAGAATTCAAAATGACTTACCAAACTGTTCCCCACTGAGACAACTTGAATACAGTTGCTTAAAAATGTGCTGAAAATGTGTTTAATCTGTTTAGAGCTCTGTAGGATCTAGGATACTTGTTCTCCGCTGGAAGAAAGCAAGCTATGCACATTTGATAATATGAATAGGGACAGAGTTGCTGAGTACACCCAAGTCCTACCTTAAGAGCTAACAAAGGTTTAGTATTCAGCAGATAGCTCTACCCACTTTCAAAAATCTTCTCTGACCATGAGGCCTAGACATGCATGCAAAGAGATGCCAAAGGGAACACACACCTGCCTCTGCTTCCTTTTTGATGTTGTCTTCCCCATGTCAAAATTTAAGAGCGTAAGCTTATTTGGGCAGGGACCTGCCCTCATTCTTTGTGAACTGCCATGATAAATAACAATAGTCAATTATCCAATATTGGACATATTCAAAGCAGACCCATTGAAATCAATGGGTCAGCCCACTGTTTTCATTGGGTCTGCTCCAAGCATGTTTTCATTGGGTCTGCTCCAAGCATGACTTTAATCACCCAGCAACTGAAATACCAAGCCTTCAAAGATGACAACATTAGTGTAAACTACTCCTGTGTATATTAGGAGCACATTCAGTTTTGTACCAAGAGCTAATTGATTGTCAAGAACAGAAAGGGCTTTCCCAGTGATATCCTCCTATTTGTGAAAGTCTAACCTTTTTCAGTCCATGGGTTGTATTCACTGTGGGCCAACCCACCAAGGGTCATATCCCAGCGGTAGATGTGGCAAATTTGAAGTGGGTGTGGCCATCTTTGTCTCTCTCAGGAAAATTTGCCCCTCCCCACTGTCATGGTGATGGTGGAAGCAATTTTCCTTCATATCACCCTCTCTGCTTGAATGGGAAAAGGAGGAAAATTTTGCCAATCTGCATCCCAATCAAGGCACTGGGCTGAGCAACACCCGGTTCCATGGGACATGCAGACTGTATCCTCTCCCTGCAAATCAGAATAGCAGGGGAGAGTGATCAGCATCCTCACCATGGTGCTGGGCAGAGGTGCTCAGCCCAGTGCTATGATGAAGATGAAGATTGTTCCGTTCCTGCTGGTGCCCTTCAAAGCTGCAAAGTTGGGTTGGGGGATCAGTGGGCCATTAGGGAAGGTTTAGCAGGTCAAATCAGGCCCATAGGCCTCCATTTCACTACCCACTATTTAAAGGGTAATGAAATACAACACCACAATTAGTAAATAGCCCAAAATAATAAAACATAATATCCTGCATTTGCATAATATCCTACTAAGGGAAGGCTTCTGCAGAATGTGCTGTAAATAAAGTAATAAATGCATAGGTTAACAGCAACTGTCAGTCTACATTCACCAATAAGGTATTTATGGAAACATGAGGTGGGGCAGAGAGGAGAGGGGGAAAGGAACACACGTCTTGTTAATGAGACCACAGAAATTGGGACGGTATCTCCAGAGTTTCTAGGGAGTAGGCTAAGAAGTGGGTTACGTCCTAAGTTTATCCCTGTAGGAATGGGTTGTTCAAATATTGGCTTAAGGAGTCAACAAATCAGGTTTTGATTGTCACAGCCATTTGTCTGCCACAGAAATGTTAAACCCTAGCCAAAGAACTAGGCTAAGGCTAAGGAAGGCTGCAGCGCTGCCCAATACATTCTTTCAGCCCAGCCAGACGCTGCGACTTCCATAACATGCGCCAATGGTTTTCAGAATTTTCCATCTCCAGCAGTGCCAGATTTACGTATAAGCTAAACAAGCTATAGCTTAGGACCTCACTCTCTTAGGGCCCCCAAAAAAAATTAAAGGGGAAAAAAACCTGGATGTACACTTCCAAAATATAAGATAAAAAATAAATAAAATAAAACCTACATACAGCAACAGTGTTTTGTGTTGTGTAGGCTCCTATGATATAAGTAATGGGCCCCACCTGCTATATAAAGGACCCCATTACCTTCAGTAGCTTAGGGCCTCATCAAACCTAAATCCTGCCCTGATCTCCAGGAAACCCTTTCCACATAGATGTGCTTGCCATAAACATCCTGTGCTTTGCATAGGACTCCAAGATGTATTCTGTTCACGGGCAACTCTGTTGGCCATGCTGTTGGAATTCACTCTTGTCCAATGTAAGCCAAAGGTGAGGCCTGGAACACATAGGCTTCTACACCAGGCAAAGGGAAACTCGGCCCTCCAGCTGTTTTAAGACTACAGTTCCCATCATCCCTGACCACTGGTCCTGTTAGCTAGGGATGATGGGAGTTGTAGTCCCAAAACATCTGGAGGGCCGAGTTTGCCTATGCCTGTTCTACACTGAAGCACTGGAAGAGTAGAATGGCAGAGAAGGTACCGATTACTCAGTGGTCCCCCTGTTAAGGTTCTGAGAAATGGTAGGATTACCTGAAAAATGCTATTATCTGGGTCTAAGCTATTATCTGGGTCAAGGACTTGGGGACAGATGGATAAGTCTTGAACACAGGCAAACTTCATGATGCAGGCTTAGAACTTGCCTATGTACACAATCCAGTGTTAAGATTTCTGGCCTCTGAATAAAATAAAACCAATTACATTTAACGTCAGTGGCAAGCTCCAAATTGTTTAGCTATTGCTTTACTACTATTTCGTCTATTCAAGACAGACGCACACAGCCTACCCTAATTCAGGATTATCAGGAAGCAAAAGCAGTTGGCACACACTTTAAAAAAAAAGAACAGCAAATAAAGAAAAACCTGTAAAGGTTAGTTTATTTTTAGGTATAGAATCTAAACAGCCAAGCCCCATTAAAGGAGTCACCTTTTGTTTTGCACAGCTCATTATACGCTGGAAGTTTCTTAGCACCACAAGCTTAAATTCCACTTACTAATGCATTCCACTGCTACTTGCGAGAATTTCTCACTTCATTTGATTAGCCCCAGAGCCACGTTTCCATTTGGTTATGAAATAAATGAATAATGTAAGTATCTATACTGTTCCCCCCCCAACACCAACTCATGTGTCATTATTCTTCGTCACTCACATGCACATAAACATGTTTTTTTATGAGTGCTAGATATAATGGGACCATTTAATCTATTTAACTGCACTATTCTGTAGCTGCAGTGACCACAATCTCCTCTCCAAGAACCCATTCATCCATTTATGCTAAGCCATGGATTAAAGTTTAGTTTTATGTGCAAACCAGGTCACACTATGTACTTCTCTCTCAAATAAGAAATGAAGCTTATGAGTCGGGGGGGGGGGAGAACCTGTTTGCCTAGATCCTTCTGACCCCTGGATCTAGCAAGCGTTAAAATATAAGCCAGGCTAGCTTCCTGCATTGAGGTGATAGCCTGGGTGATGAGCCATTATGGAAAACAAAGGAAGGGAGCAATACTCAATATTTACAGCGTACACATTATCAGTGTTAGATTCTGACTAGCCCAAAGGGTCTGAGCAAGTTCCTTTTTGCATAGGTAGAAACCCATTTTTAAACGGATAAGAAATTTGCATGCAAAAAATGCCTTTTCTTAAGAAGACATTTTTCCTTATAGCACGAAGCTGGAAATGCTGCTGCTGTTGCATTTTTAAAAATAGGTTTCTATTGGGGTAGAGCAGGAGACTCTTAATCTCAGGGCTGTGGATTCGTGCCCCATGTTGGGCGAAATATTCCTGCATTGCAGTTGGTTAGGCTAGATGAGCCTCGTGGTCACTTCCAATGCTACTATGATTCTGTGAAAAGTGTGAACCTGCTCAAGCTCTTGTTGCAGGGTGGGGACCCTCAGTCCCTGAGGCCGAATGCGGCCCTCCAGTCCTCTCTTACCTGGCCCTCAGAACTCTCCCCAGACCACACCTCCTTACTCTCCCTGCTTCACAGCCTCAAGTGTTTTTGGCTGCTGGAATGCGTCCCTGAACTCTGATAATTTATCTTGCTTGAATGTTAGGTGAACTGAAAGCAGTGTTGCCGAAGACAAGGATATATCTTTATCTATCTATAAACATAGGCTCCTTCGCTTGCAGTGGGAAATGGTATTGTCAAGCAAGAGCTCCATCATGGAATATTGCCAATTGTGCAGCTCTGCTTATTGAGGGATACTTTTGATCTAATCCGGTATTTAAAAGGTGCATTACTTTCACCCTGCCCAGTTAAACAAACTTGAGTGTTGCAATAGCTTCATCTCTATGTTGCAAGAGCACACCACTTAAAATCCTAGAACAAGAAATGTTTGTTGTTGGTTACGGCTTGTGGCTGTGCTCAACCTTTTTACTTTCCTATAATACCTGAAAATCTGCCCCCTTTCGGCCCGATCTTTGAGTGCTGCATGGAAGATGGTATATAATCATCCATGAATGAATCCCAAGAGACAATTTGGCAAGCTGTTATTAACAATTAAATAGATAAACACTGCTCCTTTTTAAAGGAAACATAGTATGTAAGTACAGAAGAAACAGTTCTGGCCTGAAGGGATTGTCTAGAACCTATGGACAGACAAGAGTAGAGTGCCAAGGAAGTTAGGAAACAGTGTGTGTGGGTGTGTCATTCCCAGGGAACCAAGGTCTAGGAAAATGAACCTGAGCTGGTTAAACATTCATTCTAAGCCAGTAGAATTTTGTGTGAGGCTTCTGTTTCAATGAAGAAGCCAACACTGCATTTCCCCCTTCAAGCAAGTCTCTTGTTCCTTTCCAGAAGGATAGTAATTTCAGAAACAGAAGGATGGAGGACCCAGAAACCTGAACAGGTATAAAATGGTACATAGGCATGTGTAAATTATTTTTAATTACAGTTAGATGGAGGAATAAAGAGATACCCAGGTTTGTGGGGGGGGGGGAGCCTCCTTTGCTTTGAAAAGTATTTAGCAACTTGTAGTAAGCAGAAGCCAAGACCTTCAGGCTACAGGGCGGGGCAGGCACAGGACAGAAGCAGCTAAACTCACCAACCTCTTCCTGTTCACAGGTAGAGATGTTATACATTTGAAGTTCTATTTCCACTCCTGTTCTTTGCATTCCAGCTAACCTATCACGGTTCTAGGATATTGGGCACCCATACCCAACTACCAAGAATTATCAAAATACTTCCAAGTGCAACTTATGCAGGGGTGTTTTTTCATGCCCCTTCTTTCCTATTTCAACTGGTGTATGCCAAGTCTTAGCCCTAACACAGTAGTGGAAGCTAAGCCAAGGATCAAATAATACATTTGATAAGGGATGGGGGCGGGGCAACATGCAAGTGATGTAGAAAACAAATAAGTAGATCTTTTGGTAAGCTTAAACTGTCCCAGGCTCATAGGTAAAGGTAAAGGGACGCCTGACCATTAGGTCCAGTCATGGCCGACTCTGAGGTTACGGCGCTCATCTCGCTTTATTGGCCGAGGGAGCCGGCGTACAGCTTCCGGGTCATGTGGCCAGCATGACTAAGCCACTTCTGGCGAACCAGAGGAGTGCACGGAAACGCCGTTTACCTTCCCACCGGAGCGGTACCTATTTATCTACTTGCACTTTGACGTGCTTTTGAACTGCTAGGTTGGCAGGAGCAGGGACCGAGCAACAGGAGCCCACCCTGTTGTGGGGATTCAAACCTCCAACCTTCTGATCGGCAAGTCCTAGGCTCTGTGGTTTAACCCACAGCACCACCCGCGTCCCTGTCCCAGGCTCATACTATCTTACAATTCAAATAAATGCAGTGTGTTAAGGGAGAGAAAGATAGTACACAGTAGGGTTGACATAATTTGAAGAGGAAAAAGAGGACACATTTGCCGGTGCCTGGGGCGGGAAGGAGGGGGTGCAAGAGGGAAGATGCTGGCCTAGATAGCCTCATGGTTTGATCCTGCAGGATCTTTTTTATAGTCGTATGCAGAGGCGTAGGTGAGGGGAGGCACACCGCGGGGCCGGCAGCGTGCCTGAGCATGAGGACGTTTAGCCAAATTCAAAAAATCCTCCAGGACAGAAATTTTACCTGTGGGGGAAAAAGGACATGTCCTGGAAAAAGAGGACATATGGCAACCCTAGTACACAGGGAGAACCCTGGTTTAACAAGAATAATTTCCAAAGTAACTGTAGTTATCTTACTGAAGTTCACTGGTTAATGAAAGTGTCTAAAAGATCTCGAGGGTGTACTCACAAGCAAGCTCCCTCTGCTAAAAAGCCGGTTGGTCTATATTTAGATTTTTGCACAGAAACTGCCCCCCCCCATTGTCAGCCTTTGCATTTAGTCAGTCAAACTGTTGTACTAAAATATCGTAAGGTATTTCTAAATACACAGAACAGTCCATAGTACCATTAAGCATGTTGTACTGCCTGGCATCACCTCAGTTTGCTCTGGAGGAGGCAAAAAGCCAATGTGCAGGCTCCAAATATGGTAGATATATACATGACATCTCAAAGCTATTTTTAGTGCTGCTTAAGTGTTTCCATAAAACAGATTAAAAAAAGCAGGAGTGTGCCACCGATTCTCACACTGCCTTCTCTCCTATGTGAATTGCCCCTTCTCTCCTACACTCTGCTTCAGGTATAGAAGGGCTGGCCCAAGACATTTTGGCACCTGAGGTAAACCACAAAATGGCGCCCCTCGCCAGGGGAAAAGGGACTAGTGAAGATCTACATCAAGAACAAGGGTGGGAGGAGACCAGCAGCAACTCCTATTTGCCAAGAGGCCACTGTAGATGCGGCATGCGGGGTGGAGGGCTGATGAGTTGGCCTCCAAGGAGTATGCTGTAGATTTTGCTGCTACCATAGCAGCAGCAGCAGGGAATGCTTTCCTTGGATTTGCTGCCCTATGGCTCCTGCTGCCTGAGGCAGTTACCTCAGCTTCCTTCATGGGTGGGCCAGCCCTAAGGCATGGTGTAGGCTGGTGTATACATATCAGTACTAACGACTAAGGATTTCTAGGATTGCCATCATAATCAGAGCTACAAATCTGCATGTCCTTGCATGAGGGAATCCAGGTGGCATTGGCCATGGTTAACAGTGATAAAGATTCAACACAGAACATAGAAAGGAGGAGGACCAAAAGTAAGAGGAAGGGAGCAGGCATGTCTACAACACACCATTTCTGCTAGGCATGGTTTGTGGCCAAGGAATGTCATGTCTACTCTGCACCAATCCTGGAGACTACACTCCTGGGGACTGTACAAGCACCCTCATTTTCAATGGTTTTCATAGACCTAATGCAGGATTTCTATTGGGATGTCTGTCTTTTTGAGAAGATGCTGCAATTTGACATAGCCCATTGCTACACACAATAGATACAAAGTCTGTTGAATTGCCCACATATCAAATATGGCAGGTTCTACACCACCTGCCAACCTAGTTCAATGAAGGAAACTTTGCTACCTTTCTTGAAAAGTTGGCTAGCCAAAACAAGATCTGGACATGTTACAGGTTCCAAATAAGCCTGCAAATATATGGCTTGAACGCGACAACATTTTCTCTTTCAAATGGAGGAAATGAACTTAGCTAACACCTTAGGTACAAAGAGATACCTGGGCTGATCACAATATCGAGGGGGTAATTCAGCCTCTGTGCAAGACCCAGATTAGTACAACAGGCAATAACTTCAATAAGTGATTACCCTGCTGATGATCTCCTGATCAACACACAACACAAAAACTATCATACCCCATACCCTTGGGCTTACACTGTCATAAGGAGGTAGGAAAGCATGCATAGGACTGTATCCTAGGAATTGAATGAAGTGGAACTTACTTTTCAGTAGTCATACCTAGGATTAGTCTGTAAGCAAGCTTAGATGCATACCAAGTGAGATTCAAACAGATCACTCATACTTTCCCATAGGCAGGTCAAGTTGATAATTATTATTATTATTATAATATTCTCAACAAAGCATCACAACACGGCCAGAGGGGGACATCATGTATGTAGCACTAAACCATGGTTTAATGTTACTTGGAAGTACAACAAATAAGAAATCCTGCACCATCTCCTACCATGCTGGCACCACTATAAGAGATATTGATAGAGAATTCTAGCAAAGATTATTCATACTGGTATACATAGAAGGTGAAGCAGTATTGTTGTTCAAAAGGCTTGATATGGTTGCACTGACAGTGTTTATTCTCTGGATCAACAACAATCCTGTTTGGAACCACATTCCCCAAAAAAAGCAGTGTTTGTTTCTTATCACTTGTGGAGGTGATTCAGATCTCTCTCTCTCTCTCTCTCTCTCTCTCTCTCTCTCTCTCTCTCTCTGTGTGTGTGTGTGTGTGTGTGTGTGTGTTTGACAGCTGTTCCCTCATTATGCCTCAAAGAGCTTTGCCTTTTCTTCATTATAGCAGGATCCAGAAATCTGAAGCAAGTGGACACTATTTAATTTCACCAAGGTCAACCAACTAGAAAAGCCAGTGTAAAATACCAAGTATGTATACTGAATTTGAAGCACCACTGTACCTACTAAAGGCTCTTCCCAATTTTTACTTATTCCATTTCTTTTGCTACTTAATTTGCAGAAATTAATGATTTAAACATTCTCTTCCTGTGTTTATATTGTTCTACATTTAGGAAACTAGCAAATGTATTCAGTTACCTAGGTCTGGGAAACAAAAGAACAGCTTGAGCATCCGCCTCGGAGAATAATTTATTGATAAAAAGCATTCAGAGAAAAGGGTTGTGGGTTGCTACTTGAAACTATACAACACTGCATGACAAGGTATTGACTTGTTTAGCTGAAATAGGCCTGTCAAGTTCAGGCCACATGACAAGGGTTAGCTCCAGAGCAGTGCTTCAAAGGGAAAGAGCTTGAAATGTCTTAAGTATCAAAATGATTTTCAAAAAGTACCTAAGGCTGCAATCCTTAGGGGGTGCGAAACATTTTCTGGTTTCCCCCAGTGAACAGAGAGTGGGACTTACTTTTTCAATAGACATGAACAGCACTGCATTATTAGGTTTCCATTGTTAAATTAGGATTTTTAAATGAATCCTTAGAATACACAATAACGTTGCAAGTTATTGTTGAATTAGATGCCTGAAGCAAGAGCAGCTGGGCAGGCTAGGATCCGCCCATATTTTAATGACAATGATGTCATAAGTGACCACTTCCAAGAACTCTAAATTTTTACAGCTATGCCACAAGCATGCATTTACTCAGTTACCAAAGTTCCCCGTTTTTACAAGTATAAACTGGGTGTTTGCATTTCATTTCTGCAGAAAAATTCCTCAGGCTCATTCTAATTGTAAAACATTTAAACCAATATCTTCTGAATTGTTCAAGTAGTATATGATGAAACTGGATCTTCCTTCAATTCATGCTTTACTCACTGAACAGTATGCAGCATGGTTCTAAAGGGAATGCTTGACATAAGGGTCATGAACCAGTCTTCTACTCTCCTATCTTAAGATAGGCACAGCAAATATTTAGAACTCTCAGTAACATGGAGTTTGCAGAGAATTTCAACAGTATAAATGCTGTAATTGACAATGGATATTATGCAGTGGATTTTGAAGGAAATTCAAGAAAATATTTCTGAATATAGCCTAGTATTTAGGCAAAGTCTTTAAAAAGTCACTCTTTATAAACATTGGTCCAAGTCTTCCCAGGAAAACAGAGGAGAGGAAAATTTGCAATATTCTCTGCATAACTGTATTGTCCCACTCTTTAGGCTGCAATCCTATATGCACTTACCTAAGAGTAAGTCTCATTGAATACAGTGAATTAATTCCAACCCAACATGCATACAAAAGAACTTCGGGTAGCAAAAGCAGCACTTCCTCAAACTCTATGTGGGTATCTTATACCATACCATACTATTTAACGTGGTACCATCCAGCTGCCATAGACTACAACTCCCATCTTCCATAACCTTTGACCATGCAGGCTGGGGCTGATGGGAGCTAAGAGTTCAACAACATCTGGAAGGCACCACGTTGACTACCAAAGACTTCTGTTTTACACTATTAGCGATGGTTCCACAGAAGATAGCCAGAAGAATCAAGGGAAAGCTGCATAGCTTAGTATGAAAAGTAATACAACCAAGACTTCTGCTGTTGGAAAAGCTTCTGCATGGGACTTTGAGCAGATGCTACCATTTGTAAGCGATAACATTGGGCTCAGTGGACCAACAACTCAATCAGTGTGGCAAAAAGGCCAGCCGATATCTCTATATACCAGGGACTCTGACCCAAACAGTGTTAGCCACATTCAGGTCCCAATGAAATCAACAGGGTGAAAGTTTGTTGAGACTAACTTGCCCAATTGTTGTTTTTAGTTGAACATAATTTTCTCAGGATCTGGCTCAGTGAGTAAGATGGGCAAAGTAACAGAAGGCCCAAATTATGCAGTGCTGCCACACAAAAACAAATGCTGTCCTGAACAAATTGTGATTTCATTTTATAGGGAACAGACAGACTAGATACCAAATGTAGTAACATAAATAGATATACTTACCCAGAAGTGTGCGTGGCAGTTAACCATCATGGTCCTTTCAATAAGCTCATCGGGACATTCCAGGAGATGGTGTCCAGAAACCACACCAGCATTATTAACCAGGACTGAGACTTCACCAACTTCTTTGCGAACTCTCTCGGCAGTTGTGTATACATTCTCTCTTTTGCTCACGTCACAAGTATATGTGTGGACTTGCAAGTTGTAGTGAGGTACCACTTCTTCACCATGCCCAGCTACTTACAGGAAGCCAGACAAGCAAGGGGGGGGGGGGGGAGAGAAAAGAAAGAAAGAAAACTATTGTCAAGTACCATGCAATGCTTAAATATCAGAAAATAAGTGGACAGCTTGATCCACAAACCACTTCAGATGGAGTTTTTAAATTTGAGGGTATGGGAACATGCAGCTTGAATGTTGTATTTACTTAGAAATAAGTCTTACTGAGTTCAGTAGATTTAGGGCTTATTCTCAAATATGAACAAGACTGCAAACTTTCATTTTTTGGGTTTGTTTTTTTTTAAACCCAACTATTCCATTTAATAGGTTTGTGCAAATGGTACACATGAGCTAAATTAAGCATGATGATGATGATGATGATGGTGATGGTGAAACAAACTGGTGAAGCCATTTGTGATACAACAAATAGTATACTCAAAAGCCAGTTCCACTGAGTTCAGTGGGACTAACTCCCAGGTCACAGAGTCTAGGGGTAAAGTCAAACCATTGGAGAGTTGCAGCACAAATATGTCAGACCATTGCTTTCCATGTGTATCACACTGCATCTCATACAACCCCCAACCTGGATTTCTGTGCAATAGGCAGCAAAGAGTATTCCCATTTCACCACCCACAAGATTTACTGTTTTGAGTTGGTTTACTATCCCAAATACGCCCAGACCTCCTTTGCTATCTCCACTTGGTGCTCTCCATTTAATGGCCATATTAAATTCCATTGGAATAAATTATTTCCTTCTCGTCTTCTGTTCCAGGAATAGGCAACAGTCAGGTAGAGCATAGCAATTCAGTGTTAGAACATATGTTTTGCATGCAGAAAGTCCCAAGTTGAATCTCTGGCATCTCCAAGTAGGATTGGGAATGTCCCCCATCTGAAACCCTGGAGTCTCACTTTCAGGTAGTATAGACAAAACTGAGCTAGATGGACAAAAGGCAGCTTCCAATATTATTAGTTAAAATTTGGTTAATCCTCCCCTCTTCCGATTCTTGGTTGTGCATTTCAGATGAGGTGGCCAGACCTTTACACAGTTTTCTGAAAATGGTCAATGAGGGCTCATTTGCTTTTATTCCTATTTTAGCACCTGCACATTCAATTTAAAATTTGCAAACCGCTGCAACCCAGCATAGCAAAGCAAGAAAAGTTCCTCAATTTCAGTCTTGCCTAGAATTTCTGGAATCCGAGATAACTGTTGTGCAGTATTTGGAGTACTCAGTGAAATGGACCAACATGACTCAGTTAAGTCCCATTAATTTCAGTGGGTCTACAGCAAGGAGAAGTTAATTGAATACCAGTCATTGCCTTTAGTGTGCCAATCTCTGCCTCTGTAGAAAATAAATAAATCACTGCATCCCTCCCAAAACTTCTTGGGTGGCAAGAATGGAGAATATTCCCCTAAGACCAAGTCGTTAAAAAACCCCACCCAACACTTTTTCACACAATAGGAGGACTTACAAATGTTTGCAACTCAGCCACCCTTGATAAAGAGGCAGGTAAAGTTACTCTGGAGAACACTACAAGCTGTACAAGCCGTTGTCTCTTTCTCTTCCCGTCCAACCATGTACAGATCCGTGTGCGAGAAAAGCATCCTATCAAAGAACTCCACAATCTGCCTTATTGCCCTGAGCAGCACCATATTTCTGTTAAAGAGAAGACATCCCTTGCCCCCTGAGGACAGAATGATCCTTAAAGTTAATCTAGAACTTTGTCCAGGTATCGGCAGGAGGTCTCTGCACAAGAGCAACGATCCAGGAGGTAACATTTTCAGCTACTACTATTGCCGCTGCTCTTGAAATGTTTTCTCTTTCCTATACCCTCTTCTCTCCGAATCTTGCACTTTATTTTAAAGCACCCAAGGCTGCAATCCTACACGCTTACCTGGGAATAAACCTCACTGAACTTAATGGGGCTTACTCCCGAGTAGACCACGTGCGAGAGCGCGCTGTTTTTTAAGTATCGATAGGAAAAAAAAACCCTTGCTTTTCTTTCCTAGAAGGAAGTGGCGCTTGCTTCTCTTGTTTGCCTTTTAAGAACCCGGGGCTTCCCAAGCTCATCCCCGTCCCCACCTCAGCAACCCTCCTCCCGCCGGTCGGTTACCTTTCTGAGCAGCGACCACGGCTTCCTCGGCGATCTCCCGGTAGATGTGCCGCACCATGCCCGCCGTCTCCTCGTTGCTCGGCGTGTTGATGTCCCAGAGCACCAAGCGCGCCCGGCGGCGGGCAAACTCCAGAGCGAAGAGGCGGCCCAGCCCACTCCCAGCGCCGGTGATGAGGCACACCTGCCCCGCCACGCTCTTCTCCTTGGGGCGCATGAGCCACTTGGCGGCGGCCACCACGAACGCCCAGAGGACCTTGAAGGTGACCACGAAGAACTCCAGGATGATGTTCATGGTGGCGGCACCCTTGGAGGGGGGTCGGGCAGCCGGGAGGAGCAGCGAGAGGAGCAGCAGCAGCGGGCGACTGAGCAGCAGCAGAGCAGCAGCAGCTCGCGGCGCCCTAAAAAGGCTACTTCGGGGTCCCCCTGCGCGGAGAAGCCGGGAGAGCGCGCGCGCCTCGACAATTCAGCGAGGGGCAACGCGGCCGAGCATAGCCAGGAGCGCAGAAACTGCCCGCTCTCTGCCTCCTCGGACAGCGAAGGGAGCGCGCAAGCTGCTTCCGCGCTTAAGGCAGGAACTCTGCGCTTAGGCACCAGCCAAGCCTCCTAAGGGCACCTCAAGGGCCGCCTCCGGCTTCGCTCTTTCAGACGCCTTCGGCGACGGCGGCAGTGGCCACTATTTCTTGCTACCGGCACGCTAAAGGGAGGGCGAATCTCTCAGCGCCCTCCTACCCTGAGGGGACCACCGCGAGCGGCGAGTTAAAGCAGGGCACGGAACAAGTTTCCCTCGGAGGCTCCGGCTGCGCTTCCTCCGCGCTCTCAGAACAAACACGCCCCGCAGGACTCACGCGAAGGGGCGTCCGGCTGCCACCTTCCCAGCTCGCGGAAAAGGCTGAGCGGTGAGGCGGCCGCGGCTGCTGCTGCTCCTGCTCCTACTAGCCCTCTCACGCTCCTCGCGCCTTAGCCCTACCTGTCCCCTCCGCCTTGCGACTGTGCCTAAGCTCAGCACTTCGCCCCTGAAAGTGAACATTTTCCCACCACTCGGCGCTCTATATAGCCCCGGCGAGAGGAAACCAGGCCCCCCTCCGCCAACCCTCCCGCCCCCAAACCCACCATCATCCGCGCTTCCCAGCCCGGCCCCGCCTCCTCGTCGCCCACTTTGCATTCCTAGGCCTTCCCCCGTCTATTCCCGTCACGTTTCCGCCCAGCAGCGCCGCCCTCCTTTATTAACCAGAGAGCCCAGTCCGGCCCCGACGGCGCAGTCAAGCGCGGCAGCGCACACTGTTCCCCGCGCTGCTAGGCCCGCCCACCCTGGGCGAACTGCGCCTCTGCTGCCCCTTTTCTGTTTCCCTAAACAATCCTGTTCATGAGTGCCACGGCCTTCAGGAAGCACAGGCTGCCGAGAGTCGCGCTCATGTGCACACCTTTTTTAATACATAAAAAGGAGAGAGTCCCATTTAAAGCGATGGCACCGTAAACGTGGAAAGGGGGCGGGCTGAGTATGCAGGACACAAGTGTTGGTACACTCTGCGAATTTTTTTCCCCTACTCAGAAGTAAGTCCCCGTTGAGTTCTTTGGTGCTTTCTCCTAGGCAGACCACAGGGTTGCAGCTTCAAGCTTTTGTCAGCTCACCTTCATGTGAGCGGCTTCGCCCACAGACAGAGCTTGTAACGCTAAACTGGGCAAGCCTAACTGAACCCGTTGATTTGAATGGACTTAGGCGCACCTAACAGCGTAGGATGGGGCTGCAGTCCGACGCAGCACGCTGACTTGTGGCGTGACAGTAATCCTATGTGTTCTTACTCCCAAGTATCTGGGTAGAAGCCTAAGCGTTGGGAAACAGTGAGCTTCGTGCAGGAAACTATATATTCGTGCCACACTGGCCACTAAGGCTTAGCTATTTCTTGGGGAGAAAGGGGAGAAGTTAATATAAATTGCCTACATTCACCAGAATGCAAAGCGGCAGGTCTAGACTTAAGGCACAGCTGGCAAAGACTACAGAACCCATGATGCACTGAAGCAATATTTTTTATTTTGCCCCGCCCCACTTGACAATGTATGCTGGGAGATGTAGTTTTAAGCTGTCATCTATCAATTTTAAATTTGCTCCGAGTTTCATTGTGCTTACGCTGTAGTCCAACGCACGTTTACTCAGAAGTGTTCAATAGGGCTTTAGTCCCAGATAAGTGTATATAGGAGTGCCCATCTTAATTTACGTCCTGTACACCTTTCACGCAAGAAGCGATGTTATTCAGTCATATCAGCGCTTAAAAACACCTATAATGTTCTACAATCGAAGACACATGACACAAACGGGGAAAAGGATCGGGAAGGAGAAGGAAGGCAAACACTGGCGCTGGGGCTCCTTCACTGGCCAATGGATAGGACCAGATTGGTCTCCCATTGCCATTTGGTTCTTCCAGGGAGGCAGAGGGGCAGCCTCCCAGTGGACCTTGCTGCGTTGGTCCGGCAATACAGAACATACTTTCCTTGGGTTTTGCGGTCGCAGGGCAACAGGGAAAGTAGAGTGTTCTAATGTCAAGGCTGAAATTCTACGCACCTCACTGGGAGTAACTACAGAATAACCATGTGCATGGCTGTGCAAAGTATACATGGCTACATGCCCTTTATATACTTCAAAAGAAATAATATAAAACGTACTATTTTTAATCGCCCAGAATCTGAGAATTCAAGACGCCACTCCGTGTATGTCTACCAACAATATCGAAAAGCTGGTTCCTAACACCAGACCTGAATATAACACTCATCAAAATTCACTAATTGGAAAAACCTTTATTTGGTGTGTGTGTGTGTCTTGCCTTATTTTCTCATTCCCCCGAAGACCTGGATATTCACCGCATCAAGGAGTTAATGACAGTTACGCATGTGCTACAGTTCCGGGTCTTACATAGGCACTCTTCCTTTTTCAGCACAGGCATCGCGTAAGACACCTAAAGCTGGGGCTTTGCGCTTAATGGTCCCTTCCACTAGGCGGCGGAAAGAGTCTTCAAGTTCACCGCGCATGCGCCAACTCTTTCTTTTCCGGCGGCGACCATGGCGGGCGAAGAGTGAGTAGCTTTCTCTTCCTCGGTGCAATCCGTTGCCATCCGCGATATCAAGAAAGCGTTTCCTGGGTTTTGTTTCTCGGCCTTCGCCGCTGAGGGCCCCGTATTCTGAAGAGGCTTTTGCTGAGCCTTCTTAGCGAGTGTTTTCTCGGGAGACGGAGGGGTTCATTCAGAGGGATGCGGCTGGGAACTAGGAAGTGTCCCTCCCTGTTGCAGTGGGGCGCGTTGCGAGGGGTTCATTTCTGGGGAATGAGCGGAGCTGGGGACGAGCGGGAAGGCCGCGACCGCCGTTGGCAGCTTCCAGACTCACTTGGTCCCCTCGCTTCGTGCAGGCCGTGCTGGTCTGGTCGTTTGCGTGGCGCGGTTAGGCCTAACTGTAGCCTTCCGGCACACGCGCTCCGCTCCGCTTGTGGAGGTAGGCCAGAAAATTCGGAAGCTTTGTCTACTTGGAGATTTTTGAGCGCTTTTTCTTGCGGAAAGGTAAAGGACCCCTGGTAATTAAGACCAGTCGCAGACGACTCTGGGGTTGCGGCGCTCATCTCACTTTACAGGCCGAGGGAGCCGGCGTTTGTCCGCATTTGTCTTGCATAGTTTGCCCGAAAAAAAAGGCTTTGACCCGCTGTCGCGATAACCAAACATATGCTTGTTGTATTGGAAGGGTTCCCGAGGGTCATCTAGTCCAACCCCCTGCACGGCAGGAATCTTTCTGCCCAACATGGGGCTCGAACCCATGGCCCTAAGATTACACTGGAATTATTTTTATAGAAACTTTTTTTCCAGGAGTGGGGTGCAAGTAGTTTTGCTTTTAAAATACCAGCATTACAATTTGGGATTTTAAGGTAATTTATAAATCTCCAAAAAAACACTCCAGCTTTGCAGGCCACTGGTTTGTTAAACATGTTTATAACTACCAACAGTGGTAACAATGAGTTTCACATAGCTATATCTCAGGAAATCAAAACTGCTCGATTTCTGGAAATTCAGGAAAGCAATAAACCTGTCTCTGGAGAGAAAAGTTTTAATAAAGTAATCTGGTTAATATGCAGTGTTCTATAGCTGCAATAGTTTTCTACGAACAAGTCTAAAAAGATATTGTATGGCTATTAGGTTGTTTCTTTTTGTGTGCAGTATGTATGAGAAGAAACATCCATATTCAGATGTATATGTCTTTTGCTTTCTAATGCAGAGCAAAGAAGAAGCTGCCTTCGGTTCCCGAGAGCCTTTTAAAGAAAAGGAAGGCTTTTGCTGATATGAAGGCCAAACGTCTGAAAAAGCTGTTGGTCCAAAAGAAGGTGAATATAACTTAACAGTCTTGTCCATATGCATGTTACTCAGAAATAAGCCCTATTGTGTTTAGTAGAGCATATTCCTAGTATATGCAGGATTACATGCAGCTTTTATTAATGGAGTTGTGCTAGATGCAATTTGATGGAAGTGGCTTGTTTTGCCTTGATACTGTAACAATGTTCCATGTCGTATGTTAAGAGGGGATACCATTAAGCTGCAAAATTGGATTTTTGTGTGTGACAACTTAGGTAGTTGGCCTGTTAACTTTTTGTGGCTCTATAAAATTAGTAGGCAGATTGATCTGCCTGCAAAAGGCTTGTAATATATGGATCAGAAATCTAGTTTTTTATATTCTCCACTGCTTAGTGTATATCTAGAAACAATATTGTCTCATTCTGGCTTATTCTTTCCCATGAGCAGCCGCAGCTGGCACCAGAGCCACCTTTCCCTAACATATTCAACATCTTTCACATATATTAGTGAGATGGTTATCAGTGACGCTTTTCATTATAGAGATTATAAAGCTCTTAACCAAATGCCCTTTATCCATTCTCTTCTTGCATCTCATTGAAGGGGTTCCTTGCCTTAACCATTCAGTTACAAAACTCACCTCCCCCAGCCTTTGCTCTATCAAGGCTGGGACCTTGCTCCCCTCTTCTTTAAAAAAGAAAGGCAAGTAAGCATTCATTCCAAGCAAGCACCATCAAAACTATGTATGTGCATGTGTGCACCCAGCATTTCCAGCATAGGCTGGTCACACAAAAAACAAACTATTTGATAACCATAGTACTCCGCCCACCTTTGCGCTATTACAGGTTAATAAAGGTAAGGGCCAGTGTGGAATTGTAGTCAGACTAGGACTTAAAGATCCAGGTTCAAATCCCTACTCAGTTATGAAGCTCATTAGGCTACTTTCAGTGAGGTTACATCAGAGCTTTCCAAACTGTGTCTCGCGACACATTAGTGTGTCGATTGCAGTGTGTAGGTTTGTTGTGCAAACGCGCTCTGCACTGGAAAGGGGTTAGTTTAACCCCTGGTTCGTTAGTAAAACTGAATTGCTGTGTTGTGAAATGATGCATGTCTAAAAAGTGTGTTACCTACATGAAAAGTTTGGAAAGCTCTGGGTTGCATGATGAGGGTATCTGATGCAGATAACTGCTGAAGCTAAGCGGGTCTCGAGCTGGTCAGTGCATGGATAAGAGACCACTTGGAAAAAACTTAAAATTCCATGATGGAAGAAAGCCATGATATAAACGTACTAAATAAATGAGGGAGAATGATGTATGTTGTCCTGATACCCTGAAGGAAGACAGAGATAAAGATGTAATAAATGTGCATATATTTACTTATGAAATGTAATAAAATTCTCTTCTGTTTTCAGTTGCGAATTGCTGAACGGAAATTAATCTATAAAAGGGCTGAGTTATACCACAAAGAGTACAGGCAAATGTACCGGCGTGAAATTCGCATGGCCCGCATGGCTCGCAAAGCTGGCAATTACTATGTACCTGCTGAACCCAAACTGGCATTTGTGATCAGGATCAGAGGGTAAGATGAACAAATGTGTTGTGCTAACCCATAAATTAACAGCAGTTGATCTCACACCCACACTGTATATGTAAGGAACAAGACTTCCCCAAAGAATCCTGGGAACTGTAGTTTGTTAAGGGTGCTGGGGGTTGCAGCTGTTGAGGGGTAATCCTTTTTATGACCCAAGCCTTTGCAGCAGCACTGTCCTTTATGAGATAATTCAAAAATAACTTGTGTTGAAGCCTCTTTATTCAGATTACCCTTAGTTAAAAACGGTTCTAAAGCTGTTCCATGAGGTTCCATGAAGCCCAGGTTTCAGAATAAATAAAATAAAAATATTTTAAATGTGTTTGGGGGAGGGGGTGATAGTGGTTTTTTGTTCCAAATATTTGTGCTTTTTTCCTGTATTTTTATCTTGTGAACAACCATGAAATCTTCGGATGAAGGGTGGTATATTTAATACATGAATGATTAAATATAATTTTACTTAACATTCAAATTATACACGTCGGGCCTAATGCAGAGCAAGGCTTTCAGCCTTATATCAGTGTTAAAGCCTAATTGATTTCAAAGTGAAAGAGCATAACTTTTTGCTTTGCATTTTTAAGTAATATCCCACAAGTTTCAGTATAATGAGGAAAGCTCCACTGAGCACACTCGGACTTCATTTTGAGTTAAAAACGCATGAGTGCTTTGTTCTGCTTATGGTCTAGGTGTAATTTAGTCACTTAATTTATTTTGATTTCTTCCTGAAGGCCTTCAGACTGTATAAGAATTGGTGATTACTAATAAAATAAAATAACATAATAAAATAGTTAATTAATAGCATCCAAAGTAGCATTTAAAATAATGGTATTTAGCATATTTAGATCCCGGTGCTCAAAAGCTGCCAGTGTTCTGCCCCCCCAATACCTCGTTTGGGTTTAGTTTGCTACCAACAATAGTAGCTTTCTGTGAATATGAGCACAGCTGAGCCACAATGGCAGAGGAGTAGTGATAAAACAGATGGAAGAGTATGAAGAATAAACATGTCTTGACCAAAAAAATGAAGTGTAAGAAGAATAAACATGTCTTCGCCTGAAAAATGAAAGGTGGTACAGTTTGCTCCATGGAAATTCTGGGGTGGGTGGGGGGAATCATTTGTATAGGTTACTACCACAATGAAGGCTTCTTGTTTATCTTGGATTGCATAACAGTTGCCACTTTTTCTAAATGCTCCTTATTTTGAAGTGGGCAAGGACTGTGTTTTGGTAGGGTTTTTTTAATCCTTTAGTGGACTGTGGGGGGGGGAATTATCTTTAATACTATCCATTAAAAATAAATGTCATTGGTATGTTAATTATAATGTAAGTTCAGCTATCTGGAGTGTTACATGTTTTACTAACATGATGAAAGCTTTCATTGGAAGTAGCTGGTAGTTAAATCTGTTTGGAGACCGTACTGAAAAGAAACATGTTTTACTACACTTTTAGAATTAATGGCGTTAGTCCCAAGGTTCGCAAGGTACTGCAGCTTCTTCGCCTGCGTCAAATTTTCAATGGCACATTTGTGAAACTCAACAAAGCATCCATTAACATGCTGAGGATTGTTGAACCTTACATTGCATGGGGGTAAGTTGAATCTTAAATTTAGTGGTGTATATTGTTCCCTATATATGTTGCCTTCTGCTTGTCTGCGTTGGACGAAGTGGTCTCTACCTCTGCTCCAGAGCAGAAAGTTCTACTCTGCGCTGCAATCGCAGACTGAGCATTGCATCATGCATATTTAGAAGGTTGAAGCATAATGAGGTTGGCAGCATTTTAAAAAATACACTGATCCATAGTGTAGCCCATGTATGACCAGCTAATGTCCCACAAGAGGTATTTCTTTGTAGTTTCACTTGTGTGGAATAATGCAACAAGTTTTCATGTGCATTTCATGTTACTATTTTGTATACCGTACAGAATGTGTAACAGAAATAAATGTACAGTAGACCCTTGGGTAATTTACTCTTGAGTAGCATAAACTTTGGGTTGTGAAAGCGACAAACCTGGAAGTATTTTTCCAGGTTTCACCGCATGTGCAGAAGTGGCTCCTCTGGATACAGATTTTTCTGAGTGTGCATGGCCCTCAGAACGAATTAAATTCATATCCAGAGGGTCCACTGTACCTTCTTCTGTTTACCAAAGTTCTTTCATGCCTCTTTTCCCTCTTGTCACATTTTAGACTAAGCCTTTTTGGGCTGGAACTTTAGCTGCTTTGTAACGTCTGGAATTGCAAAGTTTACTGTTAGTAATCCTGTGAAAGGATTATTGTTTGAGGAACTACCTTGGTTATCTTCTCCAAGTTGATACCTTCAGACGAGTCTACTGCCATAATATCTTCATCTTTATAATACATAAGGGGCTAGATAGTTTTAGCTCTGGACAAATGTTTGGAGAAGTACAGTAATTCATGATAATACAGGTGTTGGCTCTTTCTGGCCTATGTTATCCAAAGGGCTATGGACTAGAGTATAGGTTGGTAAATGATACTTTTTCTTGCTGATGAAAGCTTCCAGTGTAGCATTTCTATATAGGAAACCATACTCTAGTTCCTGCTGAACAACAAAATTCAGTGTGATTGTACAGTTAGAAGTATCACTCCTATTTGAGAAAGTGTTGTAATAAAATAGTGAATAATTCCTGTGGTCCTGAAAGTGGTAGTAGTTCCCAGCAACAAATTCTGGGCCAAAAGATTTGCCTCCAGGGTACCTGTAGTAGCTCTCCAATATAAGCCTGCCTTTTAAAGATTCACACAGGATCTTCTGTGCATTCTAATGGTAGTAGAAGCATAGTTGGTTCGGACATCTTCTGTCCCTTCTGTTGAGAATGCAGAAATCCCTGCCTCAATAAGTCGTCCCCCCCCCCCCGAAAACCCACCATATGTCATTTATTGAAAACATTTTTGATCTGGCAAGCTTTTGGCTTGCAGGGTTAAGTTATCTTAATGTGGTTATAGTAGACTTGTGTTGGATGCTTTTTCTCTACTTCATGCTTGTATTTTACTGACCTAAGTTTGTGTCAGATCTTTAATGTGCGTTTTCCTATTATGAAGGGACACGGGTGGCGCTGTGGGTTAAACCACAGAGCCTAGGGCTTGCTGATTAGAAGGTAGGCGGTTCGAATCCCTGCAACAGGGTGAGCTCCCATTGTTCGGTCCCTGCTCCTGCCCACCTAGCAGTTTGAAAGCACATCAAAATGCAAGTAGATAAATAGGTACCACTCCGGCGGGAAGGTAAACGATGTTTCCGTGCGCTGCTCTGGTTTCGCCAGAAGCGGCTTAGTCATGCTGGCCACATGACCCAGAAGCTGTACGCCGGCTCCCTCGGCCAATAAAGCGAGATGAGCGCTGCAACCCCCGAGTTGCCCGCAACTGGACCTAATGGTCAGGGGTCCCTTTACCTTCACCTTCCAATTATGACTCTAACTTAAATATTGTACATTGTGCTTTGTATTGTGATTGCAATAGAAGATGATGGTAGAAATTTAGTTTAAAAACACATAATATAAGCCATTATTTCTCCCCTTCCATCTCTCTGTCATAAATATGTTCCAAGCAGATTTCCTTCCTGCTTATGCTAAAAATGATTCCCCCCAACCCCCTCCTCTTCCTTGTCCAATGCAATATTCCACTGTGTGCCAGAAGTTGTCCATGCTAATTTTCATTCCTTGTGAGAGTAGTTATGTTCCCAGCATTCAAACCCGAAAGCTTATGTCTGGATACAGCTACTTAATTTTAGAAATTAGTTGGCTGTGGTAAATACAGATGTGTACTGAACGGACAAACATCAAGGTGTTGAGGACACAATATTGCCAGTGAACTCATGCATTTGGCATACACATTTTTATATTTTTAACTTAGAAATTCAAGCAGCTGGTTTTCATTATGTTACTAAGTTAGAAGTGCTGTTGTCATGTCTTATCTTTTGTTCCAGTTACCCCAACTTGAAATCTGTGCATGAGTTGATCTACAAGCGTGGTTATGGGAAGATCAACAAGCAGCGCATTGCTTTGACAGATAACTCTCTCATCAAAAGATGCCTGGGTAAGTAAACTTATGACAACTTGTACTGGATTATTTTAGTGTATCGCTACATCTGCAAGCTTATTGCATTCTTGTATCGTCTGAGACAAGTATTCTTTGCAATCCTGCTGGCCAACTTGAGCATAACATTTTGCATTTACATAGAAAGTATTTCACTGATGTTCTCAGTTAGAACTTTTCTCTAACAGTGTGCCAGTATTATGCCATTTTTGCAAGATGGAGTAATGAGGCAGTGGCTTGCTGAAGGCTGAGATTTGTTTGTGAGCTGAGATTTGAACCTAACACATTCTGGTTTTTATGTCTTGCCACAACATTACACTATACCAGCTCTTGCCTAATAAGATTGTGGTTTAGCGTTAGAAGTCAACATCAAAATAGAAAAAAGTTTAACTTATTGTCAAACAAATACAAGTAGACTCCTCAGAGTGCCACTATCAAGTTATACTATTTAAGTGACAGACATTTTGGCTTTATGACAAAATGTGCCCATTCTGTTGGACGTGCAGTGTTGGACTATACATTTCCCATGTCCCAGTTCCTTTTTGGTTGCGATGCTCTCATTTGGGTGACTTGGCAAATTGCATTCTCTCAGCTACCCGCAGGGTGATTGTAACAATCAATGAATGGGAAGGCACTTTGTAGTCTGAACCTTTTCTAACTCTACTTTTAGGAAAACTCGGCATCATTTGCATGGAGGATCTGATCCATGAAATCTATACTGTTGGCAAAAACTTCAAAGCAGCAAACAACTTTCTCTGGCCATTCAAGCTGTCTTCTCCACGGGGTGGAATGAAGAAGAAAACCATTCACTTTGTAGAAGGTGGTGATGCAGGAAACAGGGAAGACCAGATTAACCGGCTCATAAGGAGGATGAATTAATGGTATGCTGGGCTGGAGAACACTAAAATACAAACTTGTAGCGAGGGTTTCCTTCACACATCTTAAGTTTTTCAAGGGTGTGTACAGAAAATAACCATTGGTTTGTTTGTTTTTGTACACATATCCACCTTGCACAAGGGATATAGGCTTCTGGTTGTAGAATATTTTCTTCATGTGGAATCATGGAGTCTTGGGAATTCATTGACAAAGTTAATCAGATCTTGACATGGTCAGTTCCCTGGTGGGAAACTGAGCATCACATGTTAATTGTATTGCTTCCTAAAGGAGCTCCTTATACCTTTACGGATTAGAGGTGGTGAATCCACAGTCTTAGCTTACAAAGGCACTTCTCTCTCAGCCACAATACCATAGCTATGACATCTTAAGGTTCCTTCCTGTTTTGTGCACACTAAGACTTTCTAGGGATGACACCCTGCCAGAGGTGGAAGTGCCTTTGTAATCAAGTAAGAGGGCTTTCCTTGCCCTTCTCCTAGCTAGGAAATGCAATGGCATCTCAGTCCAACATTGCAAAGATCAGCAGAAGATGGGGGAGGAACTTGTGTATGTCTTTCTGTGTGCATGTGAGTATACCGTGACCATGCCTCCCACAGGATAAAGTAGTATATTGCGATACGACTATGGCAAAATTCTACAACAAACTAAACTATTTAGACCAAACTGCCCCAATGTGCAGGATTAGAAATACAATAAAGCTATACAATCTTTAACTTGCTTTTCTGGAACATCTGACATTTTAAAGTTCTTTAGGTGTGGGGTTTGTAGGGGGAAATGTAAGCAAATGTGGGTGTGGATGGCAGTTTGTCTAGCTGTAGAATTGCAGTTTTGTTACTTCCCTTTGTATTCGGAACTCATTGTTATGTCAAGCCATATAAGCTGCTTATTCAGAGAACAAATTATGCCCCCATTGCTCTATTTGTGCTATTTTAAATCATTTGGGTGGTTGGTTAAGATGGACTTTAGACTGCACTTTAGGTTATGCACTGCTTGTGTGTTTTAGAGTAATAATTAATTACTGTAGTATACTGAGTTGGCTATAGGAAATTATGGGAAACACATCTTTTACTATTTTTAGTCACCACAGGCAGCCAGATAAGTAGCTTTTGGGTTGAAAGTGATTTTTGTGTGCACATAAAGGCAAGTAAAACACTGAAATGTGCGCTGTCAGCCCAACTTGAAATTCTCAGAAAAATATTCACCAATTGAAATGTTTCTAATCTTAGTTTGTCTTCTCTTCTAGGGGCCTAGCAGATGACATCTCTATGCATTGTTAATAAAAAAAATCTTCTGTGAAATTGTGCTGTTCTTCCTTGCTCTGAAATTGACTGGCAGTCAGAGTACTTCTGCAATCCTTTTAATTCTAGGTAGCCACAAACAGTAAGTTATGAATGTTATTGAGAAATCTAAGCTATGGTTAACCTACACAAGCCGGTCCTGAGTAGTTTGCTGAAAGATGCTGTCTGACAACAAGGTGTTAATGACCTTGCCAGTCAGAAGACTAGGCAGATGCTTGGTTCAGAAAAGGAGCTATGATGATCACCCTTGTCCTCTTCAGATAGAACATGAAATGGGCCCTGGGAAAGAGAGGTGCTGGTGGAAATCCACACAGCAGCTTGTGGTGTCAGCACCTGCTATTAAAAAATAGTTTAGAAAGCTGATGTGAGTTTTAATCTGCCTTTAGTCGGTTATTTTAACATTTCAAATTACTGTTAATTCATTTTACTGTTAAACTGTTTTGGGGTTTTGATTTTTTTTTTAAAGGAAACCTGTAAAGCAGTATATAAATTTGATGAAATAAATCACAGCCTATCCTGGGGATAGCAAAGGGCTAAGAAGTTAAGCAACCCAAACCCAGTAACGTGTTAACAGCAGGCGGGCTAACAGGATAAGTCAGACAGCATTTTCTTTCAATAACAAAAGGACTCTTGCTTCGTTGGAGGTTTTTAGACAGAGGTTGGGTGTTTGTCATTGACATAAGCTTTAGCTGTGATTCCTGCATTAGAGGGGATTGGACAAGATGATCCTCAGGGTTCCCTTCCAACTCTTGACTTTTCTATCACTATTTTTTTGGGGGGGGGAGGCTGACCTGCTACTGCATCTACAGCATTAGATGCAGTTCAAAAACTTTTACAATGGCAATATAATTACAAACATAAAAAAGCTTTATTAATCACATATTTCCCCTTAATTGTGAGGTTTATTGATCAACATAATATTTGTGAAAAAATTAGATAGACGTGAACAAGAAAATAGTAACTTTACATGATGTCAAAGGAGCCTGTTCCTTTCCTGGTACGTTGTTTACATCATCTGTCTCTTGGCCTTCCTGAGTCGTCTTGTTCTCTCTTGATGTATGGTTTCACATTCCAATGCAGCCAGTTGAGAAAGCCGCTGGAGGAACTGAGGAGGAGCTCCAGTGACAGGGTCTGTGAAATGGTAACCTAGAAGAAAAAATGAAACTCCCCTTGATTAGTAGTGTGTACAAAGTATAATGTGCCCCTCTTATGGAAGTAGTTAAAACAGAATTATACAAAATACATCAAAAACCAGTGAAAGGGAATAAAATCACCCCATTCCTTAAAATAGAAATACGTTGTAATGGTTATCTGAGAGATTGTCAAAGGTAGGAAAAAAGGGGTACATAGTGTTCATAAACCTGGCCCATTACGCATTAGTCTGACCATGCTTTTTAGAGAGGCCTATGATTTTATATAGGTTCATAAAAATATCAATTTGAAGTACAGATACCTAGGATTTTAAAAAAAACTAAACAGATTCCCATTTCTCTTGCTATAATAGCATTTTATGTTATCCATTGAGTTTATTATTTTCCTAAGCAATCTTTTGAGCAAGGTATGCATTAAAGTAGAAAAATTACATTTGTGACCATAAAAATGCAATAAATGTATTTTCATTCCAAAACAACTCTAGAATAAATCTAGAATAACTCTAGTAGCTTGTATCAGTAATTGCCTTTTGTTAATTAGCTGAATTAAGCCTTTGAAGCTTTTTACAAACACGACTAGAAATGCTGTCCCTTAGGTACATACGAAAACAAAGCCTTCAATAAACATTTTTATAACAGCAACAATATTCAAAATGCAAGAAAGTTCACATAGTAAAGCAGTGAGAAAATGAGTTTGCCTAGGAAATGAAGACAGATGGTAGGAAATTAAATATATTAGGTACTATACATTACCAGGCTTGAATTTGGATCCGTCTGGAAATGAAATTAGGCTGGAACACCGATTATACTTCTTCAACCTACAAACATTTGCACATTCTATTAATAATGTTATATTTATGGACTATGGCAATCAAGGTGACTTGCAGTGGTGTAATTTCCCAGCGGTGTGCTGAGATGAAAAAACATGCTGATCAATGCCATAAGTATTCCTACATCAAAATGTATTTCTTTAGGAATCTCCATCCAGATTCCTAGTAGTACTCAACAAGTATCAAAACCTTTGTACTGAAAGGACTAATATGCATGGGGATTTAGGTAAATATTAACAGGGCAGACCTATAAATGAATACTAAGAAATAGGGTTCATAGAGTTGAATTGAGCGGCTATAGGACAGCAAGCATTACAGGGAAATAAAACTTGCATAGGAACTGCTTCTGAATCGTACTGTTAAAATAGTCATAACATTTTCCTCCAGCAGAGAAAAGTATTGACTCAGTAACTCCTTCCACCAGTTCAAGTAGGCCAATACTGCAACTTTACACAAGCCTTTGCTACATGGGAGAGCTCTCCTTCCTCATTGTGGTTCTGCCTAGCTTCAGGAAGCGATATGACACCAGCTCTGCTTATTCTAAATCTCTGCTTTTTTTTACCTTCCCCTGCCCCTTCGTGGGTGTACAGTGGTACCTCGGGTTAAGTACTTAATTTGTTACGAAGGTCCATTCTTAACATGAAACTGTTCTTAACCTGAAGCACCACTTTAGCTAATGGGGCCTTCTGCTGGTGTCATGCCACTGGAGCACGATTTCTGTTCTCATCCTGAAGCAAAGTTCTTAACCCGAGGTACTATTTCTGGGTTAGCGGAGTCTGTAACCTGAAGCGTATGTAACCCGAGGTAGCACTGTACATATGAGCCTTTGGCAAGGGGGTGATGTTTTCCAGCATCACAACAAAAGATAGTCTCTGGACTCAGCCAAGGGGTTATCAAGGGGATGGGCCAGGCTAAAATGTGGAAGCTGCTTAACTATCTGGTGCCCAGTTCAATCCCACCCACAATATAGCAAGAGTCTGGAACTGCCCCAGGTCTAAGTGAGTTTTGATCCTTGCCCCTCCACTTCCTGTGTCCCCTAGTAAGGTCCCAAGACATGGTGAAGGGCACATCATGCAGTAACCTTGCTGAAGGCAAGCAGGTGGACTAGTCTGCCAAACACACCATTTCGGGACAGTTAAAGGTGGTTAAAATAAATATTCACTTTATTTTCATGAATTTGATCAAGTCATGTTTCCCTCTTTCGCTATTATGTTGTGTCAGGAATAAACATTTAGAAAACAGTCTGGTGAAGAGACAGAATTAAATATAAAAATTAAAGTAACTCCCAACATTGTTTTTCATGAAAGACCTGGTCCACTCATACTGCCTTACCTTACAGCACCTAATTCTCCAGCTCCACCATGCATACCAGATGTCTTCAGAGGGCCTGGTTTCCAAGTAAACGACCCTCTTTTATAAGCATCCCCCATGGCTGTATCTCCCCTGCAGGAGAAGAAAAAAAAGCAGTATCTCAGACAGCAATAGGTTTTACAGTAAAACCATCCTGGCATCACTTATTTTTCACATAGTGCTGTGAAGGGGGTTTTTATGGCCCAAGGTTCACAAAGAGCATATCACCAGCACACCACGTTCTTTACCAGTGTCAAGTCATTTTAAGGCACAATCTTAAAGACATAGGAGAGGAAATCAAAGGTGGCAATTTCACCCAGTGCCCTGCTGGGCTGTCACTGGCAGGGAGAAAGTAAGGATGAAGCAGCACTCCTCCACCCTTTACAGGTTTGCTGCCATAGTTTTCTCCCTAGTGTAGGGTCCATGTTGCAGGTCTGGGTATGTCTCCTTCACTGCATCTACTTTTAATAATACTCCTTTTGAGGCCTACCAGTAGAGCTCTGACATCAGTAGTGTCTGCTGCAGTGGGGAGTGGGCAGCAGATCGGCCTCTCGGAGGCCTTGCCTCTCTTTTGACCCTGGGGGAAGGAGCTCTGAGGCTGACTAAAGCCCAGTTGGACATGCCAACATTCACACTTCAGGAACATAATTCTGAATCCAAACTATAAAGAGTAAAATTAACTTGCCTGCTTTTGTAGCAGCTTTCAATAAAGTATTGTGATGAAGTACACGGAAGCACAAAAGGTGGTAAACCGGGGTCGTCATTACTGTAACAGCTAAAATCAAAAGAAGAAGGTATCTAACTATATAATATTAAATGGTTAGACGTGTTATAATTTTTTAACATATTTTATCCCAAATAAATGGGATTGGTCAACAGATACAGGGATATACATAATTGGGTAGAAATAAAACAGGGCTCTTTGTCATATATTTCTCTCTGATCTCTAATTCATAACACTACGTTGACTAGTCCGTGAAACCTTATGCCATACATATATTGATTTAAAGTGCCTTGTGGCCCTGTAGTTTTTGCTACAACAGACTAACTTGTCTGCACTTCTGGGAATTGCCTTAAACGATCCTGCCCCAACCCCAGCTGCAACATGCCACAAGCTATGAGAAAAACATGAACAGTACATTCATCCACTCCCGTTTCTACTAAAAATTGTTTTTTAATGATAAATGTATAGCTGAGTGGTAAGACACATACAGAACTTCTGGGGCCAAATTAAATGTGTGTTTATTAAATACATGCTTGCTGTTTAGCTTTCTACTACTGGCTCTGGGGCAATTTACACTAAAAGAAACATGTAGGGGAGAAGAGCAAAAACCTATCCTCTATTCACTTTAGGAAACTTGTGGTTGCTGTCATTTCTCCAGTTCATTCAATTGTAGAGTTAATGAGAAGCCTCTCAGTTACATACCACATTAAACAATGAAACATTGTAAACTACCATTAATGAAGTTGAGACTTTATGTGTGGGAAGTAAACACTACCCTGTACAGGCATAAGCTTTGTCTAAAAAACAAAACAAAACCATACAGCAGTAAGCCTATGGCACAGATGAGTACTTGGATCACTTAAAAATACTGAGGTTTTTGCTGTTTCCCACTGGCCATATTCAGACATCACCCTATACCACAGTTTAGTGTGGTCAGAACAAACTGGTCTCCTCTTCCAAACAGCTATGAGGTAGAATGTGGAACATTTCATTTCCATTTTTGCTTACCTACAGCTTGTTTCCTTGTTGCAACTGACAAAACATAGCTTGTTTGAAACAAGCTAATGTGAAACTAATAAGCTTGAGGCAAGATGGTGACTGAATGGCAAGTGATTCCTTTTGCTCTAAACAAAAAACAAAGCCAGTCTGGGTATGAAGTACCCAATAATAATCTTCCCCCTTTCCTCTGAACAGGTGATCACTGATGATCACAAGCAACAACTTTAACCATCTGACTGGCTATATGCCTACTTGCCAATGTCTGAATTGAGGCTCATACAACATTTGGAAGTAATAGAGTCTCCACTATATCATGACAATTTATACAAGTCACTATATCATGACCTGTTCGTATTTTAGAAGTGTACATCTTCAATCCATTTGACTTTAAATGCAGAAATGGAGCTAAAATTCCATCTTCTATTGCTATTTTTAAAATAAATTTGTACATGAAATTTTATGAGATGTGCTTATTAAAAATTCCTGAGCTTGGTCTGCCTCCGAATTATACCTGTGCAGTGCACTTTGAATATGTAAAACATCTATACACTTCATACAATAATAGAGTTTATAATGGTATACCTGTCTGGAAATAAATGAGCAGCACCGTGTGTCTTCTGTGCAACAGGAGAGGGGTTTGGTATTGCCTGAGCAAGACTTGGCATTGCAGCATTTTCATCAGAGTCTCTCAAGCCATATGCAGATGTATATTCTGCTTAAGAGAAATAATTCAAAGCAGCATACATGGAACATCAGGCCAAAACTAGCTAGAGCTACAGTCTTACACTTGCTTAGAAGTTTGCTCCACTGAGGTCAATGGGAGACTTCTGAAGAGACATGTCTGGGCACAGGAAACTGGTCTGGTCCTTGTGAGGTTACCAAGTCAGAAGGAGCAGTTCCCTTATAGTGAGCTTATGTTCTCAGCCACCTATAGAGTCAGGAATCGTCAAGAGCGGAAATGCCTTCTTCTAAATATACTGTGTGCACACTTGGACTAAACTAACTACATAACATCTATTCATGTCAAATCCACAGCTGAAACTTACTTCAGTATCTAAAACATGCACATTCTGTTCCTTACGCTGAGCCACTACCTGGAACACAATGCATCGCAGGGGACTGCAGATAACAGCACTATTTTATGCATGCCTACTTTGAAATAAGTTCCACCAAGTTCAATGGGGCTTACGGTACTCCCAGGTAAGAGGATCAAGTTGCAGCAATCCTAAGAACCCCTGAATGGCAGTCAAAGCTGGAATAATGCCATCGCTAACCCCCCCCCCCCAAAAAACCCTACTGTTTTAGAACAAAAACTGTTGTTGACTACCTTAACATTTATTTTATTTACAAACGAATGTTTATATATCTCCCTTTGTTGTTGTTTAGTCGTTCAGTCGTGTCCGACTCTTCGTGACCCCATGGACCAGAGCACGCCAGGCACTCCTGTCTTCGTATCTCCCTTTAGCAATCCTTTTGTGCCATTTACAAAAGCATGCTAATACACAACATATTAAAAACAGCAATATATTAAAAAGCCTGGGAAAGTAAAAAAGTCTTTGCTAGCACTGAAAAGATAGTAATGCTGGTATCAGGTAAGCTTCCCTTGGGAAAGAACAAACTGGGTACCACAACCGGAAGAGGCCTTCACTCTGGCCACCACACACCTTACCTCAAATGGAGAGAGCTCCAGAAGAGAGCTTCTGAAGACTCACTACATAGGCAGATTGATATGGAAGGTGGTGTTCCTTCAAGTACCAAGTCACATAAGGACTTCAGAAGTACTTTGAATTGCATGTGGAAAATGGACTAGTGAAGTTCTTCAGGTATTGGCGTAATACTTCTAAAATGATCAGTTACAGTTAGCAGCCTAACCACCGTACTGTGAGCCATTTGCAGTTTCTGAACCATTTTAAAAGGCAGCTCCATGCACAAAACATTGTATTATTCAATCCTACATGTTGGAATGAATAACTATGGTCAGGTTATTTCTGTCTATTTCTGTCCGCCTGCTGCGGACAGGCACTTCTTGCCACAGAGCTTCCAAGGCCTCCAAGTAGAATGTTTGATCTAGGAGTACCCCCAAAATGTGTACTCAGTCCGAGAAGCTAATGAGGTGGCCTCCACATGTTGTTATGCTACAGTTTCCATCAGTCCAAGTCAGCAGGTCAGTGATGATAGGAGCTGTGGTTCAACTACATCTTCGGTACCACGTTAGCTACCTCTAGGGTGAATGTAACCCCATCCAGAACAAGTTGAACACTATCTCCCTAAACAGACAAAACACCTACTCACAGAACCTCTGTCTTGATGGGATTGAGTTTGCTTATTAACCCACATTCAGCCCATTATAGATTCCAGGCACCTCCTTAGCACTTCTACTCCCTCACCAGAAACTGATAAAACAAGACACACAGAAAGTGCTGGGTGTCATCAGTACACAGATGGCCTTTATCCAAAAGTGTGATTTAGTTATGAAAAAGTATGGAGCAAGACTATGAAACAGCAAAGAAGAAATTCTATGGGATCAAGCAGTAGTTCCCAACTATCACATTCTGGGAACAGCTTGAGAGGCAGAAGTGAACCAATCAGAACATCACTTCCATCTTCCAAACCAGGGTGCCCATCCAGAAGAATACTATTGTTAACGGTATCAAAAGTGGCTGAGAAGAACAGCAATATCTGGAGAGGGTGTGCAGTACAGCAGTTTAAAGGACAATTCTTGTTCTTTTGAACTCAGTGGGCAAATGTCTATTGATGTTAAGGAGTGGAAGATAACAACAAAAAGTGCAAGGAAAAACTACATAGGTACCTTCCCAGACAACCAGTTTGTTAACAACTTTTGATTTTGATTTGTTTGAGGGGATGTTGTATGTATTTAAATCAAGCAATTGTTATCTCCTTTCAGTGTATTTCCGATCACTTTTCTTATTGCAAAGGAATTTGTTTGTTGTACACAACTACGAAATCCACTATAATTGCTCAACCTAAATTTGCCAGTAGTCAGTGGATTCCAGTCCACAAACTAATGACAATTTGGAAGCAGCCAGAAATAGGGATTAGGTTGATCTTTATGGCAATTCCAACACTAAAAAATCTTGGTAAGTTTCCTTTTTATGAAATGTAGCCTAGGATAACTATCAAATGACAACCTTAAACATCTTACCTTGTTTTATCCTTTTTGTCTTTATCACTGCATGTTTCCAACTATTCTCGAAAAGGTGACCCCCGAATGATTTTCCGGAGACTTTTTTATCCAGGAATCTTTGTTCAGATTTTAGGATTGGCAATTTTTGTTCCTTTGGTGTCTGAGAAATGACAGGTCTGCTGTTTCAAACATCATAGTGAACACCAGAGGGGATACAAAAGCAAAAATAATAAATGCTTTTCACATGTTGTCTGGTACAGACATTTCTCAAGTAATAAGTGGGTCACCAAGGATTGCTATGTTTCAAACAAGCACTCGGTTGGCCTTCCCTTGAAGCTGATGGAAACTGGTCCAAAATGTTGGGGAAGACTGCCCTACATGATTACTCCTCAGAAGGCCCTCTCTCCATGGCCAACTTACTGCTTCTTCAGAATTGTGCTACAAACTGTTTTCAATCAAATATTGTAACATTTAGCTACCTCTTTCCTTATCACGTTATTTGTGAGAAACTACTCAATTTCAGCCACGGAATATTGGAGTGTTACAGAGAAAAGAGAAATGTTCTAGGGTGCACACCAAGCACAAGGCATTGTTCAGACATGTACAGCCTCACTATTACCCAGTATGATCTCTAGTGCATCTTTAGGCATACTCCAAATCAACAGCATACATTTTACAGGGCTATCAACAGGGATGGACAAACTATTTCAGGAAAGTTTGCATTGATCTCAGTGAGAAAACCAGACAGATTGCCAAAGAAAGTTCAAAATGCATCGTCATAAAGAAAAGGATCCTATGCATACTAGAGGCATACGTCCCTTTACTTTTAAGAAGTGCCTGTTTTGATAACTGCTACAGCTCTTATGAATCATTAAAATATGATGCTAAGCTGTCCTTATTGTAAATTCTTCTGTTGCAATTTAAACTTACAAGATCCTATCCCCTAAAATAGGAAATAATAACTCCAAATCTTTGGCAAAGCAAGTTCAGTACTCGTAGACATTTAAAAATATCAATAAACCCCCAAGGGTCTCAACAACTGGGAATAAAGAAGTTGAATAGAACAAGGGAATATTTGGCTCTAAACTATAGAATCGAAAGTATTCCTGTGAACCAGCATCAGGCAATTTCAGCATCATGACTACATACAAGTCTGCTGTTCAGGTGGCAGATGCAGTAAGCAACATCAGCCTCTCAGTTACAAAGAGATTAACAATGCAATCTTCTACATGTCTACTTTGGAGCAGGTCTCACTTAGTTCAGTGGGGCTTACTCCCAGAATAATACATTGATATAAGATTACAGACTTAACCACTCATCTCCATTAATGGGAGTGAGGAATGAGGAGTTAGGAGTTATGGAATGATGCTAAGTTAAGGTAGATCAGCACTAGCACTTAGCTAAAAACCAACCTCTTTTGAAATCAAGTTGGGTTGGGCTTTCGTATTTTAAAAACACTGTTTCATATTTCAGAACACTAATTTTAGACCACTGGGCAAAGTTAAATAAATACTTACCATTCAGGGATGCACGGGATTTCTGGCAGCTTACCATTAGGAGCTTGTGAACCTGTAATATGCAAAGTCCATTCAGATTCAGTTACTCTATTTTCATACCAAAAGTTAAAGTAACATTACAGTTAAATATACTTGCATCAAAAACAGTAAATATTTTACCAGTAATGGTAAATTTTGCTTTAGACAGCACACTCCCCCATTTTAATGATGCACTACAACATATTATTCAAACCAAAATTTGGTCAAAACACCGATTTAAAGGAGTGTGATTGGGATATAATATCTATTAACAAGACACATAAGGAATTTTTATAGCTTATTTTGTCAGTTTATAAACCATCTTTCAATAAGAGGGTTCTCAGACTGGCATACAAACAATACAATAAATCATAGAAGCTACAGCAAAAACCTCTAAGATCAAGCAGAAAACACTAAAACTAAAAAATTTGCTGCAATTTCAGGTGCCAAAAAGACATCAAAATTGGAACCTGTTACACTTCTTGAGAGAGAATATTACACATCAGAGGTACAACTGGGACAGCTCTATATCCATTTATCACCAGCCGCACATGACTTAAGCCTTTATAGCAAGGTTGGGGAAGTGGATCTAGCCAGGAGGTGAGTTCACCCACCTATCAATCACCTGATACCACAGTGATGTCAGATGACCCATTTTTGGCACAGCCCACAAAGCATCAACAACCAATCAGCTGCACTGGGCTTTGCAGGTGTGGATGATCAGCAGTGCCTGCAAACTTCTTTTTGGCTCAAGTGCACATATACCTGCTCTGCACCTGGTGTCATCATACAAGATGTTAGGTGTAAGGCAGGTGGGTATGGAGAGGCCTAGCATACCTAATTAAGCCTGTAGACCAAAGATTCCCCACAGAAAGGTAACAATCTACACTTTGAATTGTGCTTGGAAAGAGATCTAATGCAGCTATGTAAGCACAGGTGAGAAGCTGGCCCCAACTAACTGGTCACACTGTATTTTGTACTCACTTAAGTTTCTGGGAATTTTTTAAAAAATGAACCCTATGTACAATGCATCAAAAGGCATAGATTTCAAAGTCTGTTAGAAAAAAAATTTATAGCACATTTCTGATGGTCTCTTTTCACATGAACTACGATAAATGAAATTTACAGCCCTCTGCTCTTTCTAGCCTAGCAGTTGACTTACTCTAGCAAATCTAAATCAAATAAATTATCCCCAAATCATCTCTCAAACCTACAAGTTTCTCAAGCCCACACTCTCTCCACCACCTCAGAACAAACACACCACACAAAACCATACGCATGTTAATCTGGACCACCATACAATCTTGGAGGAATTACCCTTATGACTCCTCATTGAAAACAAACTCCCTTCCCATCAGGCTAATTCTTATTCCCACTGCTCTATTTTACCACTGCTCACTTTTGTTTCCTGAAGTCCTCAGAATTGTTAGGTATCTTTTACTTTTGGAGTGGAAGCCCCCACGGCTTTGTTTGAGTCAGGTGCCATTCCTGCAACCTGTTTTTTAACACAATATACCTCGGAACGATGTGCAAACCCCCACTGCAGGGTGAGAAGTGTTTCAGGCCATGTGCAGAGTGCCCTTCCCTATCAGTCCCCACGTGATAGGGGAGTCGTTTCAGGCAGGGTTGAGCCCCAACATGCCTCTTCTCTTCAATACCCAGCATTTACAAAATGCTTTAGGCTAGAATCCTGTGCCGCCTTCTTTGTGAATAAACCCCACTGAGCTCAATGGGACACATCGCCCTGTTAAGAGCGCGCCCGGGGAGCTTCACATTCAACCCTCACAACAACCTCGTAAGGTAGACCAATTGGGTCGCCATGCTGCACGCACGCCAAGCAGGGAGAGTGGCCCACCAGCGCCTTCTGCAGCGTCCCTTCCTTTTAGGGGAAGAGGTGGGGGGGGGACGGGACTTGCAGCAGTTCCCCTCTGCCCCCCCCCCAGAACAGCCCCCCACCCCCAGCACTCACACGCACCCTGCTGTTCCAAGTGGATGCGCTGCTGGCTCCTGCTCATAGCGGCCCTTCCACCACCACCGCGCTCGCTCGGGGAAAAGACGAAGGAGGCTCAACGGCGGCCGAAGATTCGGCCCCCTCGCCTCTGTAGGACGGGAGGAGGCTGAGGCCCCTCATGGCCCTCCGCTTCAGCCGGCGCGCGAGACCCCAACGGCCGCATTTCTGCCCTGCCGACCTCGGCTACTGGAGCGCCGACCCGGCGCGGGCGGGCGAGCAGGCCTGCCGCTGGTTGCTAGGCAACGGAGGGAGCCGCAATAAAGAGGCGAGGCCTGGCCTTCATGGGGCGGCGGCGAGGGCGCTCTCTGGGCCTTGAAGCTGAAGGGAAGCCGCAGCTGAAAAGGCCCGTCGAGTGCCTTCTCTTCCCCTCTGCGAGGAGGGTTCCCTCGGCTTCCGACAACTGTTTCTGCAAGGCAGGCGTTCAACAGGCGAAGCCATCTGCTGCTGCCCTCTTTTGTTTTGGAAAAAGCCTCCCCTGTTGAGTTTCTGCCATGTGCAATCAGAAAGGCTGATAGGGAGAGGCAGCATCCGCCATGGCCAAGGCACGGAATGGGAGCTGCATTTAGTCTTGTTACGGCAAAATCCCAAACTTCATGGGCATCGCAAAGTCTTAAAAGAGTTTCATCGTAGTCCATGTTGACTCAGATGGAATTGCCCTTTTTTTTAAAAATATATTTATTTGCTTTTACAAGAAAGAAAAAACATAACCACAAAAATAAAAAGAAACAAAAACAATCACAAATACACATAGAAAAAGTTAAAAATAAAAATTCCAGCTTTTAAGTTTATGCTTACAGAAACTTCCTTTCTTGACTTCCTCACGCCTCCCTTTTTTGTGTTCTTCTTTACCCAATCGTGTACAGCAAATCCTTACCTTCTTTCAAAACTCATTTCTAATTATTAAAATCATTCTATTATGTCTCCAAACTTTCCTCCATTACATTTAAACACCTTTAACATATTATTTACTTTTGACATAATATAAATTTAGTCTTTCACCTTTTTTCTATTACATTTTTACATATTTTTTAAACCTATATCACTAATGCCATATTATTTTTGTATCCAACATCATTTTAACATTCATAAACTTTGCAGTGTTTCTGCAGATAGTCTTTAAACTTCTTCCAGTCCTCTTCCACCGCTTCTTCTCCCAGGTCTCGGATTCTGCCAGTCATTTCTGCCATCTCCATGTAGTCTATTACTTGCATCTGCCATTCTTCCAAGGTGGGCAAATCTTGTGTCTTCCAATGCTTTGCGATAAGTATTCTTGCTGCTGTTGTTGCGTACATAAAAAATGTTCTACAGATGGAATTGCCCTTGGACCCAGAATGTGGCGGTTCTCACCTTTAATGCTGGGTATTAGGAACAGTGGTGAAGGCACACTATTCCCATAGTCACACCCTTTCTAAGACTATATAACCAAGAGTAAGGTTTTGGATTAATAGCGCACAGCTTAATTTTCCCTCACGCACCTCTTCTGTTTGGCTCAAGGTCTAGTCCGATGCCTTGTGGATTCAAATACATGCTCACTATTTTTGTGGCATGTTGCTTAATCATCATGAAGGAACTTTGGAGCTTTTCAAAATAAAAGTGACAGTTTAACCCTTAGTCATGCATGCTAATGTAATCTGCTTCTGCTGCTGCTTGGTTAATTTGGTGGGATTCTCTCTGAGTAAACTGGCATGCAGAGGATTTGCAAAGAGCACTCCAGGAGATGATTTCATTGTCAAATAAGTCGATAATAAATTATTACTACTACTACTACTACTACACATAATTGCTGGTACTTCAGCAACTGTGTGGATTCCCAGGTTGTTTCACAGCTTATTTCAAAGTGTTTGAGTTGGTTGATTTTTCATCCAAGTACCAAGAGAAGCTTAGGGTAGGAGTTCTGGAATGATAAGGATTCAATCAATAGGAAAGGAGAACAGCTGCAGGAACAGCAAAGGCACTGTTTACTCAGTGCTGCCCTGTCCACACACCCTAAGTAGTGATATCAATGTGAGGTTCTAATCTGTTTTACTACGAGTGGGAGAAGTTAATCCGTAGAAGTTATTTTATAATGTTAAAAGGGACTGTCCTTTATTTCAGATAACACCATGGAACCATTGCAATGCTAAAGTTATGCAATGCTATAGATTCCATGAAGCAAATAAAGTAAGTTCCATGATTTCCTTTTAAAAATAATGTTGTGACAATTCTAGCACGAACTAGGACAAAAAAGGTCACAACATCAGCTGCTGAATGAAACACAGTCATAATATAAGGATTTCAAAAGCACAAATCATTCCTTCAAAAGTGGTGTACATCTAAATCTCAGTTTATACATTCAGCACATTCACACAGTAAAGGTCTTTCTGAACTGTGCCACTTCATGTTGCAGGTGGGAGTAAATGTATGTTAAACCACTTTCCCATCAGAAAAATATACCACCAGTGAAAACAGCATAAAGGGGAGAGAATATCTTATTTCTACTTCAAATAAATTTCTAGCTGCTTCTTTGGCACAAGACTAAGCAAGGACAGACTGATGAATACTGACAAAAATCATGACACTGCTGTCTTGTCAAAAACCGGTTTGTGTCCTTTCATAGGAAACACAGGATTCCACACCCTCCCTCTGCATAATTCTGCAATTCAAGGTAAAATGTGCCACAACCAGAAATTTACCATCTGGCTGTCTTGATATTCATGATTGCTTTTCTTTGTAGGATTAGCCACATAGCCCAGTTGCCCCACAGTCAATATTCTGGAACTTGTGTGCATAAAATTGGCCATATCGTGAATACTGAAAATATTTATGTGCACTAAAAGCTATGCATTTGTGTATGTGTGACTGGAGGCATGAGCTTGAAAAGCCACGCCACAAACACAAAAGCATACCCCTTCAGCCAAGAGGTGAAAAGATGAGAGAATAGGACGGCAAATTTGATACACTGTGTGAAATACAACAGGTTCATTGATGACAACCACCTCTGTGGAGAGGAGACACAGCATACTAGATTCTCAGTTACACAACGGGTGACACTCTAGAATCCTGGCTCAGTAAAGCAGAAACAAACAGTACAAGAAGTCTACATAGATGGGGATTTTGTCCAAAGCATTGGCACTTAAAGGTTCAACTAAGGTTAATGGAAGAGGAAAGGTAAGAAAGATGTCAAAAATAGGGATGCTGGGTACAGAAATGCAAATACAGAATTACCAACAATCACACCATGCTTTTACATCTTGTGGTCAAGCTGTGGACAAAACAGCAGTCTGTGTACAGTATTTTTGCAACTGTTTATGAAACGATGAGCAAAGTGTTTGTAAAAGTAAAACATTTTTGCAGAAATAGACCACCCTGAGATTACCGGTCATTCTGTATGTCTGCTTTTCTCTACAAAGTATATCTATATTTAACACTCTACCTTTCCTGTCTTGCTTACCTAGTCTCATTAATTTCTAGCTCTCACTCTCTAGCTTCTACCTGCTTCTAGCTCAGCTGTCTCACACACTGGCTTTTGTCTTTCTCTCTACCACCCATTTGCTCTCTGGCATACAGCAACCCACTTTGTTATAATAAGGAACATACTTAGATGGTAGCTATGGCCATTCTCTCACAAAGGGACTTGCCTGACCCATTCAACAGTGGAACAAATCCATTAGATTTTAACCCTTGCTGGATCCAGGATTCCAGGAATTACAAGGGACTTGGGTATCATGCAGGCTAAACCCCCAAACTCACAACAGTATTATATAAACAGATATAAAGACAGAAAACTAGAAATAACAGGCTCAAATCTTAAGGGTCAGTGAAAGCCTGAAAAAAGATGTATATACATCTCTGAAGCAACTAATGGATGATGTTTTGTGTATGACAAAGGGAAGGGGTGTTCCTGAGTACAGGGACAATACACAATTAATATAATTGTAGAGTTGGAAGGGACCCTGAGGATAATCTAGTCAGTTACCTGGACCTCCAGTGACAAGAATGAATATAGGAGGACTACAAGCTATTGGTGGTGACCCTGCCACTGGTGGGTCCATCCCGCCAAACAGGATTCCTTTTAAGTCCTTGTCACCAGAAACCTGATGATGACATCAGGCAGAGGTGTCTGCTGACAAACTGCTGAGTCAAACTGGCTGACCTCTCTAGGAGCCAAACTCTCCTGCAAACGTACCATAGGCAGAGGACAAGAAGGCAGCAGATGTTAAGGAACACCTTTCACTGTCTACCCAGATAAATGGACCTCTCTTCTTTCCACTCTCCTGCTGGGTGTGCACGTGTGTGTTAGCATCCAGAGCCCAATACATTTTCTTTTACTAACTTGCTTCTTGCTTATATGTTTGACCTTTGAATGTTTCTTAAAATTTGCTGATCTATGCACTGTTTGATTTGTCTTCTGCAGGGTTCTCACTTTGCAAACCTTCAGTTCCTGGTTTCATAAATTACAATAACAAAATTGCCAAAAATAGAAGCCATTATAAGTCTTTTTTCTCCCTTAACTTTTGTTTTTCATTAAATCAGTTAAATCTGTTGTCAAAGCAACAAAAAAAACACAACCTGGCTTATTAGTTCCTTTTATATTGCACAGAAGAGAAATAAAATGCGAGCAAATGTTGCATTTCCCATGGATTTATAGATAAATTTAACATATCAAAATGAGAAAAAGTCAATGAAACCAGTTTCTTATTTGTTAAAAAGGGGGTGGGGATTGCTTGGGCATTTTATAAGACCATCGGGACCTGAACCTAACACCTCTAGAAGGCCCAAGTATGTAAAAAAGGCAACACCTAATGGAACTTTAAACTCAGCTATGTCTAATTGACTGGAGATAAGTCAAACATTGCTACACTAGGGTAGAGATTTATATTTCTAATTGAAAACAGGTGCAAAATAGGATACATTCTATGCCAGTGTTACCAACACAAAGCGGTGAGAGGAGTTGCCATTGTAACAGTACACAACCTTGTAACAGCTATCTGACCACAAAAACCAGTGTGGCTGCATTTTGTTTGCTTGCATACTTTGGGGGCAGTTCCCAGAATAGCAAGAGGTATATATTTGTTTTAAAAGCTAGAGGCTGGAGGTCAGGGATGCAGAACCTCAGGCCTGGAGGCCAAATGCAGCCTCCTGGGCCTTTCTATTTGGCCTTTGGGACTAAAACAGGTTGTGCCTCCTCATTAGTTTCCATAGCTTTGGATTCAACACAGAGAGGAAGTCAAACCTCTCTGTGCCTCTGTTGCTTCCAGCATCAATCATACACGGACGAGCTCTGCAATTGTCCTAACTTCAAGATGATGTCACTTCCAGCCAGGTGACAGGGTGGAGAGAATGCATCATGCCTCAGTTGTCTCCATCACTACATGGCTCATTAGGATGCTAACAGAGGCACTTACCAGGGTCAGCTATGGAACTGGTTTGATTGGTTCAGCAATCAGGTTTCTTTTTGTAGATTCTAACCTCACAGATACAGAATCACAGGTTTGGAAGAGACCCACAGATATTATCCAGACTACCTCTCCAACCCTATAGCAATGCTTCCCTGGTGTCTGGCCTCTTTGATATCATTGATTGCATGACTTTTATTTGGAGGTCCAGCAGATATGATACACCTATTTTGACCCAGCGACACTTCTCAGCAGAATTTGAATCACATCCCCTGCCAGATTTTCAGAGAACTGGACTAAAGAATGAGAGTGCAGGAGTTGTGGGCATGGGTGCTGTTCATGATGACATGCTCTGATCTCTCGTCCCTCCTGTTTCCACTCCCATGCTGAGTAATACCCAGAAATCACAAGGAGTCTTCACAGCCAGTGCATGGAAGAGGCAGTGGGACCATGTCTCCAGCTTCCAATCATTGACCTCCATGAAGTAAATGGGGAGGGCGATTCTGCACCCACATACAGCTGTAGGCTGTATGCTCCCCTTACTTTGTGGTTCTATCTACATCCCCCTTGAACTATACTTTAAGAAGTTTGTTGTTTGACTTCTGGATATTTTAAATCACCTTTCAGGAGTGGCTGAGCTCCTCTGAAATCAGAGTCCCATTGGTTTGCTTGTTGCCAGAGTGCCAAGATCCAATGAAGCCAAAATAAGGGTCAAAAGTTGCTAACAATTGGCCAGCATCCCTGGAAAGTTTTATAGAGTATGCCTGATTAAATAATGCATTAAGCCTGGGCTTGAATTCTTTCCCTACTTATGAACACAGCAATGTCTGATTTCATTTTTTATTTTTTATTTTACTTTTCATGTGCTTCTATGGAAAAGCTCCATGAGCAGAATGACAGACTGAAATCAAAAAAGAAAGAAAAATAACAACTCAAAATTTCTGTAATTCCAGACAGATTTGTGTCATTCTGGTTTCTTACTACACTTATAATAGGTTTTATCTTTACATTCAGTGAGAAACTGTTAGACATGTTTTGACATTTTGTTATATAGAACGGCTGTTGAATTGTACGTGTTAACCACTAGGTGGGGCAATGAAACAAACCTAAATAGACCCTTCAACATCAGATGGTGTGCAGCAGCTTGAATCTTTACATGTGCTTCTCCCATTTGAATTTATCTTTTTAAAAATATTGTAGGCATTTGCAGTACACTATAACCCCTTTCGGGTTGCTATAGAGAAAGTCAACTGCTGTTATTAGAACAGCTTCTAAGCCTACTGTGCATATTTAAATGGTTAACTAAATTAAATAAAATGCCCCTGCCTAATGGTGTTAGCTAAGTAAGTACATTTTCTATGCCAATACACAAGAGCCACCTGTAATAGGTTGCATATGTATCTGTACTCTTTCCAGTTAGTAGCACCATTGCTGCCATTAATGCTGTTTCAGCAAATACTGAAAACATAGCTGTTTACCAAGGCCTTTGCTAGCTACTTATGTCAGCCATTTGTCATAACTGTTTATTTGTACTGTCTGTTCATGCTGCTGGATTAATATTATAGTTGCTGTTGTATTTTTAATGGATTTTATTCTAAACCTTGAGCTGTTTTCATAATAGATGACACATACATATTTTAATAAATAAAGAATCCTACTCCTTTGTGGAGCACAAAATAGCAAGGAGCCATGCAGACAAGCAAATATCTATACAAGAAGGTGGAAAGGGGCAAGGGACAGCAAGCCCCTCTCAGTATATAACAGCACCCTTTCTACTTGTGATTCCTGGCATTCGGAGGCATTCTGCCTCAAATGGTGGAGGTAGAACATAGCCATGAATCTGTTTGATCCTCTAAGCCAGGCATGGCCAAACTTGGCCCTCCAGCTGTTTTGGGACTACAATTCCCATCATCCCTGACCACTGGTCTTGTTAGCTAGGGATGATGGGAGTTGTAGTCCCAAAACAGCTGGAGGGCCAAGTTTGGCCATGCCTGCTAAGCCTTCCAAACTGGTGGCCATCACTACATCTTGCAGGATAGAATTCCATAGTTCAACTACGCACTGTGTAAAGAAGTACTTTCTTTGCCTGTTCCGATTCATCCAATGTTCAACTTCATTGAATGGCCCCGAGTTCTAATATAATGAGAGAGGGAGGAAAACTTAATCCACACTACACATCATATTATTACACTTCTATCAGTAACCCCTCAACGTTTCTCTAAACCAGCTGGTTTTGGACTACAATTCCCATCATCCCTGACCACTAGTGCTGCTAGCTAGGGATGATGGGAGTTGTAGTCCAAAAACAGCTGGAGACCCAAGTTTGGGAAACCCTGCTGTAAACTAAAAAAACAACAACTCCAGATGCTGTACCCTTTCTTTACTGGGGAGTTACTCCAAGCTCTTGATAATTTTGCTTGCCCTTTTCTGAACCTTTTCCAGCTCTACAATGATTTTTTTGAGGTGATGTAACCAGAACTCTATTCCGAGTGTGGCCTCACCATAGATTTGTACAATGACATTGTGATGCTGACAGTTTTATTTTCAATCTCTTTCCTAATTATCCCTAGCGTGGGAGCTGCCTTCCTCACAGCTGCTGCACACTGGGTCAACATCTTCCTCAATCTACCCTGTATGACTCAAAGGTCTCGTTCCTGGTCCATTACTGCCACTTCAGACCCCTTGAGAGTATATGTGAAATTAGTATTTTTTTGTCCTAATGTGCACCACTTAACACTTGAATGCAATGTATTGCACTTGCAATGTTATGTCATAAACCTTTGGATCAAGGTTCCTAATGATTCTAGGGATGTGCGAGAATAATGACACACTTGTTAGTAATTGGTGTCAGGACCTTTTCAGATGTGCTGAAGGGGAAACAATTACAAAAATTACTTAATGAGACAATTGCTGAGCCACTTGCCTGCACAGAGAACAAGCTATTTGGCATTGTTTTGGCAAGACAAAAGCTGAGCCTGAGCAGAAGCAAAGTTTGAGGAAGGGGATCCTGTGTGGTTTGTCACCACCCACCTCTCCACTGGCAGGAAGTCAGACGTTCAAGAGGTGTCCCCTGCCAGTTCAATTTGTGCTTAAGCAAATAACTAGGCAGCAATAAATAAATAAAAAATAAACAACTTAAAAGCAGGAATGAAACAGAACACAACTTGTTAGGAAAAAAGAACTCAGTGGTCCCACAGTGGGACATACCACTCTGGCCCGGTCCTAAGAGGTCCTAATGGCCCCTGTAAGAAAAGAAGAAAAATCCTGGTATGGGCTGGAGTAAGAGAAAGGAGAAGGTGGGAAGGGAAAAGTGGAGGCCCCTGAACATTGGTGTGTGGGTTGGTGGATGACCCAAGGCCCCGGACGACCTTCAGCTCTCTGTGTCCAATGACCTCTCCCCTGCAATAGTCACTTGGCAGCTGGATCTCCTTCCTCCCTACAGAGAAGGAACTTATCACAATAAGAACAAAAAATTGCTTCTCCTGTAATGGAGGAAGGGGATCCTGTGTGCAGTGGCAGAGCATGAAGCTCTGCCATGGGGGGCGGGGCGGAGAGCAGGTGGGGGCAGGCGCGCGTCCTGGAGGTGTGGTGCGCTGCCGGGGGGAGCAGCCGCGATGGCACCCCACCGGGATCACGCTGCCGGGGGTGGTGCGCTCCCCCCCCACTCCTCTTCCTCCGCCAGTGCCTGTGTGGGATGTATCACAGCAATTACTAGATCAGGTGGGAGGTGCCTCTGGTGTTCACCACCTAATGATTCTGGGGAGGCCTTGTACTCCCTGGATTGGGGCTGGAAGAAGACAAGCATGACCCCCGATTAGTGCAATTCCTCTGTGTGCCTGAGTTAGATCCTGATCACCCGCGCACGGTAATGAGAAGAATTCAGTGAGGATGGACTCTACAGAGAGTTTTCCAAGGCTGGACTGATTTCTGAAACACACACACACACACACACACACGTGTGTGTGTGAGAAAGAGAGATGGGGGGAAAGGGCAAAACCCAGTGAAATGAGAAAGTGCTGAGAAAAGATGTAGTTAATATCAGGAAATCAGCTGATATTAATGTTTACAGCTGAGAGTATGAAATGCCATTTTTTAATAACTGAAATTATTGTTGGCAGTCTTCTAAAGTAGCATTAGAAGAGGCAACACATTATTAAATGTAACTGAAAAGAAAAGTTTTTTTTTTTTTTAAAAAAAGGCACAACCATGTATAACTTTATCAACTTCAGTTATTCTGCTTCCTTATAATCCTTCACTTCTTACGCCCTGTGATATGGCACACTGCTTCACCTTGCACAGTTTTGCAAAAATACAGGCCTTGCTTTCTATCCCTTTTGGTTAAAATACTGGCCCATACCCATCTTGGTTACAACACCCTTCTCTCTGCTTTCCACAATGTATGTAGGCCTGCATTTAGTAAGTTTATTATCTTTGTACATTGTATTTGATTAATTTATAATCTGCCCTTCAGCACGAGGCACTGAGGGAGGAGTATGCTTACAAACACTAAAACCTGTTACCATAAAATACCGTATTTTTCGCCCCATAGGACGCACCAGCCCATAGGACGCACCAAGTTTTTTGGGGGGGAAATAAAGAAAAAAAAATTATTTCCCCCCCAGGTGCTTGTGGGGCCGGCAGCGGGGAGAAGCGCTCTTCTCCCCTCTGCCCGCCTGCAGACCAGGTCTGGGGACAGCGGGAAGACACGCTGCGCCTCCCAGCTGTCCCCGGAGCTTGCGGGGCTGGCAGCGGGGAGAAGCGCTCTTCTCCCCGCCACCCGCCTGCAGACCAGGTCCGGGGACAGCGGGAAGACGAGCTGCGCCTCCCTGCTGTCCCCGGAGCTAGCGGGGCTGGCGGTGGGGAGAAGCATGCGTCTCCCCGCCATCAGCCTCCAAACCACATCGGGAGACAACGGGATGGCGGCGTTCCACCTCCCCGCTGTCCCCCGACCTTGTGGGGCTGGCGCTGCGGCTCTCCTGAAGCCTGGAGAGTGAGGGGGTCGGTGCGCACCGACCCCTCTCGCTCTCCAGGCTTCAGCGAAAGCCTGCATTCGCCCCATAGGACACACACACATTTCCCCTTCATTTTTGGAGGGGAAAAAGTGCGTCCTATAGGGCGAAAAATACGGTACAACACAAACAGTAAAATACAAAAGTAACAGGCCATAACAAGATAATAATACTCAAAAGAAGGCATGAAATCCAGCTAATAAATAGGCAGGATGTCTAAGCAAATAAAAAGCTTTCGCTTGGTGCCAGAATGTTGCTGGTGTTGACGCCAACGAAGCCTCTCCAAGGAGGTTGCTTCAGATACAAAGCACCATGACTAAGAAAGCTTTGTTTGGTCACTGCCTGCCTTACATCTGGTGGCAGGGATCTTGGAGAAAGGAGCTTGGTGAGTTGTGCAGCTTCATGTGAAAGGAGGTGGTCTCAAGCCCTTTAAGTGGTCAAATGACAGGAAGCGGTCCTGCACATATCCAATTTTGTGGTGCAGTTCTCCACTCACTCAATATTTACAATAATGCATACATTTGGGGAAGGCATGAAATAAAATAAATATATTCATAAAAATAACATACAAAATGCATTTTTGGGGCGGAGTTGCTTGCAAAAACATGCACATCAGTCAAAATTGCATACCAGAATATGTTTATTAGAGAGATTCACAATGAAATGCTATTGAATTTTCACGTGAATTTAAAAAGAATATATATTGCTGAGAAATGTGAACTGAATTTAAAACTGGGAAAATGAGAAACTGAGAGAACTAAAACTGAGAGATCCTTTCAACCCTACCAGTGAGCCATATCCCTTCCCCGCTTCAGTCCCCAGCATCTCCAGGAAGGGCTGCGAAAGACTCCTTGTCTGAAATCCTGGAGAGACACTATCAGTCATTACAGACAATACAGAGCTAAAGTGGACCAAAGGACTGGCTCAGTGTAAGGCGGTTTCTAATCTACCTCTGAGATTTCCATTGTGGTGCTATGTATGACACTTTTCTTTTAAGAAATTGGCCACTGAGCAGACAGCATGGGCTAGTTAACACCTGACTGCAGTACTAAATCTCTATGCAGAAAAGCTCAGTGTTATCCTGGCCCCATCCTCAAGCTGGGTGGAAGTGTTGCTAGAAAACAGAGATATCAGGCTTGGATCCAACAGCTTTGTTCTTAGGTAGACAGCAAACAAGCTCTTCAACCATGGACATTTTTCTTGTTTCCCCACGCCTAGTGCCTCAGAGGTCAAGTTCCAGAGAGGGGCTCTCAGCCAAAGCGAGATCAGTTCATCATATGAAGAATGAGGGCAATTGTAAAAGGCCTGAAGCACCGCACATTTCGCTCCAGGATTTCCTCAGGCTTCAGGAATTCTCAGCTTGATTATGCCTCTCAGGCCACGGAGTGGGAGTGCTTTATGGAGTCCGTACTGGAGATTCAGCACAGGAGCAGCCTAGTGGGAAATGCTTTTATCACCCACAGAGAGGTGTGTTCTGGCTGAGCTTTCACTTAAGCCTTAAGAGGATTGCTAGCAGCTCTCTGCTCTGCGGGCGACTCACAGAAATGATGGGTGGGTAATACACACCACTGGCTGATGATGGATATGCACCCCTTCCCACTGTCAAAACAGCTTTCCCTTCCTTTTCCTAAGAGAGCCCTGTTTTGAACAGAGAAAGGGCTCCGATAGACCACTGTGTATTTTGCAAGGACATTAAAGCTTGTTGCATAAATTGCTCATTCCAAACAAAGGATTAACCACTCAAAAATGCCAATGCCATCAGTTTGGTGCAGCGTTAAAAGGGCAAAGGCTCCCTCTTCAAAAAACAAGAAGCTTCAAAGAATAGCAGTTTCATCAGATAATTGCACCCTTTAGGATTTCCTGATAATGCCTTCAGCAGGAAATGACTTTCCCATGATACTCTTGTTTTTTACTTAATGTTTCATCTGTGTAATTTTGATGTGCTGAAAGGAGACATTCCAAGCCACTTGCTCTTGTGATCTATAACCAAGCACATGACATTTGGACATCTCTGGCAGACTCCTCTTCTGATTATTGAGTGAAACAACATAGACTTATGCCAGATCAGAGCACTGGGCCATATAGTTCAGTATTGCCTACACTAGCGAGGTCCTCTAGATATTGCTGGGACTACAGCTCTGATAATCTCTGACCATTAGCTATGCTGCCTAGGGCTGAGTTGGAGTTCAACATCTGGAGAGCCACAGGTTCTATAGGCAGTGATGCAGTTAGGGCTGGACTTTGAGGTCAAAGTCAAGGTCTCACAGCTCAATTGAATGAAACTGTTAGTTCTTGAAGGGTGCTTGCAGGGTAGAGAACTGTCAGTACTGCCTTTGCAACAGTGGAGAAGCAAGCCAGCCAGCAAGAAAGAAAACAGAGGCAGAGAAAGTTATAATCTTTGCATTCTTGAAGCATTTTATCTGAAATGGAATTGTTATCATGGGTTTTCCTTTACAGCCCAAAGGCAGCTTTTATTTGATTTCTTTATACAGTTTACATCTCAGTTACAGTTAAGACCAGTAAAAGGTATACATGTCAAATAATCTCTCAACAAATCCCAAGAACCACCATCAAGACAGCTGCAGGAAAATGTCAGCCTAAAATAACTTGTCTGCAGAAAATCGACAACATTGAGCTTCTCAGGGTTGGCTGTTCCACAGCTAGAGCGGAACCATTGGAGTACCATACTTCTGTTCTGCTGTGGATCCAACTCCATAACTATCTGGACCAAGGCTTTCTTCACAGATCTCAACATCTGGGGAGGTTCATATGGAGAAGGTCCTCCATATTGTTAGTGCACACTAAACTCCAAGTAGTGAGAAATATCATGGGTGCCAACACATACAGTATCTTGGGTTTTATTTTCTTGGAATGAAGGTAATCAGAGATTGTAGTGTCAATGTGATCTATGATTTTATTTACACATGCTGAGTACATGCTGAGTCCCAATGGAAGCGCTCACAGAATCAACACTCCCAACATTTCTCACTCTTCCATTAGGTTTCTATCCCCCTTCCCAGTTTTGGATTACCAATGTGATTGCCTCCATCTGGGAATGGGGGATGCCTGCCCCTTTAGGCCCATTCTGGAAGAATCTCCAGCCAGAAGTTTCCATGGCAGTAAGTCACTTGTACACTTTAATGATGGAAAGAGAAACTTAACAGATTGGGCTAGAACCACTAATTTTATAAATAGACAAGTCTGACGACTTTGACAGCCTCTCTTTTTATATAACCCCATTTTACCTACATAAAATTACATCCAGATCACCCTCATTTTATAACAATATTATAGCATGGCACCAAGTTACAAAAAGTTTTATAGGAAATCACTATGATCTTGCAATGTACTAAAAAACTGAGGGCTAATGGATACATGAGGCAGTAGGAGATTGAGTGTTAGGTTCCTGACTTAAAAAAAATATGTTTAAAGCAGCCGCAAGGACTGGGATGGTAAGTTAGGTAGCTGCAAGAAGTGAGGCGGGGGGGGGGGGGAGAGAAAGAGAACACATCACCAAAAAAAGAGGGCACATATTTCAATGTCTGGTTTTTCCATGAAAGGAGAGCCAAACCCTTCCTGTCCCCATGCTGTTACTCCAGGAACCTTTCTTCCAGCCCAGCCCATTTCCAGTATCAGAGCAAAGGACCCATGGGGAGCCTGTAGCTCTCCATGTCAGGTCACAGTCCAAGGTCAAGTGGGGTGGGGGTGGGGAAGGGATCAACAAGAGACATAAAGGCCAGTCATAGATCAAGGTAACAAAGCCCATCAACACACCATAGGACCAATCCTGTTCCAACAGCTTTCTCAAGGAACTGAAGGCTTTTATCCAGTATCCCTATGAAAGATGGTGGCCACCAGAGCTTTCCCCTCACACATAGCCCATTACTCTGAAGGAAGTCTTGACTTTCTGAAGGATGCTCCATTGCCTGGCCACTGCCTAGTCTTGCACTAGAGCTCTCTCAGGCTCAGCTTCTAGCTCCAAGTCTGGGGTCTCTATTGGAGCAGCAGCTGGGATGCCATATGGTCTGACGGTCCTGGATTGGCTTTGTTACCTGACCCCACCTCTTCCTCCATACCGTTCCCTTCATGGAGTACCAGGTCTTCCTCTGATTAGGATTCTTTGAGCAGGGGCATGGCATCATCAGCTCTAGCCATCATGGCCAAGAATGATGGGACTTGTAATCCAACAACATCTAGAAGGCACCCAGCCCCCCCCCACTGGCCTGTGTGAAGTAATGAAATGAAAGTGGGATGGAGTTTAAGTTCCTTCACTTGTGTTTCCCTTTTGATGCAAAAAATCAGGCCACCGTCCATCACTCCATATATTATGTGAATGGGGTAGGTCCCTAACATGGCTGCCTAATCACAGGTTGCCCCTATCAGGAAGGCAGTAGAATATGTGGAGACCATGAGGTTTGTGTGTGTGTGCGTGCGTGTGTGTGTGTGTGTAGGCTTCTAGCAGTTCACTAGATAGCAGTTACCTCGTGCCCCCCTTGTGCCTCTTCACTTTGAATTCTTTTGCAAATCCTTTCTATAATATTTGTTTCTGGCTTCTCCGTGCTGTTAAGAATTTACTATCCCTTGACATATGAAGTAAATTTCATATTTCAGAAAAAGGTGTTAAAACAACCTTTCACTCTAGTGAGTAATGATCAAAACTGATCTTTGACCTATGTAAGGCGGTGGGGAAACCCACCGCTAAACTGGGAGGTCTGTTTTCAGAGAAGTGTTTTGGCACTTCAGGACTAGAATAGGGTGCTTGAAAAGAAAAGAAAAGAAAAGAAAAGAAAAAGACTTTGTGTGAGTCTCTCAACATAACTTGTAGACACAGTAAAAGTAAGTGTGTGCCTTAAAACCTAATCCTATGATTGAGACTTGCCCACATTAGAGTTTAATGTGGATTTGAAGCTGGTTGCACCTCTCTCTCTCTGTGGTGTCATAGCACCCTCAATTTCCCTGGGTCCTGACTAACTTAGTTCCTTTAGCTTCTGTGCGTGTAGTCTGGGTAGGATTTAATTTGGATGCAATTCATAGCCAGCTTTTTAAGCAACATGTTTCACAAAGCGCTTCACAACATTTTATACCAACAAATGATGAAGTCTAGAGTTGCCTTTTCCTGTGTCTGTTTCATTGCTGCTTAGACACTGCATATCAAAAGGTAAGGTAAAGGTAAAGGACCCCTGGATGGTTAAGTCCAGTCAAAGGCAGTTTTGGGGTGTGGTGCTCATCTCACTGCATATTGTGGTGTGTATGGACACATCACATGAGTTGAGTTAGTTTATGGCTTTCAGCAGCCCCCAGAGGACAATATGACTGTGGCTCAGTAGCAGACCTGCCTGCAAAGTGACGTCTACAGCAGTCTTTGCAAATCTGGCCTCAGACAGGTGTCTTCCTGGCTCTGATGGAGATCCTTCAGCTCGTGCTTTCAAAGCACCACTCTGTACCATGAGCAAAGGGTCTGTCTTCCTTTTTTTCAGTGCCCTCTGGGAAACAGGTGGTGCTCACATTCCTGAAGCTGTGTGAGGTTTCCCTGTGCGATGAAGTTGACAGAATGAAACATTCTCATTTAATGAAGATGAATTTCAAGACCTGGCTAGCATCAAATATTCAGCATCACGGAACTTGTCTCTTGAAGGCTTATTCAGAAACTATGACGTCACCCCAACTCTTAAACATTTGCGATGGCAGATTTCCCTGTACAGCTGGCATAAAGCCCTTGCTGTGCCAGTGCAAGAAGCTCACAGCTTGTGGCACTGGACTGGCATCATGCTCAGACTGAGTGGCATGTGAAGTCATAGGAATGAACCATTGTATAGGATCTAGCATCCTTATTCCATGGTTGTGTTGTTTGGTTTTTGAACATTTAATGATGGTGCTTTTTATTATTATTGTAAGCTCTCTTGAGCATGTTATTGTTTTAATAAATAGAAAAGTGGGATGTCAGTTCCTTAAATAAAAAGAGTCTGCTGGATCAGGCCAATGGCCCAGCATCTCACAGTGGCCAACCATATGCCTGCAGGAAGCCCAAAAAATGACCCAAGTGCAATAGAGCTCTCCCCATTTCGGATATCCAGCCACTGGTGTTGGGAGGTATACTGCCTCCCTCGAACAGCAAAGGGAGGCAGTATACTTCCCTCACGGCTAGTAGCCACTAAGAGTCTTGTTCTCCACTAATTTGTACATTCCTTCTTTGACGTGATCCGACTTGGTGGCTGCATCTTGCAGCAGCTAATAAATGAGTTTCTCTGAATCTTTACTTGCATTTTGTTTAGAAAAATGCAGTTAACTGCAAAAATATGTCTCCAGCATGTTTACTCAGAAGCAAGCCGCCATTGGGTCGAAGCCAATGTTGGTTCTACTCAAGGAAGTCCCACTGAAATTAATGGACATGACTGATCTAGATTTATTAATTTCAGTAGGTCTACTATGAGTAAAACCTAATGGGAGACACCTATTGGCTCCAGCAGGGCTTACTTCTAAGTAATCATGCATAGTATTCCAGCCTTAGAATCTGCCTCCTTATGCACAGTGAAATGGGTTTATATCACTGTTCTGCTTAAATAACTTTTTAATCTAAATGAAAAGAGTGAGGGGAGGGAAATAACTGCCCACAAACTTGGCAGGATTTCCTTTTTCTCTCTATTTTTGGTCTCAGCCGTAAAACTTTAAAAGCTTCCTTTTAAGGCCAAAAATGAACATAATTTCTACTGGTGCCAGTACAATCAACTATATGGCTAATCTTATTTTACTTTGCCAGTGTGCACGCGTGTGTTTAAAAAACCCCAACATAAAACTCAAAATGGGAACTATGTTGTAAAAGCTCCTTCATGGTTCCACATATGGTGTGAACAGAGGGAATTAGTTTAGATGATCTGCAGCTAATGTCTGGGAAATGTTAGGCTTCAAGCTGTATGTGTTGAAAGTCTCTGTGGTTTAAATAAATGCTCACATAAATATTATGAAAACCTCTCCTCTTTTCAGAGAGAATCTGTGGCACGAAGTCTAATGAGATATAGTTTGTTTGCATTAATATCTCCTGGCACACCACTATATATGATATATATGTATGTCTGTGTACGTTAAAAACAACAACCCATAAGCTAGCTTTATGGGACAGGGAGGACTGTTTGCCCTTTAAAGCCTCAAAGAACTTTCTCTGGAGTAATCTTATTCAACTTGTTTCAATCTCAATGACCCTAATGAACATGTTAAGATTGCCACATTTTCTGTGGTGACGATCCTGTGGTTTTAAGAACAACTTGTGATAGGCCAAACCTTAGTAGGTGAAACTTTCTCCATTGCTGTATCTTCATGCTGAGATAACCAGAACCAACCACATTCTTTGCCCGCCATTTGTCTAGCAGTTAAAGGCACATGGGCCTCTGATGTTGCTGAACTACAACTCCAATCATGCTGGCTGAGGCGGATGGAAGGTATAGTCCAACAATGTGATGAGACGTGGGTTCACAATCCCTGCTGTATTTATCTATTTAATTAATATCCCACTTTCTCCTCTCAGGAGCTCGAAGTGGTGCACATTGTTTTCTTCTCCCCTCCCATCAATCCCCACAACAACCATGTGAGGTAGGTTGGGCAGAGAGGTAGTGACTGGCCCAAGACCACCCAATTGGGCTTCATCGCCAAGTGTGAGGCTCTGTATACGCTATAGTAGAAGCACGTTTTCTCCCTCAAAGAATTCAGGGAGTTTATTAAAGCGTTGTGGGAATTGTAGCCCTAGTGAGGGGTAAACTACACAGTCCTTTGAGGGAAAGAATGTGCTTTGCAGGTAAATTGTGTACGCAACCTGACTCTGACACCAAACTGAGCACTCTAGGTTGCAGGCTTTTCTGGCTGGTTTGCAATCCCAATTAAAATATTAAATGAACAGTAATTTTAAAACTGTGAAGATTTAAAATACTGCAAGCCATCAGAATAAAAATAAAAATCAGATCACAGTACATCCCTATTGAATCTGTATGGCACCATCCTATTGATACATTACAAGCATTAAGGAAATAACTTCCCTGTTTCTCCCAGCAACTTTCAGCATAATTCGCTTATAATTTGGAATCGTGAGCTGGATGGAGAACAAGCTTGTCTCATACTTCTCCAGCTATCATGTCTGAAAGGCGTAACAGAAAACTACAAAAGAAATCAATGGTGAAATAACACTACAGTTCTCCCTTCCTGACCCTAAATATAATGGGTAGAATTCAGCATCATGCTAATCATTTCATTGGGGCAAGTAATTTCTGCTTGCCACATGTAATAATATCTCCTCTCCTCCCCACACCCATGTGCTGTTCTGGGGTTTTCTCTGGCCCTCCAGAATGGATTTGGGGAAAGTGCAGGGAGTACATGGGGTGCAGTGGGGGAAGCCCCAGTGCACTAGCACAGGCATAGGCAAACTCAGCCCTCCAGGTGTTTTGGGACTACAACTCCCATCATCCCTAGCTTACAGGACCAGTGGTCAGGGATGATGGGAGTTGTAGTCCCAAAACATCTGGAGGGCCGAGTTTGCCTATGCCTGCACTAGCAGGAATACTTGAGCTGGCTTCTGCTAGCACAGTGGATTCATTGAATCCCTCCCATTGGGCAGCATTCAATTAAATAGTTGTGCTAGTACAAGGGGATTTCCCTCCCCCTCCTTTCCAAAACACCACCCCCAAATCTGCTCTCAAAATATGGGGGAACCCCCAGAATTTAGGAAGTGTGCAGGGTGGAGGAGAGTATTCTGTTGTGCAAGGAGAAATCCTTACAATGAAGGGACATTTGGCTTAATGCTACATTGAATACAACCCATTACATGGAAGTATGTAGTTATGCTGGATTGTATAATTCCATATTCATATTGTAGAATATTCTGTTTTCAAAATGGCCATGATCCATCTATGGAGATACAAATGTGGCAGCTACTCAAGCAGCAGGTGTCAACGTTGTTATTATTAGCAAAAATAATTTAATTGGTTACTCATCCTTCACCCTACAGTCCTAGGCCGGGTTACAACAATTCAAAATATAGCATTAAAGACCATTTAAAATGTAAAGAAGAGAATAATTAGTGCAAGGTCACCAATGAGCTTCACAGCTGAATTAGAGTTGCAAGTTATGCATTGCCAAAAATAAGATTCGCATCACCAAAAAGAAAAGAAAAAAGATTATGTCCATGTGCATAAAAATTACACATGGTATTTATATGTATAGGTGCAAATTTATAAACAATCTTGGTTTAAATAGTAAAGCAACATATCTTGATGTAGGGGACCAGATGCTGCTAACTACTGATGGGCAACTTCAACGCATATGCTCTCTCTTTTAATAGTTCCTTTTCTTTAAAGCAGGCTTGGACTGGACAGCCCTCAAGTAGAGGACACCTTCAAACAGATGAATGTTCACTGTAAAGTAGGACACATGGCCACCCAGGCAGAGTGGGGATTTGAACCCAGGTCTTTCAGATTATAGTCCAATATGCTGCCATTACACCATGTTGGAACAGACATGCCTTAGGAAATCTTTTAGGTATATAATCCAGTATGTATATGACTGCTTTTGGGACGAAAGGAAACATGTTGGATCAGATGAGATGTTGTTGCATAACAGTTTGGCCAGACATTTTTGGGAGCTCCTAGTTTAAACCACAATTAAAGATTGCTCCATGTTTTGGTCCTTAACCCCCCCCCTTTAAAGTTACCGGTATGTTTATTGACAGAGTGCTTTGTATGTTTTTGAGAACACAGAATGCTTTTGTTCATTTGGAAGCTATGTTTGAAAGCCTTCAGTTTGATATATCTGGATTAACATTTGCCAGGGTTAGGGTTGGTAAAAACCAAAAAGAAAGAAAGAAAGAAAGAAAGAAAGAAAGAAAGAAAGAAAGATGAATGAAGGGCATTTATGGTGGTGATCTTCCGTGGACACACACCGTTTATTTGCATATCCTGAAAGTGGGGGGAACCTTCTGCAAAGTGAACATTTGTATCAACACAATTCATGATGTTGTCTCACTTCAAAACCCGAGAAGGCCCATGTTTCTTTTATTGGAAGGAGACTTTGGGAAAGTAAATAGGTGGGCATGTGCAAACAAGCCTGAAAGAGAGAGAAAAGTGAAATGTAGAATCTCTGAAACCTTCTCAACTAGATGCCATCAGTTAAATCCTTTAAAAGCAAACAGGAACGAACTATCTGTATTTGTGTAAGTGAAGGCCTTTCAGGAAGTTTGCTCATGTGGAGGGTGTGCACACTCATGGAATGCTATGGACTGACAGCTAATATATGGGAAATATACTTTGAAGTTGACCTTACTGATCCTTATATTCAGTTTTCAATATTACTGCTGCTACGTTTTAGACTTGACAAGACCAAAGTTGATTTGACTATTAATCATTCAGCTAAGGCCAATATGAACAAGTCCCAGCTAACTTGGTTTTCCTGTGTGTCTCGTTAACTATTACAATGAAAATGTATTTATAGATCAGGCTGGAGGCCTAACTAGTTTTTAAACTGATGAGCATATGTAGTTCCTTGTAAATCTGATGGGAAGCCAGTTATTGCATGAAGACCATTTCTTCAGTATGCTAGATCGCATGGCTATCTTGCACTTCCGTTATTCAATACGTCTGTGTTCAAATTATGTTTTCCTTTAAAACACAAGAGCCTGCTGGATCAACCCAATGGTTCTGTTCTCATTGTGGACAACCAGATGCCTGTGGGAAGCCAGCAAGCAGGATATGCAAGAGCACTCCAGAAACTGGTATTCATAAGCACACTTCCTCCAGCAGTAAAGGTAAAAAGTAAAGGACCCCTGGATGGTTAAGGCCAGTCAAAGGTGACTATGATGTGCGGCGCTCATCTCGCTTTTCAGGCCAAGGGAGCCGGTGTTTGTCCACAGATAGCTTTCCGGGTAATGTGGCCAGCTTGACTAAACCACTTCTGGCGCAACAGGACACCGTGATGAGAGCCAGAGCGCAAGGAAATGCAGTTTACCTTCCCGCCACAGCGGTACCTATTTATATTTGCACTGGTATGCTTTTGAATTGCTAGGTTGGCAGGAGCTGGTATGCCATATGGTCTGACGGTCCTGCTGTGCTTAGTCAATGCTTGGCTAAAGTGTGGCATCTGAACTGGCATTTTTTTCAGTGGAAATAGAACAGCACAGACATCCATTTACTGGCTGACATGCAACCAAGCTTTGGCTATTTCAAAAGGTAGGTAGTTTTAATGTGAAGGAGCTCTTTTGGGTGGACAGTAGTTGGAACAACTTCACCTGCTGATCTCAGTGAGCAGACAAGGCTATGTGGAACAAGACACTGTAAAATGGTCCCAATTTGTTTTGGACCTGATAAGCTAATAGCAAAAACCTTAAACCTGGCTTGGTAACAAAATGGCAGCCAGTAAATGGCTGTTAATGCTGTTATATTTCTACTGGAAAAAATGCCATATTATTTGATTTTTCAAGACACCACCTGCTCTTATATGTTTAACTGAACTTTTGCCCTAGATGTTTCTCCCTCAATAGCTTGCTCTACAAGTTAAAGAAAGATAAAGCTTTTAAGTAAGTTAATTCACATTTTAGGCTGGTTCTTTTGTTTCTAATAGACTCATATAGATTTAAAATTTTTTCCTTAGCTTTCCCCCTTTCTTTCAGGGGTCTTTTGCGTTATATCATGTCATTCAAAATTTACTTAAATATTACCTTAGGCACAAGATATGAAGCTCTTCCAGGTGGCTTTAAAAGTTCTAGAGATTCAATTAATTCCATTGTGTATTTATAAACTTTGTTAGTGTTTTCATCTAAGGCAGGCTATATCATAGGGATTTAAAGGAGGAAACTATGTAAAGGGGAAATTAATCCTGTGCAATAATATTTTAAAACTAAGTAGTATAGTGCTCTATTACCAGCTAACTTATGTTCACCAATTCTATTGCCTAGTATAACATTTTCATTAATTTTTTTAAAAGGGCTTAACCTGCTCAGTACCTTCGACAGCTGCTCAGTGCCTTTATTAGTAATATAAAGATTCTACACTGGGTATTTTACTGTGCAATGGGTATGCTTGGTTCACTCAGCATCTGCATGCCACGGTGAACAAACATGCTTTCTTGTGTTTTCTCTGTTCATCGTGTTTTCTTTCAGAGCACTTTCAGGACTTTGTAAATTCATGGAATTACTACTTGATTTCCTTGAGTATTTATGACTTATCATGCTACCTTTCTGATTGATTGGGGTGAGGAGCTTCAGCTTCGAAAGCTGAATACAATCCCCCAGGCCAAGTTCCAGCCTTAGGACCTAACCTAGGCCATGACCCAACCCTAGGGGCATACTCCTCTTTCCTGTGAATACTTTTGCTTGACAGGTATGCGATAGTGCCTCTTGCTTGCACTGAACAGAGAGGCAGGTATGTGTAGAAACCTCTGGCTTTTGTGTGGCTGGTGGAATCCAGCCTTCTTTACAAAGTTAAGTGTCAAAGCCATTATCCTGCCCAACTTGCCTCTACCTGTCTCTTTCCTAGCCCCTGGCATGCAATGCTTGGAAGGTTTGCCCATGACGGAATGGTACCCAAACATGCAATAACCATTTCCTGCTCAATGATTGGTCATTCCTAGCAAGGAATCCTCTCCACTGCTGTAACCCTTCTCAAATAGCATTACTATTAAAGGTAAAGGGACCCCTGACCATTAGGTCCAGTCGTGGCCGACTCTGGGGTTGCGGCGCTCATCTCGCTTTATTGGCCAAGGGAGCCGGCGTACAGCTTCTGGGTCATGTGGCCAGCATGACTAAGCCACTCCTGGCAAACCAGAGCAGCGCACGGAAACGCCGTTTACCTTCCTGCTGGAGCAGTACCTATTTATCTACTTGCACTTTGACGTGTTTTCAAACTGCTAGGTTGGCAGGAGCAGGGACCGAGCAATGGGAGCTCACCCCGCTGCGGGGATTCGAACTGCTGACCTTCTGATTGGCAAGTCCTAGGCTCTGTGGTTTAACCCACAGCACCACTCGCGTCCCTAGCATTACTATTACACATTTATTATTCCCTCTTCCTCAATTGTGTGTGTGAAGGAGAGATCATAATTAGGAATGCAGGGATGGGGGACTGAGACCAAGACAGAGTGGTTTACTTAGAGCCAGCTAGTTAGGACCTCAAAAGAAATTATGAGTAGCTGGTGTGGCATAGTGGCTAAGTTAGGGGGAGTGGGTGGCGCTGTGGTCTAAACCACTGAGCCTCTTGGGCTTGCCAGTCAGAAGGTCGGCAGTTCGAAAACATATGACGGCGTGAGCTCCTGTTGCTCTGTCCCAGGTCCTGCCAACCTAGCAGTTCGAAAGCACACAAGTGCAAGTAGATAAATAGGTACTGCTGCAACAGGAAGGTAAACAGTGTTTCCATGCGCTCTGGCTTCCGTCACAGTGTTCCGTTGTGCCAGAAGCAGTTTAGTCTTGCTGGCCACATGACCCGGAAAGCTGTCTGTGGACAAATGCTGGTTCTCTAAGCCTGAAAAGTGAGGTGAGCACTGCACCCCATAGTTGCCTTTGATTGGACTTAACCATCCAGGGGTCCTTTACCTTTTTTACGTTTTTAGTGGCTAAGAGACTAAGCTGTTATTTTTGCAAATCCTCAGACATGAGAAGTGTAACTATTATGTTTGTTGCCATTTGTCTGCTTCCTTTAACAAAATCAGTTAAATATATTTACAAAAAAGTATATTTGCATGTTTTTATACTGCAGAGAACTGTAAATAAAACCTCTAAGACGTTTACAAAGAATATAAAATGTACATTAAAGTTGCCAATAAAAATCAATGTTAAAAGCAAAATGAACAACGTCAAAGGTTAGAAGTATACATTATAAGCTAAAATTATAGGTTAAAATACATGCCAACTTTACATGTCTGGGTAGGCTCGCCTAAACAGAAATGTTTTTAGAAGGTGCCAAATATGCCTGCCTAATATCAATGGGAAATGAGTCCCAGCATGTGGGAGCTTCCCTGCTAAAAGATCAGGTCCTGAAGTGCAGAATGAACATTATATGACACTTGTAAAAGTGCCGTTCCACAGATAAAAATGATTGAGTGGGCGCATATGTGGATAACCTGGCCCCAAAATGTTAAGGGCTTTATATACTAATAGCAACACCTTAAAGCCTGACCTGGTTGCTATGAACACTCTAGGTAGGAGAAAGGGTTAAACAACACTTTCCCACTTGCTGCTGCTGTGAATAAATGTATAGCCCTCTACAGAAGCATTTTAGTTCTTAAAACATTTCAGAGATCCACTGTGGAGTTTGTCTCTTAAATGAAGAGAAAAGGGGAACTAATGCTCCAGAATTTCAGTGACGCAGGTGCACCATGGGCAATCTCAATATCCAAACCTCAGCCATGCAGTGCATTGTTTTGTCCTTGACCAAATTTGGTCATGGGATCCTGGAGAACACAGACACGCCATGCACGAAGCAGCAGTACAGCAAATGTTTTGTGTATACCAAGCTTCATAGCAAACCCAGAAAAGTCATTTTGAAATTTGGTGGAGGTAGAAGACGGAAATGGTACAGGATGGACTAGGTTAAGCATTTTAAATCTGAAATGCCAAATCAAAGTGGCTTAAAGACATGCTAATGCATTCAGCTAAATGAGATGAACCACAGAAGTTTACTCATCTCAGAAGGAAACCCCCCCCCCCACTTCACATCCACATAAGGCAGGCTGTGTGGGAAGTGGTCTATCCTGGATATTCCAGCCTTTGAGACATTAAAAACAAACAAACACCAATGACTGGAAGTGGAAAGAAGAGGCAAAGCAAGCTCTAAGATGTTTAAATAAAACTAACCTCCCAATGGACTATTATCCGTAAGTGGATTTATTTAATTCATATCATTTACATTTGACACTTAAATGACCAGTGTCCCTAAAGCCCGGTGATCTTTGAAATCACCATGTCACATGTGAAATGCTGCAGATGTGGAGGCCAACCACAGCTGTTTTCCAAAAAGTGGCTAGGGAACAGTGATGAGCAGATGGACACAGGAACTATACAGATCTAAATGGATTCTACCACCAAGTTGTCTAGACACAGCCAGAGGCATATTCTGTACATGTGGGAGAAGGCATTTTTTTGTTTATGTATTGCATTTATATCCCACCTTTTCCTCCAAAGAGCTCAAGGCATCCCATCCTCCCCACAACAACCCTGTGAGGTAGGTTAGGCTGAAAGGCAGTGACTGGCCCAACTTTACCCAGTGAGCTTCATGGCATACATGCGCCTACACTTGCTGGATGAGCAGCAGTTGAACATGCAAATGAGTACCGGGAGCACAGTTCCTGACCCAATCCAGGGCTGCACACCTAATAACTCTATGCCAGCAACAGTGCCTGACCAGTGTTAGAAACTGAGATATGAAAGCTAGGAGCTAAATGGCACCTTAAACCTAGGTTATGGGCACCACAACGGAATGTCTAGGCACACTTTTTTTATAAGAATACAAAGCTGAAAATGAATGAACTGCAGCTAAAATCTTATGTTCGTTTTTCACATTGTCTAGTCCTCATCGAAAGACTGCAAAAAAAAAAAAAAAAAAAGCCATGCTTCCCCTGCCCGCTCCCTTAATAGTCTTATGTAAAGGTAAAGGTACCCCTGACCATTAGGTCCAGTCGCGGACGACTCTGGGGTTGTGCGCTCATCTCACTCTATAGGCCGAGGGAGCCGGCGTTTTCCGGGTCATGTGGCCAGCATGACAAAGCCACTTCTGGCGAACCAGAGCAGCACACTGAAACGCCGTTTACCTTCCCGCCGTAGTGGTACCTATTTATCTACTTGCACTTTGACATGCTTTTGAACTGCTAGGTGGGCAGCAGCTGGGACCGAGCATCGGGAGCTTACCCCGTCGTGGGGATTCGAACCGCCGACCTTCCGATCGGCAAGCCCTAGGCTCTGTGGTTTAGACCACAGCGCCACCCGTGCCCCACATAGTCTTATAAGGGTCCCTCAAAACACTGCCTTTCCTTAAGGCCAGCTGAGAGGCAGAACCTATCAACTTGCCTGACACTGCAGTGATTTCTTGGAAGTCCAGCAGGCAGGAATTTCTCCTTCCAAGCCCTCAACGCCAGCAATGGCAGGTTTTAATCTGAAATCTTAGGCTCAGTATGCGGCCAGAGCTCAGAAATTGCTCATGCTAATGAAATTGCCAGTTGCAAAATGTGCCTAGAACAATGGGAGTTTTGAACACTGTGCCTGACAACAATTTAGGAGGGAGATGAGGCCTGGATCTCGTCTCCCACTGGTTCCTGCCCTAAAGTGGCCTATGCATTCTGCTATGTCCTCACTACTGGATCCCACACACGGAGCATCCAAGCTGTTTAAAGGAGTATCAGTTTTCTTTCGGCAAATGTGGGAAGCGTCACTTCCCCCATATCAACAGCTCTTTCAAACACAGAAGGTACCAGTCTAAGACTGTCAGATATATCTTTCTTTTTGCTTATGCTGACCTGGAGAAGTTCTGTTACCCATACCTATTGCTGCTCAGTGAATCGGCATGCACTCTGCACCTGCTCAGGGACAGCTTCCTCAAATATTATTTCACTTTAATATAATTACAATTATAATTGTTGCATTTATAGCCCGCCTTTTTCTCCAGTCCTCACAAGCCTGTGAGGTAGGTTAGCCTGAGAGGCAGTGGCAGTCCTAAAGCGGCCCAAGGAGCTTCATCGCTGTGTGGCCTAATTATAGGCAATAATTATAATTGTAATTATATTAAAGTTGTGAACCCTCACCTCCCAGGTCTCAGTCCAACCACTGCACCACACTGGCCCTCAGTTCGTGAGTTTAAAGCTGATTTATTAACATACTTCTATACCCTATTCATAAAAAAACCTCCTAGAACGGCCTACGACAATTATACACAAACCCGTACAATAAAAGTCAACATCAGAGAACAGGTGCTAGAGCGAGAAGCGCCCCGCTCCCTCCGCCCCGTCTAGCGGCGCCGGCTGTGGCCGGAGAGAGGCGGAGCGAGGGCAGCTGGTCCGCTGCCAGCCCCGCGCATTCCCGTGACCCTGCCCGGAGAGGCTGGGCGGGCCGGAGCATCCCTTGCCCCCCTCCCCGCCCAAGTACGCCGAGCCAGCGGCAGGACCGGGGAGGGAGGCGCGCGGAACCCCCCTCGCGCCCTTGCCGCCTTTTCCTGGGAGCGCGTGGCGGCGGCGGCGGCGAGCCTTTTTACCTTAGCTCCGGGAGAGCGAGCGCCGCGGGCGCCTGGCGAGGGGCTGGGAGGGGCCGAGGCGTGGCAAGGCAGCCGCGCGCCCGGCCCCGCTCTCTCCGCGCGCCCCGCCGGGTGGAGCTGCCTTCCCTCGCCTCAGTCGGGGAAAGCTCTTCGCCTGCGAGATGGGCGCCGGCATCCTGGCCCTGGCCGCCCTCTTGACGCTTTGGCGCCGCGCCGAGGCGGGCTGCGCGGAAGAGGCGCGCTGCTGCCCGGGCCGGGACCCGAGCTGTGCCAGCAGCGGCTGGCGCGTCGACCGAGCCTACGGGACGTGCTTCTGCGACGAGGCGTGCAAGCTGACGGGCGACTGCTGCTATGACTACGCCCAGGCGTGCCCAGGTACTTGCCGCGGAGGGAGAGACTGGAGGGGGGTGGGTTTCTTTCTTTGCCACCTGAGAACAGGTGTCCGAAGGGTTAACCGTGAGCGGCTTTTGCCGGCGGAGGTGGGGGTGGAGTCTACTCTGCACATGCTCAGAGAGCCGCCGCTGGCTTTATGCGGACCCTCTTGAAAACTAGGGCTAAGCCTTGCCGTTGGCTGGAGAAATTCTATAAAAACGATTATCTTTTATATATGGTTTTAGCTGTTAGTATTTTATCTGTGTTGTTTTAATTTGCGTAAGTCGTCTTGTGTCGCAGGGTGGGGGGGAAGCGGGATATAAATATAAATAAAAATAATGTTAATAATTGTTTCAGCTTAAACCCCGAATAATGAGACGCTGAACAGCCACCTGCTCAGTTGCCAAAACTCCACCCAGGACTTGACTTCCCTTTCCAGCCCTGGCATTGGCCACTTTTTGCTCTTGATCCCAAGGAAATGCAGGCTTCATAAGCAAAGGCTTTAAACAAGGAGAGGAAAGCACGAATTTCCTTGTTTTTTATTTTACATGGGAAATCCAATTGAGGAACCAAAAAATGCAAGGAAGTGACTCAGGGAGACTTCATTGGGTATTTGTTTGTGAAGTAGATTCCTGCTTGAGATGGAGATATTAAATTCCTTTGCAAATCTAATGTATTGAGAGCATGAGTGGTGCAACAAACAATGTTGGAATAGAGTTATACAAAATATCATGTATGGAGGCTTCTTTTTCTTTAAATGTGTCATTGCCATGGAGTAAAGTAGAAGTGTTTGATTTGATATACTGTACAATGCTTTGTTGGGGTAAAGGTAAAAAAGGTAAATGTAAAGTACCCCTGACAGTGAAGTCCAGTCACAGACGACAAGGTAGGAGGCCTTAATGAAATAAAATAGTCATAGCTACGAATCATGGTTTAAAATGGTTTTTTTGAAATCTTTCTAAACCATTAACTAGGAGCACCAACACTATACACAAAAGGTAAGGACTGAGGGAGGGAGCAAGTCACCCTGTAATTCAAGCAATGCTGGTATAGATTTATCAATGAATGCAAGAATCCTGCCAGACATATACAAACCTTTCAGTATAGCAGCTGGAGTCAGGATCTGAAAGCCAAAGGACCAAGCCCTCCTAGTGAGAAGACCCCCCCCCCCTTGGAAATTGTGGTGTTTTTTTTTTTTTAAAAGGTTGCATAAGGATTTATTCCTCTTTTTAATTCCTTTTACACAGCTGACTCAGAAGGAGCAGGTGCAGGGAGACGTCTGTCAAATGTGAACCTTAAAGGCCTGCAACCCAAAAGACAATTAAAAATAACTTTTTTTTTATTTCAGACAATATTCACGACTTCCCTCTTGCAGTGTGCAAGTGTTGCTTATTTGCCTGATAGCTTTTGGAGCGGTCTGCTCCGCAGGCATCTTGGACTGGTGTGCTAGGTTTGTTTCTGCTCTGTTTGGTGCATTGTAGAATGGATTATACGGATTAATCTGTGAAGCAGGGAGAGAGGTTGCAGTGGAAAGGATCCGGCCTCAGAGTGGGGAGTTGAATTGGATGATCACCTGGCCTCTTTAAGTCCATTTGCTCAGACTTGTACCTCAGGCTGATCGTGGTACTAGTTTATAAGGCAAACTGGCGTTTCTGAACCTTTTGCCTCATGATGCTAACAATTGTTTTAATACTCAATTGGAAGCTGCCCAGAGTGGCTGGGGAAACTCCGCCAGATGGGTGGGGTATAAATTATAAATTATTATTATTATTAGGTAGGTGCAGAGGGAAATTAGTGGGAGAGGATGCTTAGCTTCATCAATTCTACCTTGCATAGTGCTCCTCTAGCCCCTTTTAAATGCTTCCCTGCCATCCAATTCTCAGGATGGAAATAAGCTTTGATGGTGGAGAAAGCCCTGGCTAGGAAGCAGTTGTGGAGGAACAGCAGACAGAGGAAGTTTTAAATATCCCGTCCAGCCCACCACCCCTCTTCTACAAATGCCTCCATATGCCATAATTACCTGCTGCCGAACATTTTAGGGTATCTTGTGTTTATTTCATCATCAAAGCAGTGGTTGGCAAGTGGTGGTCCAATCTACTATCTGACCTACTGAGCACTGGTTGTTGCTTCTCTTTTCCCCCCTCCTCTCTTGCCTAGTCATTGCTTGAACTGCATGAAAGTCAGGGGCAGGTGGGTGAGTGGGGTGCGTACAACAAAGCCACGGACGTAGGTGGAGCAGCATGGAAGCAAGGCTGGGGGAGTGTACTGTCAGAAACTCTGGATTGGCTCTGCTGGTCAGCCTGTGCAGTCCCACTGCCCTACCTCACTCTGTACGTGTGCAGAGGAGGGCAACCAAGATGACCAAGGGCCTGAAAACCAAGCTTCATGACAGGCATGTTGAAAGTCCAGCTCGGGGTCCTAATCCATAATCTGGACACCAGTTTAAAAAAGGACAACAACTTTTGTCGGCCCTCTTTGTTCACTGCATCAAATCAAAAAAGTTTGGACACCCCTGCTTTATGAGGAATGGTTGAAGGAGCCGAGTATGTTTAGCCTAGAAAAGAGATTGAGAGAAAATATCTAAAGGGCTGTAACATGGAAGATGGAACAAGCTTGTTTTCTCCTACTCTGGAGACAGGAACCAATGGCTTCAAGTTAGGAGATTCCAACTTAACATCAGGAAAGCTTTCTGATAGTAAGAGCTGTTTGACAGTGGAACGGACTCCTGAGGAACACTGTGGACTCTCCAGTACATTCTCTGTGATTCTGATTTTCATTCGAATCCTCTGGTACATCCATGTAAGAAAGGAATGCAATGGCCAGTGTCATTTTTTCCCTTACAATCAAGTGTTATATAAATTTTATTAAATAAACAAAAAAATTATTCCAGTTACAGATAGGTAGCCGTGTTGGTCTGCCATAGTCAAAACAAAACAAATTCCTTCCAGTAGCACCTTAAAGACCTTAAAGATAATTACAACTTATCACCAAACTTAAAACCATGGAGAAAACTGGTCTGAACAAAGACCTTGGATTCTTATCTCATTATACATGACAAAGCCATTTTTCACCTTTTCACCCCTTGCTTTTTCCTGTAAGACCTATTGCAGTCGTTAAGAGTCGTCAACAGGCTCATCACAGCTATCTGCCAATCACCCATTCCCACCACCCTTCTGAGTAATACCCCTCCCCACCTTCTCACTATATAGAAGGGTCTGGAAACTTCTGTTTCAGTGTATCTGAAGAAGTGTGCATGCACACGAAAGCTCATACCAAGAACTGACTTAGTTGGTCTTTAAGGTGCTACTGGAAGGAATTTGTTTTGTTTTAAAAAAATTATTGTCTTTGAAATGAGCAAAAATAGTGAAATCTCACTTGAGCATCACTTTTAGTTCTTCCATCTTGATTCTTGGGAGGGTAAAGATTGCCAGTACAAAGCAGTTTCTTAGTGACTTCCATTCCCATCAAGCTGGGAGGCCAAAGGAATGAAAAGATCCATTTGGGTGGTCCGAAAGGCTACTGGTATGCTATACTCAAGCATTTGACCTTCTAAACTGAAATTTAGATAGGAAAATGTGGTATCAGTCATTATTAAAGTGTTTTAAAATAAAATATTTCCTGAGGATTGTTAGTTATTTTTTTTTTGGGGGGGGGGAAGGATGTTATTTTTGGAATGAGAGAAGAAGGGGTAGTCTTCCAAGTAGGAGGTGGGGCCTTGAGGGACATGCAAGCTGGGTTCAAAGAAAATAAAAGATGGCTTGGAAAGCAACTTCCATTTGTTTACCCCGGATTTCAAACATAGCAAAGTGTGTAACACATTTTTCACACATTGGTACCATATTCCTATGAGGTACTGTAATTTTGTAGCTGCCAAATTGAACTAATCCAGGCTTCCTCAACCTCGGCCCTCCAGATGTTTTTGGCCTACAACTCCCATGATCCCTAGCTAGCAGGACTAGTGTTTAGGGATGATGGGAATTGTAGTCTCAAAACATCTGGAGGGCTGAGGTTGAGGAAGCCTGAACTAATTCCTTAGCAGCATATATTTAAATACATATCCTGCCCTTCCTCCCAACAGAGGCCAGGGTAGCAAATAAGTGAAATAAGAGTGCCAAGACCCAAGCTAGACTGGGAATCTAGTTCATGAAGCATGCTTCTCTCTTTGGAAGGTGAAAAAAGGAAGAGAAAAGTGTTAAAACTTTCATCGGATTACATTCAGGAGGGAAAGTTCATGTGAGGGGATTGAAAATAAATAGCATCGAAAGGCTCCCTTCACTTGGCTGTTGAATGTGTGGCTGGCAGGCAACATGGCTGGTGCTCCCATCAAGGACAGGGTTATACAGTGCATGCCCCTTGTGCATTCTTCCATTGTGTGGGGGATTCAGCTGAGAACCCTGTGTGGTGGCTTCCAAAAACAATACTACTCCCCTAGCTGCTGTATCAAATTCTGACAATAGAAAAGATGAAGAGGTAATAAGTAACAAATGGGAACAATTCATGAAAGTGAGGTTATTTTTAGTGCTGTTGATTGGTCATAAGCAGGGTTTTCCATAGGGATCAGTGGGACTTTAAAGTGCATTTGGCTGAATCATACTTGAAGGGAGAGAAAGAATAGAAGCAAGGGGTGAATGTGAGGAAATGCATTTATCGAATTATACTTTATTACAAAGACCTAGGGTTATGCAAGGCACAGAAGTTTTGAAAATGGCACCTAGTGTTGACTTCAGTGTTTAGTCACTATGTGGCCTCCCTGTGTTTTTCTGCCAGAGGCAGCCTGTGATAGAGAATGTGGGCATAACAAGCCCCGCCCCCCATCCCAAGTCCACTCACTAAGTATTACAGGGAAAATGTTAATAATTTGATGTATGGCTTCATAACTTCCTCAGGTATTATTACTGATGATAATCTTAAATATCTTTGTAGCTCTTCCATGCATCGTTGGGGAGTGGAGTCAATGGAGTGGCTGTGCAGCACAGTGTAAGCCTAACTTCCGTATGCGTACACGGATCATACAGCAGGAACCCAAAAATGGTGGGGAGCCCTGTCCTCCATTAGAAGAGAGAGCTGGATGCCTGGAATATACTACCTACGAGGGGCAGGATTGTGGAGATGAGCATGGTACACGTAACATACTATTTTGCTCCGAATCTTCCATTATGCTACTCACATCCATAAACATTTAATTGCTTTTTAATAATTCATTTATTATGACTGGCTGCAGTAAAAACACTGGGTACTATTTATTCAAAAAAATGCATAATATTTTTCCATAGGGTTAACTATCAATTGATAAGTAGCATATTGCATGAAGCAAATAAAAGAATCTGCCTGTCTTTCCATTGCAATTTCATTAAAATGGCTTCCTTCAATATATTGTGCTTACTTTTTGCAAACTGAGAGCACTCATATTTTCTCCTGCTTGCCAGATCTTCCACCTCCTCCTCCTTCCTAACATTAGCCATGGTTTCAACTACTGTAATATGTGCTTGAAGCCAAAACCATGTTCTTATAATCAGAGTTTTCAAAGGCACTACAGTTAGAGTCTCTGTGAAGTCTGTGTAAACCATAGTTTGTGTCAGTGCATGTATAATACACAACTACAGTCAGAGGTGGGAAAAGGGTGGAATTGCTTCAGAGCCTGGAACAGGAATAGAACATGTTCAGTAGGCTGACTCCCATTTTGCAAACTATGATTTATAGGGAGCAAGTGTCATATCTGTTGGTTTTGCAGCAGGCCCAAGACTTTACAGGACGCATGTGAATGGTCTGGTTCTGTACCTGCCACATTTTGTGGTATGTAAATAGCTTTGCATTCTGGTTCCTCACTGCACCTGGAGATGTTTGTTACATAGCAGCAGCACAAGTGATAATTCTGCAGAAATGCAATTCTTATGTTCAAGTCCCAGTGAACTGAATTCTTTTTTATGTAAGTGCTTGTGTAGCTTTTTTCTTTTATTAAATTTATTGTATTTCTCCTGGAAAGCAGTCAAGTTTGTTTATTTTGAGACAAGTCTTTAACTGTTAACATACTTCAAACATATTTAACTTGGGGTAGAAGGGATTGCAAATAAAGAGCAGCCAGCAGGGTAAAAAGGTAATTTACATGAAAATATTCATTGGAATGTGGGGAAAACCTATAATCTACTCAACTGCGAATGTTTGCACATTCAACCTCTTGTTGAGAACCGTATTTCAAAATGACAGGGATATTTGCAGGACTTTGGATGTATTAAGCCTTCACAATTTATAGGCCTATAACCAATAAAACAGTAGTCTCTCATGAAAATACCCTATCCTACTAGAATGGCCTTGTCTGCCAGTTTAATTATTTGATGACTATCTTATGATAGAGAACTCTGTGTTTTCTGCATCACTTCAGCTAAACAATAATGTCAGTGTCTTTCATCCTTCTTGAAGAAGCTTGTTTTTGTATTGATAAACCTTTCTCTTCCTAGTTCCTGCTTTTATAACTAGTTCTGAATACAGCAAAGAGAGAAAAAAGAGAGCTGCAAATCCAAGGTGGTCTTCAGAAACAGAGAATTCTAGGTAATTAAGGCTGCAATTCCATACTTGCAAGCCCCGTTGAACTCTACAGTACTTACTCTGAGTATAGAGACACACAGGCTTGAGCTGCGCCTAGGTCATTCAGTTCACAGGAAAGAAAATATTGAACATTCATGTAGAATAATTCAACCAGGCCTGTTCCAGAGTTAATCTGAAAGGGATTGGTGGAAGCTGTCGTCCCCATCTCTTCTCTACACAAGCTCCTAAAAATGCTCTGCCAATCACCCTCTGCACAAGGGTACCTTGAGGAATAGGATAAGCTATAATGTAAGGGTTCTGAAGGGGGCACTGCAAAAATTAGTTGGGGCACCTTCCATATTCAAAACTCCACTGGCAGAAGGCCTCTCTGCAAAGTTTTCAGGAATGCCTCTTTCTTCTCACTCCCCTGTGCCGCAGCCTACGTCATATTGTAGGGTCTGCTGTGAGGCGATTATTTGAGTGTAAGCACAGCTCAATAGTATTCTGTTCCTATAATTTGTCTATGAGGAATGCAGACCACTCATGTTGCCTAGCTGCTAGGGAGCCCAGTGATTGTGAAGATCCTTCTGTGATGTCTTCCCCCGCAACATGTATTTCATGGATAACTCACTCCCTGCTACAACTTCACCTATAAATGGAGCTTTATTTCAACTAACCTGCCTTATTTAAGAATTTTTTTTTAATCTGTTCTGTAACCCACTCCTAGTGGTAGCAATATTAAGTTAATTACTCAGATATTTTCCCAATTCTGTCTGCATTGTCTCAAAATACAGGTTCATTCTCAAGAGCCTGTAATTTAAAACACCCAACATCAGCATAGCTAAACCTAGTGGAACCACTGTATTAAAAAAAGTAAAAAAATATTGTCTGCCCAGGTCAGTTTGCTGGCTGTGAACATAACATGGCTGTAGCTGATAGACATTAATGTTTATGTTCATCTATCAGTTCATACAGACGCAGTGGACAACATATTTTGGCTTACCTTTTACTGCAGTTGCAGGTAATAGTTATGCTATAGTCTATTAAATGTATAATGCAACACATTAACCAAAGTTTCTTCTCTTAAGGAGCTATTGTGTGGAATTTAAAACAGAAACATTGTCTCCTCGTTGCTCTATGGAGAATCGCCCATATGCTCGATGGATGCAGTACATCAGAGAAGGATTTACGGTGTGTGTAACCTGCCAGGCTCCAGCAATGCACACTAGCAGCCATCGCTGTTTTGGAGATGGTGGTGATGCAGATGGGTAAGCAATTGAATCTCATTTCTGAAGTCCTACCATCAGCACAACAAAGATTTTAACTTATACGTTATATTGAACAGTTTTTAAAGAGAAGATTGCTGACACAGAGAACATTTTAAAGTTAACTTGTACTGCTTCAAATCACTACTGTATGGGCACTCCTCTGTACAGTATTAAGGCACACAAGTGCAAGACCAAGAACATTTCTCTATTTTGTTGATGTGAATGAAGAATAGGAACTTTCTGACTTGAAGTTGGACTGGGTCGTTTTGACCCCCACCCTCATTCAAAAGTGAGATCTTTTAATGTAAAGGTGTCTCAATTTAGGCTAAAGCAGCAATTGCTTGATATCCAGGCTTCAAACACCATTTCCTGCATTTAAATTACTGTTTAAAAATACCAAGTTTGAGTTCCAACAGACAACATAATAGTTTTGAGACTTCATTCGATAGTTGGCTCACAAGGAGACCCTCTCCAGAGCCTGAAGAGGATGTCCTCTTTAATAATGTCTTTTTTCCAATTGCCCCCTTTCCTTCTTCCCCTCTTAAATGTCAAAACTAATAGATGACACCCCCCCTTTTCTCCAAGTGGTTGTTCAGCTGTCTTAAAAATCTTCTCTTTTACTTCACATCCCTTTCTAACAAAAGTGGGGTTAAATTAGTCATGCAGAGTAGCTAAAGGCACAATTCTTTTTCCATACAAAAAAACAGGGATGCAAATTGTACTCCAATGAGTTGCAACACAGGTGGGGCCTAGACCCTGCAGCCTCAGTAAGCAGAGTCCTTAAATCAATTATTTTCTTTAGAAAATATAGGCTAATTCACACAGAACTCAGCTTACACCTACCATAGCAGAATCAACGCATAACTTTCTTCATTGATGGACAGTTATTATGAATAGCTCCTATCAGTCCAACAAGTAAACTGATACAGTAAAGTCAAAGTTGCTATTAAACACAGATGGCTTACCTGTAGCCCTCCAGGTGTTGCTTGACTGTGACTCCCATAATACATAACCATTGACCATGCTGGCTTGGGCTGATGGGTGTTGGGAGTTCAACATCTGCAGAACCCCTGCTATAAAATCAGTGTACTTAAGAAGGTTACTGTAATATGATGACACAGTAAATGCAAGTTGCTTTTATATAGTCACTGTGAAAATGTTGCATTGCTATGGACTCAAAGGGCCAGGTTATTTAAAATACTTTCTTACGTATATACTTACCTGATCCCCAAGATCACTGGAGACTCTGTTACAACTTCTTTGGCCAAATAAAGCGAGGTGGCTGGTTGCTAGGGAAAGTATTTTATCTGTGGTGAAACTATATTGACAGAAGGTGAAGATTAAAAAAATGTTTCTAATCTGGGCTTTTCAATTTTTGTTTTGTGTTTTATTGCATATCTACCATAAAAAGAAGTATTAAAGTTTGATGTGTTGATTTATAGCTTATGTTTATTTTTTGTGAACCAACCCGAGAGCATATGCTATTAGCTGCCATACAAAAAAGTAATAAAATTCATTTTGCAGATGCTACGAATTAGAATTATTGAACAGTGAAGTAGCTCTTTACAGGATGCTCAGTAAGTTTAAACAGGAAGTTAAAATGCCATGTATTTATATCCACTCCCCATGGGATGATGTTTATGCATATGTTCTCTTTTTAGGAATAAAGTTCTTCACTGGCAAGCGGTTGGCAATCCATCCTGCCATGGAACATGGAAAAAAGTTCAGCAGCTGGAAGAATGTTCATGCCCTCTTGTACATAGTTTTATTTTTACGTAGCAGTTTGAACACATAACCTTTAATATTTTACTGAACTGAGGAAACTCTTCTACTGTTGGACTTCTGTAACCCTATTAGACATTGCTTTTTAACAAGTGACAAGTCAACATTTTGAAATCACAGTCTTTTGCTGCACTGAATAAAAACTAAGCTAATTATTGTAAGTTTTGATAGGCATCTTGTGTCTGCAGATGGTATTTTAGTGAGATTTTTACTTGGCATAATCCACTATTGATGATCATTGTGGAAGCCCCACTGAAAATGAGGCAATCTAGAATCACTTGCCCCTATCCAATTTAAAAGCAGGGTAGTGATTCCCAATTTGTTTTATCCAGTGCAAAAGACAACAATCACCATTCAAAAGGAAGTTCCTGGGATAGATACTGGAATTCCAGGCATATTCAACATCAGCCAAATATTACAGGTTCCTTAGAAGGTGCAACACAAAAGAAATGGTTGGAGACTGCCTGCTTCACCTGAATGCCTGAATAGGGAAGCTGTTTGATGCAGCTTCACAGTACAGCTAATCTTTATAGATATGTAGCTCCTCACATGAGACAACTACTAATGTGAATGCTTCTGACCATCTGGGGTTTTCTGTTTTAATTGCTTGTAGCAACTTTTATGCAACTGTGCAGAAGACAGGTTTGAATTTCTTATCAAGCTCTCAAGGGTAAAAGATAAATTATCACGATTCAATGCAAATCATTTTATTTGCCTGATAACCAGATACGCTACCTTTTCAAAAACCAGCTTAAGCAACAAGACTATTTAATAAAATATACTAGATTTTTTTGTGTTAAACATACTTACACCAAAATGGTTTTCACTGGTCTGCTGTAAACTACATAAAGGAATCACCTGACAAGATCAGAAATGCAGTATAGGGAAGAGTGGAGTAAAACGAAAATATTTGGGAAGACAGCTTAAACCATGTTTAGTCTGACCAAAGTCCTCCATCTGTCTTTCAACATTACATTAGTCCGATGATTGAAGTCATAATGTAGAAGAATTTTAGTCCACTTTCCTACTCCAAACTCCTGTACACCCTTTTTCAATTTCTCGTCTTCTTCCCAACTCCATCGCTTTAAAAAACAAAACAAAACATTGTGATACTCAGATATGCACAACACACTTCAAAATATTTTCCTCTACTGTTGAGCTAACAAGCTGTGAAGGAAACCTTCAGTTCTTACCATTATGATTTTTTAGGACTGAAGGAGTTAAATCTTCTGCATACTTGTAGCCTACAGAAGTGTAGCATTTCAGGAATTGTTCCCACTAGGGACAAGGTCAATAAATCCAATGTTTTTATGGAAAAACTGTATTTAAATATGGGACTTTTTGATGGAAAGCTAATCTAGAAACTATTTTAGCAACCTTCAAATCTAGGTTTTTTTTTAAATAAAATGACTATCAGCCTAATGACCATCTCTAGCATGACTGATTTTTCTACATCATATTTTTAGAAGGCAGAAACTCCTTTGAGATAAAAATGTATATCTTCCAACCAATCAAGCAGGGCACAACATTCACTTGCCAACTGAAAATGACTTTCTGAATTCTATTTTTAGCTGCAAAATTGTAAAAATATATAGACCCATGTATGCAAGCTAACTAAAAAATAGTGCAATGATTAACAGAAGACACTGTTACAACATTCACTTTGCCTATGGGAGAATTGAACAATGGCAACATTGACCAGAGTAACCACTCAGAGAGTTGTAAAAAGTCAACAGCCTTTTGAACATTCACAGTGTTCTTTCATGTAAAATCTTCTATAAACATCCGTCACTATTGAAATGGGTAGGTTCAGCTTGTTTGGAATTCTCAAAAGAGCTGCTTTGAGCTCTGAGATTATTTCAATAACAAAGATTGTGAAGAAAAGCAGCGTATCTACTTATTTTAGGGAGAACCTGAAATTGTCCACAATGAACACAGTATTTTAAGTCTGGGATTGTCGGCTTCCCAAACCTGCTAGGCCAAGACCCTCTCCTGCCAAGCTGTGATGTCACTTGTCAACTCTGGAAAGGAGTTTCTGCGCAAGTAGGGGCACCTTCATCTTCATGGAGGGCACAACAATCAATGGGTAGCTAAGATGGCTACATTCCAGTCTCAAAGGCAGTATATAAATAGCAATTTCTGGGAATCACAAGTTTGGACAGTGATGTTGTGGGCTTCTCATAGGCCACTGTGACAGCATGAAGCTGGATTCAATGGGCCCTTCTAAGGACATGGTCTGCATTTTATAACCCTTCCCCCATTCATACCTGTCTCTTAAAACTTGTTGACAGAGATAAAGTATCTTCTTGACCATTTTCAGGATCATGTAGCTCCCTCTTGTCTAGTTCAGGTAACAAACAAAATAAATATTTTGAATCTTTCAATTATAATGTATTATTAATGGCCTAATACTCAGAAATTTTCTTAATACAAATTTATTGCAAAACAGTGGAAGATAATTTAAATAGCAGTTAATTCTGTGGGCACAGCTTTGTTGCTTCTATAAGATAGTATGTACAACTACATCAACTAATAAGAGATAAGAACTAGGGTGACAAGAAAGCTTGCCAATAACTTAGTTGTGTGGAGAGCCATATATATGTTTATAGGGGAAGATTTTTGCCTGGCACCTAAAGATATATGATGGGGCCAGGTGAGCCTCCCTGGGGAGAGCATTCCACAAGTGGGGAGACACCACAGAAAAGGCCTGTTTTTGTGTTGCCACCCTTCAAATCTCTCGTGAAGGGGGTACATAAATAAGTGCCTCAGATGATAATTGAAGAGTCTCGGTTGGTTCATATGGAGGCAGGTGGTCCTTGAGGTATTCTAGTCCTGAGCCATTTAAGGCTTTATAGGTCAAAACCATCACTTTGAATTAGCTCTGGAAACAAACTGGCAGCCAGTTCAGTTGGGCCAGGATCAATGTAATATGTTCAAACTGTCTTGCCCCAGTAAGCAACCTGGCCACTGAACTGTGCACCTGCTGAGGTTTCTGAAGAATCTTCAGAGGCAGTCCCACTTACAACGGATTGCAGTAATCTATCCTAGAGATTACCAGAGCATAACTACAGAAATTAGACTCTTCCTGTTCAGTCAGGGAGGCAGCTGGGCCACCACCTGAAGCTGATGGAAGACACCACTGAGGCTACCTGAGCATCAAGTGACAGAAAAGGATCCAGAAATACCCCCAAGCTACATACCTACACCCTCAGAGGGAGTACATAGCCCCATCAAAAGCAGGCAATCTCCCATCCGTCTAGTCTAGGGAACCACCCACTAACAGTTCCTCAGTCTTATCTGGATTGAGCTTCAGCTTGTTGGCTCTCATCCAGTCCATTACCAAGGCAAGGCAATGGTCCAGCACATGAACTGCCACACCTGCAGATGCATGTCAGCAGCATATTGCTGACAACGTACAGTCATACCTCGGGTTGCGAACACTGCGGGTTGCGAATGTGCCTCCCACACGGATCACGTTTGCAACCTGAGGTATGACTGTACTCCAAACCCCCAGATAACTCCACCCAGCAATTTCATGTAGATGTTAAACAACATCCAAGTAGGACCAGAACCACGGTAATTTCTAAATAGTTGGTACAAAAAATAGTTTAAGGCTGTGATCCAGGTATGCATGCACAGTAATTTTAAGCAGTTTTCTTGTATTTAAAAACTTACAGCAGTATTTCAATTATTTATCCACCAAAATTAAAATGGAGTTCATATACACTGAAAGGATTGCAGCACTTACTTTGAAGAGCACTTCCTTTTCTCCTTATTTTTCTCTGGGGAGTCTGTAGTTGCCATGAATCCCAAGGTACTTGACTAGCTAATGAACAAGTTTGTCTATTTGAGCTATAAAGGAATGAAACATACATAAATTTCAAGCCTTGATACTTAACTATTTTGAATTCATGCTAGAAGATATTTTTCCAGTGGTTTTTCTTTGCTAGATGGAGTTTATTTGAGGGAAGCGTGAGATCAGAATTAAGAACAAAATCAATATAACTTTGGCCACATTCCACAAAGCTTAGTGCCTCATGCTGCAAAATACATTCCCCCAAACATAGGCAGTGATGAAGTGGATGTCCAAATAATATTTTGCTTTGTATCAAATTAGGATACTCTACCAACATTTTATCCTGCATATAGAAAATCTGTCATCATCTCTCCCAAACTTCAGAATCCTCTTTGATATAAGTAAACTTCTATAACACTATATTTCAGCTGCATTCATCATATTATACAGGGACATGTGATGCTGTGGAAGTAAATACTGTACCCAATTTTACTACTCCTGGATAGGAATCTGGGTTTTAAAGTTCTATGTTTGACCAATACTGCTACTTTTACCATTCTGTAGTGCCTTAACATCTTCAGCCATGCTGCCTGATGCTGACTCTCCCTGCATCTACCCCACCCCAGGTCTATTTCAGAAAGCTCCCAGGCTAGGGTTCCAAGGAAAGTTGCATCACTGCCAACCACTCTTGGGTGCAACACCATCCTGGGTAATGGGGAAAAGTGAATAAGAAGGACAGATTGATATAGTTATTGTGGGGCACATCCAATTTACAGCGCCCATTGGCAGAGCAAGAAAAAGCTTCTCTCAGTGTAGTTGTATTTATAAACATGAACACATACAATGCTTTTGAGATGGAGATGCTATACAGAAACCCTAATGGCTTACTAGAGAGCTAGTGATTTTCCAACTTATGCCTCTACTTGCTAAATTTTACTATGATAAAAACATGACAAAATGTAGTCTGGAGCCAAGGAAAATATGGTTTCACACAAACAAAAAGAGACTGACTCTTCAGGAATAAATCCCTCTTGCACCTACAGTACCCTTGCTATAATAAAGCTGTAGTAACAAGAACCAGATTCAATATGTACTTACTTTAAAGTGATACTAACCTTTGTTTGGTTTCCAAAAAGCTTTCTTTCTTTGATTCAGTTACACTGTTACACTGCAATTGTAACATTATTTTTCCTGAACTTCTAGCTTCCACTTCTTTCATAGCTTCCTGTAAAACAGAGCAGAAATGCCACTTTAATTAACCAGCAACAAAAAGTAGTGCATTGTTCTTAGAAATACTATATCCATTTCTTGGGGAATGGGGGGAGTAAAACTACACTACAATGTTAAGAACAAATTTCAGTGATTAACGTTCACTCATCTACAACTTAAATGACAGGTACAGTGGACCCTCTGGATACAAATAAGATTTGTTCTGGGGGTCCATCCGCAACCCGAAAAGTCCGCAGGCAGAGGCGTCGCTTCTGTGCACGTGCATGGCGTGATTGAGCGTTTCTGCGCATGCAGCATGTATACTTCTGGGTTTGCTGCATTCATAACCCGAAAGTTAAGTATCCAGAGTGGTATGTAACTAGAGGGTCCACTGTACACATAAATTGGAATTTTTCAAACCAGGTTTCTATTTTGCTTTGTCTTTAAAAGAGGTAAGCCATTCCCCCCCCCGCCCCCGTTTTTAGTATTTGTTTAATTTTCCATAAAGTGATATTCATGTGAAGTGAGATTTCCCATTGCTTCAACATACCTGCGTTAGAAAATCAGATTTTTCACTCAAGAAAATACTGATGTATGATTTGATGTTCTGAATCAAAAGACTGAAACTGAAATTTAGGAGAAATGGATGATATGGATCTTTCTGTTTTACTATTGCAGCCAGCTTCATTCGCAAAGGCTAAATGCAAATAAATCAAAAAATCAAAAATTAATATATATATGATCAGGGTTACATTGTATTGTATCTTACTAAGGATATGCACCTTTATAAACAGCCGTAGTATGTTATTTCTGCCTTCTAGGAGCCAAGATTCAAGAAGTTCAGTACAGATAGGTTCAGTCCATTTGTTATCCTGGTACAAATCACATCACTGCTGCACAAATTACCCTTCTTTTATCTAGCATTTTCAATCTAAAAGAATATTTTGCTCTATAGACTTGTTTGCTAAGAATAAATTTTCAATACTTCTCCATATAGTTACAGATGGCAAAATGCAGAGTGGCTATCTTATTCAATATAGGGAACTTGATTCTCATTAGTCAAGATCTTTGATGAGCAAGAGCAATGTCTTCTTGTCAGCAGCTTGGCTTGGGAAAATATGGAACCCTCCCCTGCATGCTTTCTGCCATGCAGATGAGGGGAAAGGAGCAAGGATGAAGCAAATTTGCTTTGCTTTGCTTATTTTGAAGTTGTTACTACTACTACTACTACTACTACTACTACTACTACTAATACTAATACTACTTTTATTTATATGCTGTCCATCTGACTGGGTTTCCCCAGCCACTCTGGGTGGCTTCCAAAGAATTATAAAACCACAGTAAAACATCAAACATTAAAAACTCCTAGGCATTTTCTGATTTTCTCCTTAATTTTAACTGATTTTATTTTTCGTATCTCTTTTGTAACCCTATTCTACACAGTAATGCAATATATAATTTGACAAACAAGCAATTAGCTTGGTAAATTTGCATATTGCTCATTTATAGGCATCTGCTACTTTTAAAATTTGTTCCAGACCAAACTGTCTGGAGTAATCAAGCTTCTGAACTCAAAAATATTGAAAATTCAGTATTACCTCATTTGAGAGAGATTCCGGAAATATTCTTTCAAGGACTTCTGCAGACTCCGTAAAATATCCTTTCTCCATATACACTGCTACAGCCTACAAAGAAAGAATACATTCTGGATTGATTAAGAGGTGTCACAATTACACAAAAAATTGTAATACTGTATGGGAGCAAAACTACTTTTGCAGCTGAATGTTACATGACCAATCTTTGTTAATGGTCTTTCCTAAGACTCAGTCCTATGGTCTTGCTTGGACAGGTCAATGATAGTCCATGAAGAAATTCAAATGAGTGATGCTCTGACTTATTTCCATGGCACATTCAAGCAAATATGGCTGCATGGATCTACAGACAGACCTGAATCTGAATTAACCGCTTGATGTCTTCATGCAGCTTATCTTGTTTGCTTTGTGTTTTTAAAAATGAAGTCCAGATTAACAGGGCTTTTTCCAGTGGTGAAGAGTCTTCATCATCCCCCAAATGAAAACCTTAAAAAGGAAATAAATTGAGAAGGGCAAATAGTGTATTTCATAGAGTAAAGAAGACACACACAAAAAGGACACTAAAATTTACCAATCATCATATGCCTCCACAGCTGATGGTTTTAGGTGCCCCATGCCGTTTGTTAAGTCTCCTCGTTTGACCCTTACAGAATTAAATGTGTCCATCTTGATCAGTTTTTGTTCTATCAACCAGATACAGGGTAGTAAAGGCAATAGCTCAGGGCAGACCAGAGAGTCATGGAGGGGAAATTGCTGTGGTCTGTAGGAAATGTCTCCCCTTCTTCAGACTTCCTGATCACTTGGATGGGGATCTAGAGTGTTTTACCTGGTGATGGGTAATCAGGACAGATGAGATATTCTTTTAGCTTGCTATCTGCTGCACTGTTCAGCAATCTCAGTGCCTGAGCTGACAGAGAAGATATTAGAGGTGGTGTTGAAGACTCTTATACCATTAGTTCTGGGGAATTCAACATCCACACTGAGGCTGTTAATTCTGGCATGGCTCAGCTTCTTGGCATGAATAATATTGTCACCCAGCCAAAGAGTTTGAATGGAACTGCTCTGTCAAACTAGGAAGGCCCCCTCTTGGATATTCTCAGGACCCATGCATTTGAGATTGAGATACAAAGAACCATGACTTCAAGAAGATGGAAAGAAATAGAAGAGTATTCAGGGTACAGCTTCTCATTTGGCACCAGGTGGCATCTTGAAGTGGTAGCACATTATTTGCTGCTTCTGAGTGGCTCCAAAGCCCAGAACAAAGGCAGACAAATGTAGTCTCAGGGAACAAGCAGAATCCTTCTCTCAGGCCAGACTTTAGACATGATCAAGAGCAGGGGTCAGCAACCTTCTTCAGCCGTGGGCCGGTCCACCATCCCTCAGACCATGTGGTGGGCCGGACTTATATTATATATATTATATATAATATATATGACACCCGAGGACACCAAAACCTGCATTCCTGTACCCGTGAAAATCTACGAAAGCATATATATATATATATATATATTTGGGGGGACAACGACGAATGAATTCCTATGCCCCACAAATAACCCAGAGATGCCTTTTAAATAAAAGGACACATTCTACTCATGTAAAAACACGCTGATTCCTGGACTGTCCATGGATTGAGAAGGTGATTGGGCCGCATCCGGCCCCTGGGCCTTAGATTGCCTACCCCTGGTCAAGAGCAACAACAGCCTCTTATTGCTTTTAACTTTCCCCAGTGACTTGTGCAAGGGATCACAAATAACAGCTTTCTATCAAGACCAAACAAAACTTTTAGACGCCATTCATGACTGTCCTTTGTTACCTGAGTCTCATCCTTTCCAACCCTATGTCCAAGTTTAGACTGTAAGCTCCTGAAAACAGCAACTTTTGTTGCTTTGTTATGCCACTCTGTGAAGCACTGCATGCAAATAAGCCTCGTTTGATTTATCCGTACAGGTAACTTACAACTTATGCACATTTAACTTGTGCACATTCAGCTTTATGCACTAGGCTTTTTTAAAACAAAACAAAACACAACACAACACAACACAACACAACACAACACAACACAACACAACACAACACAACACAACACAACACAACACAACACAACACAACACAACAACATTAAAAGTGGGTGGAAGTCAGGAAATTTTTTTTTTTGGCAATCCCACCCACCATTGAACCCAATATGTTTTGACTATACACTACTTTGGCCTTGGGTGCTATCCTCAGAATGTAACCCCAGTGTAAGTTGGGGTTGTAAAGGAATATTGTAAATATTGTAAAGGAATTACAATGCAAACTGAAGAAATTTAGCAGAATATTTACCAAGTGATTTTCCTTCTGCGATATATGCCAACAGCTGACAAAGGCACACTGTTTTCATTTGATGAGTTTCTATTTGATTTAGTCCTTTGATGATAGCTGGAGAAAGAAAGAGCATACATGATTAGATGAATTTTGTTCCTATAGTGCCACTGTGTGGTTATCAGTATCAGGAACCCTTTCTGTATCTTAAGCACAGTTACTTGAAATGAAGCTGTGCTGAAATCAATGGCACTATCTTTCAAATAATATTATTTAGGACTGAAGCATATTTAGTGGCTTACACTGATGCACTCATTCTAAAATATGACTAGTCAATCTGTCAATGAGATTCATATTTGCATGCAATTAAACAACAATAAGTTTTAGAGTTATTTTGACCATAGAGGGAGCCAGAGATCAAGAGATTTTCAGGCCAATTTTCAGCATAAATAAATTTCATGACACTTTAGGTTGAATGGTGGTAACAATCTAATTTCCCCCCAGTGTGACAGTCTGAAGCACAGTGGTACCTCTGGTTACGTACTTAATTCATTCCAGAGGTCTGTACTTAACCTGAAACTGTTCTTAACCTGAAGCACCACTTTAGCTAATGGGGCCTCCCGCTGCTGCCATGCCGCCGGAACACGATTTATGTTCTCATCCTGAAGCAAGGTTCTTAACCCGAGGTACTATTTCTGGGTTAGCGGGGTCTGTAACCTGAAGCGTATGTAAGCTGAAACGTATGTAACCCGAGGTACCACTGTAGTTACTTAAGTCATAAATGCATTGTGTCTTTGTAAATTTGTCTTAGAAATAATGCAGCACATAACAGCAAACATGATACAATTGCTCAACAGTTTGATACCGTATTTTTAGTGTTCATTAATTATTTGACTAGGTCATCTCAGGCAGAACATACTAATCTGCCAAGTTAAGCTAAGAGGAAAGCTTTGGTTTCTCTACTGTAGTTATTACATCAAGGAAAAGCATTCCCTTATAAGTTCCTGTTCTAAAACCACTGGAATTGTTTTTCTTGGACTGCTTTTAACTTGTGTTTTTAAATTTGGGAGTTTTGTTGTTGTTGTTGTTTAAATTAAGGGAGATGGGTTGTGCCTGGGAAGAGAGGAGCTGGGAAGAGCCGGCTCTGGGCTACAGAGCTGCCATGATAACCAGGGGCCCAACACGTCAACCAGCCAATGCAGGTGGCAGGCCACACTCTGGACCTTGTTTTCTCAACTGGGCAGGAAGAATCACTTCCTGTTGAGATTGAGGCTTTCAGCACCTTTCCCCTTCTGCAGAGGTGGGGGCCCTGGGAGGGAAGGAAGGAAGGAAGGAAGCTGTAATAGAACCAGAGTGGTATAATGGGTTGAGTGTCCTTCAGCAGGGATACCCAAGGTTTTATTTTACAGTGGTACCTCGAGTTAAGTACTTAATTCGTTCCGGAAGTCCATTCTTAACCTGAAACTGTTCTTAACCTGAAGCACCACTTTAGCTAATGGGGCCTCCTGCTACTGCCGTGCCGCCGTTGCACAATTTCTGTTCTCATCCTGAAGCAAAGTTCTTAACCCGAGGTACTATTTCTGGGTTAGCGGAATCTGTAACCTGAAGCGTATGTAAACCTGAGGTACCACTGTATTTCAGAGGGACCTTGGGACAGTTGCTATTTCTCAGCCTAACCTTCCACATAAAATTCGATAAAATTGGAAAACTTCCTTTAATACCCTGCGCTTGTGATAACAAATTTAATGCTAAATAACCTTTTCTCTCACAGGAAATTCCTCAGGAGTCTGAATTTCTCCAGGGCAATCAGGTTGGTGGGATGCGGAAAGTTTCATTAGGTACTGCTACAGATGTGTTGGTTGCATTTAGAATGTGGCCAGCAAGCTGAAGCTTTACAGGGCTATCACATCTTGTACCTGTACCTGCAACATCTTGTACCTGGGCTAACACTGCAACTGCTAAAAGTACAGGGACACCTCAAGGGAAAATAAAACAGAGGCATGCTTGGAACCATTCATACTGGCTTTGCAGTTGCTATTTGTGTCCTCTTGTCCCTCCTAATAAACTAATATTCTCTCTCATACACACTCTTTGTGTGTAGAATTTTTTTTTCCCAACGGAAGAGGCTATTGTTGCGCGGTCATTTGCGAGCGAGGTTTTTCTGCTAGCGCGAGGAAGGGGAGGAGAAGCTTCACTTTCTGTGTTTTCGAGGCAGAACCAGTCAAGCGGGCGGCGGCAGCTCCGCCCCCCCCCCCCCGCCGGGCCAGTTACTCACTCAGCGCCTGGTCTCGGCTGTTCTCGAATTCCCTCCGGTTGCCCTGACAAAAATGGCGGCACTGGCAGCGGCAAGCGAAGTCCAGCATCCATCCGGCGGCGACCGCCTCCACCTGAGAGAAAGGAACCTGCGCCTCGTCACGCCCAGCCGGACCTGCCGCCGCGGGACTCGGTCGAGGAGGACGAACTGGGCCGGAAACCGTTAAACTCGCCTCAACGTCCATTTCCGAATCTGGCGCGCTCAAAACAAATACTTATAACTCCGCCCCCTTTCCGCTCAACCGTCCCGCTACGTCACCGGCCCCATTCTGGCCACGCCTCTTCCCGCCGCCTCGCGGGCCATCTGGGAAGGGGGGGGGGAGGAGGATTACGCACATTGCTCACTTCCGGACTTCATTTAATGCTGCCCTCTTTTTCCGGGGCAGGATAATAACACAGAGAACCGTCCCTGACTCTCATGCCTCTTTTCTGTATTGCGAACAAACATTTTTTATGCTTTGTTTTGTGACCAAATGATATTTTCTCTTCCCTCGCCCTCTTTCTTTGCATGGCTACTGCATATTTTTATTTGTAATTATCTGTCTTCCTTGAAGTTTAATCGATCTTTTATATTTAGTTTAAATTTTATTAATCTTTAATTGTTTTTTTATGAAACACCCCCCATGTTTTTAGCTGCTCCTTCTTTATCTGTAGGCCGCCTTGAGTCCTTGTCAGAGGAAAAGGCGAGATAAAAATAAAAATACGTAATAATAATGTTCGATGAAAGTGTTTTCAATGTGCCAGTTTGGCAGGTTTAGCCTTCTGGAGAGGCTGAACGATTAATGGGGAAAAGTAGATATTTCATCACATATCCCTTCTCCAGTTCACTCTCACCCTCCCCTTTTATGCTCACCACAACCCTGTGAGATAGGCTAGGCTGAGAGATCAGGACTTGCATGAGATCACCTCTTGAACTTTGTGGCTAAGGATTTGAACCTTGGTCTGCACAGTCCTGGTCCGACATATAACCACTTCAGGGATGGGGAAAACCAGTGAAGCTCGGGTATCTGTTGAACTACAATTCCCATCATCCCTGACCATTGACCATGCTGGTGGGGGCTGATGGGAGTTGGAGGGCCACAGGTTAGCCGCTTCTGCAGTGAACCACTAGTATTGTTGACTATTTTAAGAAGGGTTGACCGTGTGGAACATGCAGTCCTTAGTTCTTCAGAGTTTGGAAGAAGCATTGGCTTTTCAGCTCTTAAGAGTCAGGGATTCTTCCATTTTTTAAGCAGAAAAATGAAGATTACATCAGACATCTATGATAAGACTTCTGTAGCAGCCGTTCTACTAGACCCAGCCAACGTGACCAATGGTTAGGGGGTGATGGGAGTTGTAGTCCAACACCTAGAGGGCCACAGTTTCACCACCCTGCTCTAAAGAGAAGTTATAATGATGTGACTGGCAAGTGCACCCCTTTTGATATGTCATTTTTATATGTAGTCATCAGCAGACTGGGAGAATTCATTACATCCCATCAGAATGCGGCTTGATGGAAGAAGGACATGATCTCCCTAACTCCCACTCTTTCTGCAAAGAGATCCCTTGGGAGCTATAGGATTTAATAAAGCCTTTTCCTTTCATCAGCTGAAGAGTTCCTGAGGGTATAACCCAGCACACTGGGACTTTGGGTTGCTTTTGATTACATAAAAGAACAGTGTTCTTCATAGCGACTTGCTTAAATTGAAATGGGCATGACTGCATTCCAAGAAAGCTTGGTTCTAGTTGGTTTGATACTAATTATTACCATTTGATTTAGTGCTGAGATCAGCTAGTTCTGATCATTTCCTGCCAAACTGAAACTGAATTGAACTGTTGTACATGCCACTGAATTATTGTGGAAAATTAGAGTGACTCTTTTCCTTGGTTCTCCCTACACTGTTTTAACTTTCAGGTGAGATAATTTTTCAGCTTTCCTGCACTGTTTTTCAGTATGGACCCCCCTCCTTTTACTATTTGGGTTGAATTAATAAAATTGTGCAAATTTTAATTGTGGGATGGGGAGGTTGTGGGGAGACCACTGTATTGCCGGTCAAATAGGATCATGATAAGCAAACAAGCATCTTGCTATAATTCCACCTTCGTTTGTATTTTTTAAAGTTTCCATTAGGGTGATTATTTGAGATTAATTAGCAAAATTGTGCAAGATACATTTTTTAAAAAAGATTATTATCCTGCCCCAAATTTCTTTAAAACAAGTACAAGGAACTGAAAGACAAATATACTGTTGTGAGTTTGGGGTGGGGTGCGCTGTATGTCTGAGTTCCTTCCAATTCCTGGAACCAGCTGGGATTCAAATTGCGGGAATAGCCGGGCAAGATTCTTGCTAATGGCCCATATATGGGTTGTTAAGGTAACAAAGGAATTGGCTCTGCCAGAGGACAAATGGGTGGGTCCCCCTCTTAAAAATGCCTTTTAGTTAGAAAGACAAAGTCCAGAGTTGAGGTGTGTAACGTAGAAGCAAGGTTGCAGGGTGGGCAGCTGAGAGACAGAGCTGTGCCTGATCTTTGCTTGAATCCAAGGCTGTGGCTATGGGAGAAGCAAACCTTTTTGGGGTGTTAATGTTGTGAGCCCCTTCATTGCAGGCTCAGGTTGTATATATGTGTAAATGAACCATACATCATAAAGACACTGCATATCTGCTGTCCCTCATTCCAAGGAAACCAAACCTTGGAAAAGCACGATTGGCCTGGTTTTAGAAACAATTCTCTCTATGCAACAAAGAATAGATAGCAGATGCCTGGGCAGAGCACATAAATAAAGTCTTTCCTGTTTTGATGACAGAAATCAGAGAAATACAAGAGTGGGTGAAAACAAAGATGCCATTAATTTTAACTTCAGTAAAGATGATAGGCCACACTGATTTAATGTAATTTAACTTATTATTGGGTTTTAAAGTGTATATATGCATATTACAACATTTGTAATCTAGAAGATATAATAATGTTTGTATATAAAGGGGTGAACATTAATTGCCCATAACAGAAATGCTACATATGTAACAAATGATCTCAGAAGGGATTAAACATATTTGGATTTGGTTGATTCTAGGAGAATATGAAATGAGAACAAGAAATATGGGTGTAGGAAGACATGAATATTCAGTAACCATTTTGCACAATCCCCCTGGGAAATGTTTATGCCTTTTAGTGTTGAGAAATATTTAGTGACAGAAATATTTATTGGAGCTGAATTCTGGCATGCATGCATGCATGTGTATCCATGGAAACTGTACAACAAATTCCTACCCTAGCTACTTATTCAAAACCATAATCAGATTTCCCATACCAATCACAGCTCAACAGTAGATCTGAATTTCATCAACCTGCAGTCATTCTATAGATAATCTGTTTAAGATAATTTTAAAATGGAAAAACTGCTACTTTTTAAAAACCTTCTGGAATCCAAGATTGTACCCAACAGACACAGCAATCCTATTTCTGGGCTGCCACCAGCAGAGCTCTGCAGAGTATCTGCAGCCTGGTCACTCAATGGTGGTGGCAGCAGCTGAAGGTGGGGCAGGCAGATTAGGCAACATCTGGAAGGCCATTGGTTCTCCACTCCCTGACCTTCACCTATCAGCTGGATCATCCATGCAGAAGGTACCTTCTTTCTGGTTCCATTTTCTATTGTTTCTTATGGACATGAATTTTAATTTCCCTTATTTTATCTCTAACTGTTGCCCATACAGTAAACTTGCTAAATCCAGAAAGGTGAAATACAGTATAGACTACTTGATTTTCGCATTACAAAAATGTTGTGTCTATATCTGTGCTGTGTGTGTGCATGCACACATTCTTTTCCCTGTGAATAATTTCACAATTCCAATATGCTAGTGGTTGGGAAATATATGGAAAATCCTTATTCTGAATCCTGAGCATAGGCGCCGACTCCATGGGGCCTGAGGGGGCCCGAGCCCCCTCAAAAATTCGTTTAGGGGGGCTCCGCCCCCCAATAATTTAAGAAAATTATTAGTTATATTATGCTTTGTAAAATCACAAAATTATGTTGGTATTTTTTATTTTCCTTGTTTGACGATAGTTACCTTTTAAAATACATTCAGTAATGAGTTAAAACAAAGCCACTCCCGATCTAGAGAGGGGGTGGGGTTGCGGGCTCTCGACCCATCAACAATCTCGCGGGGCTGGCGTCGGCCCTGCGAGAAGCGGGGATTCCCCCTAGCTCATTAATATTCACCGCCCACGGCGGCAGCCAATCGGCTGCCGCAAAGGGCGGGCCCTCACAGGTTCACTTAAGGTCGGGGCAGCCCGGGGCTCGCCCCTTTCGTTCCCCCAGCAGCAGCGGTTTGGAGGTCTTGGGCCCCCCCAATATTTTTTATAAGTCGGTATGGGCCCCCGCCCCCCCAATATTTTTTATAAGTCGGCGCCCCTGATCCTGAGTATTCCTTACACATTGTTTCTGGGTAAATCACATCAACATCTGGATAGGTTCTTGAGGCTAAGGCTTCAAATTAATCTCACATTGTCACTGATTACCGTATTTTTCGCCCTATAGGACACACCGGCCCATAGGATGCACCTAATTTTTTTGGGGGGGGGGGAAATAAAGGGGGAAAAAATTTTTTCCCCCAGGCGTGGGGCTGGGGCGGGGGAAGCCCGAGCTTCCCCCGACCCCAGCCCCCAGAACATGCAGCTCTCCGCCTCCCCGCTATGCCCCCAGCTTGTGGGGCTGGCGGCAGGGAGAAGCACGCTTCTCCCCGCCGCCAGCCTCCAAACCAGGTCGGGAGACAGCGGGATGGCAGCATTCCGCCTCCCCGCTGTCCCCTGAGCTTGTGGGGCTGGTGGTGGGGCTCTCCAGGCTTCAGCAAAAAGCCTGCATTCGCCCCATAGGACACACACACATTTTCCCTTCATTTTTGGAGGGGGAAAAGTGCATCCTATAGGGCGAAAAATACGGTAAATTAAAACACAGGCAAGTTGTTGTTTTAGCTGAAGCTTAACAAGGCACAGATCTGTCTATAGAAACTGTTTATGCATGCACATTTCCTTGCAGAATGAAGGGTTTCCTTATTAGGAAAAAAAGAAATGGGGGGGGGCAGGGATAAGGAAATTACATACTGTATGAGGAGGGGAGAGAGACAACATCAGAGAAATGATACAATACCATGAATGAATTAAAAGGAAATGTAAAAACAATAATCAAGAAAAGGATTGAAAGGTAGATCTTAAGTATCACATTTCTCTTGTATTTAGGTTTTATCATTAAGGTAGTTTGCCAATCAGTTATGCATTACAGTTTTTGTATTACACTGTTTTGCTATTGTAGATAATATCATTGCTTTTGTGCCCTGCTATGTACAGTAACCCATCTTCATTTCTGTCCTGTGGAGGTTTCTGGTCAGCAGGGCCCTCCTTATCATTAGGCAGAGTGAGGTGGCAGATGCTAAGAAATGGTGATGCCAGCACCCTGGCTGTTCCTTTTCATTCCTTGCCCAGCCATTCGCCTCTGCTGAAGGGAAGAGCGATGTGTGTCATGCAGCCTGTCCTGAAAACCCCTGAACTAGCTGGGTGCCCCAGGTGCAGACAAGATTATTCCCTTTGCTAATGTTGAAGAAGTAATCCACTGCCAGTCCGGTTTCTGGCCACTTCTCCTCTTTCATAGGCATAAACAGTTGGACTATGAGTTTTTCTTATCACAGAAAGGAGCTACTTCAACAGCCCATTCTGAGGCATCAAGTGGGATACAAAACAGAAGAAGTTCCCCAACCCCTTTGAGGGCTCTCCTGAACAAGGTAGAATGGTGTGTGTGCTTGTGTGCAGGGAGTGGCTTCTGGTGGAGGTGGAAATCAACAAAAAACAGACTTCTATTCTAAGACAGGTGAACTTAGGTAACTTTCCGTAACTTCTTTCCATGAGCATCCTTACATTAATTTATCTTAGGATTTAACCCTATGTGAAGAGACCTGTTTCATCTAGTTAGGTCAGTTCTCCAAAGCTCATATTAGCAAGCCACTCATGGGAAATTTGTAATATTGTTGACTGTGTGGGACACTTTCTGTCCCCAAACCTCTAGGCTGGAGTTTTGAATCAGTCACAGAATCAATGGCCCTTACCTTATGCAGGAAAAAAATATTTACTGGTAATCTGATTATCCAGTCATTTCCAGACAGGTAACAAATAACATATTGATGTTTCAGCATGCTTCATTAGAATGAACATTTCATCATTATAATGCAAAGAGAATGTTTTTGTAATGGATCCAGCACTAAAAGCTTCAGTTTTCTTAAACCTGATTATTTTTATCCACTTGTTTTTTACAGGCCCACAGCTTTGTCCTGCATCCTCAGGGAACCATGATGGTAACTCAGGGATGTGGTCAGTCAGTCAATCATCCAATTACTTTATTTGAATCCATGAAATAGAAATGTAACACTGCCAGAGTGATACGGTGTGAAATATAAAAAATGATTCAATATAAAACACAGTGAACATACACCAAAACTTCACACACAGAACCTGAATTTTGGTTGATTGATGATACTGGCAAAATAAACATACGGAGTAGTGGGAATTACTTGCTGGCCAATTTAAAACCCAACCTACTCCAGTTGATAAAATGGTAAGCACACCAGTTGTTTATAAAAGGATAATTAATATGTTTGAAAATTTGCTCTTTGATTACTTTGTAAAACATTAATGTCATTAACAGAAAGTCTTCACTTTATAACAAAATTAGAATCACCCTGTGGAATGCCCTTCCATCAGACATCAAAGAGATAAACAATTATGCGACCTTCTGTAGACATCTGAAGGCAGCCCTGTATCGGGAGGCTTTTAATGTCTGATGTTTTGTTGTGCTCTTCTGTATTCTGCTGGAAGCCATCCAGAGTGGCTGGGACAACCCACTCAGATGGGCAGGGTACATGTTAATCATCATCACCATCATCATCATCATCAACAACCTTTAATGATATGCCTTACAAAAAATATTTTAAGGATTTGTTAGTTGTAAAATCTAATAAAAACAATAAAAATCTTATGTTTAGTTTTATAATCTAATAAAAATCTGCCAACACAATGCTTCTTTTTATAAAGAAATTATCCCATTTCAGCTTTCACTAGTCACTATCAATAGAAATGAATGAGACTAGTAGATTCTCCATGAATCTCTTCTGGACACGCTAAGAATTCTAGTGTAGCGAAGTGCATTCCCTGATCAATAGCAGCTGATGGAGTGGATTTAGAGTGGAAATGTGGAACACCTTTTTCTCCTAGCATGGCTGCTCTAATGAAAATCTAACAGTTGTTTGAAAGGGGGGTAGGGGAAGTTCTGGGAGATCCAATCAAGGATGGCCCGTGCCATCATGTCTGGGCTCAGGGCCAGTCCACTCATGAAGCCGTGTGAAGCAACTACCTTGGGCAGAAGAAGCTGCTGAGGGTTCATCCCTGTGGGCACCCTGCCTGCTCCCCCTGCCATCATCAGAAAAGTGGCGCTGGCATCAGTGACAATTTCTGGCGAGATCTCATGAAATCTCACCAAAATCTCACAAGAAATCTTGTGAGATTTTGGTGGTGTCATGTGAGATCTCACCAGAACCTGCTATCAGTGTGTGCCACCACTGCATAGACTAGGTAAAGGATGCTTTGGTGGGGTGTCTGTGTTATCTTTTAATTGGCCCAAGCTTGGTGTGTAGATACGTTGAAGCATCATTTCTGGAGGATGGCAAACCTTAAACTGGATTGGTCTGAAACACTGTTTTTACTTCAGCTGCGAACCCATTGGCTAGAGCTTGGGCTTGTAGCAAGAAAACCCTAATCACTGTGCTCTGCAGAGATGCCATCTTAACAGGAGGTCCATTCTGCACAATACAGGAATGAGGCCTTTAGCACTGACTATTGAAATTCCTTCTTGTTAAATATTAGAGAGGTGTCATCTCTGCTGCCTTTTTGGCACCTGCTAAAGACCTTCCTCTTTTGACAAGTGTTTTAAGACGAGATCTTTCCCCATCTTTATTGGAATTTCACTTAGATACTTTTAAACAGTTTTAATTGATTTGTATCTTGTTATGTTTGCTACGCTGGGCTCTTTCAGAAGGAAGGGTCCGGTAGATATTTAATAAACAAATAATTCTGCACTGTCATGGAAATAAACCCCACTGTACAAATTCTGAAAATATAATTAGTTTTGACCCTCTTACTTCATATTTTGAACATTGATCAACTCTTTAAAACAGGGAAGAGGGCAATGGTGCTTGATCCCTCCACACTTACCATTTTCCCTGTCAGAATCACCCCAAGCTCCTTTTGTCTGATGCCTTCATTTTGTCACGTTTCCTTCCTGTCTCGAATTCTGCCTGACTTCACGTTTTATTTACAGATCAATTGTTCTCATTCTTATTGCTCAATGGTCTTTTAACGCTTACAAAAATCATTTTCTTTTGTGTGTGTTAAATATTTTAAATGGAGTACAATAAATATCGGTTAATGCAAGGCTGTTTGTAAGAAAGCTGCATCCACTCCTAAGCACATTCAAACTCCCCTGAAGAGACTTTGAATGCAACTGACAGGATATGAAGGAAGGAATGGTGGCCTTTTGGTAGTTATAAGAGCCAAAGACTAGATACAGACTGTTAGAGAAGACATTTGCAGGTACCGGGGATTGATTTTGAAAATATTGAGATACTGGAGCAAATGCTAACATCAGAGGATGTCACAGCACTGGAATTTAAGAGAAAGGGCATTGTCCAGCCAAAGTGAAGGTCTTTTATGTCAATGGAGGTGGGGGGGATGTCTCAGTGTGCAAATTTTATTTGTAAATAAATACTGCCCAGTGTCTTTGTGCAACTCTGGCTGATGATAGAAGATAAATGGAAGGAAATAATTTTATAAAATTATACAGTGGTACCTCGGGTTAAGAACTTAATTCATTCTGGAGGTCTGTTCTTAACCTGAAGCACCACTTTAGCTAATGGGGCCTCCCGCTGCCGCCGCGCTGCTGTTACACGATTTTTGTTCTCATCCTGAAGCAAAGTTCTTAACCTGAGGTAATATTTCTGGGTTAGTGAAGTCTGTAACCTGAAGCGTATGTAACCTGAGGTACCACTGTACACTGTGTGTAGAGAAAAAGGAGGTTGTGAAACTTTCCTCCTTAGCACTGATCTGAAATTGCCCCTTGCAGTCCCTTCTTCTGTTCACAGGTGTCAGTGTGGGAGGGGAGGAATATTTTGGTGATTTGGAGGGGTGGTGTAGATAGCGAAAAGCCACCAGAACCAGTAGCAGATGGCACGGTGGGGCACTGCCACCTAACTGACTTCCAGGAGGTAGAGGGGGAGGTGACAGCAAGGTCGGCATGATGCAGTGCTGCTTCCCCCGAGCCAAGATTGTCTAGGCAGGAAACAAATCAGCAAAATTGGCTATTGCTGACAAGACAACTCTGGGCTGTTTTCAGGAATCAAATTGTTAACTTTTTATGAACTTTTTACTAAGATAAAGAACTTTACTGATTCAGTTATTTGTATATACAGCTGTACACAATGAAGAAACTATTGCCTATGGAAATGGGAGTCAGGGACAAATTAGTGCTACAATAATTATTTATGTATCTTTATTTTTTTTAAATAGCAGCTATGCCCCATATCCCAAATCTGGATTGGGACTGCACCATGGAGGAGGGGGCATAACCCTTTGCCCTGTGCAGTGTTCTCAAGAGAAAAAAGGCCCCGAATATAAAACAAATTGAAAGAGTATTAGTGATCTGCATAGCTGACAACTATATTAGTTACTTATAAAGAATGCAATTGTAATACATAATAGAACACATGCCATAACAGGGGCAGTAACCCTGTGATTTGTATTTTTTTTTAAAAAAAAATATATTTAAAAGATGTTTGAACATTTTTCTTTTGACTGCTATGATGTCAACCGCTATTATGCCAAAAAGGGATTTGTGCCATTTAAAAAATAATGTTGTGGTGGAAGATGGTGGAAGAAGATTGGAAGAAATTTAAAATCTATCTACAGAAATATTGTAAAATTTTTGAATGTTGATGACATTGAAATGAAATGAAGAGGTTCCAGTAATAAGGTATAAGAATATGTAAGAATGGTTGATATTAGATGAAAATTGGAAATCATAATATGTGAGGAAAAATAATTAAGGATAAACTAACAGGATATGAATTTGCTGAACCAATCTTTAAATGGAATACAAAAAAGGGAGGCGTGAGGAAGTCAGGAAAATAAGTTATTTAAAGATGAGAAATTAAAAAAGAAGTTTTTTGTGTTTTTTTTCTTGTTCTATGTTAAATGTTTGTATTTTTGTATTCTTGTATTTTTGTGTTTTTGTACTTTTCTTGTGTTTCTTTTTTCTATTTATTGTCTTATAACCTTTTTATTGTTAAAATGTAATAAAATATTATTTAAAAAATAAAAAAATAAAAATAATGTTGTTGTTGTTGTAAAAAAAACTGATTTCCCCCATAGATCATTCAGTGTCATACCATGATGCCAAATGAACTAGCTCTCTACCCTTAGTGTATATTATGTCATCCTGAAAATGCATCTCTTGACTTCTGTACTGGAATGTGCTGCCCTCTGGTTAAAAAGCCTCCTTATCTTGAACCTGTTACTCCATGCTTGGAGATTCTGTGTCTGTCTCTTCCCCTGAAGGGTTTAGGAGCTCTTGTACTGGCAACCAGAAGCCTTCTATAATGTACACACTTATAGACTCTTGAGAATGAGTCAGATAAACAGGGCACATGAGATCCCAAGAGGAAAGCTTACATCAGAAGTGGTTTTAGGGTAGCGCGACCAGTTCAGCTGCACTGTGTGCTGATGCTGCAATGATGTAGAACCGCAATGATGTAGAACAGAGTGCAAGAAGCATGAGGAAGGCACTGAATTTTAGCATCGCACAGGGCGCTGCTGAAATTTGAGAGCCCAAAGTCTGCCATTGCTTGCATAGGCAGTCCTAGAAGTGATAGAAGTCAGTGGTGTCAAAATTCAGCTCCTCCCAGGTAAAGCAAAAATATTTGTGTTCCAAAGAGTCAGACCAAGCAGAAGAATGCAGCTAGCCATGCAGGAAGGAGCAGGCAAATGGGAAAGGAAGGATGTAGCAGCAGGAAGACACCACAGAAACTGAAAATCACATCAGTGCTACTCAGGGAACAGCTACAAAATGTGCTGTGCTGACTTTGCTTTTTTTACATTCTTTATTAATTAATGAAAAAAGAAATTGTGTTCAAAAAATAATCAAAGAGGAGATTGAAAATGTTGGTGAAATTCTCACAGGTGATGGGTGCCTATCTTATTTTCAAAGTTGACAAGGAGTCTTTGGGGGGCATCCTTCATTTTATTCTGCAAATCATCCTTCCAGTGGTCTGCACTCTGCAGCCTTCCTGAGTGCCTGCATTTGCAGAAAATTCCATAATATCCACAGATGGGCTTTCTTGTGTGCACAGGAATGTAGAGAGGCTGCCAGCAGTGCACCTGACTGTCTTTTTACTTTCAAACCAATCGGTGCACAGGTTTACCCTGCACAGAACTGCAATTCCCAGCACCCTTAACAAGCTACAGTTCCCAGGATTCTTTGGGGGAAGCCTTGTGCTTTACACATATGGTGTGGAAGTGACACTCAGTGGGTTATCTTCATAGCCAAGTGTTTGCTGTGGGAGCAGCGAGCAAGGGAAATGATCCGTCCTGAAGTTACTGATTTAAGACTTGTGAGACCTAACAGTATAGGACAGGAACTACCGATAGAAGAAAATCAAGATACAACAAGGGACAATCTATAGTGGAATGGAGAAGTAAAAAAGAGGGCTACTTGTGCAGACATAACCTAGGAGAATTGGGCTGAGATGCCTCGTAAGGGAACGAATTAGCTATTGAAGCAAAGTATGAACAATGCAAAGCACCCTTTCTTATCCCATCATCATCCTGTATATTTCTTCCAATAGGTTTTAAGTTCATTTCCCCCCAAAATGAAACCCAAAGTCACTTATGGATTGACATTTTGGTATGTATGTAATGTTTAATGTAAAGTGGCTTCATGCAGAGAACTGAAATGAGACACAGATGATTCATTTACACATTTATTGACTATTCTGCTTATTCTGGCAGACTGAAATGGAGAACAATGCCATTTATTTTACAGACATTTGACAGAAAATAAACAAGTATTTTGATGTTGAACAACTGTACAATACAGACTACCACATGCATATTTAAATGCTGATTGGTGCAGAAATATTTAGCTGATCAGCAAAAAACTAGTATAACCAAAAAATAAAAATAATCACATTTCCTTCTCATGATGTTAAAATGCAGCTGATATGGAAACATTGATACGAATACCATTATATGTGAAGTTCTATTAATGGTGCAAGATGGACAGCGGAGGGGTAGGGGTGGGGAGGTAAAGTGGTATGCTCTCTACAGAAAAATAAAAGGTGAAAACAAGACATTTCTAGTAAATACAAAGATGCAACAAAGCATGCATGATGCTGTTACCATTGCAAAATGCCCTTACAAGAACACTGTAATTTTCAGTCCTGCTCCATTCCTAAAATAGAAGTAATATATACAACAAAAGCAGCAGACTCTCCCATTTTGGATGGGGCATTTTGTAAAGGCAGATGAATGAGATTAGATGAGACTTATCATATATGCACATATCTCCTATCCCAAAAGGATGCTTTGTTTTTTAAAAAGGAGAATATGTTGTTAGTACTGTATAGCAGTTTACAGTGAAATGCTGCCATTCATTGAAAACTGAGCAATAGTAAAGACACAGCTATTGTGCCAGTACAATTTTAAAAAATACTGTTGTGCTTCCCTCCCCCACCACAGTATTTGTAGCATCCATAGAAGAAAACATTGTTAAGTAAACTCAGTCCATGCTACTGTAGATATGAAACAAATATGAGAGATAACATCTAACTGATAAACATGAAACAGTACATATTGAGTGGTTATTTACAGTTATCTCGATGCAACAGGCTAAGTGCCGAGTGCTGTTTGTTACTGAAAACTGATCTCTAAATGTTTAGATTTTTATCTGCATGGCTGGCATTGACTTGCATATGATGAACGTGGCTAAAGCTCTGAGAATATATAGAGGAATAACACTAAAACTCTGCCCTCCGCCCAGGGATGTGGGGATGCAATTCTTTCTCTCTCCAATACTCTGACCTAGACAGACAGGAAACCACTTTGCCTGAACCCCAGTAAATGAGCCAATCTTTTAGTTTCAGCTTGGTTTGGGATATTGCTTTTTGAGGGTCGGCTTACTCAGAGATCCCTGTGTGCAAGCAGAAAGTGTTTCCACTGACACACGGCTGCGCTGATTTTTCATCTGGCTGTAGCTTGCTCTGGAGAAGCCACTCCAGGGGGACCCTCTCAAAAGCAAAACAGCACCCTTAAGATGAACAGAAGCGCTTTCTGCCATCACGTGGGAATCTCTGGACCCAAGGCTCCATCCCTATTGTGAGAACAAATCTGAAACTCCCTGTGTAAGCAGCATGATGAAGTGAACATACAGGGAGACAATGGAAAAATTAAATAAATAATAATTTCCTGTAACACCCAATATGGAGAAAAGCCTATCCACCCTTTTTTCCCAGGACATAAATATACATGGTTGAGAAGCTGATTCTCCATCATTGTCCACTTATGTAGTAGCCATTTACATTTAAGACATGGGCAGAAAACACTCTGCAGGCAGGTTGTGGTCTTGTTTATTATAAATCAGAAGCAGCTCCAAGAGAGCAGCAGCCCGTTTGCTTTCATGGCCAGCTGTGGCTTCTGTGGAGTTGGATTTTGATCAGCCCTATGCCTATATTTTTGGACTACAACTCCCATAATCCCTGACCATTGGCCTGACCATGCTGGCTAAGGCTGATGGGAGTCCAACAGCATCTGGAGGGCCCCAGACTGTGGAAGGCTGATCACCTTGTTACATAATGTGAGTGTACAGAAGTGCTGTCTCCAAACTAATACTGCTTGCTGTCTCAGTAGAGTCTGACACTTAATGAACAGTATTTTGAGTGCTACACTGTGTCACTCGGAGCAATCACTTAGACCAGTGTTTCCCAACCTTGGGTCTCCAGCTACTGTTGGACTACAATTCCCATCATCCCTGACCATTGGTCTTGCTAGCAAGGGATGATGGGAGTTGTAGTCCAAAAACAGCTGGAGACCCAAGTTTGGGAAACACTGACTTAGACCACTGTGTCCTCTTCGAAGATTGCTCACTCGTTATAATAAAGGTGAGAGGCTGCGTTGGCCAGGATCCAAACAGATTCATGCATGAACAAAAAGAATGTCACGTGTGTGTGTGTGTGTGTGTGTGTGTGTGTGTGTGTGTTATGTGATTTGCATTACATTCCAGGGATTTGTTGATCCTCCAGGCACCTTTCTCTCTGTGTGTTTGTGCTGTGCTTTAAGAAGCAAAAGTGGGAAAGGGGTGTGTGCAGCTCTTCTGATATTTCTCATAGTAAGTGAGCTGCCAAGGTGGCATGCACATATTTGTTTATCTGGAAGAAGCTCCATTTCACTGCTGCTATGACACTGGGCTTGACCAAAGATTAGTAGCTTGATACTTATGCATATGTAAAAGAGGAATGGGAAGAGTCAAGTCCCTAAACAAAAGTCCCCAAAGTGCTCAGGCACAGGGGGGATACAAGAAAGTAGCCTTTAGGCGTCAGCACATTGAAACAAACCCCCAGCTATTACAAAAATGCCAGGCATACTTCTGTGCACCTGCTTTGGCTTTTGCAGCTTGATGTGCTACAGCAGGCTTCCTCAAACTCAGCCCTCCAGATGGTTTGAGACTACAGTTCCCATCATCCCTGACCACTGGACCTGCTAGCTAGGGATTGTGGGAATTGTAGGCCAAAAACATCTGGAGGGCCAAGTTTGAGGAAGCCTGTGCTACAGAAACTTGCAGGAAATGGAGGTGGGCAGCATCCCAACATGAAATGGCTAAAAAAGGAAGGAAGCCAAACGGGTGCTGATTTGGGGAGGAATTTTTTTTATATGCGCTGTGCTCAAGACAATTGCAAAGTATAGTGTTTCTGGGCTAAAATAAATAAATAAATTTGCACTGCCTTGTTCCAAAAACAAATTAAGAGCATGAAGCCCACTAAGGGAACCAGTCTAACTCCCTCCTGGAAGGAGAGGAGCCACCACATCCAAAGCACCTGCCTCTCATGCTGTCCTGGGTGAAAAGTGAGGGCAATTGATCCCCCAGCTCTGTTATAGCAGAGAGGCCCAAATTAGAGTCACTGCTGGTACCTGGACTGGTTTTGGTGGATGCAAATCCTTTGCTGACCCAGCTCCATTATTCTCACCCCTCCCTTCCCAGGAATTGTCCAATTTCAGGGGTTTCTACTAGTTACCACTGGCAGGGATACCAGAGGTAGTAGCGTCTGCCTGCCTGTGCTTTCAGCAGGTCCTAGGGCAACATTTGTGGTGGTGAAGGATGCTGCCAGTGGAGCCAAGCAGAGGGACACTTCTGCCACATCCATACTCTCTCCATCACAGCGGGCCAGGTTTGAGGGGCTGGATTGCTTGGTAAGGCTGCAATTGAACTTGAACCCAATGGAGCTTAGGCAGACGGCTGTAATGTAAGCAAGCTTTTGCAGCTTGCTTCATTGGAATAATTCAGTGCAAATTCTTTTTGTCCCTGAGAAAATCTATGTATTAAACTGCATTAAGCACATCACATATCACTACAGAAAGGTGTAAACTTGGTTTGAACATCAAAGTGGGACACAAAAAGTGAATGTGTCCACCACTGGCAATGCTTGCTGAACAATAGCGCTTCCAAGTCTCTGACAAGCTATCTATCAATTGTACACAGCCGAACTCGGCTTGGTGAGTTGCCAGCAACACCACCTCCCAGTTATCACAGAACAAAGCCAAATCAGTGACCAAGTGCCAAGTCAGTGATCAGCTGAGTAGAGAGAAATGAGTTGCTTTGGAAAACTTGTGGCAAAGAGTCACAGGTTATTAAATATATCCCTTAGCATATTTGAATACATTTGTCTCCCCTTTAGGAAAATGGGGCAGAAGAGAACCCTAGACTAGCACTGCTGAAAAATATACTATTACCTTATAATGTCATATAGCTGGAAGAGCATCCTTGCTAAACTCTTAGTATGCAACCTTTTTGGCTACATCACACTTGGATTCAGTTGGTGAAGCTAGCCAGAGGATGGCAGTCTTAGCAGGCAATCCCCAAACAGCAATGAATGGGATTTTTTATGTTGGTTTCAAGAATAGTGGTGGATGGGCAAGCAATATAGGGTTGGAACAAAAGTCTTAACATTGACTTTTGTGACAATAGTTACCTTACTATACAAGCAACAGGTAATTAAACATAGCAGTAGTATGTTTTTAAACATGCCTTAGGTACTCACAGGTACTCTGCCTTTCCTTCTCCCTCTTGTTGCTGTGTTTCTTCCTGTACTGTGAGAGTTGTTCTCCATTTCCTTTCCTTTCCTTTCCTTTCCAAGTTTACTGTGACCAAATACTCGAAATGCTGTCACCAAAACTGCATTAGTCAGGACACAAAGTTTATGCCATAATAAAAATCTGTTAGTCTTTAAGGTGGCACTGTTTTTTTTACCTGTAATTTGAGTTTGCTTTTGAAGTACAAACAATGACTTATGTGATGTTGTAGAGCCATAATGAACATGGAGTGGTAATGTGATGTCAGATGTTGTTGTTCCATAAGATAGAAAGGAACAATCTATCACAGGGTAGCCAACATGGTGCCCTCTGCATGTTGCTGGACTAGAGTTCCCATAATCTCTGACCACTGACAATACTGACGGGTGGATGGGAGTTGGAGTCCAACAACATCACTTGAGCACCACATTCGCTGCTCTGGACTAAGTGTAGAACATATAGTTGCTTACAGGCTATCTAGATGGTATGCTATCTTTAGTAAAGCTTCGGTTCTTAAACCCATTTTAGGAAGAGGACACAATGTTTCTTACCCTTTATAGAGGCCCATATGTATGAAAATAAATGAAACACCTTCTCTTTCTCCACTATCCAAAAAAAGGTTCATGCTCTTGAGCTTGCCTCAAAGGCATCCTCTTGTGTTAATGATCATTTTTGTGTGTGGCACAAATGGAATTACTCCTAACAACATATGTGAGGTCAGATTCAGATAAGCTTAGAACATTTTTGTATCCAGTAGCAAAGGGCTTCCAAATTATTGCTTAATGGAAGTAGCTTGGGAGACAAAAAGTTGTATCCAACTAAGTTTTATTCAGGATAGACCCAATAAAATAAATGGACCTAAGCTAAGTCATGTTCATTAATTTCAATGTCTATTCTGAGTATAGCTAACACCGGATACAATCCAAAGTCTTGACACATATGTAGAATGAAGCCAGTACTAGCCAAGGGGAAGGAAAGTCAACATTTATCTCATATGGTATATCAGCAGGGCTCTGAAGATAGGAATAGTTTATTACATATGAAAAGAGCATATTTTAGCTTTGGATCCTTCCACCTATAGCTCATGATAGAACAGTCATGGTAGCCAACAAGTGTTTTCCCTGGGTAAGGATTATGAATGAAACTAGGATTTCATTGAAATCAGTGACCAACCTCCCATTTTCAACCGAAGCCCAAGGTTTCATTTAGCCTTTGGTTTTGTTCTTTATATGGTTGTCATTATGAAGACAGATCAAATAGGGCAGCATGGTGTTAAAAAAGTACAGAAATTGCAGAGCAATGTCTTTTAAAAGCTAGTTAGCATTTAGTCTCAGTCAATGGGAATATCTATCAATAAAACAAGAGACATAAACAAAGGAGGTTCATAAAATAAAATGGAGGTCATTGAAAAGGATTAAGCAGAATGCCACATAATTAACTTAAATCATATGCAGAAATATAATTACCTGGACAGCCATGAAGAACAAATGCATATTTTGAGACCTAATGACCAGACATTGTTTTTTGTTTTTTAAGAAATGACATTTAACTGTATTATTAATTCTTAAGAGAAATATCTGGAGATACTGTATTTAAAAACAAAGGCAAGTATTAAAATGGGTCTAAGAATTGGAAAAAAATAAAGATGACTTTTGCTGTGCTTGGTATTTGGTCCAAAAGACACATATTAAATACATGATGGTGACATTTCCTTACAAAAGTAAAACCTGAGAGTGACAGGATAAGGCCCAGTTTTCTCTTTGAAGGCTGTTGCAGCCAAATAGAAAAAAGAATGGAAAAGAAAAAAAGGAAAGGAAATTAAAGGAAAATTTCCTTTAAGAAAGCATATGAGAAATTTTGAATTCTGCTCAGCTATATTAGAAATTATTCTGTTGAAGCTAACATGAATTTTAAGTGGTCTGTACTGAGTAAAATCAGTGTAAGTGGGTAAGGTTTTATGTTGAAGAACTCTCCCCCCCAAAATTAGAATATTGTTTTTATTAGAAAATTAAAATTATTAAGCTTATAGGTCCAATATTGTTTTGTGATTTGAAAATATTTTTAATGCATTTAACAGCTTCTTTAAATTTGCAGAAATAATGATTCTACTAAAATTATTGGAATTTGGGTAAAAGGTACACAATTTGGAAAGTTCCGTTCACATGCTGTTTTATCTTATTGCAGGAGAGCTTTTATCCTATTGATTAATATAGAATGCATGTGATGGAAGAACATGAAGAAGAAATCCACAGAAGTTTCAAAAGATTTTGTTAATTTGTTAATTAATTGCAATAATTAGATATGAAAAACCCGATAGAGCAAAACTGCTCACAGCAAAGTCTGTATAAAACACCACTTTTGCAAAATTGAAGCAGAGGCTGGGCACAATGAAAAGATTGTCTACTCTGAGTTTTCCAACTTTGCTCATAAAGCAGCAATCCTTGTCTGTTGATTCAAGAAAGAGTAATCATGTTGGTATTCTGAAATTAATAAGTTATCTAAAATTGGGGCGCCTAGTGGTAAAGAAGTGGTGGACAAAAGCCACAGTACTCCTAAAGAGATTTTAGAAGCAAACTTACAACCACAAAAACTTCATTTAAAAAATAAGATATTAACAATAGTGCATACAGCAATCGTAACTGTAATACAAACTTTTGAACTTTTAAATATAAAATAATCATTTTTTTCATGGCCATTTGGCACATTTTATTGCCATAGAAATAATTTTATTATGTAACGTAATGGTGTCCTTGTCTTTGTTTTGATTTTGGCAGTTCTTATATCAAGTTTTCAATTTCTGGTCATTAAATCTTGCACAGTCTAAACAGAATTTTACTCAAAACTTGCAAATTTATCCGTGAAATCTATGCAAATAAAAATAATTTGAGCTATGATTTACTTCACAGATAGATGAGAAAACACTGTCATTTACTTAAACAAACAGCTTATACTTTATGAGCTTTTAAACAGAAAGCAAAATAGGTGAGATGCTTTAAGAAGAAGTTGCAATTTTGCAACATAAGTCTGTACAAATCCTCCAGGCAGCAAACTGTGAAGGAAGTACCTCTGTCCCGGGAAATGTATTTTCCACATATCCTTGATAACTGTAGATCTCCCCACAAACCCAAACTATTTACAAATGTATGCATTTTGCAGGCTCAAAGCACCTTGTTTCACACCATTATGAACACATGCATCGGCATTTCATCCTTTCATGTGCAAATTCCCAAAATTCATTATAACCAAGAGCAAAAAAAGTTAAAATATTTTTTTTAAAAAAGACTTATCTACAATCATTAGTGAAAGGACCAAAAATGTCAGACGTTGCAGAATATGGGCTCCTAAAAGAGCTCTTTATTTTACTCACTGTTCTTGCATCATTTTTTTAACTGATTTTTTCTCCTTTTTTGTTACAAAAAAAGCAGATTTTCCACTTTTAAATTAAACAGTACTTAAACTAATCAACTCTTCATGCCATGCAAAAATAACATTTTTTTTTTTTTTACTTCTGAGGCTTCCCATGTTTTAGTTCATAGGCATTACTAATTGTGGTTTTAAGAAATCAGTTTTTGTCATTATTGCTCTCCTGACTAGTCACATGCTGGTTTCCCGTGTGGGACAGTAGCCAGTTTCTCCAGGATTTGTATGGATTTCTGGGGAAAACAAGTGGTTTTCCATTTTGTGACCTTCTTGGCTATTGTCCCCTTTTACATCCCCCCCGGCACAGTAAATGTCTTGTGTACAGTTTTGCCCCAAGATTTTGGGGGAAGAAGAGCTGACTCGAGGCTCTTCTGTTAAATGGTTCCCATCTTTGTGTTTTTCCCCGTAGCAGTTTGTCTTGATATCCTGCTCTTTGTCATGTCTTGTCATTCCAGGAATCTCCATGAAGTCGTCTTCTTCTCCAGTGTCCATTTCGGTGAAGCTTCTCCTCTCTTTGGAAGGGAAAGTAAAAAGCTTTTGTTTTGGAAACAGAGAAGGGGATGATTTCTTAGGAATGCTCTGGCAAACCATGGAGGCATCGGCACCCAGCAAGGGCCTGTCGCCGTGTGGTGAATTCTCTTCTAAGAGAATGGTGCTGATATGCTGAGGAGGGGTGGATTGCATGAAATCTGCTGCTGTTGTTACTGGAAGTGGCCTTGCAGTGCTCGGTGGCGTTTGTGGAGCGCCACCTCTGTTTTCCTTAAAATTAACTTTAAGGGACCTTGCTTTTAATGGATTGCTTCCTTTGAGAGAACTTTTGGGACTTAACATGGAGCTGTCAAAGTGCAAAGGGCCATGAAGCAGAGACTGGGAGCCAGCGTTATCCATGTTCATGGCTGTATCAACTGGGGAGTACTCAAAGGTGACATCTCTGGGGGCAAACATTTTATCCTTGGTGTGTGATAAAAACTGAGAACTCTTTGCTCTTTGGTCTTCCAAATGGACAGAGTCAGGTGGGAACCTTAGCTGCAGGTGAGAACCAGAGTATGGGGGCAAGGGAGACCGATCTGTCTCAGTGAAATCGGTTGCACAGCTGGCAAAGCTATCAATGCTGGAAATGCTTCTCATGTCTGTCACTATGTCTCTGGGCCCTGACATGGATGGTTCTCCTTGCCCAACAACCTCTTCCATTTCAATTTCCTCCTCATATAAGGGAGGTTTCGCTGACGGGCCTTGGTAGTTGGCATTGAGATTAGGTTGAGACTGAGTTTTAGTAATTTCATTGTATAACATTTCGAGTTTCTGAGCACTCAAGTGTTGGGGGCTGGAGGCTGTGACAATATTGTTGAGCTTTTCGTTGGTATCTTGCTGGCTTACTTCCTGATATTTATTCTCCAAGGACTTATTAGAACTTGTTTCAGACATTGTCCTTCTGGCCCATTTCCACCGGCTTGGAGATAAGTGGTTATCGTCAGGGGTTTCCTTGGAGTTGGCTGCTTCCTCAGTCTTACCGGAATCCACGGCTACATCAATCAGTTCCATGCTGCGGGCAAAGGCATCTTTTAGATTCATTGAGACAATGCTTCCATTTCTTTTTGCTCGCTCAAGTGCCTCCCTTCGTTTAATGGCTTTCTCCTGCCGTTTTTGCTCCTTATAAAACTCAGAAAAATTGTTTACTATGATGGGAATAGGTAGAGCAATTACCAGCACTCCAGCAATGCAACACAATCCTCCAACAATTTTACCTAGTAAAGTCTTAGGATATATATCACCATAGCCTACTGTAGTCATAGTGATGGTGGCCCACCAAAATGATGCAGGGATACTAGTAAACTTCGTAGCATCTTCGTCTTTCTCAGCAAAAAATACAAGACTGGAAAATATCATGATACCCATTGCTAAAAATAATATCAATAAACCCAATTCATTGTAACTCCTCCTGAGTGTGAATCCTAAAGACTGAAGGCCTGTAGAGTGTCTGGCAAGTTTAAGGATCCTGAGTATCCTCATAATACGGAATATCTGAACAACACGGCGGACATTTTGGAACTGCAGCACACTTTTGTTGGATTCTGTGAGGAAAATGGTGACATAGTAGGGTAAAATGGCCAGCAGGTCAATCACATTTAATGGACCTTTGAAGAACTTCCACTTGTTTGGAGATGACAGGAAACGCAAAAGGTACTCCATAGTGAACCAAGCTATACACACAGCTTCTACATGTGCTAGCTGGGGGTTGTCATTTAGTTGTCCAAATTCATCAATTACTTGAAGCTCAGGTAGAGTGTTGAGTGACAAAGCAATGGTGGACAGCACAATGAACAAAATAGATACAATGGCCAAAATCTGTAAAACAAAAATAAGCAAAAAAAATGTAGTTAGCAAATCATAATGGATATTAGAAGTTCATCCTCAGAAATAGTGCACTAATAGGTTTGCAGGTCATCATATTCATCTCACTGCAATTAGACAAGATCTGCTATACCCAGTCACCCTGATTAGTTCATGCAAGATCCAGGATGAGGAATCTCTGGCGCTTCAGATGCCGCTGGACTACAGTTTCCATAATCCCTGACTACTGGCCATGATGGCTAGTGCTGATGGGAGTTGGAGAACAACAACTGGGGCTGGATCAAAACTTCACCCTCTGCAAACAGAAGAGCTCCTTCTGTCCACACTGGCCTTTTGATGGAGAAATCTCACTGGTGGAAGTGGGTGACCAAGGCAACTCACACCAATTTCCCTTTTCCCATGCAGCTCCCAGTGTTCTGGAGGGTCCTCCAACCTGTCACATAATATTTTCATAGGACCTTGTGGTCTAGGAGGGGAAATCAGCAAAAGAACCCAACTTCTGTCTGCTCAGAGGATGCTCCCACCAGTGGGAGTGAAGTTTGGGTTCAAGTCATACCGACTTTGGCAAAAATCCACCAACTTCAAACATATGTATAAATCAGACCATATTCTTAAGATGAACAATCATTAACATTTGACATATTAGAGAAATATATGTGATGGCATAGTTGTAGATATTTTGTGGGTGCACACACACACACACACACACACACACACACACACACACACACCACATAATTATCTGTCATTCAAGGAGTGTACATGATTCCCCCCTTTTTCATTTTATCATCACAATAACCCTGTGAGGTAGGTTAAACTGAGAGGCAGTGACCAGCCCTGGGGTGCCCAATGAGTTTCATAGCTGAGAGGGGATCTTAATCCTTGCCTCTCAGGCTGTAGTTCAACACTTTAACCACCATACAGCTCCACTGGGGCATTGCAGTTGACCTGGTGAGACAGAGCACTTGGATATAGTGCCCCAGGAATGGACATTACAGTGAGGCCAATAGCCTAACAGCAGTGTTCCAGTCCATAAAGTTTTAACATTTCAGATGCTAGCTATTGTGTACAATAAACAGTAAGACAGATGTTCCGAGAAATGTTCTATCAGCTGACATATTCCACAATCTTTAAATCATTTTCAGTTACAGCATAAGAAGTATAGAGGTGGGGGAAGAGAAAGAAGCTCAACATCCTTTAGCATTTCACTTTTTATCACTTAATTCAATTATTTGAAAGCTGAAAGAAAATGGACAGCCTTAAGATTACATGAGAAAATGTTATGCTCAATGAATTTACCGAAGTGCAGCATTTGGAAATGCAATTTCTCCCCTTCAGAGAAAACAGTAATTTTCTGTTTTCCATGAAAAGTACAAAGGCAAACTGTGTTCTGCCTTGAATTTCAGTTTGGACTTGTAAAGTACCAAAACATACATATCCTTTTATCCCTATTTTTGGAAAATTGTTCATTTTAAGCCATCTTGTTTCCAACGACACATAGGTGTAAGCAAATACCCACGTACCTACCTACAGTGGCTGCGGTCTCAGGCATACTCATCTGGGAGTATGTCCAATAGAGCTCAGTGGAGCTTATCTCTGAGTAGACAGGATTGTGCTATAGGTTAGTTGAGCTTAAACCCATCACAATAAACGGGTCTTAAGTCATGACTAATTTGTCTCATTGATTTCATTGGGACCTTAGTTCAACTTGTGGGAAATTGCAGTCAAACAGGCTTGCAGGCTTTCCATACGCATCTGGTTGGCCATTGTATGAAAAGGATGCTGGACTAGATTGGTTTTTGCTCTGATCCAGCAGGGATCCAATTTAATAAGCGTTCATGTAGCAAGAGCCAGAAGTGTTCCCTCCCTGTGAAAAAAAAGTTAGAAAAGCCCCACAGCTATCAGGGTTGGGGGAGCTATGAGTACAGTATTGTTGATGTCTCGCACAACAGCTTCACTTTATTAATGTTACACTGCAAGGCAGCTCTCTTTCAAAATATGATTGTTCTTATTTTCTACTGTTTTAGTGGCTTGCAATCTATGTTTCCCATTTAAAGAAGGCAACAAAATATGTTTCCAGTATTTCCCTTGGATTATTTAATGTCAGGAGAAATATTGGTTAATTTTACTTCTTTGTTTTACTAGGAGATTCTGCATGCAGATGAGACATCTCTTCTGTTGTGAGTTACGTTTCATTCCCCTTACAAGACAGCAAAGTATGGACAGTGTTAGGAATATTTCCAGATACAACTCTGTCTTTGTGAAGTAATTTGTGAATGAATAAAACCCCTTTCTTTCTCCGTAGTGTTAAATATTTAGTACATCTCAGTAATCTCTGTTGGTACATCTCCAATTTTTAACTGGCATTAAAAGCTGGCTTTGTTCCTGTGCACCTAATTTGCTTCTTCATCACATCCATCACTATAACAGAACAATTTCAACATCATTATATAGAACGGGAACAGGAAGAATGGAAATATAAAAGATGTAGTACAACAGAAATTCCTCCATCTCTTTCACCTATGCAAGAATTTTCAAGATATAATCAAATTTAAGTCACTATGATTAAAACACAGTCAATGTAATGAGCTGGGAAAATGAAGTTCAAACTCAAATATAGCAAGTATAGTACAAATCAAGCTACTGTTCCCCTGCCCCCAAAAGAACAGAATTCTTCCTGATCAACTAACCTATATGTTTTGTTTTTTCATTGTTTATATCCTGCCTTTCCTCAGAGGAGCTCAAGGTGGAATACATGACTCTCCTCTTCTCCATATTTTGCTCACAACAACCCTATGAGGTAGGTTAGGCTGGTCAAGGCCATATGGTGAGTTTCATGGCTGAGTAATGATGTGATCCCTGGTCTCTCAGGTCCTAGTTCAACACCCTAACCATTACACCACACTTCACTGTACAAGCTCCTTTGCAGAACAACAAAAATGGGTTTCTGTCTCATATCAAAAGCTGTAATCTCTCCTAGTATAAACACAGCTGCGTACACAAAAAGGGATCATCCCATGTCACAATAGTGTTCTCTTCCCTTCTCCTTGGTACGTGCACATGGGGGTATACCGACTGCTGTACACCAACAATTATCTAAAATAGTACATCTTGGCGAATGAAAATGTACCACTCATTGACTGTCACATCAAAGAAAGCTCAACAACTTTGGTGGATCCCCCAAATCCTGGCTATGCCCATGACTACAACTCCCATCATCAACCATTGACCAATGATCATGGGTGATGAGAGGTGTAGTCCATAACATGTGAAGGATGCCATGTTGTCTACCACCTTGCTGAAGCTATGAAGGTTTGATGCTGGAGAGTCCCATGGATTGCAAGAATATCAAACCTATCTATTCTTAAGGAAATCAGCCCTGAGTTCTCACTGGAAGGACAGATCCTGAAGCTGAGACTCCAATACTTTGGCCACCTCATGAGAAGAGAAGACTCCCTGGAAAAGACCCTGACGTTGGGAAAGATGGAGGGCACAAGGAGAAGGGGCCGACAGAGGATGAGATGGTTGGATAGTGTTCTCGAAGCTACCAGCATGAGTTTGACCAAACTGCGGGAGGCAGTGGAAGACAGGAGTGCCTGGTGTCCATGGGGTCAAGAAGAGTCGGACATGACTAAACGACTAAACAACAACAACACTACCTGGACAGGAGACCACCTAGGAACGCATGTATGCTGCCTTGGGTTCTGTGACAGAAGAAATGTGGGCTATAAAAGTTAGAAAATAAAAATAGAATTCAGATATATCCACTGACTTTTTGAAAAAAGCTTTGATACTGCTTTTGGTTCGTTTCATAAACCTAGTGGCATATTTGTAAGTAAGCAATACACTATGTAGTTTTCCCTTGCTATTTTGTCAACTTATGGCAGCAGGATTATGAACACTGGAAGTATGCATCATCAATATTACGGTGAAATATTAAGTCAGATGAGGTAATTTTTATTTTGTTGAAGAATGGGAGGCTGTCTAGACATAAAATCAATGGCATTATGATAAATGAACAGGAGGTACTTAATGTGCAAGATAAGTCATCTCATTTGAACAACTTGGGAACAATGCTAAAGCCTATTAAGTCCAATGTGTGCTTCTCCAGTAGCTTTATTAGAACTTGATGCCAAATGCCATAGCAGCAATTGAAAATTAGATGCTAAATACCACACTGGCAGCAGGAAATTAGTAAAATGCAAGCTTAAAAACATCACATAAATAATTTAAAAAGAGCACTGGGCAGAATATATGAAATAAATTAAGAAATTACAAGCAGTCACCCCCTCCATTTTTAATATATTTGCTGATTTTTTTAAAAAATAAAAAAGCTGTAGTGTTATAAGCTTTGTGACAGGCAACCATTGCCAGCTATAGATTGGTGATAAAATAATGTGCATTCTTAACTTTTGGTTGATAGGTTGTTGCCTAAAGAAAATGTTGTCTCAAACCATTTGGTTGTAGTGAATGTTAATCCTAGGCCCACTGTAATTAAAGTGCATGACTAAATTAGGCCCCTCAGTTCAATGGGTCTACTCTAAGTAGGACCAACACTGGAGACAACCTAATGGTCCCAATCCACTGGAAGTTTGTTGTGCATAGTTGATTTCCAAAGGAGTGAAGTATGATTGCAGAGCTCTGAGGAAAACTTTGTGCAGTAGTGTGATTTTGATTATGTGTGACGAGGTCTTGTTTGTTTGTTTGTTTAGATCCATTCTAGAATCTGTACAGCTGTAAACTGCTCCCAAATATGAGGAAATGTTGATAATGCTGCAGAAGTACATGATGTTTTTGTACCCCTCCCCCCAAAAAACATAGAACTGTTTCCCCATACCAGTTCAGAGTATGGTGCAATATGACATAGACACTACTGGACCATAAATACTTTTATCTATCCAAATTCCCACATCTGACATGAGAACTTTCAATCCACTGTATCACCCCAGCTCTACTATACTTAGTCTGCTATAGGCACTATTAATACAGCTTTAGTTTATCATTTGAATCTTGGGCTTTGAATTTTCTCTTTATTCTTATTTTACACTCACGCTCCCATTTAGTTCAAGGTTTCATAAATCAACATTCATTTTTGTCATCTCTGTCTATTGTTAGCCCCAACAGATGCACAATAATAGGCACACTACGCTTGAACCTGTCCTAAATGAGTATGTGTCATTATCAGACAGGTTTCCTTGTTCAACTACATTTTAAAAGTATGATAGCTACAAAACTCCACCATTATTTTCCTGATCTACACTTGGCTGATTCTTCTGTCTGGCTGACAATACTTAAAGTTAACTTCAAGCTTCCAGTCCATATTAAAAGACTGCAATCCTAAGCACACTTAGCAAGAGTATGCTCCAATAAACACAATATAAATTACCGGTACTTCTGAGTACATATGCATAGTTTTGTACAGAAAGGCAGGATGCCTCTATGGCACTGCCCCACTCTACCAGTCATTCCTGGTTAGTATATTTGAAATGATATATAGCTAGTCAGCAATTTGCAAGTAATTTCTGACTAGGATGGTACCTTTTAAGGCCGGTGGCTATGGAACATGCAGATGTAGTTAGGAAGATGCTTTAGGGTGGGTATCCTTTCATATTAAGGGGAACATTAGGCTAAAACTGAATAGCCTTTATATGGAGGAGTATTCAAAGATACTATTCCACATCTGCAGTCTGAAATGGTACTAACTCAATGTAAGGTACCCCGTGATCCTGTTGACTGTGCAGTTTAGTTCTTATTGCCTTCCCTTTTGTTGAGATCATATCTATTTTATGTTTAGTATTCATATGAAACACTATATTCAGCACATTATCCTAATGTCACTGGACCATAAACCTAATATTTTAGCCTATCAGTTCAACTGTCACAAGCTATTTTCTGACCTAAAGTATTTTGCAAATATTTCTAAAGCCATTTCAGTCAATGACTAAATGAAACAATGCATACTATCTGAACTTAGACACTGTGAAATGTTTATGCATTGCTAAATCTATATCCTTCTACATGTTTATGGTTACACACACTGCATTTTTCATGGCCTGGTGATGCTCACCTTGAAGAAAAAAGAGATCTCATTGTTTCAGAAGAGCAAGTCTGAGGATTTGTACATTGCATCTAAATGTACTGGTGTTACACTGAGCCTGTCACCAACAGGAGTGTCATTACCATAGTAAAGGTGATCTCACAAGTAAACCCTATGGTGGCTTCCAAGAAAGTTTCTCTGTTTCTACCAGCAGATGTCTCTATTATACCATCTTGGCCTCTCATCCTGGAGACCACTAAGGCCTCTTTTTAACACTGTAATTGCAATAATGTATATATAAATATCTAACATATATTCAGCAACAGCTGTATTCCTTGTTGAATAAAGCTAACTGTAGCATAATCTCCTGTGCCACAGGCCTCCTAGCTGCAACCACAGAGTACGTGCAAGCTGAAGATCCTTGCTTTACTTCTTGGCTCCTTTGACATTTGGGAGGTGTCCGTGGAGATAATAAATTCTCCTAATACTCTTCTTCCTTTTCAGCATCTGCCTTTTCCAGACTACTTTATGGTAGTCTCCTCTAGTGCCATCTTTCCCCTCTCCAGTCATTTCAGCACAATTCATTTGAGAGCCATTGCTTACTTTTAAACACACACAGAGGAAACCATTCTGTGTGCAAACATGAAAATGCAGTGCCTATTTGCACTTCACCATTGCATGCTTGACAATGTGTGCATGCAATAAGGAGGCAATGATTCCATGCTGTGCATTGATCCTGTGGCAGAGATGCATTTTCTACAGAGTAATGTCTGCAGTGGCGCTCTCTCTCTCTCTCTCTCTCTCTCTCTCTCTCTCTCTCTCTGTGTGTGTGTGTGTGTGTGTAAAGGACCCCTGGATGGTTAAGTCCAGCCAAAGGTATTCCATTACACCAGAAGCAGTTTAGACATGCTGGCCACATGACCTGGAAAGCTGTCTGTGGACAAACACTGGCTCCCTCTGTCTGAAAAGCGAGATAAGCACTGCACGCCATAGTTGCCTTTGACTGGACTTAACTGCCCAAAGGTCCTTTACCTTTATCTACCTTACAGTACCTAGAACACTGCTGGCACTTAAGAGTGGGAAACAGTAGCAGTAGTGACTAAATCAGTGCAAGACAAGGTCATCGGATAAAAACAGACTTAATAAATATTCCAATAGTCACAAAAAACACTATTAGTCTTTAGAAACAACCCTTTTGTTATACTTACATTTTCAGACAGCCATGTCTGTTGAGGATGAGTTTATAATACATTTATTTATTTTGACTGCCAGCGCCTATCGACAATGACAAAAGTTCCTAGTCCTTCATTCAGACAGGGACCTTGGGAAGATGTTTGTTGCATTTCTGCACCCAGTGGTTATGCAAGACTAGCAGCTCTATATGAAATGCTCCTTTATGAAAATGTTGTGACTTATCATTAAATGCAACTTAAGATATCTGGAAGCATAATGACAAGAAGATAAAGCACTGGTCAGGAAAGCTCATAAAAGCATTCTTTTTTATTTTTTCAGTTTTTGACCAGTCATTGTGAAGAACTGTAATTACAGGATGAAGAAAACTTTATGAAAATAAGCATGTATGCAGCAGAAAAGATGATTAACATGCAGGACTTCTGATTTCTTTTCTTTTTTTGTCTTTGAGGGGGGCCTAATAAGGTGTAGGAGGGTTTAGAATAAAAGACATGTATATATACAAAGGGTCTTACTGTTTTTGACCAAAGGTCTATTTTATGAAGAGGCAGCCAACATGGTGTCATTCAGATGCTGTTGGATTCCAACTCCCATTAGCCCCAGCCAGCATGGCCAAGGGTCAGAGATGATGTGAGTTGCAATTCAACAACATCAGCACCGTGTTTGCTAATCCTGAGCTAGTTTTATTTATTATATTTATATCCCACCTTTCCTCTAAGGAGCTCCAGGCAGCACACAAGATTCTCCATGATTTATCCTCACAACAACCCTGCAATGTAGGTTAGGTTGAGCGATGGTGACTGGCCCAAGTCGACAAAGTGAGCTAGTTGGCTAAGTAAGTGGGGATTTGAACCCTGATCTCCCAGGTCCCAGTCCAGCATTCTAACCACTACACCACACTACACCACTTGAGCCCTCCCTCAATGTTGTTCAGCAAATGCGATTCAGCAAATGCTGTTCAGAGTTATATTGCCTCTGAACACAAGCGTTCCATGTTGCCACCATAACCAACAGCCATCGATTGCTTCATCCTCCATGAATCTGTCTGATCTGCTTTTAAAGGCATCTAGGCTAGTGGCCACCACTACTTCTGGAAGCAGGAATTCAACAAATCATGCATTGTATAAAATGGTATCTCCTTTTTCTATGTCCTCAAACTACTACCTGTGAGTCTCATGGGATGACCCCAAAGCTCCAGATGTATGAGAAGGGGAAAAAAACTTCTCTGTATCCACTTTTCCCCCGCCTCATTTTGTTCTAAACTGTAAAAGCCACAAATATTTCATCCTCTTCTTCCAAGCCCCTGATCATTTGGGCTGCCCTTCTCTGCACCCTTTTGATATCTGAACTGAACTAGTATTTGTTTCCTGGAACGATTATATTGGAGAACATTCATCTGACCAGGGAGTGTGTGTGTGCCACAGTCTTCTTTCAGGTGTGTATGTGACTGTAAACCACAAGTCAGGAGAGGGCTTGAGGGATCTGCTTTATGTTTTACTAGACCCAGATAGCCACTGATTGGAGTCAGGGACAAATGACATATTGTTGTTGTTTAGTCGTGACCAACTCTTCGTGACCCCATGGACCAGAGCATGCCAGGCACTCCTGACTTCAACTGCCTCCCGCAGTTTGGTCAAACTTTGAATTAAAAGTATTAAGTGTGGTATTCAACTAAATAACTGCAAGTGGAACAGGTTCCACTTGCCCAATGGGATTTCCTTTCCTCTCCTCCCCCTGTGCTCTCCCAAAATCTGCTTGAGAGGATTGGGGAAATCCCCAGAACAGATTTAAGGGGTGAGCAGTGGGAGGAAAGAGGCTGAACCTTCTGCTGTGCAAGGAGAAATTCTGCCACTAATGGAATATTCCGTTTAGCACTGTTTTGAGTACAGCCCATGGGGCCTTTGAACACAGGGACTTCTACTGAGTGACAGATCTGCGTTGAGCTCACAGTTCTCCCATAAGCAAAATTTATTTCTGGTTACCCCAAGTTTTCTTCACTTCAGCAGCTTAATTTGGTGTGGATGTGCCATTTTGTTGTTGCTACTGTCAAACAACTGGGAGCCAGACATCTCTGGTGATCTGCTGCAAATCACCTAGAGATCCATCAGTACATTCCAGGCTATATTCCTCTCACCCCTATCATATGTGGCTCCATCTTTGGAATGGTCGTGGTTCAGTGGGAGAGAACAGGTTTTGCATGAAAAGCTTCTAGGTTCATCCCCAGCCTTCTTCGTAAGGCTTGGGGACCACCTGTGCAGAGCTGCTGCCTGCCAGTGTCAACAACACTGAGTTAGATGAGCCAATGGACTTGGGGCTTTCTTTTGCATTTGGAAGGTTGCCAGAGGTTATTGAAAAGCTTAGGGTGGCTTACCTTGCATTTTCTCCATATTGCCGGGTTTGTGAAACTGTTTTACTAATTGGCATCTTACTGCATGCCTCATTTAGGTTTTAAGTCCTAAGAACTTCTAATGATGTTACCAAGGGCATGTCTTTGTAACTTCTGTGATGAAAGGTTTCCAAGCTCATCACCAATTAGTAACTAGAAACAGCCATACTCCTAAACTGATGTGGCCATTAATTCAAATATTCCTATATTCCAGGTGAAGGTTGTTGGATATTCACAAGCAGACCAATAGCTATGAATGCTGTGAACAATGACATTTAGATTCTACCTGAAAAGAGGTTCATTTTTTGTGCGGCAAAAAGGGTAGTTTCTTGAAAAGGCACGGCTGTCATACTCTAATAGTTCTTGATATGGGGTCCACTGGGATAGCTATTTTATTTTCTCTTGGTTGGGTGAAGACTTGCCCCTCCACAAGTGGAAGGGCTCCTTCCATTTACGGAAGGAAGCAGAGCCCAAGGTAGACCCATGGGAAGAAGGATGCTCAAATCCTAGCTCCTTTCTGCCTTTCTTGAATGGCTCTGGGCAAGTCTCATCAGTTGCCCATATGCAAAATGCGAATGCTAAGGATGTCCCTCCCATGGTGAGCTGTGAAAATGTGTTCTATGTGTGAAATGAATTTTATATTACTAATTACTTAAATGAAAATGAGGAGTAAAGTTAATAGCACAAACAGAACATTTGCTAGCTTTATTTCTTCTTTCAGTTTTGCTGCCTTGTTTTTTCTTTTAATGGTTTGTATTCATTTTATAGTATGAGCCAAAGCGTGGTATAGAAATGAATGAATGAAACAAACAAACAAACAAACAAACAAACAAACAAACAAAATTGTGTCAAAGAAAAGCACATGTGGAGTGTGTAAGATTTTGAATAGTGCTTTTTATGAATGATTTGGGCAGCGGTGGGGGCAACGATATATAATTCAACAAGACATAAAGCAACTTCTGCGGATATTCAGTTTCAAAGCAGCTTGATTTGGATAAGAAACTTTCACATGCATAAAACCACATAGCAGGCGAGAATACAGTTTCCAAATACTGTAGTTCTCACGAGTGAGTTTTATTCCACAGAATAAGCTGTACGTAGCACTGAGAAGCTGAATATGTGATACAATTTCAGTGTTGGATTTCTTCCATTCACACTTGGTCATCAAAATATGATGGACTGGATTCAGGTCTACCACACATACTTAGAGTAGGCCCATTGAAATCAAGAAGATTTATGTTTTAATGCATCTATGCTTAAGTATGACTAAGCATAGACTGGTCCCAACCCCGTGTCATTAGCGTGAAGCAGATGTGAACACAACCTTCTTGGTCAAAGTTACGCAGCAGAAAAGGTCTAATTTCTAATATGGCACAGGACTAAATGGGAACTTGTGTACCTTCTTTATTTAAATGAAGCAGAATATCCTGATGAATTCAACCTCAGAATGAGGATGCAAAAACCTCCTTTTATGCAAATATATTGCTGCTTTTCTTCCATCCCGTTCATTTTCCAGGCATGAGTCAGGACACACACATTTACTCCTATTTATTTTTCTCCTGCATTTCATTTCTATATTTTGGAACTTGATAAATTACTTAAATTATTTGCTTATCAGCCTGAGTTTTAAAAATGAGGTGCATTTTTCACGTCTCCTCCTCTACCAAAGGCTTAAATGAATAAATCAATTTTGGACTAATGTATGATTCCGCCTTATCCAGAATGAATCACTAAAACCGAAACAACATATTAACCTCTTGGAACCAGAGGTTGGGATTAGCATATTAGTATTTAAGCGCTGTGAGCTTCAGTCCCTCAGACCCTTGGGATTAAACCGTAGAACATTTGTTACCCAGTATGTGTGAAAGCATTGGCTGCACATGTTTACAAGCATATGCAGCAGCATGCGGACTGTATGCCTACAGAGTCTGGGCCACTGCTCTTCAGCTCTCAACATTCTCAGCCCCAAAACAGTGTTTCCCATACTTTTTGATGCCTTGGGTCTTTACACCACCCTGAAATAAAAGGAAGTGTAGTTCATGTTTGTCCTAAAAAAATTACATATAGTATTTTTCTAAATTAGCTCCCAGAACAAAGGGCAGGCATTCTCTTTGCATTTGGGGGGCTAGGTCAGTTAGTATCTGGTCTGTACTAGCTCCTTGCACCCTGCTCTTCTTTTTGCCCAATCAGCCAAGGACCCTAATATAAGAGCATGTTTTGGGGTTTCTCCCATGCTTAGAAGCCTGGAAATATGAAATAAAAACAGATTCACATTGAAATGGGTAACTGGGAAAACAAGCATCACTGATATCCCTGATATTTTGCTCTAGCTATCCCTGAGTTTCTGGACTTCATAGTTACAAAGAACAACTTGAAAATTAAGGCTGAGGTTTGATGACATCTTAGAAGCTGTAAGGAGGTGCCAGGTTGATCAACAAGCCATCAGGGGTTGGAAAGACAAATACAAACTGATACGGTTTTCATCCTTCATTATGATTCCCATCTCATTTGAAGATAATTTGTATTTTGTTTTAGAACTGGATGCACATACTCCTGGCTATCAAACTGTGATGCATTAAGAAAATAATAACAGCCCTGCTGGATCATGCCAAAGACCCCCTTAGTTCAGAATCCTGTTCTCACAGTAGCCAACCAGAAGCCTATGGGAAACATGCAAGGAGGATCTGAGTGCAACAGTGATCTTCATACTTGTGATTTTCAGTAACTGGTATTCAGAGCCATATACAACCTCTGGCAATGGAGGTACAACATAGCCATTGTGCCTAGTAGCCACTGAAAGCCATATCCTCCATAGATTTGTTTAATCTTCTTTTAAAGCTATCTAAGCTGGTGGCCATAACTATATCATTATCCAATCTGACTAAAAAGAAATGGGTACTGGAGTTACATCGACTCATGAAGGCAGACGTTTACTGCAATAGAAACAGTGCCGTAAAATCAAAATCTTTCTCCCAACTAGCACCACAGGGTCTTGTGAAGAACTACTTTTTTCCCCTGAAGGGAGCAGAGTAGATGCTGATAAAGCTTCTTCTAAATGGACAGTAGCCTCTTATGTTTTGTTTTCGCATTTTTATTGACAATCGTTGTAATAATAGGATGGGTACACCAGCTTTCTCTGAGTAAACTGAAATAAGAAATGGAACCCATTTGGCTGTTCCCAGAGGATCATCTTTGTATGCTATAGATTGTAGATATAAAATCCTTCCATATATAAAGTTGTTTAACACACATAAAACATACATAAAATGAAGATGACCTATTAGCCAAAGCAATATAACCCCTCACATCACAGTAGTACTCAGTCAGACTTAAATTAGTAAATTAGAACAGGATATGAAACAACAACAAAAAGAGGTTTTTTCCCCTGTGCTGTGGGATGGAACATGATTTTTGGAATAACGGATTATATTTATGGAGGCAAGTCAAATGTTGATAAGGTGACTCACCTTGGCTCTCACAGTCCTGTCACCCTACAGTTGACTGTCCTTTAATGGCTACAACACAGAGTTGTCTGGCTATACCAGCTGTTTCTGAACATCAATAGGTCTCTATTTAAATCTGCATAGTTAGGTGTGAAGTTGAGATGCTGTCTCGAAAATAGAAAGTCTGTGTTGGATTTTCTTGCAATATAGTTTTTTTAACAAGAAAAGGAATCAGTGAGAAAAGTTAACAAGCATAGGAGTGCAATTCTTTAATGTGAGAATGTAATTAAAAGGATTGCATATTCATTACTATAAATATGTGAAAGCTACAACATATAATGTGCTCATCAGAAGGGATTTAGATGGACACCTGATACACAGCTGTGCTGGACAGTCCAGCTGTGTGAAGGATTCAGCCCACTCTGCTTCCTTTTCCATTCATATGACACAAAGGTTAATTGTGAGCTAAGCAGTGATTTCTGGTATCAGCATATGCAGAAGCAGCATGGTTGGCTGGCTGCAGAGTGTCACATAGCTGTCCTCCTGATACTGGCATCACTGCCACCCACTTGTATGGGGGTGGGCTGTGGAACGGTTGTACTGGCAGAATGGGATACCCTTAGAAAATACAAGGCTTTGAATATGGTGGAATTTTCAAGACAGAGAACACATATGCCATACATATCACACCACACCACACCACACCACACCACACCACACCACACCACACCACACCACACCACACCACACCACACCACACCACACCACACCACACCACACCACACCACACCACACCACACCACACCGGGATACCATACAAGAGCACTGTGAGGTCTTATGTTTCAATGAACACATTTTTTGCTCTGTAACATGGCTTCATGGTACTGATTCAGAACTGACCTCAGAGAAAAAGCAGCTCCCATTGATATTGATCATTTGTTTGTGAAATAAGGAAGAGGAATGTTATGGTTAGCCTTTCACACTCCCCCCCCCCTGAGTTTTTGGTAAAATGTGATTTAAGATGCCCATGAACACCCCAGGTCCTGGATCAGTCATGCGAGTCCTGGGAAGTCTGTTGGCCTTCTAGGACAAGCAGTTTTGTGGGCGGGTCCTGGGCTGTTTTAGTGAACCGGCAAATGGCAGGCCAGATTGCCTGTCTGTTGCCAAATTGGCCAATGGTGGTAGGACTTTGCGGGCGTTCCCTGGGTGTGGGACCAACTGTCCAATGGTAGCACTTGGCCCCACTCCCAGGGCCAGGATATACTGTGGGCCTACCAGGCCAATTGGCCTCTATTTTCTTTGCTGGTGGGAATTTTCCCATTTTGCAAATTGGCACCAGCCAACTGGTTTTCGCCAACCTCATAGCAATTGTCACAACTTTGTGAGGCAGACAGGCATTGGGTAACTATAGATCTTGGATGGAGGGGAGATTGTAGCCTCTGCCTGACTCTTCACGAGTAAGGGTATCCTGTTAAAAGGATCTGGGAGGAGTGGCTACTGTCCGGCGCTGAGACAGAGGCTAGGCCATACCACTCCTCCAACAGGGGCCATTTGGGGGATGCCCCAATTTGATATAGGTCATAGAGCATCTCTTCCAGTTGGCTTTACCCTTAGAGACACTGCCAGCAGAGGGGCTGGAGTGGTATTCGAGTGGCTTATCCCAATGCCCATGGCCCAAACCTTCACATCTGTAACCAATAAAACTGTGGCCTTATTTAATCCCATAAAACCAAAATACCGTGTATTGTCTAGTTTTTTAATCCCTGGAGAATGTCATGGGGCCTTGACATGTAAATATATGCACATCATGACATCTCTAGCAAAGAACACCATGCTTTCAGCATTTGCCTGCTGCCAGTTATCAAGTGCTGAACATCAAGTGATGATGAATAAAGTCGTATGAATGTTTGCTCAAAAGTATGTTCCACTATGTTCAATGGGGCATTCTCACTAGAAAATGGGCTCAAGATTGCAGATTAACCATGTATGAATGAACCGCTCAGAGTGGCTGGGGCAACCCAGTCAGATGGGTGGGGTACAAATAATAAAATTATTCATATTATTAATAATAGACTAGATGTATATGACAGACAAGAACATACGCTTCTGAACATTTGGTTAGTTCATTGTCTACTCAGTGCTCTTTGAAATCTGTGGGAAGTAAGTGTTCAGATTACCAGATCAAATATTTTGGCATGATCCACAAGGGCAACATGTGATCGTAAGACAATATATGCACAGTTTTATTCCTATTGTTGGTTTATGCCTAGATACATTCAGAGCAGAGTATAAATTTCAGATTCCAAACAGAGTAGGCATGCTTGCAAAGTTGCACATGAGAAAATCATTCAGATTTGCACTTTTGGGACACTAAACAGGAAATTGCCCAGGCTGATCATTTAAGGGAAGCTCACAGTAGCCGTTCAGTTCATAATGAGCAAGAATGCCTAATGTGTCAGACAAACCAAAAATGAGCTGTTGCCCTGATTTTTATAATCTTATTACAGAGCTGCAGAATTTAATAGCACTTTATGATCGATACAAACACAAGCCACATTTTGTAACCATAAAACACTGTGTGTCCCACATCCTGGAGTGGCAGGAATTGATTTCAGCACAGGAAGCAAAAGGTTCTTTCAGAAAACCACCACCCACAAAATAAATTAAAACTAAACATTTATCTAAAAAAAAATTTATTCTATGTCATGTGATACGAAAGAGGCGGATGACGTATCTGAACTGGATATGAGCCAAAACTGATTTTGGGGGGTGTTTTATAGGGGAAAACCCCCATAGTAGTTGCTCCTTTTTTGAATAAACAAGTATTCATTTTGGAAAATAGGAAGCTGCATTATACTGAGTCAGATCATTGGTCTATCTAGCTCAGCATTATCTACACAGACTGGCAGCAGTTACCCAGGGTTTCAGAGAACTTCCCCCAAACCTTACCTGGAGATGCCAGAGACCTCAAGTTCAGACCTTCTGCATGCAAACTAAATGCTTTGCCACTGGGCTACAGTCCCACCTTTACTTATCAAGAAAGCAATTGCTCTCCATGCAGATGTTAGGGGGAGAGGCCTGAAAAACAGGGAGGATTTATAACTCCCCTGCAATGTTGTCCACGCTACTCAACTTCATATTGCATATGGGGTGGTGCTGAAAAGTGGCTGACACCCAGCCTTGCCATGTAGCGCAATGCTTTTATACTGCAGACAATGTGAAAACAAAATAAAAAAATTCCTTCCAGTAGCACCTTAAAGACCAACTAAGTTAGTTCTAGGTATGAGCTTTCGTGTGCATGCACACTTCTTCAGATACCTACATGTATCTGAAGAAGTGTGCATGCACACGAAAGCTCATACCTAGAACTAACTTAGTTGGTCTTTAAGGTGCTACTGGAAGGAATTTTTTTATTTTGTTTTGACTATGGCAGACCAACACGGCTACCTATCTATAACTGCAGACAATGTGGACATTTACCCTGTATGGACTCCCTAGACTTATTACAGCTACAGAACCTACAGTATGGCCCTGTATCAAGCTATCCTTGCTATACAATAAGCCACGGTTTACCTGTACTCCCTGTTGCAGCAATCCAATCCCCTTCTGCAAGATACCCTGTACCTCTCAACCCACCCTCTTTCCTTGTCCTCACAAGCTGCTTCTCTTCCTCAGGCTTTCTCCGTGGGCTGGCTGGTTTATCCTGCCAACATGACATTTCACCTGACCTCTTGGCCTGTACCTGCAACTGTGTCTGTAATTAGTCCCGGCAGTTAATCCTCTTGCTGCGTTGCCAGATCACTTTTGGCCTGAACTTTAAAAACAGGTGCTGATCTTGCACAGAACCACACAGTGTCCTGAGTTTCAGAACTCCCTTTGGGGAGAAATATAAATCCTGAAATAGAACTCCGAGAGCAACCACGTAGCAGCAAGGAGGCATTTAGGGGTATGCTCTGTTTGGTGTTATCATTAGAAACCACAGCTAAGGAAACTGTCCGGAATTAGTTCAGATGGTTTCCATGCCTGGGTCATGCTTCATTTTATTATAACAGATATTCTCAGAAACAACATTTTAGGTGGGAAAAGAAATCATTGCCAGCTGGGTTGTTTCATACATTTCATGGGAGCAAACCTTAGTTTGTAACTGGGTTCACAGGGATTGTAACTGACAGGGATTCGCAGCCAATCCTGGCTCCCTGATGAGGCCACCTATATGATACACTCATCTGCAAACTCCTGGTTGGCTGTATTCCTCTTTGCATTATTTTAGTTTGATGCCTTAAGATGCAATGTGTGAAATGGCACTAGGTTACCTTAAAAGAAAATAAAAAATGAGTTTTGCACATAATGATAAATGAGATTGGTCAGTATCTATGGCATTATATAATAAAGTCTTTATTGAGCCAATAAGGAAGCAGACCTTCTGTTTGCATTGTATACAGAGACCAATTAGGCCAAGTGGCAGCACCAAGGGAATTAATCATTTGGTGTCTTAGAAGTGAAATCACTGAAACAGAACACTACTGCGAGATAAATTACTACACATTCTTAACTTTGCATCTAAACTAGTTATCAACAATGTATGTAAATATCTTTACATCCTCTTTTTGAAAAATACAGAAAATAAAGCAGTGTGGTGTTGCTTTTTTCCTGACACAACTCCCACTTCCTGGAGAGAGTGGGAACTAAACATGGGACAAATCTCATGCTTTGCTACTATGAAATAGTCTGTCCCTATTATGCTGCATGGAAACCAACATTTGGGTCACATATATTTTTTAAAATGGGTAAAATTTTGCTTAACACAATGTCTATTTATTGCAATGCATGAATGAGAGCAATAGGACTATAGAATGACAATGTTGTAGCCAATTAATGTGTACAAAGAGTAGACCCACTGAAATAGAAAGGGCCAATTCAAATCAATTGATTTCAATGGGTCTACTCTGTGTAAGAATTAACTGGCCACAACCCAATGAGTACAACAGGCTTTTCCAATGCTGTGTGTAGTATAAGGAAAATAGGATATGGCTAGAACCAATAATAATAAATATGATTTAGCTATAAGGGAAGGAACACAAATCATAGCAGCTGAAGGCAAGTGCTGACATTATAGGTACTGCTGAACTTGCCCTCATCACATGTCTGACAGCAGACCCATATATGGGGTAACCTCTGCTCAGTATGAACAATGGGTTCAGTCCCGCCTGTGTATTGCTAGGACCTTCAATATAACTTCAATCATATGAACCACAGGGACCTTGGAATTTCAAGGAGGGCCCCAAAACATTCTGATGTCATCCTGCAGGCAAGGAAGGTGAGGGGATCACGTCACTCCTGTGACTGGAATCACCAGAAAAACATGATGTCTAAAGGGTAGTAACTGTAACTTTTGCTTTTCCATGGTTATACTGATTCTACTGGGTGGTTAATCCGTATAGAGCCCCCCTTCCACACAACACAGCCGCTGCTTGTCATTCTGCGCCCCCCAGGATTGCCTATCAACTGGAGGGCTCACGAGGACAAACCTAGGCTATGGAACTCATTCAGCTGTGGAGCAAAAATCATTAGAGACCTGCTTCTTGCACAATTTCCAAAAATAAATGCAATTCCAGGTGCTGTCAGTGAGTGCTGTTTGGAAATGAGGTACTTGACATTTTTTTAAAAAACCACCACCACAAAACAGGCCTCCAGTATATCAAAAAGCCAGCATGAAGAAGAAATATATGCTTGACTTTATATTATGCCAATCAATTGCTGGAGTAAATTTCCCGGCTCAAGATTTACACCAACACTGGATCTTGTTCCGTTTGGAAAATTGGCATGATATGGGCAGAAAATACCTGGGCTTAAGCTGACATGCTCCACTTCAGATACAGTGTTTTGCCTGGGCTAACTTCTATTGATAAGCCACACAACTAACCTATGTCTACAATGGATATACAAGCACTATCTCACATTGGAAACAGGAGCAGTTCATCCGGTGGGTCAGCAGTGGCCTCTCAGCAGTGACAAACAGTCCAGATTCAACACAATGTAACAGCAATGTGACATCAGAAAGCACAACACAGAAATCAGTGGAAGAACATGTCAACCTCTGAAGGCACTCTGTTACTGACAATCAAGCAGCTACCCTTGAGCAAATAAATTTCAAAACCAGTCTTCAGCATAAAGCCATTGAATTACAACTTGTCAAGTTAATGGACTATGCTGAAATGGCAAAATTAACCGGAATGGGAAATGTTTGTTATGTATTTGCAAAAGTATTGTAATCAAGTTAATACATTGGCAGGATTTTAAGAACACTTGCAATTTTAGAGATAGTATAGGAAATTTGAGGTTATAAATAAGTTGGAGTAGAAATGATATGCAGTCGAGGGGGAAAAACTTTTAAGGAAGCGGGGGGGGGAGTCACAGTATTTGGAGAATCCCATTTTATGGATTTTATAATGTATTTTTGTGTATATTTTCTTAGTTTGTTGTTGTTGTTATTTATTATTTTCTATTTTTGTTACTTCTGTTAAAAACCCTCTCTTTAGATATGTATATGAATTATCACTTGTCAAGCAGTTGAGCTCTATCACATGTGGACTGAATAAAGAAAACAGGTGCTGAAAGTGAGTGCTGTTTGGAAAAGAAATCAGGTTTTTATCCCAGGATGTTTGTTAGATTGCCAGTGTCAGGATGTCTGTATTATCATCAACAATGCTCTCCGAATGGTTGCTGTAATGATTTTATACACTTTGAAGGATTAATATGGTCATCATGGTCTGATCTTTTTGCATTTCCTTTTCCTCCACTGCTCAGGATTCCCGTACTGTATTTGACAACTGAGACATATTTTTAGGAACCTCCTACTATATTGACTTGGTTTTAACCTGATTTTAATATTGTATTTTAAAATTATTGTAACTGGCCTTGGGGCCTCATGGCAAAGGGTGGATACAAAAGTAATAAATACTACCTTCTCTTCCAAAACCATGTAAATAAGATACTTGCCAAATTAGCTGATGAAGTGAATACTCGTCCGAGAAACTCTCTATCCTCCCTTCACTTTCACAATGACCCATACTGCCAGACTTGATTCCTAACCAATTTTGGTCCTTTGCTTAAATATGGTAAAAGAATGTACTGTTTGACTTTCCGTTCCGGGCCATGCTTTATTTGTATGATCTAACGACAATGCCTTAACTGGACCAAGTACTATTTTCCTTTGTTGCTGTTTTGTGTTGTGGAATTCTGGAAAAATCTATTCAATTAAAATCTATATTTAACTGACCCCATAAAAAATAGCAACCTGTTATCCTTATTCCAATACTGGCAAATTTAACTAGGACTGAGAAATTTATCTAGGAGTATATGTGGTGACAAGGGACGCGGGTGGCGCTGTGGTCTTGCCGATCGGAAGGTCGGCAATTCCATTGTTCAGTCCCAGCTCCTGCCCACCTAGCAGTTCGAAAGCACGTCAAGTGCAAGTAAGATAAATAGGTACTGCTCCGGAGGGAAGGTAAACGGCATTTCTGTGCACTGCTCTGGTTCGCTAGATGTGGCTTAGTCATGCTGGCCACATGACCCGGAAGCTGTCTGCAGACAAACGCCAGCTCCCTTGGTCTATAGAGCGAGATGAGCACGCAACCCCAAAGTCGTCCGCGACTGGACCTAGGTCCGGAGTACCTTTTATATGTGGTGACACAGCATAATTCCCATGGGACTTCTGTAACAAAAAAACACTTTGCCTGCCATTTCATTCTAGAAGTGTTCTGTGAGCAACACTATGTCATTATGTGATGCCATTCCTAGATGGATTCTGAACAACAACAACAACAACAACAACAAAGAATAATATTGCTGCAAGCTTACATCTGATAGAAAGAGCTCACCTTGGCATTGCAGTCTTAAATATTTTGCCTGCATTTCATTACCCCAGAAGCACTGCTATCCACCCCACTTCATTGCCCAGGAATGGGGTAGGAAAACTGGGAGTTCATTTCAGCTCAGCCCAACACCACTATTTCTGTGATTAGCCATACAGAGGTTGATTTAATGTTGTTGTTTTTCCTTATCTGTGGGCTTGTGTAAACTCAATATAGCTGTTCCCTAACATGTTAGGACACGAGATGAAAATCTGTAGTAGCATATTAGCACCCTTTCCAGAAGCAGCATCTTGTTTGATATACTTGCTATATTGAGGTTGACAGAGCACATTTTGTTGTGACTTCCAAGCATATTGAATGTATCTGCCTTGTGTTGTAGGCTTTATGCATTGAAACATGCAAGGAAAACATGTTTTAAGGAAGATCTGCACTGAAAGCCAAAATATACCTACACAAAGTAACACAGGCAAGTAGTTGAAACAAAATAAAAAATAATAAAATTCCTTCCAGTAGCACCTTAGAGACCAACTAAGTTTGTTATTGGTATGAGCTTTCATGTGCATGCACACTTCTTCAGATACAGGCAAGTAGTTTATTCACCCTGTACTTTGCAATCCAAAAGCAGTTATAAATTAGCTGTCCATTACTTCTGAACTTTCAGAGTTGATCTGATTTAAAGATTTTATATATGGCACACGCAGCCACATTTTTTTGCTTTCCAGTTTTGTACAATAATTTACTTTTCCTGGATTTTTTGCATTGACTCCAGTAACAACTGAACGGTATTTTTGATTGCAATATGATCCATACTTTAGCAAATCCCAAGTGAACTTTGGAGTTTATTTGCTTATTGCTGGGTGTTCTGCTACTGGGATAATGAATGGAAGGTAGCTTGCCCAATTAATCTAGAAAACACGCTCTATTCCAGTATGCATCCACACAATTTATTTTTAAATTCCCACAAGAACTGTGGCCATTGTTCAACAAGACTTATTCAAAATCCAGAAGTGAAGACAGTTATTACTTACACAGACTGAACACACCTTTGGGAAATTTTGAAAGGATTTTTTTCTTTTAAGAGCAAGTCAACTTGCAGTTTAATAAACTAAAATACCGGGTACATCTCACTAGCTGATGGAGGAACATTTAAAATCCCAAAATGGCATTCAAAAGCAAACATGCTCGGTCCACCAGTAATTTGGAACATACATTATTGTATTATGGCTATTTGAGCACTATTACAAAAATTATATTATTTAGGCTCTCCGATATAAAGTATAGTTTTGTTTTGTTTAAGCCTATGCCTTTTTTGGGGGCTATATGAAACTCACAGTAAAAATTCTGGGAAAAATGTAAAACAAGTATTTTGAAACATCTGGGCTTAAATAATAACTGATTTGTAAGATGAGCATGTAGGAAAAAGCTGACACTATGTTCAGAGGTACGTACATCTTTTGTCCTACTCTCTCTCTACTCTTACTTCCTTTCTCAAATATTTGTATCTGATGCGTTGCCTTTAATCAGCAGTGTAGTCCACCAAGGACAGGAACTTGGTGCTTCTATCTTGTAAATGTATACAACAAAATCATAAGCAGCAGTCACCTCTGTGCTGAGAATAGCACAGGAAAAATGTCACAAGCTTAAATCACAACCTCCTCTCCGATCTAAATTAATAGCAGTAATCAAAATGGTTGCTTTCATTCAATTGTGTGTGACTTGTTTATGCTGGAAAGAAAGGCTAATATGTAAATCATGTTTGTGAAATTGAAAACGGTTGTATAGTAATCACTGAATATCTTGCACACTAGGAATGCTTGGACTTTATTCACATTCATATTGATGTTGACTCTGGTGGTCTATGATCTGATGCATGCCATTTGATTATGTGATAATCTAATACAGCCATAAAAATTGATTCTGTTCTAAAATGCACTTGAAGGTACATCAGACGGCTTGTCAACCCGCTCAAGGAAAGAATAAAGTGCTAAGAGTGGATGCACAGCCTTGCTATATATAGAAATCCTATTACAATTACCCTTAACTGTCCTCTGCCTTCCTATACAGCAGCTTCCCCCACCCCCGCCCCCACGGTGTCCTCCGTTATCTCCCTCTGTTGGTAAATATAATGTGAACATTTTTATGTAAACAGAGAGCAGAGCAAAGACCTCCCCTATTGCTCAGAACAGAACCCCAAGTTGTATTTTACAACCCCATGTATTAGTAAGTCCTAAATGTGTTATTTAATAATAGACCAAAAATATTTTATCCTTTGTTGAGCTATTGATGTGTCAAACTGTGTGGTATACCAAGTTTAAAATAAATGTCCAGGCATAATTAACATTTACAGAAAGCAAATCTATAAAATAAAATCTGAGGGATGCTAAAAGGTATAAAAAATAATAATGATTGAATGATTATACATTCTATAGACTGCCAACCTGTAATAACTAGTTGAGCAGTGAATATCACATTTGAACAGTTATTTCTATACTGCACCTACATTGTTGTCAAAAGTACTTTTCCCTACAACAACTTTATTGCTAGCAAGGTTCTTTTTTCCCCCTCTTTAAAAGTCATGGCCATTACAGTACACATTTTGATAAGTTTCATTACAATAAAATAACTTCTGCATTATTCATTCATTCAAAATGCTGGCATTTTCTCCCTAGTCTAGACATATGCCTTTAGTGGAAATGGATTGTCTGGTACCAACTATATTTTGTAATATTGAACTTTCTCACTTGGCTTATTGACATGCTTGGAAATTGGCATCTAAGGGCTAAACTACACACTCTGTTAAAAGCATCTTTAAGTAATGTGCTTAGTAGTGGCCACAACACTTTTCTTAGAAAAGAAGACACAGAAGAAGAAGAAGAAGAAGAAGAAGAAGAAGAAGAAGAAGAAGAAGAAGAAGAGTAGTAGTAGTAGTAGTAGTAGTAGTAGTAGTAGTTTGGATTTGATATCCCGCCTTTCACTCCCCTTCAGGAGTCTCAAAGCGGCTAACATTCTCTTTTCCCTTCCTCCCCCACAACAAACACTCTGTGAGGTGAGTGGGGCTGAGAGACTTCAAAGGAGTGTGACTGGCCCAAGGTCACCCAGCAGCTGCATGAGGAGGAGCGGAGACGCAAACCCGGTTCCCCAGATTACGAGACTACCGCTCTTAACCACTACACCACACTGGCTCTCAGGATTGGGTCCATGGTGTGGGGAAATGAGGTCCACCCTTTCCCTCAAATTTTGTGTGTCAAGAATAGCCTCCAGTTAATATTTGCACTGAAGTACCTTTGGGCATAATTTCTGGTGGCAAAATGGGACTAGGAGAAGGGTTGTAACTAAGCACATTAGTTCAAGATGCTTGCAACATAATGTGTAGCTTAGTCTTAATTCTATACACTTGTGGATCTATACTAGACGCGGTCTAGATCTTTCTTTCAGGGGACTGCAAGACAAGCAGCAGTAAAATCCTAACACATTTTTTCAAAAAACCACACTGGTAAAGACCATTAAACAATAACAGCATATGTTATTTAGGAAGCACAGTTTCTAGTGTATCTGTGGTCTCCTGGAAAACCTGTAAACTTACCAAAGTTACTACTCTTCTTCCCTGGAGCCAACAACCTTTCCTGGCCAAAAGGTTTGGTTGTATTTACACACAGAGAGGGTAAAAAATAGGAAAAAAACCATCAACTCTTATCTCAGCTATCTTTTCTCTCCCCCCCCACCTGTATTTACCCCCCCACACCTCCATTTGTATTTGCCTACTGTAATTGTCACAACCCACAACCAGCATGTTCTTGGGAATTTGCTTTCTTTTGAGTCCTTTTCTACACACCAGCAAAAGCACAACAGCTACGTTCATCATAATTGCTCTCTTTAATCCTTCTCAAAAGCAGGCACTATCAGTTTAGTAAATATACTGCCCTGGTGTGCAAAAAGGAAGAGTCTGATAAGACTGCTGGTTGAAAGGATAAAGAAAGCTTAAGACTTATTACTCATAGCAAACAAACCCATTCTAAGCATAAATTTAAGATGTGGCCAAAGTGGAGTCAAGAAGTTAGCAATATAACATGCTAACTGATACTCTAACCGGCTTGAACTAACTAAACTTAGAGAAGAGGACATAAAGTCTTAAAGGAAGTGATCTACTCTATCAACAAGTAGTTACTTAAGGAGGAGTCAGCGAGGAAGAATAGGTTACCTTTCTGTCTATTGCTCTCATTGGTTCAGACAACGTTGTGCAAGTTTACTCCTAACAATCAACAGCATCGTAGACACTCAAAACAGTCCATCAAGGGTTAGGTAAAGGTAAAGGGACCCCTGACCATTAGGTCCGGTCGCAGACGACTCTGGGGTTGCAGCACTCATCTTGCTTTACTGGCAGAGGGAGCCAGCGTACAGCTTCTGGGTCATGTGGCCAGCATGACTAGCCGCTTCTGGAACAGCGCATGGAAACGCCGTTTACCTTCCCACCAGAGCGGTACCTATTTATCTACTTGCACTTCGTGCTTTCAAACTGCTAGGTTGGCAGGAGCAGGGACCAAGCAATGGGAGCTCACCCCGTTGCAGGGATTCAAACCACTGACCTTCTGATTGGCAAACCCTAGGCTCTGTGGTTTAACCCATCACTTCCATCAAGGGTTACATTTAGATAATAAAACAGCCCTGGGGACAGAATCCTGGAGTGTCCCACAAACTAAATTGTTCAGTGCTAATTGAAGTGTCCATTGAAGCAAAAGGCCAAAGAATTCTCAGAGTGATATTTTACTATGTATTCCAGATCCAGATTGTACACTACAGTAGCAGTGGCAAAGGGATACAACCCTAAGGCAGTGTTTCCCAACCTTGTGCCTCCAGCTGTTTTTGAACTACAACTCCCATCATCCCTGACTAGCAAGACCAGTGGCAAGGGATGATGGGAATTGTAGTCCAAAAACAGCTGGAGGCACAAGGTTGGGAAACACTGCCCTAAGGCACCACTGTTACACTAACCTCTAGCACACATCTCAATAAGGGAAAGAACGTACCGGCAGTAGTATACTGCTAATGGAAATCTATAGTAGTATACTGCTAGGGGGTAGTATACTGCTAGTGGGTAAATTTTTTCCTACAAAAGAATTCATATTACTGATGATGAAAGTATATATATGATGTGCTATTTTTGGTAATTGGCAGCATCACATGGTATATTTGCCTGCAATATCTGCTCACTAAATAGGAAAATATCACACAGGTGCTGTGGCGCCTCTTGTGTGGGACTTACTTCTATATAAGTGTGCAGAGGGCCACAGCTTTGACAACATAAGAATAAGAATAATCAAAACAAATATGCCATCATGAAATGGATGCAAACAGGCTGAGTTAATTAGCATACCTTGGCAAAGGCAGGTAGCATGTTTAAATGCCAATTATTACTTTGTAACACAACAGGTGCTAAAAGTACTGGACTTACTTCCTTCGCTCTAATTATGCAGTTTCACAAAGGTGTGGGCTATGCTCACTTTCTGAATTATGAATGGTTGAATTCCTAAAGAAAATATCAGAACTGAAATTAATGGGACAATGTTCTTTCCATTTGGATAAAACTGTTGGCATAAATGTGTTAACCATTTAAGTGGTATAAAATATCCATCTCTCTCTTACATAGGTGTACATTCTTTCATACACACATTTGAATAAAAGACACTCAACATTTAAAGCTTTCCCCTTTGTTTCTACCATTTTTATATCTAATCATTTATCCTCTTATAAATGTTAGCTCCTTTGGACAGCAGAAGTATTTTGATCCTGGTTAAAAGCAGAGAGAATGACCTGACCAACCAACTAACCAACACAGATTTCAATGGGTAAAAGGTTAAGTATGTGAATAGCTTTCCAGTGGAGCTTGACTTTTCTTATAAAGATGGGATGCAAGCAGAAGATACACAGAGATGAACTTCAGCCATGGGCTGAGCCTAACTGAAGTGATAGGCATACCAGTTAATTATGTATTATTTTTATTAGTTGCTTTTTCATTCCTTTTTATCATTAATTGATAATTAAACATTTAAGAAGGTTATGCCTGTATTAAAAATCTGGAAAGTGAACTTTAACAATGTGTTTGGATTATCATACCTTAGTTAATTTAGCTGAGATATACATGAGCTTTTTGTTCATGCATGCAGTTCCTTTGTCATAAACCTCAGCTGGATCAAGATTTTAATTAATCACTAACCAGTTTTCTGTTTCATCTGAATTTGGAAATTATGGTAAGCAGCTCCATAACAATCCAGGATATTAGACTAGCTTCAAACTATGGTGTAGCTATTGTTGGAAGTTTCCTGGTTTAATTGTGATTTGGGTGAATGGATTCCACGTGAGAGCAAAACACTGTGCATATCTCAGCTTAATAAGTGAAAACTTCATCTTCCAAAGCAGCTCACTCTCTTTGAAGCTGTCTCATTCTAGCTCATCAGAAAAGTGTTTCCCGTGTTTATAAAGAACTGCCACACAGCAACCCTCAGAAAAGAGCTGATTATCAACAAAAATACTATGTTATATGTCTCAAAGGGATTTATTAATATGTGACCAGATGGTAACTAGCATTAAACATTTAACTTTTAACCACCAGATTAAGGGAAATGGTTTATATTCACTAACAGAGACAGTTTTTGCAGTAATCTAATTTAAGTCGTTAACATTACAAAGAGGATTGATAGAACTAATCTAAACTCATCTAAGAGAACATGAAAATGGGAGTAGGCACACTTTATAAATTATAAAACTGTGAATAAGAAGACAACTTTATGCCCAGAGTAATAAAGCTAAAAAAAAAAGCCCCAGGAAGTCTTCTGAAAGATTTACATACTGGGTCTTTCAAGCACAGCAATATTGATGAATTAAGAGGATTAGACTCAAACAAACAAAAGGCCCTAAAGAAGGATGGATATATAATTCTGATAATGGAAAATGATGTATAATACAGATAATGGAAAGTAGTTGGAGAAGAGGGAGGGAATGGCAAGGCCTGAGCTTATTCTCACTCCTTATGATCTTATGAACCTATTTGAAAGCCAGTGAAGTGTAGTGTAAGGGTGGGCAGAAAGCAGATCAGTATCTACTCCTGGAAGATACTCTGGGCAATATGCAACAAATTAGCAATGGGTTCTGACCCCAATTCCAAAACAACCACAACAAATGAAGCTGCAAATTAAGAGAATTTCTCTACCATAGCTGGCCTTGTGCTAATCACATTATCTCTCAGCATCAGTATTCACAACCTGTGAAATATTAAGTAATAATTGATTGCTTTTGACCAGGTCTTTTCTGAATATCTAAGTTTCTGTTAAATTCTCTGATCTGAAGCTTAGGGTCAAACTAGATGTGACTTTTTCACATAGTAACATATGATGTGACTTTTTTGTGTCTTCAAATAGTTGGTGGGTGGGGCAACCAACATTTCACATCTGGCTTTGAATGGGGGATCTTGAATTTTAAGTAAACCAAAAAGATCCAAACGCCACAGTTTTGATGTAACAGACAGAGGGCTCAGCCTGACACAGAAACACCAAAACTGAAATTTCTGACTTACAGCTCCTTGAATTACATTGTTCCTTTCACCAGCTCTCAACTGAGCTTGTCTTACACACTTTTGGAGATGAAAAAGTCCAAACACACTGCTCTGAGCGCTTTAGAAGAATGGTGGCAGACAACTGTGATAGATTAAAAGACAAACTGTTCAAGGATAATGACCTTTTCATTATGTTTTCATTATGTTTGCTTATATAAGTCTTGTGTTCCAATATGGAGGGAAAGCCAAAGGGATGGAAGAAGTCATCAACCAAGGCATAAACCTACTGCAGCCATGACTATCACCCCTAAAGCAGGAGTGAAACAATTACAGATCTTGCTTGGCATTTCTACCTACAATATTGGCATAAAAATTGATGCTGCAGTAGTGAATTCTTGGTACGTCTTAGCACATCTAAAGTCATAAAACATGTTAGGACTTTTTACAAATGGTGAGTTGCTTTGCATGCCATGCTGAGCCAAAGTTTGGCTTAGCTAAGTGCAGAGTGGGAGCAAAAAGGTCTAGGGAGGAACAAAGCAACTGCGAACCACAGTGATTCATGAAATCTTGCTAAGCCAAGGTTACCAGGCCAGTAAGTAGTTCTTAAAACATTTGCCATTTGCTTTAGAAAGAGCAGGGAGTTGTATGTGTGTTAGTGAAAGGCTAAAACAGCCCTATTTCGTGACTGAAAAAAGCACTTCTAGACAACTTAATCTAGATGAGACACTACCCCCCCCATTATTTTGACTTTTTCAGTGCCTTAATCTTTCTAGATGAATATAAATGATTCTTTCTGAGCTCAAATTTGTGTTTTGTCACTTGTTATTTAAAGAGATTTATCCTGGCTTGACACTGGATCTACTCTATACTTCAGAAATTCCAGTGTAATAAATCTCTCAGTTCCTTTTAGAAAACAGATCATTAAAAAGGGCAGACAGATGGAAGTCAATGTGCTGTTTTGTAATATGTCCAGCATTACTTAAATTAGATAAATACCCAAACCCGCCAGCCTTAAATCTCTCCTTTCTCTCATAAAATCCAGTGAGATTAGGAGAGATGCACAAATCAAATTCCAATGCTGGAAAAGCAGCACCCAGGACAATGCACACTGCTGAGACACGTGAAAGATGAATGAATTACCCATAAGCCTGCAAAGGTGAACTTTAACCTGCTTCTGAATGACTAAAATGATTACTGAAATCCCATTGAGAAGTTTCAGTGATAGTAGAACAGTCGGGAGCGGACAGTCTATAATGAGCTTGAACAACGTGTTTTCTGAATGTTCCTGAAATATTCCACAAAACATTTTTATGGAAGAATTCTTACACTCTCCACAAAATACACTGCCAAACTGAGAAACACATTTCTGCAAATACAAATTCACTGTTTACACAGCAGCATTGCCAGCCTTTCTATAACTGCACAGAAGGGTATGCAAAAACCCAGACATCAAATAGCCACTGCTGATTTAAAAAAACAGCCTTACAAATAAAGGACTGTTCTCTGACAGCCCTTTAAATAGAGAAATTCCTAGGTCAAGTAGGACCCAAGGCCACTCAGCTAAGATGACTACTCCTTTGGATGCAGTTTCCTAAATAAGCTATATTTAAACATTCTGAAATATTATTAATAATAGGCATTCTATATTCCGAAGAGCATTGTAACTATGAATTAGTAGAGTGGAGTCATTGCTAGAGTACATTGCATACAGTCACTGCGGCTGCCTTCACAACAGATATAAAAATAATAATTATAGAAAAAGGAGCTCAGGGACTTCCTTTACTTTCAGCAGACTGAAACCTCTTGGAAGTAACTACTAATAAAGGCTGCAGCCTTTAAGCTGGTAAATGACAGTTGAATAAACTTTCCAGAAATCGGTGCTTTGGACAAGGCCTTTTCTCATTAACATGTTTGTAGGATCCTACAACTATTTTTTTCTTTTTCAACAGCCAGGAGAATAACTCAGTGACTTTTCATTCAAGTCCCAGTTACTCTATGATTAATGGCAATGCATATTGAGGGTAAATGGCCACTTCTGTCCCACCAGTAGCTTTTTAACCTACATTGATTATATGTCACTTGGGATGTACAGGCAGTGCATGTTAGCTTATTTATTTTAACAGCATTGCTATTACTGCCTTTTGGCTCTATAAAAAAGAGCCCCCCAAGGCGGTTTACGACAATATCAATTCAATGAAAAAAAGCATTCCTACAATAGCATTGCCTACATACTTGCTACTGCATCCTAGCATAGTTGGTTTATCTTCACATTAGCAAATAAGATGTTACAATGCACTATAGGTTTCTAGTAAATTATCCTTCAAATGCAGCTAAACTTGTGAAGGCTGATCTTTCCTACTTTTCTCTGATTTAAAGTGGAGAAAGTAGTCCAGCTGAGCCGCATAGCATTTATGAAACTTCTCAGAATTTATACGAATCTTACAGAAAAACCTGTGCTCCTAACCTAGACACAGTGCACAAATATTCCTTATTCTCCTTAGAAATTATGTTAGGAGTTCCCAGTGCTATTTTTCTAGAAAAATATGTGCTGGAACTCACCATAAATGCCTCCCCTGTTCTTTTATAATGACAATGGCATCTACCTGAGAAGTGCCGGAACCGACTTTTGGAAAGTTATGGCTGAAAAAAAGCCCCGAGAGTTCCCATTAAGAAGGTTTTGAATGGCACTCATTTAATTTCAACATCCCTAATTAAAAAAATCAACAACCAGCTCAAAACTCTTCATATCCTGAGGTTCACATGTAGACTGAAGTGAACAAAGGCTTGATCACCTAGTTGCTCCCAAGAGGCGGGAAGTGGACATAGCTAAGCCTAGCATGACAGCTTATTCTATTATATTAACTCCTTCATGCATTAATTAGACTGAAGTATGCTGATTATAGGAGGCTAGTTATCCCACAATTTTGCCACAGTGGACAGCAAGATGAGTAATTCAGTTTTTTTTTGCACCAGACAAACTGCAGTGGAAGGAAAGAAGTGCCACATGCAACAAAGACAGGGCGGAACAGAAAACAATGCCTTCTTATATCCCTACCTATAGGTTCTCCACCTCTGAAACATAAGAAAAAACAAACCAGGTATATTCTACCCCATGAGTAGGCAAACTAAGGCCTGGGGGCCGTATCTGGCCCAATCACCTTCTAAATCCGGCCCATGGATGGTCCATGAATCAGCGTGTTTTTACATGAGTAGAATGTGTCTTATTTAAAATGCATCTCTGGGTTATTTGTGGGGCCTGCCTGGTGTTTTTACATGAGTAGAATGTGTGCTTTTATTTAAAATGCACTTCTGGGTTATTTGTGGAATTCGTTCACCCCCCCAAAAAAATATAGTCCAGCCCCCCACAAGGTCTGAGGGACAGTGGACCGGCCCTCTGCTGAAAAAGTTTGCTGACCCCTGTTCTACACAGTTGCTCACTAAGAAGCAATTTTGCTCCTGCCTTCCAGTATTCTACCTGACAAAAGCACTGGAATAAACGAATAGCAAATTAGGCCCCCTTTTTAAGTTTTAAAATGTTTTGCATCTTACTTTATAAATATGTAATTCATTTAAATCACTTTAAATATTTTAGGCTACCTGCATTTATGTTCTTCCCTCTCTGCAGTGATTACCCATCTCCTTAGTTCCCCCCAACCCCCCAGCCAATTAGTTATGAGCCTATTGAAACATCTTTTAAAAGGTGTTCATTAAATTGATTTCCAAAATAAGGTTCCCACAGCTCTTTGGCTTCCGGTATCTTTGCTGCCTGCAGTGCTCAAATTACTTTTTGCAGCCAATTTTTTTCAACTGGCTCCTTTGCTCTGCTTGTAAAAAGTCAGCCTTTCAAAGAACCACAAACAAGGCACCAAAACCAAACACAAAACAAACAAAAGCAAATAAATAAGGAGTGTAATTTGAGCTTCTTAAACGATACAAAAATCAGAGGGGCAGGCATATATCCAAAACATTTCCTAATTCAGTTCACATAGCATGGAAAAATATTAGTGTGACTTGTCCTGCTGTCTTAATAAGCATAATTGGGGCCTTTAGCCTTTGCCATGCTTTAGTGTCTTTAAATGCTGGTAAGGAACTATGGCAATGCTATCTCAGGAACAATGCAGCCCACTGCTAAGGAACTATGGTGGGGTTAGCCAATGCAGTGCCTTCCAGTGCGGTTGGACTACAACTCGCATCAGCCCTAGTCAACGTTGTCAATCAGGGTAGCCATGTAACTGGATACAAATTCACTTCTTGTCAATGCACCTTGGTTCCAATAATCTGCAGAGTAAGAGGGGGACTAAAACTGGTTTGCCTAGTCTGAGTACTGGAGAGCGTGCATCTAAAGAACTTGCAAAGTAGCAGTTTTGGACTTGGCTGGGTATCTGTTTTAGGATTTGGAGGTGCTAGATTGAAGTTGGTTTGGCACCAACATTCACCATGTACTTGCTTTTGTACTCCTGTAATTAACCTGCACATTTGTAAATAGATCATTACAAAGGCACCATCAATCTACATATCCCCTTCAGAGGAAATTTGCCCTGTCTTGACCTTCCCAAGAGGATTGTGAGACAAAGTATACTGAGCCGGTAAGATCGCTTTGAAGCTGGTGACTTTGCAATATGTATCACATTCATTATGCAACTGATTTTCTGCTGATGCTTCAAAGGTGTTTGAATACATGTACATTGTTGGAACAAAAATGTTTCTTATTCTCTGCAGTCATAAATTTTCACAGAAAAATAACATGGAATTAACAACCCTGACCATCTGTCATGACACACAAATGTGTTGCAAATTTCCCCATAATAAGCAAAACAAAATGTTAATCAAATGATTAAAATAACCAGACTAATTTAAATCTGTCATTTGGATTGTCCTCAGTTGAAAAACAGAATCCATTCATTAGAGAATGACAATGAAACTCAAAACTGGTTCAAATGTCAAGTTATTCACTAGGTTTCAAATGTCAAGTTATTCACACTGAGGCTTGGGCAACTATCCAAGGGTTGCAAGTGTGCTCACACACACACACTCACCATACATAAAACACACACATACACTTCAGGCAGGCAGGCACACACACAAACACAGGAAGGCCAGCAGGCATATACATACTGTACATATTCAAGCAAATAGAAAGACACATACACATATGCATATTCAGACAGTCCCCTTGGCTGCTCTGCCAATCAGCAGAGGATGGGATTTTCCCCCCAATGCAAAACTATGATGGAATAGTATATTGATGTTGCAAAAATGGTTAGCTGTCTGCTATCCGGTTATTATTCATGTGAATTGGAATGATGGACTTTATGGAAGTCAGAAGGCTAGAGTCAGGTGGACATTGGGGAAGGGCCAAAATAAATTCTGATCAGAATAAATCTCACAGGGGTGCATCAGCAAATAGTTCAAGAGCGTATGCTTGCAGACACAAAAACTAGTGTCAATTTAATTGTGATCATCTCAGAAGGTTTTGATTAGAATTAATTAAATCATAATTTTTGACTGATGCAGGATAGTTATCTAATACCACTGAATTATAGTGGTATTATACTACCAGAGACCAGAATTATAGTCTGGTCTGTGGCACTTTGCTTGTATTAGATGGGAAAATAAATTGATTTTAGGACTGCATGGAATGCAGAGCTCTAATATCCTTCTCACTGCTGACTTCCCCACGTATGTTTAATAACGTAAGCTGAAAATGCTTCCCATGTTATCTTTAAAATGCATGTTGGCAGGTAAAGCACCGTGGAACCACCCTGAACTTCTGAAAGAATTTCGTAAAATTCAGTGGAATTCTGGCTGTTTTATCAAAATATAGACCAAGTTCTGGCCCGTAAAGCTCCCTTGTCACAAGACCATACAATTTAGTGTAGGATGGAGAACCTGTGACCCTCCAGAGGTTGCTGGTATCCAACTCTTGTTATCCCCAGCTAGCATGGTAAATGGTTAGGAATGGTGGCTATATTCCACCTCCACTACCATAAGTAATATGTCTCTATATTATATTTTCTGGAAACCACAGGAGGGAAAAGTGCTGCTGCACTCAAATCTTGCTTGTGGGCTTCCCATAAAAAAGAACAATGTTCTCCCACTGTGAGAACAGGAAGCTGGACTAGATTGGACTTTGACCTGATCCAGCATTGATTTTTTAATGTTCTAACAATGATGAAAGCTGCAATCCAGCAACATGTTGCATTGCATTGATTTGCATTGCATTGTATAGGGTGAAGAGGAGCTTAGGCATTTTAAATGTAATTGACTAAATAAGAAATTCACAATAGTTCAATTATTTTAAAACCATGTTATGTTTGTACAGTAGGCATGCCCACAGAATAAGAAGCTATATACTGGGTTATCCAAATAAAGAACACTTACTCTGTTGCTAAACCAAAGGAATCTGGAAAAGCATGAAAGGGCAGTGTAACTGCATCAGAGTTCTGGAAGTTTTCTTCTTTCCTTTGCCTTTTAATCAGAGGCTTAACTTGTGTTCCTTTGGAAGTTCACTGAGACATCCACGATTACATCAAGTGCTCAGGTTTAATCTCTTTACTTGTCGGAATTGTGATGTTTGTTTGCATTTTCTAGGACCAGGTGATCATATTTCAAGTTTCAGAACTTTTGAGATTAAGTTGTAATGCTTGAAATGTAGAACAGCTCAGTTTCCACAAAGACTTTTCCTTTAACTAGCTACAGCGGATAAAAAGAGTTAGAATAGATAATGTAGCTTCTGTACACGAATGTAATAATTTGGCTCTTACGTTCAACAGAAAAAAGAGTGTGCTTCTATAATAGCATGCAAAGCAACACACAAGCCCTTTGCTAATGTGATGCTGCCAGAACACAGAGCATAGGAACATAGGAAGCTATGTCAACATAGGTCATTGGTCCCTCTAAACTCAGAACTGTCTACACTAACTGGAAGTAGCTCTTCAGGGTTTCAGGCAGGGGACATTTGAAGTCCAACTTGGAGATGCTGGAGACTAAACCTGGGACCTTCCACATGCAAAGGAGATGATCTGCCACTCAGTTACAGCCCTTTCCTGAAGAAGGGAATACCAAGAACATCCTGCATGTTTGCATATTTCTTCTTCTAACCTCTCTTAAACAGTTCCCATGCTAGTCTGCTTCAGCATAAATTTATTACGGCATGAACTTCCACGGACTGGTGCCCACTTTATCAAATGCATGAAGTGTTTTCCTGAGTGATAAGGACATGTGGTTGGGGGTGGATTGCAAGCTCAGAGGGAAATTAAATGAAAGGAAGTACAGATAGTGACAATTTGCATGATTAATAGTGATGATTCACAAAGACTATATAAAAACTCCAAAATACACAATTGGGAAACACCTTTATTGGGACCAAAAAAAATTCATGAAAATGTGGCAAGCTTTCAAGTTTTCCAGTTCTCAGGCAAGATGTGACACAAAGGAGAGGGTGAAGAGAACAAAGTAAATATAGTAGAGGTACAAAAATTGGGCTGATGAGCTATAGGCAGGGCTGGCCTATAGCTCTTAGAAGGGGAGGCAGGGAATAGCTAGGATGGTTCCCTCTCCCCATCTTGGACGTCCAGCAATCCTGAGATAGAGCCCTCGTCCCAGTCACTGCTTGAGCCGCATCCACTGTCCCCCCACATCTCAAGATCCTCTTCCTTTTTCACCTCTGACAGATCCTGCCAGTGCCCCTGCCCCATCCTGCCTGACACCACAGGGCCCATGACAGCCACTAACTTTTATACCTGCCAGATATATAGTGGTTACCGGTATCTCCTCATGGCTGCTGTGGTTCACTTTATAAAGCGATCGTGCTGCATTGCATTTTATCTCTGACAAATGGGAGCCCAACTTTAACAGATAAAAGTGCCATCCGGCTTGATTCATCAGAAGAAACAAAGACCTCTTGTTGAGAGAGCCATTTGAACTCAAGTTAACTGTGACTCCTCCACCGTCCTTGGAACATCTGGCCATATGGGCTGTAAGCAGATTAATCCAGCGCTTTGCACTCTCCTCCTTTAAACAGCTTAAAGGTTGCTGTTTAAATAGCACAGCATGCAATATATTGTTTTGTGTTTCTTCTTTTTTTGTAAAAGAAGACCAACACATCCCCACCACCACCAAATACTGGTATTAAATGAACAGCCCACTCCCCGGGCTATTTTGGGAAGGCTTTAAGGCAAGCCAGGGTTTTGACAATTACCAGCACTGAGGCAGATCTTTTGTTTCTTGCTTTGCGGATCCAAATGTAACCTTTCCCAAAGTTGTCACATCTTATCTGGCTTACATGATTGAACTAGACACATAACTTCCACTCTTACTTCTTCCTAGAAATGTAATTTACAACATTACAGCTCAGCTTGAAGTAGTGAGGACGAGGCAGCCAGTGGTAAGCCAAGTAGCAGGCAAGTCTGGGAGATCTACAGAGTAGAAGCATAACATAAGTATCAGAAATGGCACAAGTATTTCCCACACATACTCAGGAGGAGTACATGGAGGAATGTTTTTCTCTAGGTATTTAGTTTCCATTGATTCCCACTGGATTTGGTTATCTTTTTCGGTATTTATATCGTATTTAGAGAATTAAGCATGGAAAGATCAGGAAACCCTTGCCCAGTTTTTCTTCACCACCACCACCACCACCATTTTATCCTTCAGAATGAAGAGTGGTATTTTTTTTTTAAACAGGGTTTTAAAATTAATCTGAGGGTCATCTCATGAAATAAAAGCTTTTCTGGATATTGCTGATTGTAGATAATATTTCTAGGCTCCTTTCTCTCCATGTGGATGCTTTTTGTTTTAAACCCTGCCTATTTTCCCAACTGCCAAGAAAAAGAAAATATCCTAATACCTTAGGAAGCAGTAGCTTGGTTCTCTATCTCTAACATACCTTTGGGATTTTAGTTTTTTTTTAAAAAAAATACTGATTCCTGTACCATCCAGGATTTAAATCAGAACTGGGGCAATCACTAGCAGAGTAGGTTCCCTGCTTCAGTCATCCCTCAACACCTAAAAGACACAGCCCATGTAAAACGTAAACTGAATTTCAGTGATGTAAAAGACTAAAAGAAATATGGCAACCAGGTAATCTGTTGTTTGTTATCAGGATTTAGTGAGAAAACACCTAATATATCCCGTTTTCCAAGTATGCCACCCCCACGTAGTGCGAGAGTGCTCAGGTGTCAGGCTGGGACAGATGCGGGTGTCCTGCCGCTGTGATGTCGGCACTCACATGCTGGGTGAAGAATGGGAAAGCAGAACAGGGCTCCATGCTCAGCCTTCTCTTCCCCACACAACATCAGCAGGGAGGAGGTGAAGCGGGGCCACAGGATTTTGGGGGAGGCCATCCCCCTCCTTGAAAAATTTAGGGGAACCTCAGCCCCCACCACCTGGCGCGCCTGCCATTTCCCCACATATGTGCAGCCCAGTCCCACACATGTACTCAGTGGGGCTTATTCCTTGACAGTGCCTGATGATGACATGTGGCCCTAAATGGTGTCAAGTTTCAGAACCCATAGTCTGAAGCTGGCCACTGGTGCTGTTTGACAGCTGATGCACACCAGACCTAATAAAATTTTGGTATAGTTACTTCCACACAGATTTATAAACACAAAATATAACATATAATTGTACGATATTGATATGATAATGATATTCTGCTTTAGTGTCTGTTTTCTTTATTTTTTTAATCAATTATATAAAACGTGAAATTCAGTTTTTTAAAGAAGTATTTATAGTGCCCTCAAAATCTGAGGCCCTAAAATGTAGCTTACTAAGTTTGTACATAAATCAGACACTGCCCCCAGATAAATGTGCATAGGATTTCAGCCTTCTACTCTCAGCTTTTGTATGACCACTGTAAGATGCCCCTCAGCCACTCTGCTTGGGCAAGATGCTCTAGTCTGCTTATCACCCAGCCCTCCTGATGCAGACGCTCAGTGCACATCCCCTCCCCTCCCAAGCCTTTCCCGAGGGGACTCTCATGCCCCACACAAGAGGTTTTACAGGGAGTGAGGAGGATTACAATAATGGGGTAGAACAGCTCCAGTGCATGAGCAGACTCCCACTTTTGGAATTCTGACTACAACTCATCGTCTTGCAAGATTGTTTTTTGTAGAAATAAGCTTCTGTGATTTCTTTTATGAAGAAGCCCTTTGAATATCTACTATAAAGCTAAATCAATCCCTTGATTCCAGTTTGTCACTTATAGCGGGGGTGGTGGGTGGTGAAAAGAGGATGTGGAATACTTGAATAAAAGAGCTCACCAAGCTACACAGGGTTGTCTGCATCATTCCTCTGTGTAAATTAACTGTGCCACCTGTACTGACCCTTCAAATCCTTCACAATTCCTCTGGGCAGGCAGCCAGAGATCGAGGCAAGCTCAGCAGAGGTGCTGTGCAGTTCAGCTGTGCAACTGATCCACACACAAAAAAGACACATCCTGCATCTGTAGTCCCAGAAAGACCCGACTTTTGAATTCATTCAGAATTTGATTGGTTGTTTTTTTTTGGGGGGGGTAGCAAACTTAAGAGTTGTGCTACATTACAGCACTTTATTTATCTCTCACTGAAATTTATGCTTCAGGTGGGGAATCAAATGTCTGAACACACCGCAATGTAAAAATACCCCCCAAATGCATTAATGCACATACGAAACTAGCCTGTCACAGTTCTAGGTTAGCATTCTCTCTAACATGTTAGTTTTGTATCTGCACAGAGGTGTTGTTCTTTACATTGGCTCAGATATTTAATATTTACCAGGTCTGAAATGGTTCATTCTAGGTATATCACACAACTGCTAATCACACTGGTCAACTCTTAATGAACTGCCCATCACGTGATAACATTACTTTGCAGTCGGTGAATTCACATGTTCTGAAAAATACGTTTTTTGTGATGTTTGTCAATGTGCAAAATTAATTTATGTATTTTCCTGAAATTATTAAGCATGACCATCAAACTCACTTCATTTAAACCCAGTTCCAGATGGTTAGTCATGCTGCCGTTGTGAAAAAATCCCTGACAGAGTTGTGAGCAACCATAAAGAGTAATGAAATTATTGTAGAATAAACTTTCATGGGTGAGAGCCCACTTAGGGCAGAAACAGAGTTCTCATCCACAAAAGTTTATCTCACAATACCTTTCCTTTTGTCTTCAAGGTGACACAGAACTCTTTATTGATTCAAAACCAGAGTACACCCATCCTATCCATCTTTACCAAAGTTCTTGAAACTTATTTTTGTAACAGAGTCAGCATCTTTCTTTTCCTGATGCTACAAGGCTATGATGATCTGTGATATTTTTTTTAAAAAGCCATATAATCAGGGCTGGCCCAAGGTGAAGGCTGCACGAGGTGAAGAACAAGGCAGCACAATTCCTATTTTATGTAGAGAAACCTCCTGTATAGGCAGTTGAATCTCACTTCAACACTGGCGGGCTTGGGGCTCACCCACCCACTTGCCTCTTGTGCTCTGTTCTACAGCATTGTTGTGGCACCCCCTGCAGTGCGGTGCCTAGTGTGGCTGAACTGGTCACACTACCCTAAAACTCTAAGTGTGCTTCTGATTCTTCCTTTCTTCCTTTGCTGCCACAGCTTGAATCCAAGCTGCAGCTATAGTGGAAAAGAAGAACAGGGAGCACAGTCCAAGTATAATTTGGAACATGCTTGTCATTTGGCACAGAGAGTGACAGAAAAAGGCACAAAAGGATAAAAAAGCACTGGTTTCTTATTATAAGCTTGAAAGGAAATACTGGAACATACTTAAAGTGTGCTCTTGATCCTTCTTTTTCAGATTAACCCCATGGTTAATTAACCTGTCCTGCACCAGATTTCATATGATGTCCAGCAATGGACTGGTAGGTGTATTTTGGACCAAACCACACGATGGCTCAAACAGAAAGCCCCAGCAGATTGAATTAGGCTTCTGGCCCAGAGGCTCTCCACCACTGAGCTCAACAATATGATTAACTCACATTACGAATGCAGAAATGTTACTAACACTCTACCGGAAAATTCTTCAAAATAGGTGGTAAACAACAATGGCAATGGCATACCAGCTGCTTGTTATTCATTACGAGGTCTCCAGAAACACCCAGTCCAGCAATATGAAATGTCAAGGACAGGAAAACAAAAAGCCTGTCTAAATGGAACTGCTTCCCCTCAGGGCAAACCTACTTCAATTGGAGCCAATTGTGTTAATGTGTGCATTTCCATCATGATTAAATATATGCTGTTATTTCATGAACTTATTTACATTAGTATTGAAGGTGGGCAGAAATCAGTCAGTGACAGGCGTTTTGTTTCAAAATGCAATCCTATTTCTTCTTCTTTTTATTGTTTTGGACCTATTCTGTTTATTGCATTGATGAAAATTTATAACATTCTGGAACAGTGTAGTAGCTAAGCATGTGAGCAGGGAATCCCTAGTTCTATCGCGTGGTAGCCATTCAACAGACAAACCTAGGCAACTTGAGCTCCCTAGCTTCTCTACAACGTCTACAATATGGATTATAAAATGCCATCCTAACATACAGGGATTAATATTTTAGAAAATTTTAAACCCCCAGATGGCTCCAAACAAATGTGAAGCGTTATACTCATATATCCATAAAATGCAGAGGGAGATCAAGAAAACTGAAAAGTCACCTCTGATGCCCACAGAAGTGTTCACGTGTTACATGCAACAAGTGCAAAGGGTTGAGCTGTGCATATAAAAAATGAACAATATTTCCTACCAACACTTGTACATGTGTAGAGACAGCTTATACTTGTGTTCATTGTAATACAGTATGTGAACAAGCCTTGTGTGGCATTTTCAGTGTGCCTATCTGTAATGTAGCATATCTATTGAACAACATCAGAATGAAACTTTGTATGGACAATCAGAACACAATTCCCTACTATTGAAAGATGTCAAATGTATTAATTGTAAGTAAAAAAAAACCCAGCTCCACTCACAGACGGCAAGGGCAATAAAATTCAATTCAGTTCAGTTCTGAAGTGATGTTGCTTGAGCCCTGTGGTTTACAGATCTATATGATATATTCACTGTGCATATTGCTTTACAATTGCTTCTTGGCTCAGCAAGGAACTAAAGGTAAATGTTTAGTCAAGGTCACCTCCTCATCTGTGGGATCTCCTACTCAAAACTCCCATTTGTCTAGGTACCTTGCTCCCTCACCCTTTGTGACCAGAATCTACTAGCTAAAGAAGCAAGTTAGCATTTTATTTTTTATCTTATTGTATGCTTCTTTGGTGACTTTTGGGTGTGAAACTGCTTATAAATTGCAAAATAAAGAAGGGAGTGTGTAAGAGATACTGTCTTTTGATGAGCCAGATTCTTGCATATGGTATCCCACACTCTGTTTGCAATGAAACCAAGGTAGAGGGTGAATCCACATGCACAGCTGAAATGGTAGTTTATGCGATAAAGGGGCTTTGTGTGTGATGACCAAATCCATGAAGCCACAGAGTGGTGTGATGACCAATCTGAGAAAGAAATCACAGATACTGGGGAAGATCATAAGCTTACAATCCCCTGTCTGAATCCAGATTTTCTAAGACACAAACCCTCTACAGTCATTCCCCTCAAATGCAAACTCTAAATGTGAGAAGGGAGGAGTGAGCCATGACTGTTTAAAGTGGTATGACAGTGCTTTAAATGTATGTTGTGGCTGTGGCCACTTTCTGTGAGCTGGAAGGTGACAGGGATGGTGACACAGAGGTTAAGGTGGAGCATAGCATACTCATCCCCCCTCAACTTGCTTGTGTGTAGCATTTACACACGAGAAGAACACTTGAAATGACTGCCGTTAACTTTGATGAGAGAATGTATTTATGGCATGTCACAAAGTTCAGTCAGTCCTATAAAACAGGAGACTGAGATAGTTACTTACAAATATCTTAAGGGCTGTTACATTGAAGAGGGAAGAAGCTTATTTTCTGCTGTTCGGGAGGGTAGGACTCGAACCAATGGCTTCAAATTACAAGAAAGGAGATTCTGACTAAACCTACTGAAAAACTTTCTGATGGTAACAGCTGTTCAACAGTGGAACAGTCTCTCTTGGGAGGTTGTGGACTCTCCCTCCTTGGAGGTTTTTAAGCAGAGGTTGGATGGCCATCTGTCACAGATGCTTTAGCTGAGCTTCCTGCATTGCAGGGGGTTGGACTAGATGACCCTTGGATCCCTGCCAACTGCATGATTCTATGATTCTATGAACCCGTCTCCAGAGCCCCAAACCACCTTCTTGTGTCTTCACCATGTCACCTTGGTTTAACAAACAGCAGTAAACCATGGCAAACAGAGGGTCATAACCAAAGTTTAATTGGACTGAACAGGCCATGAATTACCCCCGTTTTTAAATGCTCCACCCATCCCAATATCAGCCTAAGTTCTGTCTTTTCTGTAAGCTTGGCAGTATAGCAATTCTACTCTGTATTGACCAAAAACCCCCAAAGCCCATCTTTCTGACAACTTGCCAATCTGTATAAATAACCTATGACAACATTCTCCAAGAGTTAAGTGGAAAAATACATTCCTGTAAATAGAACTGAGATTATTGTCGGCTTCTCGTCCTCTCTGTGTCCATTAGCCCTTTCGAGAAGCTGCTTTCAGATACTTTGTTACAAAAATAATTGTTTTTCAACCTTGGAATGCAGTTCTGAACTGTCTCTGTAAATCTCTCTTTGAATCTTGGCAAGAGTCATCATGTGAAATTACAGATAGCTGTAGAAAAAAGAGAGATATGAAGAGTTCAGGGAGACAGGATGGGACAGAATGTGTACAACCAAGGCTACTTCAGGCCTGAGGTTATAGCATCCTTGTGGGGTAGAGTGATGAGGAAGTATGCAACAGCTCGTATATAAAAATTATGCAATTTTGTGTCCAGTTAAACAATAATAATTCAGCCCTTTTTCCTCCATGTGACGGCCTTTCCTAACAGCATTGGCCCAGCTAGTCAGACTCATCCAATACTATTCTCATCACCTAGCATTACCAAGGCCAGGAAAGACTATGATGGAAACAAAAATGGCTACATAAGTGCCAACCCAAGATAGTGCCAGCCTCATTCTATGTCCAGAAGCTGAATAGACTGTCTGTTATTGCTGCTGCTGCTGCTGTTTATATTTCTTTTTTTTTTTTTTTAAATAATTTTTATTGATTTTACAACATAAACAAAAAACAAATAAACATAACACGACTTCCCCAAACCTCCCCTTCCCTGCATCCAAATTTTAAAAATTTTTAGCAATTCTTCATCCCATTTTTATATTTAATTCTCTTTAAAAAAATTCTATTTTATAAATTTCAATTTATAGCTGTAATTCTTTGTATCCAATCCCTTGACATCTTAACATTCCGAAATTTTACAACAATTTTTAAGATAGATTTTAAATTTTTTCCAGTCCTCCTCCACTGTCTCTTTCTTCTGGTCACGAATTCTGCCGGTCATCTCTGCCAATCCCATAAATTCAGTCACCTTGGTCTGCCATTCTTCCAGAGTAGGTAATTCTTTAGTCTTCCAATACTTCGCCAAAAGGATTCTTGCTGCTGTTGTTGCATACATAAAAAAGGTCCTATCTTTCTTTGGTACCAATTGGCCGACCATGCCCAGGAGAAAAGCCTCCGGTTTCTTTACAAATGTCCACTTAAGGATTTTCTTAATTTCATTATAGATCATTTCCCAGTAGGCCTTAATCTTTGGGCAGGTCCACCAAAGGTGATAAAAAGTTCCTTCACATTCATTGCACTTCCAACAATTGTTATTGGGCAAATGATATATCTTTGCAAGCTTGACTGGAGTCATGTACCACCTATAGATCATTTTCATTATGTTCTCTTTCAGGGCACTGCATGCCGTAAATTTAATACCTGTGGTCCATAACTGCTCCCAGTCAGCAAACATAATATCATGACCAATATCCTGTGCCCACTTAATCATAGCTGATTTAACCGTTTCATCCTGTGTATTCCATTTTAGCAGCAGATTATACATTCTAGACAAATTCTTGGTATTGGGTTCTAGCAATTCTGTTTCTAACTTTGACCTCTCCTTCTGAAATCCTAGTTTTCTGTCCTGCTTAAAAGTTTCATTGATCTGGAAATAATGTAACCAATCTCGAACTTTAGGTTTCAATTTCTCAAAACTCTGTAGTTTCAACTTTTCTGTTTATATTTCTTACCCACTCTTCACCATAAGGTCTTAGGGCTAGCTACCACAATGTAAAATACAATATTAAAATCGGTCAAAACAATTTACAATCCAAAGAATAGGCTAAGCCCTAAAAACATACACCTCTGATGTCAGAGGGCAGGGTATAAAGGTTCATCTTCAGCATATGCTGAAAGTTATACACAGTGTGGTAACAAAAGCATTATGGGAAATGATATATAATGAGTTGGAAAAAATGTTTAAAATAACATTTGTGAAAAAACCAGAGGCTTTTTTGCTAGGCATTTTAGGTACAGAGATTCCGAAAGAGCAGAAAAGACAATTTATGTATGCGATGACAGCAGCAAGAATACTACTGGCCGAGAAATGGAAAGAATATAGTTCTAACCAGAGAAGAATGCCTGATGAAGATGATGGACTATGCCGAAATGGCGATATTGACCGGGAGAATCAGAGACCAGGACAAGAAGAAGTTTAGGAAAGAATGGGAAAACTTTATAGTTTATTTAAGAGAACATTTGTAAACAGTTAAAAACTTTGGCAGGATTAGAGTAATAGTTATAAAAGACAAAATTTAATGGAAAAGTTTCTAATAGATATAATAAATTGGGGGGGAAGGGATAAGTTGAATAAAAAGAGATGGACAATGGAAATCAGAGAAGGGTGGGGGGAAGTCAAGGGATTCTGAGAATCCTAAATGTAAAGGTGATTGATATGTTTAAACTGAAACTTGTTATGTAAAATTTAATAAAAAATATTTTTTTAAAATGAAAGTTATATATTGAAGGTGTCAGAGTGGTGTAGTGGTTAGAATGTGGGATTAGGACCTGGGAGACCAGGGTTCCAATCCCAGCTCAGCCATGAAGTACACTGAATGACTTTGGGCCCGATTGTTAGCTGCTTTGAGACTCCTTAGGGTAGTGATAAAGTGGGATATCAAATCCAAACTACTACTACTACTACTACTCTTCTTCTTCTTCTTCTTCTTCTTCTTCTTCTTCTTCTTCTTCTTCTTCTCAACTTAACATACCTCACAGGGTTGTTGTGTGGATTAAACAAGGAGGGAAAGAACCATGGATGCCACCTTGAGGTCCTTGGAGGAAAAGGTGGGATATATATCCAATCAAGCAACCAAGCAACCAATCTCTGTAGCAAGGAAATTCCACAATTGGTGTTGGAACATTGGTGTTGGAACAACATACTTCACCACATCTTAGGTCAGCAGGCTAGCTCTGCCTTTCAACTGAAAGGGGGTGGCTTGGAGGGGAGCGGGTCTCAGGAGGAAGAGCCATGATGTCTTGCTGCTGCTGGCCCCCTGCCCCAGTAACCCAGAATCTGCAAATTGAGATGGTGGGCACACTCTGCACCAAGGTAGGGTCAGCCCTGCTACCCTTGCAAGTGCTAAAGGTATGTCTAGGAGGAAGCTGAACCAGGAGGCAAAGTCCTAGGTGTAGCATAGCCTGAAATCTGTTTGCATGAACATATGCACAAGAGGAGCCAGGCAAGTTGCCAAAAGAGATGTTTAACTGGAGTTAATAAAGGGCAATCATACTTGGATACAGTGAACAATGCCTCTTCCACTGAAACCGTGAGGAGAGTTGGATATGTCCCACTAATCCTCCAGAATGGAGAAAGATGAATAAAGAAAAATAGTAATTTAGGCTCACACTAAACATTTCATAGAATTTTGTGATCTTCCATGTTTGTTTGTTTTTTGTAAATGCCAAACAGTGTGAGCGGACTATCAGTCTGGGTGAAAGAAAGCTGCTTACACATTTCCCTCTGATCCATTCTGCTCAAAACCACTCTTCTCAAGCTCCTTTTTCACCAGCAGAGGACATGATTTTGTTTATTTATAAAATCATTTCTATCATGGTCATCCACCTGAAATCAGACATCAAAGCACATTGGATCAAACATACTATGAACAATTAAAGAAGACAAAAATGAGGTTAAGTGGGCCCCTGCATCTTTTCCACTGTGGGTGAAAAAGTAACTTGTGAGAAGACAATTTGAGATGAAAGACAGCTGGAGGAAAAAGAGCTAAGCAGCACTTCCACCATTACCCTTCCACTCGGGTGGATACAGTCCAAGTTGGTTGAAGAAAATGCAAAACAAAAAAGCAACTTTGTGGGCTGGCTTTAGACATAAAGCTATGTTTTAGTGTTGCATGTGTGAACTTTTGACACCCCTTGGCTTCCTCTAGTGTTATCACAAACAGCAGATTGAAAGTTTTTGCTTCCATTTTCAACAAGCCAGTCACTTGTCATGTGTACACCCAAACTGTGATCTAGGGAAACATCAGGATCAGAATCCACACCTTGAAACTGGTTTACCTGTTAGTTAAGACTAAATGCAGTTTGTCCACATTTGGATCTTACAGTAAACCTTGGTTAGCTGAAATGGGAAGCAAAAGCTTGTATCTTCTACTTGCAAGCATGCAGGAGACAGAAAAGAAAAGACCACAGACCCAAAACTCATTCATAATTTAGTCTAAACACAGCTTGTATACCTCATAGTTTGGATTTTTTTACTTCAGTTCTTATTTCTTGACCTCTCTGCATGCTCTGTATGGCATTTTTGATAAGTCTCTGATGGTGGTTCATTTTCCTAAACATTAATGTATCTCTGGTGCTTAATGCATTTTTTTCCCACTGAAAAAGCTGTGCTAGGTTTGATACAGCCAACATGGTGTTTTCCACAGAAACATAGGAAGATGCCTTATACCAAGAAAGACCATTGGTCCATGTAGCTTAGTATAGTTGACACTGACTAGCAGTGGCTTCCCAGCATTTCAGGCAGGTGTCATTCTTAGCTTAATTAATTAATTAATTAATTAATCATATACCACCCATCTGACTGGGTTCCCCCAGCCACAGTTAGTTGTTTATTTTCTTGACATCTGGTGGGAGGGTGTTTCACAGGGTGGGCACGACTACTGCAAAAGCTGTTTGCCTTATTCCCTGTAACTTCACTTCTTTTCTTGAAGAAACTGCCAGAGAGCCCTTGGAGCTAGATCTGTGTCTGGGCTTAATGATGGGGGTGGAGATGTTCCTTCAGGTATACAGGGCCAAAGTCATTTAGGGCTTTAAAGGTCAGCACCAACACTTTGAATTGTGCTCAGAAAGGTATTTGGAGCCAATGTAAATTCTTTAAGACCCGTGTTATATGGTCCAGGCAGTCACTTTACCCAAGAGACACTCAGAAATCAAATGTGGGGCTACAGCCCATACCCTAAGTGTTATCCAGATATTGTTGGACTACAACTCCCAACATCTCTGATCATTGGCTATGCTGGCTGGGACAGATAGGAGTTGTATTCAACAACATATTGGTGGCACCAAGTTGGTTACCCCATTCTACGTAATTTATGGAAACTGCCTGTAAGGAAGCTGTATGAGGACTAGGTAGGGCTAATTCCAGCAGAAATTACATGAGTGAAAAAAATCATGCTACTCAAAGCTTATCATTTTCTTAGGAAGCTATACAACAGTTGGTTTCCTTGGTGACTAGTTCAATATATATCCTCTCTTGTGAAACAGCTGTCTGTGTTATTACTGGGGATGTTGGCCAGATCGCTCAGTGTTTGCCTTTGCCTAGAAACAAATGTGGAAATTGAAAGTACGGAACACTATTTTGGGAAAGATAAAAGTTATCCCTAAAAGCTAATTTTCAAATCAAATGGTTCCTTATAAAGATGCCTCCCAAACTTTTTGTTAAGGCTGCTGATCAGGGCAAAGGGTTTGCATTGCTCCATATATTATCATATCACAAAGAAGTACCTGCATCATTGCAAAGCTGGAAAGGAAAGGGAGAGTAATTTTCAATGTGTTCAGTCAGAAAACAGAAGGCCATCATGGTGATTGGTTGGTGGATGAGTGGGATGAAATGCCAGATTTTGATAAAAGAAAATACACCAACTTGCTACTCCTTTCCTTTAAGCAAAAGAAGCTGAATGGGTAATAGTATTTTAGATGTCATATTCTCTATACATAATGAACATTCACCTATTTTTAAGAGTGCATAATTGCTATTTCAGCTTCACAAAGCTACATGCTTAGCACAAAGAAACAGATCTCTGCATTATTAAGCTGTGCCAAATTTTTATACACATGGTAGTTTGCCTTCATAGAAGCCAGTCATTATATCATCAACACATCCAATCACATTTACTGCAACATTCCCGATTCTTCTGGATATCAATGTATTGACTTAATCAAAATGCCATTGACATTCAATTTGCACACAGAACTTTTCCATATTTATCTCTCATTCCTAGTCAGTGATTTTGATTAGATTGAGATCTGTTTGCATTATGCAGCTATATTTCCTGCCTTGTATTTTAATTGTCAATCAGAGTTATCATCTCATCTCATCTCATCTCTGGTTTTCTGTTCAGGAAATATAAAACAGTTACTGGTTAATGCTCCAACACATACAGCAAGGTATTCTACCACAACAACAGGAAGAATACTTTTATTAAAGATGTATAACTGCAACTTGAAACTAAAGTGCTTTGTGCAAAATATTGCTAAATAATCACAACCCTAAATTATAGTCTTACAACTGTGGCAAATATACACTTACATGTTGACTTACTTTGTGGTGCTCTTCATATTTCTGGTTCTTTCAGTTACTGATCTGTATTACAGCTTATTACAATTTAAAGCATTTCCTCCTCTTGCAACTTTGGGCCAGACTAGATATGGTAAGTTAATAGCAAAATTGTGGGGATAATTATGGGGATCACTGCATGCATTGCTTGGGAAAAGCACGACTTGAAAGTTGCCATCTGCAATGGGAAGAAACTCCCCCATTGGTGTCACATCTAGGTTGACCCTGGGACATTAAGTGTCCCAAGGGCCACATGATGGCTCACTCTAATTCCATCATTGGCCAGGCTTGAGTAGGGTTTCCTCACTGTCACCTGGAATTACTGAGGTCACAATAAAAGGTCACACCTAAAGGAGTTTCCATTATTTATTTATTACTGCAGTTTATAAATGTTCCACATAGATGGGTTGTGAGCCACATTGGGCACAAGAACAGCAACACAAAACCAGGAAGACACATCAAGGCATCATTACATGCCAATAAGGAAATGTCAGAAGGGGCACATGCTCCAACTCTAAGTGTTTGTGGCTTACAGTACCAACACTATATCCTTACAACATCAGAACAGTGTTACGGACATTGATGATGCGAACAAGTAGATGTTTGAAGCAGATGTCAAAACCACATTTTATAGTGTCATAATCTAGGACTCTAACTGCCCTTTCTTAGTGATGCATACCAAGGATGCTTTGGATGAGGCTATGCCCTCAGTACCAGACTTTCAACTTCCCCACCACACTGCGAATTGCTGAATCAGAGGACTCCATGATGCCAGTGCTACTCCAGCCTAAAAACAGATCACATTATCTTCCTCAGGCTTGGATGATTGAAGAGAATGGCTCCTAAAGCAGGGCAGATTCCTTTTGAAATAGAGACTTCAATTTTCAAGGGCAGGGCTATCTGTTCAGACTGGGTTTGATGGTTGTTGGAGCAAGCCAGTGCACCTTGTTGTTAACCAGAAGGTTAGTGCTTCAAGCCCATCCAGGAACAGCTATGGGCAGGATTCTTGCATTGCAGGGGGTTGTACTACAATTCTATGAGTCTATGAACATTCAATCATGCCTTGTTGGATATCCAGCCCAGACTCCAACTGGAGCTACCCATGGTGCCACCAGCTTTTCTGAACACAATTTTGGCTTTACCTGACTTAGCTTGCTCTTTCTGGCCCTGCTCATCACAATCTGACCTTAGCTTCTTTAACTCTGCCCTCTACTTGACCAGATGTTGCTTACTGGATCCTGGAATGGTGGTGTGTGAAATATGTTCCCAGCACACACTGCCTAATATGCCACACCTACCCCTCCATGCTGGGAACATTGGCTGGGATGGAAATTTAGCTGCTGCTATCAAATATAGCAAGTGAAGGACCAGATAGTAGAATCTGCACGCTGTTGCTTTGGTCAAAACAAAACAAATTCCTTCCAGTAGCACCTTAAAGACCAACTAAGTCAGTTCTTGGTATGAGCTTTCGTGTGCATGCACACTTCTTCAGATACACTGAAACAGAAGTTTCCAGACCCTTCTATATAGTGAGAAGGTGGGGAGGGGTATTACTCAGAAGGGTGGTGGGAATGGGTGATTGGCAGATAGCTGTGATGAGCCTGTTGACGACTCTTAACGACTGCAATAGGTCTTACAGGAAAAAGCAAGGGGTGAAAAGGTGAAAAATGGCTTTGTCATGTATAAGCTGTTGCTTTGGTTTGCAGCCTATCTAAGTTGACCGCCTGTCTCCATGTTGTAGGAATTTTAGAAATATTGGCTAGTCTGATAGATCTACTGCACTGCAGCTTAAGCTAGTACATTATATATATATATATATATATATATATAATGCAAGCAAACTGATGCAGTGTCTTATACAGTGAGAATAGCAGAACACTTCTCCCACTACAGTATTTTAAGCAAAAATCAATGACTGTCCATATCACATTGATTTTGTTTATATGCATTGCTTTCAGTATACTGAAAATTCTAAAGCTGACTGTCCATAATAGGCAAAGTCAGAATCAATCTGGTGTGAAGGAAGTAGTGGACAGAGTTGACTAGGATCATGGAAACCTGTGCCCACATCCCTGCTGAGTCATAGAATTCATTGGGCAACCTTGAGCCTGCCACTGTCTCTCAACCTCAACCTACCTCACATGGTTGTTCTGAGAAAAAAGCAATGTACATCACTGTGAGCTCCTTAGTAGAATGGAAAATTACAAGTGTAATAAAGAAATAAAGGGCTACCACAACTGAACATTTATTAGTGTGCTAGGTGCTGCACAGAACAAAATCCACATAGGTGCTATAGGTGAAGGTATATGAATATAAGCTTGCTCTTAAATGTCACCACATGGGTAACTTATGTGCCGCTGACACATGTGAACCAGCTCACAGAATGCATCCTATGGATTTATCTTGCATGACAGATAAGTTTTGTTTTTGTCTGACCAAGATACTTTCAGATCATTTCAGTAGCTAATCCTACCTGGAGTTCCATAGATAATAAGAATGGTAAACAACAACAACCCAGAAAGGATAAGCCAGTGAAAATGGTTAAGAATAAGAAGGGTGGAATCCACAGATTGGTGGTATATGTGAATTGGAGAAAGTAATTCTGGGCAATCTTCCCTGCAGTGTGCAACACCCCTCTAAACTTTCTACAAAGGGTTGTGAGACGTTTCAGTACATATGTAGGAGTGGGGTGGGGTGCATCATGGGGGAGGTGGAAGCACCCAAAATTGCTTCCTACCACATTCCACAGACAGATTTCATTCCACCAGCAAAGAATCACCACTGCATATCACACAACAACTTCTAGGTTCTTACTAAAGGTAAAGGTAAAGGGACCCCTGACCATTAGGTCCAGTCGTGACCGACTCTGGGGTTGCGGCGCTCATCTCGCTTTACTGGCCGAGGGAGCCGGCGTACAGCTTCCGGGTGTTGTGGCCAGTATGACTAAGCTGCTTCTGGCAAACCAGAGCAGCGCACGGAAACCCCGTTTACCTTCCTGCTGGAGCGGTACCTATTTATCTACTTGCACTTTGACATGCTTTCGAACTGCTAGGTTGGCAGGAGAGGTTCTTACTAGTATGCGACAAATCCTGTCTAAGGTTAAGAGAATTTCCACTAGGCTATTTGTAGTTCTTAAGAACTACTATGTGGCTTCAAACAACAACAGAATTTTTCCAGTATCCTCTTCTTAAAAATGACAATTCAAGAAATAATTTACAAGGAACAGGGCAATTAAATAATGGATGAAACTGTAATGGTATTTCTTTAAAAATGTTTACAACATCTACTTCTTAGTTATACTTTTTGCAATCCTTCAAAACTCACTATAAAATAGTTTGAGAAAATTGTATTCATTAATTTCATTGTAATAATTTATCTAACACCTACCATCCAGATTGTTCATGTTTGCAGTTGAGTCCATACTTATAAGCTCCAGAAGCAAAAAATTAATTATTTTATCATTCTAAATTATGGATTGTCATGATGCAGTTACTAATTTATTCTATGGACTTTTGCTGGAATTTTTGTAGTAGAATAAATAATATAAATGATAATTTGCTTTTATTTAATTTACAGAGTAGGTGATGAGCAATAATTATTATGAAATGCAATGCAATGCAATGCAATGCAATTACTCTCATTAAAAAAGTAAGCATGTCAGATGAATACAAATTCTGATAATCTCATGCAACTTGCTGTTCCTCAAGACTAAATTGTACAATACACTTTTTGGTATATATTACAGCAGGCTGTGAAATATTGGAGTTTTTTTAATAGCACATTTTCATTTTCCATGGGGAAGATTTTCTCCTTTACAGATGTTACACCAGAACATCAAAACCAAATGCTTCACTTGAGAAGCCATGATCTAAAATCCTGCTGAAGTAACGAAGCAGTACAATCTGAACCTCACTGCTTTTGCTCAGAGTACTTACTTAAATCAACAGAGATGCACTGATGTCTAAGCAACGAGATTCACTGCTCCCATCAACTGAAGAAGTGACCACAAGGAGTACAATCCTATGCATGTCTATTCAGAAGTAAATCCTACTGCGTAAGTTTGCATTGCACAATGAACTGCAGCCTAAGTGTTCAAGAATGTGCAGCATTTCCAACAAATGTCTTGATGTCTGTGTACTGCAGTGTGCAAAATATGATAGGTAGCTGTCCTGTTGCTGTGGCCCCTCTTTGGTTTTAAAAAAATGAGGACACAGTTTGATAACCAGGTTTTTAGTCAGAGATTAAACCATAGTTTTAATACAACAAGAAAATTGGTTTAAATTGTAATTTAGCAAATCTAAATGACTATTCTATTATGACATGTCTATTATGACACAAATGAGAAAGAGGATGATGGCCAGCATGGGAACAATGCTCATTTACTGAACCCACTGCTTATTGGCCTGAGATAATACCTGAAGAGTTAGCACATTAATGTTATCCATGTATGTGATGCTAGCTGTCCTTTCTTTCTTTTTTATTTAAATAGTTTCTATTACTTTCTACTTCCCAAGAGTTTCATTTTCCCTTTTTGTTTGTTTGTTCACTCTGGATACTAAACAATGAGCACAATATTTAAACAGATTAACATGTGCAGGCAAAGAAGGCTCATTCTTCCTGTGCTCTTTCTCTCTCTGGAAAAGGTATCAGCCAATCTTTCTTTGTGTGCGTGGAAGAAATCTTGCACTAGCTGGATCCAAGCCAGAATATAGCCAATACTTTTCCAAACCAAATTCTAGCTGCACCTTGAAGGGCCTCAGATGATCAATCAAGACCAACATTTCATATTCACACTTAATCTAACTTCAATGCAGTTGCTGCTGCATTTGCTCTGTCCTGCTCAGCCCTTGGCAATGTTATCCCAAGGGCATAGGAAGATTTAAGGACATCACTGGACAATTTACCACTATAAAAAGACACTAAGAAACTGTTTTATAAGAATGCATGCAATGATGAGAGATCAAATTATGTGATGCTAAGATACCTGAAAGTCACCATGGCAAATCTTCTAACCACAGCTAAAATTATCACAGCAAGAATATAGAAAAAATCCATCACCACCTAAAGATAGAGAATTGTTGGCTATACTTTGGGGAAATACAGAAACAGATACTGGCTATCAAGAGTTTAGCAAAGGAAATGAAGATTTATGACAGAGCCTCATTAACTGTTTCTTTCAACAGATGCATTTCTGAACTCTAGAGAATGTGAATATCTGCCACACACTTAACCTCCTATTAGGGAAATGAATGGCCGGTGTAAGAGTGAATGTTTCTTAAAAAACCCCCCACAGGAGTGTATAATAACTTGCCACCAATTCACAGGTACAGTATTATCAGGGCTCTTACTACACAATGTAATGTGAAGAATGTGAAAAATCCACGCAAAAGGCCTAACAACATTGTTGTACCTCCAACTCTCTGGATCTGACTAAAGCAATCCTACCTGGGAGCAAATACCCTTTTCTTTTCCTAACAGCCGTTAAGCAGTTTTTCAGCTGTTGGTTGCAATTTGGGCTAACCAGGGTTTTCCTTAAGACAGGAACTGAAACCGTGAGTTGAAACGGCTTTTAGATCCTAAGTTAAAGAAAACTCCAATTAGCTTTAATTGCAGTTAACGTTTTTGTGCTGGCAAATAAATTAATTGGAGGCCTACTACTGGGGGCTATGTTTGAAAACAGTACTAAAGAAGGTGAAATGAGGGAGTAAAAACATGCTCTTCGCTGAACAGAAGGCAAGTTAGTTGCGTCTTTTGATGGGATTGTCATTAACTGTTCTCAGAGCAGCCTGTGTATTCCTTTCCTGGGTCTTTTTGATCTGACTCTCTTTAATGATTCTATCTCTTTCTCTTGTTTTTGTTGCATCTGTCCCAGGCTTGGCCAATGAAGAAAGAAACCGAACAAAGCAGCTGCTGTGTATAAAAGCACTTCTGAAAGGGAAAGCACCAGATCATTTTAAAAGGGGGAAACTGCTTGATCAACTATATTCCTTCTCTCTGAAAGCATGAAAATCATATTTTGTATCAAATTGCAACATTCTTTCTTCTCAGTGTGTTTTCAACACAAGATCCCAGTTATACTATGCATTTTAAATAGTATCAAACCACTTTATATAGTTATGATTTCCCTCAAATAATCCTGGGAAGTGTTGTTTGTTAAGGGGTTCTGAGAGTTGTTAGAAGAGAGCCATTCCCACTCACCGAGCTACAATTTCCATTGGGTTTAACTTTTAAACCTTCTCTTCTTAGGGAATGCTGGGAAATGTGGCTCTGTGAGGGGAATAGGGGCCTCCTAAAAACTTTCAGGACCCTTAACAAATTTCAGTTCCCATGAGTCTCTGGAGGAAGCCATGGCTGTCCAAAGTGATGCAATACTGCTGTACATGTATGGTGAAGATGGGGCCATAACTGAGATCATAGAATCGTAGAGTTGGACTCAAGGGTCATCTAGTCCAACCCCCTGCAATGCAGGAATCTCAGCTAAAGCATCTATGACAGATGGCCATCCAACCTCTGATTAAAAACCTCCAAGGAAGGAGAGTCCACCACCTCTTGTGGTAGTCTCTTCCACGGCCAAACAGCTCTTCCTGTTAGGTTTTTCTGTATGTTTAGTCGGAATCTCCTTTCTTGTAACTTGAAGCCATTGGTTCAAGTCCTACCCTCCAGAGCAGAAGAAAACAAGCTTGTTCCCTCTTCCATGTGATAGCCCCTGATGGCTATAGTGTGTTTTTAAAGGAATTGTTAAAGAATTGCAGGACAACATAAATAATAGTTTGGTTTTAAATAATCTGAGGGACAGAATTTGAGATCAAAATGTTCTCCCTAGTCTACAGACTTGGTTTTAAGATAATAATGTGAAATTATAAAAATTAAACACACAACACAGTGCATGGAGGAGGGGCCATGTCCTTGAACATAGTTGCAATCCTGTGTTCTCTCAGTTAGAAAATGTCCCAGTCAATTGAGCTTTCTTTTGAGTACAAGATGCCTAGGTTTGGGCTCCAGGTGTGAAATGGTTGAAATGAAATACTGTTGAAAGGTAACTTGAGGCTATCATAAAATCATCAAGGGTCATCTAGTCCAACTCCCTGCAGTGCAGGAATTCTGCCCACAACCATCCCTGGGTGGGCTTGAACCACCAACCTTCTGGTTAACAGCAAGGTGCACTGACCCATTGTGCCACTGAATAATTTCTAAGCGTTAGGGTTCTATAGGCATACTCTTATAGGCAGCACCAAGAAAAGCTGATGGTGGGAAGTGATAGAATGAAAGGTGTAATGATTCCAGAGGTAAATCCACATCATTAAAATCTCAGTGGCCCTGTTCAATCAATATGGCAGCAGTGAAGCAATTAACTAGCTTGAGTTGTTGAGCTTTTTTTGGCGAGGCATGCCGAGAATCACTCACCAGGCTGACAAACGCTGCCAATCGCACGTGTCACAGAAGCTCTTCCTGCTCACCAGCAGCAGCCAACAAGCGCACACCCAATTGATGCAGCAGCAGCCAATCCACAGCAGCCCTTGCCGCAGCCACCAATCACCCACCCAATCACCGCTGACAAACTCCTGCTTGTAGCTGCAACCAATCGCCTGTCCCCCCTCTGCACTATCCATGTATAAGATGAGCCCCAATTTTGAACATTATTTTACAGTAAAAAAATCTTGTCTTATACATGGAAAAGTATGGTAACTTTGAGAGATTCAAATGCTACATTGCAGCACAACGTCTGTCAATATTTCAGCATACTTTTCAACACTGCTTTGCTTCTATGGTGATATACATTCATGATATTCACATTGTTGTGATCTTTTAATAAATTGCACCCTTCCCTCCCTAGAATGGGGTATTATAGCAAGCCTTTAGTTGTACTTTTAAAGAACCTATTTAGGCAAAGCCGCACATAATATTTCCTATTTGAGTGCTTGTCACAAAGGCTTACAAGAGGACTGATAGGAAGAATGAAGATCAAAAAGTGGGAAATTGGGATTGTCTTGGTAAAAATATACTTGCCTTTTTTACAATTTAATTATTTAATTAATTAAATTAATTAATTAATTGCATTTAATTAACACTGATTAAACAAGAAGACTTGTAAGGTGAGAGAGTGTAACCACACAACCACATTATACAAAGGTGTTGATGATATGGGTGAAATGTGCTCCCTCCCCCCTTCCACTGCACATATTACAAGTCTTAAAATGCTATGGAATTTCAACATCTTATTTAGATTCCACCAAATAGTAACAGAATATGTCCATCATCAGAGACTATTTTTTAAAAAACATAGTACTTCTGATACTTCTTTTGCTTTGTTTATTATTTGAAAAGTTTATGACTCCGCAAAGGGATACAAAGTGACTTATACTTCATACAATAATTAAAGATACACACCAACCAATTGTTATAGATGGACAGCCTACACAAATAGCAAAAGTAGAGCCAGGGTGGTATAGTGGTTAGAGTTTTGGACTCTAACCACTATAGCAGAAGACCAAGAAGACAGCAGTTCAAATCCCCACTTGGCCATGAAACTCTCTGGGTGATCTTAGAAGTCATAGTCTCTCTTTCTAACCTACCTCACAGGGTTGTTGTAGAAATTAAATATGATGGGAAAAACCATGAATGCCACCCTGAGCTCCTTGGAGGAAAGATGTTTGGCAAGGTAGTTAGTTTAGCTGCACTGAATGTGCTACCTTTGAAGAAAACACTGAAAATCTCCAGCACAGCTGGGGGGAATGCACACGCACACACAAACACACATTCAGGGAAAAATAATATGATTCAGGAATAATGCAGTTGCAAGTGATTGCAAAAAAACAGAAATGCAAATATGTATTAACACAAGATAAACACAGAATATGATCTATGTATGTATGTTTCTTTTCTCTTTCATTCTGTAGCAGCGGATGCAAAGAAAATATGAGCAAGCATGCTGGTTCCATTTAATAGTGATACACAAACCTTATCATTAAAATGGCCTCAAGAGTGTGACGTGACTATAATTTTGTTCATGAATCATGGAAGTGCTCACAGGAGTTTAGGAGTCCAAGACAAAAGCCCTGCTGCCCATTCTAAACACCCTTCAACACTTGTCGTTCAGCTTACAGATGCTAATCAACTTCTACCCTGTGGTCTTGTTCCTTCAAACACATTTAAAATGCACTTTGTATAGTAGGAAGCATATAATTCATTACAGCAGGGACAAATTACCGTGACCTAGTGGCTGACACTGCGGAAGGGCAGTCCCTACGTTGGCTTTAGCATTAGCCTTTTTTGGCAAACACTGGAAACTCTTGAGGAAGAGAAACCTACATTTTTCTTTTATCTATTCTGAAGGGAGATAATTCCCAAAGCACATTACAAAGCTTCTATCTGCCTCCCCTTTAAATAGATTCTGTTCATTTTGGGTTTTTGTGTGCCTTAAGCCTCTTTGAGCGAACGCTGCAGGCAGGCTCTGCTTCTGTGCTTCTCGTTTATTTGTGTAATATTTGTTCATTTCTTTTAATAAAAATGGCATATCAGGTAATGCACTTAATTTACCTACTCAACCTGAAACTGCAGGATGGAAAGAAAATCTATGGATATGGCTCTGTAGGGTAGCAACAGTCGCTTTGGGCTGCAAATGCTAAAAATATCTTTCTCCCTGTAGCAACTCAGGTATGAAAGATTCAGACCATTCATAATAACGGCAATTAAAAGCACCTAATGGGATGGAAATTCTCCTTCTTTTCCATTGCTAAATTCATTTTATATGACAGACTCTGCAGTCATTTTTAAACACACACAAAGCACACCATTTCTTTAGATTTGTTTGGGTCCTAACCATTTTAATGGCTAAAGGCAGATGACCAGTTAATCGTGGCTAAGTTATGTCAAAATATTATATATTTGAATCAATATAACCCCAGACCAACTATTCTGTTTTGAAGATGTATTTTGCAATCCTTATTTACAAGTTGATTAATATATCTGTATCTGTATCTTTCTTTCTGAAGCCTTTGGTTAGATATTAGCCCTAGGTCATGGGAGATCTGGGAAGGGCCATAGGTTGGTAGAAGAGTACATACTGTACTTTGCATGCATAAGAGCTCTGATTCAGTCCTCTGAATCTGTAGTTAAAAGGATCTCAGGTAGCATAGTTGGCTTTTCTCTGCCTCAGGCCTCAGAGAACTTTTGCTAGACAGAGCAAACAGTGCTTGTTTATGGATAGATTGAAGGCCTGACTCACATACCAGCCAACTGTCCTGGAAAAAACAGGACATCCAGTTTTTTCTTGAGAGAGGACAACTTTAGGGCCATACTCTTGCTTTTATTGGGGCAGCGATCTTGCACAGTGCCCCAAAAGATGCATTTTGGGACACCATGCCCCCCAAAGTGTTTTTTGCGGGGGGTGTTGTTACGTGACTTGCGTGGGAATGCTGGAAGATGGTGCCCCAGTTTTGGGCCACTTCTTATTGGAGAGTATGGACTCAGTGTAAGCTTCATACAGGCTTATGCCAGAACAAAGTCAGTAGGGGACATTTGTGAGCAGCCATGCTAATATCAAGGAGAATCACATTTTTTCCTGTATTCAGATGGCAATATATTTTTGCAGGAAAGATGAATTCCCCCACCTCTCTTTCGTGTCTCTCTGGGATGGCACCATTGCAAGAATGTCTTCCAGCTAAGGAACAGGGTGGAGTGCTACTTCTGGCAATGGTGCTGTACCAGAGGAACAAGAGATACTTTTCCAAGGCAAGAAGAGTTGTCTGGTTTTGAAAGAGGGCTGGTGGGACACTAGAAGCAGCTTTATAGGCTAAATTCAGGCTACAGAAATGCTTCTATGCAAGAGAGAGACAGAGACAATGACAGAGACAGAGCACATAAGAAGAAGAGAAGAAGAGTTTGGATTTGATATCCCGCCTTTCACTCCCCTTCAGGAGTCTCAAAGCGGCTAACATTCTCTTTTCCCTTCCTCCCCCACAACAAACACTCTGTGAGGTGAGTGGGGCTGAGAGACTTCAAAGAAGTGTGACTAGCCCAAGGTCACCCAGCAGCTGCATGTGGAGGAGCGGAGACGCGAACCCGGTTCCCCAGATTACGAGACTACCGCTCTTAACCACTACACCACACTGGCTGGAAAGACACCACTACACTAACACCACACTGGAGTGAAAGATCAGGTACTATAAAAAACAATACATTATACAGAGCAGTTGCCTCTCTGGGAATCAACACACTTGCACATTTGTGCAAAGCTACGGTTTGGCTCAGTGTGCTATCCGAACCTGGACAAAGTATATCTGTCTTCATATCTGTGTTTTTTAAAAAAACAACCCCCCCCCCAAAAAAAGAAATAGCCACAATCTGTATGTGTGTGTTTTAAAAAACCCAACTAGCCTATCAGGAGTGATAATTTCAAGTGACATGAAAAGGGCTATGTACCCACTGCCAGGACTTAAAAATTGTGCTCAATCCTTTTTTAAAACAACAACAACCCTTATCTCCCCTAGAGTGAAAAAGACTAGATTCTGAATATTTACTGCTGAGTCTTTAGACATATAATTCATCACCTCAAAAGAAACCACACATAAGCCAGGCTAAGAGAGCTTGAGGGGATCGTAGACAAGCACAAAGGGAAACAGGAGCCTCAGGACACCTTTCTCCTTCCATTATTTATCTCTGCTTGTCTTATCTCTTTATTAGTAGCTTAAAGCCAGAATAGAAATCTGAAGTGTCAGAATAATATAAGTTTTTATAGAGTAATGGAGGTATATATTTGTTGACAGCAGGGCATGAATCTTGAAAAGTAGGGTATCGTGAATTCAATATTTCACTGGTGCTTTTCAGGAAAACACATAGATATGTACAGTATTGGGTATGAAAGACAGTATAAAATCATATGTATTCATAGCAATGTAGTGTTATAGAAATGTCTCAGATGTCACCGTCTCCAAAGCAGTAACTGCTGCTGGGCTTCATGCATTTAGTGAAAATACTGCTCTGAGAGAATTTGGATTTAGTGATGATTGATTATGCCCTTGATTCTACTAGCTGTTGGTGCCTCTCTTGTATTCCTGCCTCCTCTTTTAAACTTCCAATTCTTTAAATTTATATTTTTAATGGAATAATTCATATCATGGTGAACCTCCTCTTTGGGACTTCTTGATAATAATCAGAAAGTTGGAGTGTAAGTCAGAATTATTACTTGCATATAGCTAATATATGTGTGTGTAAATTATCATTGGCTAAGGAGATGAGAGGCAGGAAGTTCCTGTTTCAACTTTTACCTCTTCCATGAATATCTGGCACTTCTACACTCACAATTAGATTTTCTTGATCAGCATTCCAAACTTGGGAGTCCCCAGATGTTGTTGGATCCCAACTCGAATCATCATGGCCAATGCTGAGTGATGATGGGAGTTAGTCCAAAATATCTGGATGGCTATTCTTGGGTACTTAACCATGCATGAGAAAGGTTAAGTGCTTGCTGCAGGAAACAGCTGTGTGTCATACTATTATTATTCTTGATGACCATATTATTATTTCCCCATATTTATTGAAAAGTTATTCAGCATTAATTATTGGTTTATTTTCACAACAGCCATAAATATCCCAATTTAACAATTGTGGGGATTGAATAAGAGAAAACATAGGCAAGATGTCCTAAAAAATCCATGTCCAAGGAGGGATCAGAACTCATGTCTTCTCAAACCATACTCATATGCTCCATCTTAGCTGTAGAATTCTGCAGTGGTTACTAATCAAGGGGTTTCTTCACTTGCTGCAAGCTTTTTACAAGCCAAAAAAAAAGGGGGTGCAGGTTGCTTGTTCATGCTTACTGTACACACCACTGGGATATTTATTTTTCTTCTAACATGTGTTTCTTATTTTCTAACCCTCCATCTCTCTAAGAATTCAAGATTATAAGAACGACACGTGCAGCCCTTCTATTTAGTGGCAGATTAGCCAAGTGACCTAAGGAAGGGAACAAAGCGCGAAGCTCCTTCCCGCAGAATCTTCTTACATCTCAGTTAACTAACACTGGGATATTTACTTTGACATTAGGACCTCTCTTATGAAGTTTTCCCCTTAATTGTATGGGGAAATGCCCTCAAAATGTAACTGAGTCACTCAGCAGTTTGTACTATTTCCAAGTCAAATGATATCTCAGTGATTCTTCAAGTGTTCTTATCAGGATTTAAAAGCTGAAAAATGAAAGCTTACATGAATGCAGTTTTCAGCCCCCCATCCCTTGTCCAACAGGGAACTGTCCCCCAATAAATGTCAGGGTCTGGGCAGAGGAGGAATGGTGGAGACCGCCTTCCCAGCCTGATCCTTCCAGAGAAGAAGAAGACAGTTCAGAATTACAACAGGGGTTTGAGGGAGATCACAGCTCAGAGGCAGATGAAGGGAAAAGTTGGGAAATAATGGGAGAGGAGGAGGAGAAAGAGGAAGCACCTGGGAGGGGAGGACAGCTGATGGACACAGTGTCTTTAGAAAGCATTTCAGACCCCCGCTCCCAGAACCCGACAAGCATTGAAAGTAGCAGAGCAAAGAGCTCCAAGGCAGAGGTCACTTGTTAGCACCCATAGGGATGATGAATGAGGGAGTGGGAGAGACGGAGGTAGGGGTGAAGATGCACTTGCGACAACACCATTATCTAAGAGGCTGGGTTCCAAAGCCTCTCTCTGTAAATACGGAATAAAAAGTGGATGGTAAGAAACATCCGTGGGAGTTGCTGGCATCCGCCTGACAATACAGTAGCAGCCTAAGATCATAAGAACAGTCTGTTGGATCAGGCCAAAAGCCCAATGAATCCAGCACCCTGTTCTCACAGTGGCCAACTAGACAGTGCCATAGCTAGGGGCAGGGGGGCAGCTAGACTTTTTTTTTGCCCCGAGTGAAGACAGAGTGAGAGGGACCAAATAAATAAAAATAAATAAAAGCACTAAAAATGCAGTCAAAAACGTACAGCATCTAGCACACTTGGTATAAGGGGCAGCAATTTTTTAAGTGGTTTTCCAAGACCCTCAGCAATTTTCAAGGGGTCCATGGGAAATAAATATTTTGAGAACCACCGCTTTGGCAGGGGGGGGAAAGGCATAGGAGAAATGAGATCCAGTCATTTCACAAATGGTTTGTCCCTTTCCCATCTGTTGAATGGGAGCTTTTAAATTTCAGCTGTGAATTTTCCAGATGTGACTTCAAGAGGGAAACTCTTACACTCAGATTGCCTTGTGTTAAAACAAAAACAAAACAAAAAAACCCTGCCGTCACTCAACCATTATGCCAAGGATGCTGCAGAGCAGAACCCAAAGCCAAAGTGAGTCACATTTTGCAGTAACATGACAGCATGGAAGGGCCATAGCTCAGTGATAGAGCATCTGCTTTCCTTGCAGAAGGTTCCAGGTTCAATTTTCAGCACCTGTGGTTTCCTGATGCCCCTGTCTCTTCGTGTAGACAATTCTGAGCTAGATGCACCCATGGTCTGACTCATTATAAGGCAGCTTCCTGTGCATAATTATCTGAGACAATGTTTCCATGAATAAAGGCAAGCAGCATCAGGTGCCTCCATAGCGGGTTGTTAATAAGAACATGTTGTACTTCTGTGCAGTTTTATATTCTTCCACTTTATTACTGTAGTAGCGTTTCTTAAGTTTTCCCAAGCAGGAGAATGGTTCTCAATGGCGCTCCTCCCACCCCAGGTGTTCAGCGAATTACAAGTCTATTTTAATACCCTCCTGTATTTACTTGAAAATACACAGTATTTGAGTATGAGTTCAATAGATTGAACTTGTATTGTTCCATCCTATATGGCATTCTAAAGAACATTTCCCCAGACCAGTAGTTGCTTTTGGACTCAGATGAAATTCCTAACACATCACCCATTTCACCAGCCACTTCAATGGAGGGGGCTACTCTCTTACCACTCTCTAAACTCTCACTGGTAGAAGAACTCTGTATGAACTCTGGTTCTAGCCTTATGTTATGGACACTCCATGGCCCAGTGTTACTGACATGCCATAAAACCCAAATCTCCCTTTCTCTTTTACTACTTAAGAACTTGTAGAAAATTGAAATAATAAATAATTTTTTGGATAAAGACTATTTAGCTGCATTGAAATCAAAGGGTTGTAATCAACTAACTTTTACTCAGAGTAGACCCATTAAAATCGATAAGCTAAAGTTAGTCCTGACTATTAATTTCAATGGGTCTATTTCGAGTAAAAGTTAGTTGAACAAAACCTAATGTGAATGACTCATGACTCATTTAGGTCTCATTGAGTTCAGTTGGATCCAAGGTGACTTCGTCTGGAGCCAACTCGACAAAACAAAAGACTTAAAAACACTTATTTGCCAAAGGAATAACCGGATACTTAATGGCTGTGGTTCATAAGTCCAATGGTGCCTAAAATAAAGATTTTTCTTGACCAATAAGTGGCTATATATATAAATTAAAAGTTGGGCCCATCTATACAGAATAGCAATTTTACAGCAATAAGAAATGATAATATACACTTTAAAGTACCTGAATGTGTAATTTGCAATGAAAGACACAAACCTTTCCTTTAATGACCTTTCCTTCTTTCCTTATAACTCAATAATAATGAACTGCTGGAATATAACTCAGTGATGGGGTCAAGTCCTCGAGGGCATTAAGGATTGCCTGCTGAGCATCCTTAAATATCATTAAAATCAAAGCCAGCCATCACTGAAGTCAAAGCCACATATCAGGATGCAGACTGCAAATAGGCTCAATTTTTGCCAATTTATTTTTCTGATGACTGCATAGAACAGTTTTAAAAGTTTGATTTTCCACAGTCTCACCCAATCTGATGCTGGAATGCAAATGAATCATAAAAGCCAGAGCACAATTATGTCACATTCAGCAGGGGAACCATAGAACAGCTCCAGCTCCAGGTTGCTCAAGGAAACGAGTCAAACCAAATAATATGGTTGTTCATTTCAATTTATTATTACATTTAGACTCCACCTTTCCCTCAAGGAAGTCAAGGGGGCATGCATGGTTCTCCCTCTTCTCATTTTATTCTCAGAACAACGCTATGGGTTGGGCTGAGTTAAGGGATGAAGACTGGCCCAAGGTCACTCAGTTGAGTTTCATGACTGAGTAGGGATTTGAACCCTGATCTCCTAGGTCCCTGTCCAGCACTCTAACCACTGCACCACACTGACTTTTATGCCACACTGGCTCTCTCTATCTCTATAAAGAGAGCCAATAACTCTCTTAACACTGGGATGTGTGCGGAGATCTGTCCACATCATACATAATCAAGGCTTATGTTCTTCCAGCTTGTCAACGTCAGAAGATGGCTATAGCCCTTTATGGCTTATTTAATTCCTAGTATTATGGAATTCTAACATTGCAGGTGTATAGGAAGTTAGAAGAAGAACTATATGTCTGCATGAGCTGCAACAAACCTGGTTATTGTGATGAAACTTTGTTGGAAGCTAATTATAGCTGTCACGGGTAGTACTTTGATTCAAGACCATCGTCTCCATCTGCCATCTCTCTCCTCTGAATCAAACTTCCACTGGCAGATTGTATCAGTCAGAGAGAAGTGGCAATAAAAAGATGTCTCCCAAACCACGCCCAACTATTATGCCACAGAAATGAAAAAATTGAGGATCCATTCCAGATCTTTCTCAAAAGTCAGATTTGAGGCTATACATTATTCAGGAACACTGGCTGAATAACAATGTCGCTGTGTGGCAGCATGCCCCAAATTCTGGAAAACCACCCCAGCAAGCATGCCATTATAAATGGTAAGTGCTGAAAAGGCCCCTAGTCACAAAAAAAGTATGTGTGTTTGTGGGCAGGGGGAGGAAATTCAGGATCTTTCAGGTTTGTTGCTTCCATGACAAACACAAAAGTTACTCATTTGTTATGTACTGAACACACATGATCCCTTGAGGTTGCATTTTTTGTGCTGAGTAATTTCCTGAGCATTCCTACCCCATCTGCATCAGACAGAAAAAGCAATTTCCAGCTAGTGGCAGAAAGCATACAGTTATTCTGACTCAACAAAACCAGCATTATCTTTACACTCACATCTGAAGAGGGTGTGGTTATGGGGCAATTACCGTATTTTTTGCTCTATAAGACTCACTTTTCCCCCCCTAAAAAGTAAGGGGAAATGTGTGTGCGTCTTATGGAGTGAATGCAGGCTGCACAGCTATCCCAGAAGCCAGAACAGCAAGAGGGATTGCTGCGTTCACTGCGTAGCGATACCTCTTGCTGTTCTGGCTTCTGAGATTCAGAATTTTTTTTTTTCTTGTTTTCCTCCTCCAAAAACTAGGTGCGTCTTGTGATCTGGTGCGTCTTATAGAGCGGAAAATACGGTAGGCAACTTAAGGAAAGGGCTTCTAACAAGTAGATTCTAACAGAAAGGCTGCATTGGGAACCGCAGTAAATATTAACAGACTTGACAGAGGTCATTTAAAGTAATCACTACAAGTATTATGAAGAATCAATATTTCAGTAGTGCACACTACTTGTCATTGATTTAAGAGAACGTCCTACTTTATCTTGGACTTGATGTTTTTCCAATCAAGCTTTAAACATACTGCAAAGTTGCCTAGGATGTTTTTAAAAGTAACAAGTAAGCCAGATCATAAATATATGATTTTAAATAATTCAATTGCAACTGTATCAATTTTCCATTGCAATCTACTCTTAATTTTTATTATACGGTAACATTGACAGATTTCCTAATCACTGGTTTGAGAACATAGTCTGCAGTACAGCCTCTAGTCCAGTCCCAAAGGACAAGTTTATCCAAAAATATATTACTGGGATGACATTAGCATATAAAGATGTGTCATTCTGTCCTCTCCCTGAATGGGAGGAAAAACAAACTCTCTGTTCAATATTTGACTGACAGGCACAAGTATCTCTCATCCCTTGACTATCTCTAACTGATGAGGAAGCAGCAAAACTTCATTTTAATTTTAATTTTAAATAGAGAGAAGTTCTGATTTACACACACACACACACACACACACACACACACACACACACACAGGGATATCAACCCCCCACCTGGGATATCAACCCCCCACCCCCCAAGAGCTATAATTCTCAGCAACGTTAGCAAACTACAGTTTCCAGGATTCCTTAGGTGAAGTCATGTGCTTTAAATCTATGGTATGGATGCACGCAAAGTATTTCTTCATACATAGTTAACTTACGGTATTTGCTGATGCACAGCATGGTGATAGACTCTAAGGTATAAGGGGGGGGGGGAATCGTGGAAGGTAGGGCTAGCAATCAATTCCTCCTACTCCTGATGGCTATATGCTACATCCAGGATCCGGGAACAACATGCTTCTGAAGCGCCAGTCACTATGGGAATGCTGTGCTTGGTAGGCCTTTGGTCTTATCCAACAGTGTTTCCTGAGAGAGCAACCATGCCACTCAAAACAGAAAATCTCCCCTTTTTATAGAAACTACTGTAGAGAACTAGTATATTAAAATTGCTGCGGTAGCCTTATTAATCCGATGAAATTCCCCAGTCAGTTTAATAAGATAGGCGGCTTATTTATACGCATCCATTATTCCATCTAGTCATAATCAGTCCCATTAATCTATGCATGCTGTAATTTATTTATTTACGTAATTTGTATACCACCCTTCATCCAAAGATCTCTGGGCAGTTTGCAGGATAAAAATACAAAATAAAACACAAAATAACTTCTGTGCTGTTGGTGTCAATTTAGGATACAAAGATAACAGGAAAATGCATTACAGAATTCACTGCCAATGTATTTCAATCATTCATTACCTTAATAAACTAATAAGTGCAGCTGACCTGGAAAAAAGCTGTGGGCTATAAAATAACAATGGCACAACATAATTAGAGTAGGAGGAATGGCAATAGCAAGTAAACATAACTAATACGGCAATCCTATACACACTTACCTCAGCTAACTTCTGTGTAAATTTGCATAGACTCACACTGTTAATAACAAAATAACATGGAGAAGTATCTTACAGCACTGTTGGCTCAAGTAATTCTTCAGCCCAATACCATGTATAAGTGCTGCTGTTCAAGAGCTTTCCATATGATTGCTTTCAGCTCAATCCTATGCATGGTGACTTTGAGTTAAGCTCAACTGAATTCAATATGATGGATGCTGGAAATTGCAGAACCGGCTTCCAAATGTGGCCCTCGTGGCCTTTCTCTCTGGCCCTTGGACCACACACCACATCATCCTGGCTCCATGCTCTCACTTGGCTGCAATCTAGCCAAGTGTACCAAGGTAAGCGTCTCACTAGTGGCTTCACCCACCTCTGTCTCAGACCATGCCCACCACTGGCATGTGGCCCTCAGGAGATTACTAATAATGGAATGTAGCCCTTGGGCTGTAAAAGGGTTATCCACCACTGCAACATCCTTTACTCTCCTGGGGCAAGTGTGCACATGTACAAGGGAGTATGGACCACGGAAGTTAATGGGATTTACTTCTAAGTAAATATGCACAGGATTATGTTGTAAGTTACATTTCATGATAACCAAGCCCAAGATGCTCCATGTGGACTGATGCATTGTGGTGGGCACTGCTCCCTCACTATTCCAGCCTGTTCGAGGCACTTCCAACTATCACCCCTCATAAAAACTCATACCCCATGACAAAACTGCTACTTCTATAAGAGAAGTCTTTATAGAGTTCAAATTTGGGATTTTGTCCTAAAACATGGGTAGGCAAACTAAGGCCCAATTGCCTTCTAAATCTGGCCCATGGGCGGTCCAGGAATCAGGGTATTTTTACATGAGTAGAATGTGTCATTTTATTTAAAATGCATCTCTGGGTTATTTGTGGGGCATAGGAATTTGTTCACCCCCCCCAAATATATAGTCCGCCCCCCCACAAGGTCTGAGGGACAGTGGACCAGCCCCCTGCTGAAAAAGTTTGCTGATCCCTGTCCTAAAAGGTTTATCTGTATTATTCCTTAGACTATTGTACATGGTACAAGTGTTAATATGCAATAATACATACTTTTAAAAAAGATAAAGTGGGGAAGGTTTAAATCTCCTTGAGTGGTAATAAGTTGTATGCACTTTTTTTTCTTTCTTTTTCTTTTATTTTTTTTGTATGTCTTTATTATTGTTAATCTTTTCCTTTTTTACTATGTTCATTTACTGAAAATAATAAATATTATTTGAAAAATAAATAAATCTCCTTGAGTGTTTCAATGGTCTGAACAGAGCAGCACATTTCTAACAATGTAAAGCCAAAGCAGACTCTTTCCTAGATTTAAATCCCAAAGTACCGGTATTTCTGTTGCAGACTCCCATCTGCATATGCCAAAAAATAGAGTTGTTAATAATGAATGTGTCCAATGTGCAGTGCTGCATTGTTTGCACAATATTTCCTTCCCTGCCCTTCAGGAACTTTTGAAGGTGGCACATCCTTAGCATATACCACAAAGAACGAGACTTATGCTAATAAGATTATGTGTGACTCTGGAGCAGGGGTCTTGAATGAGACTTCCAGTACCTTGGCCTGGTATAGCCTCTTCCATTAATCTTTGGCTTCTTAGCCATAGCAGTTTGCTTCCCAGACAGCTTTTGGCTTTTATACAGACAGCTACTTGATACAGCAATTTCTTGCACATTCTTCAACACTGTGAAGATGAATCCAGGTGTTCTATTGCACACTTCCAACATTCAAGCTATCTTCCCTGACTGGAGGACAAGCAACATTCAAAGGGCCTCCAACCTCTTCCACAATTGCACTGGACTGATGTAGGGAGAGGTGGGTCTGGAAAACTATTCCCATGAAACTACTTTGACTGATTTATACTGATATCCAAGGGATGTAAGATGCATCCCTTATACTCATCTTACAGAGAGCATGGACTGTTCCTCTCATGCTGCATAAGAAGTACAGTATTAAGGTGACACATGTGAAAGGGATACTGAGATATATACTGAATGTTTTGCATGGCTGTATCAGTGGGTTTGAAGAATGAAGCTGGACTCCAAGTTTTCCCAAAGCTACTGAGCCAAGATTTTATTTCATTCATTTCAAAAGTAGGTCTTCTTTCTGCTAAGGGCAAGCTTGCCACAGAGAGAGACTTGCTAATAAAGTGTGAATTTGAGAAGAGGGAATACACTTCCTCTCTCTCTCTTACATAGACACACTGATACATGCATGAACACAGGCACAGACTGAGTCGCAAGAGTGTTTCATTAAAAATCTCAAATTAGGGATAGTATTCCATAAAATGCTAACTAAAAACAATGCACTAAAAATAACCTGCATTGGAATAAATCATTGTTTTTATCATGAATGTTTGTGTAAGCTTTCCCTCCCATGCAAACTCTGAAAGAGCCACAGCAGCAGGAAATTAACCTTTCATCACTTGCACAGCCTGGAGAAAATAACTCAAAAGGTGTTTTCTGCATTTATTTTTCATGTCGTGTACTCAGAGGTTTAGCATCAGAGCTGGTGGCCTGCAGGCAGGTACTGGTAGATGGCTCAGGGAAGAGTGAGGCAGGCAAGACAGGAAGGAAACTGAGAGCAAATCTATGAACAGTTCAGCCTGCACATGAGCAACAAGTTGCTTAAGACTGTGGAGCAAGATCAGAGGCAGCAGCTTTATTGGAGTTCTTGCACCACTTGATCACAGGCAGTATTGCACCTTGCAGTGCAGCTGCCGCGGTGGAACAGAGATCAGGCCAGCAAGTAGTTCCCTCTGTTTGAAAGCTGCCATGGTGGCAAAGGGAATAATGTGCAGTAGTGTACAGGAATGGGTAGTGTACAGCCCTCCAGGTGTGGCGGGACTCCCAGTTCTAATCAACCCAATCTATCATTGCAAATGGCCAGAGATGATGGGAGTTGTAAACCAGCAACAGCAGGAGGGACAAAACTTCCTCACAGTTGTCCACAAGGAAGTAACATGGACCTTTGTATATGGACCTTTAACGGTGCATAATTGAGTTTGATGGCAGAAACAATCTACAATTGTTTAGCTTCCATAAGTCTTTTTTTAAGGGATTCTGTTCCGAGAAGCCTTTTGTGTATCATGGCTGTGAGGAATGGAGAAGAATGCTACAAAACTAGGAAGTCACATTAGTATCCTGAGGGGAAGCCATGCCGGGAGCTGCCCTTCTTTCGCAGAAGAATCAACATTTTTCCTAGATAGCTTTCTCATCAAATGGCAGTCTCACTCAGGCTCTGTATAGAAAACATATTCTGACCCACAGGAATTCTGTCTCTGTCTGTACTGTAAGTTGACTTGTAAGGACAGATATCCTGGATGATGATAAAATTCTATTTTATTATTCATTTCTATCTTCCCTTTCAGGGTGTCTACTTTCCCAAGGCAGGGTAACAGTGCAGATAGTATTAATACATTACTATTAATAATATCATAGAGTTACTCTTCCCCAGTACCATTAGTCCAATCTCATGCTGTGGAGTCGCATTTTTAAATATTTTGCCGACACTGAGCAATGCGATTTTACTGAGCTCCCTTTTCACGCGACAGATAAGGAAAAGCAAGTGTGTTGCTTATACATTGCTCTCTCCCCTGAATGGTGGGAACTTAATTAAATTGATTTCTATCCCACAATTTAATGTGGAAAGATTCCACAGATAGTTACAAAATAAAATAACAGATTATAAAATATTAAGCACGTAAAACCAAATCAGATTGCCAATCCCAGTAACAGCTCTCTCAAACAGTTATTTTCAACTGAACAACGAAAAGATTACAAGGAAGATTATGAGGAAGGTTTTATTGGCTGAGGGTGCAGAAAGCGTCAGTGGGTCCTGGTTAGGATGCTCAACAATCTCACCTCTCATAAGGAGAGGCCTCAGAATAGAGTTTCAAAGGTGCTCCTTCAGGTAAAGATTCCAGGTTGTTGAAGGATTTAAAGTGTCTTGAATTTATCTACTTATCAGAATAATTTATGTCCCATTTTCTCACTCACTGTACTCAATTCTTTTTTAGTCTAGTCAGTAGACTCTCAACCACCCATATCATGACCATACAACTGGTGCCAGTAGCTAGTTTTGTTATGTGGGTAGCATACTTCAGCAAAAATAAAAGACAGAAAGTAAAATGTCAGTTGGAAAAAAAGTGCTGAAAGCAACTAGAACACAATTACGAAGCAATTAGGAAATAAGGTTCTATCTTTATTTCTTGTCAAATGCTCATCTTTTCATAGTAGGACGTATTCCTAAATCCCTTTCCTCCAAAAAGAATGCAAGTGTAATTTAAACAATCAAAGCTGGCTCTGATGGTCTGTATCAGCTATGATCCAGCTTCAGCTGGCTGCACCATTTACTTGGGGGATAAGTAGGTGATCATTTGCAGACTTATTTGGGGGAAAGGTCTGCCAATATCTATCAGCATTTCCTGAAATGCTTGGCGGCTTCCCAAAGAGAGTGTCAGTTTCATTGTGCTAGCTAGCAGCTCTTCTATACTGCTTGGCAGTACTAACCTGCCACAGTCGGAAGCAACATTAGCAAAATAAATTGCACTGTAAATATGGCATTGCACTATTTGCAGACAACACAAACCAACAGGTATGTGTCCTCCCACGTGGAGATCATTTTGGATTGCATTACATTTCCTGAAGACAATGGGAAGTTTGAGGACTGGTTTGTATTCTACGACCACCATGTGAAGGCTGTCTTAAATTGTAACATGAGACAGTGGTTACTGTTATGTACTGAGGTTTTCACCCTGAGCCAGCAGGAGGATACTGTAGATAGTTTTCACTCAGGTCCACATATGCAAATAAGGGATTGAAAGTGACGTTCAGTGATTGGATAGTTACAGAAAGTGGTTACTGTTGCGTTGTAGTGGAGCTCTATATAAGCAGGCTGGCTGAACCATTCAGTTCAGTTCTGTTCTGGCCTGTGAATAAGCAAGAGCTGTTTGAAGAATTGCTGTGTAGTCTGATATGTTCACACACAACTTAACAGTTACCATGTAGTTACTCTTTTGTGCAAAGCCACTCGTGGATTTTATTACACTTGCCAAACATTCAAGGGAGGCATCCAGGGAGGCATATTTTGGAAGGAAATCTGCAAGTGCAAGCATCTGTGTTCGCCTGATAGCATGATCTCTTTTCCCCACCCCTCTCCGCCATCCCATGGGTTCACCCACTCACCCACCCTGAGCCAATTTAAGGGGCAGGGGGACATGCAGGGTGAGGAGATGGCGTGAAAGCCAAGCTGCACCAGTGGAAGTCCTTGCATAGGTTTCTGCCAGTGAGGCTCACTAGCTGAATCCTGCCCTTTATATTGTGGTTTTATTGAAATGACCTCAGTGTGGGAGCAGGGTGGAGTACCTACAGTGAAGCCTACCAGAATAACTTTAATAACAATTATATTAATGTCTGAGGATGTGTGTGTGTGTGTCAAAGGAGTTGTAGCTGCAGCTGCTACGTTTCATTCCTAATATCTCTAAATATTATTACTATTATTATACATTAATGTATACACCACTTACTTGCCCATAAGGCTGAGAAAGACTGCTGTTGGAAACACGAGAGAGCTGCTTGCCAGTCTATAGAGTCACAGAATAGAATCATATCTTGGGAGGAACCTCAAAGGTTATCTAGCCCAATTCCCTGGCACTCCAGGAAATCTGTAGCAGGAGCATCCAAAATGGCAACCTGATAAGTGACCATTTAACAAAAGTCTACCATTTCTAAGCTAACAAGTCTGTTTCACTGTCAAACAGTTCATCCCGTAACAAAGTCCTTCCAAATGTTCAGTAGAAATCCCCTTTCTTGTAATCTGAACAAAAGGTGGGGTATAGTCATTATCCTCACCCCCAGCACCAACGTTCTATCCCCTGGAGTAACAGCTGGAACAGTACCAGGACGTAGCCTCTTTACTGGGATGGAAATCACTTTGGGACCTCTGGTGGAAAGTGGTATACAGTAGTACCTTGGGTTATATACGCTTCAGGTTACAGACTCCGCTAACCCAGAAATAGTACCTCGGGTTAAGAACTTTGCTTCAGGATGAGAACAGAAATCCTGCGGTGGCGGCACGGCAGCAGCAGAAGGCCTCATTAGCTAAAGTGGCACCTCAGGTTAAGAACAGTTTCAGGTTAAGAACGGACCTCCAGAATGCATTAAGTTCTTAACCCGAGGTACCACTGTATAAACTTAAAGAAAGAACAGATTAGGATCCTGTGAATCTTTGGGTGGCTCAACTCCACCACACCATTTTTGAGGTCCTATTTAGGCTGCTGCTGCTGGTAGTCTCCCACCTACCCACTCAAGCAGAGGTTTATATCACAGCAGAGCCCCCCCCCCCATCAGCGGTGCTCTTCTCCCCTGACAGAGAGAGGGCCAAGCTTCATTCTCCTGCTATCTCAGTGATCAACAATGTGGGTTGCAGTCTTAATGTGCTTTTTTTACTAGGGGCAAAAAGATTGAGAATGGCAGGTGGTGATATTAGCGATGAGAGTAATAAAAATTGCTTGCAAATTCCCTAGGAATTGTGTGTGTGATGATTATGTATTATATTAGACAGCACCCCATATTTCTTACAGATATATAAAAAAGTTACCAAATGGTCCAAATTCTCCAAATGAGGAAGGCACTGAAGACTCCTGCTGCCTAATGGCCTTAAAACAAGTGTGACAGTACATTCAGATTGCAATCCAATATAGGCAGCAACCATGAAATGTATACATTTTCACATATAGAAGCAAGTTGATAGTATATAGAATAAAGGTCAATGGAATCAGACACAAGGAATCAGATGACGTGTTCAGAAACTAAGCTACCAGATATCAAAGTGTGAACTAAGACTTGCTGCAAGGGAAAATCTGGCCTAGTTTTTCACAAAACAACTCTAAGTCAAATATATCCAGGATTCTGCAAAAAAAGTAATACTTTAAATCAGTCTGGATTGAATGTGCTGGTAGAAGAAGCAAATCAGAAACCTCTGGAGTATTTTTTCTCTGAATCTTCCTTTCTCTTTTTAAAGCTTCTTAAGTCCCTCTTAGAATTGATGCTTCCCTGTGAGATTAAAAGCAGCATTCACAAATGTTCTAAATGTACAGGGGGTTTCCTCTGGCACTTAAAATAGAGCATTTTATTTATCCTAGTCCTAATTCTTAAAAGTTAGGACTCATTGAGCTGGTCCTTGGTTTTTCCTTTTCATAAAGCTTCCTTGCATTCAGGGTTTCATTGTATTGCTTTCATATTTCAGTATCTATTTATAAGAGACTGTATTATTAGAAATGCAATGGAAACTTTTTAAATTAAGAGATTTAAAGCAACAACAGCAAAACAACAAATTGCACTGTTGGATCCTTGAGCATGAAATGTTTCAAGCACGTAGAGAGACCTTTGGCTCACCTGACATGTTCCTGGACTGTGTGTATTGAATCCCCCTCAAGTGAGAAGCAATCAAATGATAAACATGCATATAACATGTACATGATGTTCTAACACTCCTTCTCCCCTAGGCCACAATTTCAGCAGGGAATACCTAGTGGTGAGCTAAATGGCTGGGGTACCCAATCATGGGGAAATGTGTATTTTTCTTATTCATGCACCATAGTGCTACAGATGTTCTGTAGAGCTGGCAGTACAAGAGGGTCATTAGTATTGCCATCATCATCATGGAAATGTTGCCACAACATGGAATACCATATTAACCTTCTTTGGATCCCTCAATTGCTTAACACTGAGATCATCTCTATGGCAGAGATGGGGAAAATGTAGCCCTCCAGGTGTACATGATCATCCCTGGCCATTGGAGGACCACAGGTTTCCATCCCTGCTTTATGGATTGTCTCAATGGTAGGAAAAATGGTCAGCAGTATATTATATGCAACAACACAGAGTCATTCCTTCTCAAACCTGAAAACTTTAGCTAGTGTTTGGGAATAACAAACCCATTGTGGTAGAGCTCCAGTGATTCCAGAGACCCAGCTACACAGCTGCAAATAAATCATTTTAAGTATGTTTTAAGTGCAATATACAATGTGACACTAGATGGCGATGATGAGCCTTATGGAAAATTCAAGTGTTAAAAAACCCAACATTTTCAGAAAGGTTTTTATATGCGTGTAGATTCCATACCAGATGGACATGGCTAACACAATTTGGAAAAATCAAACAAGAGACCATAAGGGGATCTGCAGCTGCCAATGGTGAAACATTCCTGTTTTGTTTCTGATGAAATATGAAATTGGATGCAGTTCAGATCTCATCTAACATTTGAGGTGTTTTTGTCATGCAACAGTAGCTATCGTTCATGTTTGTTCATGTTCAATTTGTATGTAGCCTTAAACTGTTCACTTATAAATCACCTTTCATACATTTTAATGGGTTTTTTTTGGCAGGGGTGAGGGGTTCTTATGACCACAGAGAAAATCTTAACATGACTTGTGTCTATGCAATAAATCTGTTTTGTTTTTTTACGGAAAACAATTAGCCGCCCAACAGCCCCAGCCAGCATAATGGGAGTTGTAGTCTAAAACATCTGGGCTTTTAGTTATAAAGGCTGGGACTCTGTGAACTGCCCAATAGATTCCAAACCGCCAGGAGCATAACTGTTCTGACTTGTTCTACTAATAAACCACAAGGGGGTTGGCAGATAGCAAGGAGGTGGGCTTCATTTACAGGAAACAGGTACACAGTTTAAATTCTTACAACAGAAGAACAGGATTTTTTTAAAAAAAATCAATGAAGACATGACATAGTTCAGCTTCTACCATTGGAACTTAATTCAAACATTCCCTCACATATGAAATGTTATTCAAGTATAATGAACAGTTGTAAAGCTATTACACTAAAAGAGGAATCGAGGACAGTGGGGGCTTCATAATTCTTGCTCCTCTCTTTTTTAAAAAAAATGTATAGGTCGGATACTATTTCAAAAACTTACTTTGCCATTTTTATCATTACATAGAAATACACACACACGCTGATTTAGATCCTCTATACCCTCCCATGGTTTTTCTTCACCGTTATCACATTTCACAAAACCTTATTATCCTATGAGAAAAAGCATTCATCTAGTCATGGAATCAGAATGAAAAGCCAGAATTTCAATCACTGCCATAGATTCTCCGACACATGAAGGTCAGTGAATTTTTCTGTCTCATCTGTAAAACAGAGATAATTAATATTTCTTTTCATCTGGCCTTCATGTGTCCTACTTAAGGGAAGAAGGTTCACCCTTTTTGCAATACAGATGATCAGTTGCTGAGCTGCAGAGGTCCATACCATTTCAAATGCTCCCTTAGTGGCTGTTCCAAAGTGCATTCTTTCTTGTCATTGTCTAAACTTTGCCTAGTACAGTGGTACCTCAGGTTATAGACGATTCGGGTTACAGACGCTTTGGGTTACAAACTCTGCTAACCAGAAAGTGGTTGCTCCAGGTTAAAAACTTTGCCCCAGGATAAGAATGGAAATCGTGCGCCAGCAGGAGGCCCCATTGCAAAAGTACGCCTCAGGTCAAGAACCGTTTCAGATTAAGAACGGACTTCTGGAACGAATTAAATTCTTAACCCAAGGTACCACTGTACTCTGTACTCCTATTCTGCCCCTGCCCCCCGTCCCTGTAGCAAAATCTGGTTAGCTAGTGTGGAACCTGGAAATCTTATTAGAATCCAAACAACTTCAAATGCCCATTTAAAAAAGTATTAGACACAGCGAGCATGGAAAATGTGCACTTCTGGAAATGTAAGGATGCTTTTTCCATTGAAATGTAGAGTACAGCAAACAGCCCTTGATGAAAAATTAACCCAATAATGTAGATTAGCTGCAGGCAAAACTCAACAAGACCACTTAATGGACCTGGGGTTATCTTTTCTCATATAACCTTTTCTCATATAACCTATATATAACTATTTCTAACATGTAAACTTCTCAATAAAAAGGCTACACATAAAAAACCCTCTCCAGTTGCAATGGACATGGAGTTTGAAAAATATGAGTGCTTTTTACACCTCATGGAACTAGCTTCACCTTCTAGGGGCTCAGACAAGAACTCATTCCAAAGCCTTTATGTCATTTTTATCACCCATGTTCCACTCTTGCCTCTCTTTCCACTGTCTCAGTCACAACTAAATAATTTCAAATTCTTCAGATTAAAGTTAGCTCACAGCTGCCTGGCTGTAAAATTACCTTTACTCCACAAGTAGGTCCCAGTGCGTTCAATGGGACTCATCCCAAAGTACCGGTAGGTTTGCATAGGATTTGCAGCCTTGGTTCTACAAGGCCCATGTGATAGAGAACTGTAGCTGCAATATACTGTAGATATCAAAATGCTTTTCAAATGCCAAGTCTTCATTTTCAAGCCTCAAAGCAAACAATAAACTATCAGGCTAAAGGCTGGAAATGAAATAGAAACAGAAGTTCGTGAAAGTGGATGGGGGGAGGGGATGAACCTGGGTATGAATACTATAGTAAGGGAAATGGGAATGAAACATTTCTATTTTTAGCAAGACAGATTCAAAAGGAATTTCCCAGCTGAAAGGAAAACATCATGTTGAATTTTCCTTCCAGGGATTTCCCAGTGAATATGGTAGAGTGCTTAATGCTGCCAGTAACTATTCTGGCCTAGAAATTCAAAGCTTGTGGGAAGGGATTTTTTAAAAAATATATCCTAAATATCAGAGTTCTCCACAGCATCAGATTACCATGCAGCGTTGGCAGCCACTCCCCAAACCGTATAAAAGATTTGCATGTGCGAGTAAGAAATGAAATAAATAAATTTCAAATCCCAATTCTACATCATCATTTCATCGATCAGGTAAGGTTAACCTCACAGCTGTGACTGACAAAGACAAAACAAATGCCATTTAACACAACATTTTTAGAGCAGAATTGGCTCATTAAAAGAATATGCCTAACTCAGCCCAGGGTTGCTGCTGTGCAGCCCAAATCTTAAGCATGCATTGTCTGAACTAAGTACAACTAAGTTCAGTGAGAGTTACTCCTAGGTAAGTGTGCACAGAATTATAGCACAATCCTAGGCATGTCCACTCCAAAATATCATTGGCTTCAACAGAGATTACTCTTAGGTAAGCAAGCACAGGGTGGCGACTTTAAGGTTGAGCCTAATGGTATGCAAGAGCAGCAGACTTTTGCTCATGCACTGGGTCTCCCCCTTTCTCTCCTCCCCACTGCAGTGTCCTGTGTACCCTAAAAATTTGCCCCAGAGGATTGGGGCACCATCTTTAACATTTGCTAAAGAACCACCACAATAATAACATTAGAAGAGTCGGGTTTGTATTAACAGAGCAAAGAAGGTCTTCAGGACTAGAATGTAAGGGGGGAAACCAAAACTTAGAAATGTTCTGCAAGAGAAAACAAACCAGACAGGGCAGGGGTCAATTTAGCCACGAGCTGTGTAAAGGCCTGCTACAGACATGGTAGACAAGCATGAAATTGGAGAGGAAACTGAGCTTGTCGGCAGCACAAGGGTCAACTTTTTATTAAAATGAAGTGTTTTGGACTCTTTGGCAATGAGAGACTAGGAGCTGAGATGTCTGCTCTCTTGCATTGCTGTTATTTTTCAGCAGTCCCAAAACGTAGAAGAGCAGAGTTACTTGGAACTGCAAACTAATCCTATGCATGTTTACTTAGATGGAAATTCACAACATTTTTCAGTGGAAGCAGGCATGGCAGTGAGTGCAGCTTACATTGTTTTCCCATTAAACCTGGGGTGGAGAATCTGTGGCTCTGCAGATGTTGCAGGACTCCAACTTCCATCACCCCAGCCATCATCTTGTTGGGATTCGCAGGATACTAGATAAGTCTGCAGGCTTCAACAGGATGATGCAATACTCTGTGAAGTGCTGGGTCAGAGTGACTCAGCAGGAGTGTGTGATTAATGTGATTGGCTATCACCTGTTTTAAAAAGGAAAGCCTGTTTAACACTGGGTGTGGTTGTTGTGGTGGTTGTGCTGTAGTGTGGTGGTGCTGTGGTGGAGAGTATTCGTTTGTAAGTACTCTGTATGGACTGTTTCTTTTGTAAATGCCTGTATATAGTATAGCTCACATTAAAAAGACTGCACTGGAAAAACCTGGAACTCTTAGTATTTCGCTGAAAGCGCCGCGTGGAATACGCGACACATCCAATGTTCTAGGATGACAGGAGTTGTAGTTCAGCAACATTTAGAAAAGCTTTGGTTTTCTCAGCCTTGTGTTAAACAAAGAGTAATGAGGTGAGGCAGGATAACATTCTATAAACCAACTTTCTCCAGCCTACTGCTCTCCAGAAGTTTTGGTCTACAACTCCTATCATCCCCAGGCAGTAAATGCTGGCTGGTATAGGTGGGAGTTGTAGACCAAAACATATAGTAAAGGCTGTGCTCGATTTAGGCAAGTTTCACCAGTTACCTTTCCTAAAGACAAATACAGCAGCAATCAGTTCTTCACAATTTTCTTCTTAAGCAGAGCAAGCCTACCAATTGGGGGAATTAAACAGGTTTTCCTCCTATTGACATTTTGATGAGCCAGACTGTGTTCCTGACCAATCGTATGAGATAAGTGCCATAAGACCAAAGGCAAGGGATAGCAGAACATTTCAAGAAAATTTATCTCACAACACAAAGGGCACTGAAATGAAAAAAAGATATGCTGACACATCTCTTTATTGCTGCATTATGGGGAGAAATCATTTAGTTCATCTCCACTGTTACTTTCAGTCTTCTTTTTGTCTCTATTGATTTTTTTTATTATTAACAATCCAGGTTCTAATGGATTTCATTCTTATGAAAGACACTTCTTATTATTTCTTCAAAATAAAAGGCCTTATACCACAAAAATGTAGGACTTCCTTCAACATTTTATTTCTAGGGATGCCCTCCAAGTGAAAAGCAGCATGATTAAGAAAAGCACCAGGCATCTTTTTTGCTTGCACTTAACGTGGAATACAACACAGCTTCTGAAATACAGGTTCTTGACAAAGACGGATGGAACTGTGATGGTTTAGGAGGGGAAAGTGTTCACTTTGTAATAGCACTTCAGTTAATAGAACTTGCTATATGGCAGTATTATTATTATATTTTGGAATTTTTATTTTAGGTCAACACAGCCTTTACTCCCCCCCCCACCCATGTGTGATGTCGCTTAGGCTGAAATCCTGCACAAACTTACCTGAGTGTAAGCCCCACTGAATTCAATAAGGCTTACTACAGAGCAGACATGCCTGAAATTATGCTGTTAATGAAAAAATTATGAAAATTACTATTAGAAAGAAGGGACAGAGATTTACTAGTGCAATCCTTCTATTCCTGATCTGCTTGAAAGCTATGCATGTTATTTATAATCAATCAATCAATCAATCAATCAATATGCAATTACATCATAACAAAAATAGTCATAAGCAATAAATAAAATGTGACCCTATAAAAATAGCATTTATATTTACCCAGAGCACGCATGTCAACAAAGTGTTGTGAGCGTTCATTTATCTGAAAGGATGGTACTATACTTGAGTACTTTAAGTACAAAACATAAGCATTAGCTATAAAGTACAAGCCTTCCTCTGATTCTGTACTACGTATTTAAGCCATGCAAAGTTAAGTTATTAATGCATATTAACACTTGCTCTCTGCTTTCCTTCATCTCCCACTAAATAAGCACTGAAGATATACATCTGTGTTGTAATGAGTTTGGGTTAGACCAAATGGGTTTTTGGGATCCTCTCCAATGCTGTGATTATAGAGCTGCAAGATTGGATTTTGCAGAAGAAGAGACTGATAGCAAAGAAACTAGTTTCATCATGTTACATAATTAATTCTTAATCGCCAGCAATTCCTTGTGAAGCTTTGTTATGTTAAAATGGAGTTTTAATTGGACAATCAAAGCTGTTCTAATATACAAGGCAGGATGGTGTTGATTAAATAGATGGAGAATTCATAAGAATCAAGCTTCGCAGTTTATTAAAAATGGCTGTTGGGTAACGAATATGAAATATTTGTCTTTTCACCTTGCAGTTAAATTTGTGTCTGGAAAATATTAATGAAAAGCAAACAGAGAAGGTGAAGTCTTTGGGTGTATATGAAGAGAATGGAAAATTCTCAGTGAAAATGTTGCTGCTTCTCCAAGGCTAAACTTGAGGCTAAACTTTGCTGCTTGCTATCCAAATTCCAGTCCAGGACAGTGCAAGCACAATGCCTATGTCACACTTTTCATTTTTGCAGAACATGGGAGAAAGCAGAACAGAACAAGAAGTAACTGGAACATTTGTCCATTTGCCTCACTGCAGCATGAGGAGGAAAAGGAGAAGGAGCCAGCCACTGGAGTGGCACTGCACTTGGCTCCATGCTTCGCCTCTGTGCTTTTTGTACATTGGGGGGCCAGGCCTCTACCCCAAAATATTGGAGGGGTCCCAAAAGGACTCAGCCCCCAGGAGCTGGCGCCCCTGCCCCATAGATGTCTTATGGCATTTACATGTATCTCCCAGGCTGCTATTTTGAGTATCATGGAGAAAGTTGACTGCAGATATGAGCTAAGAGTAGAAAACCTCCAGCTATGTATAAGTGTGGAATATAAAACAGAAACATAATGGGTCAGGTCCATCAATTTAGTTGAACCCCTAAATGCCTCTGATTTCAAGAGGAGCTAAGTTCATCAAGGATAACTTTTTATATTAATTTAAATGGAACCTAAGTGCAACTAAGTAAGTCTATCCATATACCAAAAATTGTGCTGGAGTCAAATTTGTATATTTTCAGAAAACAGAAAAAGTATTATTAGTGGAAAAGCAAACATTTAGCTTTCTGTACTCCTCCGTTCTAGCAGACTCTAATTACTATCTTGAGAATACAAAAAAGATCAACAACTAATTTGGAATGGAACACAAAGGAAATTACTTTTGCTGTGCTACTAAGGAAAAATAAAACACTCCTAAGGCAATATTCATTTTAGGACATAAGAATTCTTTCTGATAAATATTAGTAGAAGGTGCATATAGGTGAAACAGAGAATAAAGTAATAAGTATAGATAAAATTAGTTGCATAACAGAGATCCATTTGCTGAAGTTTAAAAGTTACGGTCCAGGGAATAAGCAAGCTATCATGTTACTTGTATGAAATAGCTTATCAGTACAGGGGTTGGTATGTCGAAATCACAAGAAGAACCTCTGATGGGATAAGCAAATAGTTCACAATTAATCTGAGTGGAACCCTAAGGACTAGCCAAGCATTTCGTTTATTTCCCCCTTTAATGAGGCTCAACAGTGTACTAAAGAAGAACTTCCATTTTCCTGGGACACATTTAGTCTCCACAAGCAATTCTTAAGCGCATAGATGAATGAACGAATGAACGGCTACTTCTGGAAAAGCATGTGATGCCGCTTCACTGCTGTGCAAACTGCAGAGCCCCAAAATGTTTTAAGGACGTTTCTTTTTTGTTATGTGTTGATCATGTTCTTCCGTGAGCCAGCCACAAAAATGACAAGAGTGCAGTCACCACACAGGGATCAACGGAAGGATGCAGTTGGCTCAGCAGTCAACCCTGATAGTCTGATTAAGTGATCTACTGTTGCTGAAGTCCTTCGGTGACCTGTCTGCTATTCCTGTGTCTAAGTCATTTGTGAAACAGCCCCAGCATGTGATCCCCTTGATGACGCAGGCATACTAACTGAGAAAGGTAGACACAGGCTTCCTTCTTTGTGTGCTCTTAAAAATATGATCAGCTACGTAGGGTTTCTGTTTTTGTGTTTCGGCGCGGATCCTTAAGGCTGAAATTAGATACAATGCAGCATGACCCAAGCAGGTCCCTACAAAACAATGGGGTAGAAATTTAATACTCTGTATGGAGCTGGCAAGAGTGAGGAATGGAGCCTTTCCTTACATGCACCCCTCTCCAAAGGCAGTGGCAGCACTAGATATTGATTGATTGATTGATTGATTGTGGGGTGGCACAGTAGATACAAAATAAATTTTTAGGCCAGAAAGAAAGAAAAAATTCAGCAGCTCTGTATCCTGAAGATTTTAATGTTTCATGTTTTACTATTATTTTATATATGCTGTAAGCTGCCCGAGTGGCTGGGGAAACCCAGCTAGATGGGTGGGGTATAAATTATAAAATTATTGTTATTATTGGCAGGAATTCAGAAATGAAACACACTGACTGCTTCTAAATTTACCCAAATTTTGCCACACTTATAGTTGTCTTAAAACAGTATGGGGACTGCCACAAAAGGGAAAGGGTCTGAAGTCTCATGTAATTCAAACACTGCTGACCAATAAACAAGTATTCTCAAATTGGGCTGGATCAGTAATGAACAGTATTTGAAATTCACATATGTATGCACTCTCCTCTTGCTATAGCACACAAGCACAAGAAAAGTAGATTTTGAGTGGGAAAACTCTATTTTTTCAAACAGTACACCTTTCCAAACATATTCATCTCTTTATTTCACATAAATGGTCTGATATCAGCCAATTTATTCAAAAGTATGTTAGAATGGCTTCAGTAAGATTTATATCTAAGTCAGCATGTTTAAGATTTCAGTCTGTACTAAAGCACTAATTTATGATTCTATTCAGATTTTTTAAATCTACCTGCAATCTCTGGTGGTTCCTAAAAGTCAAAGTGCTTATTTTCTGCACAGATAACTAACCACCCCTAACTCATGTAACATCTTGCTTGATTGATGAAGAATTATGGAAAACTTAAAAGACTGCCACATTTTTGTTACTTTTTAAGTTTATCCTCTGACCTCTGCTGAAGGTCATGGTATACCAAGCTAAATATGCCAACTTGTTCCACTATTTTTTGACCAATGAAAAAGCATACGGAAATGGAAGAATGGGATACTTTCTGCACCATTTTGGGGGCAGGGGCAGGGGCTGTCCCAACCACATTGAAATATTAGATATTGTCCTTGTTTTCTTTGGGCAGCCCTCATTTCTATTCCTGGAGACATTGTAGAATAGTTTTTCAGCAGTGGTAGCTGGTGCCCATTGGGACAGTTGAGTGGAAGACAGGGAGCCCCAGCAGTAGGTCGTACCAGAGCCAGGAAGAGCCAATTACCGGTAGTTCTGGGTTTTCTCTGCTCACATTATGTTACATTATTTTATTTATATTCTGTCATTCCTCCCAAAGGAGTCCAGGTTGACTAACAAGTAATAAAAAATGAAAACACCTGAAAACCAATTCCAATGCAGATGCATACTGAGAAAGATCTCAATTTAAAAAGCTTGTTGATGTTGAATTCTACAAGGGCAACATGGAGCCTAAGGAGAAGAAAGCTGACAGGCAGTGCTGGCTGAGTGCCGACTGGGGCAGTGCCCCTTTTGCCCCAATGGAACAGCCTCCATGGAACCTCCCTAAATCGGAGACGGGGAATGTGTGGCTCCCCACGGGCTGTTGGACTCCAACTCCCATCAGCCCCAGTCAGTATGAGCAGTGGTCAGGAATTATGGAAGCCATAGCCAACAAAGTCTGGAAGGCTAAATCCCTATCCCTATCCCTGTTATAAACTTTTTATATCTATGTGTCTCTTTCTCTAGCTACTCTGTTTTAACCACTCTATCACAATTTCAGTCTCTCTCTCTCTCTCTCTCTCTCTCTCTCTCTCTCGTCAGAAGTTTGTGGGGCCTGAGCACCTTTTGCCCTCACTGAGTGTTTCAGGTAGGATTGCCATATTTCAAAAAGTAGAAACCAGGACACCCCAAAAGTTGCTGAGATTTTTCGATTGACTTGCCTAGGATCAAGGACAAAGTGCTGCCCACACGTCAATTCTGCCTTTGAAATCCAGATGTATGGCAGCCCTAGTTTCAAAGGATTTCCCCAATTCCCCTTTTGTTGTTTCCCACCCCATGGTTTTAAAAAGAATATTTTATTAATACTTCTGCAAATCTCTGGGTTCCTCAAGTCTGCTCCTACCCCCCTCCTGTGGTTGCTGCTCTCACTACATAAGCAGCGACATGTGAAGACTTGAATTGGAATTAGTTCTTTATATTTAATCTTAGGACAGTGAAAATCTGCTTATTCATATGCAAGCTATTACGTGACTCCATTCCATTTCTGTCAGAAGAGTTTCAATGAGCTTTAGAGGTACATGTTTCTCATGAATAAGGATAAAACATCCCCTTTCTTAGTTAGCTTATCATGTAATCATTGAAGTGCAGAATTGGAAGGGATCCCAAGGGTCATCTAGTCCACCGCCTGCAATGCAGAAATCACGACACCAAAGTTCCTTACAAGAAATCCTTACCATGCTGATGATGGCTTTCAGAACAAATGCTCTCAAACTTCTGTATCACCTTTGACACCAGCCACAGCAATAGTTCTACCACTTAGCCCCAGCACTGCTAACAAATCTGGACCAATTTTCCAGCTAGTGCATGGAAAATTAATTAGAGATGTAATCTTAGTTAACAATCAGTTAAATGATGTGCATCCCTGAATTCAGGCTTGGCAAAATGAAAAATAAATAAATAAAAAATCCAAGAAGAAGATAAATAAATAAAAAATCCACTGAAGAAGTGTGCATGCACACAAAAGCTCATACCAAGAACTAACTTAGTTGGTCTTTAAGGTGCTACTGGAAGGAATTTTTTATTTTATTTTGTTTTGACTATGGCAGACCAACACGGCTACCTATCTGTAAAAAATCCAAAACAGTGAATAATTATTTGGCGTTTCCTGAAAATGATGGTAATGATATTTACTTTCCCCCCCATGTTGTTATAAAATGTTAAGTCCATTGCTTTCCAATTGCACCACATTACTAATTGGCATCCATTTCATGGAGTGTGTTCTTCCAGTCTGCCAGAGGGAGCGTCCACAAGACACAGAGGGAAGACTCAGACTTATTTAAGGAGCAACAGCGCCTGGCTTCGGGTGGTTATTTCTTCTTCTTAAGACTGAGATTTACCACCTCTTCACTTTAACATGAAATAGGAAAAGTTGTAGCAAAGTTTCTGTCAAAGTGCTAGCTTGTAATGCCATGGGAAATTTTGACCTTTTGGAGTTGTATGCCATTAAAGACCAACCAAATCAGACTAGTACTGTATCTCTTGAGTTTCATATAAAAAATCTGGTTTCATGCTATTTTTATTTCAGGAATCTCCACGCAATAGAATTCTGTCTAGCCTATTTCCCATTGAATTTGAATAGCAATATTCCCCTAGAACTCATGCAGTTCTGGAGACAGCTACAGTCCTAAGATAGTGTGAAACAGGATACTTCCTTCCCCCCGCTTTTCTTTTGGCCAAAGGCTTTGTGTAAAGTGCCTGTACAATGGTGTAATGCTGCTTCTATCACATTAATCATTAATAAACAGATAGAAATAATACTGCAACATCTCAGTTACAGGGAAGGGTTCTGATTCCAGAAGCCACACACTTACAGCCAGGGAATTCACCAGTGTGTATATGGATGGTAATTTACGAGGGGAATAGCCCTTTCCCTTTGATGAAAGCAAAACTAAGAGATTATGCTTAATTAGATGATAAAGTGATACTTGCCCAATGGTGTCTCTCTACCTTCCATCCTACATAATGGAAACTGTGCTCAAAATAGGTCGCTAATTTCTGTACAGATTAAAGGTAACCAAGCTACTTTACTTGCCGATAATTTATCTAATACCTCTTAGCCATGCAGGCACATTCACTACAATGCGTCTGACTAGGAGACACCAGCTGTTCCGTAAGAATTCAGAGAACTAGGACTAAAGCAGAGGGCAGTTTGGAGGAAGAGGGGAGGTCCATTAGTTTCATCATTACCAAAAAAGATACATCACCAGACAGTTTTTACTGTTGTTTTGTCAATTATGTGCATTCTTTATTCATTCAGACATTGAGTCTTTTCATGCTAAAAGTGCATCTTCCCCCTTGCTTTTCCAGTGTCTGTAACATGAAAGCAAAACCTTTACACAACAGAACTGCCTTTAGTTTACAAATAACTGATTCTTGCTTTCTGTCCCATATTAAACACACTCATGAATGCATCTCAAAAGTACTTTTATCGTCTGCATCAACACAGATTTTCCTTCCTTCCTCATTCGGTTATTCATACCAAAAAACCTACGGCACTACTCAACACCCAAATTTGCAAGACGGTCATTGAAATATCACAAACAGGTCATTGGCAGCAGGTTTACCCCACCCCCCAGCCCAGAAAGGATAAATCTAGATTAATGGTGAAAAACTACGGGCTGGCATTTTGATGGCAACAACATTGTATGGATGTTGCAAAACAAAAATAAAAGCTGCATCCATCAGGAGCACTGATCCCAAAATAGTCATGTACCTTGAAACAACCCTCATTACTGAGAGTAGAAAGGTCTTCTGAAAAGTAATGAATGGGGTCAGACAACACCCAGAGTAGGTTGCAGAAATAATTCTGAAGCAAAACAGCATTGGAAAAGAAAGCTTTGTACAGAAATACTCTCCACATTAGTAATACAGTGGTACCTCAGGTTACGTACTTAATTCATTCTGGAGGTCCGTACTTAACCTGAAACTGTTCTTAACCTGAAGCACCACTTTAGCTAATGGGGCCTCCCGCTGCTGCTGCGCAGCCGGAGCACAATTTCTGTCTCATCCTGAAGCAAAATTCTTAACTTGAGGTACTATTTCTGGGTTAGCAGAGTCTGTAACTGAAGCGTATGTAACCTGAAGTGTATGTAACCCGAGGTACCGCTGTATCTCCAAACTGTGACAGTGAGAATGTAGAATCACTGGATGGCATATGTCTAACATGCAAACATCTCTCTTTTGCAGAATGTTGCACCTCGCCTAATCAGTTAGGAGGAAACAACTGGAGGACTAGTATGGGGAGGGCAATGCAGATGAGGGAACTCTACTTCACTGTATGAAATTGCCAACCTGTGCTGTATTCTAATAGAGTTGGAATTTAGTATTTTAGAATATTAGAGAGATTTCACAAATAATGGCTATGGCTAGAAACTGGTCCCACTCACAATGGTTTTGTTTGTGCATTATGAGAATTCAGGGTTGATGGCTTATCATGATTTACTGGGAACAATCTGCCTGTTGGCCACAAGTTTGCTTCTCCCCTGGCAGAAGCCAAAGAAACAAACCATAAAGATGCAATTAAGCTTGGCTTCCTGAGACATCCAAACCCAGGATTGTGGCTGGTTTCTTTCTACCAAGGAATCACTAGCCCATCTTTACAACTATTTATTTTATTTCCTGAATTTATTCATTGCTTTATATTAAAAATGTCAAAGTGATGTACAATTTTTTTCTTTCTTTTAAAAACAATAATAAAACAGCAAATTCAACAAGATACACAGTAATAAATTACAGTTCCTTATGCATCCTGGTTTGGTTTTTTAGGGAAAAACAAAAAACAACAATCCCAAGTTCGAATGTCACACAAAGTCATTTTTAATTGCATTTTCATGTTTTGTTTCTTTCACTCATGCATGGGAGGAGCAAAGTTGAAACAATTGGGTTGTGTTTACTATCATGCTGCTTATTCCTGAGAAACCATGACTAACTGGCACCCTGACTTATTGTGATGTATAAATATGAACACTGTGAAAGCAGTAGTGACAAGTGGAATCTACAGCATAATATAGCAGCATGGAGCACTCCTGGTCAACCAGTTGTGCCATCTTGCAGAATACTCCATTCCCTCCCCAGTGGTTTTCCATTCTCCCCTTCCCATGTTACCCAGCATTCCACTCATGATGATTAGCAATCCTCATGCATAATCCATGGCCCCTGAGTAAACACAAACTGGTTTTGTTTTCCATCCCATAGGATCTGTTGTCTCCCTTACTACTTTTAGGCTTTCCCCCCATAATCAAATTCCTTTGTACTTCAAACCTTGGGTCCCCCCCCCCCCGCCCACTTTCTTCTGTTCAGTGTCCTTTTTGGCTACATATAAGGATTGGCACGTGGATAACTGAATTTGCTTTTAGTATAGATGAGAGGTCACCGACCTGGTTGGACCAGTGGGCACATTTTGAATTTTGAGCGAGTGCAGTGGGTACCAGTCACAATATGGCTGCCATAGAGGCATGCCCTAAGACAAAATAACAGAGACAACCACCCCTGACAACCTTATGCTTACCATGGGAAGTCAGCTGTGTCCTGCTGGTGCTGGTTGTGGAGATCACACAATACTGATTCCACACACAGCAAGAGATGGTGCTGTTGCATAATAAAAACTGGGAGCATTTGTCAGTACCAGGAAAAATATTCAGGGTTGGTGACCCCTGGCACATACTGTATATGATAATAAAAATACCCCCCCCCCCAATATTGAACCTTTGCATTGATATTTACCAACACTTCTGTATAATAACTGGGATTAACACTGGGGTTCTTTTGAAAGTTTACTCCCTAGACCTTGACATCTCCACATACAGAGGAAATGATGTGAAACATGATCTCATGCCCATATTTTATTAATAGTGTTCTGCATTTTAGGATCAGAGACAACACACACACACACACACACACACACACACACAGCGCAAATCCCTTAGGGAATATCCAAATTAAGTTACATGTTTCCTCTTTTACAAAATGGAAGCTGTGATCTTCCCTTTCCCTGCGCCTAAGAAATAACTGATCAAAAGAAGATTTAAATCCTGAAAGTCAAAGAATAAATTCAAAAGGTCTTTAGAAAATGCCCAAAACTTTCTCAAGCAGTGCTTTTGTCCAATTCTGTATAGTAATATGAAGCCAAATAACGTGCAAATTTCTTACTGTTAATAACATAAAGCTTATTAAAATACCAGTTATTTCTGCAGAGTATTGAAGAAAAGCAGCATTCACCTCCATGCACTCTACCTCTGCCCATCTTCTTGTAATGTAATTTGGAATATTTTCAGCAAGCATTTTATTCTTTCAGCAGATGATCATTCCCATAATCCTCTGTTACAGATGAGTTTAGTCTGTGAGGACAATTTGTGAAATAGTCTTGACTGCATAGTGCCCCCAGCCCTGGTTTGGTGTTTTCAAAGTTTCGGGATAATACCAGCACATTTGCCATTGAAGAATAAAATTTTGAGGTGGGGCACTGCTCATTTAAATATCATAATGTCCAGAGGAGTGATAACATAAGATTTTCTTGTGTAGGTGTTCCCTTAAACGTAAAGAAGATGCACACGAGGAGTGAACTGTGGCTGAGTGGTGCTAAGGAGGTTCAGGCTATGTTCTGAAGGCACATGGGGCTACCACCTGGCAGAAGCTAAGTGAGTTTGTGACTGCATGGGAACCAAATGTATGCCCCCTTTGGATTCCAAGATGGAAGAAAAGTGGGATATAAATATCAGAAAATATATAGAAAGGCATGTGATATAGCTCTAGGCCTGTACTTCTTCAGAAGGCAGGTGGCAAAGCACGTGTTTGAATGCTGCCACCACCCCCACCACGCTCCATGGAAACCTATTACAGCAGGAATAAGAATCCTAGGTCTTTATGTGCAGGTTTTGATCTTTTTTAAAAATGTATGGGAGCATGGAAAAACATGAACCGCATTATTCAATTCAGAAGTACATAAGAACACAACGTAAGCACATGAGCCAGGCTGGGTCAGACCAAAGGCTTCTAAGTCCAGCATCACATTTCCCACTGTGACCAGCCAATGAAAAGCCCACCAAGCAGGACATGAAGAGGAGGAGAACCAACCCCATGTAGGCTACATTCAGCATCTTGGAGGAAAGGTAACATAGGCATCTAATTATCATCATCTTCAATTTGGCAGGCACTGGATGAACAAGATAATACTATCGGCCCATCACACTTTTCTGTTTTAATGCCATGTTTCTTTAATCAACCATCTCTTTACCCTGGAAATCTTTCAGAAGAACCTTGATTATTTTAAATTTCTACTGAATACTGATTTCTCTCTGTATTGGGACAAGCAGACAACAGCAAGCAACCCACTTCAAAGCAGAGAATAGGTGTAGCTTTTGTTTCTAATGAACAGCGTTTTATCTTTAGTTTAAATTACAGTTAAGTGCTTTTAAATCTTCCTTCAAAACTGTTATTTGGCCTTGCCCCAAATTTTTCTCTCCCCTGTTCACTCTATCTTTATAAGACCTGGCAGAACCAACAGTAATTCTGTACTTAAGGCATGGTATTTAGTAGAATGCACTGTGGAAACCAGCCCACCTGCTGATATAAAAGTTCTCACAGGAAATAGTCTTATGAATTATTTGCAGCAAGCAGAATTGCTAACTGGGTGGAACTTGCACAGTCTGCCTGTGCAAAGGAACGCTGAGGAAATGGTCCAGTGGATCAAAGAGTCTTCTTTAGGCAAAGGTGTAGAACTGGACACAAGACAGTGCCTTTACGCAACACCACAGTGCTACAGTGTACTCTGTGAAGCTCTGGTCACAAAAGGGATTTCACAGCCCACAGAAAGTTACCAAAAAAACAATCACCAAAATGCTGCATTCTTAAAGGCACCACCCCTGTGAGGAAAGTCTAAGATGTGTAGGGCTTTATTGAAGTTTCAAAAATTATGGATGAGATAGAGTGGATTTTTTCTTCCTCTCGGGTTCACCCAGTGAAACTGATCGGCAGTATGTACAAAATGACAGACAGAAAAAAACCATGCAAATTCACAAATTCACACAACACAGGTGAGGAACCTCTGGACTAGGGGCCAAATATGTCCCTCCATGACTATCTAAGCCTCGGGACTCTCCTCACACCAGCAACATCCCTATCCATAGGCCATGCCCCTCACCAATTCCACTACGCATCCATCCTCCTTGGATGTTTTTGCTTGGCTGGAGTTTGCCCTTGAGCTCTCATAACGCTTCTTGCTTGCCAGGAGAGAGGACATAAAGAGGTGAATGTGAATGTGTGTAGAAACTAGCTTACCGCACAAATGTAAAATTTATATGTGGTGCCCTGCTCACTTTTGCTTCTGTTCCCCACTTTTGTGTTACACAGCTTATGGAATTCACTGGCACCGAATGTGGTGATGGCCATTAGATTAGGCAGCTTTAAAAGGGGAGGAATCCATGCGGGATAGAATCACTATGTTCAGTGACAGTCCATCTAGGGCTGGAGAGAAAAGGTCAAAGTGCCCAAGGCTGGACTTTATTTACTTTGACGGACCACTTCGTGCTTTCTTGCCAGTGGCAACAGCCTGAAAGCTATTTTAATTTCCCAGGATATTCTGGGAATTTCCTGAGTGCTATGCCGGAATACTGGCCCTGCCAGACCTGAAGCTTTATTATGAATCAGCCGCTTTTTGCTGGCTGAGAGAATGGCTGCTTCTTGAAAACACGGATATTTTGGATCTAGAAGGTTTCAATAATGTTTTCGGGTGGCATGCATATTTGTGGTATGATAAGGTCAAAGCACACAAAGCTTTTAAAAACCATATTGTCAGGAAAGCATTGTTTAATGTTTGGATAAGATATAAGGACTTGCTTGAAAGTAAAAAACGCCAAGGTGGTTGTCACCAATGGAGGCTAAGGCTCTGAAAAAACTCAATATGGAGGCAAATTGGCCGAAATATTGTGAAATTTTGGAACAAGAAGGAGATAGATTAAAACTGCAGAGCTTTGACAAACTAAAAAATAAAGTACGAGATTGGCTTCATTATTATCAAATAAGGGAGGTTTATAACTTGGACAAGAAAATTGGTTTTCAGGTGGAAAAATCAAAATTGGAAACAGAATTGTTAGATCCTAAAACTAAGAATTTGTCAAGAATGTATAACTTGCTGTTGAAATGGAATACAGAGGACGAAATGGTTAAATTTGTTATGATTAAATGGGCACAAGATGTTGGACATAACATTATGATGGCTGACTGGGAAAAGTTATGGACCACAGGTATGAAGTTTACTGCATGTAATGCCTTAAGAGAGAATATAATGAAAATGATTTACAGGTGGTACCTGACACCAGTCAAGCTTGCAAAAATTTATCATTTGCCCGATAATAAATGTTGGAAATGTAAAGAGATTGAAGGTACATTCTTTCACCTTTGGTGGACATGCCCAAAGATTAAGACCTTCTGGGAGATGATCTATAATGAAATGAAAAAGGTATTTAAATATACCTTCCAGAAGAAACCAGAGGCCTTTCTCTTGGGCATGGTCGGCCAATTGGTGCGAAAGAAGGATAGAACTTTTTTTATGTACACTACAACAGCAGCAAGAATACTCATTGGAAAACACAAGATCTACCCACCCGGGAAGAATGGCAGATGAAGGTGATGGAATATATGGAACTGGCCGAGATGACTGGCAGAATCCGGGACCAAGGAGAAGAGTCGGTGGAAGAGGATTGGAAAAAATTTAAAGTTTATCTTTTAAAATATTGTAAAATTAAGGATTGTTAGAAAGATGTTGGGAAAAGAAAATTATGTGGTTTTAGTAGAAATGACATAAAGGATTAAGTAAAAATGAATTGGTGAAAGAGAGAATGTAAAATTATAGTATATTAAGACAAATTATTAAGATAAAAACAAGGTTGGAAGGATTTGCTGGAATAACAAATTGAATTAGAATACAAAACTGGGAGGTGTGAGGAGGTCAAGGAAATAAGTAAAGGAAAGAAAGCTATGTTAAGGTTTGATCTGTTCTTTTTTAATTGTTTGTATTTTTTCTGTATTTTTTATTTTTCTTTTTTCTTTTTTCTCTTTTTGTAATCTTTCAAACTTGAATAAATATTATTTTAAAAATAATAATAATAAAAAAGAATACTGGGGAAATTAAAATGGAAACTCTGAGACCCAGCTACATGATGTGGAGGGTCCATGGTAGGTATGAGTACTTGAGGACCCTGTCTGAGCAGTTGCCCTGAGTAGGTCTCATATATTAGATGCTGGGGAACATACCATGTGGGAGTAAGCTTGCAGGCTTCCAAAAACATCTCTCTGGTCAGCTTTGAAAAGATGGTGCAGGATATACAGTGGTACCTCGGTTTACGAACTTAATCCGTTCTGGAAGTCCATTCTTAAACTGAAACTGTTCTTAAACTGAGGCGCGCTTTCCCTAATGAGGCCTCCCGCCGCCAGTGCCCTTCCACCGTTTGGATTCCATTATTAGACAGAGGTAAAGTTCGCACACTGGGACACTACCTCCAGTTTTGCGGCGTTCGTAAACCAAATCGTTTGTAAACAGGACTGTTCTTAAACCGAGGTACCACTGTATGGACTATTGGTCTAAGCCAGGACTGTTCTTACATTTAATTATGCTGAAAAAGCCAGGTCTATTATGCAGTTACAATAAGGGAAGATACAGCACAGTTGGTTAGAGCATAGCGCTTATAATACCAAGGTCACAGGTTTGATCCTGATATGGAACAGCTGCATATTTCTGCATTGAGGGGGTTGGTCTAGATGATCCTAAGAGTCCCTTCCAACTCTATGATTCTATTATCTATCTTATTTTCTGTGCCTAACATGAGACATTTAGGCTAACACTCCCCCACTCCCCAGAATTGTTGCATCGTCACTACCTTCTAAGGTCTTTATGTGGGCAAGTTCACAAATGACATTTACAAAAACAACCAAAAGGTCTGTGGCATCTTAAAGACTTAGAAATTTATTGCGGCATACGTTTTTAATCAATCAGTCAATCAAATTTTATTATGTGGTCGCAGACCCATTAAGGTATAACTTTTCATGGACTAGCATCCACTTCATTAGATGAAATGGACTCTAGTCCTCAAAAGCTTATGCCATATTAATTTTGTTTTGTCTTTAAGGTGCCACAAGACTCTTTCTGATTTTTGCTGCAATGGAATAACACAAAAACACTCTTTGGGAATTGTTATGATCACATAGTAATTGTAAGTATCCATGAAGCTTTGAATACCATTCACCACAAATCATGGGCTTTTACATCCTTGGATAGTATCTATAAACTGGAGGTGCCAAGACAGAGTTCCATGGTGGCTTAGTTAAGATATTAAGTAATCCCAATTCAATAAAATGTACCCAATTCAAGCCTGAGCTCATACTGGAAACTGGGTGTTTTGGGGAACCTATATTCTAGTAGCTTGACTGCAGCTGTGACAGTCCTTAGAATACTCTCTAACACAGAGTTTACCCTACTGTATATAAAAGGAGTACGTAACAGAAAAGAAGAACAGCTTTTTGTTTGCATTTTCACAGCACTCTCCACAGAAGGCAATGTAAGAAAAATGCACTATTGGTGTCTTGAATAGCAGCATTCTTATTTGCAAGTTAACATCCGATTTTTTCTTTGTGAAAAAGAAGGTAAGAAATCCACACTAATGTGGCCTACAATTCAGCTGAAAATGCCATGTAGCCTGAATGTCACTTGCTGTTCTTGCTGTATTGATTTTAGAGACAAATACAGATAATGGTATTTTTTTTACTATTCCAGCTTCTGTTGGGTGGGTTTATGCAAGGCTGCGCACACACCATATATTTAAAGCACTGTAGAACTGTAGTTTATCCCAAACTGATCTACAATTCCAAGTACCCTTAATAAGCTACACAGTTCTCAGGATTCTTTGGGGTGTGCGGGTGCATGGTGTGCACAGCGTATTGTTAACGTTGAAAGTGTGCAAACTCTCCTCACCTGCATTGTCTGTCTCATTCTGACTTAATGGATTTGCTTTTATTCTGGTAATAGTGCATATTATTCACCCACACTAAAAAGCAAAGATCTATAAATATGAACCGCCCCTCCCCAAGGTTATGGAGCAGTATGGACTGACTAGTTAGAACAAACACACTCTTGCTCAGGAGAAATAAATACAAAGCATTTGAAGGGTCGAACGTGGAGCTGAAAGCTAACACATGTTCTGAACAGATGTCTTGTTAAGAAGTTCATTTAGTTTGAATAAAATTCTAGATCAAGGGACTTCAGAGGTGGGGGAGGGCTGGAGTAGATTAAAACATAACACACAAAAAAGGCTTGGGTTTGCTAATTCCATGATCTGTCACATCTTTCCATCTGTACAGAAATGTGTGGGTGTTAAAAAGAAGGAGGAGGGGGTGGCCGGGGTGTTAAGGAGATTCAAAGAAAATGTGTGTGTGTGTGTGTGTGTGTGTGTAAGCAGTCTAAGCTAGCACACAGAGAACACTTTTGCCAGTAGATGTATTTATAACTAAACAGCCCCAAATGATACATTAAAAGCACTTGCAGTGACAATGAAAAATAACAAGATTATGAATCTCTCTCTCTCGATGTGTGTGTGTAAGTGCAGTAAAATGTTTTTTTTTTTTTTAAAGAAGCTTCAGGAAAATAATTCTTTCTGCTGGAATCCCCCCACCACAGTATATCTGCAGTATGCAAACCTACAAATGCACCCTACCTCTAAAACAAGCATTTCTGTATGCATTTGAATGGATTCTCTCCTAAAATGTGTACTTCTATACACACTTTTTGTGAACACTTTCCTTGGGCTGAAACTGCATTGCAAATTTCAGAGAAGTGTGTAATATAATAGATCACTGTGTTCCAATCCACATACTAGTCTGGAATTGACAAACTGGGTGAGTTCACTTTAAAATGGGACGGAACAAAAAAATTCCTCCATGATTCTTTGTTAATGCAGAGCAGGTTTAATTTCTGACATCTCCAGTGGCCAGGTAGCAGGTGATGGGAAATGTCTCTGCCAAAGTATCTAGAAATCTGCAGTCAGATGGAGTAGAGTAGGAAGAGTCAATGTGATTCCCTCAGGTGATGCTGAACTCCCACTGACTAAACTGGCTGTGGCTGATGTGACTTGGGAGCCCAACAGCATCTAGAGAATACCAAGTTGGCTATCCCTGGAATAGAATTTACTGGGCTAGACAGACCAATGGAAGCAGTTGATGTAAGGCAGTTTCCTATGTTCATACGGTACATTAACAACAACAACAACAACAACAACAACAACAACAACATCCCACACACTCTGGGTGGCTTCGAGCACATAAAAACATAATAAAATGTCAAATATTAAAAACTTCCTGATACAGGGCTGCCTTCATTGTTACCCACTGTGAATCTTCAACTGTGTTCTTACAATTACTAAGCATTTTACAGTGATATTTAATCTGTGCTATGATCTAATCTTTCACTTTCTTCTTTCAGTAGCATATTAACAACAGAACAATACATCCCCAGTTATGAAAGCAGAAATCTCTAGAATGAGGTTGGTGAACCTGTGACTCTCCTATTGTTGTTGAGTTCCTACTTCCATCAACCCCAGCCCACAGAGCCAATAGTCAGGGATGATGCCAATGGGAATTGGAGTCCAACAGTATCTGCAGGGTCAGAGGTGCCTCATCCCTATTCTAGAACCTATATATGCAACATGGGGAATTCTCATCTTGCAGATTCTATGGCTCAAAAAAACTTTAACATGCCTTTATCTGATGAATATTGCAATGTCTGACAACTTGAATAATAGTCTGGCATAAAGGTATCTTGGGTATTTAAATGTTCATAGTGATAGTTCAGCTCTTGCAAAGACTCAGATGCTCTATAACATAAATTGTAACATTTGACAACGTGGTGAATGTTATTAGGAAGTTTAGATATTGCACTGTTGTTGAGTTATGATAGTCACATTTTTTAAAAAATAACTTTTTATTTCAAGTAACAAAACATACCCATACAAGGAAAACAGAGCTTAGTAGTTGTCTTAATGAAGTTAATAAAAGGATACCATGCCATATAGAAGCTATGAGTTCTGCCCCCTGCCCCCGGAATCAATATTCTATTTGTGAAATGATTATTTTGTCCATAAGCATGAAGTCCCACACGTGTGTAATCCTGGCTTCAGAAATATTTGCATTTAAAGTTTTCCAACTTTTTGCAATCACAAATCTAGCTGCAGTTAATAAATGAAGGATGAGGTGTTTATTGGTTATGTTCTTAAACTGAGGAGTTAACTATATCTTGCATACCAACCATTAAGGTTTCAGTCGTAAACGTATTTGGAGAAAACTCATTTGAAACCAGTGGGAATTACCCTAAGTTTAACCACATTTACTGAGAAGTATCTGTGTACCATTACCTTTACTGTACGAACAATAGATTAAGGTATATATCATATCATAATTACATACTATACTGGAACAGATACAAAATGTACTTGGCCCCAAAGGTAACATACTAGCTTTGGGCTAAAAAAATTTCTCCCCTCCTAACCATTCTTTGGCTATTAATGAGAAAAGAAACTGCATCTGAAAATTATGAAAGGGGTGAGGAAGTTTTGGAGAAGTTCTCACAGGGTGTTGTTTGGGCTTATCTTGCTGTCAAAGTGGTCACTGAGTCCTTGTGAGTGTCCTGTTTTACATTTTATAAATCATCTCTTCAGTGGTCTGGGCCTTCCTTAAAAGCAAAATCTTAGGCTCCCTGGCATCCAATGCTTCAGGAGAAGACACCATGAAGTAACTTCTCTCATGGACCTTTCTCAAATGAGTAATTACAGGCAGTTGAGAGGGCTGTAGTATGTTGGTGAAATTTAGAAAGAAAGAAAGAAAGAAAGAAAGAAAAAAAAGAAAGAAAGAAAGAAAGAAAGAAAGAAAGAAAGAAAGAAAGAAAGAAAACCACACACAACACCCATGGCCAGCTCACAACAAATAGATATGCTCAACCCCACACCCACTGCAACTGCCAAGAGGAAGAGGCAGAAAAATGCAAATATCAGGTTTGGGCACAGCATAATAACAAAGAGATGAAGTTGTGAATATGTCATGCTGCTGTGGTTTTTCCAATATGCTAAGTACTGTCCCACCCCAACAGCAAGGATACTGTTTTTCCTTGTACCTTTGCTTACAGTGCTTACAGACTTACTTTACACAAGTTGTGCCATGACCCAAGGATCTGCATAAGAACAAAAGGGAACCAGGATGCCTTGGACACAATCATGGTCCTTCTCAAGGGAGGACAGCCCACTCCTCAAACCATTTTTAAGGTCACAACTGAGATCCATGGTTGTCATGTTCAAAGCACATATCTCCATAATCTTCATTATGACATGTGCCTTAAACAGATTAAAGCATTTCTAAATAGAGACAGAGAGAGGAAGGGAAGGGAGAGAAAACCTTTTTGCAAATCAGCTAAGACAGCTGGGTTTTCTGTGATTAAGCTAGGCTGGAAATCTGGAAATCTCACTCACAGAAATGAGCCAAACTAGTTTCCGGTTTGCCAGGAATTGAGAGTTTTCAAATCAGACAGTAATGAGGCTTCCAAAATCCTCTCCCCACCAATCTGATCCCTTAGTAAATAGGGGACTTGTGACAAACAGGTGTTTCTCAAGAGTTCACAGTCACCCAAACAGAATCATCCACCTTTCACATAGCTTTCCTGAGAAGGAAGCAGTTTGCAGGGACGCTGCCTTTTCACCTTGCATCGGGACATTCTGATTGACAGGAGCCAGGGGTGGCATGTGCAGAGAGGATTTTAAAGCACCATAATTTCTTCCCTTCCTGCTCTCCTCATCCCACTACAGCTTCTGTGATGCAGATGGACTGCAAAAGGGCTGGCCTCTGAATCTTTACAGGATCATTATATTTAGAGAAAAGTGTTGTATTGTAGTCTTGTATTATAAGCACCAAAGAAGTAAAGTACTGGCTTCTTACTGTGTAGTCTGTCTACTTCTGATCTCTCTTTCAAGAAAAGGATATTTTTATTATAATAAACCTGATCCAATCACAGAAAGATAAAGGATAAGGCAATAGCTTCACTAAAGCCAATGACACATCTTCAACAGGGCAAGAACTTCCCTGCCTTTCCTAGCCACATCTTCTTCAGACAGAGGAAGCTCACACTGATCACACAAAGAAGGCAGAAACAGACCAATTTCATAATTATTTGAGGGTGTGCGTGTACCTGATTCAGCACAACCTCATATTCCATTTGGTTCTGTTCTGTTAAGGTCTGGATTCTGCACTACGAGGGATGAAATTTAGTATAAAAAAGCCAGACACAATAGTAGCACACACTGGCCTTGTTTCAGGGTAATGTTTTCATAAAAAATCAATCCTCCTGTAAAAACTTCAAAGCAAATATTTCTGTTCCATCACTTCTGAATCCTGCCCTGAATTATTGGGGCCCATTCCAAAACTTAATCAACAGGCATGTTTCTTTGTCCCCTAAAGTAGGAATGCAGAAGGGGTGGCCCTCAATACATCATTCAACTCCCAGCTCCCATCAGCCTCAATCAGCATTGCCAAAAGTAATCAAAATCGGAAGGGCCACAGGTTCCCTATTCCTGTTCTGAAAGATATGCTCTGAGCAAACAAGGTGAGTGGGAAACACAAAGCCTGCAAAAACTCAGTGGGGCTCAGCAACCACATGATGAGGGAGAGCCAATATTTTCCCCACTGTTAATTGAAGACTTGCATAGGGCATCAGCCTTTCCCTAAGCCTATGGTTTTTCCCTGCAAGGGAACAGGAAGAAGCCCAGGTAAGAGAGGAGGAAGGAGAAGAACGAAATTAAACAAAACACTTTAAGAGTGAAACATGTGCATATGTTAGAATTCTGTACAAATGCATCTTAACTTAATGGGATTTATACAGGAAACGTTGTGGTTTCCACCTGATAGAGCTTTGTTTCCATCATACTGCCTCTTGTATCAAGCACCCACTTAGGTCTAATTCTGTAATTTGGTTTTTGAAGACTAACTGTATGCAAAATTATATGCAGAAATTGCATATATTATACATATACAGTGGTACCTCAGGTTAAGTACTTAAATGGTCCCGGGATCCGTTCTTAACCTGAAACGGTTCTTAACCTGAAGCACCACTTTAGCTAATGGAGCCTCCTGCTGCTGCCGCATCGCCGGAGCACAATTTCTGTTCTCATCCTGAAGCAAAGTTCTTAACCGGAGGTAATATTTATGGGTTAGCGGAGTCTGTAACCTGAAGTGTATGTAACCTGAAGCATATGTAACCCGACGTACCACTGTAACACATTTGCAATACCATATTTCTGCAACATAATTTTATAAGTATTAACACTTAAGTATTTTTATACTGTTGTATGCATTGCTGCATGTATCTGTTTCTGTGTTACCGTAGTTACTTTAGGAAACTGGAAGTGTGTATACATACATACATGCATACAGTATATGAGAACTGTTCATATTTTTAGTGGAATTGATAAAAAGAAAAACAAATCCTTTCTTCTTGTCAAGATCAAAGAGCAAGATGGAAATTTTAAAACATCAAAATTTTCAGAAAATTCCATTCCTAACAGCAACATAAATCTACTAATTACAGCACCATCAGTGACTTCTCTGTGTAATTTGTAATTGCTTTCAAAGTATTGCTCAACATAATTTGCTGTGAAGGAAAGATTTCAAAAGAATGTGAGTCCAGATCATACTGTGAAACGTTCTGCTCCTCCACTTCTTTAGGATTTAGAAAATGATGGGAAATCAATATGTACAGTATTGAGGGTGGGGCGCTTTTTTTTGACAGACAGAGTAATCATGTCTTGTTTGGTTTGACATCATAAAACAGATAAAGCTGCGACAGATAAATGCTAATCTGCCATTTGCAGCTGGTGAACAAATGGCAATACACCCTCCATCAATTGCGCAGGGTGGCTTAGTACATAAACTAGATTAGAAATGAATGTGCTGGTCAGATTTTAGGGAAAGTGGTCTCTTATGTGCACACATAGTGTTGTTCAGCGTGAATGTAAATTGACAGTTCTCTAATTTGCTGATTGTGCATCTCCTTTCTGGATACAAAGGCAGGGGGGAAATATCTCATTTGCTGCAACTAGTCTTATTAAAATGAACATATATTTTTTCATTTTTAAAAATGGAGTCATCAGAAAATCACCTCTTGGTAAATTGTAATTAAGTATCATTTGAAAAATCTACAAAAAAATAGATTATAATTCTAAGATCAAAGGACACAATCCAGGCAAACTGAAACACTTTCAAGTCCCAATGATTTCAAAGTTCGGGAACTTATAACAAATTCTATAAGGATTTGAAAGAAGAAGAGGAGTTTGGATTTGATATCCTGCTTTATCACTACCCGAAGGAGTCTCAAAGCGGCTAACATTCTCTTTTCCCTTCCTCCCCCACAACAAACACTCTTTGAGGTGAGTGGGGCTGAGAGACTTCAGAGAAGTGTGACTAGCCCAAGGTCACCCAGCAGCTGCATGTGGAGGAGCGGAGACGCAAACCCGGTTCACCAGATTATGAGTCTACTGCTCTTAACCACTACACCACACTGGCTTTGCATAGTTATATCCCTTGTGCTGGAGAATGCATTTCTTATAACACTGGGGGGGGGGGTCCACTTATCCTGTGCCTGGAAAGCACAGGTCTGAGTGTTTTTCTGCTTGTCCTGTGATTTCTAGGCACGGGTCCAAGCAGCTTTGCCTTTGCAGCACCGTTTCCCCCCAGAAAACCTGCTCTTTAGTACTACATCAGAGCAAACATTAATCTGGAAAAAACCCGATTGATGTTTGCTCGGATTCGGCAGTAAGCAGTGGGTTTTCCCAGGGGAAAGCGGTGGGGAAAGTGGACATGTGGATTGGCCCTTAAAAATGTAAAGGTAAAGGGACCCCTGACTGTTAGGTCCAGTCGCGGACGACTCTGGGGTTGTAGCGCTCATCTTGCTTTACTGGCCGAGGGAGCCAGGATACTGCTTCTGGGTCATGTGGCCAGCATGACTAAGCTGCTTCTGGCGAACCAGAGCAGTGCACGGAAACACTATTTACCTTACTGCCGGAGCGGTACCTATTTATCTATTTGCACTTTGACATGCTTTCGAACTGCTAAGTTGGCAGGAGCAGGAACCAAAGCAATGGGAGCTCACCCTGTCGCGGGGATTCGAACTGCCGACCTTCTGATCAGCAAGCCCTAGGTTCTGTGGTTTAGACCACAGCGCCACCCTTAGTGCTGCTATTTTTGAATGTCTGAAGTGTTTCAATTTATTTTGAGATTTCAGTTTTATAAAGAAAAAGATAAAACAGGGCTATATTAACATATCACTCACCAGGGCTGATGAGAGTTGTAATCTCTGCAGGGCATCAGGTTGCAGAATGCTTGTTTGTTTGTTTGTTTGTTTGTTTGTTTATTATTAATCAGAATACCATAATAATTAATTGTAACATGTATCCATTATATAGCACCTACACTCTGTGCTGTACAGAAAAGAATGAACATGGATTGAATCTGCCCTATAGACTCACACTCTAACTGCACAATCCCTTACATATCTATTCACGAGAATGTTCCTCTAAATTAAATGGAATTGGGGCTGGATCCTATATACACTCTCACCTGGGGGTAAGTCACACAGGGAGTAAGACTCACACAGTGTGAGTCCCTTCAGAGTAGAAATGTAAAAGATTGTGCTGTTACTCCCAGAATAATTAAAAAAACACAAAAACACAGAAATGAAGGAGAAGAAGAGATAAGACAAGGGACCTAGAAAGATTGAAATGCCAAGATGAAACATGTTACAGGAAGCAAGAACACCTTTTTGTCTGGCATGTATCACTTGCGAACTTCATTAATAGTGGAAAGAAAGCAGAGGCTTGCTGTTTTAAATTAAATGTACCTTCTAGCCGAAATAAACAGGTTTTTAATTCGTATTACAGGTGTGAGAATTGCAAATCATGGTGTAGGAGTCATTTGTGAAGCAGCCCAAGATTACCTAGCTTTTGCAGCTGTACTAGGGCTGCCATATGTCCAGAATTTCCCTGACATATATGGGATTCACCCATCAGAAATGTCCGGGGAAACCCATGTCAGAAGTGTTGATTTTTGGCCAAAAAAAGCAAAAAATGGCAACCGTAAGCTATACACACATACACCTTTCTTGCTGGCATTAAACATCTCACACTTAAGACTGTTTCCAAGATAAAACACACATACATGGAGAGAGAAATCTTGGGTAGCTTTTCAAGAACTCAGATATGTGTACATTTGCTCAGAAGGAAGTGCTGCTGGTCTTCCTGAAACGTATAGCTAGGCACGATTGCAGCCCGAGGGTGCAATTCTATGCTTGTTTTCCAGGATGTAAGTGTTGTGGAGCTTACATCTGAGTAAATATACCTAGGATTGTGTGGAGCCTCTATTTTTAATCATGAAAATATTTGTTTTGAGAGCAAAAAAAGAAGCCATGCGTTTGATCCCTAAACACCCAGCAAAAGAACTGCAGCGGTTCAAAACGGTATCTTTGCCCTGTGCCAGCTTCTTTGACATTGCTCTTTCAAGTGACAAACATAATCTCATAGTGTGCCTAAGCTTCTCCAGACAAATCGTACAAGCTTTGCTCCTTCATCAATATCCAGCCTCAGGTTTTATGACCTGGGGACAGTGACTACTTCAGGACATCCAGCACATGGCAACAGACATCTTGATGACACCAACTCTTGCACATTGATGTTTAACGATCTCTTGTATTATTTTTGGCTGTTGACTTTCTAAACCCATCAAAGCAGATTACAGCCACTTATAGTGTTCATGTCTTCTGAGTCCTCTCTGCTCAGCTTAATTCAGCAAGGAAAAGCACCTTATCTGCCAGATATTCACCTTTCCCTGCCGCTCCTTTTCCCTCCAAAAATGTGTTTTGATCCTTCTGTCGATCTCAGCCCTCTGAGCATGTACAGCCCTCTGTACATGCATCAAGGGCTACCTTGCTTTTAAAACAAGCAATTAGATTTTATTGGGCACTGTTAGGCAGTGCAGCAGTATTCATTATGATGATTACTAAGGATGGCCATAAGCTATCTGATAGTTAAAAGGAAACTTGGTGATGCTATGTTTTATGTTCGGTTAAGCTGTTAAATGTTATCTTAGGCCAAGTTTGACAGGCTATGCTAGGTGATTAATTTGACTCACCACATAGGAATTTTAGGACAATGGATGCCAAACATGGAGGCTAAATTCAAGGCTAACACACACACACACACACACACACACGAGAGAGAGAGAGAGAGAGAGAGAGAGAGAGAGAGAGAGAGAAGAGTTTCCTCACTGACCATGAATTACATTTGGCCCATAATATCTAACATTGTATCTTGTCTGCTAGGTATTTCACAGCATGTCAAAACCTGCTAATTAAGAAAGAGGGGTTTTCCCCCATAACAAAAGGAAATTAACTAAAATGCTGACATTGTATCACTGTTCCCCACCCCATCAAGAAATATTTCAAATAAATAAAAAATACATATTCAATATTAAACATGTCATCTATTAGTAGTCCAAGCTGTTTCTCAGAATTTAACTTGGGCACAGCTGTGCCATGGAGAAATAATCTGTATCCGGCAATTAATCCAGGGAGAGTAGAGGCTGTAGCTAAAGAAAATGTGAGCTCCTTTATGCACCATTTGCCATCATGGGTCCCCTGGGTTGGCAAAAAGAAAAAGACAGGGAGAGAGGTTTGTCTGAGATGAACATGCCCTGCTGCTTTGTTTTCTCCTTGCAGAAAGATGACATGCTGCATTTTCTGCAGGGAAAATTTACTGCTGCTTGACTAAAATTAGATAGTCCACATTTACACTTAGAGTTTATGTCATTATCCCAGGAACGGTGTGGGAGTATAAACCCATAATCTCTGCACAGACAGGGAATGGATGAGGACTGCACTGAATAAATGCAACAGCTGCATAAATTCTCTTCTCAACATTGAGCTTATTTTTGTGATAAACTAAAGGGAGGGGGGGAGAGAGAAGGGGAGGAAGGAATCTACAAGCAAGGGGGGGGGGAACCTAGCAACCAGCACACCACATCTATACCGAATATATAATTACGTCTGTCTGATGTTTAACTGCTCACCAGTCTTGGGCTTTTCCAGACAACACTATAGCTAGTAATATCCCCAGTCCAACATGAGCACAGAAATATATTATCCTCACACAGGCTGGGTAGGGGATAATAACCATGTGTTCATTGGAAAAGGGAACCACAGCATTGCTGGGCAGGGGACTCGATTGGATTTTTAAAAATAAATAAAGAGTGCATGTTTGGGAATACAGCTGCTAAAAAAAAGATGTCAGGGGATTATTGTGCATAGATAGGAATGACAGCCTTCTTGGAATGCTGAGGGATTTCCTTTTCCTGTCCCTCATTTAAAAACAAACACAACAGCTGAAATGTCCATTGGGTAGTGAAAATGGATATTTCATGGATATTAGCCTCTAGGAAACACCAATGATGTCACAGACACTTGCCAATAGTCGCCCCTGACAATCATGCAAATCCAGATCTCATAGCCTTTTCTCATAGCCTTCCAAACTCAAATAGCTGTGCAACATGATCAGGTGCAGAGATGTACACTATGTTTTTCCAGTGGTGGTATCACACATTGCAGGTTGAGTGCTGGAAAATGCTATTTTCCTACAAAAGCCAGGACCAGCTCTACTACCAAGGAAAGTCAGACAGCAGATACGGAGGTCAGGGGGCAGCAGCAAAAAGTTGGAGGACAGAAATGTGTGTGTGTCACACAGAAGATCTCCACCCATGTCCCCTAAATAAGTCTGCAGGTACACTGTTGAAAGTTAAGATTCAACTGTCAGTCCACCACCAAAATGTCTTCGGCTAGCCCTGACTGCAGCAATACTAGCTGGAGGGAAGATGTCTGATTCCCCTGTAGCAACTAACAACTACACATGCATCGATTATTTAGAAAGGCTCTTGCAATAATCTTAACACAGAGACTTAAGAGCATTGCCTAAAACAAAGTCCAAAGCCACAGCATGAGTTTACAATGTATGCTGGTGAAGGGATGATGAAACACTTGCCAGATTCACTTTACAGATGGTCAAATACTTAATAGATAACAAAGTGTTGCCACATGTAATGACTTTTTATGGATTTTCTGATTTTCTTAAAACCGCTGAAAGCTTCACAGCACTGCCATATGGGTCTAGCTGGAAACTTTTCCACAGCTGGATTTCAGGCTACTTGTTGAATCTGCTAGCGACAGGCTGCACATTTTGACCATAAGGCAACCATGACTAGAAACAGACCAAATCCATAGCTCTTGTTTTATGAATCTGTCAAATCCCAGCCGCTCCCATGTTTGTAAGCCCTGTGGGCAGCTCAGCCTTCACAGCAAAACCTGAAGAAGAGCTTCATATTTCTCTCAGTGGTTGTAAGACATTCTGATTCGTCATAAATTCATCTGATCAGATGAAAATGAAAACTGCTGCAGAATCAGAGGTGTTCAACTGCTATATGTTTGCTCCTTTGACTCTGTCCCAAGTCTTCCGCCTGCCACGTATGTGGAGCTATTAGATTGTGCAGCCAAGCTGGCACATGATAGAAAAAGACAACTAAACTCTCACACACACTAAAACTGGACTGCAGATGTGCCTGCTTTCAAGTAATATCCAACTCACTCCTTTTGAGTTGAGTCATAGTAGGATCCATCCTAATGACAATACCAGAGTACATGTCCAGAGGTTGCTAGGCAACAGTGCTACGTTTGCTCTGGTCCCTTGCTAAAATGGCTGGCAGATATGGGGTTGAAGTCTTTGGGGAATTAAGGCACAGACATCTGAAGCCTCACTGCTTGGGGATTTCTGCATTTCCAGCACCTGGGCCTCATATTGGCTTGGCAGATATTTTGGCCTTTTGGCCTCGCATATTGCCTACAATCAGACTCTGACTGTTCTGTGCTGGCCTTGGTTTAGGAAACTGTGATGTTTTATTATGTTATTATGCTTCATTAAAATATTTATTAATTTTATTATGTATTGATTTGATCACTTAGGGGATATAACTGTTGGAAACTGCCCTTCTACTGAAAAAAATAACAAAGCAGATGATGTGCTTCCCTCATCTCCATATGCTTTCAGGCGTATACAGCAAAGATCATGATGGCACACACCTACCAACAACCAGCGATGTTCCACTGGCCCATTTCAGACATTATGTGAATGAAGTGTGATGGTGAAACTCCTCCTTCACTTCAGTTTTTTTGCACTTACAGAGAGTGGAAAGTTTTGCTTTCAATTTTAAACAGGCTACAGTTTCCCATGACACCCAAACTGAAGGTACTGTGGTTTGTTTAAACTATGGTTAGTGAGAAAATGCCAAGATCAACCCTTGTTTTCAGATCCTAGCTTATACTGAAACTATAGCTTAAATAAATGGTTCCCTGAATTTGGATGTCAGAGGAACTGTGTATTATTTAAAATTGGAAAAAGATTCTTCCAGTCTTCTCCTCTGGTTTACAAAAGAGGAGGAAAGGTAAAAGGGGTGTGCAAGCCTAATGATCACTTTGGCTCATGTAGCGAAAGCCCATGGTCTCCTTTAATGTCTAAAGTCTACCTAAGACCTTATAGACTGGAATCTATCAATGGACTGAAAGTAAGTAACTAGTTGTCAAAGAAACCACATTTTCAAGGAATCCTTCTGAATGTGTAGGCTTGATGGTGGAGTACTTGTTATGAAGAATGAACACACTGTGTGCTGTTCCATATGATGCTGATCAAGATTATATAATTATCTACAGAATGAAAGCAGCTAATTATTGCTAACCTCAATCTTTAGGCACAGAAAACACCATTTTGTCCTTCCATCTATTGTCATTTTGAAGTATAATAGCAGAAACCCTTAAACCCTTACGTTTTACCAGTACAAGACAGGCTTTGTAGTAGTTTTAGAAATACATTACAATTATTTCTACAACTGTGCACCGCATGTTGATTCCCTGAGAAGTTAAATCTCCAGAGCTAAAAGTGCCAAATGATGTAGATTTACTGTTTAAGTCCTTTTTTTAAAAAAGCCAACTCTGCTTCAATGAAAATTCCTATATAATACTTAAGGGCTTTCAAGATCACTTTCTACAGATAACTTTACAGTATTTAGGCTTACCAGACTGGGAGCCACATTTCTCATTTGTGTTCTCACCTTCCATGGGGGCGAATACAGAAGTACTGCTGGATTCCCATGAAGCATAACAGTATCTACATCCATGGTCCTACAGCCCAGGCCGTCCACAGAAGATGAAAACCCAGCAAGCAGCAGGTGAAGGAAGCAGCAGCAAACATGCTTCACTAAGGCTGGAATGGCTCATGCATGGGCCCACCAGTTGCTGCATCTTTCTATCATCTATCTATCTATCTATCATCTATCTATCTATCTATCTATCTATCTATCTATCTATCTATCTATCTATCTATCATCTATCTATCGCCTATCTCTTTTAGTCGGGGGGTGGGGTGGGGTGGGTTGGCCAGGTATATGCATGGTTACAATTATCATTTTATTATACTTAAAGAATATGTTAACCTTTTCTGTAAAAAAGTGGTGTGTCCCCCCCGGAAATGTGTTCATTATTAGGACAACAGAAGCAACCACCAGTGCACATTTCTGAATTTGAGGTTGTACATGGGATTCTGGGTTCTGAATCTAGGGCAATAATAATGTTAAAAATGTGTAGCAATATCCATACCACAGTGGCCATAACAAAGGACAATTAATTGATGTCAGTGAAGATTTTTTTTGATTCATATAAATCTGCTAAATTAAGTCTGTAGTCATGCCACCACTTCCTGCAAAAGGAGAACATCCAGCTTTAGGAAAACTGAGATTTTGATTTGAAACTTGACTGCTCATCTACATCTCGTTAAATTGAAGAAAATCTTTAATATCTTCCCACTCTCAGCTGTACTGGGGAATTACAGAGCAAACCTCTTTGTGTTTTTCTCCCATTAGGATTTATACAACATCTCGGTGCATCAGTGCATTAGATGATTATGTAAAATGATTGGTGCATGGGATTACTCATCATCACATGACCTGCTTGCACTTGGGAAAAATCTTTTGATTTCCCCTTTTTATCTGAAAAAGTTGCTAACACGTAATAGTTATTTTAAATCCTAAGGACCTTATATCCATCCTACGTTAAAGTTTGAAATGAAAAATCTATATTATCTCATGTTTTTAATATTTTAAGGTTGTCCTTAAAGATTCTCCACCTTCCCCCTAACACTGATTGATTAGGCTAAGAATTGTGGGTATTAAATAACATATTAGCCTTTTTATGACACTGAGGCCATCTGTCATGGATGGTTTAGTTAAGATTCCTACATTGCAGGGGTTGGATTACATGACGCTCAGGGTTCCTTTCAATTCAACCATTCGCACACACTACATTTTCTTTTTTAAATGATGTGTAATACACTCTTTGGTCTTGAACTCATTCTCTATGTTTGTCAGTCTTGATCCAGCCCTATATCTTCTCAGGGGCACGAGAGGTGAAAATAAAGGGTCATTGCTTTTCAAATGAATTCAGTTTTCTGCTTAATCTCCAATAGAATGGTAGCTATCCAGTAATACACAAACCCTTTCACCTTGTGACTAGGAAGAAGCTTCCCTGTGAACTCTTCCTGGGTCACTTATTTTTTAAAGTAGTTTCTGCAACGTTTTAGCCTACTGTTGCTGACCTGTTTGCAAAATTTGTTTCAATTCTTTTTTAAAGGAGCCTTACTTGCAAAACTGCCCATCAAACATGGAGGATTAAAAGAAAGGCTCAGTGCTCAACGTCCCACCCTTTGCCTTCATTCAGAAACCTTTTATGACCCTAAAAGTGTCTGGTATGCCTTTCTTCCTTGAATTCACAGAAACAAAGGACAAGAAGAACACAGCTATATGTTGTTGTTGTTGCTGCTGCTGCTATTGTAAAACAAGAAAAAATTGTGCAGAGCCCATGTGGGGGCTCTGACAGTCACCAGCTGTCACAAAGCAGAGCAGAGTGCTTTTGGCAGCATTGTTAGGAACTGGCCCAGCTGCGCTCCATCACTGGCCCAGGTAACAAGCTGAGCTACACTGATTTTGCAAGCCACTGAAGACTTCTTGACATTTCCCTCGAGTGTCTCCTTACAACTCCACTTCTCCTAATTAGCTTCATCTCCTGGCTGTCCGGGGCTAGTTGCATCTGCTTCAGATGTGTAAATGGTGACGAACATGTGTGGGGATACATTTAGGTTGATTGGCTGTTGAGACTGATGGTGCAAACTTCAAATCAATTGGATAAATAAGGCTGATGTCATGATGGCTGGAGGAAGCTTTCTTGGAAGGAAGCTGAGTTTTATACTGGCTTTCGCTGAAAAGCTGCCCAAGATGGAACAGCAATTCATAAATTGGAAAAGGAACAGCAGATGGTATAACAAATGCAACCTCTGAAAGACCTTTCAGGGATATATATTTTTTTGGTAATAGTAACCAAAATAGCAAGAAGCAATTCAACGACCTGACTAGGAAATATACGTAAAAACAAAGAACAAACCTACAGTTAATCTATAGTGCTTGCTAACATGGGATGCTGTCAAGGTGAATAGGCTTTTAATTGGACTCTCAGATGAAATGTTTTTGCTAAGCAATGTCTTCCTTTAAAGAAATTAGTTGATCAATTATCCTATTATAGTGTTAGGGGTGGATTTTTTTCTTGTTTGTATTGTGAGACAAGTGGTATTTTCCAGGTGATTTAAGGAAGGTTGTTTGGATAACTGCCTTTAAAATGTTACCTGAGTCACGAGATCCACATAGATTCTTGACATGTTCTATGTGCATCTCCTCCAGCAATGGACATCCTTCCATGGAAGGCAGCGCGAATTAAAATGGGATTAAATAAATTAATCAGCTGATAGCACCAGTGAATTAACACTTTGCAGAGCTACTCATTGCAATGCTTAAAAACTAAGCATTTGATAGAGGGGTGAGTTTAACAGTGCATGAAATTATATAGTCAAGACAGAAAATAAACTTGCAGTTTGCAGTGCATTTGTATGTGAAAAAAGAGTACAAAGGGGCTGTTTCAATCCTGGAACAATGGTAGAAAATATTCTAGAAAAGTCTTACACTAGCCAGGAGGCATAATAGGCTCTTTAAGTCTCTGGTTCCCATAGGATCCCCTGCTGGTTTTAGTATAGAGTTTTGCTTAGCACACAGGTGCTGGGCCTGCACCTGGAGACGAATTAAGTACATAGCTAAGGAAAGTGATCTTGATTCCAGAAAGACCATGGTGGAGGAGGGAAGGAACTATTTGGCTCAGAGACAGAGTAGTTTAATTCTCAAAAGAGCACCTCCTTTCCTTATTTCATAGGAAGACATTTGTGCATGCAAGGGAAAATACTCTTGCACATGAGGAAATGAGCTCCTCTCCTAAAATAAAGTGGGAGCTTCCTACATAAGCTGCACTCTGTGTTTATCCTCCACTGTTGATTCTCCCCTCTAAATATAATATAATATACAGAAAATCCATTTGTTGCTTCGTATATAGCATCTGATGTTCCATGAGCCAAATTAAAAATGACTGGGGTGATGACTAGCCAACATTTTTTTGAAAAAATATGTTACATTAAAAAAATTGTCCAGATGTACAGCTGTATTAGTCTGTATCAGCAACCCCCCCTCCCCAGATTAGAGCACCTTCTGATTGGTGGGTTCACATGTGCAGATCCAAGCATATGGCAAACATGTACACTGCCCACTGCTGTGTATAAGGAGCTTTTTAAACATTCTTGATTAAAACACATAAATGTTCAAACTAAACATGCCTGTGTTTTGGGTTTTCCTCAAGAGTGTTGTTCTCCAGCTTTTGACAGCCATCTGGAAGGAGGCTAAATAGTAGGCCTTTCTAAGGGTTGCCATAGCTGCATCGCTCAGCCAAATTGTTTTCATTATTTCACCACCCATCATCTTGACCTAACATAACACAGAACTTATCACTCCTTGTGCATAAAGAAATGACTTCATCGTCCCTAGCACATGTTAATTCTCCACCAATTAGTAAACATCTTCCTTGCAACACACATAGACCTTCTACATCAGGCTTTATTACACGACACAGAACAGACTGTGCTCAGCGCAAAAAAACCTGAATGTCAAACACACAGCAGGGCTGACGCTTTGAATCTTGACAACAGATGATTCTGTCTGATAACGCTGATATTCCACTTAGTGCATCAATAAATTAATTTTATCATTTACTGTAAAAACATTCACATCCCATCTTTGTGCCTTAATCTGAGGCACTCAAGGGCAACTCAAAATTGATCAGGAACAATGAAAACACACTAATGAATAAAAATCAACCAAGGTTTCCTATGGGCAAAAATATGGCTCTCTTCAAGCCAGCACCCAATATGTGATGCCCAAAGAGTGTGGCAAGTGTGTGAGTGTTTTGTGGTGGGGGGCAGCCTTCATGCCCTTGCTACCACCTGGACATGCTTGGTAGGGTACTAGAAGCATGAACAGAGCTTCTGAATGTGAGGGAGATCCTGGCACTTATTAATATACTGTCTCTAATACTTGGACTGCAAGGATTTTGAGATGCTGCTTGAAGAGAACTCACAGAACGAGCGGGGGGGGGGGGAGTGGGAGGGAAGCAGAAGGGGGAAAAGTAGATCTGAGGAAAATCTCATTAAAACAAAATTCTAGTGCAGCTGCATGCAAGACAGACATTTATCTGCCGTCTACATTATTGTAGCTGTTTTTCAAACACTGTAATCCCTTCAGAGGGCTAGCAGCTAACCATGCACTTAATGAATATGATCTAGACAAATCATAATTATAAAATCCTGGAATCAACTATATAAAATGGAAGCTACAGAAAAAGCTTTAGGCAATTCTAGAGGAAATTGCACAACATAAACCCAGTTGCTATGTAACGTGGCAAAAACGTATGGATGCAGGTACTTAACCAAATGAGACTTGGCTAGCTTCTGTGAAGGAAAGGTGGGATACAAATGTAATAAAAGTCAAATAAATTAAAACAAAACCAAGCTTTCCATGGTTATCAGTCCAATGCTGTGGAATGTTCTTCCAACAGAAATTCAGCAGGCATCTTTTGTATTAATTTTTAATCATTTTCTGAAAACTTTGCTCTGCTGCCAGGCTTAGACAATTAAATAAACACCTGCCAGCCAGCACAGACAGTGCTGAGCTAGATAGGCAAAGGTCTAACTCACTAAAAAGCAGCTTCTGATGTTTAGCATTGGGGGGGGGGGTAAAATAGTGCCCAAAGTGCCGTTGCCAGGGGGCTGAAAAGCGTTTTCCCAGGACTACTCTTTGGTCTTGGTCACATAGGTAGACAGGAGTAACTGTAGTACACTGCCCTCAATTCCCATTTCACAGAGCCAAACAAGGAGGATGCCATGGTTAATGGCATCAAAAATCACAAAAACATCAAGAGGCAGAAGCAAGGTCGCACTCCCCTTGTCCCATTTGTTGGAAAGCTCATCTATCAATCCCACGGCCAGGCCTGAACCTAAACTGAAATGGTTCTAAACAATCCATGACATCTAAGACTGTTTGCAGTCATTGTGCCACTACACTCTCTACCACCTTTTCCCCAACTGGGGTATTTGCGCCAGGGCAGTAGTTATTCCAGTCCAACCACCTCTTTAAATGCAGTACGGACCACAGCTTCACACAATGAAGCATTAACCACGCTCTGGAACCACCAGTCAGACTCCCTCTGCTAGAGATAATAGGCCATGATGGACAGGGGTCAAGAGGGTATATAAGTGCCAGCCCCTTGTAGCTGACTGCATAAGCTGAAATTGATCCCACAAAACATCAAGTGTGTTCTGAGAGCTATACCTAGGAGAAAAATGGATCCTACTCTTCCCCTGCTGCCTGGGACACTGCTGATTCCACATTGTACCATCATCTCCATTGTTACTACAGTGGTACCTCGGGTTATGTACTTAATTCATTCTGGAGGTCCGTTCTTAACCTGAAACTGTTCTTAACCTGAAGCACCACATTAGCTAATGGGGCCTCCTGCTGCTGCTGCACCGCTGCTGCATGATTTCTGTTCTCATCCTGAAGCGAAGTTCTTAACCTGAGGTAATATTTCTGGGTTAGCGGAGTCTGTAACCTGAAGCGTATGTAACCAGAAGCGTATGTAACCCGAGGTACCACTGTATTCTCTTATAGAAGAGGCAGGGAATGTTTTTCAGCCAGAAGACCACGTCTCTCAGGAAAATCTCTGAGGGCTGCATACCTGTGATGAGCAGGTCCAGAGGCAAAAGGGGGTGGAGAAGTGGATGTGACGCCCACCTTTGTACAAAAGGCTACATTTCATTTGTGCAAAAGTCAGAGGTACACACACACACGCCTACACACGGCTCTACCTACTTCCAGGGAAGCAAGAAGCTTCATCACAGTTCAAGAGTGTATCAGCAGAGCCAGTTGGGGCAGTGGCTTAGATAAGGCTTGGAGGAAGGGTCCCAAGGGCCAGATAAAGAAGCATGGAGAGCTGCATTTGGCCCCTGGGTCTGAGATTCCCTCTTCCCACCCACACCTTACAATAAGGGGAATTATTTGGTAAATTAAGTAGTTTCTATAAATGAGCTGGAATGAGAACAGTTCTTCAATACAGACCAACATTGTGTGTGTTATTTGAATCTTAGGTCACATGATAGCCTAGGAGCCAATTTCTAGCAGCCAAGGTCCCTTTGGGCCCCCCATAAGATATCTGAGGGGGGTGGGGCCCAAAGCTGGTGGGCATTGTCATTCAAATGGTGTGCCTGTGCCGTGTCTTGTGATTGATTATGCAGGGCTGGGCTTACCTGCCCCCTCATAATTTATTCGAATTGGCATGGCAGAGTAAACAAACTCCCAACAAGCCTCCTTTCCACCTCCCTGTATTTTTATATGAACATGCTTGCTCATGTGCCCATCTAATCGTACAAAATGATTTAAGAAACTATTATGAGAATACAGAAATTAGATGGAAGCAGAAATTTATTCAAAAGGGCAGTTGTCTCTAGCAATTTTGGCAGTAGGATGCGACAACATGTTTACAACTCACAGAAGGAGTATTCTCATTCACAAGTGGAATGTGCTTGGGAAATTTCTCATTAGCATTTTAAAAAAGTTATTATTCTGCTGCAGCTATTGGATACAAATAAAATGTTGGCATATAAAATGTTTCTTGTCACAGCAGACCCCAGCCAGCTGCCACTTCCCTCTTCCCCGCTTTTTTGCACCCAGATCTCTTTGCAAGTGAACTAAAAAATCTCCTTATGATTTGGTACAAGATAATCATTATCGTATTTTAAGAGCCTTCACATGAGTCATTTGTTGCACAGATTAAAAATGAGCTGTTTTGTTTCCCTCAAAAGCACCAGTCGCCTGATGCCAGGCTGCATTTATAGCACAGCTAATGCCAATGTACATTTAGCCTGTGAGGAGAATCGTTTTATGAGCACACATTTAGCTGTGCCTAATGCATTATGTGATATACTCAGAAGAAAATTTTGTGGTTTAGGAAAAAACAAAAAACAGATATGAGCTTGCATCTGTGCCATGCTTCTGAAGTGCATCTTCTACCTCAAGCAATCTTCACCTGACTATGCTGCATCAGTGATTATAGCGTTGTGTAGCCCTGAATGTTTTATATTCCCCCCATCCAAATGTTAGCTACGGTGGTCTGAACCACAAAAAAGAATGTCTTCACCTTGCACATAAAACATTGTTTCACCTCGAAGAAACAGGTTGGATTGGCATCATCCTTGCTCATCTAGATCATTTACAGATCTGGGAATTATAGATTTATTGCTTTTCCCCCCTTTCTGCAGTCTGCATTTTGAATCTACTGGTGGGAGGGTGAATCACAGAAAAGAATTCCATAAAAAGGGATTCGCCTAAAGAGCCCCATCAGCAGAAGCCATTGCAAAACTTCTGCCTGTGTAATTAGGCTCCCGCCACCTTCCTTACCCTGTGCACACACACACCAAAATTGGCTTGAGGAACATCAGGAGAACCCCCAGAACACACTACATGGGGGGAAGGGGGGTTGTTCCATCTGGCAAGCTGAAATGCTTTTGCAGACCAAATGGCTGCACATTTTGAGGCCTGTATGATTCTGAACAGAACGTGTTGAGATTCCGATCTGAAATTACACAGGCTTAGAAATCAGAATCACGTAACGACACAGGCAGAAATGTGATTAGGATGTCGCGATCAGAAGCAAAGCATATGGGCCTCTCTTCCCAACAGCTAAGTGCAGGATCAGTGAGTGTTAGACATTTTGCTTCCCTGGCACAATGTAAGAGAAACCAACAACTGCTAGTACTCCAAGTGCAATAGGCAATTGCAACTTTCATGGTCTGTTGTTTCTTGTCATAGAAGCAGTAGCTCTGCTGGGCTGTATGGTCTTCTGGAAAACTTGATCCATTCAACTGCTCACCTGGCTAGAAAGCAACCCAGTATGAATTATTCTTGTGGAACTGTGCTTTGCTCTGCTGTGAGGTGTCTATATGTGTGCAGATCACACATTATGAACTGGTAAATATCTGCAACTGCAGTATGTAGGTGTCATAGAAGAACACAGCATAGATTAACTTCCTTCTCTGGAAAATCAATCAAACTGGTCAACATAAAGGAGACAAGGGACCTTACATGAGTTCCTCACTGGAACATAGAAAGCTGCCTTATTCTGAGTCATACCATTATTCCCTCTAGCTGAGTATGATCCTTCCTGAGGTTTAGGACAGGGAGTCTTTCGCAGCCCTACCTAGAGATGCTGGGCATTAGACCAGGAACTTCTGCATGCAAGGCAGGTGCTCTGAGCTACAGCCCTTGCTATTTTGGAGGGACTGGCAGTGCAAATAATAACAACAACAACAACAACAACAACAATAATAATAATAATAATAATAATAATTTATTATTTATACCCCACCCATCTGGCTGGGTTTCAGCAAACTGAATCAGCTTTGCGTTCATATGACAGTTCTGTTTTGTTAAGGAGTCACAAGGCATTAGGGCAAAGATGAACTGCAAGCAAAGTATGATTGCCTTTCTCTACTATGCTTCCATACTCTGATATATTGTTTTTTAAAAAGCAACCATCCACTCAGTTCCAGTTTTCAGAGTACATTAAATCTCCTCTAGCACAGCAACTGCATTCAGAATCAGCACCCTAAGCCCATGAAATCTACCATATCTGTGACAACTTATCAATGAATGCCAAAATATTTGATATTGTGCATAGTTACAAAATTTTTCATCTAGTGAAAATTTGTGTCATTTTCTCCTTCTTCATGGATGCTAAAATCTACCACAATGCGAGAGAAACCTTGTCATACCTCTTTAATGGCTCATTGCGTTTAAATGATCAGAGGAACGGCCTTGAACCAAATCATCACTACCAACACACTTTACTAGAAAGCACAAAAGTCTAGAACTGCTTCTTTCCATCTGACATTTTCCAATATATTATGCAGAGAAACCCCCCTAACCTATGAATAACATGAAAAGGAAACTTGCCATTGTACTTTTGCCATCTCATCAAGCTCCTTGTGATGTGTTTGTGTATGATATTTGCATTTCAATAGAAAGTGCCTTCTCTTCTCTCATCCTCTTCCTTTCTTTCCTGTAATCAGTTGGTACCTCTGAAGAATTCATTAATATGTAAATTGCTGCATTTGAATTGATTGGCACAGGGATTCCTGGGGAGCTATGTATGCACACAGACTCAAATTCTGTATAGCCAAAAGGATTCCCTCCCCATCTCTCAGATGACATCATTTTAAACATAATTGGTACATGTATAAAGTTAGCTAGCTTGGGGATTTTCTTGTAATTCCTATCTTTCCCAGAAATAAAATGACGGATGTGAATGGAAAGAGGTGGTACAAGGGGTGATTACTCTGTCTGCAGTGTTGGATCTCCTTCAACCTGCATTTTACCTCTCAGTCTGATTTAACTCTGAAGACTTAAGCACCGGAATAGTGCACTTTACTTCTTTCCATTAAAAAAAAGTCCTGAAGGAGGATGTTTCCCTGAAAAGGCTTGTTGCTAAAACCCTGCTGTCCTAGAGTCTGTTTACTATTAACTCTTTCTGTGGCTACAGAGAGCCAGTATATTGGAATTAAACATTGTTTTGATGCCCGGGTTACAGTTTACTTTAAAGTGCTTAGGATCACACAGTAGATAACCTAATATTCCTAGAAGGCAAGTATTTGTTATATGATGGGGAGTACATTCTACCAATGGGATTTCCCACGACCAATTTTCTGTTTTCAATTTCATAGCCCATCAGACAAAATATTGATGCTGAACTACAGGCAGAATCACTGAAAATGGAGGGAAAGTTTCAATCCATCCAAATATAATTCTCTAACCTCTCTATGAGAGCTGAATTTGTATGCAGCCAGAGAATGGGGAAGGATATTTCAGGAAGCTTATCCTCTCTACAGTTGTCATTAATACCAGCAACAAATATTATAATAGGAATTAGTGTGTCATGGCCTCATTGCTGTATTTATGGTGATGACTGGTATTCCTTTTATGAAGCAAAACACTGGTATTATGTGAACAATTTTTTGGGCATGCTTCTCTTATCCTTATATCTACATACCAATTAAGATAGACGAAAGCTATTTCAGTGTTAAAAACTAATTGTTTGCAGTGTTCCTCAGACTGTTGACTGTGAAGCATATTTATAAGTGAAATACTACAAAGTGCCTCCATTTGGTCTATGCCAAGTACATTCACACTTAATGGACTAAGAATGTAGGCTGAGCCTAATGAAATTCCAATAGAAGAGAAAGATGTGGTTGATAGAGAAGGCATGTTCTGGCATTCATCTGAATGCAAGAAGCCAAATCTGGGCCTATTTGCTGGGTTGCACACACAAACCCCACCACCAATGTCCCAAAGTATATTGCCCAGCCTGCTCAGTCTCCAACCTTCCCCACACTGAGCAGGGCGGGTCTGCAACAGGCTTCTACTCACATTCTCTTCAGCACAAGCAAAAATGTCCATGCAATTAGGGAGTCTGTTAAAACAAGTTCCGCAATTATGCAATGTCTTTCAAGGAAACATGAGTAGAGACTGAGCAGGTGAGGTAAAACGCACTGAGATTTTGAAGGTGGGACTTGCCTATATGGCCCTATCCCCCCCCAAAAAATATTTCAAGACTTCAGCTTTGGTTCTCTTCAGCTAGAGCTGAATAGGGATCTCTGAGTACCATCAATAATAGGACTAAGTGGAAAGACTCAGGATCTAGAAAGGAAACAGAAAGTGCAGGTAGTCAGTCTCACCTGTCCTCCCTATGAAGCTCATTCACAGCAGGCTGACATGTGAGCCCACACAGAACTCAGCAAAGATCTTACCTCTAATCTAAAGCCTGCAAGTTTTTTAACTTAATGAAACACTCTGGTCTGCCATGCCATTACTGCAGCAACAGATGTACTTAAACCAGCATATCACTCAGTAGGCCTGTGCTCAAATATGATGTGGGGGTTTTCCATGCTAGAATCAGGAACACCTGGTGGGGCGGGGGGGGATGGGGACACAAGCACAGAAAGTACCCATGTTAGGTGGGAGTTATATGTGTTAGTGACAGTAGAAGCACACTATGAAGAACTCAAGGAATGGACAGAAAAGGGGAGAATGGGGGGGGGTGTCAAGAAGAAGGTGAAAGGTGCTGCTCTTTGGGTGATGTTGCCGAAGCTGATGAGGATGGCTCTTCTTCCCCAGAAGAGATTTTGGAATACTTATGGAAATTCTAAGGACAAATCAGAATTCCATAGTGATGGGGGGAAAGCAAATTCCCTGATAAAGAATGTTGCTTGCAAGGAACAAAAGGACAGGCAGAGAAAATTCCCCATCACCTATTTTTGAAACAAAAGAACACACACATACAAGCCATCATAATATAACAATTATTTTGAATGTCTGGGGTAATGACATTTTCCTCATTTGAAAGAAAGTGTGCCTGTTTTCTACATGCACTAATGTGGTCACAAATATAATTTGTGCCATTGGTGTTGCTAGTAAACACCTATTATAATATGCAATCTAATTAGTTAACTGCTCATTAGAGCTTCAGCTCCATTTTAAATTTTTTGATTGCTGCTTTTATATTGTTATTGTTGGATTTTTTAAAAAAGTTTTCCTCTTGTTTTGATACGTGTGTCCTTTTCTTTACAACTAGAGATTGATGAATCTGTAAATGTTGGTTTCTCATTTTTCAACTCACATTTCCACAGCAGGTTATCTTTAAAAAAACAAACAAACCCAAAACAAGTCCTCACAAATACCCACACATTTTAGTGCACAAATCTCCTAATATACATGTTTCCGTAGGCAGGTTCACCCAATATACGGTACACATTTTTGCAAGACATTGTCCTTACTGTAATGCATTTGTGTATGCTATTTTCAATAATACATGCATCTTAAATCACATTTCTTCCTAATAAACACAGTTTTGTACACATGTTTTGGTTGGAGAACTGGATCACAAAATTTGGAGATGTGTGAATTTCATAGGATAGGTGTGTTTCAGTTTGTACATTCATTCTGGGAAGTGTGAATTAGAGAGTTTCACATTAAAATGCAAATGGAACCAATTTTGTGCTACATCTTGGTAGCTACATTTGCTACTGGGCATCTAGCAGGTTTAGTAAACAAAACATGACTAGCAAAATCTCTGCTTCATATGTCTCTGCTAAGTCCTTTGAAAAGGTGCGCTATAAATAACAGGGATCTACCAGAGCTTCCGTTACTAGTTCCAAAGTCTGAAGTCTTTTGCAAAGCAAATTCATAAATTTTGGTTCATGTCAGCATTTACCAAACCCATTGCCTAGTTTTTCATTCTCTCTGTCTGCAAATTCAAAAGGCATTTTCGCAGGATGTTAGAGGAGATAATACAAATTTGTTTTATTATCTGAATGATGAATGCTTTGCTGCCTTGTGTTAAAAGCTCTTGTGCGCAGATGCATAGTCCTTGGTGACACCAGCACAAACCATAACTTGCTTTGGGTTTTGAGTAAAATTAAAATTTTGATTAATAATTCAATCAAACTGATTGATTTATCAAGAACATTATCAGGGTTGGTGGCAAGGTACTACAATTTCGAATTTGGTTAGTTAAGCAGATGTATGGGTACCCCCAACAAAATTTTAAATTTGGCTGTATAATTTGGAACTAATGTGATTTGGATAATGTGATGTGATTGGCCTGTTAATAAAAATTATTTTTAAAAAAATAGTTAAGCAGGCTGTCCAAGCTGACCTATTTATTATAAATAAATACGGTATTTATTATTTTCTTCTTATTTATTTATATATACAAATATTTATATACCACTGCATCATAAAGATATATCACAGCGGTTTACAACAATACAAAAACCTAAAACCAAACAATAAAATTATAACAAGTTAAAAAGAAAAAGAAATTAAAAACAAACATCAAAAGACCATGGTGCTCTTAATTGCCTTACATAGGCCTGGCAGAATGTTTTCAGCAGACATAAAAGTTGGCCCAGAAGGCACCTACTGAATCTCTATTTCCTCGGGTTAAGAACTTAATTCTTTCTGGAGGTCTGTTCTTAACCTGAAACTGTTCTTAACCTGAAGAACCACTTTAACTAATGGGGCCTCCTGCTGCCACCGCGCCGCCAGAGCACGATTTCTGTTCTCATCCTGAAGCAAAGTTCTTAACCCAAGGTAATATTTCTGGGTTAGTGGAGTCTGTAACCTGAAGCGTATTGTAATGGTTCTAGGGGTTGCTCGTGCGTAAGCCGGTGCCAACACCTGGCTGGGTTGCCTGAGTGAACCTTTTCTGTCCGGACAGCCACTCACCCTTGGCTGTCTCAATCGCTGGCAGAATCTGTCAGTGGGCGTTTCTTAAACTTCTTCCAGCAAAGAAGCTCTTTGACGCCTAGTCTCCTCCTACTCTCCCTGCGCGGAAGCCTTCTGCGCAAGGAGGGCGTAGGCAGCGGAGGACCCTTACTCTCCCCGCTGGTCCCCGGCAAGGAGTCATGGGACCGCCTCGCCGATTCCCCCATCTGCCCCCCTTCTCCACTGGTGCTACGCTGATTCTCTTCCCCAGAAGATGGGCTGCCTCTCCCCATCCCGGGATGCTCTCTGGAATCCCTCTGGAGCTTGCTCTCTCCCTCCGGCACTGATGGCAGTTCCCTGACACGTATGTAACCTGAAGCATATGTAACCTGAGGTACACTGTATTCCACAGGACAGGGCCAATGACCCTAAAGGCTTGGTGTATTCTTGTTGTCAAATGAGCCTCACCAATTCAGGGAACGATCTGTACATTTATAACTGTTATGTACTGAGTTGAATAGGATCCAAACTGCAGCAGTCTGATTGGTCCTAGAACAATAGGCTCCAAAAGGCAGCAGTCTGATTGGTCCTAGAACAATAGGATTCAGAATGCAGCAGTCTGATTGGTCCTAGAACAATGCAGCAGTATGATTGGTTAGCAGGAACCACCCAATCATGCTCCAGATAGAAGTGAATCCACAACCTGATTGGCCTACAGTAGAATCCTGGAATTAGCCAATCATGTGCAGCCCATTGTGTAAATAATGTATATAAAGCAGATACTTTGAGGGGACATTCATTCATTCCTCCTCACCACTATGAGCTGAATAAAGAGCATGAAATCACTTGCGACTCTGAGTATATTTCACTGGCGACGAGGATGGGATCCCGCTGAGCTGACTGCCACACACAGCACCGCAGCACCGCCACCTGCCGCACCGCTGCCTCGCACCGTGTATCCAGGCTTCAGCTCCGGGACACAAGGAACTCAGAATGGCAACTGACAGCAGCTTCTCGCCATTCAACCCAGCATCTGGAGACTGGGAAGCGTACGCCTCCCGTTTCACCTTCCTCCTAGAAGCCAAAGGGGTCACCGATGAAGAGGACGCCAAGAAGAGGGCAATATTCTTCAGCGTCTGCGGAGAGGAGACATTTGAAATCGCCCGGGCTCTCCTTGCGCCTGAAGACGTCGCTACTGTTCCATACAAAACAATAATGGAACAGCTGAAGGGGCACTTTTCGCCACAGTCCTCAGTGGTGGCTCGTCGAAATGCCTTCTACGCAAAGCGGCAAGCCCCTGGGGAAACCATAACTGGGTTTGTGACCTCTCTCCGCCAAGCTGCCCGGTTCTGCAACTTCTCAGAGCTGGAGAACATGCTTCGTGACCGCCTCGTCGGTGGCCTGAAGGATGAGAAGCTGCAACGACGCCTCTACGCTAAGAAGAACCTAACGTTCCAGGTCGCTCTGGAGGAGGCCCTGGCAACGGAAGCTGCTGAGAGGTCGACGCAAGAGGCACGGCTGAGCCAGCCGTCCCAACCGAGGGTCCACCACGAAGACCTCACCAACGACTCGGGATCCGACAGGGAGGAGGTGCACCGAGTACAGCAGCGCACTCAAGCAGCCCACATACCACAGCTGCCTCGACGAGAAGGAGGGAACTGCGCAAGCTGTGGAGAAAGTCACGAGAGGAGGACCTGCCGTTTCCGCAACGCAGAGTGCAGGCAGTGCAGAAAATTGGGACACATCGCCCGGGTGTGTCGGGCTCGGCCCACCCGAAGCCAGGCATCAGATGACCAATCCAAGAGCCCCAGGTCCCGGGGCCCAACGCACCAAGGCAACTCGACGGAGCTCACAGACTTCCAGGTATACCAGTTGCCCCACCCCAACGTAGAGAAAATTTATGTAGAGGTACAGATAGAGGGGGCCCCATGCCGCATGGAGCTTGACACGGGTTCAACTCTATCCATAATCTCGGCAAGGACCTTAAGGAAACTGTGTCCTACTGGGGGTCCCAAACTCAGGCCGGCCCATTCACCCTCCGGGACTTCCAGAAACGTAAGGTCCCCACAATGGGGGTGGGGACCTTCAGGGTGCAATACCGAGGGCGGACGCGGCAACTGGACTTGCTTGTGGTCAAGGGCCCCTACATTAGCTTACTGGGGTTGGCATGGTTTGGACCACTGGGACTAGCCATCACCGGGGTGAACCACATGAGCTTACAAGTGGACGTGGACGCCATATGCAAGGAGTTTCCGGGGGTTTTCGATGGGAAATTGGGACAGTATACGGGCCCCCCCATTGCTCTACAGCTTGACCCCGCAGTACGACCAGTCAGGCTCAAGGCCCGCCGGGTCCCATTCGCCCTGAAACCCCGTATAGACGAGGAATTGGACCGACTCGTGGAGCAAGGAGTGCTGGAGCCGGTGCCTAATGCCCCCTGGGAAACCCCAATCGTCACACCCGTCAAGCCTAATGGTTCGGTCTGCATCTGCGCAGACTACAAATGTACCATAAACAAGGCCCTCATGGCCCATGCATACCCAGTGCCAGTGGTCAGCCATGTCCTTGCCACCCTGGCTGGGTCGAAAATTTTTGGCAAGCTGGACTTGGCCCAAGCATATCAACAGCTGCCAGTAGATGAGGCCACAGCAGAGGCACAGACGATTGTGACGCACAGAGGAGCGTTCAGGGTAAAGCGGCTGCAATTCGGGGTCAGCGTGGCACCAGGCATATTCCAGAATCTAATGGACTCTCTCCTTAAAGGGATTCCTGGTGTCACCCCCTTCTTTGATGATGTGTTGATTGCCGGGCCCACACCAGAGGAGTTTGAGGACCGCCTCCGCACTGTTCTGCACCGTTTCCAGATGGCGGGTCTCAAGGTGAAGCGGGAAAAATGTCTACTAGGAGTGCCTCAAGTGGACTTTCTGGGATTTATGGTGGATGCAGAAGGGGTTCACCCGACTGGGGACAAGGTACGGGCCATTTGTGATGCCCCAGCGCCCAAGAACAAGACTGAACTTCAGGCCTTCTTGGGATTATTGAACTTTTACCATTCCTTCCTTCCCCACAAGGCGGCGGTAGCGGAGCCCCTACACAGACTCCTGGACAAGCGGGCCCCTTGGGTGTGGGGCCAGCACCAGGAGGCCGCATTCCAGGCAGTCAAGGACTTGCTTGTCTCAAACTCGGTCTTGGCACACTTCGACGAGAGGCTGCCGGTGGTGCTAGCATGCGACGCCTCGCCCTATGGCATCGGCGCTGTCCTGGGACACCAACTCCCGGATGGAAGAGAGGTACCGGTAGCATACTTTTCCCAGACACTCAACGAAACCGAGCGGAACTACTCGCAAATCGACAAGGAGGGTCTGGCAATCGTGAAGGGAGTAAAAAAATTCCATGATTTCTTGTACGGGCGGCCCTTCACCGTGGTGACTGACCACAAGCCGTTGCTTGGCTTGTTTGCCCCCGAAAAGCAGACCCCCCAAGTGCTGTCTCCTCGCGTCCTCAGGTGGTCAATTTTCCTTGCCAGCTACCAGTATGCACTGATTCACCGCCCTGGAAAGGCGATGGGCCATGCAGACGCCCTCAGCAGGCTACCACTACCGGAAACAGGCCCCGACCCAGCACCTGCACAAGAGGTTATGAGCCTGGAGCTGCTTCCTGACCGCCCCATTCAGGCACAAGAAGTTGCACACCATTCCAAGAAAGATAGGGTCATCTCCCGGGTCCTGGACTGGGTGTGGAGGGGATGGCCCAGCCGCAGCCCCGGGCCAGAATTCGCCGGCTACACAACCCGCAAACATGAACTGTCAGCCCACAAGGGGTGCCTGTTATGGGGAAGCAGGGTCGTTGTTCCCCAGCCCCTCCACAAAAGGGTCCTCACAGCCCTACACGAGACACACCCAGGGGTAGTAAGAATGAAGGCCCTTGCCAGGAGTTATGTGTGGTGGCCGGGGATCGACGGAGAGATAGAGGCCTGGGTCAAACACTGCCAGGCCTGCCAGGAATCCCGCCCAGATCCCCCAAGGGCCCCAGTCCAGTCCTGGGAGTCCGCCCGAGCACCATGGTCACGCCTGCATGTGGACTTCGCTGGCCCCTTTCAGGGGAAAACATTCTTCATAGTGGTGGACTCCTACACCAAATGGCTGGAAGTCGCACTGGTACCGTCCACTTCTACGTCCGCAGCCATCCGGGTACTACGCAGGCTGTTTGCAACCCACGGGCTCCCTGACACTCTCGTCTCAGACAACGGGACTGCATTTACATCAGGAGAATTTCAAACCTTCACAGTGCAGAACGCCATCCGCCACATCCGTTCGGCGCCATTCCACCCTGCCACCAATGGCCAAGCAGAACGCATGGTGCGGACCACCAAGGACACCCTTCGCCGCATGACGCAAGGGGATTGGGAGTACCGCCTTGCCACATTCCTTCTAGCACAGCACAGCACCCCCAGCTCAACGACTGGCCGGAGCCCCGCTGAACTACTAATGGGTCGGCGCCTTGCAATCAGATTGGACCGCCTTCACCCCGATAGAGCTCAGGATGAGGTAGTGGTGGGGGAAGGCAGGAACCCCCGGACCTTCGAGGCCCAGGACCCAGTGTACGCAAAGAATTTTGGGGCAGGCCCTGCATGGGTACCTGCCACAGTCACCAGGGTCACGGGCCCCGTGTCGTACGAGGTGCTAACAGATGGGGGGCAATGCTGGCGCCGCCACTGCGACCAGATACGGCGACGATTCCCGGGAGAAAACCAGGAGGAGGAGGACAGGTCAGAGGAGTCCCAAGGGAACAGTGGGGCAGTGAGGCCCATAGAGCAGCAGGGGCAAGCAGGAGAGGCAGAATCAGTAAATACAGAGAGGACCCGCGAGGCCGAAAGGACACCGGAACCAGAACCACGACTGAGCGAGCCGGTTGCGCCAGACCAAACAGCCCCATCCTTGGAACACGAGCCAGAACCTGAACCCCGGACCAGGGAACACCCCAGGCCGCAACGCACACGTAGGCCACCGGCGTACCTTGAGGACTATGAATGCGACCTTCCGGGCAGGACTAGAACTTAGAGGGGAGGGGTGTTATGTACTGAGTTGAATAGGATCCAAACTGCAGCAGTCTGATTGGTCCTAGAACAATAGGCTCCAAAAGGCAGCAGTCTGATTGGTCCTAGAACAATAGGATTCAGAATGCAGCAGTCTGATTGGTCCTAGAACAATGCAGCAGTATGATTGGTTAGCAGGAACCACCCAATCATGCTCCAGATAGAAGTGAATCCACAACCTGATTGGCCTACAGTAGAATCCTGGAATTAGCCAATCATGTGCAGCCCATTGTGTAAATAATGTATATAAAGCAGATACTTTGAGGGGACATTCATTCATTCCTCCTCACCACTATGAGCTGAATAAAGAGCATGAAATCACTTGCGACTCTGAGTATATTTCAATAACATAGTTCTTTGGGTTTTTAACTGTGTGGTAAGTCACCTAGAGACCTTCAAATAACAAGTAAATAACAATTCTACTAAAATAAAATAACAGCAAGAGCAACAAGAACAAAGTTCACAGATTTAGATAATTACTTTAGAAATACCCAAAGACTTATGCATGCCCAGTGGAACTTTAGACTTTCCACTTTGGCACAGCAAGTACCTATTTCATGTCATAAACCGCTTTATCTTGAAGCAATTTGCTGACTGCATGTGTGTCTACCATATGCAATTTAGAAAATGTAGTCCCAAGTCCCACTGAGCCAGTTCTCTAGATCGGAGACACTGAAATGGCTAACTCAATTTTAGGAGAACCAGACATGTCACTAAAGCAAGGCTGATTGATCAACCTAATAAATTTAATTAAGCAAACTTAATGATGAGATTATAATGCTGTGCAACAAATCTGTCTAGAATTTCACCTCAAAGAGCCTGTTCCTATAGATCAACTTTATTTGTAATGGTGCAAGCCCAGTCTTCTTTGCTTGACTTTAAAGTCCAAAATTATTCATAGGAAAGGGTCAGAGCAGAACCCCCCCACCATTTCTACCCATAATCTTACATTTGTCATTTCAGTTCACTGAAAATACTGCCTTGCATAATATTACATGAACCAATGATGAGTTAAAGTGAGCATGGTAATAATGCAAAGAATGTCAGCTCTCTACCAAAAGAGTATCCAGGATTTGATTGTTGACATCCGGAACTGTGTTATTGTTACTCGGCTGACCCTGGGCTAGGTCTGGTGTGTCCTTTACTTCTGCTATTTTAAGCATCATCAAACCTTTGTGGTTGCATCAATTGGGTTGCAATGAAAGAAACTAAAACATGGAATTCTGAGTGGCAGTGTCCTCCGCAGTGCCTTGCAATGAAATTCAATACAACTCAGGATGGAGGGAAAATTGCTTCTAAGAAACATTTTGTGCAGAAGTTTGCTATGCTTAGACTGTTCTTTAGTTTTCTTCACACAGGAAAGAACAGAAAAGCTTAGATAATCCACACAGGTTTTAGGCAAGTGGCGTCAAAGAGTTTGGGTATTATCTTAGTGAAGGCAATGCCATTTTTGTCAAACACTACTGAGTAAACACACACTGCATACAATTCCTTGTTTGAACAGGGTCAGCAACACAATTTTTATCAACTTCCGTGGAATCAGCATTTCACTCTTGACAGTCATTGGAGATTTGTTAGAACCAGAACATTTCAATTCAAGCTCAGATTGGGCAAACTATTTCCATTTTTGAAGATGTTCCTGTCTAAGATACTGCCTTAGATCAGGCATTATATCTCAGATAGTCAAAACCATAGGAGCCAACTCCTAGGAACCATAAAATGTTTGAGGGGCCCAGCCCAGCCCACCCCACAAGTTGATGGGTATTGCCATTCAAATGGTGTGCATGTACACCATCATGTGACTGATTATGTGGGGTAGGGCTTACCTGTTCCCGCCCAGTATTTTATTCAAATTGGCACCCCTGGTTGAAAATGACCAACTTTCAGGAAACAACTAGAACTCACTCTATAGCCACAAGCCTGTTTTATCACTCAGCTGCTACTGGTGGTGGTAGAGACTGTGAGGGTTGTGATAGGTCATTGTGGTGGGTTCTGTCCCCTGACTTTCTAGGATGGGAAGGGTTCAGTCTCCACACAGAACAGGTTGGCCATCCTTGGCCCAATGAAACAAATAGATCAAAACAACCCGTGGCTTTTCTTCACTATATATATAGTTCATCCTGGTACCGTTATCTACTTTTAAAGCCAATTCTTAACAGCTAACTTCATGCCTTAAGCAAAAAAATTCTATTACAGGTAAAATGGACGCAGGCATAAATCACATCCAATAGGGAATGCGGATTATTCTGCAACCAAATATTTTCAGTTAAGGGGCCCATTTATAAATCAATGGCCAGATTCCTAGTTAAAGTAAACTAAATAAGCTGTTTTAGCTTCTAGAAGGTGTTATCTGGCCTTTAAAAAATCAATAATGTACAGCCCACAGTGACATAATTATCATCTTTCTGGATGCGGTTCACTAACGCATTGGCCCTGCACAACCTCCATTCACTTCAATTGGGCTTGCGTGAGAGCAGCACTCTGCCTAAGGAACAGATGGCATTATCCAATCAAACAGATCTTTCCGATAAGATGCTGTTTTCTCCCACAGCTGTGCAAGTCTCACATGCCCAGGCTTTAATATGCCACAGTGGTGAGGTATGTGGAATAGTATGGTTTGACTATCAAAATACTCATATGGAATAGGAGCTTCATTTCATAAATGTCATGCACTAGCTGGTATAAACAACACACACACAGAGAGACAGAAACCTATCCAGCCACATAGCCTTTAGGGATTTGTCTGCCTAAGTGTGCTATTACATCATCATGCAGATAAGCCAGAGATCAGCATGCCAAACCCAGCACACAGGGACATCATATGGATTTACTATGTTCCTAGGAAGTAGATTACAATCATAGGGACAATGTCTAGATCTATGTTTGTGACAAGTGCAGCATGGTCAATATACATGCCACCTTCATTTTTATTCAGCACCTTGAACATCTTATTTCTTAGCTGTTTCACAATAATCTCATGAGAATAACTAGCTGCTTGGAATGATGTGCAATGACATATTACAACTTACCCCATAAAAGGCAGAAGAAAAAGGCATGCTTGTTTATTTAGGCAACATATTGGAAATGAAAAGCCCATTCATGGTGTACACAGTGATCTTCCTAGGTCACTTCCCATTTCAGTCTCTTACACTCTGGCAAAAGTATTGCTATCAGGTCAGGAAACTAGTGATCCTAGTCAGTAAAATGAGTACAGTGGTACCTCGGGTTAAGAACTTAATTTGTTCTGGAGGTCCGTTCTTAACCTGAAACTGTTCTTAACCTGAAGTACCACTTTAGCTAATGGGACCTCCCGCTGCCGCTGCCACTGCCGCTGCGCTGCCATGCGATTTCTGTTCTCATCCTGAAGCAAAGTTCTTAACCTGAGGTACTATTTCTGGGTTAGAGGAGTCTGTAACCTGAAGTGTCTGTAACCTGAAGTGTATGTAACCCGAGGTACCACTGTAGAAGGACCCCCAAACAGTGCTTTCCTCATTCTGAAGTAAGTGGAGTCATACACATTACTATCTCAATAAGGTCTTCCTGGTTAGATCATTGAGTTAAGAGGCTAAAATAATCTAATTGCAGCAATGCTCAGAAAAGTATAGGTAGTTTAGTTAACTAACAGTTTGAAAATACTGTGGTATCTCAGGTTAAGAACTTACTTCCTGAACGAATTAAGTTCTTAACCCAAGGTACCACTGTACAAATTATGTGTCCACACAATTTTCCAGAATGCTTGAATATTTTTAAAAAATTGCCGCAGTCCAGGAAGTTCTTTCGAGGACACTCCATATCAGCCAGCCTTCAGCAAGCACAATTTGGGATCCCAATTATGATGGGAAAGAACTGGTTGTAAAGATGGGAGACCCGTGTAACCAAGGCCACCAAAGGATAACAGAAGTCAGGATGAAGAGCCCTGTTGCATCAAACCAATGGCCTGTCTAGTCTAGCATACCATTTCCTCACAGTGCTCAGCCTCTGGAAAAACCCCGGGGAACATATGAGGGCAATAGCCTTCTGTTGCCCCAGCAGCTGGTATTCAAGAGCATACTGCTTCTGAACATAGAGGTTCTACAGAGCCATCATGACCAACTGGCATCGACAGACTTATCCCCCATGAATCAGTCTATTCTCCTTTAAGATAATAGATTGTGGCAGCATCTTGTTGCAACAGCCACATATAATATTATTCAGAAGCTTAATAGACATTGAGTTTCCACTGCAGGGCTGGGTTAGCAAAAACAGGGGAAAGAGCTGGACTGACAAGCACTTGGCAGACCACAGAAGACATGGCTGGTCAGTTGTGTTTTAGACAGCAATCCAGGCTGTTCAGGCCTGTCCTAGGAGTATGTACAATCATGCCCATATTTTCCAGTACAGCAAAAATACAGCTTCCCTGTAGCTCTATTCATAAAACATGATCAAACCAACAGTCCTCTCTTCCTGGTGCATGACAGGAAATGTCCCTTTCCTTTGTGCTTTTGATGACTGGCGATCCTCACTTCTACAGCTGTTAGAAACCATTGATAGATTGTCTGAGTTTGGCTCCCTGACCCTGGTTTTACCTTCACAAAGTATCTGAGTTATGAAAAACTGTCAACAACTAACAGGTTCCTTTCAGTGGGTCCTTTCCTTGTTTTATTCAGTCTCCAGAATATTCAGCAATGCCATTGTAAAGGAGGTAGCCTATCATTCTAGATGTGAGCCAGAAAGAAGCCTTATGTATAATTCACCAAGGCACTGAAATGCCACTGAGGTAGGATAGTCCAAATACTGGGTTTCTCTCTTCTTCTTCTTTGTAGCTATAATTGTGCCAGCTAAATATAATGCTGAATCATTAGCTACTCGATACCTTCCTCAGAAAGCACTGAAGGTAAATAATATTTTAATAATTGACTCACTCGTCCACATGCACAAGCTTTTAAAAACAAAATCAATTAGGAACTGACATTCTATTGCATTTCTTAATATACTTTCGGTGGAGCAAAGCAGTGAACTCACATAAATTTTTGCTTTCTGATAGTAAAGGATACTTTTATTATTACATTTTAATGACCGAGGGTAAATTTAGCAGTTGGTTTTAAATTCAAGGGAGCTGCCAAGGTAGCCCTGTATGCTACTGTGCTGGCACAGATTTTGAAGGCCCTTGGGCATGGCACCATTCAATGCTACCCTGACCTGGAAGAAGCAGAACATGCACACAGAGAATCCTTAAAAGCTGTGTCTGCTTTACTTGTATACTCTGCATATTGCACACCCAAGTGGCAATGATTCCATTCTTAGATCTATGGGCCCTCTGCTGTCTCATGTACTGCATCAGTTGGGGACTTGGGGCCTATGGCACCTGTGTGAGGCCAAAATTTCGCACACACATCCCAGCTCCAGCCCTCACACTGCCTTCTCAAAGGTAAGGAGCTGTCTAGGCAGGGTCCTAGAGCCCTCGCATCTCCTTCCCAAAGCTGGGAAAGCACTAACTAGGCTTTGGGAAGGAGAAGGGAGGACTTTAGGACCCTGCCAAAGCCACATGCCTCCTTCCCAAAGCCCAGCACCTAATCTACAGGGCTCTGAGATGGTGCCCTTGGCTCAGTGCCCATTGTGTGCACACTGCTCCCACAGCCCTAAATCTGCCCCGACTGCTTTGTTGTTTACTTGAATCAAATCTTTTGGAGGCCTTAACCTTTACACATACCAGTGTCTATAAAAATACAGTGAATACCAGGTTATGCAAATGAACAACACACACCACGAAGTCTTTCTGCGTCTTAATAAGGGTGAAGGGTAATTACACTTTCTTTAATTGATTAGCAGCTAATAAATTAGGATGCTATTCCCAGGGGAGAAATCCTTAATTTGCAGCCAGTAAGAGGAGTTTTATAAAACAGATGTTCCAAATGAGAAGGACATATTGAAGCAATACCTTCAAACTCTTCCAGTTTAAAAGTACTTTAAAGGGAGAAGTATATACTTTAATCTCTCATCAACAGCTACTCTCATTGAGCCACACATATGCATTGTAATCAAGGGGTGGAAACTTAACAGTAATTTCAAAATATGCAGGTCCAAAAGTTGTACACCATTTTAAGCACAATACATGCACTTAACTGGGCCAATGGGGTGGGGGTGGAGATTTGCAACTGAGTCATTTGTGGGGAAATATTCTGCAAGCGATCTAACTGTCAAGAATTTTCAATTCAGTCAAATGCTGCCATTTGTACTATGATGTGCAGATCTCTAAATCATCCTGCAAATGCATTTTTTTTTTTGAAAAAGGAGTTTATAGAATCTGGTGTTAAGGACTCCCATGCCTACACTGAGAGGCATCACATTCCATTTCTTTTTGTTTTAATTCATTTTCTTTTTTAATAATAATAATTTTTATTAAATTTATTAAATTATCAAATATCACATTTTAAATTAAACATCTTTTATTATACCTTGCATTCATTGACTTCCCTCCCTCCTCTTTCCAAGGTTCATTTAACTTTTCCACCATTCCTGCATATTTTAATATATCCATCTTATTTAATTTCCCTATCTTACATCATTTTAAAATGTTATACTGTTGAATTACTTTAATACTGCTAGCATTTTTAACTGTGCACAATTATTTTTAATATACTCGACAAAACATTTCCACCCCTCTTTAAATACCTGTTCTTCTTGCTCTTATTCTACTTGTTAGACCTGCTAATTCTGCAAAATTGAAGTTATGAATTTCCAAGATTTTTTTAAAATCACAAATTGCTGTAAAATGTGATCAACCGAATTTAAGAATGGATAAGTGAGAAACTGAGATAATCGAAATTGGCAGCTCCTTCTACTCCTCACCACAGCCAAAGCCCAAATATGGAGGGGGGGCAGGCGTGATTCTTGAAGATATTAAGAGCTTTAGAAAAGCTATGTGACTAACCTAATGGTGCTTTAGAAGATAATGTTTCAGAATTATCTCTCTTGCATGTGCCTTCTGAGGCATGGTTGGTGGCTACGTACAAGAGGACCTTCTCTGTGCAGGTGCCAAACCCATATGTGAAACTCTTCACCCCATGAGGATGTTATATTTTATTGAGTAGCACGGGAAACTGATTTATACTGCATCAAACTATTGGTCCATCTTACTTAGTATTGTGTACACAGTCTGACAGCAGTTTTCCAGAACTCTCTCAAAACCCTATCTGGAGATGCCAAGTATATTTCTCTTTAACATGCTTCCATTTTTTTGTTGTTGTTTCATTTACGGTAGTTTATTGAGAGTTCAATTTGGCTATTTGTGATCTTGCTCTTTTTTGCTGCTTTTAGCCTGGTAGCTGTGTTTTAACGATGGATTACTGTTATGTTTATGATTCATTTTTATTTTGTAAGCTGCTTGAAGTGGGGTATTTATAAATTTGTGTATAAATATAAAATAAACATTCCAGTAGCAAAGGATTGTTTTAGATGTGCAAGCCACCACACCATCTTTTTGAGTGGAGAATTATTGGAGCAGATCAAAAATTTTGGTGACGTCCCAGAGATCAGTCCTAATATCACTTTTCAGAGTACACTGAGCAGCATGTGCGGGAATATGTGCAAGCTCTCATAAATTGTATGCACACACAGTGCAGTTTTCCTTCACTGTAAGCCAGTTAGACAGTAAGGAGGAGTCCAATACACCCTCCCAGCCAACATCTTTCTACTTTTTCAAACAGCTGTAAGATTGTGTTTACATTCTAGACTTAAACAGGTTTCAGTGACATTCCATCTTCACAGGGAATACTGAGAACTGTGGTTCTGTGTGGATGGATCAAACTTCAACAGCATACGCTTAGCATCCTTCACTACAATTCCCACTTTAAGAGCTGTTATGACAATGGAACAGACTCCCTCAGAAGGTGGTGGACTCTCCACCAAAGGTTTGTAAACAGAGGTTAGATGGCCATCTGTCAGGAATTATTTAGCTGTGATTCATACATAGCAGGGGGCTACACTACATGAGCATGGGGCCCCTGTCAATTCTACAATTGTGTGATTTGTTGTGCAGACATATTACAAATGTCAAAACCACTTTGCTCTGTAGATTGTAATTCATGGATTGACACCAACACTAGTCCTACTCAGAGGAGACCTATTGAAGTTAATGAACTAACCCAGGTCAATTAATTCCAGTGGATTTACTCTGAGTAAAATTCTATTGCATACAATTTCCCAAAATGAGAGTAAGAATGGTGATACTGGGTGACGTCCAATGACACATGAGTAGAATGGGACTTCTCCTTCTCTCCCCCTTCCACCTCCCTGAATCCAGCAAATTTGCTCCATAAGGTCCTCCAAGGGAAGAGACAGTCTATTCCACCAACAGGGTCCATTCCACTGGCAGATGGACACTACTGGATTTCATCAATGAAGTTGTATAAAAATAAAAGCATGTACTTTTCCGTACAATGATTATTTAATCCAAAGTAATTCCCAAGACAGAAGGCAGGCCAGCTGTATTCTGCAAACCTGACACCAGTAGGTTGAGGATCAGTGAGCCACAGAAAGCTTCTGATCTATCCCATGCTCTCTAAGGATGCAATGTGGCAGCTCAATGACATGCCCCATCTCCTCCAGACGGGTTTCTGGGATCTTGAACACACAGCTAGTTAGTGACACACTGCTGCTGGGATTCTGCCTCAGCGCAGGCGGCAGTTGCAATTCTGTTTGAACAGACAGAGCAAACACAGGCAGATCACGCACTACAAAAACAACTCAGGCACCTGTTGCTTCCAGATAATAGACTAGGAATGCATGGAGATACTGTACTACTGGACCAGAGGGGCAGCATGTGAGCTTGAGGGTCCAATTCATAAGAGCTTTAAAGAAGAGCCATAATATATTCTAATGTGAGGAGTGCTTTCTTACGTATGTATAAATAAAGTCATGAAATAGGATTTGGAAATATTTTTGGGCCAGAACGGCAGCTTATCCATTTGAGAGAAACACAAAAGCCTGAACTCAAATAGTGCAGGGTGACTCCATTAAAGCCTGTAGGTCTACTTTAATATTTTGAACTGCTATCAGAATGTATGGCAATTTCAGCACTGTGCAGCTTTTGTTAGGCATATTCCCTAACATTTTTTGTAGTAAAATTTCATCAAATACATGAATAATCTTTGAGTGGATTCAGGAATTGGCTTGGATCCTGGTTACCCTTCTGTTCATCAAAGGGAATTTGATCCAGTGGAAGCTCCTGCTGGGAGGAGTGAGGTGGGACAGGCAGTTCTTGCTCATTTCACCATTGCCACTACACTCCCTCCCTTGCTCTCCTGGGATTTTTGGCAGCCATGGGAGACAGTGATAAAAATTGTCCCCCATCCTAACATTCAGATTTAATGTTCAAACCTTCCCCATAAATGAAAATATCCAGTTTTTCTTTATTTCCACACACAAATCAACCATAATATATTTATGTCTTTCATACATAGATTATATATTTTTTATGTCTTTCACACATAGATTATATATTTTTTTATGCCTTTCAAACATAGATTATATAAGCAGTGCACCCACTAACTAAAGCCAGTTTGGCAGAAGACATTCCAAAAAGCAGCCTAGGTGGAAATAGGTGCTAGTTCATGCGTAGGCGTATGAAATTTAAAATTAGCAGCTGAGACAAACTTAGCAGCTGAGAGACAAATACGAAAAAAAGAAAAGAAAGAAATTCCCGATTCTTCTATGGAATGTGTAGTCAAGAGTAGTGGGAATCAAAAGTTACATTCTGACAATAAATGGTTAGTCTTCATTTTCAAAAATAGCCTTTTCTTCAAAGGTACTTTGCCAATTAGTCTGCAATCCTATACCTACTTATTCGGGAGTAAGCCCCACAGACATCAGTAGAACTTACTTCTGCATAGGGATCTACAGGATTGTTTTGTTAATATCTCAGAAATAGCTTGGTGATGCATAATTATATAAACTGCACCCTACATTCCACCCAGCACCCAAGGAAAAAAATGAGAAAGGACAAAGCAAAGTTATGTACATTTATGTGGAAGTAAGCCCTAATATGTTAAGTGGGATTTACTCGCAGTGTGCATAAGTGTGCATAAGACTGCAGTATTTCTAAAACACACACACACACACAAGCACTGAGTATTAGTTTGACCAATGACTACTACCAGGATCCAGTTCCCCATAGACCCATATAAGGCAAAATCCCCCTATTTTTCTTTAACAGATCACAATTGCTTATACTGCATGGAAGAAAACTTCCTGAGGTCCTCCAACTTTAGGAGGTAGCATGGCATAAATTATGGAGAAAATCAGTTGGAACAGAGAGTCTCAAAAGTACACCAGAGCACATGGGACTCACCACACAGTCCTTTGGATTTCTCCCACAGATGAAAAAACAGGAAAACTCACAAGCTAAGCCTCTATTAGGCTGTAGGGGAGTTACTTTAAAAAAAAACAAAACCCACCTAAAATTGTTACCATACATTTTTCTGTGAATGTTATCAAGACATGTAAAATAAGCAAATATTCTAAACATTTTTGGTGACTCTTTAACCACCATCCATTATCTTACCTTTGCAGCAACTGATGAGTTGGGTTTCTCCAGCAAGTCCCATAGTTTTTTCCTTTTCTCTGGGCAGCAGGCATTGTCAAACTCTTCCCCTTCTCTTTCCCTCAGTGTCTCTGCCTCTCTCCTTAGCTCTTCATTCATTTGCTCTTTCTTCTGATGGTATCTTGCCTGGCAACAAGATTCTAAGTATATCTCATCAATCCCCCAGTAGTCTAGCTCTTGGCCAAAAGAGAGGGCACACATTTCCTCCATCATGTGTAGTTTCCCCGTCCTGTAGAAATTCAAAATGGAGGTGAAAGCACCCGGGTGTCTATCAAAGAAATATTCATTCTCACTGAGATTATAGTCATCACACACTTCTAGTAAGCATTCATTTGTATTGCAGTCTCTAAGCTTCCCTAAGCGTGTTCGTGGAAGTCTATCTAAAGTCCTCCATAGAACTTCATGGTTGAGCCCCCCTACATTGATTTTGACTCTCCTTGAACATGCTTTGCTCCGGATTATTTCCACTGGTTCTGGTGGAAGGGACTGGGTAGACCTTGAAGATTTTTTGTTTATCCCTGGAGGAGCCCTTTCGGCCATCCTGACAAGGAAGCAGCAGCAACGCCAGAGTCTTTAGGGGAGAAGCACAAGTAAGGTTGGGTCAGGTTGGGTCCTCTTCAAATAGGGTCCTCCATTTCTGAAGCTGAAAGAAAAATAAAGCCATGGCTTAGGATACTGTAAAATATTGTAGCAATTTACAATGCTGCAATGAAGGCAGAAGGTTTCACAGGAGGTTCCACCTTTGGTAGCATGCTTATGTGCTTATAGATGCTACATAAATTTTACGGTTGCTGTAGAATGTTATAGTAGCCCCAGCTGAGAACACATCATGAATGGCAAGTTGGAAGTTCTCAATTTCATGGTTCATTAATCCAATACTAATGAGGAATGAGGTTCTGTGGGTGTGTTCCTTCCACTACAAGGTTTGCATTACTGGATTGATATTTAAGCTGTACTGTACCATATTTAGTTGGGAAACTAATCTGCAATCTGGTAAAATTCTGCAACTCCCTCCTACCCACTAAAACCAGTATTTCTAAAGTCAAAAGCTTCCCACACAGTCCTTTGGTGAATTGTTTGTTTGCAAAGGCTCTGTGGAACTTCTGGGTGTGTGTGCGCGCGCGCATGCATGCGCGTATGTGTGCAAATGCATTGACTGCACAACTGAGTTCCCCCTGGGGAACTTGATAGCACCACCATTCCCTGCAAAAAGCAGGGCTGAACTCACCACCATTAGATGGGGGCAGCAAATTCAATCCTGCTGGACTGGCTGCCCAAAGGTCCCCACAGGGAACCTGAACATGCAGTCAATCCCTGCAGAAAACATCTCTGCAAACCCTATGCTTGGTGCTTTGCTGAGCATAGCACTGACAAAGCCCCTTGCACTGTTTTTGCCCGGGATCTAAAGATATTTAGTGATGGCACCAGGCAAAAAAGACCCATTCTTGTGTTGCGTGCGTGCACTCTCACACACATGTCCCCATAAAATGTGAACTTCTTGTGGTATAAATGGCTAATTTGGGAGTTCTTTTTCAGAAGGCATAAAATTTGAGGAATAAACTCACAGATATTCCTTGTTTTTTGTCTTTGAAATACACACCTATTACAAATGTTTGGCTAATATCAGTTAATTGAAAGAACATTGGGCAAAATTATTTTACTTGTCCACACAAAAGAGTGCCAAGTTGTTTTGAAACACACAAATTAGGTAATAATTATGTTTCTTTTACTATGACAAGCCTTTTCTGTTTCATTATGTGAAGAAATAAATTCCATTCCTCTTAAGACTAGCACGGATTGCCCTTAATCAATAATGACAAGGAAATTGCTTTAAATCACATTTATCTTATATTTCTTTTCAGAAGAATAGATAATTTATTTGCACTTGTGAGAACAGATGGAAAAAGCGATATTGCAAAACTCACTTATCTTCTTTGCAGTGAGCCATCAAATACAAATATCATTAGCAGCTTTATCATCACCTGCAATAATTGCAAAGTCATAAGTCACAAAGGTTCTGACTTTTCATTTTTTAAAGAATTTATCCATCAGCTCTGCATCTACCCTGAATTGCAAGGTAAAACAGGGTGATTCAGGGAAGGTTCCCATGTTGGACCGTGCCATTAATAGGACATATTGAGTCAGAACATGAGTTACTCTGTGGCCTCAGCTGTCCAAAAAACCAGATGACTGTTCCCAACCCTCCCACCCCACTCTACCACACAGAAATGAAACCACACTGGATAGCGCTCAAGAGAATGTGGGAGAGAGGTGTGTGTGGTGTGCGTACTATTTTGATGGACAGATTTAGTTTTAATCACATTGAATTATTTCCCCCAGGGCACTCCTGTCACAGTGATTTGGGTGTGGAATTTGGGTTCGGGATTAAAATTGAGTTTGTTTTTTATGTGGATCTATGCCTTCCCCTGAGCAAGTAAGAAGAGTATCTCCAAAATTCCATGTTGGCTGGCAAAAGTCCACCTCCCACGAACAAACCTTGGGGTAACAGGGTGCTTATGGGGTGGTGGTGCCGTTTTTTGACAATAGTCTTTCTCTGGGATCTATTATGCTTTCCCACCTAACCCACCTAACCCCCCTAACCCACCTCCTCACCCCCAATGCAAGTCAATGTATGCCCCCAGAAGAAGAGACTATTTCCCCCCAAATTTCTGGTGCTGGTGATATTTCCCATACCCCAATATTTTCTGGAGAACCATGGACCCATGCTCTTTTTGGCACGCCCACCTCTATGATCCCTATTGCACCCACCCAAAGCAGTAAAGTCTGCCCTTGTAGGAGATCAATTCATTTAACATTCTGAAATTTGGTAGCTTTCATCCCCCAAGAAAAGGTGACCAAGCCTCCTAGTTGCATCCAATTCTGGCAGAAAATGTGTTGTCCCGCATCAAAGTCATTGAATGTATTTGCCCACAATTTGGCAGGGGTTATAGAGATTCTAGAGATTTGCTCTCCCTGCAAATGTTAACCACTTGTGTGAAAAGCACACACACGAGAGAGAGAGAGAGAGAGAGAGAGAGAGAGAGAGAGTTAGTTAGTTAGTTTATAGTGAACAGGGGAGGGGACTTGGTTTTTAACAGATATAATTGAGCCCCCAATAATGGGTCAAATTAGTAAGACACAGAACACCTCTGATCAGTCTGTTTTCCAAAATTAAAGATACAAGTTGAATCTTGAGACCAGTACACACCTTTAGTATTCTGCATTACACTATGAAACTCATTTGTGACAACCTTTTATGGCAAACAGAAAATCTGTCAAACCAAAGCACCTAAGTATACAGAGAACATAATTCTATAATATTGATCTTCACTCATTCATTCCTGACCCTTGACAACATCACTTGAGAAAATAAATGTCACAGGACTCAAAAACAGCAAGAATATTCATCCTTCCTCCAATCACTCTCTCATTTATGATTGCCCTTGTGTGTAATTTGAAAATACGTTTCCTTGAGTTTATAGATTTTAAATTATTTTCTCATTCTGTCGGTAAAGGCTCCTATGGCATCTTTCTACTTTTAGTTTATTTGATGTACTGTAATCTAGTTTCAGATGCTGTCATAACAATGAGTCATGCTTTGTAAAGCTTTAAAATGATCTTTTGCTGCTTGGCTAACTGGTTCCTTGTCACAGCTCATTGCTAATACTTGCCTTTTCATCTGACAACTGTGGGCTACCTTCCCAAAAATCGCTTCTAGTACACCCCTCTTCAGCATTACTTATTTCTCCCTCAGCTGACATAAAACATTATAGAAGATCTGACTTTTTGGAGCCAAATGTGTTAAATATTACTAAGGGCAAAGTTACTGTATTGTAAGCTCCTTGGGGCACAGGCCTTTCATTCTTGTTCATTCTAACAGCACCATGTACATACTGTACTGTAGATGGTGACTTATATTGGGGTGTGCACTGACTTTGGATGAATCCAGAACTGAAGCAGCCAACTTTGAACAGATTTTCAAATCTGTCCAAAATGAATCAGGATCTTTCTGAAGTACCTTGAACCAAAGCAGGGACATCTGAAGTACTTTGGGGAGTTGGAAATTAAAAAAAAACACACACCACTGGTGATAATGTTACAAAAATTGGAACATTTCCCTCCAAGCTTCCCATATAAGGAAAGTGGAAGAGTGAAGGGAAGGGTAGGGAGAACTCTTTGGTGACTGACTGGTATTGGTGCTAATCAGAGGAAAGGATTTTACCAGAGTTCCCCAATTACTTTGTGCTGGTTGGTGAGTGGAGCTAGCCGGAGCAGGAGCCCCTTGTATATGGCCAATATGGCATTTAAAAATTGCTTTGTCAAAAATGTATATAATTTATGTCAAAACTTTAGAGACAGAGCACAGCCACAACTGATGCACATGGAGTAGGGGGTAAAATTAAATGTTCTGTAGTTTTTAAAGCAACCTGCTCATTCAAAACCAATACATCAGTGTGCAAGTTTTCTCCTCAGAGTATTAATATTCTGTTTGCAAAGAATCTTTGCACTCTTACTTACAACTAAGCTCCACTAAACATACTGGCACTTACTTCTAAATAAGTATACACAGGGTTGGCTTGTCAGTCTACCAGCACAGTCGGAAGGTGTGTGGTCCACAATGGATACATCATATTGAGGCTATTGCCTGGGTCATTTTCCTCTTCCTCATGACTATTTTTCCAGTTGCAATGCTACTATTTATGCATTTTCTTCTTTGCACTGAAAAGTGTTGCTTCACTTTATACTTACGCCAGCTGCACTTCAAATCCTTTTCCAATAAAGTTATTATAAAGACCCAAGGACAAGGCTGGGGGACTTGGCCCCTAGATGCTGTTGGACCCCAATCCTATCAGCCCTAGCTAGTAAAGTTGTAGTCCAAGAACACCTAGGACAGCCACAGGTTCTCCATCCCTGCTCTAAGCTTCACTCTTCATGACGCAGCAGAGCACATTTTCTTGAACCCACTACTCAAACGCAAGTGTACAAGTGATAAAACATGTTATTTTCTTCCAATGGAAGCTTGAAGTGATTTGGCATAAGGGGCCTGAGCAAGCCTGACAAAAACTATGTGTGCTAAAAAAAAAAAAAGGAGGGGTATCTGTGTAAGCGGACTGTCCCGTTGTACAATTTCTCATCAGTTTAGAAGACCGTCAACCCCACAGAATCCATCGACTTTTCTGCAGCCATCCAGTTAACTACCCAACTCCATAACTGTGTATGGGCAAGCATCGCATACAGCAGTTTGAAAGTACCTGTCAGGTTTAATAGCAAGAGCAGAGAAAGAAGGTTTAGTCTAAGAGTGACCTTTAAGTCCCTTGGCTCTTAAATGTGGAATGTGATTAAGTTCCAGAAGCTTAAAACGGCCCAGTTATCATCAGCAAACCATATCATATCTATACCCACAAGGGGCTTTTCATTTCAACTGCAGTCTTCCAAATATCAGAAAAAATATTATTGTGCAATCATTATTATTAGTAATAGTAAATCAATGTTAAATTGGCCCAATATATATTAAGTGCAGATGAGCTGATTTGTTTATTATGAGTACCCATAAATGGAATCTGCAAGATAATGTTTCAGTGCGGAATGTATGGATTTAGGTTTCTGGCCAACCATCTATGTCTTTTTCCAGGATACACCATTATACACACAGCCTAGTTATCTATTTCCCCCCTATAGTTAGTCAGCATATTACCCACAGAGCATGCTTAACCCTCAGTGGACTGTTTTCAATCCCTTTCTTAGGTGTCTACTTCCAAAGATGTTTGCACTTCTGAAAATCTTGGGATTCCAGCAAGCATGCTTATACCCTCTTTGTTATGACTATAAAAGGATTCATGTGGCTAAATAAATTCGCTTTTCTTATATAATGTGTATCATTATGTGCACACACACATAGGTGTTTGCTTTTTACAGCAGTATACGGAAGAAAACAAAAGCTCTATGAACACTTACTGATCATTCTAGGTTTTAGGTCTTTATATATCTATTCACATACATATAGTGATGTATATTTGTCTATATTATTTTTAAGAACCCTTAACACCGATCCAATTTTATTTTTTCATGAGAAACTATCTTACAGTATTCTTAGGCCCTGTATAGACAGCACATACAATAAAGTAGATGTAGATACCAGCAACAAGAACAAAAGTAAGTGAACACTGTTTCCATTCAGAGTACTGCAACAAGCTAAGATGTTTTCTATAATTTGCACTACAAATGCAACAAGTTTTAATGGTGTTATCTCACTATGCCAAGCACATACTAGAAGGATAAATGTCATTGGCCATGAAGAATTAATATTTATTCTGCTATTATGCCAAACCCACATGGGAGAACAAGAGATTAATAACAGTCAAATTTTGAAGTATTATGGTGGATATTTCCTACTCAAATTTCTAAGAACTGAAGCTGCAGATGTTCTACTCAGTCAAGCTAGTAATACCTCTATGTGGCTTTCTGAATCAACTGGTTATTTTCAATTCTGTGACTTTTAAAGACAAGAGCAAAGTGTCATGACCTGAAAGATGTGGGTTGATGCCATGTGATGTAGATTCCAAGCCAAAACACCACAAATACAAGCATCATATTTGGAAGTAATAACAAATACATAAACCGCAACGCTTTAATGCATGCAGATGCATTAGAGAGAGCCACTGCCATGTCTGCTGAGCATAGTGTTGTTTTAAAAAGTTAAAATAGTAGAGTCTCTAATCCAAAGCATCTTCTATGTTATTAGGTATAAGGAATACATTATTAAGAAATCTCTCAAGGTATCTGTAGCTTAACATCCAAAAGAGAACTACAACCTCTGTCTGATGCAATGGGTTCAAGTAATATTATTACACCAGGGATGGACACACTCTAAGAAACTGAGTATGAAAATTAAGTAACACACCAGGAAGCACAAGCTATTTAATCATAGCTGGAAACAAAGGAGAGGTCCCTTTAAATCTGTTTCTCCCTCCTTGCTTTTGAATTCCAAGTGCAAGATGTTAATTAAACTTTTAAAAACAGTGCAAACATAAATAAATGCATGCACAGGCATCATGAACGCACCATCAAGCTAAAAGATGTTTAAAATGCTTAAGCTAATGGAGAGATGCTTAGAGGTGCAACCCTCTTGTACAGAATCATCACCCCCCCCCCATGTTGATGGCGAGACACTTAACTTTCTTTTTGGAGAATAAGGCAGAAGAAAGTTCAGGTTGTACTGTATGCGAGAACAACCCCCATCAAATAGAGGAAGACTGGTGCCCTTAGCGCACTGAATAAGGCTGCTGAAAACAAGCGACAGCATGAGGAAGGCAGGGAACAGCTTAAGGAGAAATTGGATTCGTTTGGTATAATAATGTTTGGGCTGTATGCCATGGGTGTAGCCAGGATATTTGTTGGGGGGCAGGCCTTTTGTTAGGGGTGCAGAACCTCGGTTTGCTATGTATTTATATTTATATTTATTGATTGGGGGGCAGCTGCCCCTCCGTGGCCCCCCCAGCTATGCTCAGGCTGCACACCTCACTGTTCTGATAAAAATCTTTTCCATATTCGTCAGTTTAAAAAAAGTCAGGGAGTTAGAATCACGCCAACCTTACAATCATCATTAGCTAATTGTGTGGTTTGATTTTGCTGTCTCTGAAGTCAGCAATCAACAAACTACGGTCAAGAGATTGGGCCATGTTTTGAGCAGGAGTTCAGGGCAGACCTTTTCTCCTTACTTTGCGTGATGCTGAGCTGGAAGTCAGAGGAGCCTGACAAACTTGAGCAGTCTGCCTGTTTTAGCAGCAAAGCTCTCTTGAGTATCCAGCAGGTCTCACCCTTAAGGCGCCTGCCCAGCTCTGCTGCTATTCTCCTCCTTTTAAACTGACCCTGGCGGCTTTTCAGCATTACAGGATAGGATTATTGACTGAAATCTGTTTCTCTTAGTGGTAAGGGCTTGATGGCTGTTTGTTTGCAAAGTGACCCGACTGCCTCTTGGCAATGTTAAGGGCTGCCTTCAGAGGTGGTGGGGAAACAAGCAACCACCAAAATTCATTCATTTCAGCACTGATGTGGCAGCTGGAGTTTGGGTGGCAAGTTAAAATATTCAAGAAACTGTAAATGCATTGTTTATTTTTATCTTAATCATTATGTAACTTAATTTGAATGAAGTCCAGGAGGTACTATAAATATGGACAGTACGTACATAAGCTGTATGCACAGACTTACTTGTACCCAGTGTTTAAATATATCAAGCTGCTTGACAGCTTTCATATTGTTTATATAAAAGATGCCCCACTCACAGGTGAGCATGTACATCTCTTTAAAAAAAAAGCCCCAACTCACAAAACCTCCACTACACAACTGTACAACTATGTGTTTGAATATACTTAACACCTTTATGACTTTTTCAAAACCACCTTGGTTTAAAGGGGAGGGGGAGGAAGCAGCCAAACTGTCTTTTTAAAATTCAGGCTTTTCAGGCTATCATCAGGTTACTCTAGTCAAGCCATGGGGGGGGGGGAGGGGAGTGCAATGTGTGTTTCAGTATGATCCTCTACGAGGGGCTGCTCTCCTGTTTTTGACAGCTCAAGAAGCATATTGAACATGCACTCCACAGTTTGTCCAAGTGTGCACATTAGGTTACAAAATCGCTTCAATCCATCCATCCACAAGCAGTCATTCAGGAGGCATGTGGGTTATTCATAAAAAAAAACCCGTTTCTGTACATGGAAACAGCCTCCTTCTTCCCCGCCTCCAAACCCCCCCCCCACAACCACCACTTTTTCTGCTCATTAACCAAGAGAGCCCCCCTACCCCACCCCCTTCCTTACAAATATTTTTTAAAAGCATCTCCCCTGCCCTCTGAGTCCACTTGGAGCCATATGTCAGTCTCCAACCTCCTCTGCCACTACCGGGAGCGAGCATGATTCACGAGCGAGTCTTTTCTTCGCTTTCTTTTCTTTCCAGACTCCACAATGAGGCAGAAAATAACCCCCCGCCTCCCCTTTCCCGCTTACCTTCCTGAGACAGACCACGCTCAGCATAAACACTGGCGAGGGAAAGCACAAAGGCTCCGGAATCCCCTGCTGCCTTTCCAGAGGGGGTTGCTCTCAGGTTTCCTTTGCAAATGATCTGTTGACAATCCGCGGTGGCAGAGGCGAGAGAGGGAGAGGGAGAGATGGGTTTGTTTTGGTTCGGGAGGGGTGTGTGTGTGTGTGTGTGTTTCTCTCCCCACTCTCTCTCTTGCCCCTCGCTGATGATCCCCCCCCCCTTTGCTCTGTATTCCTTACTCCGAATCACCATCTCCTCTGGGATGGAGAAGGAGGAGGAGGGAAAGGAGCTGGTGCTGGTGGAGGAGGAGGCTGGAGAAGGCAAAGCAAGGGGGAAGCCATCCTCGCTCGTTCACTCGCTGTCCGTCCGTGCTGCGAGCGCTGGAGGATTGCAGGAGGAGGGAGTCAAGGAATTGCTCCTCCAGCCCCACCGTAATCTCCCCTTCGCTCGCATGTGATGGGGCGGCTGGTGGCCGCCGCTGCTCCTGAGCGCTGTGTGTGTGTGTGTGTGTATCTGCGGGTGGATGCGCCGTGCAAAGCGAGCAGCAGCCGTTTCAGCACAGCGTGGGGAAACCGACACGCTCTTTTTTCGCTCTCTCTCATACACACACCCTCTGTGCATGCACACGTTAGCGCGATCTGCTCTTCTGGGGTGCAACATTCACATCCCCAAGGGGGGAAGGGCTCTCTCGCCCCTTCGTCCCGTCAAACACAAGGGGTCCAATCACCCAAAGTCAGACACCAGCTCGATTTCACTTGCTTTGGACAGGGGCAGAGGGCAGCTGTGGGGTGGAGGTACCTAGTTTTCTCCAGGTTACCTAACGGTACCCAGCCCCCGCCCCCTCGAACTGTTCCGAGGCTGGTGGCTACCCCATCTCTGATGAACAGAGCTCAGCCCCAGGATGCCTCCCCCCACCCCATGCCAGCCCTGAGACGCGTAAAGTACTCCGAAAGAGAAAGGGCTTTGAAGCACGTGGACACGTGTCTTGCCCTCACCTTTCTTTCAGTCGTCAAGACTACCCAGCACATCGGTTTTCGCTTCTCTGTTGTTTTCCGGTTGGGGCCGCTTTGTTTACATTTTGTTTTGCAACTGAGTTGCTGTCAGTATTTCTCACAATGTGCGGCTGGAAATGTTTTGTTTTCCCCTGTGTGCAAACTTTTCAATAAATATATTGTGTGTGTGTGTGTGTGTGTTTATCAACTCACACCGAAAGAGGCAGTCTCTCTTAGTGGTTAGAGCAGGGCTACCCAATCAGATGCCCATCCATTAGCCAACGAAGTCCCTTTCTCCCCTGCTGAAATTAAGATTGAAAGAAGAAAGTGTTGTGGTATGTGCTTGGTTGTGGTGTGTGTGTGTGTGGTGCCCACAGCAGTTTCCTCAGTTTGCAAATTCCTCAGTTTCCTCAGTTTGGCAATTCCTGGCTGTTGGACTGTGAACTGGGAGATCAGCTTCAAGTCCCTGCTCAGCCATGAAGCTCACAGAATGACCTTGGGTGTGTCACTGCCTCACAGTTCAACCTGCCTCACAGGGTTGTTCCAAGGCTAAAAGCCAGGCTGGAAACCCATGTATGTCCCCCTTTAGCTCCTTGGAGGAAAGGCATTATTTAAATGTAATAATAAATAACATACGTAACAGGAGAACATGCAATTAAGCTAGGTTTACTAAGATCACTGTGGCAATCCTGCAGGGACCATCAGAGTTTAACCCCATAACTTTTTTTCTTTTCTTTCATGTGAAATGGTAAGAATGCTGCTGTTCTCCCTCTTCCCATGTACCTCAATCCTGTAAGGTAGTTTAAACTGAGGGGCAGCAATTGGCCCAGTGAGCTTCCTGGATGATTGGGGACTAGGACTCTGTCTTTGTCCAACACTCTTCACCAGTACACCACAGGGCTGTATCGAAGGTTCAATGGACAACATTGGGAGAAAGTGAGCTCCAAAATCAAGAGAGCCTGATTTTTCAGACAGGTCTGAATCCCACCCCTCTTCATTTTAGCAATTATGCAATGGTTTTGTGAGTAATGCTCTTCACACAGACACCGTTCAAAGATGCACATAGCCTCCCTCCTATTGCTTCTAATGCTCAGCACATTTCCTGGGAATAAACTCTCTTGATTTTAACGAGAGTAACTTTTGCATAAACACTTATAGGCCTGAACTTTATAATATCCTAATTCTGGGCTTGCATACTAAAAGCACATACGAGTTACAATCCCTCTGAAATGCACTGAAATGCAAGGGACTCTTACCAATTTATTTTACAAATTTATAAACACCTTCACAGCCTGAGGCTATCAAAGTAGTAACAAATTATGACTTTACCTTGCACGTTTCCCTTCACAGGTAAGGCAACCTTGCCACCTGCAAAACTCAGCCAAATTGATTGCTTTATCACCTATATATGCTGTTTTAAAGGGTTACTGTACTGTATATATTTTGCATGCATTTTGGCTGCAATTGCATTGCCATTGTCTGTAAGTTTTGCATTTCATTTCCCTTTGACGTCACAGTTTGAAATTCCACAGGCCATCACCCCAGCTGCCCCTAGTGTCTATATACCTGCAAATGAAGATTGCCCTTTTATGCATCCAGTGAAGTGGGCTGTAGCCCAACAAAATCTTTTGCATAATCAATTTGTTAGTCTCTTAGTTGCTTTTACTATTTTCTGAAATTCCTCACACATATAAACATACCTCACTGGTGGTCACCACTTGCAGTTTGGTACTTAACATACCGTACATCTTCTTTGGTGTAGGTCCAATTGATTTTCCTATGAACAATTTTTTAGTAATGTGTTGAATCTTAGCATGCTTCCAGAACATCTCACTAGAAGCATGTACGTTACACATGTCATTGTATGCATGATATGGAATGCAATTTGCATTAGAAACCTCTAGATTTGCTACTGTTAAGTCACAGAGCTCCTATCCAACCAACATGCAACTGTCTTCTCCCTTGTCCTAACAACTCCCGAGAACTCCAGCACTTTTCATTCTGTTTCCCTCTACCTTCGCATATGGGAACCCAATGATGGACTGCTTTCCCCAATGAAATAAATCACAGGTTTGCACTGACTATTTGCGATTATCCAAGATAAGCGGAGAGGTACAGATGAGAGCAGGTTAAGACGATAGATTGTATTGGCATGACAACATAATCATCTGTTGCTAAGTGGGAAAGGTGTGCATATCAGAGATAGGTGCAAGACAATGCGTGCCTGTCAACTTGCTTCTCAAACTGTAAATAGTTTAAGGCTTATTTTAGTCCCCTGCCTTTTCAATCGATATTTGATATCATAACAGTTTATTATGAATAGTACTAGCTCCTGTTTAAATTCTCACTTCCCTTAAGCCATTTTTCTTCAATGGATTTTTTAAAAAAATCATGTTTATTTAAAGAATCGTTTTCTTTATTATCCTTCATATTTTGGGCAACAGTTCTTTATGTATTTTGGTTGCATGAATTCAGCTTTTCCCCTGATTTTTTCTGCCTTTAATAGCTGGTTTTCCCTCCTCACCATTCCAAGCTACTGAATGGAATGATGCACAAGAAACCCATTTGTCCATATTTATTTTACCAGCTCTGCCATTTCCAGAAAGGGGAATAACTGGTGCATCAGCTGAAGCATGCAAAGGTGATCCTGGCCACAGCCATTGCCTACCCATGTCAGAACAACCCTAAATCCAAGAAGAGCACCCACACAAATGCAACCTGATTTTGGATGGAGTAGCATCACCAACAGCTTTCTTTTTGGCCAATACCAGCCTCATTTTGTCTACATTGAGTCTGTTTGTTAGACCATAACCAAACCATTACTGATCTCAGGAAACCAGATTCCTTAAATCTGTATCCCCCCCCCACATCTACATATTTGTTGTTGTTTAGTCGTGTCCGACTCTTCGTGACCCCATGGACCAGAACACACCAGGCTCCCGCAGCTTGGTCAAACTCATGTTCGTAGCTTCGAGAACACTGTCCAACCACCTCGTCCTCTGTTGTCGCCTTCTCCTTGTGCCCTCCATCTTTCCCAACATCAGGGTCTTTTTCCAGGGAGTCTTCTTTTCTCATGAGGTGACCAAAGTATTGGAGCCTCAGCTTCAGGATCTGTCCTTCCAGTGAGCACTCAGGGCTGATTTCTTAAGAATGGATAAGTTTGATCTTCTTGAAGTCCATGGGACTCTCAAGAGTCTCCTCCAGGACCATAATTCAAAAGCATCAGTTCTTTGGCGACCAGCCTTCTTTATGGTCCAGCTCCCACATCCATACATCACTACTGGGAAAACCATAGCTTTAACTATACGAACCTTTGTCAGCAAGGTGATGTCTTTGCTTTTTAAGATGCTGTCTAGGTTTGTCATTGCTTTTCTCCCAAGAAGAAGGCGTTTTAATTTCATGACTGCTGTCACCATCTTCAGTGATAATGGGGCCCAAGAAAGTAAAATCTCTCACTGCCTCCATTTCTTCCCCTTCTATTTGCCAGGAGGTGATGGAACCAGTGGCCATAATCATCGTTTTTTTGATGTTGAGCTTCAAACCATATTTTGCGCTCTCCTCTTTCACCCTCATTAAAAGGTTCTTTAATTCCTCCTCACTTTCTGCCATCAATGTTGTGTCATCTGCATATCTGAGGTTGTTGATATTTCTTCCGGCAATCTTAATTCCGGCTAGGGATTCATCCAGCCCAGCCTTTCGCATGATGAATTCTGCATATAAGTTAAATAAGCAGGGAGACAATATACAACCTTGTCGTACTCCTTTCCCAATTTTGATCCAATCAGTTGTTCCATATCCAGTTCTAACTGTAGCTTCTTGTCCCACAGAGAGATTTCTCAGGAGACAGATGAGGTGATCAGGCACTCCCATTTCTTTAAGAACTTGCCATAGTTTGCTGTTTGCATATATATAGTATATGGCAAATTATATAAATGGCTTATTTAACACTAAGGCTTGTGCTGCATCTTACCTGTAGGAGTTATAATGTCCTATATCAGGAATGGAGAACTGGATCTAGATATTCAACCAGATTGTTAACTGCCCCTCCATGCCACACACACACACCACGTTTAATAGTGGGTAGGGCTGTCATATTATTTGCAAATGGATTTTTCTGGAAACAAATAACATGGAATTGAACACTAAACTTGCACTATATTCCACCAAACTTCCATAGGTGACTTTTACATCATATGAAAGCTCAAATATAATTCAGAATGTAACAGAGGAAGTTGTGGAACTGGGGGGCAGGGGACTGCCATGTGAATACAGCCTCTCTCTAGCCTCATTTTTGTATTCTTTTGCTGTTGTTGTTTTTTTAGTCAAATGAAGGTGGTGTGCAATTTTAAAGGTGTCCTATATTCAAAAAACTAGTTAAGGCCAGTTTGGTGGAGAATTATGTGAAGTTTCTGCTTAAGTTGCAACACAAAATATAAACTCTCCATTGGCTACTCTATAATATTTGATTCCACTACGTGACATTCCATAAAATGTCAGCACATGGTGCAAACTGTGGGAGAGCCTAAAAAAGGATTTCAGGGAACCCTTCTCATGCAGTAAATTGTCTGACAAGTACTGAAGTATAAAACATTCTTGTGTATTTAATAGGTTGTTGTTGTTATTTATCCTCACAAAGCAGCTCAGAACATAGACAAAAACAAATAAGAGGCAGCCAAAATTCCAGATTAAAACAACAACAGTAACATTAGAAACACCATTAAAAATAGCAGTAGAACATGTGTGCTGCATCATTTGTGAAGGGTGAACGTGTATTATTTGCCATTTGTCCCTTAAAATAAAAGGCAATGACCTTATCCTTCCCATCTTGCTGTTTCTATGATTACTTAATAAGGTTCCAAAAGATCATAGCAGAATTTGTGCACTCATACATAAACCATACACAGAGCTCAGTGGAGCGATTGAGAGGTAGACCGAGGGATGTGAGACATCGCCTAGCCTTGTCATTTCACTTTTATTTATTATTTTGCTATGGTTTTTCATCAGATTTCTGTAAACAGGACTATTCAGTCAGTTGCCCTGAGGCAAAACCTGGTGAAAGTTGATAGGCCAGGATATTCCTGTGATGTGCTTCCATGGGAGATAATTGTTAGATCAATCTTCCTTAATTACTTGTGAAGTACTTAGAATTCTAGAATCATGATGGCTAACCCTGATGGCTGTATTCTGCTTCCACTGTTGGAGGCAGTATGTTTCTGAATTCTACTTGCTGGAAACTGAAGGAGTGTAAAGTGCTGTTGCACTAAAGTCGCAGGGCTTCCCAAAAGCATCCATCAGTGCCTTCTCATGATTTAATGAAGGCTAGGAACACCTGAAAACTCCAATAGGGGTCACATGCGCACCCCGGGAGCAGGCAGGGAACACTCTGCCACTGGACAGATGATAATGATAATGCTTTTGTATTTACCTTACCTTTTACCTTAACAACCCAGTGTGGGTCACAATAACTTCAAATACAACATTAAAAACAATTTGAAACAAGTTAAAATAACACACATAGGGTGTGTATTAAATATATGTATACACTTCAAGTGCCACAGGGTAGGATAAAGAGGTATGTCTTCAGCATTTGATAAAAACTATTTACAGAAGTTGCTAGACACACCTCTGTGGGGATAGAGTTCCATGCCACAGAAAATGCCCTCCCCCAGTCCACCTTCTGAGAGTGGCAGAACTACCTAGGGCCCCTCTGTTGATCTTAACATCCAAAAGCAGGGCTGGCCCAAGACATTTTGGCATCTGAGGTTGACCCCCAAATGGTGCCCCTCTTCCCGCCAGGGAAGAAGGGGTGAGGGCAGATCTACATAAGAAACAAGGGGAAATATCAAGTGGACCCTGTTGCCTGAGATGGTCACCTCACCTTGCCTCATGGGTAGGCCAGCCCTGCTCAAGAAGGTGTAGGGAAGGAGGCGATCTTTCAGATATTCTGGGCCAAAGTCATTTAGGGCTTTAAAAACTAATGTGAGCACTTGGAATCAGGCCTGGAAAGAAACTTGCAGCCAATGCAGCTGTTTTCAAACAAGGATTATACAAATTCTAAAAGCAATGCCTGCCAGTAATCTGGCCACACTGCATTTTGGACCGACTGAAGTTTCTCAGTTGTTTTCAAGGACATTCCCAGGCAAGCACATTGCAAGAATCTGGTCTGTAAGTCGTAGGAATAAAATTCCTATTATAATCATCATACAAGAGGATAAGGGCCATCATCATCAATGTATCACAATAGCTACCCCTGCAGTAGGGCATGGGTGATAGGGACTTAACTGAAAATGTGGGTTTTGAGGGATTTGAACAAAGTAAGAGAGGTGGCATTGCACAGGTATTCTGGGAGGCAGATCCAAGTATATAAGGCAGCAATGAACAAAGAGAATGGGGAATCGGTAGAGAGTGGTGGAGGAGTGGATAATGTTGGCAGGGATGTAAGAGTGGAGAGATAAAGACCATGGGGGATTTGAAAATAAGCCAATAAACTTGTGATTGATCTTGGAGCAAACAAGCTGGCAGTGTAAGGATTTAAAGTAGGGGTGTCAGGGAATCAGAACGAGAAGAGAAGTGGATGATTTTGGCAGCAGAGTGCTGGAAAGACACAAGAGGACCAAGGAATTTATGTACTCCCTTTATTTTTGCAAAATCATGTCCACTCATGCCTCTGCAAGGCTCTCTGCAGTTGGGAAGGCATTTAGGATGACTTTTCAGGCAGGCGCAGAAGTGGGAGAAGACAGCAACTACACCCATTCCTGACTGGCAGTTGATAGCCTATGTGCTGAATCTAGAGCATTGGGAATCCCCTGCAGTCAAATCTGTTATTTATTATTATCAACACCTGCCATTCACTAAGGTCCCAAGGTGGGTTGCAACATTACAACACAACATTACCACTAAAAGGAGCCTTCTAAAACCAAAGAGACTTCCAGGCTCAGCCAACCTTTTCCCAGCTAGAAAAGAAGACAGAAAGAACAGGAGCACATGCCTTTTCTCACCACTGGTGTTTCCAGTAGTTGTGCTGCCAGGCTAGGCAGCATGAATACGATCAGGAGCCAACAGCCAACTCCAACTATGACAATGTTTGCAGAGGAGCATGGAGAAGGAGAAAATAAGTTGTTTTGGCCTTCTTCATGTTCTGCTTTAGATGGGTCTTCTAGCTACAGCCTGCCCATCTACATACTCTAGTCACACAGCTGCTTTCCATTATTTTGTAAAGTCACTGTGCCAGTGGCTTGATAAATTATTTCAAACAAGCCCTGTGGTTTTCTGTTGGTTCTTTTTCTTTCTGTTCCCACTTCTATTAATGGAAGTTTACCAGACAAGATTATCAAGAAGGAGAGAAGCAGTTCAGTGAAAGCAAAGTACACATCCAGGAAGGACAAGTCATGGGCAAGATGCTGTTTTCAAATGAACCACAACCTTCAGGATTTGGGCTGTTTTTAGAAAATGAAATTGATTCCTGTTCCTTTGTTCTGCTCCAGCGGCAGCCTCTGAAGTTTTTAGATTTTTAGCCAGGGACAAAACTGGACAAACATGTAGAAAGTGCTGGGAGGGCAGAAATCATCTGCATAAATTAGAGATCACAAATAGAAAAAAACAAAACACCTTTGAACTGTATAAGAAAACATTGATAAAATGACAAAAAGCATCTCACTTTCTCAAGCTGACTTTGTTCAGATCTAGACTTTGGATAGTATCCAATGGAGTGAGACACAGAACAGATGTATTGAAATCGGAGATCCATTGATTTCAGTGGGTCTGGCCTGAGGATGACTTCCTGTGCAATCCTAACCATGTCTTCTCAGAAGTAAGGTTTACTAAATTCAATGGGACTTACTCCCAGATACATGGTTTTATAACTGCAGCTTTAGTATAACCGATAGCTGAGTATATAATATTCTAGCTGACAAGAAGAAAAAATCCTTTAGGAGACTCCCATCATGTATGAGAGTTTGCATAATATGCTCCTGCTTATAGCAATTTTGCTTGAAAGAAAAATGTAACTGAAACTAAACTGCAGAATGTTGATCATGGTGTTATGAGTTTGGGGTAGGGGGAAGGGGGCTGTATGCAGAGGCCCTCCTAACCCCTGGATCCAGCAAGTCTTAAAATATAAGTAAGGCTAGCTTCCTGATGAGGTGATTGCTTGGGCGATGGTCCATTAAGGGAAACAAAAGAAAGCGGCTCTGTGTGAGGTGGCAAATGGGTGGGAACTCACGGTTAGTTAGAAGGAAAAGCCAGAATTGAGTTGCAGTGATGTGATCTAGAAATAAAACAGCAAGCTTGAGAGGGAGTCAGAGCAGCACCTAGAGATACCAGTATTTCCTTTGGTGCCCATGAGAGGTTTCAGTAGATATCGTCTCAAATGGATACATACATGTTAAGTGTTACTGGAACACAGGAAGTAATGTGGTATATATAGGCAATGCTGACTACCAAGAAAAACTACAATAACCCATTCTTAAGTAAAAAAACCCATGGTTTTGGGAAACTTGTTTTTAGGCCACTCTGTTTAACTGGCCCAACCTTCTCCCAGTACTAAAGTCCATAATATTAAAGGGCTTTTTAGTGAAGGCAGATAGACGAAAATCAGACATCCACTTGGTGACAGCAGTGAAGAAAGTGGGGTCATATTGGCTGGTTTATTTGCCTCTTTTCCCTCTCTCATAGTGCAGGCTACAAGCTCTGCTGCCATACCCCTTCTTGTATAATTGCATCCAATTAACTGCTTATTCCTAGACATTGTTTCTCTGCTTTGCTTCTTGAATCAGTGGCTCTCATGGGCTCAGTAGATTCTTCCGGATGTTGTTAAAAGTCAACGTAAGCTCCCTTTGGTAATATTACATAATCATAACCATGGATCTTTCCGCAGTTATGTCAGATATTGCGTGCCATACAAGACGATAATATACTGCAAAGAAGATGGCACTGTATTAAATGTAAAAAGGAGATAAAAATCTATTTCATGTGCTTATATTCTCATCCCTATCTGAAGAGCCCTAACTAATCAGTTATATACATAGATATAATTTCTAACATTTGCATGAATGCGATAAATATCAATTCATTTGTATATTTAGATCAGGATGTTCTTATTCTGGAATTCTCAGCTTCAAGTATGTAAATACTTTGGGCCAGTTTACAAGGAAAGTCTCTCCCCAAGGCTCCAGGTGTTTCTGTGGCCAGAATCTATTCATGTGGACATTTATTTATTTTATAATTTTTTGATACTGCTTCATATAATAAAAAACTAAGTAAAAACAATAAAAATACAGCAACAATATTCAATAAAATAAAAAGCAAAGCTATGCATCACAAATAACCCAGAGAATTCAAAATTAAGAGCCATAGGGTTTTATCCAACCCAGTCCTACTCAGCATAGACCCATTACTGGACCCAAGTTAGTCATGTTTATTTCCATGTTGTCTACTCTGAGTAGGGCTAACAATGGATACAATCCATTGGTGTTTTTTAGAAGCCACACTTAGAAGTCAGAAGAATGAACACAAATTATCATGTGAATTATTTTGTTGAGTTAATCTTTCCACAATCATAACATTGATTAAAAAAATGTATCACATTATGAATTAGTGATTTTTTTCTTTTATATTTCATAGAGCTAGCGCAACAGACAGACCTGCCTTACATTTTCAAAGGCAGTCCTTCATTCATAAGGACGTAAAGCATTTTCATGAATGAAAGTTCATGGATACATTCCATATTACAATTCAGAGACACTGGAGAAGTCTCTCCTACATTTGAATGATATGCAGTACAAACTTATGTTCTTTTCTTCAGAAGTCCTAAAGTGTTCAATGGAACTTAATTCCAGGTAGGAGTAAGCACTGCAAACCTGTATATGTGTATTAAGAAGTAACTCCATCCTAAACATGTCAGTTCTGGAGTAGCTCCATTGATACAGTGGGGATTATTCGCAGGTAAGTGTGCAATTTATGTCTCTAATATTAGTGTCTCTAACAGCACGAGGCATATCTAAGCTATATTTCTAAGCCTCATTGCAGCTGTAGGTTGCAATCCTATACCCACTTGAAGTCAAGAGGACTGCTGAGTGAGTAGACATACGTTTGACTGTGCTATTAAGAACTTGGTAGCTCTTGTGGGTTCTATCAAAGACTCTTTATGTACACATCAATGACTATTCAGACACAGTTCATGCATGGGAAAGAAAAAAAGATGTTTGAAAAATGACCTGGAATGCTTGGAAGTTCCTAGAAAGTATCATAGAGATTTCTGCTGTGTTATGCACAACCCACCCCTGTTTCAAACTACCACTGGAGTAGTAAAAATGAAGGGTTTAGTCAGTTTTACTACTCATGGGTGTTTCAGAGTCAGGTCACTCCAAAAACATAGGAAGAGAAGTCAGTTGGCATAATGGACATAAGGCAGCAGAGTGTTTAATATTCAAATCTATGTGATGTACAGTGGGACCTCGGGTTAAGAACTTAATTTGTTCTGGAGGTCCGTTCTTAACCTGAAACTGTTCTTAACCTGAGGTACCACTTTAGCTAATGGGGCCTCCTGCCGCCACGCAATTTCTGTCCTCATCCTGAAGCAAAGTTCTTAACCCGAGGTACTATTTCTGGGTTAGTGGAGTCTGTAACCTGAAGTGTCTATAACCTGAAGCGTCTGTAACCCAAGGTACCACTGTAGTTATTGTTTCCGGATTGGGTGGGATGAGAAATCTAAATAAATACTACACTGATAATGTATGCATGTCCTAGTCGCATTGCACATCACACCAGTTGTACTTTTGACTAAACAAATAAACACATTTGTTGGAATTGCTTTCTCATTGCCCTGTCAGTTTGTGTAATCATTTGCATTAATAGGTTGAAAATAGTTCTGGGTTGATAGGGCGGCATTTTGCATTTATGCAAATAGAGTAGGTCTAAAGGAGGCTCTTCATCTTCCATTTGAGAATCATCATGATCAGACTTGGATTATTTCACATATATTAGAATGCATATTTCTGACAAGTATTTTTAAGGCATATTTTCTGTGTCTGCCTAAAACACTTAAAATTATATAAAAATGACTGCAGGAAAACAGCAACAATGGGATATACACTAATAAATGTATAAAATAAAGACTGACAAGGCTAGACCTATCCCTGATGACATCTCATTTATCCCTTAGACCTATCCCTGATGACATCTCATTTATCCCTTAGACCTATCCCTGATGACATCTCACTAACATATTGTGTTAGGCATGGATGTGTGCAGGGGGAAGCCTCCATACATAGTTCCTGGGAGCTTGAACATGATCAGGTAAAGTGCATGGTGAGAGCTTATGGCTCACAGTAAATACTTTACTTAGCCTGGCTAAACCAAGAGCTAAGCTATATAGCTTTATTTGTTTTTTAAAAATTGTTTAAAATATTTTCTTTAAAATATTCATCCTTACAGATAGCAGGGTGGCATGGCTAAACTAACCTACCATAAAAAATGCAGTAAGAAGAAAGAAAGCAATAAAAGATATTTTTGAAGCAATTAAAGAAACAGAGCAGACTAAAAGCACAGCCAATGATTAAAATGTCAAATGGCAGTGCCAGTCTTATTCTACACCTCTATGGGGAGGGTATTCTACAACCAGGGCACCATCACAAGGAAGGCTCTCTTCTTTGTTGCCACATAATTTCCTCCCTTTGCAAAGTTACTTTGTAATAGAGCCTCAACTGACAATCTTAAGGCATGGGAAGAATAATATAGGTAAATAATTCCATCAATTTGAGACCCCATATATTTAGGACTCTACAGATCAGCACCAGCACTTCCAATTAGGATTGGATGCAAATGGGCAACCAGAACATCTTTTTTGTAATTCCACTTGGCTGCTGCATTTAGAATTCTGGCTAATTGCAGCTTGCTGGTCATCTTCAAGGACACATATTTCAGTAATCCAAGCAGGAGGTTGAGAAAGCATGGATCATCATGGGCAGACTATGTCTGTCCAGGAATATTACAGCTACTATCACCCTGTTCAGATGTTCTTCGAAAGTGGGGGAATAATGTGCAGATGGGAAGTGGGACTAGTGTGCTGAATCTACTCCAATGTCCCCACCACCTTCCACCCTAACCTTTGTGCGTTGAATGGGAAGATCTGAAATGGAAATGTTTGTGGATTAAGCTGATTGCATGAAGAATCCTGCTTCAGTCATTCTTGATCAATGGAAAAAAGGTGCTAGTTTGAGAGGAGCATGGCCCCACACCCCTTACATATGTTGTTCCCACACATTCTAAAGGAACACCTGGACAGTCTTATGCAAGTAAGCGCTCACATAAGGTTCCTATACAAACAGAAAGGAGGCAGAAATCACTAATAGGATATTCTGGGTGAATACAGATGGTCAAGTTGAAATGATGGATTTGATTTATTATTGCTATCTCACTTTTCTGTCCATGGACACACAAAGCCTCTTGCAGAGTTAAAACCATCAAGACAATTAAAACAAATAAAATGCAGTCATTTTTTATGAATCCATTAAAAAATTACCATGTGGGGAAATTCACCCACTTCTTAAGCATGTGTAGCAATATCAACTACTGTGGCTGGCTTTGTTGCTCCTCCCCTAGTTACTGAATTGTTATGTTGCTATGGAGTGAAGATATCTCCCACCATGCATTGCTGCAGTGTTTTGTTACCCCTACTTGGTCAGAAGTGGATGGTTGATATGCTCTCACAGTCTTAAAATTTTATTCATGCTGATCATGTTTCAAATAAAATATATTCCTTCTCTTTGGAGAATATCTCTTTCTCTTTAAAAAATACAACAGTGTCTGGTTTTTTAAAAAGTTTCTCACTTTTAAGTCTGTCACCTCCTCTGGTGCATTGCTTTTAAGCCTGTGAAGACGTTCTACATTTTGAACATGCATAGTCAATTATTTTATAATTATACTATGATGTTGATAATCCCTTTAAACCATGATCTATGCTTTAGGATGTAATTAGGTGATATCACCCTTGATATCTTCGATTAATTTATGAGCAGAGGGCGATGGTTAGCTTACAAATTTATTGTAATGTATGATGCTGGTCTTTTGTTTTTGTTTTGCTTTGGTTCCTGGTTGTCTTCTGTAAGTTTTGGCGGTTTAAAATTTGGAGGTTTAAGTATATTATGTTGGTATGGGAAATTGTCATGTGATGGGCCAATGGCCGTAATAAAGATCAATCCAATACTATGATGTCCAGACATTGCACACTTCATACATTTCCATAAGGAAACTAGGTCTGAGTATGAAGTCTATGCATATATGCACATCATAATTACAACATAAACAGTCAAGGATGGAAAAATGTCCTAAAAAGTCTTACGTTTACACATGGAAATCACTATCACAAACCACCCACACCCCACGTTACGACATACAGAACCATAAGAGATACAACTATGGCTTTTACCAGAGAAAGAACTCTTTTTATTATTAAAGAAATTATTATTATTATTATTATTATTATTATTATTATTATTATTATTAACGCAGGCCAGAACTGATATAAATAATGATGATGATAGCAGCTTCATGATAACAGAAGATATTTCCATCTTACAACATAACATAAACAACACTTGGTATAGAAATATTAAATTTAAGAACCGAAAAGCATAGAGAAAACCAGGGGAGACTAGAATTTCTTTAAAATACAACTCTAGTCATGCCTTCCCTACTTGTGACAATAAATATGCCACATATTATTAATTTGCCAAGTGGTAAATGTCAGGAAATTTAACCACTTCATAAGGCCCACAACCTTTACCACACCACAATGTGGCATGGGTTCTCTATATATGTTCAGAAACATGTACATGCAGGAACTCTCTACATGTGTTCTAGGGAATGCACATAAGTTGGGGGCGAGGGTCTGCCACCATACTGCCAGTCCCTCATGCATTCATTGCATGTACTTAGAATGACTGAAAGGTCTTGTGTGTGGTTGTTTAAATTGCTGGTGTATGAAATACTGGTATCAGAAAAGACTAGTTGTCATGAATCATATCATGTTCAAGTATGTCTTATATGTTGTGCATGTGTAGATTCTCAAATATGGAAAAGCAGCCAAATGTTCAGTACATTTGGTCACATGGGCCAGTTGATACTTTGCTTGTGATTGTCTGGAATGTCTTTGTGGAGAAATAGTATGTCTGGAAGAGTCCTAATAAAGGTCCAGAACTAGAAAACAAAAGTTTCTCTTGCTCCAGGCTACTGAAACCTTCTTGCAGCTTTTTCTTGAATCTGATCTATATGCTGCTCCCTCTAATGGATCTGTATGGAACAGCACAGCACTTGAATAAGGGCTACAATATCAGATGGACATTTGTAGCAGTTTCTAATAGTGTTTAAATATAGAAGGAAACAAATGCAGAAGAATAATAGGCACACATGGGGACAATGTGAGGACTTTGCATAAGGGTAACAAGGGACAGAGGAACAGCTGAAAATTAAGAGGCATTGTGAGTGCCCTGAGGATGAATGAGTGAGAGTGTGCAGAGATGATGTTACTTTAAACAGCAATTCCTTCACATACACGCCCCCCCCCCCCCGCGCCATCATGCAGAGCAAATCCAACTTCCTCCATTACACAACAAATCCAACAGATGCACCTATATGGGATTGCAACACTGATCTCAATCAACTGCCTCACATGCTTCTCACTAAATAAAAAATGATTTAGAAAGATCAGGAACTCTTCTCTTTGCTGCTACCTTTTAGATTTTCAGCGATAAGGTAGCCTAGACACATACATATATGCATCATTTTATTTGTATGCCGCCTTTCCATAGCCAAAACCATGCTCAAGGTGGCTTACAACAAGAATAAATTACATAATTACAAGCATAACAAAAGTAGTCATAAACAGTAAATAAAACATCAAAACGTACACAACCAAATTGAACTATTTCCACATAAATTGTAAGAACCAAAACAAAGATACAGAAATGTAACATCAATAACAGCAACAAATCCCCCTAAACAATACCCCAGCCCAAGAGTCTGTACGACAGCCTCAGCTTTTGTAGCTGGAGTCAGTCAGGGCCCCATCCTCACAGGCAGGCCCATTTGGGAGGTGGGGGGCAGCCAGGTATATTGGTCCCAGCTTTTTTAAAAAAAGGATTCTTGAAAAGCCACAAAAAGGACTCCTGACAGTTAAGTCCAGTCGTGAACGACTCTGGGGTTATGGCGCTCATCTCACTTTACAGGCCAAGGGATCCGGCGTTTGTCCGCAGACAGTTTTTCCAGGTCATGTGGGCAGCATGACTAAGCTGCTTCTGACTAATGGAACACCGAAACCAGAGCAGAGCATGGAAACGCCATTTACCTTCCCACCGGAGAAGTACCTATTAATCTCCTTGCACTTTTTGGGGTGGTAGGTTGGCAGGAGCTGGGACTGAGCAACAGGAGCTCACCTCATCGCGGGGATTCAAACCATCAACCTTTTGATTGGCAGGCCCAAGGGTCAGTGGTTTAGACCACAGCGCCACCAGCATCCCTATATATAAAACACACAGAGCTTGGTCTAATATACACATTTTTTGTAAACAATCTTCCCTAATATAATGTATTCTGGCTTGTTATTTTCACTAATATATGCATTTTTATATAGAAAAGCTGAATGGCAAAATTTGGCAAAGTACTGTAGTTAAAACAATATACTTTAATGCAACTCTGTGCTAAGAAAGCAGTGCAAGGTTTCTTGGTGCCTGTCTCTAAACCCGAGATACAACAGCGAAAAAAATTGATAGACGTTCTCCAGCAAGGAAAACCAGATTCAAAGAAGGAATATAATTTGTTGCATGAATCTTACTAACACAAAAGCAAAACAATCAGATTGATTATGCTGACTCCTAATGTTGTCTCTAAATTGCCTGGGAAAACCATCATATCATCGTATTGCATGTCTCAATATTAATGTTAATACTGTTAGGCAAACAGAGCCAGCATATTTAAGTCTAGTAATTAATCACGTTTATCATCATCCTTCACATCACTATGCAAGAGCTCAATAGGAAATTAAAATTAAAACATTTTTTTAATCCAGCAAATGATTTTTCAACTACTTTGAAGAGCAGCATCTTCCACTCATGTGGATGGTGCATTTATAATGATAATGCCAACAATACTAATAGCAAGAATAATAACAGTTAAATGCTCTGTTGGAAAAACAATTTTCCTCATCCACATTCTAGCATAACTCACCATGTTTAAGAATGCTTTTTCAGAATACAACTAGAAGTGGATTGTAAAACAGGACCACGTAAAGCAGTTAATGCAAGAAAATGTATATTCGGTAAGAAATGATATTTGAATATTGGTTTGGGGAAAGATGAAATTTCACATACCCCACTCCAAGAAAGAATAGTTCTTATACTCCAAATAATAGAGTGCATTTCCAATGATTTTGTCCCATCAGAACAAGGACTTCCACTTGCACAACAGACCTTCCCCATCTTCTCCCTTTGCCCCACCGCTCTTCCCAGGCTGAGATTAGAAAAAGCAACATTCCAAATATATATCCTCATGACTGCCAGATCCCTTTAAGCCTAGCCTCTACTTCAAAAGAAATAAAGTTAATAATCTGTGTAATTTGTTGGAATGGAAATGCATAAAATGAAAGGCTTTTAATATCTGATTGTTATTTCGTTTTAACTTTTAGAAAAAGTCTGCAGCTGCATCTCCTCCTTTGCATATGTATTAGCTGCTCCTAGTTAGAATTCAGATTTTGATTTGTTCCCATCAGGGTGAGAAATAATGATTAGGAATAGTATATTTCCATGCAATAAAAAATGAATTATTATGAGTATGAAAAATTGTATCCAGCTGCCAAACGGTTTATTGTTTTGTGAAGCATGGCACAACATGGACAGCAGCCATTCATTATGTTGGAGTGTCAACATAAACAGGTAATAATAATATTTAAATAATGCAAAAATACAGAATAGGGAATATTAGGATGATAACCTGTAGGGGCAATTTGTAGTAAATTTAGAGTGCAGATACTACACAGTGATGACAACATCTCTTCATATGCCATAGAAACAAAAAGTCAAATTCATTTCAGAGATAACACTATTTAAGTGGCGGTAGAGGAAGACTGATTTTTTTCTGATACAATATTGATAGGTGGACAAGATAGTTAAATATTCAATATGCTACACCCAATAGTGGCTTTAGGACAGTATAAGTGCTTTTTTCTGTATAAGGCAAGGCACCCCATTTTCACCAATTCCTCCCTACCAACTGCAGCCATCTATGCCATGGCATAGCCCATGCTGTTCTAAAGAGTTTTCCAACCTTCAGGAGCAGCTTTTGGGGGAATAATAAAATCATAGAATTGGAAGGGACCCAAGGGTCGTCTAGTCTAACACCCTGCAATGCAGGAATCTTAGCTAAAGCATCCATGACAGATGGCCATCCAACCTCTGCATAAAAACCTCCAAGGAAGAAGAGTCCAGGACCTCCCAAGACCATTCCACTGTCAAATAGCTCTTAATGTCAGGAAGTTTTTCCTGATGTTTAGTCAAAATCTCCTTTCTTGTAACTTGAAACCATTGGTTTGAGTCCTACCATCCATAACAGGAGAAAACAAGCTTGTTCCCTCTTCCATGTAATAGCTCTTGATATATTTGAAGATGGCTATCATATCTCCCCTCAATCTCCTCTTTTCCAGGCTAAACATACCCTGCTCCTTCAACTGTTCCTCATAAGGCTTGGTTTCCAGACTCTTGATCATCTTGGTCGCCTTCCTCTGCATCCGTTCCAGCTTGTCAACATCCTTCTTAAATTGTGGCATCCAGAATTGGACACAGTATTCCAGGTGTAGTTTGACCAAAGCAGAATAGACTTGTATTATTATTTCCCTTGATCTGGACACTATACTCCTGTTGATGTAGCCTAGAATAACATTAGTTTTTGCTGCTGGATCACTCTGCTGAATCATGTTAAGCTTGTGGTCCACCAAGAGCCCTAGATTATTTTCACATATACTGCTAGTAAGCCATGTGTCCCCCATCTTATATTTCTGCATCTGGAACCATTAATTAGTACTCTTTGGGTTTGGTCACTTAACCAGTTACTAATCCACCTAACTGTTACTTAATCCTGCCCACATTTTAGCAGCTTCTCTGCAAGAATATTATGGGGAAATTTGTCAGAAGCCTTTCTGAAATCATGATACACTACATCCACAGCATTTCCCTGACCCACCAAACTTGTAACTCTATCAAAAAAAAAAATAAAAAAAAATCCTTCTGGGTCTCATGTTGGGTCTTAGTAACCACAGCATCCTTTTCTAAGTGCTCAGTGTTTAATTATCAGCTCTAGAAACCTTACTAGTACCAACATCAAACTGTTTGGTAGTTACCTGGGTCTTCTTTTCCGCCCCCTTTTTGAGGGTGAGGACAACATTTGCCTGCCTCCAGACCACAGGAACTTCCCCTGTTCGATAATTCTCAAGTATTATAGGCAAAGGTTCTGAGATTGCACCCACAAGTTCCTTTGGTACCCTTGGGTACAACTCATCTGGCCCTGGATATTTGAATTCATTTAAAGTAGTTAAGTGTTCCCTTTACCACCTATTTTCCTATCTTGGGCTGCAGCCCCAGCTTTTCATTGTTTATTATGTTATCACTGTTTTCCTTTTAACTCCTACATATGAGGAGAGACCCTGGCTAATCAAAGTCCATGATTAGGAACTCAATTTATATATATTTTTAATGGGAGAGATGTTGAAATTTTTATCGCCTTCAGTCTTCAGGAAGCTACCTGGTTGGGAGCTGTGGTGGCAGGAAGCAAATCCTGATACTAATTTTGAGCTTACTTTTGAGGACTTGTGACTTAGAGTTTGCATCCTGAAATTCCCAAGGTGTATGCCACCCACCACCAGACGTGAGATCTGTCAGTTTGCAAGCAACTTCAAAATAGTGGCTATATGAATGTGAACTCAGAGACACTGAGAGCTTCCGGCTGGAGTCTATAGGAACTCTCTTTCTGTGTACACATGCTCCCTGCTTATCTTCTGCCTGTTTTTAAGAGTCTCTTGCTTCCAAAAGCCTCTGCTTGTATATTTGTAAATAGAGCAAATATCACAAAGACACCTTTATGTCTCCCAGTGCGCTCTCTCATCCAAAGGGCACTAAATCCTGTAATGCTGTTGCTGTCCCTTTTCAGTGCTTGGGGAAACAGGGAGCATGTCACGTTGTTTTAAAGAATGCACATATGGGGCTGAGTTCATCCTGCCTGGTGCCAGCTGGCCTCCTTGACTCCCAGGGGCGTTTCCTGGAAGACTGGCAAATATTGCTGTTGCTGTCAATCCTGCCTGGGAATCCCTGTGGTCCAAACAAAGTTTTGACTTTTGCATGAGGTTCATGCAACAGGAGAAACTCCACATAAGAGACCCTGGTTACATTAATCTCTCCTCTGAAACTGCTTGACATTAAACCTGTTCTACTCTTCAGCTCAGAAGATGAGAGCTATACAGTATATATTTTCTTAGAGCTGAACCACTAGCTGCTTTCTCCTTCACTGGGCCTATGCTGGTGTCCAGCACTCCCAGGGTCATGTTTTCCATGCACTGCCACTTCAGGCTAACTTAGCAAGCAGTACACGTTATGGGCATTTTATGGAAGCAGGCTGGATTATGTAAACGGTTTGCAAATAATTTATTGCAACATAATGAAATACACAGGAAGTTTGCTCCGTCTTGCTGTGTTTTCTTAATTGGCCATTTTTACATAGCCAATATATTAGATTAAAACATCCTCATAATAAAAACGCCCACAGCAGACAGGACAATCTTAAATTTTTGCATATGACACAACATTCAACTGATGATGGAAAAAAACCTGTCCAGTTCAGAACAGGTTATGTTTCTGAGCCTTTATTGAGAACTCACTAGAAAAGTTCTGGCATTTTCTATGGCCTTCCCCAATGTTACTAGTCTAGGATAGTTATAAGCCTTCTCTTCCAGTTTCTCTCCTTCCTCTTTTTTAAAATTTACCAGGTAGGAAGTAGGGAAAACAGCAGCCAAGAGGGCTGATTAAAGCAAAGGTTCTTGAGTTTATTTGATGAAGAATTATTGGCCATATTTATGATATCAGCAGTATTAATAGTATAGCATCTAGATCAAGGGAAGTAATAGTGCCACTGTATTCTGCTCTGGTCAGACCTCACCTGGAGTACTGTGCCCAGTTCTGGGCACCACAGTTCAAGAAGGACACTGACAAACTGGAACGTGTCCAGAGGAGGGCAACCAAAATGGTCAAAGGCCTGGAAACGATGCCTTATGAAGAACGGCTAAGGGAGCTGGGCACGTTTAGCCTGGAGAAGAGGAGGTTAAGGGGTGATATAATAGCCATGTTCAAATATATAAAAGGATGTCACATAGAGGAGGGAGAAAGGTTGTTTTCTGCTGCTCCAGAGTAGCGGACATGGAGCAATGGTTCCAAACTACAAGAAAGAAGATTCCACCTAAACATTAGGAAGAACTTCCTGACAGTAAGAGCTGTTCGACAGTGGAATTTGCTGCCAAGGAGTGTGGTGGAGTCTCCTTCTTTGGAGGTCTTTAAGCAGAGGCTTGACAACCATATGTCAGGAGTGCTCTGATGGTGTTTCCTGCTTGGCAGGGGGTTGGACTCGATGGCCCCTGTGGTCTCTTCCAACTCTATGATTCTATGATTCTATGAAATGTTCTTGCACACTGCAAGAAAAGTTAAAGGGTGCCTTGATATATTAAGCCACAATAATGGGTGCATCAGCTTTATGCCCAAATAGCAAAAAGGGTTACTTCCTGTTTCAGTCCCTCTCTACACACCAGCCTATGCATTATTTATCCATTTAAAAATATTTAAATCTGACCTTATAAATGGGATATATTTCAAAATGCACAACACACAGTGGCTTGACTTCAAAGAACTATATCATAATAGTTGCATAGATTTCTTGCAAGTTTTCTTTTTTGCTAGAAGGTGTGGAAGACGGCATGCCAGAAATACAAAGGGTTAAACAGACACTCAGATTTTGGAAGAACATTTCATGTGTCATAGCATCTACATCTGGTTTCACATTCTCAGTAGTGTGCTAAAGTACAAAGAGTACCCTGGGACAGTTCATGTTCTAAGGAGAGCTAACATTGAAATTCCATGGGGAGAAGTGGGTCAATCAAGAACCTGAAGTTCCTTGGCCATTCTTTTAACAAATATCTGAACTCAATTAAGCACTTAAGATTTTCCAGCAGCAGTTACATAAAGGACTATGAATGAAATTGCAGACCTTAAATGTCACTGGACTTTAAGAAGTCTTTGAAATATTTCTTACCCCTGCAAATTGTACATCACGTTGTAAGGGTATGTAACACTTGGGGACAACTTTTATTGAGAAAGATGCCTTTTGCCTTCTGTACATTTTCCACTGTTTTTGCAAGGTTGCTTAATAATAAATGCCTGTCTCCAATTGTTGCTCAAGCTAGCTTGGTTTTCCTGCAAGACTCTTATTTACACCTGCTCTTGCTTTTCATGCTTGTCATCACTGGAAATAGTTTTCCTATTATAACACACACATGCTTCGATAGAGACGGAAGTATGTGGAAAGTGCATTGGGGGGGGCTGCAAAATCTAAAAGGAAATTGTGAGAATAGTTTCATCTCCACCAAAGCCTGTGATGGAAGCAACATCTTATATCAATGAGACTGTAACAAACTGTTAACAAGACTTGCATAGGGAGTTGTGTTCCAGCCAGCCTTGGTTTATTTCGGTGGCTCACTAAAGGAGTGAACAAGCTGCTTTTCTTAAGTTTAAGAAAGACACACTTACCTTTATGAAGAAGTTGCATCAGCTCCTCTTTTCCCAGTTAGGAAATGCAAAAATATTAATCTGGTGGGAGAAGGGAGTAGCCATCGAGAAAACATTCCAAGGCAGCCTAACCTTATGAGCTGCTAAGCTACTGGAACATGCTTCCATGCACTGGAACGTGACCCAGTGTTCGTGCAAGCTGTCTACAAGATGCTAAATTAAACCAGTCCATAGAATCAGGCTATTCAGTTGCAATCCTAAAGCCAGCACATACTCTATTACATCCTGTGTCCAGTGAACCCTGCCCCACCTCAATCCTGTCTGGAAACAAGAGCTTCCTTTTTTGTGAAGGGTGAGGAACATCCACTTGATTAGGCATAGCTAAAATGGTGTCCTCTAGATAATTTCTGTGCTAGTAGGCACAATATACAGGGCCCTGAAATAGGAAGACGAAAGCGTTCTTAACTTTTGCATGCTTTCAACTGAAACAGTTCATAATAAATTGTAAATCCTAGTGCACTTGATTAGGTTTAGACTGAATATGTATTTTTGTAAATATTGTGTATTATGCACTGTTGAATTGCCAGTGAAACGATAACCTTATTGGCATAGCCACATTACAATCTTATTAGTAATTTAAGATTTCAGTATAAGGTACATTACAATGTTTATCTTGCTTATGAAATTGTATTTATATCAAGTGTCAGGGCATTTCCCCTTTCAAGACAATGGGAGATAACTTCTGAATATTCCGTTTCTACTATAAGAAAGGTTACATACAGTATGCCTCTTAATCACATTCAGTGGTATTGTAAAACCAATTAGAAAAGAAGCCATAGCAAATATCAAGTATGAAAGTGAATTACAAATAAGGGTGTTCCAATCTTTCCATGCTGGAAATGTCAGTTTGTAAGAAAAACCTCAAACCAGTAAAAATTATCATCATCATGATCATCCTGTATGTATCAGTTGAAGATTTCATCTTTCTTAAAGCAAGCCACTCCGAAAACAAGACACCTTGAAGGATTCAGGTCTTTATAGACACTGTAGCTAATAAGGTGGAAATGTGATGGCAGAATAGACTACTTCAGTTCAAACTGGAGCTGCTGGACTTCAATTTTGAATGCTCCTTCACATTAAAACCAACCAACCAACCAACCAACCAACCCACCCTTTAAATAGAAAACTAGCTCAGCAGGAAGAGAACTAGCTCAGCAGGCAACTCTTTGCCAATTGTGCTGGTTTTAAGTTTGTAATTTTTAATGTTTTTTAATGTTTTAATGTTTAATGAAAAACAACAAGCCATTTGGGTTAAAATCTTTCCCAGTCTGAATCTGTACTGGAATTATTTTAAAGATGTTTTTATTGTTTTGTCACTAGTTGTTTGCTACACTGAGCTCCTTCAGGAGGAAGGGCAGGTTATAAACTTAATAACAAATAAATAAAAATGTGATTAAACACATAAAACATTAAGTGTCAGAGCCTATTTTAGCACCTCAGTACTCTTCCACCTCATTCTAGTGCATGTCAAGACCAGGCCTCAGTCATTGTGTACTCCAAGATTAGGGTTAGGAGAGAAATTTGATTCAGTTCTCATTTAAAGCTGAATCTGTCAAGTTCACCCTTTCTGAGACAATATGAGAACTGGAACATAGCCATTCTTCAATATCCAAATATTGCAATTCATTTCTCCAACACAATAGTGTTTACAAAGATGCATATATTAGGGGTAGGTGTGCCTAAAAATTATTATCAGTGAAAATAACATACAAAAATGTATTATATTAAGAAAAATTGCTTTTAAAATATTTGTGTTAGGCAACTGCATACAAAATTGTGTAATAGAAAAATTCATGGCATTTTAAAAAAATGCAAATTGCTGCAGAAATGTGGAGAATCAAATTTAAGATAGGAAGAATGAGAAACTGATGGAACCAAAGTTGACTTCCATTCCCATGTAAGACACCTCTCTTCATCTAAGCTTCAACCTTGCCCAATAAAGAATATTTAGTACTATATCCCTACTTGGTTGATTAATGATGATACTGCCAAAGTTGTGATGTTCCTGTCTATTCAAAAGGAAATATCACAAATTTTTGCATGCAAAAAGACTTTTGTTGAGAAAGCAGTCTCAATATAATTTCAGCTGTGTGCCTTTGTTTGAGTGTATCCCTCTGCCTCCACTTCAGCATGTATAGTTCTCAATCCCATTCATTAAAGCATTTCTGTTCTTGCTACCATAACTCAGTCTTGGGTTCTCCTTAAGCCGCTACACAAGAACAGTTGGTGGCATGCTCAGCTATTGCTCATGATTCTACTTATATACCAGCCATTATTATTGGCTTTCCCAATGTCTCATCACTCTATTATTGTGCATTAATGCAATGCCATTAGAAGAGGAAGCACAGTGAAAGTGACTGAGCAATACTATAAAGTAGAGGGAACCAGAGGAAAAATAGCAAGGATGTAGTTAGGTTTGCCAATGAGGGCAGATGAAATATACATTGAGGGGGGTGTATTTTGTCCAAACACATTGTTCTAGGTGATGCAAGTTGAAGTGGAAAACGGCCACTTTCAATCAAGTGCAATTTAGACACCGAAAAACTATATGTGTACATCAGCTTCAACATGAATATAACTACAGATGGATATAAATTAAATGCACCCAAACTGACAATGCTAGTTAGTGTGGAAAAATATTTGGGAACAAGTCATGCAGCTACTCATAGCCTGCAGGCTCCATTTTGAGTTGTTTTAAAGACATGCCTTTGAATGGAGAGGGTTGCTGAGCACGATTAGCTGTAATGTCAGTAAAACAGGCAAGAACACCAATTACACATAATCAAGGATTTTGTTTCATTGGTTAGTAAATGACTTTATTGCTGAAAGACTGACATAACCAACTGAGTCTTCAGATTCCTGGTCATAATAGCCATATTTGAGTCCATGGTTGTTTTTAAAACACAAGCCATGTTGTGCACCAATGCATAATCTAAATGCCTAGCAATGTATGTTGCTTGGCAACCAAGCAAATGGAATAGCAAAGAACAAACTGAGAACAAGTAAGCTTACCCTGTGGTGCCAATGCCCTAAGAAGCACAGCAACTCACCCATGATTATTATTACAGTGTTTATTAGATTTATTTGGCCTTGTGGAGGTGGAAGGAGGGATCACAGGAGCCACCTTAATGATATAAGTGGGTGAAGGAGTAACAGTTGTAGCCTAAACAACGAAGGAGGAAGGGAACTCCCCTAGTCAGGCCCAGCACTAGGCTCAAAAACTGAGCTATTCCCCCATGCCAAACTCATACAAGAGCTTGGTTTATTCCATATGCATCACAATGGGTTTTGATCCCCCTCCCAACATAGCTTTCAAAGCTTCCAGACACCTCCCATTCTCTTAGTGGGCCACTTACTTCCAAATGCATTCCTCCACACCCATTCTCTTTTCGAGGTTGCAATTCCAGCCACAGTAGAATGAAGGGAGGCCCATCCCCTTGCCCTGGTGTCTGGCATGGATATTATGCTGACAGGTCAGGTATCCAGAAAGCTGTGGAAACTAGGTTTTCCTTGTGCCTGGCTCAGTATCATGCCTACTGTCATACTTCAAGGGCTGCCCTCAGGGGGATGGGGGCTCAGTTCTGGGAGGATGAAGCCTTTAACTGAAACACTCAGAAGAGAAGGGTTCCAGGTACAGCACATTCTCAAAAAGCCAAGATCAACAAGGTCAGGAAACAGTCCAAGATCAGTATCAAAGGGAGTTCAGCAAGGGAACTAGAAGAATAGGCAAAGAGCCAGAATCCTATGTTGCTTCCAGCAACTGGAATATTCAAGAGGGAGGCTCTTGCTTCCTAACCACAACAGCTGGAGATAAAGGAGTATCATGGATTGCTTGTTCATGAGCAGACTTCTTGTTCATGAGAAGAATGAGATATTGTTCCTTCCTGGACCTGAAACTTTTGTTCCCATCGCTTTCAAGTGTTCTCTGGGAGGAAGGGTTGACTGTTAAACCTCAACTCTGAGGACCGTAGCTCTGTGATGGGATAAGCTGTTTCCTAGCAATTCTCAGCACCTTTAACAAACTACAGTTCCCAGGATTCTTTGGGGAAAGCCATGATTGTTTAAAATGATATGCTAATGCTTTAAATGTATACTGCTGGTGGAGCCTGAGGAGTTTATGGTGGTGAGGTGCCAGAGAAGAACATGTCACAAGGAACAGGCAAAGCAGAATATATGAGTTGTTGGAAGAAGGCCAATTAGCTTAGTCTTCTTTGTCTACTAGTTAGCCAGATAAAAACAGAAACAGATGGTGGCCAATTCTTTGTTTTTGTCATGCTAACTTAATTCTGGATGTTGGCCAAGGAAGCTTCACCAAGCCAGCATCAGTCTGTCTTTGCCACATGTTTGCCAAATACTCATAGCAATGATCCAAGAACCCAGCAACTTTCCTGAGAATAGAAGAATCATTGAGAATGGACTGCAAATACTCAGAAATGTCATACTGTGAATTCCATTTGTATGTTTAAAAGGACTGCAGTGTTAAAAAGCCTAGGAAGCCTAGTTGCTTGTTTCACCCAAACAACTTTTTTAAATGCACATATATTCTCAAATAAGATAGCTCCTGTTTTCCTTTATAGCACAGTGTTGGCTCTATAGCTATCTTTGAATGCCAGAGCAAATGCTGAACGAAGGGACACAATAAATGATGGCATTCAAATGTCAGCGTTTTACCATTGATCCCACAAATTAGGTGCAGGCAAATCAGTGAATGTTCTAAATTAATAAATAAGTCATTTGAAAAGGCCAGTTTCCCCAAAGAGAATACATGCTTTCAGGTGACATTTGCTAAGGAAGGAAAAAACTATTTAAAAAAAATTAAGCATACCTAAAAACCATTAGTGAATTTATGTAAAAATTGTATGTTCTGTTTCAGCAATTCTGAAGGGGAAGAGATACCAGGTCAGGAGCATCCCAGCCCTGAGATTTCAGGGCCCAAATCTGAAACCTATGAGTGGCCCTGGGGATGTCATTTGGGTAGGCCTTGCGCATACAGGTTAATTGGGAGAGGGGAGAGGAGGAGGAGAGCCCCCCCCTCCAGGATGTCTGTGCTATAATTTGTAAGCAGCTCCCCCCAGGCTAAAACTTGCAAACTGCATGCACAGTCACATATATATGAAAAGCACTCTTGTCCACCTGGAGATTCAAGCCGTCTGGCATAATACAGCTGGAACTGCAGAAAGAAGAGGTATCTCCAAGTCATTTGTGTTTCAGAAGGATTTATTCCCTGAATATGGAAAAGTAGATATCAGATGCATAACAAGTTATTTGTCCCAAATAAGCAAGATACAAGATCTGATTATAAACAATTTCCTGTGCTGGGATAAAACAAAGGTGTTTTGTAATTGAGAATTACACTCAAGAAGACTTTGCTTTCTGGTTGTGCTGGTCTTCTGTCTGCAAATAACAGATCAAAAAACAAACAAACAGTAGTGGGGTATTGTTGTTTTTTACTGTAGCTGATACTCTGTTGCCATTACTGATTGCTCACATTCCATAAAATATTTGTCTCCTATACTGTGAGAATTGAAGTGAGCCATTATTAGCCTCATCATACATTTTCTCCTTTAAATAAAAGTGGTAGGAACTGTTCCTCTAAGGCTCATAATTCCAGAGAAAGAAAACTGGGCCTCAGCCTGCAAAGAGTTGGAACATACTAATTATTATGTTTCTGCATATAGTGGGCCATAATGTGTGTTTGCATACTGTAACCTAAATCAGGTAGATTCTTACTGCAATTTTCGCGACTATGTTGTCAGTCTACTTACAGAAGCTGTGGTTTCAGCGGTTTTCAGAATGAGATAGCAAAAAGATACATCTTAAGAAAGAAAATAATTTCCCCTCAGATATAGGGCAGCTGTTAATTGGTACTGCAACTAATTGCCTGAAATAATGATATACTATCTAGGAACAGTATGTGATAGCAAAATGGTTCCAATTAATGGAATGGACCTCAGGTCATTATGACAACGGGAAGTGATTTCCAAGAATTTCCAGAAGTTCTCTATTTGCAAGCCTATCCAAAAAGATGAAGATCCCTTTCTTCCAAATATGATTGGTTAATTGCTTTGTTTGAAGAGGAGAAAGTCGAGCAGTCGTGCTCCTTCCCAGTGAAAAGGATGTAAACATTAGGCTAGTAGAACGTCATTTTCATACAATTCTTTCAAGACAACAAGAGTCAAAAACATCCCAGAGCTTACCCTCTTCCCCACTTTGGCAAGTAGAGATATCTGAAACACTCAGCAGCTGCAAATGCTGGTGATATCATTGCAACATTGCAAACTATTTTAATAAAATAGTTTTACTGGTCTAGCAATATAAACTGTGTTCATGTTGGCTAATTAACACTTTCCTTCACCCCACCCTTTACACTAATAACATTACATGCTAACAACTGGGGTAAGAAAGAGTACAATTGGATCTGACAATCCATTTAAATCTCTGCTGTAACTGGCGTGATATCTGTGATGATAAAGTTGGGGGAAATTTGACAGTATGTTTTGCCATGTTGTAAGCCAAGAGCTGACAAAGTTCCAAATGTAGTCTCTTCTTTCTTCCAGCTCAGAGAAGAGCCAAGGTACGGAATCTGTCATAATAATAATCCATGTTTCCCCATTTGTGCTTAATGCACTTCAGCCTTAAGAGAGCTCTGCAGTTCACAGAAGTTTGTAATCTGATTTATGGTGATCCCAGACACTTGGCTAAATGCTTAGAACAAAGTTGGGTGGCTGGTGGGGTGGGGGGTTGATGAAAAAGAATTTAAAGGGCAACTTTAACAAGGATTCAGCTCTATTTTTAGGTATGAATATCACAGAAGGATGCACTTTCTGGCACCATCACCATGTTGAAATGACACTATCACCAGGCACAAGGTCTGTAATAAATTTAACAAAACTGCAATAACAATTTAGCCTTCAGATTTCCATTTAACTTCAGTTTTGCATCTACATTTTCCTTCAACTCAGCCACCCCTGCTTTTGTTTCCGATCTGTTATCCATACTTATGGATAACAGATTATTAATGTCATAATTTATCATTTCCAACAATGTGTCAAGCTGGAATTTTTACTCATGAATAAATTACCAATAGCACTAATATGGAAGGCTCACACCTCCGCCTTTATCTTCAGAATGTGGTGCAAATATTAATTATTTAATCCTTAAAAAGACTGAGTTAATTATGAAATGATTATATCCATTAGGGACCTCAGTACTGGAGTGTTAGCAATTGGGCAAAATTTCCAGGCATTGCATTGTCAGTCCCTGTTGGAATGTCAATGTGTATTTTGTACTATGGAAGCAAGTGATTGAATACATTACCAATGTAATGATCAGAAGTGCAGGTGTGAAATGTATCTGGGGCTTCTGTTATGAATCGGTAAAAGATATAAAAGCACCCCAATTCGATTCCTGCTTTGGAATTTAGAGGTAAATCTTTAAAAAGTTTGGTGCTACAATGTATTTAAATTGAAATGGATAATAAAAAGAACAGTCAGCAAGAAGCTTCTTAACTGAATATTTAGTACAGTGATAGCCAAGCTACACAGTTTCTGAATTACAAGTGTCATTATGCAACATTAAGGAAAAGTCAGCAGTTAGTTGCTCACAAACTCAGGAATGGTCTGTGGTTCATAAATAGAGCCACAACTTGGTATCCAAACATGTTAGTTTCTATGGGTAAAAAACCATACTAATATTGGTCTCCAGCTCTACAAATATCTCACCCCATCCCATTGCTTTCATTTATCAGGGAACAAATGTATGTGAAGTTGGTGGATATCCAGTCTTAGCACATTCAGTGCTTTCCAGCGGTTCCTAAATAGGGATGAGAAGCCAGGCTGTTCATGTAATGCTTCCCAAAACAATAGTCCCCTGGTTTAGTTCCCATTGCAAGTCACTCTAGGTTTCCCATTACAAAATGTGATTTATGTGGTGGCAAAGATAATATGCAAAGGTATCATGGACATCGTGTAAGCTCAGACATTTTCTCTCACGCTCCTAAAAAAAGAACAGAAACTGGTACTAGCAGGAAATAAGTGTCATTTCACACAGCTTGCTCTCACATAACATTTCGAGTATTAATTTTAAAAGGTGTGTACCTTAAAATATGCAAATGAAAAAAGTGTGAGCCTTTCCCCCCAACTTCAGGTACATGCATTATGCAGCTCATGCGAATAGCTTTCCAGGGATTTTTGCATATATGTTTAACCTAGATTTTCTATTTTTGGTTAGTGTTAGAATGTAGTACACCGTAATATTATGTTTATTAATGTTATAAGCCGCCTTGAATCCCAACTTGAGAGAAAGGCACAATATAAATATATTAAATGAATGAAAAGAATAAATACAATGGTTTTGGATAGAAGCATGCTGAGGACATTGTATGGTGAACCATAGACTTTTTTTTAAGGCATTCTTTCACCATAGTTATATCAAACATTGCAATAGAATTAATAACGACCTAAACTATGTTACTATTTGCTACAGCAACTAGGAAATTACATGCAAGTTTTTAAAGGAAAGCGTTAAATGATTTAAATGAATGGTATCTTGGTACACTGATGTATTGCAGACATGGATTTAAATGACAATTTTTTACAAATATTGTAAACATATATTAAGTTCACTCATTGACAGAATATTTGTATTATCAAACTGAGGTACATTTTTGCAAAGGCCTTTTGCTATGTGCAATACAATTTCTTTATATTACTCTAATATACATTGGCAATGCATTAAAGTCAGATATATATATGCATACATACTTTTTAACCCATCAATTAATATTTCTGATGAAGTATCCCATTACAAGCGGATGGCTGAGTACAACTGATTGTCCATTTCTGAAGATTATGTTTAGAATGTGTCCTGAACAAATTGTTTGTTTATGTAATGGAGCCTTAAGAACCTTGTCTATAGGACAGTAGCCATACTAGGGAGTAAGACCCTATTGATATCAGTGGGACACACATCTCAGTAGGCATGAATAGGATTGAGTTGTAACATACTTTTTTGTCCTTTTGGAAACTGATATACTTTAGAGCAGCGTTGTTAAGTTCTGGTAATGTTTTGATAAAAACAACTGGAACTTGTCTTGCAGAATAAGGTAACTGTATCCTTGGAGAATATACACATATTTTCATTTGTATGTAGAAATAAAGTATTCTTGTATTTTAAAGTCAAAATGAACTTCTAAATGCTTGACAACCATTACAAGAGCGCTAGAGCTTTTCTAAAGAACAGTATTTCTATCTTGCTTTGACCACAGTTGCTTTAAATACTTCTTAAATGCATCTTAGTATGAAAGGTTTGCCTTTTCCTTGTGTTACTTAGGTGGAGGTGCTTCTAACCAGAAATTCTAATAAGTTCAATGGGGCTTACGTCCAGGTACATGGGTATAGGGTTGCTGCCTTAGTCTATAAACTCATGTTGCCCTAACCTCACAGAGAATACTGATAAACCAGACTTCATATACAGTATATATATATCTCCCAAGATGCATGATAAAAGGGATTCCATTTGCAAAAGCACATAATGGTTTCTAAGCCTTTAGTGAAGGCTAGGAAAAGTTTAAAATGGAAACTCTCTTAACGATGCAATAATTTATTATAAAATTTTTCCATCTTAGGTTGTAAGAAAGCACTAAGTGCAGCATAGCTGTTCTCTGTGTTGTGGTCTCACACAATGACCCAGCACCAGTGATCTCCAAATGGGAGCTTTGCGGGTCAGTAGGGTGAGCCACCTCATGAGAAGAGAAGACTCCCTGGAAAAGACCCTGATGTTGGGAAAGATGGAGGGCACAAGGAGAAGGGGACGACAGAAGACGAGATGGTTGGACAGTGTTCTCGAAGCTACCAGCATGAGTTTGACCAAACTGCGGGAGGCAGTGGAAGACAGAAGTGCCTGGCGTGCTCTGGTCCATGGGGTCACGAAGAGTCGGACACGACTAAACAACTAAACAACAACAAGGGTGGTCACATGTCCCATTTTACAGAAGACAGTCCTGTATTTCAGGGAATACTCTAGTCCAAGGATTGTCTGGTCCAAGATAAAGAACTGTATGAAGGGAGAGCAGGGGCCTTCATATGCTCATCAATATATTACTGTTATTTAGATTTAATACTCACCATTCACCTTAAGGGTTACCATAGGAGACAATTAAAACCCAGCCACAAATACAGCTGCAATCATTCATTAATTATTTTCTAGTAGATCATAAAAATACTTTTCAATTGTAAATGGCTAGGGGTAATGAAGTGCCTCTCCAGCATATGACAGAAGCTGGCACAGAGAAAGCCCTCTCCTGGCCCACCACCCCTCAAACTTCTGAGGGTGTCAGAATTGCCAAGTAGGTCTCCTCTGCCAATCCTATTATCCAAGAAGGTCTATAGAAAAGGAGGCATTTGTGGTTTTAAGCATCAATGTGAGCAACTTGAATTGGACTCAGAAATATACTGGCAGCTACCAAAGACCAGGTGTTCATCAACAACAACCCTGTACCAGGGAGTTGAGTAACAACCTAGAATATCCTGGTTCTGGGAATCAGGGGATACCAGACAGTCAATCCATGCCGTTGCCAGCTCTAAAGGTTTTTTCCTTAGTCTAGGCAGCTCATCATCACTAAGGGATATATTTAATATGCATAGAATGCTATGTTTGAATGCATACACAAGGTCCAGATCAGGGATTCTGCTTGCAGCAACCCTAACAGACTATCTGTCTGCTTGTTTGCCACAGGTGCTAGCCAGCCGTTAGCTTGGAAGGACTGGCAGATAAAAATGTTTGTGTAAAGCAGTTGAACACTTCACAGCAATGGCACACATTTTTCCATATGAGCAATACAGCAACCGTTATCTTCTGCTCTTTGTATGGCATGCAAGTCTAGCTGTTTACTGCATAAAGGGGCAACAAGAACAGGCTTGGAACATTTTCACTGACTGTGCCCAGCAGCTGTTGGGATCAGGCTGTGCCGAGAACCTCTTAAGATCCTGTTGATAAGAAGTAACTGTCCACTTTTCACTTTACACAATACATATTTGAAGGAAAATATTCTTTTGGCCAAACTGAACCTTGTTTTATGACATTGTTAATTTACAAAAGGATTCCATTTTTCTGACAAAGCTGTTTCTCATAACTCTGTAAAGATATTTTGTTGCTGTGTTGTTGATGACCCAAACTAACATTTTAAAGAGATGTTTAAAAAGGTTTTTGAAGCTCTCCTATGACCTCTGTCTCCCCAGAAAAACATTGTAGGCAGGGCCAGCCTTACCATTAGGTAGAATGAGAAAGCTGCCTTGGGTGTTGAAGGACAGAGTTGTGTGTACTGCATAGTCTGCCATATGCCTGACACTTGGTACTTTACCACACACGAAGACAGAGGGTGTTGTCCCATTACCAGTATAGGAGTAGGATTTAACTACCACTCCACTCAACTTCTACATATGGAATAACTATAATCAATTAAAATAACCGCAAATCACAATGCTACTACTGGGAAGACATAGTAACTTAGGAGAAACAAAACAACATAACAAGACCTTGGTATTAAGTTGGCCACAACTATATAGATGACAGTAGGCTTTAGCATAGCTGTTGGGTATGTAACCTGAGTCATTCAGCCCTGTGATTCTGACATGTTTGCGGGGAGAGGCTCCCTCTCACCCACTCACTCCAGGTTAGACTAAGGATCCAACCTAGTGCCTTTTTCCCACCACATGAGCTGGCCTGTCAGTTGGCTACCAAACCGACTTACACTTGCAACCAATTCCATAGGCACCAATATACATCTAGCAACCAAGACACATTGCCCGCTGGTTATAAATGCATGCCATCTGGTCAATACAAGTCCACTTTGTCAAAGGTGATGCCTGGGTGTGTTACAATCCTGCCACCTGATTGCAACACAGTGCAGCACACTCAAAGCCAAATCCTACATATATTGCTCACAATGCAGCACTGCATATTTTGACTTAAAAGCAAGCCATATCGCTTTTATCTGGACTTATTACCAGGTAACTGTGAATAGGAATTGGAAATTGTTAGAAGCTGGCTCCAGCTGGGATCTGTCAGAGGTTTGACGCAACTGAACTTTATCTCCACGGAGCCTCACAGCTGTGTGGGATGTGCTCTTCCTTCTCCACACACACACACACACACACACACACACACACACACAAAGACAAAGAGAAGTTGGGGAGAGATCAGGCACAGGAGCAGCATCTATTGAAAGGAAAGAGAAAGTGAAGCATTGTCTTCATATGGAAGACATAGCAGGAACCAACAGGGAACGCGTTCTGAATTACAGCAGCCCATTGACAAACACCTTACAGCAGAGGCAGCAAATGTTATCTATCAGATATTGGACTACAATTCCCATTAACTCCAGCCATCATGACTTGTAGTCAAGGATTATGGGCATTGTAGTCCAACAATTTCTGGAGGGTACCACATTGGCTCCCCCTGTCTTTCATGGACAGGCATTGATGGAGGAGGGAAGGGTGAGTTCAGTGATGAGAAGAGCCCCAGGCCTCTTTTACTAGGAGCCAGGGACTCACCTAAACCTTTCTGAAGGCAAGGCAAGGTTTTGGGAACACTAATAAATTGGCTGGTGTTCTGAAACTTCCCTAGATGACAAGAAGGGTCCTACAGAAATTAACCATTTCACCTCTGCCAAACCTCAAATCTTGTGACAGGCCTCATGTGTACATGTGCTTTTAGCATAGTTATTGCTCCACATGGATTGTTAGGTGGGCAGGTTGCTGCCAACTCCTTTAATGGATTGGAGACTGTTGAATAACATTTTGTTTTGATTTACTACCATCTCTATTTCCAAACTTCTGTCTCCCCTAGGAATGGCACCTGACTACTGCTATCTTGGCACACTGGTGAACACCTGGTGACATCCAAAGAAAACGATCTAGCAGCTAACAGCTTCTGTTCATTTGTTCCTGCCCATCCATCTGTTTATTTCAATTCAATGCTATCTCAGAGAATTCCTCAGAAAATGCGATTTGAAATTGACCAATTACTGACCACTGAATTCTATATAACCCTGAACACAAATTACTTTCTGGGTAAGAAAAAGCTTTTTACTTCTGACTTCTTTTTAAGCAAGACAGGGAAAGCTTTATTTGCTTAATTTCTGGGTATCTGGTTGTTGTGGGCAGCTGTCAGTAAGAGAAAAAGAAAAAGTAGCAACCCTGTTTCTGATTTTAAAACAACAACAAAATGTATTTCTGTAAATAAAATCTCCAAGTGTTTGCAGAGATCATCCTGATATACAGTGCATGCTTCAGGCAAAATTAGACTGAGCAAGGTGAGGAGGCAGCCTGCCCTGGATGGGGTTGCACTCCCCTCGAAGCAGCAGGTTTGCAGTTTTGGGGTGCTCCTGGATTCAACAATGTCACTAGAGGCTCAGGTAGCCTTGGTGCTAGAAGTGCCTTTTTCAGCTCCAGCTAGTTTGCCAGCTACAAACCCTTTTGGACAAAGATCACTTGGTCGCTGTACTCCATGCTCTAGCAGTATGGAATAATTCCATACTGGATCATTGTAATGCGTTCTACATGGCACTGACTTTAAGACAACTAGGAAACTTCAGCTGGTCCAAAATACAGCAGCCAGATTATTGGCTGGGGTTTCATTTATAGCTCATGTAATACATATTTTAAAAAAGCTGAACTGGTTGCCAGTTTGTTTCTGGCTCCAATGCAAGGTGCTCATGCTAGGGCTTAAAGCCCTAAATGACTCAGGCCTGGCTTTTAACATTTGAGGTATATATTTTAGGACCAATTTTATTTTTTGTGATTGTAAGTTGTTTTACACTATTTTTAATATTGTGCTTCAGTGTTGTAACCTGCCCTGAGACCTTAGAGTGAAGGGTGGGTTGTTGTTGTTGTTGTTGTTGATAATAATAATATGGTGCTGCCCAGCAACTTGTCGGAATGATAAGAGCCTTGCTGAGGTAACTTAAGTTTTGATTGGCTGTATAGTTTTGATACAGCCTCCCCTCTGAGTAGTTGTTGAAATATCTAATCCTCCTCTGAACAAGTCCTGTAAATAAGGAAAAACTCTGCTTATTTCTCCTCATATTATGTACTGGTTTCTTCAGTTTACCCTGTAAAGTATCACCAGATAATTCTCCCCCTTCCTCTGGACTCCCTCTGCATTATTTAACTGACTGTCAACAACCTCTATGTCCACAGAAGTGTTCTTTGCTCTGCTGGTAGTTTTGTTGGCATCCAATGGATCACAAAATTCCATGAGAATTGGAGCTTTGGATCACAGCTTTTGTGTTATGGCATTTCTAAAATGTACCAGATATGTAATCTTTACAGCAGAATGTAGACACCAATGTAAGCTTTGTAGTTAGTGATGCTGTGGAAAAAATCATGCTGATACATTATTATATTTACTAGATCTGATTGGCCATGCTCCACAGAAGTCATTTTGTGACTGGCCACACCCCATGATAGCTATTTTTTAATAGTGACCAGGTCACTTCCAAATGTGACCATGTGATCCAAAAGGTTGGGAACAACTAGCTGTTTGAATCCATAGAGTGCTATTTGTATCAGGAACAGATTAAACAGGTATTTCAGCATCCTCCTTGAAACAAGGGTATCCTTCTGGATAAACTAGAATTAATGCAGAATTCAGAGGGTTGCCAACTGATAAGAAAAACCAAGTTAGTCTGCACCTGTGCATTTTAATAGGAGTTTGAGCTGCATACTTTTCACTACATGAAAATAACATTATTACCTGCTAATGCTTGCTGTTAAAAACACAGAAGCAGGAACTAATAAATGTAAAAGTCTGAAACCCCTACTTAACACAGATAGAACATGTGGTACCCACAAATCAGAAACTTTGTGTTCATTTCACAGATTTTGTGTGTTTTGTGTTAAAGTGTTAGAGCAAAACTCACTGTCTGTGTGAGGATCACACTCTAAATTTCTTCCAGTAAACACTGCGTATGCTACATATTTACAAACAGTTCCACATGCTTAATAGCATTTCCTCATTTTCAGCTAAAATGTGTCAAATCATTACACATTCACTGTTGCCTAAGCTATGCTACTCTGCCCCCTACCCTGAAATGCTGAGTAAAAATAGAGCTGTTAAACTCAGGATGATAACTGACATGATATTTTTCCTCTAGGACTCAATAAACTGGTGTAACTGCTTCTCAGTACCTGGGAACATAACAAGGTTCAGATTAATTAAATCATCTACACATCCATGAAAGATACAATAGTGTCATCAAGAAAAGTGGGTTGCAAAGTATAAAAATATCAGCACTGGCGCAGTTGCTGGGGTCTTACAGACCTAGTGAAGGAGAAGATCAGCTTGGATGTGCTCATGACTCCAGAAGCATCAGATGGACAAACCACCTTTATATTAATGGTTCTAGAACCTTGGTGCTAGGCCATCTTATTCCTGTTATGGAGACGTCATGCCTTGTCCATTATTTCGCTACTCCCAGAGAGATAAGTGCATCCAGTAAATTACTATTTCTAGCTCTTTTAGAGAGACAACGGTGCTCTTCATAAGATGACTCCTACATAAGATGCACCATAATGACTCAACAGCCAGCAAGGAAACTCGTGCATACAGACCAGCTGCATAAAAAGCTGATTTGACTTCTTTGCAGTATTTCAATGCCACAGCTGGTTGGAAAGAGAAATGCAAGTCTTCAGCTGCTCCACTATCTTCCCTCGCTTTCCCCAGAATGCCTCCGAACTCCACACTGGCACATATCCACATACATACATACACACATGTTCATTTGTGCCTTGAAAAAAGTAAAAGCAGAATAAAACCCAATAAGTCTACTGCTCCACTTTCACACTGTAAGAGAGATTTTATGAGACAAACATATTTCATCTATGCACTAATCAATGATTCAAAGGTGCAAGGCGAGATGCCCAGGTCAGTAGGCCAGCAAACCTGATTCCAAAAGACAATATGAAAAACCACACAGCCCAAATCCAAGTATTTATTGAAGGACTAATTGTATGTCCAGTTAAGGCTGAAAATTGAAGACAGATTCAGGGACAGATTATGGACAAGACTCCTTTAATTACAGAAAAGCCATATACTACAATTTATCATCCAAATCCTTTACAGGAGATGATTTTGAACCTGGACTGAATCCCAGAAAGCATTTTGAATGGCCTCAGCTTGTTCAGGGTCTATACTAATGTAAGCATTGGAATAGGTTAGCAGCCCAAGGGATCTGGATTAGTTCTCAGATGCAGGATTAAAGGTCAGCCCAAAGCAGAATAATGGACCAACAAGGAAGCAGATATGCAGCAGGTTTTCCAGTACTATATTTATGACTGTCAGGTAAAGATTGTCTAGTCCAGATATGACCCTCTAAATACAGTTGGACTCCTACTCTTATCAATACTGGTCAGCATGGCTAACTGTTTAGGTGGACAATAGGAACTATACACCAACAATTTCCAGAGAACCACAGGTTCGCCACCTGTCCTGCTTCCTACATACCTAAAGTTGGATGAGTTCTACAGTAGAGCCAACATGATTCATGTATGTTTTCCTGCAAGTGAATTCCTCAGAGTTCAATAGGAATTACACTGGTCAACAACAAATTTGTTGTCTGCATTTTTTCAGTTGATTTAGGACGAATCTGATGTGCTGAATCCAAAAATCACATTGGTTTTACTCAATCAGGTCAGGTTTTTGAGCTATGGCCACATGTCGTTTTTTTACGTTTTTGTTCACATGTACGCTTGTGTGGAGCATTTTAGAAGAAGTTGGTGGGGGTAAAATGCCATGTCAAATAATTGTTTTGATTGGAAATGATTATTTTAATGACAAGAAGTATTCAGGTCCGATAGTTCTGGGTGATTATGTCGAAAAGGGATCAGTTTGAAGTTATAAAATCTCGAAATCTTCCATAAATTGGTGCGGCTGGGATTGACAGAAAGAACTGGAGCAGCCTCAAGTATCCTGATCTTCAATCAGCACGTCGTCCTGTAGCTCATTGTGATGAAATTCCAGTGCCTATCTTCGGAGAACTTCCTGACATTAGTGACGAAGATGCCTCCAGTGTTGAAGGACATGAAGAAGAAGAAGTGGTTCTTGAAGATGATGCTCCACATCCATTTTCCCAAAAGGAGTTGAATGATCTAGTTCCCGACCTCAGCTTGTCAAAGGACTCTGCCGAATTGTTGGCATCCAGATTGAAGGAAAAAAACCTACTCTCTGACAGTGCTTGCATCAGCTTCTTCCGCAACAGGAATCAAGAGTACCTCTGTTTTTTCGCGGAAGAGAAGGACTTGGTGTACTGTGCAGATATTGCGCAGCTTCTGCTCAAGCTTGGAGTGCCACCGTACGAACCCAAAGATTGGAGACTGTTCATTGACAGCAGCAAGCGATCACTGAAATGTGTTCTGCTACACAACGGCAACCAGTTTGCCTCTATACCCCTGGCTCACTCGAGTAGACTGAAGGAGAACTATGAAGCGGTGAAGTATGTGCTGGAGAAAATTGGTTATGATCAGCATAAGTGGTTTATTTGTGTTGACCTGAAGATTGTGAACTTTTTGTTGGGACAACAGTCTGGCTTCACCAAGTACCCATGTTTTCTGTGCATGTGGGATAGTAGGGACCGTGTTCAGCATTACACGAAGAAGGACTGGCCTGTGCGGGAGGAATTGGTGCCTTGCAAAGAAAGGAATGTCATCAACGACCCTCTGGTGGACAGAGACAGAATACTCTTCCCACCGCTGCACATCAAGCTCGGCTTAATCAAGCAGTTCACCAAGGCTCTGGACAAGGATGGTGACTGCTTCACTTACTTGTGCCAGGCTTTTCCAGGATTGACCATGGAGAAGTTGAAAGCTGGCATCTTTGACGGTCCTCAGATCCGTCAGCTCATCAGAGATCCAGAGTTCGGAAAGTCAATGAATGAAGTGGAACTGGAAGCGTGGAAGGCATTTGTTCTGGTAGTGAAGAACTTTCTTGGCAACAATAAGGCCAGAAACTACGCAGAACTTGTCAACAACATACTGACTGCTTTCAGAAACCTGGGCTGCAACATGAGCGTCAAGATGCATTACCTATTTTCACATATGGACCAGTTTCCTGAAAACCTGGGTTCAATGAGTGACGAGCAGAGGGAGAGATTCCATCAGGACATGAAAGAGATGGAAACAAGGTATCAGGGTCGCTGGGATGCAGTCATGATGGCTGACTACTGTTGGACTCTGAAGAGAGACCTCCCTGCCGCTGAGCATTCCAGGAGTTCCAAGAAACGGAAGTTCAAGCACTGAAGTTTGAAAAATGGTGAAGCAACATGCAATTTACGTGTACTTACCTTTATCAATGCCCACCATTCAGTTTTCAGTAAACCTAACCTGATGGAGAGAAACAGATGCCATTTCCTGATTCAGCAGTCAAAAATACCCTAAATCAGTTGTAGAAATCTAGACAACATTCAAAAAGTAAAAAATTGTTGCCCAGTGTTATTCACAAATAAAGAGTGCATGGGAGGTCAATCTAAAAACCCAATCCTATATGTAATAAGTCCTTCTAAGTTCAAAGCAGCATAAAGCCAGCTAAGTGTGCAAATGACGGCAACCTAAGCCATAGAGGCAAAAACCTCACCATCCAAAATAGCTCTTTATGAGAAGGGATGACCAATCTAGGCAGGTGGTCTTGGGTAAGTTACCACCTCTTACCTTCAGCTCAGTTGGATACTCATGATCAACCTCACAAAGCTGCTAAGAAGGTGAATGACATAAGCAGCACAAACCACTCTGTCCAATTAAAGCATTGCAAACAAAGGTACTTTATTTTATTTGATTATTTGTAGTTACAGTGGTACCTCGGGTTAAGAACTTAATTCATTTTGGAGGTCCGTTCTTAACCTGAAACTGTTCTTAACATGAGGTACCACTTTAGCTAATGGGACCTCCCACTGCCGCAGTGCTGCTGCCGCACGATTTCTATTCTCATCCTGAAGCAAAGTTCTTAACCCAAGGTACTATTTCTGGGTTAGTGGAGTCTGTAATCTGAAGCGTCTGTAACCCAAGGTACCACTGTATAAGCCACTTCCCACAGCAGCAGCAGATAACAACATCAACAACAGGGATAGAGGGGTGAGGCATGGGGACTTCAGTGTGGTGCAGGCATAGTGGCAGAGCCAATCCAATGCTGCTGTTCCCACACCATGCTGAGCTCCCTGTTCCTAACCCCACCCTCTCCTGGTAAGTGGCAGCCAGTAAATTAGGACACAAAGGTGCACAATGTGGGTACCACCCACTGACCAAAAGTTACCAAAGCAGTGAAATAAAATAAAATGCTGAAGATTACAAACTCAGTAAAGTAAAGAAAATAAAGCAATTTCTTCAATTATACAAATGAATCTCATCTGTTACTTTAAAAATACAAGCATGCCATATGCCCTGTTGCCCCCTGATAACAGAGAGCAAATGACATTCACTCACTCTTGGGGGAAATGTTGGAAACAGAATGTTGCAAAGGGATTATGCTTTAGTTCCTCTGCCCCCTGATTTTAGAAGCAAATATTATTTGAAAGAATGCTTTTCATCTGTACTGTAATTATGTTGGCATTTTGCGATGCAAATATTCCACTATGCACCCAGTTCTTTGTACTGAACAGTGTCAAAACACCCTCAGGGCTGTCTTCTAGTTATTTCTGACCAATTTACCTTGCCATATTTTGGCATTAGGTTCAGTATGCAGCTCTGTGAGATGAGAGATACAAATTTCTAAAAGGGCATAGAGATATTGGGAAATGAAGGAATTAATAATTTAACATTTTCGGTTACAATATGAGGCAATCTTAGGCAAAGAGCAAAGAAAATGCATCCACATTTATAAAGGGCAATAACCCTATTTGAACAATAATGGATACATGGTGGGAGGTAATGAAGTCATGAATGTCCAGCCAGGGATGGATGAATCCCTCATTTGTGCATTCTTAAATTCAGTTCTCCACATTCCTGTAGCAATTTGTGAGTATTATTATTTTTCAAAATCCCCATGAAAATTCACCAGCATTTTAGTGCAAATTTCATCTAAGAAATACATGCTAAGACATGCATTTTCCCAAGCAATTTCTCCTAATATGCATTTCTATGTGTTCTTTTCACATATATATCCATTTTCTTCACACTTTCCCATAATATATACATATTTGTACACACTGTTTGGTTGGAGAATCATATCACAAAATTCAAAGGAGGTTGAATTTTAAAGAATACCTGTGATTTGGTCCATGTACCGGTTTGACAAGTGTAAATTTGATTTCTCATTAAATTGCAAATGAAACTGAGTATTTCCTCCATTGCTGTGTCCATGATCATGATAAGCTTTTTAAAAAGTCCTCATACGCACAATTGTATAGAAGTTTGTTTAGTTATTTATTTGAACATTTGTGTGCCACCTTTCAACCTTCCAAAGCAACTAATCACACAATAAAATTAAACAATTTGTAATCGATAAAATCTCAAGTAAAACAATAAAGCAGTTACCCCAGCAGAAGTTAGAACAACAAAAACAGCCTAATCCTAGACTTCTCTACTCAGAGGTCCCATGGAGTTCAAAGGGGTGTGCTCCCAGGTAAATGTGGGTAAGATTACCACCTGAAAGCTAGACCTGTTGAATTCAGTGGGGCTTACTCCTAGCTAAGTGGACTTAGGATTGCAGCCTAAAATATTATAAACGGGGAGCTGAAAACAAGAGTGTAAACAAAGCAGTCATTAAAATGTTAATTATGCACAGGATTTCTTTGCATGGTTGGGCACTTCTCTTTTTTCAGGGATTCTGATCACACAGAGAAAATCCAGCACAATGCATTTATATGGCTAGGGATTCCATTGAGATATTCTTATGACTGCATGGGTATTGAATCCATGTGAATCCTTTCCCTTCACACATTTCTATAATGTCTGAAAGGGGTTTGGACAGCAAGGATGAAGATTTACTCTGGCATTGGGTATAATGAGAAAATTGAAAGTATTAGGCACCCAACTATTTTGCCTTGAACACTGCTTGACAAAAGACTGACAATATACCTGTTTTTCCATCCTGTCTTATATCCTTCACTGGCATAGAAAACAGTGGAATCAAAAATACAACAACAATGAAAATTAGGAGAGGATTTGCTACAGAGGATGTAAGCATGCTTACATGGCTGGAATATCTGAAGTACATAACAGAGATATGCAGGCTGATTCTATGGCCCCAGGAAAGCTAGATGGCTGCTATGCCAGGTATATCACCAGAGTAACCTAGTCAACAGTCTTGTGCATTCTCAGCAGCAGAGCCAACAGCACAACATCAGAAACACAAATGAATGCAACGTTGGTGTTAATGTTAAGATGGCTTTGTTCTGATTTGGTATGATACAACTCCTTATAGTCTCAGTAAAGGGATGAAAAGATGTGACAGAAATTAAAACCTCTTACTGGAAAGCTTCTGCTTTTTACAAGTGCCATATACAACAAGTTTAGGCCGTTATGCACAAATAAGTCTATACTTAAGAGCAGAGCTGACCCAAGCCAGGGAAATGTGGCCTACCTTGTGGTGGATTCCATTAAGGGTGGGAAACAGTCAAGTATTAGTTGAATTAATTATTATACATATATTATTGTATGTTACTTATGTGCTCTTGATCCTATTGGTATGAAAGTGATTGTTTTCAGGCATCTTAGATGCATTTAGCAAATTTCAGATATATAAGACAAAGGGTCCTCATTCTCATTCAGTTGCTACATTTATTTCTTTTTTGAGCCCTCTTCCAAAGCCCTCATGTGCCTTTCTCCCAAACCTTCATATTTTAAAAGAATATTAGGGTGACATTGTAGGTTCCAGTATTTGCGATGAATTACAATAACTGTTGTTATGGTGAGCTGCAGAAGGATGGAGAGGACTCTTCAGCAAAGAGAGGTCACACCAAGGCCTTATTGAAGCTGGAATGTCCCTGAATGAACCTTGGTGTGTTTTCTCTCTCCCACAATGTAGCTGGTTATAAAAAGTTTTTAGTGGTGACAGTGCCTTTTCATTGTAGCCTCCAGGTTGAGTAACCAGGAAATGCACTGACATTTGGACAGAGGCATCCTGGATGCCAACATAAACATCAGAAGGATCAGTACAGCCCCATGAACTATGTCAAACATCAGTAGCACAGATCTGCTCTGAAGTGATTCCAGGAACAGGCTGTTTTTGTGAATGGCAGGCCCAACTGTTAAAATTAAGTACAGATTATCTAATGCTGTTGTTATTGTATCTAAAGAGTATCCTGTCTTCCTGCTATTGCATTTACAGAATAAATGGGGATCTACCTAGATCATCTGTAATTCAGCACCTGCCAGTCATAGATGCCTTATTATGTTAAGAATAATCACTGTCACATTCCTCTGATATTTTTAGTTTGTTTCGGCTATTGGAAGTCTTAAGCCAACACCCTCCAGCTACTTATTGTAGTTCCACAGGTATAAAGGGAACTACTAAAATTAAGCTTTCATGGGATTATTGTCTAAATTGAGGGTGAGGAACCTGTGGCTCTCTAGATGTTTATGGACTCCAACTCATCAGCCACTATTGTCAGGGATGAATGCTCTGAATTATTCTCTACAGTCTTTTCTTAAATATTGTTCTTCCTAACCAGTAGTGGGGTGGTAGTTTAATTTTTTTGTGCCTGGTACAGGCTGAAAGGTAGGAAGCAAGATAGATAAAGGATAGAGCAATCCTTCAGTACTTTTGATGCTGGGATGGGGAGATCAGTTGATGGAGCAGCCATCATGTCCATTGCCTGCCAGTTCACAGTGGTCAGGGCAGGAGGTGGGGGTTGCTTCTTCCCTTCCATTGATTCCAATGGAAGGGAAATAACTATGCCAGCATGAGAGCTTGCAAAGCATCAGGTCTATTTAGGTGGTAAAGGTAAAGGTAAAGGGACCCCTGACCATTAGGTCCAGTCGTGGCCGACCCTGGGGTTGCGGCGCTCATCTTGCTTTATTGGCCAAGGGAGCCGGCGTACAGCTTCCAGGTCATGTGGCCAGCATGACTAAGCCGCTTCTGGCAAACCAGAGCAGCGCACGGAAACACCGTTTACCTTCCCGCTGGAGCAGTACCTATTTATCTACTTGCACTTGACGTGCTTTCGAACTGCTAGGTTGGCAGGAGCAGGGACCGAGCAACAGGAACTCACCCTGTCGCAGGGATTCGAACCGCCGACCTTCTGATCGGCAAGTCCTAGGCTCTGTGGTTTAACCCACAGCGCCACCCGTGTCCATTTAGGTGGTATAAACTGCTTAATATAAAATATCTAAGTTGTGAACAAGAGTATATAGAAACAAATTAGGGTAAAATATATTGTAAAACAAAATTAGAAAGCAATACTATGATACATAATAAAACCTTTCATTGCAGAATTGTTCATTTGGGGACACACTGGAGGAATGAGGGGACTTTAGATTTGATGTATTGATGCCTACCTCTGGCACACTCTGCATTGCTAGCAAAACACCACCAGTGGGACATCAATGCCAGTGAACCATTCCACTGGAGTACTAGAAGGCAACTGTCAGCATACATGACAACCCATCAATGGCACTCCTTCTCCTTTACTGAAGCAGCACTTACACTGCTTCCTAATGCTCCTCAGCTGGCTTTCCAGTGGGATGGCTCTGGTGGGACTTGGCTCCCATAGTAAGCAAATAAATAGCAGCAACTCAACAGCAGCTGTGAGGGACAGGTGGCGCAGAGTATGAACCTGTAGGTTGTCACCATCACCAAACCAGAGTTTCCTCAACCTCACTGCCACCTCACCACACCCTATCCCCGTCCTAGTGACTGATAGTGTTACCAACACCAGTGCTGCCATGCTCCCTCCTTATGCACTGCTACTGTAGCAACTGGGTTCCCACTCCACTTCTTTAAGGTAATGCCTCACATACCTATTAAACCAGAGATGCAAAAGTGAGTGCATGTAAAACCTAACAGCTATTCTGACGATCCTGATATACATTATGACCAGTGATAAGCACCAGTAGTGACTGAACATTAGATAGTGAATATGACCAACTGAGCACATCCAGAACAAGGAATCTTAGCAGAACAAGGAATCTTAATTTATTGTAGTTTGTTAAACATTAGCATAGGAAGACTGATGTGTATTGTGGGTGAGTGGAATCAATAGAAAATTGAAAGCTTGGGCCAGCAGTTTAGAAGGATGTGTGGAGATAATAATCATGGAAGGGTGTGAGAGCATGGGGTCGCAGGAAGGGATCCACACTATCCATACTATGAGAGGCATTAGATTTAGATTCCCATTTAGTTCCTTTATAAAGGAACTAAAAATGTTAATTTCCCTGGCATATCACAGAATGCCCTTTTAAAAGAAAAGATTATTCCTCCTATAACAAATATTAAGATAAAAAATTAAAATTAAACTAAAATTAGATGAAATAAAATGCATTTATGCAAATCTGAATAAAATTAAGTAAAACCTTAATTAATAAAAGCATAAAACAAACCTATAACTCTGACTCTTCCTGTCAAGGCACAGCGTTAGCTCTTAAGAATTTTCTCTACTCATAACTTACTGCAGATAGAAAATGTGCAGTTTACAGCTGCATATTTATCTAGCACACTTAGTGCATAAAATAGTAGACTAATGGTTAGATTTCTCCCTAAAATATGTTTCAGATATTGCTCTTTGAAGGCATTAGCAGCATGCAATTTAAAAATCCCAGATGAGTTTGCCTCCTGGTGGAGTATTAAATCTTAGCGCCTTCTTGGTAGATAGTGGGAAAATGCATCTTAACCAGATTTTTAAAAATTCAACCTTGCTGGAAGAATCAGACTACACAAACTTACAAAGAAAAAGTGGTGAAGATTTTCAACAGTACACTATAAAGAACTTCAGCATGGTTTATTCTGAGCCCCATTTTAATCCCATTGAGGGCCTCATAACATTATTTTAAGCCTAGCAGAAGCTACATTGCACAGCATTTTTCCAGTTCCTGAGTGCCAGCTGGATCTCATGGGACCCTTTTAACATAAAATCAGAAGAAACTATAGGACATACAAAAACACTTTGGCAAGTTTTCAGGATAAGGGAGTTCTAGTTGTGGAGTAGCTACTGAGAATACCTTCTTTTTTGGTATATAAATCTGCACTCCAGATGATGTTGCTGGATTTTAGAATATGGCTTTTCAGACTTTTTTAATCTGACCACAAACAAAGCAATCAACAATAAGACAAGGGTTATCATCAGGTTATAGGTGAATATCCCCCATCATGATTTGGAATTGGGCCCAGTAAAATTATATATTTAAATTAGCTCTTTAAAAATTATAAATAGCTCGGTTAACTCTGAGTGCAATCTGTATATCATTGCACTCCTCAAGATACTACTCTGAATGCAGCAGAATCTAAACACCTTCCCAAGCCTCTCTAGTCAAACCTACTTCTCCTTCTCACTTCCCTGACCTGGCTATTGCAGGAGGGAGAGCTTGCATAATCCTCCATCCCTTGAACCTGCTGGAATACTGCAAGTGTAGGAATGGTGCCAGGGTGGCGCTGTTGTCTAAACCACAGAGCCTAGGTCTTGCCGATCAGAAGGTTGGTGGTTCGAATCCCCGTGACGGGGTGAGCTCCCATTGCTCAGTCCCTGCTCCTGCCAACCTAGCAGTTTCAAAGCACATCAAAGCACAAGTAGATAAATAGGTACCGCTCCAGCGGGAAGGTAAACAGCGTTTCTGTGCACTGTTCTGGTTTAACAGAAGTGGCTTAGTCATGCTGGCCACATGACCCAGAAGCTGTACGCCGGCTCCCTCGGCCAGTAAAGTGAGATGAGCGCCACAACCCCAGAGTCGTTCACGACTGGACCTAACAGTCAGGGGTCCCTTTACCTTTAGACATGGTGCAAAAGGAAATGTAATTTGCCCAGGGCACCCAAGTCCTTTGTATGGAGATCATGCAACATAGATCTTAAATGTCCCAGGGCAAAATACATTTGCCAGGATCTCTGTTGCCTATGTTGCCGCTATGGCAATGATCATGATCCCTAGGAGGGAGAAAGAAAGGCCTTCTGACAGACCTCCTTGTTTCTGCTGCCACCAGACAGGAGGGGGGGGGGGGAGAAGAAATACAGTCAAGGAGGGAAATGGTGTGTTTTTTTGCTCAGATTAAATCCAAGTTAGAGTTATAATGCTGCCAAGCCGCCAAGTGTTGCAATTACAGACCTTAAGTGCACCACTTAAAAGTATGTACTTATGACTTTTAAGGGTGGCAGAGTTTGGCTGTTATTTTTCATTCACCACCATAAGTTTTAAAAGGGCACCGGTGTTTGTATAAAATATATAATACGTTCTTTGGTCTGTCTGTACTGAATATTAAAACTAAATGTAAAACAATTGATTTTTATGTTGGACCTTTTCTTCACTTTATTTATTTAGTCCAGGGGGTGGGGGGCATCTTTTAAAGCATTCCAGCTCTTTTGGTTTACTGGAAGCATAGTTTGAGACCTCCTAATTTTTTGTTTAGGCAAGGATTTGTTTAGGCAAGAACTCTACAGTTCTATGACTCCATCATTATTATTCTTTTCTGGAAGACCCATGTTTATAAAGATAAGATATTTTGCTTCTTTACTTTTCCTCACCAATGACTTATAAAGGCTAAAAAATCTTTCAAAACCACATACTGGAGGCTTTGACCCTTGCAAGATTGGCTGTAATAATCAGCTTTTTATTGGCGCCTTGAATAATTTGGTTTGTTTCATTTGGGGGGAATTTCTCATCTATTGATGCTTTACCTCTGCATTGCAGATGAAAATCTAGAAGAGGATAGTCAGGACATATTGTATTGTTATAGCACTCAATTCACCATATATAATGGTATAATTCAGTGATTTTAGCTAGCAGCCTTTTAGCAGACTCAATATAACTGGCTATACTTTGGATGATTTCATTTTTAACAGCACTTATCTCCCTTTTATCTGAAACAAATAAATGATGAGCAAATCAAATATTCTTCGGGCATTTCTGCACTTATTTCTCAGCTGTATGAACAGCAATTTCTAGCAGTGAGACCACATTCAAGATTTTTACAATAATATATTTCCCTAGTCACTGAGGAAAGGCTTCTCATGCAGACTGTTCATCTGCTGCAGACATTGTAATTTTTGGTCCTGAGTGTAAAAACTGACAATATGAGAAACTGACAAGCCCTTGGTTAATATTCATTTCATCCCTCTTGTTCAATAATAACGTATGATAATCTTACGACCTAGAGTTAATTAGTTAACTAAAGGCAAGATACATACTTCAAAATACAAAATATCTTGAAACCTTCTGTGATGTGGCAGCAATAAAATAATGGCATCAGTCCCTACAAATGGACAATTTCCAGCGTAATTTGCTTTATGTGCAGTTCCTAATGTTTTTCAGACATCCAAATGTTTCTCAGATAACTTTTCAGCTATCAAGCTTGTGATATTAGTATAACTGAAACAAAGAAAACCCTAAGTTTTCTGGGCTATGGAACATGCTCCGATTCCATTAAGTAGTTGAAGGAGCAAATATGTAGCCGCTTTCAACTGCTTTATAGTGCTGCTATAATTATTTCTTCATACAATGTAATTTTAGTGTATCTTCTTAGCTTCATCTAACCCATATCTGATTTCCCAGGCCACATTCCACATTTACATGACCATAAATTGTTTTAGAGATTGTGACTGGGAAGGGAGAAAAGTGGTTTACTTATGTGGGGCCCAGGCCATTAAAGGCTTAAAGGATGAAAGTTAGAACCCAGAATTATCCATCCAAGGCTACAGAAAGCCAATTCAGAGACGCTGCTAGTGATAGAGGTAAATTTCGATTTGGGGGCGGGGAGGGGGTTCCAAATGCTCCCCAGGTGTCATGCATAGGAGAATCACTGCTGGTTAAGGAGACAGAAATAAAGCCACTTCTGTTGTTAGCAAGTCTTCCCTATTGCCTCATCTCCCTTCTCAAAAGTAAGGATTTTTTTGAGGGGAGGGGTGGAAGGATCTGGTAGGGGAGGACTAGTGTTTTTCAAGCCTATAAACCCCTGAGTGATCCTGCCCACCTCCTGCCAAGTGTTCATTAGAAAACTTTTGAAAAAATAAATGGATGTATTTCAAGGCGGGATGTGTGCGCGCGTGTGGAGCGGAAGGTGAAGGGAATTTCCTAACAGTAGATGTTACTGCCATGATTCCTGTAGGGACATGTATTTTTCTTTCCCTTCCACACTTTAGTTTCTATTGGAAAGAATGTTTCATATATATTTCCAGCTTTGCAGCAAAGAAATACAGTATTATATATTAAATAGTATTAAATACAAACATATATTGAATTAGCACCAAAAACAGTACTAATTGGTTTACATTATTTTTGTTTTCTAGGGCAGAGTCTTATGGCCAATATTTCTGATGCCTATAGCTTTTGATATCTCTTTAAAAAACAAACAAACACCACTTTGTACTAAGAGAACAGCACAATGACAATTGATCAGCATTACTGTAATTTGTTTTATGGCTCCCCATAGCTTAGAATTGCCTTCTGAGTTTAGATGTCAAATGTTATTTTGATCCTCTGTAAAGCTTTTGATAGTACAGTTTTTATTTGAACTGCTTTATTGCCATCAAGTGGTTTATAATAGCATTTCATCACAGGCATGAAATCACTTTGAAAGCCAAATCCATTACTAGATATCTGCCAATCGTTTTTAATAAAAGGAAATGAAATCACATATGGAGGCTTTATTTGGGAGTTTGGTTTCATAAAGTGAGGTGAGTATAATTAGTACATGTGAGACAAGAGCATCATAGACCAGATGTTTGCAGACTGTTGGAATGGCTTGTTGATACTGATTGGCTTTTTTGCATCCCCTCTGCAATTTTTTTTCTCTATAGATGGCAAAACACCACTTGTCCAGCTAGCTTACGGGATTTCCTTGGATACCCAAAAGCCCAGACAAACAGAAAGGCTACAGTGGGAGTATTTACAGTGCCTTTCAATAATGTAGAAGTGCCAAGAAATGTGCCAAGAAATTAAATATATATTAGGAAACACAGTTATTACCATTTTATATATTTTGTAAGTTGTACTGATTTTATTGCTGGCATTGCTGCTTGTGACCCATTCTGAATATTACAAAGTTTTTGAAGTGAACGTGTGAATATGCATGCACTGGATGTACCCAATGAACTGTAGAGGCAGGAGTCGCTATGGGAAGGCCTAAAAGTCGAGAGAGGAAGTTGGCTTCTTCTAGTGAAGGAACTGAATAATACTTCTGGGCTCTTATCACATTTTATAAAATACATTGAATTTATGTATTTGCCTGGCTAGTTGTGAAGGTATGTTTTGTAAACCGCTTTGAGGTGTTGTTGTTGTTGTTGTTGTTATAATCAAATGGTATATAAATTTTAGGAAATAAATAAAATAAATTAATTATTATGCTTGTATTGTGATTGCAGGGCTATGTCCTTTAAGTTGCCATTTATAAGTTGCTATTTGCTGGTGCTGCATTGTCACTAAGGCTGTTTGCAGACATGCAGGAAAAGTTTTTGGACAATTCCTTAACAAAGCAGGATCTGTGTTTTTTATATTTATTCAGCAACATCCTCACCACCTAGGATAATTACGGTAATCAGAATCCTGATTTTGGCCTCACCTCTGGAGAAATGACATGGGTAATAAACCCCAGCATATGTTTTCTATGCATATGTGCCCAATTTAGTAATGCTGTACACCATGCTCCATAAAGCACAAGCATGGGAGCACCAAACAGCTGGAGCAGAAGAAGAAGACAGAGAGTGAATAAAGAGATGAGTGGAGAGCAGCCCATTTCCAATCTTTTGGACCGCATGGGTAACTCAATGAACCTGCTGTACCTGGAACTGGGTATGGAGAGTGAGGCTGAATAGGACACAGCTGTGGGCAACCTGAAGAAGTACCATCCACCTTAGGTAGGCCTGCCCATAAAAAGCAAGTTTAGAGTGAGAGACTAGGGTCCACTGTTCCAGGAACTCTTCTAATTGTGAGAACTTTGTGCTTGAGCTGAGAGTTTCCATCTTTACCACAAATGGGGTTGGTTTGGTCATGGTTCCCTCTCACAATTAAACCATGATGCTTTGACTCAGAGAGAAATTGATGGAGTGAATGAATTTTCCTCACTGAGTGGCCCCTGCCTTTGTCCCATCCCCCCCCTCAGCAAGCCACTGGCATGCATCTTGGACATTACCAGCTAAACCCATAAAGCATCATGACTGGCCTATGTTTGGATCATGGAATCAGAACCACAAAACTGCATAGTTGGATGTTTGCAGGTTTCTTTAATAGACATTTTGCTACATCCTGAGGAATGAAACATTGTGCATGAGAAGAAGTAGCTTAACTGTTGAAAAAGAACCCTTTGCGTATTCTGAAGTTTGTTTCAGGGGGAGTTAGCTTATTCTGAAGTGCTTATGCTTAAGGAATCAAAACATGTATTTGAAAACCTACAGGGGGAGTGACTTGTTCAGGAGGGGATTTGGAGAAAGGGAATGGCAGGCAGGGCAAAGGTCACCAACATCCCTTTTCTCAGCTCTCACCCACCTTTTCCTGAATTTTATATATATATAGAGAGAGAGAGAGAGAGAGAAGGGGGCAGTGAGCTACAGTTAGATGCATTTGACTATAATGTGTACTTTTCTATTATCTTTATACACTTTTTTTACTTTTAGCCTTTCATGCAGCTCATTATGTAGAAAAGCATAAACCTCTAAGCTGAGCACATCTCCATCTTTTATTCATATGCTGCATTACATCAGTTTAGAAAGGACAGAGTTTAAGCAGCATAAGTGAAAATGGGTACATTTCTGACTGGATGGAGTTCTGTTTGGGTCTGGTGTGTCTACCATTCTTTAGCTACATGATGCTAGTTCCACCCACCCTTCCGTCAAATCTTGAATTTATCTTACAACATCCTCAGTGTTTTCCCCAGAAGTCTCCCCCTTAAATTAAACATTTCTGATTGATTCAGTTTTATATTGACTTGCATTGTTTCTGTAAAGTAACAGTGAAAAGGGAGCTGTGTAGAGAAAGGCAACCTGCAAATGCAGAATTTGCTGTTTAGAACACTTAAAGACAGCTTAGACAACTGCACAACAAAATCTCGGCTGATTTCAAAAAAGGTCATACTTTATTACTTCAGAAGAACGTTGCAATGGCAAGCCAAATGCAAGCCATGAAGGCAATGTAGCTTTGTGGAGGTTTGCCTATTTCTAACAACTGGGTATCAAACTGTAATTATTTATGTCAAACAGGAGTAATTAAGATTGCAATCTCCCGAGTAATAGCATTCATTAGTGCTAACACAAGCAAACCATCAATACAGTCCTTCGGGAAAATGGGAGCATTTAACATCAAATTCTCTATTATTAGTAGGAAAAGGGAAAGGAAAGGATTATTTTCTGTTTCATCAATTTCTCAATCTTAAAAAAAAAGTAGTTGCTCACTAAAAAGTTTGAAAGGCAGACATGTATACTGTAAACACTGGTGTTGAATTCCATTTCCAAAAAACCCGCATCTTATTTCCATGTTAGGATAGTTTTATCATCCTGCATATATTCTTGGAGGCAGATGGTGATTTTTCTTGAGAGATAATCTGATGATCCCTGCTCTGGCTTTCCTCTTTTAAATACAGCTGATCATCTCATGAGTCAGCTGTTCCATAGTCTATTTAACCATCTGGATTTAAAACTTGGCTCAAATTATGAGCATGAAATGCGTATTTACTTTTTATTTAATTTTATTGTGAGTCTAGCATTTGGGAACAGCATAAAAATATAATTTAGAGGTAGCTTCAGTATTTGCAAGTTATATAACTTCAGATTATTGGTTAATTAGTTTGGTTTTTAAATTTGTAGCTAGTATTTACCAGACTTGCTTAAACGTCTGGTGTCAATGGCATATTACATATTCAAATTCTTGGTGTTCTGCTATTAAGTACAGTGGTGCCCCGCAAGACGAATGCCTCGCTAAACGAAAAACCCGCAAGACGAAAGGGTTTTCCGATTTTTAGCGGCTTCGCAAGACGAATTTCCCTATGGGCTTGCTTCGCAAAACGAAAGCCCATAGGGAAATCTCCGGGGACAGCGGGGAACCCTCCTCCCACCGCAAGCCCCGGGAAGAGAGGAGAAGCTGCGCGCCTTCCCCTCTGTTCCCGGACCTGTCCTGAAGGCTTGCGGTGGGAGGTCCGGGAACAGAGGAGAAGGCGCGCAGCTTCTCCTCTCTTCCCGGGGCTTGCGGTGGGAGGAGGGTTTTTCCTCCCCACCGCCAAGATTCAGAAGGCTGTTCTGAAGGCTGGCGGTGGGAAGAAAAGCCCTTCTCCCGCCTCCAGCCTTCAGAAGAGTTCCCCGCAGGGCTCCCCAAGGTGTGAATGTCTGCCGCGCGCGAGGGGCGCTCTGCTTAAGAGCGCCCCTCGTGCGGGGCAGCAGGCTGCTATCCGCAGCTTGGAGAGCCCTGTGGGGAAGTCCGGCAGGGCTCCCCAAGCTGCAGATGTCTGCCCCACCCGAGGGGCGCTCTGCTTAAGAGCGCCCCTCGTGCGGGGCAGCAGGCTGCTATCCGCAGCTTGGAGAGCCCTGTGGGGAAGTCCGGCAGGGCTCCCCAAGCTGCAGATGTCTGCCCCACCCGAGGGGCGCTCTGCTTAAGAGTGCCCCTCGTGTGGGGCAGCAGGCTGCTATCCGCAGCTTGGAGAGCCCTGTGGGGAAGTCCGGCAGGGCTCCCCAAGCTGCAGATGTCTGCCCCGCCCGAGGGGCGCTCTGCTTAAGAGCGCCCCTCGTGCGGGGCAGCAGGCTGCTATCCGCAGCTTGGAGAGCCCTGTGGGGAAGTCCGTCAGGGCTCCCCAAGCTGCAGATGTCTGCCCCGCCCGAGGGGCGCTCTGCTTAAGAGCGCCCCTCGTGCGGGGCAGCAGGCTGCTATCCGCAGCTTGGAGAGCCCTGTGGGGAAGTCCAGCAGGGCTCCCCAAGCTGCAGATGTCTGCCCCACCCGAGGGGCGCTCTGCTTAAGAAGGCTGTTCTGAAGCCTGGCGGTGGGGAGAAAAGTCCTCCCCCCCCCCCAGCCTTCAGAAGAGGTCCGGGGAAAGACTGTCCCCGGACCTGGTCTGAAGGCGGTCTCCCTAGGAACGCATTAATTGATTTTCAATGCATTCCTATGGGAAACCGTGCTTCGCAAGACGAAAAACTCGCAAGAAGAAAAAACTTGCGGAACGAATTAATTTCGTCTTGCGAGGCACCACTGTATACAAATTCAATTTGATCCACATATTAATGTGAACTTAGCCAATATAAGATCTAAATCAAAACTGTCACTATCTTTCAAAATTCACCCTTCTCTAAATTTTGTGACACAGTTCTCTAGCCAAAATACATGTATAAGAATGCGTATAGTAGGGTAAGGTGTAAATAAAACTCATATTTAGGGATATTGCTAGCAAAAAAGGTGTATATTATGTTATATTAGAAATGAAGTGGAACTAAAATTGACTAATTTGCCCAAACCCATTTGCTATGCCATCCTGCTATACTCCATGATCTGGGGGTGGCCAATGTGGTATACTCCAGGTATAGATGGACCAATGGTCTGACTCAGTATAAGGAAGCTTCTTGTGTTCCTTGAAGAGATTTCATACCCACCTGTCAAAGTGGGCCTGAGAGGGTGGTGAGGAAAGACAATGGCCAACCTGATGTGAAAGGAGTTCAGTCCTGCTTTCTGCAAGGTTTGAGTGCACCAATGAGTATAAAAGCCTTCCTAGAATTCAAGAAAGAAAGAAAGAAAGAAAGAAAGAAAGAAAGAAAGAAAGAAAGAAAGGTCTGTCTAGTATTTTGCCAACCTAATGCCCTCCGGATATGTTGGAGTAAACTTACAACAACAACAACAACAACAACAACAACAACAACAACAACAACAACAACAACATTCATTTAAATTATTAGCCCACAGCTCTGCTGACATAGGTATTTACAAACAAAGGCAGAGAGTACTATCACGGTTTTACAAGTGAGCCAAATGTTCTTCAGCCACAACGAAGCAGTTGCGAAACAGTCATTAATAGCAAATTCTTATCTCAATCCCATCCGTACTTATGGATAATGAAGTATTCCATCACCAGCTAAGTATCCAATTGGCAGCAATGAATTTAAAAAATATATATGTTGGTTTTGGCATAGTGCTTTAATAGCAAGATACTTCTGAACATTATCAGAGGTGCATGTGGGAAAATCTGAAAACAGCTTTTGGTGTATGCAAGTCATTAAAAGTCAGTGTACACCATGGTTTAAGGTCAACTGTAAAGAGAGTTCATATACTCATTAGACTATGGTTCCTGTGTTGCTACAACTCACCAGCCTGGCTTTTGTCTCTTAACAACTAATCTTCAGTAGCTTATTTTCTAAGCTAAGAATGTTAAAATATTATTCACCTGACACTTAATAATAATAATAATAATAATAATAATAATAATAATAATTTATTATTTGTACCCCGCCCATCTGGCTGGGTTTCCCCAGCCACTCTGGGCGGCTTCCATAGAAACCAAAAATACACTAAAATATTACACATTAAAAACTTCCCTGAACAGGGCTGCCTTAAGATGTCTTCTGAATGTCAGGTAGTTGTTTATCGCTTTGACATCTGTTGGGAGGGCGTTCCACAGGGCGGGCGCCACTACTGAGAAGGTCCTCTGCCTGGTTCCCTGTAGCTTTGCTTCTCGCAATGAGGGAACCACCAGAAGGCCCTCGGCGCTGGACCTCAGCGTCCAGGCAGAACGATGGGGGTGGAGACGCTCATTTAGGTATACTGTGCTGAGGCCGTTTAGGGCTTTAAAGGTCAACACCAGCACTTTGAATTGTGCTCGGAAACATACTGGGAGCCAATGTAGGTCTTTCAAGACCGGTGTTATGTGGTCTCGGCGGCCGCCCCCAGTCACCAGTCTAGCTGCCGCATTCTGGATCAGTTGTAGTTTCCGAGTCACCTCCAAAGGTAGCCCCACGTAGAGCACATTGCAGTAGTCCAAGCGGGAGATAACTAGAGCATGCACCACTCTGGCGAGACAGTCCGCGGGCAGATAGGGTCTCAGCCTGCGTACCAGGTGGAGTTGGTAGACAGCTGCCCTGGATACAGAATTGACCTGCGCCTCCATGGACAGCTGTGAGTCCAAAATGACTCCCAGGCTGCGCACCTGGTCCTTCAGGGGCACAGTTACCCCATTCAGGACCAGAGAGTCCTCCACACCAGCCCGCCCCCTGTCCCCCAAAAACAGTACTTCTGTCTTGTTAGGATTCAACTTCAATCCATTAGCCGCCATCCATCCTCCAACCGCCTCCAGGCACTCACACAGGACCTTCACCGCCTTCACTGGTTCTGATTTGAAAGAGAGGTAGAGCTGGGTATCATCTGCATATTGATGGACACCCAGTCCAAACCCCCTGATGATCTCTCCCAGCGGCTTCATATAGATGTTAAAAAGCATGGGGGAAGAGGATGGAACCCCGAGGCACCCCACAAGTGAGGGCCCAGGGGTCTGAACACTCATCCCCCACCACCACTTTCTGAACACGGCCCAGGAGGAAGGAGCGAAACCACTGTATAACAGTGCCCCCAGTCCCTCTAGACGGTCCAGAAGGATGTTATGGTTGATTGTATCAAAGGCCGCTGAGAGATCCAGCAGAACTAGGAAACAACTCTCACCTTTGTCCCTAGCTCGCCGGAGATCATCATCACTTTGCTAAAAGATGCATAAAACTTCTGCTGCCACTGCTTTCTTGGCTTAGAAGGAGAACGTGGCAAAATAATGTTTGTGACTTGTTTATATAACCAAGCTCCAGAAAATGATAGCTCAGGTTGTTATCCCAAGGTGTTACCCTGATTTTTTTTTTTAAACCCCTGTACAAATGGGGAGGGGAACATCCAGGGCTTTTCTTGAATAGTTCATCTGCATCCCCAGTATGTAGATAGTGAAAGTAAGGGAGAGGAATCCCTTTTCTTTACAATTCCTCAGCAGCAGGTCTAGGCAGCACTCAGAGGTCTGCCCTTATGCATCACCGAGACCCTCTGCAGCATAGCAGTTTGTGGGGGTTGCTCGGTGCAGAAAGCTAAACAGCCTCAATATTTGTAGGCACTGTACCCTTGGAGTACTAGATGCTGAAAACAAACAAGGATGAGTTGCTACTGAGCTCACATTCCTCTAGGCAATGTACAATAAAAAGTTAAAACAATCCAATATAACAATACAACTAATCAATCAGTAAACACAATAAGCCAAGCAGCTAAAATCAGCCTTCAATTCCAGAGGAACAACTACCACCAGTTAACAGAGAACAGGCCAATAAAAGATGTTAAAAACCAGTTAAAAAAATTACAAGGGTTTCAACACAATATGTCACCTGTGCTTGGAATGCTGCTACAATCTATGTAATATTATCCAGGTAAACTTGGTCATTGGTGGAGATGGGTTTGCCTGCCTTGCTGGATCCGTGTGACTTGTTGATGAAGTTTTTACATTGTATATATCTTACATCTGAGATATAGTACCCTACTCTGGGATTTTTAAAATAAAGAGTAGGCAAAAATACCTCAAATAAATAAATAAATAAATAAATAAATAAATAAATAAATAAATGTGTTCTAGTACACCACAGCTATAGTTGTGGCTCACAAAATCTCAGAAATAATTGACAGTTCTTTGCCACAACTTATTTCAGTGTACTTTCTCAACTATACTACAGAAACACTGCCATCCAATGGTTGCTATAAGTTGTTCTTTGAGCATTTGTCAAAAGGCAGAAAAAGTAGTTGAGCATCTTCATTATTTTGAATGTTTAATTGATAAAAATATGCAATTTAGATTTGGCTCAGAACCCAAATTTCTCCCATAGGCAGCTGTATGTGAAGCTGCTATTCCAACCTGGCCAGTTTTAGGAAGTATAGGAAATATTCAAAATAATCAAAAACTTTGCATGACATTCAATGGCAACAAATATATTTTATTGCTTACAGGCCAATGCTCTGACTTAATTGGTCATTTAAACAGTACTAATGACTACAACCCTGTTTTCAGCTCATTCTGATATTGTACTGTTACATACTACCCCAATCTCAGAGCGATGTGAGATTCCAGGAGTCCAGGTCTGTGTTTCCTTTGGAAATGAGGCATAGCAGAGACTGTGGTGTCTTTAGTACATACGGTTTATTTATACATATATACAACCTGAGTCTAGAAGGAGGAAATTCATAGCATTCACATTCCAAGATAATCTCTTGCTTCTCCCATAGGCACAGCAGTCTTTACCCCAAAACAGCAAAATGCCATGTTCTCTGTCCCTTTTACAGCCTGTCTGCCCACATGGTACTCTGATCCCAACCCCTTTCTCTGCAGCTTGCAAACTCCAAATAGTGGGGTAGGAGAGATGAAAATAATGCTAATATAGTTCGTCTGGCAACCATGTGCCCCTTTGATTTCACATAGTACATGAGTAGAGGCGTCTAAAAAGCCTGGGACACAAATTTTCATGGCTGTGTAGTGGCTTTGGTGGCTCATTTAACAAAAGTAATGTTTAGCATTAACTCTGGAAATGTATACTTGATTATAACCAAACTAAGCCTCCTAGGAGGCTTTTGCTCTAGGAGGTGCACATATCAGATGCACATAAAATGGTTGCTGCCTGTACTTCCTTTTGCTGATCCATCCAGAATCCCAGGCCAGTTATCTTCCTTGCTCCATTCTAGGATTTCAAAACTACTTTTTCTTTATTCACTATCTTCATTCTACCCCCCCAGTGAATATTGTTTATCAGTCTTTTGTGGTAACTACCAAACTTTAAGTGCTCATTAACGTTGCTTGCTAAATCTGCTACTTCACAATTCTCTGCCAGTTCCCATTTGATTTTTTCCCCAAAAAAGTGAAGCAAAGGCTTCAACACTGGCATAAAAGCTTTAAAATCTGAACACTATAATGTTAAAAGCTAAAAGGAACTGATCTCCATCCTGCTGCCCTCAGAGGAAAAAGTTTGAAAATGGCACTGTTCAGATTGTTCAGCCACAATTAGAAGGGCTCCCTTGACTCCCCCGACTCCCAAAGCAATTGAAAACTACATTAGGAAATGATTGTCTTTATTGGGAAAGGGAGCAGCGGAACTCAGACTATATCATTACCCAGCAAGCTGCCTGATGGCCAAACCAAAAGAGCAAAGTGCAGGGCAAGGGGTTACAATGTGGTATATTAGCATGAACTTTGCTTCAAACTTTGGTGGATTTCCTCTCTCTTCCAAATTGCTATACAACAAGAAGCGAGAAATGCTGCCTTATCTCTGGCTATTTGATCTGGACAACTTGAGATAGATTTGATAGTTACCGATCTAGGTAAGTGCTTGAAGTCAGCCTTGCAATAACAATAAAAAGTCTGCAAGATTTATTAGAACACACAATGTTTTCATAGTCTGCCAGCCATATATTCCTACATTAGTTTTTTTGTGGACATTGAAGGTCAATAAGAAGATGATGAAGGGAGGGAGGGAGGACGAACTCTTCCCCAATTCCCAGAACTTTTCAGCCCAATTACCCGGAAGAAATGAGCATTCTCTGTCAGCTGGCAAACATGTGGAATTTGTTCTAAGGTCACATGCAGTGCAGTCCTGTACACGCCTACTCAGAAATCAGTCCCTTTGAGTACAATGGGGTTTTGAATTTAGGTAAATGAGTACAGAAATGCAACCTCAACAAACCCACATATTGTACTTTCTAGGATCATCAGAGGTCCCTCATGTCCCATGTAATGTTTAAACATTAACATGTTTCAAGAACAGATGCAATTCTCCTCTTGCTGAATTTTTTTTACACTTACATGCATGCACATATACGCATCTTGATATAAAGCCATGCACAAGAAATTAGGGGGATGATATAGGATTATCAAAGTCAGATTCTATTATCAAGAGGTAGACAAGTTTAGCTTCATAACAAAATAAATTAGCAGATTCTACAAACAAGGTATCTACAGATGCATCCTTTGGTCCCTTGCACCCTTTTCTTTCTTTTTTTTATTAAATAAAGTTTTTTATTTATACAACAAGAAAAAAGAAAAAAACAGGAAAAAAACACAAATACCAAATTACACACAAATTACAAAAATAACCATAGACACATAATTTTCTTAGCAAACAATAAAACATCTATTGGTCTTAACACTAAAGACCCAACCTCCCGTCTATTCCATATTTCAAATTCATATTACTTATTGCCAATACACACTTTTATCATAATTAAACTTATTCTCAATAAATCTACCTTGCAACTATTACTGAAGTTCCTCGAATGCTGCAACAGAATTTAAACTACTATATTTATTTTTCAGATATTCTTTGAAAACCTCCCATTTTGAAACAAATTCCTGTTTTGATTTATTCTTTATTTTTTCTGATAAACCATCTAATTCAGCATACTCTGTCAGCTTTTGGATCCAATCTTGTATAGAGGGGATTTCATTACTCTTCCATTTTGCCCTTGCACCCTTTTCAAAGAACTATTTCTCTAATTTCTTTATCTAATTTTATTCTCTAATTTTTTTCCTTGGTTATATGTATTTTCTTTTTCTTTTGTATTTTCTTTTGTTGTAAATATGTATGTTTTCTAATTTGTACTTAATAAAAATTTAAAAAAAACTGTTTCGGCAACCCCCCCACAAAAATTAGAAATTAGTACATTTTATGTGACGCAAATACATCTGGAGTGAGGGCGAGGTGAAGAGAAAGGGTGAATAAAATCTCATGCCTTTGTGCCATGGAAGCTTCTCTTGTGTTTGATCTTGTGGCAACAGTGTGTGGCGCATTGCCACACGCATAATTCCATCGTCTGATAGGTAATTTTTGTGCTCCTGGACCTGTGCACCTGGTGGAGGAGGTTTCATGAGCCCCTAGGCATGCCTCTGGGTGTCTACAGTGAAAAGCGCAGTCATGCCAACTCCTTGTTAAGAAATTAATTTTTTACCATAAAATGAAGAGAGAAAGGAGAGGCAGTGACCTGAGTAGGGATGGGCAAATCTGTCGATTTAAACCCCCAGCCAACATTTTAAGATCCAGTTGGAAAGCCAGACACTGGAAATGTGAAAGCAGCCTTTCAAAATGTTTCCATTTCCTAGGTTTTCTTCTCTCACCCAGCTAATGCTTTTAACACAGATGCCTAAAATAAGCATCTTATCCATTTCTGCAAACGAGATGAAATATGCTATGACACTTAGTGCATTTCCCCCTACCCTTTACCACAGTCCATTAGTACACCACACCTGGTGCTTGTATAAACATGTTCATCTTCATGTAAATTAAACAGAGATTTTTAAAACATTATATACAAGAGGTAATGTGTACACAGAATAGGAATCAGCCAAGATCTGTCAGTTAAGTACACATCTGAATGCTAACACCAACATACAAAGGCAAACAGAATCCAATATGGGGCATGGTTCTTTTTCAGAATGGGAAGCTAGCCTCCTCAAACTAAGAAATATAGTTCTGTTTTACTGGGAGCACGACACACTTACTTTCTACTTAGGTATATAAAATGGTAGTAAATATGTGTTATCATGAATTGTGTATGCATTCCATGCACCACAAAGACAAAATAAACAACTAAGTCTCAGGAACTGTGTTTATGGATTATTATTTTTTAAAACAGTGCTTCGTTATCTAGAAAAAACTTAGTAAGAGCCATTTTATTAAATTATTTTACATACAAATTCAGCCAGCTGTGTGAGACTTTCACAGCCCATATGAAGAATATTTAACATGCTCACAGTATCTGTTGGTTCACTTCCAGACCAGGACCTCAGTTGGAGTAACTTACCATTTTCTTTCTTTTCTTTTGCTATTTCCCTGAAGAGGAATCATAGAAATTTAGAGTTGGAAGGGACCACTAGCGTCATCTAGGCCCAACCCTCTGCAATACAGGAATCTTTCTGTCCTATGTGGGGATTGAGCCCACAATGCTGAGAATAAGTATCTCATGCTCTACTGACTGACCTATCCCAGAATAACAAATAAAAACAATATTGATCCTTGTGCTTAAATGGCATGCAGTAGTATCACCAGCATAATGCCTGCAGCTACCAGTACTTCATGTGGAGCCTCAGTATAAATCTTCTTAAAATTCCACAATGCATGGTATTTCTTCTTCCTGCTGAGTTCCTGTTTGCACTGGCTTAGCCTCTTCTACACTGAGCACGTCCCTTTTACACTTGGAAACCCAGCCTTCCTTCTATTCTGAACAGGATTGGTGCAAAGAGCTTCTCTCTGTGAGAGAACATGACAATGGCTGCTGTAGATGCCTTTTTTGCATTGATGGAGTGGCTGATAGGGGTGGGGATGCCCACACCATTTTGTGGTAGTCTTATTTGTTTAGATGTAGCAACCATTTTGTGTTATGCCACAGCAGCGTTTTGTGACTAGCACCCACAGCACTTCCTCAAAATTCCAATCATGGTCACTGGTCAAAAAAGGTTGGTGAATCCTGGCCTATGATTTCCAAAATATACAGGGCTGGCAGCAGGTTTCAGGAGTGGATCCCTCAACTGTAGTTGGTCCCTCACTTTATTTATTATTTTTTTTAAGAATAATTTTTTATTAACCGACCAATCACATCAAATCAAACCAAATTACATAAATTCCAAATTACACAGCCAAATTTTAATTTTTTGTTGGGGGTACCCATATTTCAAGTTCCGAAGGGATCCAATCAACTTCTTGCTTCTTACTGCTGTTTTAATGTCCACAAATCTAACCTTATGATGTCCACAGTACTATCCAGTCCTTTCTTATTATTTTTCCACATCTCTTGTTGTTATTTTCATATATTTTTCCTTTCTCTTTGTGACCTCTGATAGTCTCCGCAAGCTGATTAGAACAGTTTGTAATCCTGCGTGGATATTATTTTTTTTATCCAGTAGCCATATCCAGACGTTTTCCATATAACATCACTTCCATACATCAAAACAGTCTTAGCGTCATTAATCTTCACCAATCTGCCTCCTTTCTCAAAACCTCTGAGGGGATTCACTAGGAATGCAGTATGAAAACAAATCCGTTCTTCCTCCCGGCTATAAATCCTTTGGCAAGATGGCGACTCTGAATTAATTGCTGCGACATTCCCAAAAGCTCTTATTGCTTCTCGGTCTCCATAAAGCATACTTTTGGTTAAAGTTTATCTCCACACAGACCTTAATCATCCTGCTTGGGTCAGTTCAACTGACGGTTCTAATGAGGAGGGGTTCTTGTAAATCACATAGAAGGAAAGTAAAAAAAGGTCCCCCCCCCATTCAGCCCCGTTGTCAACATACCCCGCCTTTGGTGTATCTTCATTGTAAAATATTCCTGTTTCTCCAGCCCGTCGTCTTCTTTCACAGAGGTCACTTAAATTAGCAGACTTCACTTCCCTTCTTCACTTGAAATATGTGCATTTGCTTCTTTTGTAATTAATTATTCCAAATTGCTGCAACTGGTGCACGATCAGAGACAGCGTCCAGGAGAGCCGAGGTCCACAGGGGCATTCTGCCTAGGGCCCTCACCCCCTTCTTTCAAATTAGGGGGTGATTTATGGGCACAGCAGGCAAGGGCAGTGTTCCCCATTTCCTTTGGGCAACAAGGGAGGCTGCCTACTCCCATAACAGCCTCTTAATTACCCCGTGTGGGTCGGAGAGATGGTATTGTCGGCCATCTTCCAATGCGCCCCCTAGTGGCCCCCAGTTGGTCCCTCACTTTAAGGGTATAGCTGGTGGAGATGGTCCAGTGGTGAATGGGAGCTCACATGGCTGGTCTCACTGGCATGGCCACCATTTGAATTTCACCAGAATGCAGTATCAGTGCTGACGGCCATGCTGGGCCCATGCCAGTGCAATCTCACTTACTTTGATTTATCCACAATGCAGTGCCCGTGAATTATGCAACAGCACTGCATTGTGGGGAAATTACGATGACAGTCCTGAGCCTGTGCTGAGCCACAAAAAAGTTAATGGGGGCCTACAGGCCCAGGGCCAGCTGTGGTAGTGTGTCCCTATCCACTGCCTCAGAAGGCCCCAGCCTTTTGCCTTCAGGCACTTTCCTGTGTTGAGCTGTGTTGAGCTAAACGGAAGCATGCAAAATGCACTGTAGAAGAGGCACCTCTTCTCCTATCCTCTTTATCTCCTACCCAAGACTCCTGTCCCTCCTGCCCTCATTTTTAATATCCACCAACTACCACACCTCCTCCTGTTTGTATACCTTTCACATATGTATATCCTACTTCTCCAATGAATGCCATACTGTGGCAGTTAAGATAGCAAATTGATTTTAACAGAAACTGTTGAGCATACTGAGCATCACAGCAATCCCACTAACTACCAGGGGAATCTTCTGTATAACTGCTATGCATAAGGTTGATTGGGTGTTACTTAATAGTGTTTTTATGAACAATGTAATGAAATTACACCTGAGAGATGTAACTGCTTCCAGTCACTAGAAATAGAAAATCTGATGGAGCTTATGGTTAGCATTTTAACAGCAACAGATAATAGTGTATATTCAATTTTCTGTATTTAGTTTCTCATTTAGGAACTGAGCTAAATGGCCTCATTCAATATAGCTTCATGATGATGAGCTTAGGTCCTAGGTATCTGAAAGACCGAATTCCCTCATACAAACCTGCCCATGCTTTGGGATCTTCAAGGATGGTCCTTCTCTTGGTCCCACCCAGTGCTTTTTTCAGCCGGAACTCACTGGAACTCAGTTCCAGCACATCTTTTTCTAGGGAAAAAAGCACTTGTCCCACCATCCTCACAGGCACACTTGGCGGGGACACAGGAGAGAAGTTAATTGGGTCCCTCCTTGCTGTCCTATCAGCAAGTGAAGACCTTCTTGTTCCAACAGGCTTCTATGAACTGACTGCTTTTAATTAAAGGGCTAGCGCCTTATTGTAATTATTGGTATGTTTTAAACAGATGTGATACATAGCTTTAATTCTATTTTGTATTTTAATGATGGATTTTTATATTTTTTTAGTGGTTCTTGTTTTTATCCATAAGCTGCCCTGAGTCCTGTCAGGAACAAAGGCAGAGCATAAATATATAATAAATCTGAAGCCATACAAAGTTAGATCCTTTGTACTGTTTTGCCTGCTTTCTTTATATCATCAACTGTAACCTCACTCCATGTGCCCATTTTTCTCCCTGGGTCCCAGAATTCTCCTTATAGTTTGGCTGGCTATATCTTCATATGTATATTTTATAGTTTGTGTCTTCTGATTAAACCATGAACATTAAGTCAAGAACAAACCTTGGTTGCAGCCCATAGTTTGTTTGGCATAGCACTAAGCCAAACAATGGCTTAGCACCTGGCAATCGCAAAGGAGGGAGAGAAGAGAGGCAGCCACAAATTTCTCACTAAGCACCAGCATGCGTACTCATTCACTCCAAGCCATAGTGTGGCTTAATGTTAAGTATGAACCCAACTTCCTGTGAACGTAGAGAAAAAGGAACAATGGAAGTCCTGTTAACTTGCTAAAAATTCAAATATTATGACTGGAAGTCGAGAGGCTCTAAAGAGGCAGGGAGGTAAAGTGGATAATAATGGTGTGAATGTATATTATTAAATGGAAAAGAAATAAAATTTATATATATATATATATATATATATATATATATATATATATATAATATAAAAATAAAATTCAAGTATTACAAAAACATTAAACAGCAATCACTCTAATTATTTGGCTTAATAAGTTGAAGTAATGTTCAATCTGTCTAAATAGTTCTTTGTCTTCAAGTTCCATCAAGCAAACGTTTGAATTTTGTATCAGGTACGTACTCGATTGTAGTCACAGCTATATTTATGGACAGATTTCAGTATGAAAAATTGCTCCCTTTATAATGGATTTATAATGGAAATGCAGACACTACTCTGCCCATTCCAAGGCAAACTGTGCTGCTAGAATATTTATTACATTCATTTTGTAGCTATGCAACTGCGAGCCTCAGTTTTAAATGAAAGAGAGCGTTCCTGACCTGTGTGATACATGAGGTGCATCTGATTTTAAAACACAAGTTCTGAGTGCCCATTTTACTTAAAAGGATTGTTCTTAGACAATAATGTGAACTCTACACTATATCAAATGAAGAAATTAGTCCACAAATGAAAGCATTTATTTCTTTTGGTGTACGACCATTGTCAGTTATTCTGAGTTATGCACCTACCTTTGCCCCTTAACACTTGCTGGATCCAATGATTTGAGAGGTCTGGCATCCAGTTTAACACACCAAGCCTTGATTAAATTCCAACAGTTGCTAGATCCAAGGATTAGAAGTCTGGCACCCACAAACTCAGAAGCAATTATATTTTACGCTTCTAACCTGACCTGGAACTGGCAACAATGGAAGATGGGATAGAACTCTTTAAGATATAGCCACACCCACATTGCAGCTGCTAATGATAAAGTGCACATATATATTTGTGTGTGCTGAAGACAGGAGACACAAATTGCCATGAAGAAAATCCAATATTCATATGAAATGATCATGCTTGATTATCCTATTTTTAGAAAGGTATCAAGAAAGAAGTGCTAAGCATTTGTAGCTCAGTCAGTGCAACAAACTACAATATCAGCTAATGTAAAGATTGAGACAATTAGAATACAAAGAACAAACTGAACAGCGTTAATATTTACATAAAATCTCTAAAAAGGCTCTTTTGTTGCCTAGTCCAACATTTTTAGTATCTATTGCATTTATCAACCCGCTCCAATTCACTACATAGGCAGGTAAAAACAACAACTACATATGCAGATTCATATACGTACAGTGTAATACCTCTCTGGTTTCTGTTTTATATTTTTCAGTGCCCAGGTGCCCCTCATGTTTTCTCTGAAGCATTTCCTTTTGCAATCCTTGGGCACTCTCCACCTATGGCTTCTGAACAGTACCTCTTCGATTACAGTTCATTCTGCCTTAAATGAAAATATGGAGCATGTATGCACAAATAGTGACCTGTTCAGCCTGTGCTGGGACCTCTGATACCTCTGAATTACATACCGCCATCCCTGAAAATGGCCATATTTTCTTTATTGTTTTTCATCTTTTCTGTCATATGCTCTGAATAACTGATCCTCTATAACTAGATTTTTTTTTCTGGACAGAAGTCAATAGTTAAGTCATACAGCTGAAATTGGGAAAGAGTCTCTGGATCCCAGAAAAGGTGCCTGCTAATTCTTTATTGGTAACAGATACTGGGCACTTGTGGTCAGTTTCTACAACAACACTGACTTTCCAAAAACAAATGTGTTGAACTTTTTACAGCTATTTATAAAAGTCAAAGATTTCTATCTGTCTATATTGACACTTGGTATGAAGGCTCTAAAAACATATGCCACGTCTTTATGTTGCTTTATATATTTGCAATAGCATTTTCCAATTTTGTCTTGATACATCATGGACAATTTTGCTTGTCTCTTAATAGCAAATAGTTTAGTATGGGAGCTGTGTTGATTGATATATAAATTCTTTCTTTTTTCCTGTCCTTTCTGTGCATTCTGTTTAAAGTTCTGTAGGGGTTTCGGGAGGGTTATGGTACAATGTATTTATGTTTATGTTTTTAAATGTAAATTGTTTGGAGACCTTTGGATAGTAAGTGACTAACAAGTCTTATATTATAAAAAAGTAACAGCATCTAGGTCACCCTCTATTAGTTTTAGCCAGGTCATTGCAGCTGCTGACACTTTTTGACTATTTTTGCCTAACCTGACACATCAATCTTATGTTAAGATTCACATTTTTTAAAAATTAGGGATTATTGCTTACCTATATGAGTATAAATATTAGATCCAGTTCAAAGAGAAATCCAGAAGGCTTCTGATACTACCCTTACATATATTTGTTTTCTTCTTTTCTCCTTTAGGAGAAGCTCAGAGAGATCATTTGGGCAAGACTTTTTAAAGAAATACTAGCTCCTTAAGAACATTTAGAAAACTTCTGAAATGTGTTCTTGCATGTTACATTTAGCACTATTGTATAAATAAATAAATAATAAATCATTTTATAAAATAAACTAAATTTTCATAAAGAACTTGCAAGTAATTTGATAAAATATTTTATATCCATATAATACTTGTTAGGGGCCCACACAAAATACAGATGTACATTCTTTAATCTCACACATTCTACTTAACACAAGCAACTTGAAGGCTTACTTAGCTACTGGGTTATGAGAACTTATCTGTAAGAAGCATACAGTGATAATCATCTAGACCTTCCATTGTCTCGTATTAAGGTTAATCAGAATATGCCAAAGCAATAGGCCTGTTCAGGATAATCAAGACAGTTATAATAATATTTTAGGTAGGAATTTCGGATTATCCATATTTACCAGACCAACTTTGGCCACAAACAATGAGAACATCTTCTATGTAAGCAGCGCTCCCCCCCCACCCGTGGGGTACTCAAGGGTATGCATACCACAACTTTTTTTCTAGAAGAAAAGCACTGGTTAAAAATGTGGGACAATATAACAACTTCATGGTGAGTGCCAGCACCTTTTTGTCTAGAAGAAAAGAACTGTATTTAAGTATTATTGCATAAATAAAGATTTTGCCAAGAGCAAAGTCATCACTGGCAGGGTTTAAAGATACTAAAATACTTTGTATATATTCACAGAGAAACTCAAAACACAAATGGGAAATATGCTGTATTTTGAAAAAATAATAATGGAATAAGAGGGGCAAAATCAACTGATTTTTAAAAGTACTCCAGATTTCCCATTTGTGTTTTGAATGTCTTTGTAAACGTATATAAAGAAAGTATTTTAGTTTCTTCAAACCACATAGGTGATTCTTTAAAGAACCAGAGGAATCATTTACCAAATAAGAAACAGTCAGTTGTGTAGTTTGGGAAGTGACTAATCAAGTAGCCACAACAGCTGTTCTTTAAAGAGATTTTCTGTCACGCAAAATGTTCTCATAAAGCCAACATGTCAACAAAATGCTGAAAGGACACACACATTGATACTTTTGCTGGATATAAACTTAAAGTGCATTAGAGAATGAACTTAATGAAGGAAACATTCTCCCCCCCCCCCCATTTCAATGCAAAGCAAAGCAAACAGGGACAATTTACTTTCGGGGGGGGGGGGAGTATGTGCAACCTTTCCACTATGCCATAATGCATTAGATACTGATCACATTCCTTTTCATGAGTTTTAAAAATTCACTTATCAGGACAGTGATTCTAACTATGCAGACTGTATTCCTGTACACTGCTGTTTAGACTATCCATTAAAAGCAATTAGTTCACTGAGAAGGTCAACACATGCCCTCCTGTGACCACCTAACCAAGTTGAAGCATTAGAAACTCTCTTGATATAACGCTGCCAGTCTTGAAAATGGAATATTGAAACAAAATAAGGTCCTGGAGGACATTCTGAAAACAAACGCTCCTCCCACATTGTTCATTGGCCAGACATCTCTTACATAAATAACTTTTGCATCAACATCAAGCATAACACAGCTTCGAGCAGCACTCCCCTACTGAATTATACGTAAGAAACAGCAGATGAAGAGTCAGATAGCTGTGTCTTGGGAGTTATTTCTGCAGAACTGAGACCTCTACCCCTGAAAACTTCTTTGAAAGGTAACGAAAATATTGCTTTTGCTAATCCAATAAGATGATCATGCATTGTATTTTGTATTTTTAAAAATATGTTTCTTCAACATCAACAAATGAAGAAATCTCTTAGCATTTGATGCTATTCTTTTCTTTAGAAGACACAGTCTACATCCCATTATGATCACATCATCGAGCTCTGAAAATATTTAAATGAATTCAGATCTCTTTGCTACAATATTGCTGTTGCTTGTGTCTCTGTCCTCATTGTCTATCATCTCCCTTTTTGTTATCACTCCACGTGTGCCCATAATATCAGGCCACTTCATTCACTTCTTGCATTCTGCTCTTTGTGCCTTGTTCCATGATGCTGTTCATGCCAAGGAAAGGCCTTGCTACCTCTACATATTAAGCCAAAACCCTTTTTCATTTACACCTCTGTAAATACACCTTTGTAAATACACTCTGTAAATACACCTTTATTTTGCAAAGTGACTTTTGGATCACCAATTCACTCAGCGCTCTTTGGTTATTACCGTAACTTTCTTCTATACATTTGTTTTTCCCATCATATCCCTCTCCACCCCTTCATCCCATCTCTGACCAAACTTTTAACACTTTCTATTCCCATTCTTCTGGTCATGTTATAGAGACTGTAATCCTTTGGGGTTAGGAACTATATTACTTGTTAATACAGTATTGGAGTTCAGTTAATATTAAGTTTAAACCAATTAAGGGGTTTAAATTGTGAAAGTAATGCTAATCTACCTTCTCAAACTACAGTAAGAATATTCTGCAACATTTATATTCTAATTTAGGTTGCTATTTTTGTATTACAGTTTTCTGTTAATACAGTGAGTGACTTCATTTTAGCATTGGCCAGACTGAAGGAAAAGTAGTATTTTCTACTTAAAAAGTTCTTAGGTTACATAGAGGAGATTAAAATATTACTATCTTATTAAACCAGTTGTTTTTTAAGGTGCATTTTAATCTGCTGAACTACTAAGAAATGCCCTATACCTAGACCAAGACAATGCAAAAACTGACTGTGGGAAAGGTGACTGTGTGAGAATGTTCTATCATATTTCTGGAGAAGAATCCCAATTTGTCCAATAGAATATAAGGAGGAGAGAGGGAGGGAGGGAGGGAGGCTTAATGCCTTTGAGGAATCTCCTTCAGAAAATTATCATCCCTCATAGAGCACAGCGGGTGTTGTGAGTGAGCAGACATACTGGACACCCAAGCTGGAAGTATACTAGCCACATCATTGGATGCAGCTTCACAAAGGCAAGTAGCATGGCATAAGGCTGAGGTTCTATGCTTGACATTGCTACATTGCTTAACTCAGCCCAGGCTGTGGAGTTGAATTGGGTCATGGGGTATCAGTGATGGCCATCAATGGCTTTAATGCCATTTGAGTGGCTTTCACACAGAGAGAATCTAGGGCACACTGCTGCCATCACCCCTGCAATGGGATATCATACACCTGTGCTCCAACGTCCCATCCCAAGCTACCTTGCATTTATTAATCCTGCTGAACGCCTTAGTGCCCTTTGATAATTGTGACGCAACAAAGCTGTGGTAAACAGTAACAATAAACCATCCCTCCCAGGGAATCAACAATAAAGATATCATAGGATTTTGAAACTAACTCTGCTAGTTCCAGCCATATGTAAATTTCCTTCCTAGCCCTATCAACCAGCAGCTAACACTGGGTTCACAGCAGTCTTGAGATTACTTCAATGTATGTTACAAGCTACAGCAAAAAGAGGTGCATAGGGATGGGCAGGTTGGGAAGGAACTGGCTGTATCCTTGGGAGTAGGCACGCCTTGCAATCTTTCAGGTGGACCACATTCACCTTGGTGCCCCTCTGTCCCTCCCGCTCAGTTTTCTCCTGATTGGCTGGAAGCAGAGAGGCCAGCTGACATGATGGGCTGCAAGTGCAGTATTAGCTCTGCCCATCATGCCCTCCTCAGGCAGAAAGAGGACCTTTGTGTGAAAATCTATTTTGTCACAGAATACAGTAAAAATAAATGGCAACATTGAAGTATCTAAGCATTACTGTATGCAAACTTCCACACTTATTATTCCCATTACGTAATAGATTCTGAAATTAATTGTCTATCTGCCATTGCTTTAGCCTAAGTAAGCATATCTTGATTATAGCTGCATCCTTTTACTCACCAAGGTGTCCCATGGAACTCAGTGAAGCTTACTTCTAAGTCGACATGCATAGGATCTGTCAGCTTCTTATGTTTGGCAGGATTGTGTTCTTACTGTGAATACAGTTCATTTATTAAACAATCATATTTTCATTGAAGGTTTGCTCTGTGGTTACCTTTAGTGAATATTGCATATCTTAATGGGTCCATTGTTTTACCATTAGCAAGCTCATATTGGCAAGAATGTGTATAAAAGTGTTTTCAGTCCACTCTGGGGAAAACAATACTGCCTACTTTTTGCCTGCTTATTTGAATTGGTTACTTATGTGAATCATTATGGGGAAACAGGAAACTATGGTCAGTAATATTACAATTCTATTTCATTCCCCTTAGGAACTAATTCTTCACTATCTTTTCCCCCACATTCTCAGAATTTCCCCTTAATATTATTTTATGCTTCCAAACTCACACTGCTTTAAAAAGATGAAAATGCAATCAGCCTCAAAGAATGAACCAATACCATAAAATCCTGCTGTATTGTTTATTCTTTGGGGAACTTGGCTTCTCGTTAGATCAGTTGAACTAAAATATTAGCCATGCATAAAAGGTTGAAACTAAGATCTGTAACAGTAGTAGTCCTGTGCAGCTATTTCAACAGCATACAGTCTGTTCAATGCAAAACAAATTTGTTTGTAGAATGTACATGATTATTTTTAATTGTCCGTTCTAATTTAAAGCCTTGGGATAGGATAGGTAACAATAAACATAAAAATCTGTTTAAATTATAAATCTTAATAAAATTTCACTGAGGCTGCAATCCTAAAGACTTCTGGAAGCAAGCTACTTTGAACTCAATGGAGCTTAGTTTTGAGCACTGGAAATCTTTCAAGACATCATTGTGAGCTGGAGGTGCCAGATTCCCCTAGTTCCTAATAGGTGTTAGGTTCAAGCCCCCTGAATCCAGCAGGAATTTAATGGCCAGAGTAGCCAGGCCAGCCTGATGATGGCCGCTAAGTATGAGTTGTTAACAATGGCAAGGTGATGAACCATTATTGTAACATTAAGAAACCTGGGGCTCTGTGACAGACAGCTCTCCAGCTGTGAGTTATTTTGCAGGCCAAAGGCCAGAGTTTGAAGAAGAGTAGTTTCTTTTAGGATTGTGGTTGGCTAAGATGTGAGCTTGGGAGGAAAAGGTGGCGGTCTATGAAATGCAGCAAGCTGGAACAGAGCGACAGAGAGTGCCATGGCTAATTTCTGCTGAAATCTAAGACTGAGGCCATGGGAAAGCAAGAACCCCTTGGAGGGTAGCGCTGCGAGTCCCTCCACCACAGGCTCAGGTTGTATGTATGTGTAAATAAACCATATATCATAAAGATACCAGAGTCTCCGCTGTGCCTCATTTCCAAAGAAAACACGAACCTTGGGTAACCACCTGGACCCTGGAATCTTACACCGCTCGGAGATTGGGGTGGCGTGCATCAATATATTGGGAAACATGATGGCATATATTATGCTACTAGTAAAATAGAGCTGAGTGTTGGCAGCATAGTGATGACACCAAACCTTATAGACCCAGATTATCTCCCACCAGTTTCATGTAGTTGTCCTATATATAATTTTGTTTGTTCTGTCTTGGGATGTTCTTTTCTGTTAGGTGATAAATTTCATGAACCGAACTGTGGAGTTAATGATGTAAAAATATCTTTTTAGATCTTTCTAGTAAGAAGAGTGTCTTTGTACCACATTCCAGCTGAGTAATGTAGAAATACATGCCTATTTAAAGGAAGACATATACAAATGTCTCCTTTTCTCAGGGCATCTCAGGCCACCTGGGAAGAGACCACTGCTTGGTGGTAGAGCACATGCTTTGCATGCAGAAGGTCTCAGGGGCTGTACAGAGTTCAGTAATTTTTCTTCTGTGTTTTTTATTTTGGAAGCCAAATACCTCAGGGCTGGATGGAAGAAGAGTGCATGAAGAAAGACGGCTTAACCCCTTCCTCTCTAGCCATTTTTTCAGCTTCTTTTTCACCCATAGAGGTCTTCATCTCCTCTCCTCTTGTGGGTAAAAAGGCACCTTATAGAGGGTGATTTTAACCCAAAAATAACATTTCCCTGCTTTCCCCAAGCTGAAAAATGCCAGAAGGATCAGAGAGCTCTGCTTAACATGTAACTTGAACATTACTTATGAGATTATGTCTGTGAAACTTCCACAAACTGGGACATGGACTGGATAGCTTTAGCCCCCGTCATCAAAACCATGGACATTCCTTATGCCTTCCTCGGTGCAATTAGCAAATCATAACCTGCTTGCATAACCTTTAAAGGTCAAAACAAAGTTGTAGTAGAAGTTTGGGTTTAAAAAATGTTTGTGTGGTGTACTTGCCTGTTTTTGATTGGGAGTATAGAAGAAATGGTTCCTCTTTAGAAGGGGTAGGCAACCTAAGGTCCGTGGGCCGGAAGTGGCCCAATCGCCTTCTCAATATGGCCCACAGACAGTCCAGGAATCAGCATGTTTTTACATTAGTAGAATGTATCCTTTTATTTAAAATGCATCTCTGGGTTATATGTAGGGCCTGCCTGGTATTTTTACATGAGCAGAATGTGTGCTATTATTTAAAATGCATCTCTGGGTTATTTGTGGGGCACAGGAATTTGTTCATTCCCCTCACCCCCAAAAAATATAGTCCGGCCCACCACATGGTCTGAGGGACGGTAGACTGGCCCACGGCTGAAAAAGATTGCTGACTCTTTAGCACTGTTTCCCAGATAAACAGCACACTCTTGAACATGCCATGAGCCCCTGCAGTGGAAATAAAAATAAAAGCACATATGTGGATATACTTAGTGCTATTTTTCTAGAAAAAAAAGGTGCTGGAACTCACCACGAACACCTCCCTTGTTCTCTTATAATGGCAATGGCACCCACCTGAGAGCTGCTGGAACTCAGTTCCAGCTGGGGAAAAAAGCCCTGGACATAATAAAGTCAGAGGGCAGAATTCTGAAGGAACCATAGTTCTGTGTTCGTGGTGACGTATTTACAGTACAGTGTCGTCTGCTGCTGCTGGACAGAAGAGATTTGCTTTCCCAGCTTCAATAATAAATTCTACATAATGTTATGTGCCAACCCAATCTTTGAGTGGGAAGAGACTCCAGGGGTTCCAAGCATTTTCCAGAGTTTGACTTCCTTGGAATGATGGTCAGTACAGTACAGACTTCTGTGTCTTTAGAATGTGAGGTTTCATTTACACATATATAGAACCTGAGTTTAGGATGGAGGAGCTGAGAGCATTAACAAGATCTAGGTAAAACCTCAGCGCCTAGGACTTGCCGATTGCATGGTCGGCGGTTCGAATCCCCGCGGCGGGGTGAGCTCCCGTCGTTCAGTCCCAGCTCCTGCCCACCTAGCAGTTCGAAAGCACCCTTAAGTGCAAGTAGATAAATAGGTAGCGCTTTATAGCGGGAAGGTAAACAGTGTTTCCGTGTGTTGCTCTGGTGCCGGTTCGCCAGAGCAGCTTCGTCACGCTGGCCACGTGACCCGGAAGTGTCTGCGGACAGCGCTGGCTCCCGGCCTCTAGAGTGAGATGAGCGCACAGCCCTAGAGTCTGTCAAGACTGGCCCATACGGGCAGGGGTACCTTTACCATATATATATATTTTGCTTCTGTTATGTTTTCAGGGAAGCCCCAAAGCACAGAACTGAGCAGACTTTTCTCTGCCTCTTGACTCACACAAATTTCTGCTGCTGCTCTTTTACCTAGGATCAAGTGGCATCCAGCCAGGGCAGGGGGTCAGTGGGGAAAACACCCACCCCACTTCATGTTGAGCCCTATCACTTAGTTGTAGCTATTGCAAAAACCAGCTCATTCTTTAGTATCCCACTGCCCTCAAGTCTTCTCTTTGCTAGGAAAACCATACCCTGTTATTTCCTTCAACCTTCCCTTATAAAATGGGCAAGCATTAGGCAGTTTTTCTTTTTAAAAAAATTTCTTTTTACTAAAGCTGTAGATTAACATTATACTTTTTGTTGCTTAATTACAATGAGAATATTCTTCTGGTGTTTCTAGAGTGCCGTACCAAATAATTCCCTTGCTAGTTTTATTTTTTTTAAATTAAAAAGTTTACTTTTTAAATAGCTGCTTGCGTTATTTATAATTATGTGGCTTTTACAGTTTACATTCTGGGTTGTTTTGGTCCCCGTGAGGGGTTTGTTAACCGCTCAGCCTTAGGCTGTATCTTCCTCAGGACATATAAAATTGGCACTTAAAAAGTAAATAGGTTGTTAATAGTTTTTCAGTGCTTTATATAAAAAATGGGAAACATACTAGGCTGCCGGTGTTTAGGTTCTTTTGGCCTTGCGAGCGTGCCCAACCCGCAAATGTCTGGGTACCGGCCTAAATGGTCTTGCTCGTTCCTGAAGGGAAGCAGCAGCAGCAGCAGCAGCAGCAGCAAAGCGTCTGTCTGAGTGGGGACGTCGCCACATCAACCCCACTGCGCTCCCCATGGCGGACAGCCGAGAGGGGCCCCACTCTTCGGCTGAGGCGCCAACTTCCTCCCTCGGCGGTCGAGCCTTGTTCTAGCGGAGGCCGCTTCAGCCTCGCAAGGCGAGCGCACCGGTGCCCCGCTGTTCCTCCGGCGAGACCCCTCAGGCCGCGGCCGCCCCTGCTTTGGCCGCTCTCCCTCAACTCCGGAGGCGGGAATCTCTTCCACAAGCCCGCCGCTCACTCGCGGCCTTTTCTCACGCTTCTTCCTCGTGCAGCCGGCTCCGCCTGACGACGCCCCATTCGCGCCTCCTCTTTTGTGGGTGGGCGCACCTCGCCCGTCCTTCCTCCTCCTGCTCTCTCGGGCTGGGCTTTCCCCTGCACACATGGCTCCTTCTGGTGTCTCCCACAGGTCGCCGCGGGAGACGGACTGGCAGCGAGACCATGAAGCGCGCCTTCCTGAAGCTCTTCCAGTCCGGGCAGAGCAAGCAGGACACCTGCTACGAAGGGGTCGTGTGCGAAGCCGACGCCGCCTCGGTCGCCTCGCAGGATGTGTTTAAGGTAAAGCGCCTGGCGCCGCGCGAGTTCGGCGGGACTTAAAGTCCAGGTTAAGGGGGATGTATGATTGCAGCGGGAATCAGCCGCGCATCGCGGTGCTACCGGGAGCAGGTATGGTGTGTCTTCAGATCTGTGCTTCTGGGGGAAATCCTGTTCTGGAGTGTCTGGGTCCTTGGTTTGTGAGCCTCTTTTCCTGCCAGGATTAACCATGGAGGAAGATCCGTGGAAAATTCAACAGGCCAAAGTTTTCCTTTTGGTGCACCTCCATACTGGCAGACTCTGTACCCGTTGAATCTCTTCCTGGTAAACATGTTAAGTGCACAAAGTGATGGCCCAAAGGCAGTTTCATTACCCTGGCCAAGAAATCCAGGATGCTGAAAACTTAGCTCTTAAAAATGATGCATGTATTGGGAATGTACTTGTTTCTGGGATCTAAAACTTCTCTAAAACCTCTTTTGGAACAGAATGTTGGACTAGGTTACCTTTTACAATTCTATGGTTCTTCTAAAAAAACCTATTTATGTAGAATGGAGAAGAATGGATGAGAATGGAATGAATTTGTAGGATGTTTTGAGTTCAGTTTATGGTAGTTTAAAATGCACACGTTTTAAGGGTTACTTGTTGCTACACTGTTTTGTGTTGCCTTTAACAGCAATATCACAACTAGCTCAAATTAATCTGGTAATTTCGTATGACTCACAAGCATCAGATATGCTGATACTGAAAAAAGTTTTAATCTTTTCGTTGGCCTTGATCCAAAGGTTAATATAGGTCTTAGGACCTCTCTGCATGTGGAAAAAAACAAAACAAACAAAACACACAACAGATCCCCCCCCCATATATTTATCATGTCCACACTCTGGTTCATATGGCATAATGTACTATTCCCATGTAATGAATGCAAGTAGCATTGCTGGAGAGAAAATAGCCATATTCTTTGATGCTATCTCTTGTTTTAAAAATTATGTTGTAGAGTGGGTAAGCGCCACATTATGATATTTTCAGAGCTAATACAGCTCAATCAATTGAGCCAAAACTAGAACTCTGCATTTGCTGTCCTGTGAGCCTGGTGGAAAAGTTGTCTCCTGAACAAAGATAAGTGGGATAGACTTGTAGAGTTGGAAGGGGTCATCTAGTCCACCCCCTGCAATGAAGGAATCACAGCTAAAAAATCCCTGACAGATGACCATCCAACCTCTGTTTAAAAACGTCCAGTGAAGAAGAGCCCAACATCCTCCAAGGTAGTCGGTTCTACTGTTCAACAGTTCTTGCTGTCAGAAAGTTCCTCCTAATGTTTAGTCAGAATCTCCTTTCTTGTCATTTGAATTCATTGGTTTGGGTCTTCCCCTCCAGAGCAACAGAAAACAAGCTTTCTGCATCTTCCATGTGACAGCCCTTTAGATATATTAGGCAAAACATATCCAACTCCTTCAACCATTCCTCATAAGTCTTGGTTTCCACAACTTTTATCATCTTGGCCACCCTCTTCTGCACTCTCCTTTATTAGATTAAAAGATGATTCATACAAATGTAATCCAATTTTGTTAACTTTTAGCTTCTGGCTCTACTAGATTAAAAGCAATTAGCATGCAGGTGCCAAGGTATCCCAAAAACAAACAGCCAACCAGTATGCCAAACCAGTATGTCTACAGACTGTGGCATTTCAGTACTACATTCTCTTTGAAAATAAATATTATTGCATTTTTAAAAAAATATAATCCAAAATTAGGTGATCTCAGATGGAAGTACCTGCAGACTACGAAGTTTCATCAAGAAGAATCGGGATGGTCTTAAGAAACTGGATGAGCTAAATGCCACTCCATTGCATCATGCTGCAGCAGGAGGTCAACTTGAACTAATGCAAATGATTATAGATGGTTCTTCAACTGAAGGTGACAAAAATCATTATTATTACTTTAAAGCATGTATCTATTGATCAGCACATACAAAATGTATGATCAGCACATACACAAGACTTCATGGGAGAAGTCTTGTGTTCTAGTCTCAGCATGTTGGGATGTGTATCTAGTCAGTCAACTAAACTCATATTCATTCCATAGTATCATGTTTTGACTTTATTAATAGCTTGAGCACAAATGCAGATGATCAGCTGTAGAAGGATTAATGCATAATGGAATCTGACTGATGCAAAATAAATTATATACATGATGAGAAAAGGCTAGATCCCTTGCTAACAGATCAACAATGGGGAAAGTTGAAACAGTTCTGAATGCAGAGACTAGGGGGCAACATATCAGAGCAGAACACCCGCAGCCTGAAATTTGTAGATTCCACAATCCACATAACTTGATAACCACACAGTATAGCAGCTATTTCATTAACTAATGAGACCACATTACCTTTGTGTGTGCCTCTTCACAACAAATCCCCACACTACCATATGTAGGTCTACTAAATGTTTTCACTGTCTCTTGCTGCGTTGCCTTGAGGCATCAGCCCTGCAGAGGACATTTCTCTCTGCTTATGTACCCACGTGGCACTCAGGTGACAATGTTTAGGTCTTCTGGTGACTGGTGAAAGGAGCGTGTGAAGCAAAGGAGATGTGCTTATAGCTTATTGGAATGTTTCCCACCTCAAAAAGCAGTTGTAGTGGTGAGCACTACAAGTAATATTTGTGTGCAATTCCATTCTCAGGGTTAGTCATCTGTGGACAAGTTTCTGCGTCTTTGTCTGGGTTCATGAGTGCAAAGCAGCCTTCTTCCACTGTGGAACAATAGTCCTTATCCAAAGCTGCCATAACAGTCTTCCAGGTTTTCCCATTCTACCTTCAGGGCAGCTGCAGCAATGCTTGCACATGCAGACCTGAGTCTGTTTGCATAGGCTGAGAACTCATTACTTTACCACTTTGCTAGCAGACTGAGCTCCTCATTGTGACATCTCAAGGGCTCACATAGAATTTTGAATGTGCACCTCCATGATCTGTAGTTTCAGGTTGCTGTGTGTGTGCGCGCGCGCACGCGCGCAAAGAACAACATGCATGCCTTGTGCCCCGTAAATCTGTTCTGGAGGGTTGAGGGAAGCACCAGAACAGATTTAGGAGGCACTGTGGTTTACACCAGAGAGGAGAGGCAGAAAAGTTAAATTGCACAGCGGAAAGTTGTTGCACTAGTATAACTATTTAATTGGATACTGCCCTAAATCTGCATGTCCAAACTTATGTGTTTCTTGAGGAGCAGCTCCCTATAGCACATGATTAACCGCTTTTAAAACTGAGGGGCCTTTTAAAAGCAGTTAAATGTTTTCTGCAGTTCAGAGAAAAAAAACCTGAAAAGTAGAGATGGACATGCTCAAGTTCTTGGCCATATCTAAAGTAGCTCTTTAGATCCCCAGACCATTCTGTTTCACTTCTATTGAGATACTTTTATGCTGTAAATAGTGGTAACAAAAATGACATATGTATCCAGTCCTCCATATAATACTAAATTTTGTTTGTGCCCCCTCTGGAACTTCTCTGGGGAAGTTGGAAGTGTCTAGTAATTTTCTGGCCATCAAATAGCAAACAGAGACTGGCATTCAACTAGCCATACTCAGAGCAGACCCACTGAAATCAGTGGGCTTCATATACTTGTTCATTTGTTTCCATCAGTCTACTCTTGAGTGTGACTTAACTGTGGATATGTATGGTGTAGATAAAGTGGGTAGAGAGAAAATTTTCTTCCTCTCTCACTGTACCAGGAAGCAGGAGAATCCAATGACCACAACCGTTCAGCACATTTCAGTGTCATGTGACTTGGCAATTGCACCAGCACCATCTTCCCAATTCTCCTTCCTCCTGTTTTCTCCCCTTCTCTGGTGACCTAGTACAGCTTGTACTACCATAACTCTTAGGTGTCTAGGCTTTTAGGTACTGTGTCTGTTTTGAGAGGAAAAACATTTAGGAAATGACTTTGACAGGAACATAACCCATGTAAAAGCACCTGTGTGTCAATTGTGCATTTGGAATTATACTCTTCTACTTACTGGATTTATTTTCAGATGGCTATATCCTATTGTAGAAAGCACATCTTTGTGTCATACCCTGGAAGCAGCAGATCAATAACAGGCTGGCCTCAAAAAAGCAGACAATTAGAATGCATTTACAAGTACAGATAAGTAGAAAAGGCATTAACTGCTCTTTTAAGAGTGTATCACACACTTTCATTTAGATTTTATGATTTAAATTTACAGTATGCAAATGATACAGGACAAAATCTGCTGAATAAAGGTTGGCACTTGCTAATTAATCTAACATCTGCATTTACAGTTACTATTTTTGTTAAAACATTATGATTATTAATATCAGTCATTCTGTGCATCATACAAGTGTGATATAACATCCGCTCTGTTTTCTTATCCTTTGGCCTAGTGCTAAATGTGACTGACTGCTCTGGAAACACACCACTGCATTGGGCCACGAAAAAATCCCAGATTGGAAGTGTTAAATTACTTCTCAGCAAAGGAGCTAACCCAAACATTCTTAATTCCAATATGATGGCTCCACTTCACTTGGCTGTGCAGTGCCTTCACAATGAATTAGTTAAGGTAAAGTTTAATTCCAAGTTCATACGCTTGCCAATGAAAAGTGAATAGTAAAGCGGTCTCTATAAATATGTATGAATGGCTTCCTCCATCAGCTCATGCAGTTTTATAGAGTGACTAGGGGAGACTGCCCGGCTCTGAAAATATTTTGATATTTAAATGGATATTGCAGTTTGTGAGTTTGAACCCATCACACCAAGAATTGGGCAAAGTCATGTTTTGGTCCACCACCTTGATTCAAAATGGCAGATGTCATCCGAGCATCAATGAAGACCACCGCACCCACTGCAGGAACCCTCATGCTGAATTTGGCTATGATATCTCAAAAGGCAGCCAGGCCTATGCAAAAAAAGCTGTACCAAAGTTGTGTTTGGTTCTGCCATCTTGATTCAAAATGGCTCCCAGCATCCAAATGGTGACGAACCCCATTTTCACCACCTCAGGAACCATCACACTCAGTACAGTGATGATGTCTTGAGAGGTGGATGAACCTATGGAGAGCAGATGGACAAACTTCTTTCCAAAATATATACAGCCGTTCCCCGTCCCTCACACTTAAGCAGTGGTTACATTTTGGGCCCGTGCACACATAAGTGAAATTGTGTAAAGTGAGCAACACCCTCTAAATGGCCTTTGAATGCCTTCTCTGCTGCTCTTCAATCCATACAAAAATACTGTATCCAAAAATCTCCACATTCAGAATGGAAGATCTTTGGCCGGCAAGTCACTGGAGGGCATGCAGGAAAGAGGCTAATGTGGCTCTGGTACCCCACACAACAGCTTTTAGACTGGGAGGCTGAGCAGCCTCAACAAATCCCTGCTGTGCCTCTGGTCTCTTCAGGGCTTTCTGCACCCTTATTGACATCCTCTTCAGGCTCCAGAGAGGGTCTCCTCGTGAGCCATGAGGACTTTCCAGCTCTCTCCCTCCATTTCTGGGTTCGAATCTATTTATTTCCTTGTGCTTCACATATACACAGTCATGCCCAAGTCAAAGTGGGGTGGAGTAATTAATATTATGGACTGAGTGGGGTGGAATCCACACACATATAAAAAATGTTGTGAAAATTCCTTTTTTAAAAAAAAGTTTTTTTAAAAAATATTTTTTATTAAGGATTTTCTTGTTTTACAGAAGTGTAGTGCCTCGTATTTTTTTTTCCTTCTTCTTCCATATAAAAAAAAAGTTTTGAAAAATACATTGAATTTGGCATAGCTTACTGCTGCTATCTAGTGTCACATTTGTATTTTGTGCTTTACAACACATTTAAAACATTTTATTTGCAGCTCTATAACTGAGTCCTGACTTAATTCACACACACCCTTCCCTTTATGCTAGGCTGGTTGATTACTTCTGTGATGGTTGCCGGATTGCTTCACTTAGTGTTTATTTGTTTGTGTGATTGTACATTTGTGGAAGATTTTCTGTTGTCTACTTGTTTTGCTTTTATGTGATCAAATGTAGGTAAATATGCTCCAAGCTTTTATTGCTTCTCTGCTTGTTTTTCTTTGTTGTGGAAGTCTCAATAAACTCTTAAGAGCCCCACACCCAAATAATAAGGTAGTCTTATGATCTGAACTGTAAATTAACATTTATGAAAATTTTGTGCTGATATATTAGTGATTTAAAATCTGGATTTCAGAGCATGCTATACCATCTCATGGGAGTTAAATGCCTCATCTCACTGGCTGCAAGATGAAGCAGAGAATCAGTAGCTCGGTAGATTTACGGACTTATTCTTCATATTTTAAGAGCAGCTTGATCTGCAGGCAGACACGGACTTTGGTCTTTCAAATTTCAGTGGTGCCGTGTGCAAGTCCAAAATTCAGTGCGCACACGCCACCTCTCGCGTTCCGTTCTGCTCAGTTCACTATGTCACAGTTGTGGTGCCCTGTGGCACCCCCTAGGCTCAGTGCCCAATGCAGTAAAACCCTAAATCCACCTGTGGTACTGAAGTTTTTTTGAAATATGGAGATAAACTGTTGAAAGCACACCACAGAGCCAGGGTGGGGAAAACTTTTTTTTTTGTCAAGGGTTACAATCCTTCAGAAGCAATCTGTCAAGGGCCACATGCATGGAAATGAAACCTGTGTTGGTTAGGCAGGAGTCAAAAGGCTGATTCTTTTCAACACTTCACAACCATCATTCATGCAGTTATTTGTAACCTCTAGGATCAAATGATACATGTGAGGCTCCAGGTGGCTTCAGAATGCAGTGGGAGGTCTTGTGAATGGCGTGGAGAAAACATATCTAGGCAAGTTTCCATCAGCTGTACGTTAGCTGCACACAGAATTAAAGGTCCAGGCCCGTCACTAGAACACATGTCAGATGGCCTGTGCCTGAGACAGTTGCTCTGGAGTTGCCTATGGGGAAAGAGAGTGGGTTTGCCAATAATTACATGGATGACAGGGGTGTGTTCTACTTATTACTCCTGAGATAAGCCCAGCAATGATGTGACAGAAGAGTCAGACTTTTAAATTTAATTTTAATGTTTAGATTTTCGTCGAACACAGCGCTACAGATGTGAACCTGGAAGGAGAGAGTGGAAACACGCCCATATTACTTGCATGTTATAAAGATAATACTGAAGCACTGAAACTTCTGGTATGTACAGAAATTATTTACTTTTTTGTTTGTCTTTCTCTGTGAATCAGTGTGGTTCTCTTGCCTTTTCATATTTCTATATACTGTAGCAAGTTATGTGTATAAGCATTGCACATGTTAATTGTTAGATGTAGCATCAAGGAGCTGGTCATAGGCATCTACTGTGGAACCTATCAGAAAATTAGAAGCTCTTATTTTTTGAAAAGAAGGATCAAAAGTTTGCCCTAACAAATTTGTGTGATAAAACATTAGGTGAAGAGAACAGCAGATGGACTTTTACTTCCTTGCTAGTCCCTGCTTGTTGTCAGCAAGCTTTCACCTGCAATTTTCATATGAATTCTGAGGTTTTATTAACTTGAAGTCCACCAGACTTTCTTATTCCCAAAAGTAAAGGCCTAGAAGGGCAAAAAAAGTGAGAGTCACACTCTTCTAGAATCTGCTACCATGGCCATCAGCCTATGGACTCTGACTCTCCCTGCCCCTTTATCACTGAAGAGATCTTCCATCTCTTAATGAGAGAGGCACTGATAGGCCCCACGTGTCAGCATCTCCAGTCATTGCTAGTGTCCCAGCTACTGACCCATTGGCCTTAGCCTTTCACAGGTGCCAGTTCTGATCCAAATATAGTTACATGTGTCTATCATCCTTTTGAAGTCAATAAGTAAGTGCTTAATATGTTATAAGTTTTCAATCTGTGAACTGTTTAAGAAATTGTCATCTTAATATTGGATAATTCTCTTGCAGATAAAAAATGGTGCTAAAATATGTAAAGCAAACAGTTTAGGATGTATGCCAGTCCATGCTGCTGCATTTTCTGGTGCAAAAACATGCATGGAGATTATCATAAAGAAGGGTAAATACATTTTACAATATTCCATCAATATTTATTTCATTCAAAGCATAACTCACCAAGCCCTGTTTCTTAAAACTATAGCCCGAATTCAGATCACACATTTCTTACGTCATCGTTGCAATTATCAGTTATATGAAGATATCCTTGTAATATTCCTTTGTAAGGCAAATCAAGCAAGGATTTGATAAGATAGTATTTTATTAAATATTATTTGAACTGATTATTTAAATGTATATTCAATATATTGAGGTAATATTTTGGGGATTAAACTCTGATCTAAATCTCTCTTTGGCCCATAGCCTCACAAAAACTTATGCATCTGTTTTTCTCCTTGTAAGCTTAACAAAATCTAATCAGGTGCATGAATTAGGTTGCTATTTAATTGATTATACTTATTACTTTATAGTCTTAACTAAATACAGTTGCATAAATCTGTCGCAACATCAGAAGATGCTTTGGCAAAATGAATATGCTGCAAAATGGGGAGGAAGTTTTTGTTTCTACCTCTTGTCATATATGATATCCTGTTATTTGTAACCATCTATTTTTTAATCATTAAGGTGAAGAATTAGGCTATTCCCCTAAAAATCACATCAATTTTACTAATAATGGAAAGTGTAGTCCTCTTCATCTGGCAGTTCAAAGTGGAGACTTGGAAATGATTAAAATGTGCATTGAATATGGAGCCCAAATTGATTTGAAGCAGGTAAGAGCTAACAAAACACACGTTTATTTAAATACTCTGTGCAAGAAAGTTAAAGAATGGAAAGGCTCCCTCTGTTCACCAAGTACTTTGAGTATGATGAAAGGAATCCTGCCAGTGCAGAGAGGGGGTGTTTTCTGCAAATTCCTTGCTCTCCTTGCAGTAGCCAGTGCCACACCGCACACTATTGTGGAGGGCCCCCAGCCCTCTGGAACAGTATGGGATGTGGGATTGGGATTCCATTGGGAGAAGAGAATTGGCAAAAATCGCCCCTGCTATGTGCAGGAACATCCCCTGAGAGGAACTGTGTTCGGGCCGTGCTTTTCCCCAGTAGGAGCACAGTCTAGTTCCACCCAGATTTCTGACTGAAGATGTAGACAACATAGTGCACACAGCAAACTCATTACATTAGCTCATTATGTGGCATGAGGCTAGTTTTTGTTTCCATACTTCAAAATAATAACCTGCAGGGGCATCACATCTCGTTTTGCTGCCTGGGGAGAAATGGGAGTGTGTTTGCCATGCCACTGTGGGCATGGGACATGAGTTGTATGGCTGCAGCCACAAAGATGGCAGCAACAGGTCTCTGGAAGCCAGCACCACTTTTCTCGTGGGGGCAGGAGGGGCGCTCACAAGGCCGCAGCGTCTTGGTCCTTTGGTGTCTGAGGCAGCAGCCCAGCCCACCTCAAGGATGGGCCAGCCCTGATAATTTGTATATATGTGTATATGGCTGTAATAGCAAGTGCTTGTGCTATAAATTGGCCAGTGTGCAAAATGATAGTTGGAATTTGACCAAGACCCTTGTTCCAAATTTCAAGTCTATAAATGGGGAGTTGAGTTTTGGACTATTATGGAAAACTTTTGCATAGGAATGGGAATAACTGTAAGGCTTTCTTGTGCTTTGTGTTCCCACTTTTAGAGTGACAAATGCACAGCTCTTCATTTTGCTGCCACCCAGGGAGCTACTGAAATTCTTAAACTGATGATGTCATCTTATGCAGGCGATGAACCTATTGTTGACGCATTAGATGGAAATAAGGAAACATTGCTTCACAGGTGAGGCCTTTGCCTAATTCTACTTTATTTCCGAGAATATTTGAAGAGGTCATATTTAATGTGGGGGGAACAGGCTGGAATGTGCTCCCTCATCTATCATCCCTACTGATTTGTCCACTGGACAAATATTTAAGATTCTGCACTGTCACTGAGAGTTGGGTAGCTAACAGCAATAAACACTTGATGCATTTCAATCAATGAGCATGATCCAAAGCATTTTGTATGCAGGATGTTTTCAGTTTTTGAAGGGAGATCTCCAATAAGGGGATTTCCTTGTCGCCGCCATGAACAAGAACAGGGAAATAACACAACATGTGCACATGGGAAACCTCTAATAATGGCTAAGTCTGCAACAGACAGCTATTTCAGACTGTCAAAGAAAATCATAATGCTTTATACTTAATACCATTATGTTTTTATTTTAACAACTTGGTTTTCTTTTCATTATTCCTATAGGGCTGCATTGTTTGATCACTATGACTTGGCAGAATATCTGATATCAATGGTAAATATTTAATTTTAATTGAGTTTATAATGGTAATAAAGGTCTGTGCTAACTTTACTATCAGGTTGCATAGTAACATGCATGAAAGACATACTTAAAAAAATTAATTTCCTGTTTAGCAAGTACAAATGGATACGGAGGGTGGGGCAGCTGTATGTGTAGAAGTAACTTTGATACTATATAATATATGCTTGGAAATTACAGTGTCAGAATCGGTGGGATCCAGTGAAAGGAACTGCCTATAAATTGTTGTTGCTATCATCGTCATCATCACCATCAATACAGTGGTACCTTGGTTTACAACCATAATCCATTCTGGAGGTCCGTTTGTAAACCAAAACAGGTTGTAACCCAAGGCGTGCTTTCGCCAATGGGGCCTCCCAATTTTTCTTGTTCAAAATCCCCCCCCCCCAAAATGGGTTGTAATCCAAAAAAAAGGTTGCAAACCGGGACATGCACTTCCAGGTTTGTTGTGTTTGTAATCCAAAACTTATACAAGCCAAGACTTGTGCAAACCAAGGTAGCACTGTATTGGATTAAAATTGTAAGCCTAGCATCCTATCAGATAAATAGGTCTGGGTTTTGTTTCTTTGTTTTCTAGTCACCGTTTCAAACCGCCTTTGCTTTTGCCTTTCCTTCCAAAAACTGCCTTTGGCGACAGGGACTTTGCTGTGTTTTTGTTTCATCCTTGTCAAAATGGATGACATTACTGAAGTTTGAAAGTGTATCCTGATGTAGAGCTGTGTGTATTTCTGTGCATAACACAAAACAAAGTACAGAGTCAAACAGATACTATACTGTTGCTCAGAGATATACACACCTACAAATATTTAACACTAAATTTAAATCAAATGTAACTAGGGCTAGGGTGTGATGGGATGAAAGGAAAGAGCTAATCATGAAATACAGACACAAACAAAAAGAATAAAAAATAAAAGGGGTCCAAGGGAATTAGATTTTAGAAAAGCCTGGTCCAGATTAGAATAAGAAGGTCATATAAGCAAAACACAACAACGTTCACAGATCTGTTAATTTTGCTGGTCCTGGAAGAGTCAATCTGCAAAAGAGTATTGGACAACAAGTTCTGATTTTACTTGAATATCTATTCCCAAAACATTTTTGATTGGACAGCCCTAGTAAATCCCTTCTTTGGTTGGAAGCTGCAGCTGTCAGTCATGAGATGGAGACAGACCTGAATAACAGCTGTTTTTTGTAAATCCAGAGGTGGAGAATCAGCTGTTGCTTATGTTTCTCTTTCCTAGCAGACCTTTGTGCAATCTGATACTGTACCTGCATATACCTAAAAAATTCTCATCTGAATGTTTGCCACCTCCACCCACATTCTGCCTAAAGGCTCTGATCAGATGCATACTTAGGGTGTTACAACCAGCCAAGTTTTTTATTTTTTGCCTCCCTCACTTGTTTACTATCTAGCTTGAATAAGAGTTCTGGAAGACTTGAATGTTTGTGTGCTATTTTGTGATGTTTTAGTTAAGTATTGGCTTAATATGTATTTTAGAAGCCCACTTGATTTAAGAGGAAAATAGGCTACAGCTTTTCAAAGCAAAAACGCATCTATAGTAGGCTTCCAATTTAATTACCTACAACCATTCATACAGTTTAATGGAATTTTAATTGCAGGGAGCAAAGATCGATAGTGTTGACGTTGAAGGTCGAACTCCACTACTACTTGCTACTTATTGTGCATCATGGAAAATTGTGAATTTATTACTATCAAAAGGTACAAGATAAGAAAAAAATATGCAATATGAACAATGTTATTAAATGAGAAGATGCCTATTAGAGGTCATCAGCTTTGAAATCTCTGCTAATTTTCTTTGTTTATTTAGGAGCAAATGTAGAATTAAAAGATCATCTTGGTCGTAATTTTTTGCATCTAACAGTACTACATCCTGGAGGATTAAAACACCTGAATGAACAGTTTTTGAAGGTACAAGAAACATCTGCTTATGTATGTTAGATTCATGCACTAATTCATAGTGTTTGAGAAATATTACTCTCATTTTCTTCAGAATATGCTTATAAAAGTTGTTTACATTTGCATTTTGCTCATAGTATACAACATAGCTGTTTAAATATTTCATTCTATGAAATATTGCATACATCTGGTGCCACAAAACATTGCACAAATGCATTCACATTTTAGAAAGAGAAAGAAATACAGAGGATTAGAGGTAAAATATAACTTTTTATTTTTTCTTTAATTGACATATTTATAATTGCATACCTTTCACCAACACCTCAGCTGGGGCATTAAAATATTCAGCATACATATACTAGGAAACATATTTAAGTTCAAAGTGGAAGTGCACTTTGTGGCTACATTCACACAGCAATTTATGCCATTTTCCTGATGGTTATTTCTGCATTTTATTTGAGCTTTTATAAAATGTAAAAGCCACTTCCAGAAATGTAGTGGAATGTAGCTGAGGTTTAGCACTCATTTTCATCTTATTTGCAAAGAGATTTTTTCTGGAACACAGAAATGAGTGCTAAACTTGTGCTATATTCTGTTGTATTTTCAGAAGAAGCTTTTACATTTTATAAAAGCTCAAATATAATGTGGAAATTAATAGTTAATGTTGGAAAATGGAATATACTTCCATGTGAATGCAGCCCTTGTCTAGAGTAACAAAGAATATAAGGATACCTTATGGAAAGCTATTGTGTTTATGGAATATCAACTGCCTTAATTACTTATTGACCCAATTCATTGCCTTCTAAGCTGTACGCTGCCTTAAGCATATGCAGCGCCGGGGTGCAAAGATCTGCCCGGTGCCCCCCAGGTTGTCCAGTCCCAGGCGCGCAGGAGGGCAGAGCCGGCCAGCTGCCTCAGCGTCTTGCTGGCTCGGTCACCCCCAAACTCGCAGCGCAGAGCTGCCTGCAGCAGAAGAGTCCGCTCCGACTGACGGTGGGCTCTTCCCCGGACTCAACTCTTGGCCCCCAGACTCTCGGCCTGGCACCCCTGAGAGCCCGGCGCCTGGGTGCCCAATACCCCTAGCGCCTATGGGTAAGAGCCCTGTACACTGTGAATATTTCAGTCTAAAACCCTCCAAAATGTTCAATGAAAATGTGTTATAATACATTCCACTACATTTCCAGCCACTAATCACATTCACTTGATTCTTTGAGGAGCCATATACCTTCTGAACAGAATCTTGGATTGAGTCTCCTTCAAGTGAGAAAGACTTTTTTGGCTCATAGATTTTCTGCCATTCCGTCTCTTTAATAAAGGTTCCCAGATATCTCCCCCAAAGCATAACATTCTCTCATTAAAATAATAATAATTGCAATTTGATAGAAGCAAGTATTTCTTTTTTTAATTCTGATTCTGTTGCCTGATTTGTCTTATCATGTTTCTTTAGTGAAAATTCAGTGAGGACTTAAATACAAAATGGGTTTTGCAAAAAGACAGATTCCATAAGGTGCTGTTAATGTGCTGTACTCTTTGTATGTAGCAGATGAAGCATATTAAAGATCTCATAACGGATGAAGATAATGAAGGGTGCACTCCTCTACATTATGCATGCAGGCAGGGGGTTCCCCTTTCAGTGAACAGCCTCCTCGAACTGAACGTTTCCATCTGTTCTAAAAGCCGAGATAAGAAATCTCCTTTGCATTTTGCAGCTAGGTAAGCCTATGTCCTCCCTAATTGGCTGTTTCACATTCCTGATGTCATCATGAGTATATGCAACAAAAGTTTTGGGTTGTTTTTTTTTTATATATGTAGCTATGGGCGTATCAACACCTGTCAACGACTCCTCCGTGATATGGTAGATACCAGGCTCTTGAACGAAGGAGATAAGAAAGGGATGACTCCTCTGCACTTGGCTGCTCAGAATGGTCATGAGAAGGTAGTGCAGTTTCTCTTGAAGAAAGGTGCCCTCTTTCTCTGGTAAGTTTTTTGTTTTCTCTCTCTCCCCCCCCCCCACGTTCAAGTTAACAATAGAAATGTAACTTGCATATATTAGATGTACATAGCCTTAGATTAATCTGAGTTATCAAGAAAAGAACCCTGTTCAAGAAAAGTGATATATTTTGTGTTTAATTCATTGACAAAGATGCAAAGATAACTGTGTGACCAATAACTGAGCAGTGTCTCTGAGTAGCTACTGGACGCACATATAGGAATATAGGAAACTGTCCCCTATACCATTGATTCCCCTACACCATTGATTCACTTAACTCAGTGTTGTTTACACTGATTGACAGCGGCTCTCCAGGGATTTTGACAGGTGTCATGCAACAGAGATGAGATGAAATTTCACGTATTTCCAGCAGCTGTTAAATCTAGCTTGGCATGCTATAATTGCCAGTCCATAAAGCCAGTGCTGTCAGTTCTGGTCACCTTTTTGGTGATGTGAAAGAGGGACTTGAATTTGTCACCTCTGTCCTCACATAAATGGCCAGGTCTGTCAGAGTGCCACCTTGATTGATCAGGGCTGTATTCATGTTCATAATACCAGTTATTCTTCAGTTTGAAATACAGTGGTACCTCGAGTTAAGTATTTAATTCGTTCCGGAGGTCTGTTCTTAACCTGAAACTGTTCTTAACCTGAAGCACCACTTTAGCTAATGGGGCCTCCCGCTGCCGCTGCACCGCCGGAGCACGATTTCTGTTCTCATCCTGAAGCAAAGTTCTTAACCCGAGGTACTATTTCTGGGTTAGTGGAGTCTGTAACCTGAAGCGTATGTAACCCGAGGTACCACTGTACACTATACAAAATATTAATATTGCAGTGGGAAATCACAGTGCCCTGTATTTTTACACAAACCACTTATATATCTGTGTAGGTAAGATTTTGCTTTTTCCAGATCCATGTAACAGCCTGAATGTAGACCAAAAATTATAGTAAAGCGCAGTATGTAATAATATGACAATACCTTGTTCTGATTTATTTCAATCTGTTTTTCGAAGTGATTATAAAGGCTGGACAGCTTTGCACCATGCTGCATTTGGAGGGTATACTCGCACAATGCAGATAATTTTGAATACTAATGTGAAGTGCACAGATAAAGTGGATGAAGAAGGGGTAAGTCTTGCGCAATCTTTAGCAATATATAATAAAAGTATTATGGAGTAGCCCCATTGTACTACTTGGCATGCAGAAGGGCTGCCATATTCCAGTTCCCCAAATCTTGGCTGACTAACCTGCACAATATGCACATTATTTACTAATTAGGCAAAACATGTGGTGGGTTGGGGAAAGGTTAAGCAACCCTCACCCTGCGGGACGGGGACATCGTAAATGGGGAATAAATATGTAACTGTTTCAGTTAGTTCATATTCTAATGACATGGTATTTGATATTTTATCCTTGTGGAAAAGAACACAGCCCTCCATCTTGCTGCCAGAGAAGGCCATGCCAAAGCCGTTAGACTGCTTCTTGATGACAGTGCCAAAGTACTCTTGAACAAAAATGAGGCTTCTTTTCTTCACGAAGCCATACACAATGGGCGGAAAGATGTCGTAAACACTGTCATCTTACATAAAAGGTAAGAAGCACCTGATACCCAGCAATATATAATATCTAGCATAGAGATCTATTATTTTTCACACTTTGTGTCTACCATACCATTTTAACAGTTTGATTTCTGTACCATTCACATTTGCTTTCCCCCATGAATTTGTACTGCTCTTTCTCTTAAACGTTATCCTTGGAAAAAGTAGCTGGTTAGAGAAGAATTTTGAATATCTTTCTCCACACTTCTCTCTGTGAGACAGGACGGGGAACATTTTTTTCGTCTGTGAGGCCAATCCTGATCGGGGGGAGCTACCCCTTTAATAATTTATCTGTTCCTATAGCAAATTCTAGGGGACGTGGGTGGCACTGTGGTCTAAACCACAGAGCCTAGGGCTTGCCAATCAGAAGGTCGGCGATTTGAATCCCCGCAACTGGGTGAGCTCCCATTGTTCACCCAGTGATTTCCCTGCTTTTGCCTGTTTAATTGCCTCTGCCACTTCCTGAGATGTTATTGATGTATTTAGATCTATTAATTTCTCCTCTCTGATTTTTTGTAGGTTACTCTCTTTCAAATACTTACCTATTTCTATTCCCCCCTTTCCTTTCCTGTATAAATCCATGAAATATTTAACAAATGCTTTCCTAATTTCCTTCAAATTATAACTTTTTAATTTAATTTGATTTGATTTATAATATTCTATGACAAAAATATTCTAAGCCCACTCAACTTGGTTTTTTTCAGATGGGAAGAGACTGTTGTAACATTTTCTCACCATTCAAGTACAAACAAATGTCCTCTAATAGAGATGGTTGAATATCTTCCTGAATGTTTGAAAGTAAGATTATATACTGAACAATTTAACTTGGGATTAAAAAAAACATAGGTTTGGATCACATGTAAAAGAATCTGTTTTATACCTTGTCTTAGAACCTTGTGTGAATAAAGTAAAACTAAACCTTTGACCATCTGTAACGTATCAGTTGGAATCAGAATGTCTATAGTGATTAACTGAAATAATAATTAAATCCAAAATGCATGCAATGTGGGTAGCAGTCAATGAATAAAACCAGCATGGGAAGGTAATAAAAAGTCACAACAATACATGAAAACCACAGTATATTGCACATTTCTCAGCTGAATATAATAAATGCATATCAATCAATAATGAAGAGTCTGCATAAGCTGGCAAATCTCCCAGTTGTGACTTATTCTGGGGTGTGAAGGGCTGTGCCTGAAAAGGGAGGTTTTGGAATAGTTTACCTCATGATTCTTTTTCATAGAGCCTGAAACTTTAGCTTGGGTGTGCATTTGAATTTGGGGGTTTTGAACTGGAAATATTAATTGCACTTTTAATTTTTGTGAGCTATTTCAGTTCTTGTCTATATTGTAGCATCTGAGTGACTCATTGTGTCATTTCGAATTGCTGTCCTATACTTTTGAAGAAAAAAATTATTTTTATCTGAGCTTGGAAAATCTGCTTTATGGTTGCATAACACTTTGATTATTAAATGTGTTCAAGTGTTGTCACAAAGCACTGAAATGCTTCTTTTTCTTCTCCTCTTGGTCTCTACAAGTTAGTTTTAGACAATTGCATCACTGAATCATCAGATGACAAGGCATCCAAAGACTTCTGTGTAAGTTAAAAGCACCGTTAAAAAAAATGGAGACATTTTAGAGTTGCTAAAGCATTTGATGCATTGAGAGACAAGTCATGATTCTTGGCTTTGTATTGTAATACGGGATTATCATCTTATGAATCTAGCTGTGTATTGTCTTGGCTTGTATTCTCTAATGCTCCTGGTCGTCCTCATAGAGGCAGAGGGGTCTTCCAACAGAACTGTTAAAGCAGGTCCTTTTGAGAATAAGGTATAATTTTAATTTATTGCATTGCACAGCGGATGTACATCTTTCGCTATGGCAGTAATGCTGGGAGCAACTGCAAGCTTTTGAAAACAGAGTAGCTACTTTGTGTTGGGATGTTGGACAGCGCCCCTTGCAACTAAAATAATATTAAAGAAAATAGATGCCTCACCGCTTACAATATTTCTTTTTTTATTTCTTTTTCCATTTCAGGATTCATACTTCCTGAAAGTACAAAAGTGTGTATGTGTTTAGTTTTTATCATGAGTTTATTTGTGTCTAGTAATGCACTGTTTTCATATGCTAAACAAAGATATAACCATATTGGCTCATAAGAACTCAAATTTGAGTGTATATTTTAGAGAATATTCAAATTTTAGTAGACAGTGCTTGCACCTTTTCATGGTTTGCTTCAAAGGCATATAGGAATATACTGTTCTTTGTTGTTGAAAGTTAAGCTGAGATCTTGCTTCATACTTGTATAGGTTGAATATAACTTCAGATATCTTCAGTGCCCACTGAAGCTTACCAAGAAATTAAAAGAAGATGATGATATTGTGTATGAGCCACTTATCACTCTTAATGTAAGCTATGCTAATGTGATTTCAAATCTACTACTTTATTTTGTTTTGTTTACTCTATATTATATTTAATACATTTATAAACTATTTTTTCCAATTTCTTAAGTGGCCGAGTTGTTGCCAGTCACCCAACCAACACCCACTTTTTATGACTCCCTCCAGCCTACAGCAACCCTCTGTGTTATATCCCAGACAATTCAAGAGAGTCCTGCAACCCTCAGGAGTAGCTTTTGGAGGGACATGGAGGACTTCAATGGGTGCATTAGCAAAAATTGGGTGTTCCACTAAGCACATGTGGAAGCGCTTTCCTCTAGAGCAAAGCCACTATTGGTTCTATCTCAATTTCTTTGAAGCAACATTTTCTTAATTAATAACATATCATTTAAGACATTCGGTTTGATATTTATCCCGACTGTCTGCATCAGGATAAACATGATTTGAATGATGTTTTAATTGACTCTTGGGAGAATGTGAGGCTTCCATCAGTATTTTCTCTTCCTGGAGTATAAACTGGTAATTTTCAACTCTTAAATATTTTTCACATTTTTAAAATAAAGATACCACACTGTAATATTTAAAGATGTGTGTGTGTGTGTGTTTGTGTACACACACATATGTTTCCCCTGAACCTATGAAGCTGTTAAGAGATAGCTTTCAGTTATAATATTAGCTTGAAAATATTTAATTGCATAAATGGACAATCTTCATCTCCCCCCACCCCAGGCCATGGTCCGTCATAATCGTGTTGAACTTCTCAGCCATCCTGTCTGTACAGAATATTTACTCATGAAATGGTAGGTATTTGTATTACTAGGATCCCACTGTTCCACTAATTTTGTTCTTATTAAGGTTCATTGGCAGAGAGAAATCGCCACTGAGATTTCCAGTGCATGGACATGGGATTTATAGGAGCTGTAGAACCAGTATATCAAGCTTCCTGCAAATATCATGTACATGAATTGTATTTATGCATATTCCATTAATTTAAGGGAAAATGAAAGCTGCTTTCAAGCTGGCAGAGACGTCTAATCCTTGCTGTTGAGTTTTACCAGGGCGGGGGAAGGGGGGCGGAATCCTTTTTATTCTTTCCGCCAGTGGCATAGAAAATATTGACCTTTGATAATACTATGAAAATACGCATGGTGACCATTTTAGGCGCGTCCAACTGATGCGCAATCACTGATGCGTGGGTCCATTTGGATTATACAAACTCAAAAAAGGTGCGGGGCAGGGTGGGGCAGGGAAAGAAACTCCTGTACGAAATGGTCACCGTCTATATACCGAATTAAATTTTGCTTTACAGGATGGCCTATGGGTTTCGAGCACATCTCATGAATCTAGCTGTGTATTGTCTTGGCTTAATGCCTCTAACGCTCCTGATCATCCACATAGAACCAGAGGGGTCTTCCAACAGAACTGTTAAAGCAGGGCCTTTTGAGAATAAGGTATCATTTTAATTTGTTGCATTGGGACAGTGGCTGTATCTTTTGCCATGGCAGTAATGCTGGGAGTGACTGCAAACTTTTGAAAACAGACTAGCTACTCTGAATGGAGGTGGTGGACAGCGCCCCTTGCGACTAAAATAATATTAAAGAAAACAGATGTCTCACCATTTACAATATTTCTTTTTTCTATTTCAGAGTTCATACTTCACAAAAGTGTGCATGTGTTTAGTTTTTATCATGAGCTTATTTGGGATCTGCAAAGAAATAATACAGCTCTTCCAACAGGTATGTATATATGGGATCCTCCTATTAGAGGGTCCTGGTTGTGCACGGGCCCTGGGACTTCACCCATAGGGGTTAATTGGTGGGGGGAGTAGCTAAAGCCCTGGCCATAGCCCCTGGATCACGCCAGGCTGTTTTAGCCAATCCCCAGAGGGTGGCGTGATCCCAGGGGCTTTAAAAGGCGGCAGCGTGACGCAGGTAGGGGCACTTGCGTCATGCTGCCAAACACCTGCCCTCCCTCTCTAGGTAGTTTTGTCTGGCCTTGCTTTGGTTTGGGTCGCCTGTTTTGGAACAGGGGCTGGGTAGGATTTTTTTCCGTTTGGCAAATTTGCTCTAGCCACTTGGTTTTTGCCTACCCGTTAGCAATCATCACAACTTGTAATGTGGTGGTTAGGCATCGGCTCAGTTGGATTGTGGGGAGGGGAGGTGTGGCCATCACCTACCCCTCCAGGAACTGGGTATTCCGTTAAAAGAAGCTGGGGGGGTCCTAGATCTCGTCCGAAGCCCGCTTGAGGGGCTAGGGCCATGCCAGGACCAAGGAACCCCGGGGGGAGCTTCGGTTGGTCCGCATCGACGTTGCTCCCTCGTTTGGTTTACCCCATTGGACTGCCACCGAGAGAGGTGGAGTCAGTTATAGTTGGGAGTCAATGCCTAAGCCAATACTGCTCACATGATTGTAATTCAATAAAGTTGTGGCCAAAATTTGCCCCAAAACCTAAAACTAAAATATGTGTCTGAGTGAAGTTATTTTCGGGGGTGGGTCCTGGGGGCCTCGAGGCGCAAATATATACACACGTGGCCTTCCTTTCACATTTCTTGAAGTGTTTTTTAATGTGCACTTACAACAAAGTTCTGCCTTTTAGAAAGAAAATCCTCCTTCACGACACAGAGATAACATGAGGTGTCATCTGTTTTAATTCAGTTTTGACAGTGTTAACACCTATTTTTGTCTTTTATACTCTAGAAACTTAAGTATCTCTTGGATTATTCAAATCTCCTCGACTGGACAATTTATACTACAAACATCATTTTTGTATCATCTTTATTTATTCAACTTCCAGTTCGTTTGCAGTGGGAGTGTGGTGCAATTGCTATATTCTTGTCTTGGATGAATTTCTTGCTATATCTGCAAAGGTAAACTACAGTGCTCACAGTGTATATGGCTAGAGTTGACTGGGAACCAGGGATGAGGGAGCTACCTCATCTCACATGGTATCAGTCAGCAAGGCCAATGAGTCAAGATGTTGGGAACTGAAGTCTGACATCAGCTGGAGGGTCACAGGGGCCCTTAACCCTGATGGAGAGGTAGAGTCACCTAGGTTAAAAAATGCTATTGCTACTGAAGGAGAAAGTGACTCAACCACTATAGAAACCATTTATGGAGGCCTAGATCTTAATTACTAATTTGGGCCAATTATCAGTGAAAGTTTGTCAGGTTCCTTCACAGCAGCATAATATGTCTATGCTATACATATAGGGTTTTTTATATAAGAAGATTGTTAGTTATGGTTTTTTCCATGTATATCTTCCTAGATTTGAGAATTATGGAATATATGTTGTGATGTTTTGGGAAATTTTGAGGACGTTGATCCGGATCATCATTGTCTTCTTCTTCTTGATGTTAGCCTTTGGGCTCAGCTTCCATGTTCTTCTCGGTTCACAGGTTAGAAATGTCACCATTGTGTAATACTTTGTTTATTAGAAATAGAAATTACATTTATTTAAAAAAAATTTTTTAGCAACAATGCATAAACAATGCATTATGAAAACTCTTCTGTGTGTTTTGCACTTGACAGTCATAAATTCTGGGACTAATGGCCAGCAGGTTGATGCCTTTATTATTTCAGGCACTTGAACAACAACAACAATTTATACCCATCCAGGGTTGTCACTCTGGGGCAGCTCCCAAATAAATGCTAAAAACACAATGAAACATAATAAATAAGATGTACTGCTGGAAGAAACTTGTATTCCAAACACTGGAAATGTTTTTTTGCACTCTTCTGTTAAAAGTGATTGTTGTTTAGTTGCTTTATGGATTTCCTCTCTTTGAAAAAAAAAAGTTTGATCTTAAAGCTATTTCACATGATGCCATATGTATTTTATTTCTCTCTTTTCTCATTTTTAAAATTTCTTTGTAGGAAACATATGGCACTCCATATCTTTCTGTAATGCAGACATTTGCCATGATGCTAGGAGATATCAATTATCGTGAAGCTTTCCTTGAACCAATGCTTTCCGATCATCTGCCATATCCGTTCCTGAGTTTTGCAATGCTTGTTATCTTTTCTCTCCTTATTCCAATCCTTCTTATGAACTTGTTGGTAAGAATTAAATATGTTAAATATGGAAGCTGGTGTTATAGCCAAACTGCTTGAATATCTGTCTGTCTGTCCGTCTATCTATCTATCTGTCTGTCTGTCTATCTTGTACATGAGAGACAGGGATAAATTTTCTTTCAGAAAATATTACAGATGGAGTGGATAGTATAATGTATACTGCATATATAGCAGCACTGACAATTTTTGCGTTTTGGCTTGATGTGTGCAGACAAATCCACAGTCTTGCATTTACTGCCTCAGAGGAGGCCAACTTGTACCAGGTCAGGCTAATTGTCACTGTAATCTTTTCAGCACCTGCTAGAAACACTTTTCTTTAGAGCAGTCTACACAGATATGTAGAAAGCTGATGCTAGTTTTCATCTGTTTTTAGTTTATTGCTACTTTATTTATTGTATTGTATTGGTTGCTTTATTTTTGCAAAAGACAATTCAAAGTGAATCACAACCAAAGCACCCTGTATACATTACAACCAAGAGAGAGAAAATACATTGAAAATGCATTGAAAATATCCCTCCCACTTTAACTTTTTGAAAGTTTTAAATTATTGTTGTTAATTCTTCTTACTGATTTTGTTTTATCTTTTTTGAAAACTGCTTTGAGCGGTTTTTCTGTTTTTACAATCATGTGGTGTAGAAATTTTACAAAATGAATAAATAAATAAATAAAACTGTGAATGCTACCAGATAATAAAGCTGTGGTATTATGCGAAAATGGTTCCTAAATCTGGATGCGAGCAAATGCTTTGTTTCACTGCAACATAATTACATGCAGTAGTATACTGTAAGGCTACTTTTAATTTTGAAAACCTAATTCCTTACATATTTGGGAATAATTTATTTCCTATCAGAAATAATGTTAATGCGGAACAGAATGGTAACATGGGGGAAGCATGGGAACCAAAACGGCCTTGTTAACTCTGCTTTACGTTTTATAGATTGGCTTGGCTGTTGGTGATATTGCAGAGGTACAGAAATTTGCAGCACTGAAAAGAATAGCAATGCAGGTTTGTGACAGACATTCTGGCTATTATATTCATTGCAATGGGTGAAAGTTTCCCTTGGGCTAACATTGAATTAGAATTGAGAAATACCTTGGTTTATTCTGGGCTAATTCATGTTAAATGTGGTCATTTTGTTTAGGTCAGTCTTCACACAAATTTGGAGAAGAAACTGCCATACTGGTTTCTCAGCAGAGTTGACCAGGATTCAATCACTGTGTATCCTAATAGGCCAAGATATTGTGGATTTATGGTAAGATGGATGAATAATTCCTTCTAAATTGTACTCTGTGTCCTATGCGTTCATCCAAACATATACACACAAGAGGAGGGGGTGAAAGTTGATTACTTAATTTAATATGCCTTTCCCTACTCAAATTAATACAGAAAACTGAACTCAGTCTGTCTGGGAAAACTCCTAATTCTTGGTGATGCCACCAAAATTCATATTTTCTCACTCCGAAACTGCAAATCATCTTTGTTTCATAATGTGAACAAATTCTATGAATTTTTGTTTTTTGTTTTTGCAGAGTGTGTTTCAGTATTGCTTTGGCTGTAATGATATAGCAGCAAATACACAGAATGCTGACACAACTTTGGAACTGGAAGTATTGAAACAGAAGTACAGGTATTTTTTATTGGGTGTTTCTTCTGCTTTCTAAATGTTTGTATAAAGAAAAAAAAGTAGTCAGGTTTTAGTTAATGCCAGTGTTATGGAGTTATGGTCTACTTGCAGCCATTATAGGATTACTTGTCCAGAATCTACATCTCATTGTAAGCCTTATTTACCAGGATTAAGATAGCAAGCTACTGCAGAGTTTTAAAAACATCTTTCTTAGAATCATGCCCCAGAGAAAAAGCAAAGATTGGCAGGCCACATTAAAAATTGTTGTTGTTGTTGTTGTTGTTGTTGTTGTTGTTGTTGTTGTTGTTGTAGCTGTTCTTCTTACTCTCCACCACCACCAACCCACATTATTGGCTGAAGAGAATACAGCTTGCACCATTTTCCCTTTTTGCCTACAAGTCATCTAAAAATGTCTAAGGAGAAGGGTGAAAAATGAGGAATTTCCCATGCCTTCCATAGTTCATGCTTTAATACAGCTTTGGAAGCACAGAGTAAAAACAACCACTGTCCTGGTTAAAAATGAAGACATAAAACAAATGAAAAAAGATACTCTGCATCACATGAAAGGAGTAGCAAAATGCCCTTGAGAAAGATCATCAGTATTGAAATGCATTGTTCATACTACTAAATAATTAATCCTTTTGCCTGCAGATATTTCCCTTTCCGTTTTTTCACTGTGGATTGATGCAGTTCTCTGGATCAGAATTAAATTAAAATAGCCTAAAATGTAGAAATAGCTTAGCTTAAAGTAGTATAAGTACGCTTTAAGTATTTTTTTTTCTTTTCAAGAGATGAATGAAGTATATTGAAAGTTTTTTTGTATTTAATGTTATGAAGAGTTCTGCATCCTAATAAATAAATAAATAAATAAATGTCTTTTTGTGTTTTAGGCTTAAAGATATTGCAGCACTTATGGAGAAACAGCATGACCTCCTTAAACTGGTTGTTCAAAAAATGGAAATCATATCTGAGGCTGAGGATGAAGACACAAACGATCTATTCCAGCACAAATTTAGGAAGAAGCAGTTGGAGCATAAAAACAGTAAATGGGATACAGTATTAAAGGCAGTGAAATGCAAACCTCCCGAGATCTAGGGCTGCCCCCAGCAGCAGCTGAGGGAGGTGGCTTTCAGGCAGGAATCATTCACCACATGGGAGGCAAGGAAGAGAGGAGATGAAAGTTTGCCCTTTACCCAAACCATCCAGATGTAGCAGTGAGGGTATCCTGGGCAGCACTATGCAAATGTATAGTTGCTGACTAGCAGACCCCGTAGTCTTCTCTGTTTTAATCATCCTAACTAGTCAGCAACTACTTGCCTGTAGGATGCTATCCCTACCTCACGGTTTCTCTGTGATGGCTTTTGCTAAGAGTGAGCTTAGCACTATTCAAGCACTTCCTTGCACTTCGTTGTCTAAAATACTCCTTCCCTCCTGGCTGCCTTCTGATGGCTATGTTTGAAAACTGGCTATCCCTTCCTACTTATCAGAGGCTGCTGGTTCCTGCCAGAAAACCACTTCACTAGCTACTTCTGGCTGTAGCGAAAACGCTGTTTCAACGTTCTATTTTATGTCTATATATATTTCTGCCTCAGCTATTGCTAAAGACAGGGCCTCTTCTTCTCCAGCTGCATGGTTATAATATTACTAATGGAGTTTGCAAAATGTAAAGAGAGATGTTCTCGGCCAGAGAGTGTGTTAAATACCTCTTAACTCTTTATCTTATCACATGTAGCGTGAATACAAACCAAGAGGATAAGCAATGATTTAATGTAGCAAATAGCTGGTTCATAGAATACTCAGTCAGCACAAGTCCCAGTTAAATCACTGGAGCATCTCAAAGTATACGTGTAAGAAGTATATGAATAGGAAGTACAGTTGACTTGCAACTTGTGCAATTGCAGCTTTACATATTTGGTATCCTGCCGTAATCGCACAGATATAATGCATGCAAGGCGGAGAGCTTAAAAAAATCTTTCCACACCAGGTTTTCCTGCAGTGGAGAGCTTATTTAATGGCTCTGGGAAGCTCTTGTGTATGATCTGGGAAGGTCTCGCAAGATATTGTAAACTGCCTTGTGTATAAAGGTAAAGGGACCCCTGACCATTAGGTCCAGTCATGACCAGAAAGGCAGCTTACAAATTAAAAGTGAAATGAAATCTCGCAAATGTCTCCAGAGTCAGTTAAGCAAGACAGAGAGTTTGTTACACACGTAACAGAGCACAGAACAAGGTAGTACATTCCTTCAGTATCCCTTCCTCAAAGCACTGTGATTGAAGAGCTCCAATCAGCCTTTCTCAACCTGTGGGTCCCCAGATGTTGTTGAACTACAATTCCCATCACCCCTAGCTAGCAAGGCCAGAGCTCACGGATGATGGGAGTTGTAGTCCAACAACATCTGGGGACCCACAGGTTGAGAACTGATGATTCCAGCCAAAATAGATCTCCAACCTGCCTTCCTATGCTGGCATCATCTGTTTTTTCCAAGCAGGAGATGGAATGCTTCAATTTTTGCAGACACAACGTCTGCAGGTGGTTTTATTTTTAGACTATCAGAACCTCTTAATTTCCTTATATAGTTTCAGAAGTGGTTTAGAGAGATCCTGCTTCAGCTCAAACAAGCCCCAAATCTGTACAAAGCAGCCTCCTCAGTATATAGCTCAGAATTCATCCAGATCTAATGCCCATTCCAATGCATACACTTGGATTTATTGTATATTGATTTAAATTTGTGTATGATCCAGTTGCTGCTTTTCACTCTCACTGCTGTCCATGGGATAGTCAAACCCTCTGCTTAGCTCTCAATCCATTGGACTTTAAGGGTGGAATCCTGTGAACACTCACGCATAAGTAAGCCCCACTGAAATGGGAGGGTGTGGCAAAGTATGAACTTCTGAAATAGTAATTGCTACTTTAGGAAGGCACATTTTTGTTCTCTGTCATTTCTGGCAGCCCCAGTCATTTCATTTTCTATTCATTATAGCCTCATTCAATTTTCCTTACTAAATTAATCACGGTGGATTCCTAGCTTGTCTCCCAAAGCGTTTAGTGTTTTCCATTCCAAATGCTATGAAATATTCAGGTGTAGTAAGGCCGTCAGCCCTGCCATGATTCAGACAGATTGGATAAATGCCCCCCCCCCATTTCACAAGTAATTAAAAAGGGTTGTTGTCTTCAGCATGGAAGACTTTATTCTTCAGATTGGACAGTTTTCATGTACTTAGTGCACAATACCTTCTCCCTTCCCTGCACGCAGTTCTCTCAATGTTTCAGTTTTCAGAACTGTGTCTTGTGAGAAATGATTGAAAGCACAGTAATATTAATGAATGGGAGAAACTAATCAAAAGGATTTTCATTTGTTTGTCCCATCTGTTTCTATTTTTCAGTCATTTCTTGTGATACTTGGAAACTAATGGGGCTCATTCATTTGTTTTTTCGTTTTTTGGGGGAAGGGGGAATTGCACCCCTAGTTAAAATGACTAAATGCATATTTACCTGTGGGACACAATAACATAGAAACAGAACACTGAAGTGCAAAGGAATATGGAATTAAACTGGGGCATGTGTTCGCTTGATTAACAATCTAATGCAGCTTGCTTAAATCTCACTTGTTTTATCTTAAGCACAGGCTCTGCTGTATCACAATTACATGATGTAACCTATTAAGCATGGGCTAAAATAATATGTCAGTCTGTGTTGCTATTAACCATTGTTGAAACTGTGTAGCATTCTTCCTTTTCCATAAATATCTCAATAAAACTGTCTTTACCTACGCCTAACAACTGTCATTCATTCATTCCCTTTTATGATTACATGTGTGATTTGTTATAGCATTTATAGATTGCATTATTTCTTTATGTGGAAATGATTGCTAGATAGATATAGATGGATATCTTAAATAGCACAGCTCTGCTCTCTTTAAAAATGTAAGGAAATTTCTGTTCAACTTTCAGAAATTTACATGAAGGGTAGCTCTTTCGAAGTGATCAGAGGTCAAACTCTGCAATGCTATTCAAAGAAGGATTCTAGCCTAGTGGTCTTCATGGTATGCTGCCTTTTCATGAACAGGAAGAGTTTGACAATGTGACATTCTCGCCTCTAAACATTTCATTTGCCCAATTCTACTAGATCTAAAGTAAGAACATAAGACGAGCTCTTTTGGATCAGGCCAATGGCCCAACTACTCCAGCATCCTGTTCTCACAGTGACCAACCAGATGCCTATGGGAAGCCAGCAAGCAGAAACTGGGGGCAAGAGCACCCCCTGTACTTGTGATGCTCCTCAGCTGCTATTCAGAGGATTGCTAAATTCCTGCTTCTCCAGTGTGAACTCTTGCATTAAGTGAACTGGGCTAAGAAGCTGAAGGATCTTTATCATCTATGTGCTCTCCTGGCACTATGGTGCGGTGCCTTGCTAGCACGGGGACAACATCCCTAATGTTCATTTGCAAAGCCTTTGCAATTCAAGGTATCCAAGTAGCTACAGACAGGATGTGCTCATGCACCAGGTATCTACAGCTCTGTTGCGCTAGCACAGCTGCGTCTGGTGAAGTGAGTTTGTGAAAGTGGAAATGGTTATTTGCAGTGCTGACAGTCCATCATAACAACACTAGAGGGCAGTGAGTGCTAGTATTTTTTTATGGAATATTATCTGGCCGTTATAACATTTGTTTGGATGAAGAAAGTACCGAGTGCCTTAACCTTAGTAGTGGAATAAGCTACAGTTTTACTAGCTGATATTCCAAGGCACAAAACGCAGTGACATTTGACACTTCTAGGGAAAGAGTGTAGGAGTGAGCCCTTTTACCATGTCCTAACTATTTGCTGGTACATATGTTTTCTTCTTTCTTTAAGCAAGTGATTTGGAACGGTTTGTTTTTGTTCTGCTTTTGTCTCACTCATGAAGCAGCTGTCATGGAGGCTGGGAACATTCATAACACTCTGTTGCCCTCGCCACCCCCAGATGCATATCTAAAGTTAACCTCAGAGCCACTGCTTGGATTTGGCTGACAGAGAAGACCGTTTCATTTGGTGGTGTTAGCAGCTTCCCAAAGCTCCAAGTGGTTCTGTTTTATTTACTGACACCTAGACACAGAAGTTTCACAGCTCAGGAAGATGTACAGCAACTATTTTTCCACAGTTCAAGGTAACCACACAGCTTGGAAACCCTCAGCACAACTGCAGGCCTCAGTGTTGTCTGGCTCCAGCACACTAGTGTTGCTGAGGGAACAAGGAAACACAAAATAATTTCATATTATTTGAAAAACATTTTCAAAATCTACTTGTGCCTGTATTTTAAAGGTACTATAAATATTAATTTCCAAATATTACATGATAGGTAAAGGTAAAGGGACCCCTGACCATTAGGTCCAGTCGTGGCTGACTCTGGGGTTGCGGCGCTCATCTCGCTTTATTGGCCGAGGGAGCTGGTGTACAGCTTCCGGGTCATGTGGCCAGCATGACTAAGCCGCTTCTGGTGAACCAGAGCAGCACATGGAAACACTGTTTACCTTCCCACCAGAGTGGTACCTATTTATCTACTTGCACTTTGACGTGCTTTCGACCTGCTAGGTGGGCAGGAGCAGGGACCAAGCAACGGGAGCTCACCCCGTCGCGGGGATTCGAACCGCCGACCTTCTGATCAGCAAGTCCTAGGCTCTGTGGTTTAACTCACAGCGCCACCCGCGTCCCATATATTACATGATACACATATATAATAAAACAGATTAGCATTCAACATGCCAATATTTCTTTAAAAATAGTCAGATTGTGTTATTCCATGCAGAGCCTCCCCAGGGTTACGACCAGCAGATGTCTTGGTAGTGAAGGAGAAGTGTCCTGGGAGAGGGCATTCTCTGTGGCAGTCATGGAATTCCCTCCCCACAAAGATGTGTCTGGTTTCTTCAATATACAGCTTTTAGACTCCTTTTTGATTCCTTTGGCTCTACTATGAAGCTTAAGCTTCAGGGCCCCTAATCCCAGTGGAGCCCCTGAAGCAACTCTAGTCTACATTGCTATAAAAAGTTTGATTAATAAAGTGCCTCAGGCATGTATATAACATTTCCCTAATTTTCACTCTCTCCATAACTCGAAAACTAAAAGGCATAGGATTTTTTTTGTCCAGACCAGTGACTTTGATATGTGAGATAATCCAGTACAGCAATTTTAATCAAAATCTGAGCTGTAGTAGTTAATTAAAAAAAAAGTGGTGACCTGTCATGGAACAACCCCCATTGAAGAAGATAACAGTGCTTACCCAGACCTCATTGCTGGTTGTGAAGGGGTTCCCATAACTGTTCAAGCTTCAGGGGGCCCCAAATGTAGTTTTGCCACTGCCTGAGATGTGTGTTTTCAGGTCCTATTCCTGTAACTGTACACTGTTTTAACTGTTTTAAATACTGAATTTTAAAATGTCGTATCCCATCTTGCAACCTGCTGGTGAATAATAAATGTAAAAATAGTAAATGTTGCTATTATAATTATTATGGAACCGTAACATATGGCCAGTGCAACTCTTCCCACTGGCAAGCCATGCATAATAATACGAAAATGAGGTGAAGTCACTGCGCCAGTTGCATCACAGCATTCAGAAACACCTTAAAACTGTGTAGGGGCTGGATGAGGCAGACCTGGGTTGTGTCCTCTACCTCTCTGCCTCCTGAGCACTCTACCCTGGGGCAGGTGCATAGGCAGAGTAGACAAGAGCTCATCTCTGCAGATCTTGGGACTGGATTGCCCTCTAATGAATGGGTCGAAATAAGTTCCACTGAGGATTTTCTTTTGAGTCAAGTTAGATATGGCCAGGCCTACTGTTTGACCTACTTTATGAGGCTCACAATTAGACTTATTGAAGTCAAATTTTCAAGGTGCAAAATTACATTTTGAGCAGGCTTCCAATGCTAGGACAAATAACGTGTAACACAACCCTTGGATAAACTGTTGTTTATTATGAGTGCTGGGGATTGTAGGTCTGTTAGGGAACTCCTAACAGCACCCTTAATGAACTACAGTTCCCATGATTATTTGGGAGAAGCCATGAATGTTAAAGTGGTACAAGAGTGGTGTGGATGTGATCATACTCCCGTGACCCCTGACCCCTGGCAATGCTGGCTGGGGCTGATAGGATTTATTGTCCAAAACTTCTGGAAGGCATCAAGTTGCCACCCCTAGGCTATAGGCATACAGAGGATTATAAACTTTTTAAAGGATTATAAATGTATTTTACATGAAAACAATGTTGGAAACCAGCCATTTCTAGCATTGAACTACATATAAAATTAGAAATAGCATTATACAACATATTCTGAATAGAAATCCAACACTGTGTGAACCAGTACAAAGGAATGCTATTATTCAAAATTCAGAAGAGTAAAATAAAATGTTTGCAGCATGCAACGAATTAGCAAATGCATATTTGTGACCTTGAAATGTCATACAAACTATTACAGAGCCCACAGAAGGAAAAGGAACCTACAATATTCTTACAATATTGGCGGGCTGGGTGGGTGGGGAATGCACCAATTAACAGAAGTGAAAACTAAACCCAACCTATATTCCCAAAGCAGACAGCTTAGAAAAACATTTGCATGACCCATGGTCATACAAAATAACCATAAAACAGCAGCCTCATGAATAAAGATAGTCAAGGAAGAAGCAAAGGCTACAGATTCCCCCCCCCACACACACAAAAGGTGCATCAATATCTCCAGATGAAACCATGAGATTTGTTAAGAAACGCATGCTTGGGGCCAAGTCAGGAATGGAAAAGGACTGCCTGATTTGCAAAAGATTAGGAAGGCAAACATCTCTACCACAATATCACCTAATTCATTGAAATAATACAATACGGAGATACTTATTTCAATGGTTTTTGGTACAGGAGTGAAGCAAAAAATGAAGTGAAAGAAAGGGTTTGTATATAGATGGTCATTTACATCTCTATACAAGGTGGGTCCTGCAAACTCACCACCATATGCCTGTAACCACTTGGTAAGCTGGTCATCCATAAACTGGTCATCCAGTTGTCCTGTCAAGTAGTGATGCAAATTCTACCAAGCTAATCAGAATTCCAGGAAAGCAGGAGAGTGGGATGATCTTTTATCATCAATATAGATAACCTGCTAAGTGAGTGATTATATGCACTCTGTGAACAGGGTTGGTTCTACTATTAGGAAGAATGAGGTGGCAGCTTCAGGCAATCCCTCCCACTTCTCCTGAGCTCCAGCCATTTCCTTCCTCCTGAGTAGCTTCCTCAGAGGAGACAATGTTTGTGCCCTGCAAGCCCTTGCTGAGTGGTTATCATCAGCATTTAGAGACGAATGCTCAGTGAAGTTGAGCTGAATACAGAATCCCGGCTGGAGGAGCATCCCTGCATACAATCACACTGGGTTTAGTAAAATATGAAATCTAATGTTTATTATAGACAATACATGTTGATAGGAAAGATTGTAGTTCTATCTAGCTAAGGTGGAATGGCAATGAGCCATGCTTGCTCTTACATCTCAGCAAGAGAGAGCTCCAAATATGTTTGCTTTCTCATGGAGGAGAAGAAGAAGTTGGAGTGAGGACTGCAACTGTAAGATCTTGTCTGTGAGTCCTGGAAGACCTGCTTCTTGCTTGTAGGCTTCTTCCCACTTGGCTTGGGAGGGCAGACCCTGACTGACTCCAGCTACAAAAGCTGAGGCTGATGCTTGTAGCCCAGTCCAGTCTTGTGCAGGTCTACAATCTTGTCCCTGACATCCTTGGACAGCTCTTTGGTCTTGGTCATGGTGGCTACTTTGGAATCTGCTGGATTGATTGCTTCTGTTGACAGGTGTGTTTTGTACAGGTACTGTAATGAGCTGGGATTACAGGTAAAACCTCTCCCTTGCAGCAGGTGCTTCTAATCTTAGCTTGTTACATACAGTGAAGATACCAGGTACCCTGACATCTGGCTGGTTGATAGGGGATCAAATACTTATTTCACTCATTATAATGCACACCAATCCCTGACTTTCATCTTCTGGGTTTCTGGGGGTTTTCCTGTTGTTATCTGTGACTTTTTATGCACACTTCACTCTAGTATATACATTTTTGCCCACACTGCTTGACTGAAGAAAATTTGGAGGAGTGCAAATTTCGAAGGATGGCTCTTGTTTCCGTCTGAATATAGTTCCAGAAAATCTGAACTAAGTAAGTTTGCTGTTAAATGTGAACTGAGTCAAATTTCTCTGCCATCCCTACCCTCAGGTGCAATGGAGGACACTGTCCTAGCCTAGTGCCAAAGGAAGACAGAACTGCCAGTGTGGCCAGCTTCAGTGGAGTGGGGGTTCACTCCAGGCAGCAAAATGTATTGGGGGTTGCATTGCTGGGAATACGGCAAGTTATCCCATTCTGGGCTGCTATTTGACTTCAATATCGCCCCCTCTGTAGCTGCAAGTAGCTGCTGAGGGGAACAAAAAATAGGTATGAGCACCCATCTTGTTTAGTTTTTTTCCTTCCATGGCTAATAGCAGCTGGGGAGGTTTGGTGAACTGGCACAGGGGAAATGATTCAGTCCCACTCCCCAATCCAAATTCAGCGTGCTCTCCCTCTCGCTCTCTCTCCCTCCACATAATAAAGTAATCAGAGAGCAAATGGCCCAGTGGTCAGCAACTAATGTATTCCTGGGTTGGGAGACCTGATCACAGATCTCCCATGTTACCTTGCCTAGTTTACCTTTTAGTTTCTCTTTGTACCAATATGCAAGATATGAGCCACAATATGGGTGCCTGCTGCCTTTGGAGAACTTGCCCTTGGCCAGAAACTAGGGGTTGCTGGAAAAGGAGAATTTTGTTCCCAGCCCTTATAGAAACTATGATTCATAGAAGCACGTACTTGTGAATTTCATAGTCTTAAGTGCTTTCCTGTATCTGGGCCATAGATAATGAAGTCAGCCTTTGGAAAGGGAAGCGGGAAGCAAAGGCAGAGGGGATGATGAGGTGCAGGTGAATAATCTGTTGGTGCCTGAGCTGGAGACAAGCAACAAGGCTGGTTATTATTTTGATTTTCAGAAAAGAAGATGAGCAAAGATGTTGCTAATACCTCTCAGCAAAGTAAGAAAAGAGAGAGGCACATGCTGAGAGAGTTCAGAGTGAGGTCAATAAAACAAGAACACGAACCATGAGTCACAACTCCACTCTAGCTGAGCTGTAAAATCGACATCCAGCTATATGAATAAGCTCAACAAAACCTAATGAGTCCTGAGATGCTCATAAAGCATGGAAGATCTCAAATGAAATCAATTTTAAAAATGTCACTATATGTGGACATTGGTTTTGGCTTTTCTGTTTTTTTCCTACCTATTGTGACCATTACAGTTGCCGCAGTGAACACCAGTACTTTTAAGAAAACAAACCCAGACTAATTCACTGTAGCTTGAATCTATATGGATGGATGGGCATACCTGATTTTAAGCACATTTACTTGGAAATAAGTCCCACTGTAAACGTATGCTCAGCAATCAATAGCTGTTTGGTCATCTGAAGAAGTCCAGAATAGCTCAAAAAACCTGCAGATAATAACACAATAAAGTTAATTCAAGCGTACTGTATTCTGGATGTGTGTGTGTGTGTGTGTGTGTGTGTGTGTGTGTATGCATACCTTTGTTCCACAACCAGGACCACTTTACCAGGCCAAAACTAAGGGAAATGTCACTATAGATCAGGTGTGGAGAACCTTTGGCCCTCCAGCTGTTGCTGAACTATAACTTCCACCAGCCCCAGCAAATATTGTTAACAACCAATGACAATGCGAGTTGTAGTAGTTCCGCACACCTGCTCTATAGCAACATTTCCACCTCATAATAAAGGCCGCAACAGTTCAAGTTGTGAGGGAATAAAATGGCCTGAAGTGACTCACCCTGTGGTGATTGATGGTACTCATTTGTGCATATAAAGTTACTGCAAGTGTGTCAGCATTTGTAATGTTTCCTCTATACATTAAAGTATATGGTGGGTGATGATTTCATAAAATGTACTGCAATTAAATTATCAGGTAGCCCAAAGGCAAGTAGGATATTCATAATCGTTTAATGTAGCAGAGTAGTAACAGGCAAGAAATGGACAACAGGTGGTAAAATGAATGGAGTGTGTGTGGTCCTTCATAAATCCTTTCTGAAAGTCTTCAGAGTCACAGATATTTGTGGCTGCCCTTATTTGGTCTAATGTTTCACGTTGGCACTTGGAAGAAGCTGCCCAGCACACTCTTTTAGCAGGGGACTCAAGCCAGTAAGAAGTCCACTTTTCAGAGGTGGGGATGGGAGATAAAGTTGGTTCAACTGACACTTTAACAGAAACATCCTTAATCTGTGCTCCCCAAAACAATGGGGGAACAAAACACAGCTATCCTTTGAAATGTGCACTTCTCCAAATTTTGTTATCCAGTTCTCCAACCCAAAACTGTGCACAAAAGTGTGTTTATCTTAGAGGAAAGGGGGGATGCGTACAGTATATTAGTGAAAATAACTCACAAAAATGCATTTTATTAGTAGACATTGCTTGCAAAAACATGTATATTAGGAAATACGTAACCTATTATGACAGCATCAAAATACATTTTCTATGTAAGGATTAGCTAAATTTGCAATAACAGCATGTAGAAACTGTGCCAGATTAAGTGTGAGCAACCCTTCGGAAGTACTCAAATTCAAAAGAGCCTCCCCAATATTTTTTCTTGGTTTCAGAATATGAAGCTTAGAACTATTAATGGATTTCAAACAATTGGAAATGGGTCCATAGCTAATGGATGTATAGACTTTAATCCAGAGAGCTACTTTAGGTACATACAAGACCTTGCTTGGATCCAATGGATTCCCCACCTCAGAGAAACAGATTGCTATGGAATATCACAAAACACTTTCAAGATTCCCCTGAGTTCCAATAGCTGTTTGCGATGTAGATTCAGGGATCTGCTGTTTGATCAACACAAGTCGGAAGTTCTGCTTTGAATGTAGAGCTGGTCACACTATTCTCTGGACTGGAGCCATAACTATGAACGATGCAATCCATTTAGAGCATTATCCTGCAAGTTAAGCCTATTTAGGAATAGGATTTCCAGAAAAGTTAGGCACAACTTCAGCTGTAGATAGCAGCAGACAAGAAAACCCCCTCAAGGTGTTATGAATTGTGTTAAGTCACACATTTCAATATACCTAAGGCTACATACTTGCAGTGAATGACATCAGACACTTTGGAATTACTCCAGATAGATTGGAGTACTTTCTCCTGTAATAACCTGCCCATATAGTAGGATTGGCAGGGAAGTCCTTTCATGGTCCCACCAATAATAACAATAACAATAACAACAATAATAAATTTTTATTTATACCCCACCCCACTTCAGGAAACTGGGCTCAGGGTGGCTAACAACAAATTTAAAACACTTAATTGATGCTACCAAAAAAAGGAGCATAAAATATGGTATAAAGCATAAATAACAATAAAAGGAAAGGGAAATAAAAGGGGGGAAATTCATCCAATAAACATTAGATGATCACCAGGGCTAGGTAGCTAAATTAGTCCCACTTGGGCCAGTGAGGAGAGCAGGGGAGAACCAGCTGTGGGATCCCAGAGCGGGCAATCTTCACAAAAAGGGGAGGGCGAAGGAAGGAAGGAAGGGGAACAAAAGATCAGGCCAGGTTCAAATTGAAAGCCAGGCGGAATAGTTCTGTCTTACAGCCCGTGCGGAAGGAAGTTAAATCCTGCAGGGCCCTGGTCTCATGGGACAGAGCATTCCACCAGATTGGAGCCATCACTGAGAAGGCCCTGGCCCTGGTGGAGGATAATCTAACTTCCTTAGGGCCTGGGACCTCTAAACTATGATTATTAATGTGAAGCACATATAAGTGAAGCACATGTGCTGTAGACCCAGAAGAGGGCCTTTTCTGTGGTGGTGCCATGTCTGTGAAACTCTTTCCCTTCTGAGAGTCAATCACTGTTGTAATTGGTTATCTTCCATTCTCAATTAAAAACAAATTTCCTAGGCTTTTACAAGGGATTGGTGTGCTATAAATTGAAGACTGTTTGCTCCAGCATTGCTGGGATGGATCTTATGCTGAGTTGTCTGCTGTGAATCTTTTGTTTTACTATTTTTGGTGATATTTGTAGTATGGCTTATATATGCATTTTATTTGTTTTTGTAACACACTCTGGGATAAGGAAAGTGATACAGGGTGGTATATAAGTTCTATGCATAAGCATACATACTGAAAGAGTAATAACCTTTCCACTCCTGCCATTTAAGTGGGGATGGTTCTGATTTCAGTGTCTTGATTCTGTAACCATTCCGTACACATATTTTCAAGGCTCTGCTTCATGCACAAAAGGTGCCAAGGTCAGTTATTATATGAACATCTACAATGAAAATAATCTCAGGAAGACACAGTAGGAAAGTCCTCTGCCTAAGACCTTGGAGCACTGCTGCCAGCCTGAGTCAACAATATTAGGCTAGATGGCCCGACGGCCCAAGGATAAAATGGCAGCTTGTTTTTGTCGACCATTCTGAACACACAACATATTCCTCCATCTCAGGAAGCTGGTCAAGGGAATGTGACAAATGGCTCTGATGGAAAATCTTACATTTAAAGTAAAGACTCAAAGAAATGGTCTGGATGCTGATAAATTTTATGCCATATGGTATAGATTTATTGAGCATATAACTAAGTCTGAGGGCATTATTCACACACACACTACTCATGGAACATTATGGGCTATATTTGACATCAATAGGGAACCTACTTGTCATTTATCTAAAATTTGATTGTCCCACGCTTGTTTGTTTCGTTTGTTATTAATACTGTTCTGTATGTGTTCCTTTTAGGTACCTTAAACTTGATGGGGAAAACTTAACAACACTTAAAGTTAATTTTTAAAGAAGAAAAAGAAGAAGTAGAAGAATGTGGAGCTCACCCACAAGCAAATTCCAGTTTGATGGATATTAGAGGCTTTCATATTTGAGGGGATGCATTTTTGGTCTTGTTATCGTTTGGGATTTGTTTGAACCTGGTCCTTTGAAAATAAGCTAAGAAAAGTGCTTCCTGCTCTCTCCACTGCTCTCTTTAATTGTTCATTTGGGAAGACTATCCTGAATGATTCGTTGATAGGCGCTTCTTGGGACAGTTTGTGCATCTTTATTTCCTAAGAAGGAAGCCAGTCTGGGACTTTGAGCCTTTTACTTTTAACCTGCGACTTAAACTTTAGCCTTAAAAGTAGGGAACCATGGAATTATCTGTGAATCCTTTCATTAATTCCTTTGCGGTGTCCTCCCACCCTTTCATCTGCCATCCCCTTTGCATCTTCATCAGCAGCACACTGAGTGATGCTTGTTAGCAGCTGCAAGTCTGCCAGCACCTTGAGCAATCTCAGATATACTTCATGGGTGCATTGCTGCTGTGTCCAACTTGTTCGCCTTCCTCCTACAGCTCCACTCGTACACATAGGAGGCCGTCAACCCGAGTGAAGCAGGACATCCTCCCCCCCACACTTACTCAGACAGATCTATTAAAGGGCTCATATAAATCATTGTTATTAGCCTACTGACTCATCCTGGATCACTGAAGAAGACTCTGATCTCCTAACGTTTTCTGGGTCTAGACAGCACCAAAGTGTTGATGAATCTTTATGGAACCCTTATCTTGTATTTTCAACAGCAAAACTCAAGCTATGTTTTAGCAAGGTTGTTTATGTATCTAATCAAAGTAGGCCAGGAAATGTGGAAGACAGCACAGGACTGCCTGAGAAACATAATATTTGTCAGAAAGCATTAGCTCAGTCTCTCTTTCTTTCAAGGGGTGATAGATGAACTGTGGCCTGAAGTTCTGTTTAAATTATGTGAAATAATGCACTAGTGGTTATATCCATCCTAAGCAAATCATTTTCACTCACTTGAGCTTTTCTGCAAAAAATAAAATAGAATCAAAAATCCTTCTAATACTTAAGGATGCATAAACATAGCTCTCAACTTTTCCCCTTTTTTTGCGAGGAATCCTATTCGGAATAAGGGAATTTCCCTTTGAAAAAGGGAAACGTTGACAGCTATGTGCATAAAACAAAAAAAGGGAGTCTTCACGTGACTCCCATGAGGACATTCCTGTCTGAATAAGTTGGGAGAAACATACCTCTGCTAAAGTGTAAGCCGCAAGTCACACTCCGCTTTTATATAGCAAACCTAATGTGAAACTCCCATGTAATATGTGGGCCCAGAACTGTTTTTGAACCATGTGCTAGAGACAAGATTTAAAAGAGGATTGGACAAAAGGCCTGGAAACGATGCCTTATGAAGAACGGCTAAGGGAGCTGGGCATGTTTAGCCTGGAGAAGAGGAGGTTAAGGGGTGATATGATAGCCATGTTCAAATATATAAAAGGATGTCACATAGAGGAGGGAGAAAGGTTGTTTTCTGCTGCTCCAGAGAAGTGGACACGGAGCAATGGTTCCAAACTACAAGAAAAAAGATTCCACCTAAACATTAGGAAGAACTTCCTGACAGTAAGAGCTGTTCGACAGTGGAATTTGCTGCCAAGGAGTGTGGTGGAGTCTCCTTCTTTGGAGGTCTTTAAGCAGAGGCTTGACAACCATATGTCAGGAGTGCTCTGATGGTGTTTCCTGCTTGGCAGGGGGTTGGACTCGATGGCCCTTGTGGTCTCTTCCAACTCTATGATTCTATGATTCTAAAATTATGGAGGAGGAGTCTATCAATGGCTACTAGCCACAATAGCTATGCTATGCCTCCATGGCCAGAGGCAGTAATTCTTTTGGATTCCAGTTGCTAAACACTACAGGAAGGGAGAGTGCTCTTGCTCTTAGGTCCTACTTGAGGGTTTTCCACAGGCATCCAGTTGGCCACCGTGAGAACAGCTTGCTGAACTACATGGGCCATTGGCCTGATCCAGCTGGTTCTCCTTAAGTTTTGTTTCTATCCCACCGTTTTTGTTTTCCCTCACTTCACTTACAAATTATCATTGCAGCATCACACATTTTCATAATAAGGTAAAGGCATGCATCTTACACAAATGGAGCTGTTGTTTACAAATTGGTTAGGTATGATCAAGATCTAATGGAAATGGAAGGCAATTGGGAAGTTCCTCATTTAGCTTTCCCATAAACCAGTTGAGAAGTTCCTCATTTAGCTTTACCATGTATGTTCTTAAGACTTACGTGAGAAACCAGTTGAAATATTTTAAGTGTTGTTACTTTGTTCCAATGCATGTCTAATACATTATTATTACCAGTTTAATCACGTAACTAGTAACCTGACCTTCAATAAGTTGTATTTCTCCTGCTTACCAGGAGGTAGGGGCGAAGCAAGGTTGATGCAGGGAAACTATACTGATGAAGCCAATCTACATCCCACCTTCATTCTATCTTCTACTGAGTAGAATACTGCCAAATTGTGATGGACATAATGGCTGGCCATTGGCACTGTGGAAATTCAACTTTTGTTGATAACCTCGGGAGCAGGTTTTTCTGGATCTCAATCCTGTGGGAAACATATTTCATTTGCTCAAACTATAGTACTCTTCCAAATCACTAAAATTATATACATATGTTCACATTTTTATTTGGAAGAATATTTTGTTTTACTGGATTAGTTGGGGTTATTTTTAGTTAAACATGTTTAGGATCTGGGAATTAAGCAACATACATTAATTAACACCAATACTGAGTTTCACTACTTAAGGGAAATTTCATTGATTAGCTTCTCATGTGCTTTCATACTTAAATATGATGGCAACAGCGGCTGGGATTTCTGTGAAGGGGGGGTGGAATGCCATTAACATATCTCCCCCACTCCACCCCAATACACTTTAATAATAAAGGAGAACCACTTCGGCTGATTATTTTTCTGTCGTATGAAATATGACTTCAAAGAAACCTCACTGGTTTCCTTTTCAAGGTCCTTCTGTAAAGAAAGTAAGTTTTGGAGTGCATACAGCAGTGGAATGCTACCTTTTTGTAAGATTTATTGAGAGTCTTGAAGGGCTCAATGAGCTGGAGAAGGTAACTTTTTATGCTACCTCATTCAAGACCAATTTAATTCATGTTGGTTCTGAAACTGCAGCCACAATATTAGCTGTGAGTTCATAAATTGGTCCTTAGTGTAGCTGACCTGGGTGAACAGGGCAGACAGGAGTTAGCAAATAGAAAAATAAAAATTGTCTGATTATTTGGTTTGCTACTTTTTTTACCAGGTTATTGCATTTTGGATTTTAGTCTCACTTCTTTTCTTTTTGTTAATACAAGAAAATACTCCCTCTGTTAGCTTAAAACATGCCACTAGCAATAACAGCTATCAAATCTTTTCTGAGATTAACCAGACTATACTGGTGAATTCTATCAAACTCAAAACTAGTTAAGCAAGTTATGACCAACATGCTAAGGGGTCAACCTTAGACATCCTTAGTGTAGACCCACTGAAAGCAATAGGACTTTAGTCCCATTGATTCCAGTAGGTTTACACTAAGTATGTAAAGATGGATCCAACCCACAGTTTTTATTTACGTGATAAACATATTTGCCTCCACCATTTCTTATAAAAAAGAAAAGTCTTAGCTGAGTCCCAAGGTAATGATCATCCTTTTTGCTAGGCATGAAGCAGTTGGGAAGGACAGTTTCCCTGCAGTGAACATGTGTAAAGCTGGTCTCCTCCTCTCCTGTAAATTATAAACTTTCTATCGTCGGTTGTAGCTATTCTTGGTCAGGAAAAGAAGCATGGAGAATGAGGCCATCAGTGACTATTATCCATGGTGGCAAGTATCCTAGCTCATTTTGGAGATGAGTTGTATCTGAATACCAATCTGCTGTTTGGAAAGGTAGGTTGGAGACCAGGTGAAAGAAGGGCAAGATCAAGCAACAGTACAGAACAGCACCTTAGTTTGAGAATGACAGCTGGACAGATATGTCACACATTTGACAAAGTGAAGGGAAGATGCACAGACGGAAGGCTCATCTCTCACTTCTTGAGAAAGAAGGTAATATTTCAAGCTATGCTTCTGTTTTCACAAGGCTAAAGTGCTAAAGTATATGCACAACAAAGGATGACCCTTGTTTCCTCCCACCTACAGAGATGCACAGGACTGGCGTCAAGGGTCGACATAGATGGGCATCTGCCAAAATCACTGCTATGATTCCCCTGGACATTCTTGCCATTGCAACCTGCTTGTTCTCCTGCCTCTTCCTCTGGCCCAGACAGCAGTGGGAGTGAGAGGAAGAAACAGTAAGTGCCAGATATTCCTGTGTATAGCAAGATATTTGGCCACTGTTTCTTCCACCAGCTGGATTTTCAGGTGTTGCTTGTAACATAGTGCAGTTAAGCTCTGTATTGGTAAAACAATTCTCGCTAAAGTGCCCTTATTTTACCATATTGGTTTCTATAGTATTGCTGCTAAGTCTGTCAGCATTTATGTTTGTTTTTCCTTTCAAAATACGGTTTAATCTTTTCCCCCTTTGATTATATTACTAGCTTTAAAGAATTTTTTCAGGTCTTAAGATAAACACCAAAGCATTTCCCTCCTCACATTTATTGAATTCCAAGAGCCAAAGGGAACTCATTTCACTATTCTTCTTGTTAGCCCTCTTGAAATTCAGTCCAAATTAATTTTCCAGGGAACAAATTTGTGATCTTAGTTTGTATTGGGGAACCTCTGGCCCTTCAGCTGTTGCTTAATTCTAATCCCCACCTTCTTTGACCATTGGTCATACTGGCTGTGGCTCATGGGAGTTGGAGTCCAACAACAGCTGGAGGGCAGCAGGTGAGTTATGCTGATCTTATCAAAGCTGCAGTCATTCCATTGCACATTCAAGAACGGTGAAAGATCCTTGAACGATCCAAATGTTGGACCTGCCTAATATTTACAACACAAACATTCCAAAGAGTGTCAGCATCCATAATAACACTCAGCTTTCAGGCATCCCTTTCAACGCTTGCAAGTACATATAAGTCTCCAAAGAATTAATTAAAAGCAGGTGTTTGAAGCATCCCATTGCCTTTCAATGCAAAGATGCAAAGTATGTATTTCTTGAAGCATGTTGCCATCACTATTAGCTGAACCCATTAGAATCTGACTTTGGGTTCAGATATGGCATCATAATGGCCTGCTGGTTGATGACCTTTTTGGGGAGTGCAGCCTTGTTGATTTCCTTGACTTCTCAGTGGCCATTGATACAATTGACCATGGTATCGCCAAATACTTCATAAAACACAAAGTATATATCAGATGCAAATATAAGCATAGGCCACCATTGCTTTCTGCACTCCTCAGGCAACATAAACTAGCAGCCTCATTTCCCTTTGTGCCTCATCCACCTTGGCATCCACTTACCTTGCATTAAACTGAACCATGAATTAAATGAATGAGCATATTTGTTCTGCTCTTTCTCAGATACCAGATATTTGACCAATGGCCAATCCCCATTGTTCATAGGCCAGCCTCTCAAGCAGACATACTAGTTGACATTTCCTTTGTTAGATTTTCCCATCCTGGCTCTTATAATATCTTGGTGCTTTTCTGATCATAGCCATTGAGTTGATTCTACCTCAGCGCTGACAAAACCCAGTTTCCATCGTAGGTTCCTCTCCTACATACAATTCACCTCTCTTTTTAAACAAGGCCTGCCCTACCATTAGAGAGAGTGAAGTATCTGCCTCAGGTAGCAGATGCTGAGGATAGGAAGCTGCAGCATGGCATTGGAAGACAGAGTTATGTGCGCCACACAGCCTGCCCTGCACCCCTAAGCTAGCCTATTGTCTTGTGGAAGATGTTGTCCTGTCATAAGTGTGGAACCAAGATTCAACTGCCCGTCCGGTTGTCATCTGTACATGTAACATTCCTGTTTACCAGACCTTTTGGTGCCTAAACAATACTGTTTCGGGCAACCCTGAGATCATTGTGTGGAAGAAGGTTAAAAAATGTATCTGCTTTTAGATGATTTTAATTTTAATTGTTTTTAGAATACTTTAACTTTTTTTAATGCTTTATTTTTGTTTTTAAATTGTGTATCCGTTTGCCACCCTAGGCTCCTTGGGGAGGGAGAGTGGGATAAAATCCAATATACAATAAATAAGGAAATAGTGTGCAGCCCTTTCACAATACAGTCTACAAAGATTCAGTTGAACCGGTTGTATTTCAATCAACATTTTGCAAAATAAGATAAGCTATCCTCTCATGGTTTATGATGTCAGCAAGTTCCCTTGATTGAAATACAGTTTGAAATCCACCTCTTTCTTCCTGGCTGCAGTATATTTTGAGGTTGATTTTTTTTCTTCAGTAGATTTTAAAGACAGCTGTGTGAATTAATGAACTGATGTGAGAATCAGGTTTGGCTGTGAGCCCCGTTTAAAAGTCATGTAGATGACCTCATAAAAACAGCCTAAGAATGCCTATTTTGCTTGTAAAACAAATCTATTCCCTAATAACACCAAATGCCCACATAATTCAATGCACATTTTTAACCCAAAATTATTGCTTCATAAGACAGGGTGAAAATTTCCCATGAAGAGAAAATTTAGCCAGCACAGGCTACTATAAACTTTAATTGATATTTCACAGTATGTACAAGTTGGCTCCCTGAGGAGGGTAGAATGTCCCTTTTTGCACCTGCGTTCTAACAGCAATCTTATAAGATTTCAACCATTAACATTTTCATTAATACAATTCATACATAATTAATGCAATCTAAGTTTCACAAAGGTTTCTATATTTAGGTTACTCATCTTACACCATATTGACACAGAACCACTAGAACTTCAGAAACAGGGTCCAGCCATCTAATTAAATGGCTCTAGCCTGTAATATTGGCAGTGGAGTCAAGTGGGTGGTGAAGTCTGGCTATTTAAATACTATTGAAGTCAACTGGAGCTAAACATCTGAATTGTCTACATGGTTGCAAAAAGTATGAGTGATTTGAACTGTGATTATGTTTGGTTTATGATTATTTTATACATGGGGGATGGAGCGTCCTATAGGTATTTATTATTGTTGCTCTGATGTATTTTTAATGTAAATGACTGATTTTACATTTGCCTGTATTTTAGATAGTTGCTTTAAAGATTTAGGGTGCAAGTCAAACCCCTGATCCACAGCCTTGGGTGTGGGGTGTGGGTTGGATGTGATGGAGATCCCCCTAAACCCAGCCCAGAACAGCTCCACTGGCATCATTCCCCCATCACAGAACTCACCCTTCCACCTTGCTAAAGTTATAAGTTTAATCTACATTGAATGTGTCTTTGAATGCATTATAATTGAAATACTGTAAAGAGAAAGTTACCTTAAACAACAGGTTTCACTCTGGCAAAAGCGTCAGAGAATACTAGTATTTTTCCATTACAATTAGCTAAATTTATGGGATATATCCTGCCTCATATCAGCAACATGCTGAACACTAATTAATGCATGAAGGGCTTAAGACCATAGAGAAAGCGGTCCTGCCAGGCTTTGCTAGGTCACACCCCTTCACCTTGAGAAACTTAAGTTGTACTGTCTGTCTTTTCCTGCTGCTGTATGGAAAAGCACATGAACCTGACCTTTGGAAAGTTTATAAGTAAACCATTTTTTACTTACCAAATGTGTGGTCTCTTTCTATGCTAAGGAGAAGTGGGGAGCTTTGGAAACAATTTACAAGGGCATATATTAAAGGTCTAACAGCCTATATTTCCACACTATACTTTGCTGCATTTCTTATTATTCTAAATCTCTGCTGGGGCTCTCTCACCAAAGAATACTTGCCCCAAAGCTGGATCTAGGCATCCATGGAATTCTCCTTTTATTCTTTAACAACAACAAAACCAGTTAAACTTTCCCAAAGAAATTGGAGAAACCAGTAGGAAAAGAGTTTATTACCTATCAGGGTTCTTTACAGCAAATAGGTCAAACAAGCTAAAAAGTAAAAGAAATGTCAGGCAAACAGAATATCTTTTTTTACATTATTATTTGCTAAAATTAAGCAAACCTGTAGAAACTCAGTGGCTGCTTTGTGCTGCTGCATTTTATAGCAGTTATCTGGTTGGAAGGCTAAAGAGGAACAGCTGCAAGATCACAAGACACACATTTTTAAAACAATGAACTGGAGCCCTGTCGAAATGAATCCGCTTAGACGTGGATGGTAGCAAGGATCACAGAGCTTTCAACCCGAGGATTAAGATGGACATTTTGCTCTACAAAGGCAGCACCTATGGGACATCATTTGGTGCCCTCACTCTCACAGTTCCACAGGGGAATCTCCCTTTCACGGTGCTGCAGCATCATTTTACACTAATGTAAAAGGCTCTGTGCTGATGTGGTTGTTGGCATTGCATTCTACATGCTCACATGTTGGCACAAAGTGACAAGCATTTCTGTTGACTTCTAGGGCCAATAAATATTTGGGATTGTGGTAACATCTTTCACATCAGGCCTTTGTACTGCAAAAGCTAGATTGGATATAAACTTTCCCCCTGGTGATCTCAGCATTGTCTTCGGAGAATTCTGATTTTGAATATCCTCCGGATATTCAGATCCTCCAGATATTCTCTTAATTTTCAAATATTTGCTGTCTGAATTTAACACCCAATGATATTTTGATTTAAATATTTCATATCTGGCAGCTGACATTTGACTACAGACCCTCCAAGTGTCCCTATTTTCCAGGGATGTCCCTGATTTAGAAAAGCTATCCTGGTTTCTGATTTGATCCCAGAATGCCCCACTTTTCCCTAGGACATCTCTATTTTCAATGGAGAAATGTTGGAGGGTATGTGGCTATATTTGATAGCTGGCATGGAATGGTATTCATTCTTGGACAGTAATAATAGCTGATAGTTCAGAATCTCACAGTGGTTTTCAACCCACTGAAAACTCTAGCTAAATAGGGGTAATTCTCAAAATCACTATTGTGAAACACTGTCCACTTCTCTGCCAAGAAACTCCTGCACATGGTATGTTCTAAAGTTAACATACAGTTCCAGCAGCCATCCTCATCTCCCCCTGGTGTGGCCCTGAACGCACCAAACCTTTTTCTGGTGACTGCTCATTGCAGAGGAAAACCATTCAGTAGCAGTGGGCAAGCTTGTCTAGGAAAGCTTTTTTATCATTATTATTATTAAATAAAATTTATAACCATTTGATTGTAAAAAAAACCTCAAAGCAGTTTTCAAAAGATGAAAGCAGTAAAATCAAGAAAAAAATATCACAACCATAGTTTAAAACATACAAAAGTTACAATACTGAAACAGATTAAAATTACAGTATCTCAACTTTCTAAGCATCAAGGTATGAATGTTTATTATTACGGCCCAACAGCCAACATACAAGCACCACGGAAAGCTTGTCTAAACAAGGATGTTTTAGCAGGTGCCAAAAAGAGTACTGTGCTTGATCTCAATAGGCAGGGAGTTCCAAAGTGCAGGTGCTGCCACAATAAATGATCAATTTCTTAGAAATGCAGAACAGGTATTATGTGGCACCTGTAGCAGTGCCAAAGCTGCCGATTGAAGAGGTTGAGTGGGCATATGTGGGGTAAGGTGATCTCCTAGGTAAACTGCTCTCAAGTTGTTAAGAGCTTTATATACTAATAGTAACATCTTGAACACGGCCCAGCAATCAACTGGTAACCAGTTCAGATCTCTGAGCACAGATATCATATGCTGATTCCTGCCAGCAATCGTGCTGCAGCATTCTGGCCTTAGAGCTCATTGAGGAATCTCAGACTGACTTCTGAAAGCAACAGTTTGAAATTCATTGGAACAGCATATATCATAATAATTTTTTTAAAAAATATTATTTTAGTATTTGACAAATAACTTGCAATGTTTATCCAAGTCTTTCTCTTACATTTTTGTTACACCACTTTTACGGAGGAATTCAAAGATCTGACTTTGAAACTTTCTATAATACCATATCTCATATGCAATAGTATTTATATATTAAAAAAAATCTTATAGCATATGATAAATATCTTGCAATGTATGTCTGAGGCTTATATTTTTGTTGCACCGTTTTTATGGAGATCTGATTGCAATGAGAATGGATCAGCTCTTTACACAATCCTATAATTCAAATGTTAATTCCGATCATGTGTGAAATGTATTTATCTATGGAGGAATCGATCGGTTCTGTCCATTTGAGCACGCCACATCTGGGATGGTAGCCTCTTTTTATAAGTAAGACACAGTAAATTCCATAATCCATGTGAAATAATTTTAACCCAAATGAGTCTTTTGTATCCTTCTTTCATGGAGATTGCTTAAAACAAGGCACACATGTTTCATCAGTAACAGTACCCACAGTGAGAAAAGGAAGTTTTACATCATGTCTTAAATCAATCATTCTTGCATATTTGAAAAGAGCAAGATAAAGCGGCTCAAACCTAAGAAACGACAACTGTTTTCTTTCTCAGGAAAGGGAATGCATATCGTCTCTGTGCAATAAATGGCTCCCCCCCTTCCTTGCCACTACAGCAGTGTAACATGCTCTGTAAAATCCAGTTCCCTTCAAATCAGTGGTTCTGCAGCCTACTGTTTAATAGGAGTAAAATCTTATTTGTATCACTCCCTAATTGTTTTGTATGCTCTGCAATCATTTTGATTAATAAAGCAGGAACAGAAAGCTGCCTTCCTGATTTTATGGCAAGGGAGTTTTGTTCTCTTTATACAGATTAGGTTCAGCTAGGGATGACATGAAAAATAAGAGGGGAAGAGGAACATGGTCTGTATTTTATAATCAGAGCACTGAGTTTGCTGCGACCACCTTTTAAAGCACCCCGAAGGCTCCACATGTTCCAGCACAGAGATTTTCTATGTACTGCATGTGTTTCCACATTACTTCTACAAAGATGTAATGGCCAATTGATTTGGGGCATTTGGCTATGTTTGTGTGGTAGCCTGAGGAAAAAATTGAACATACTGTCAGTGATCCAGCATGGTTCAGAAGACAGAATGTGTGTCAGCTGGACACGAGGATCTTGGGATTCAAGTTTCTGCTCAGCCATGAAGCAATCTGGGTGGCCTTTAACAAATCATTTGTTTCTCCCTTCCCTCACAATGTTGAGATGACTAATAAAGCATGCCATATACAGAAAAGTGATGGGAAAGAGGAAGTGATTTACTTCCTATAAGGTGAGGTGGGGCACTACAGCAGTAGTACAAGGGGGGCATTGAGGCAGCAGAAGGGACTGTCACTTGAGGTATGGGCCTGGCTGGGAAAGGGGGTGGCAGCTGGCTATTTGTTAAATAAAGACAGGCCACTGCTAGACATAAGACTTAGGTGTTGTTTCCTTCAACTCAGTCACTAAGCTTTGCTTACCGGTATCAGACCGTTATGACTAACGTCATTTGCGCTCCAGTTCTTAATGAGACTATTCCTGCAGGGGGTCATTTATATAAAGAAGAGTAGACCATCCCTTGGCATGTTTTTGAGTAGCTAGAATTTGTTTACAATTAACAACTTTTGGCAGACTCAGTGAAAAAGTGGGATAGAAGTGTTTGAAAAATAAGTGTTCTGTTTTTTAAGTCTACTTTTGGTATGTAAGACGTGAGTCATTGATCCTTGGATGGAGGCGGGGTGATGTAATGTAAAAATTAAGTTTTTAAATTATATTCCTCTTGTTCTCTCTCTCGCTTACAGACATACAAAAGCTGGTAGAAAGTAGCTTTGGAGTGGAATTCAATACAAACAAATCAGTTTGAAGTTAAACAAAATGGTGCCTTTGCTATATTAAGAACAGTTATAGAATTGAAAATAAAACAAAAAGGAGAATATTTTGATCTTTGGAGCTTGTGCTTTCGACACCGAGGGATATTTTTGAGTAGTAATAATTTTCTTTTTAAATGCCTAAAATAAAATGGCACAGAAAGGCTCTCATCATTGTGTGCAGGTTTTTTATGACACTTAAGTGTGCACCTGCAGAAACAGCCAGTGTAGAAAACCAAATTCCCAAGCAAATGCTGTAGCTTTTCTTTTCTTTTTCCTCCCTCAAAGGCAAACATCTGTCCAAGATCAGTGATGGCATCGATGTATTGCAAACCTTATTTTTCTAAGGCACAGCACTTAATTTTCCCTTGGGTAAACAGACACAATAATGGATGAATGCTGTGGGATCACATATCATCAAACTATCAGCAAGAGTTTAAGCTGCGAACTTTAATCTACATCAGAAGTGAGCGACCAGAAAGTTTAAATTATGACAGATGATGGCTAATTGTTAGTGAGTCTGTAATGATAGACTTCATTCCAAGGTGGTGTTAACATCCTGGAAAAAGCTCTACAGTAGACACTTTATAGCTGTCGAGAGAGACTTTACTTTTCAAGTGATTTGCAGCCCAATCTTATCAGTCACTAGAGTGGCAATGTAATGTTTAGGATGCTCCGCAAAGACCATGACGTATGCACAATGGTACACTTTTAATAGCATGGGAACGTTGTTAGCCAAATCAGGATGTTTTGCACTCATGGAATCCTTGTGAGACAAACTAGGATATAGGTAGGAATAGGGAATACATTTGATTTAGCACACATTTAAAGGCAAAACTACTTAATTCACACTTTCCAAAACAATATGAGAACCAAACCACAACAAACTTTCGAAATGCAAACATCTCCAAATTTTGTGATGCAGTTCTCAACAACAGCAACAGCAGCAGCAACAACAACAAAGGTTATGAAGATTCATTGAAGATGCACAACTCTGTTTCTCCATTACATCTGAGTCAGATGAGGCTGTGCTAATCCTGGACCAGTGCCTGGCTGTGGGGGTGGACTGGGTGAGGATCAATAACTAGGCTTGAATCCCGGAAAGATGGAGTCCTTATGAATGGGTGGTTCCCATGTCAAGAGAGAAGCAAAGGAAAAGAGATGAGCATATTGCTAAAAACATTCAAATAAATGCTACTTTACATAGATCATTGGAAATGGTGCAGAGATGCAGAAGATTGAGAGATTGCAGAAAAACTAAATGGTTCCTTTGCCTCGGGCTTCATTGTAGATACTGAGTATGTGCCTGAGCTAGGTACCCTTTTCCCTACCATTTTTTTTTTGCCCACCATCCCATGTCAAAAGCATGATTAAAGCTAGAATAAAGAGAATAAGCTTCGCTGAGAAAGAATCAGCATGGCTTCCATAATGGGAAGGATGCTATCACAAACTTTGGGATTCTTTGCAAGTATCAACAAACATGTAGCCGGGCTTAATCAAGCAGACACTACATACTTGGACTTCCAAAATACATTGGATGAAGTCCTTCATAAAAACAGGATTATCTGGTTAAAGAGTAGGATCAAAGAGGGAAACCTGACAGTTTTCACAATGGAGAGAAGAAAATGGTAAGGTCGCCACAGAATCTGCATTGAGACCAATGCTTTGTTGTTGAATTATCTAGAAGAGCCTTCTGGATAATGTTGGACCATGGCTCCCATCATCCCTGATCACTGAACATTTTGGCTAGGACTAATGAGAATTGTAACCTGAATGTGGAAAGGCATGAAGTTGGGTACAGCTGATTTAGCGTCAGGGTAAGCAATGAGCTAGCCACACTTGTGGATGATAGAGGATGATGAAACAGTGTGCTTAAAATGAGCTACAACAATGAGTGGAACATTTTTTGCTGTTGAAACAGGCAAAATGCTGAAATGCATCAGAAAGACTGTATTTCCCAATGAATCTCTCCATTTTGAACATCGCTTTGACCCTTTGCTTTAGGAGTGGGGTCTCATTTACCCGAAACATGCAGAACTGGTGTGGTTTCATTATATGCTTATTTCCAAAAGTAAATATACACCCCAAAATTGTTGAACTTTTTTTTACAAAGGCGCTAAAAGAGCCGTCATATCTGGCATGCTCCAAATACAGATGAGTCACTCCCTCCTACCAACTCACTCACTTATGCATTTATATCTATCTAATATCATGTTTTATAAATCTAACTTTAGCTATTCTAAGATAGATAGTGACATAATTCCACTAGCTTTTAGCACTGGATTTGATTTCTGCTTTGGTGGATTTTTGGGTCGCACAGTTCAGAAACATTATAAGCATACAGCGAAGGAGGGAGAACAGTTGGGGGTCTTATATTTTCAAGGAATCTGCCAGATGACAATTAGAGAAATAACGTAATCTTCATAAAAACCTTTGCATTGTAATCCTTCCTGGCCTTCAGCTGTGTTCCAAGAGGGCTGGGGGTAATTAACAGTAACTGCAGGTTGTCCTGCCTGCCTCACTAATGCTTAAGAGGTTGAAAACTTGCTGTGCTACTTAACAGTTCTCCTCCTGCTGATATCAGTTGGACATTTATGCTTCTTCCATTTTAAAGAATGTAATGCTATTCCTTGAAGGTGCTGGAAGATTACAATATTATTGTTTGTTTCAGTGAATTGGTATGGAGTTATTTAAGCTCACACATCTCAGCTACAATTTGTCCCTTTGAGGTTCCAACCCTAAACAGACTTCTTAAACATAAGTGTGGCTTTAGATATCCATTGACTACCTCTATTGCCATGGTTTGCTCTGTGCATCTTAGGGAAATTCCTGCCCTCCCCCACCGCATACAAAAGAAACCAAGGGGTCACTTACAAAAATGTGCATAGGAATATCGCTTATCTGAGAATAAGTCAAGGAACATGAGGTTCTTGTGAGCATTGCTAGAAATGTGTTGTGCACAATCAGTAGACATAATAACTACTTTAGCAACTTCATTTTCCTGCCCCATGGCATGCAGCTGCCCCACCAGCTACTCCTGACTGAAAGGGTTAAGCATGCAGCAAACTAGATATGCTGCAGTATGCTTATACATTGATCAGTAGCAATTGTCTCTTTATTAATTACATTACACACACTTCATTGCCTTCTTGCAAGAATTCACATGTCCTGGCTGGGTAGAGTGTGTCAGACTAAGAATGGGGAGGCCGAGGTTCAAATTCTTGCTCACTTATATGGCAAACAATTATGCATCACCTGAAAAGGGGAAATGCATCCACAAAAAGAGGGCATATATTTAATAATAATATATAAATGCATCAGCTAATTTATATGCATAGATGCAGATTTGAAAAGTATACAATGGGCAGAATTCAAAATCATTCTCTCCCAACTTATTCCATCAGTACAAGCATTTCAGCTTGAAAAGATTTCCTGACAAGGTGGTTGTAAGAATCATGAGGAGATAACACTTTTGAAGTATTTTAAATGCTTGGATAATATATGCTATGCAAGAATTGATGGTGTTTTGTTGTCGTCTTTTAAAAGCGGTTTTAACCAATTTTGATAAGCTACTTTAGGAGGTTCTTGCCCCGAAAGGTGGCAGATACATTTCTTAAATAACAGAATAGTAATATTTACCACAGTAAGGATGTAGAGTCATACCTTCTCTCTGTACCAAGAGTTTAATTCCATTTACACCTGTGCAGATTGTGGGCTGGTAATTCAGAGTAATTCATTTGCATTCACTAGTGCTGAACCATTTCCCCCTCTCTCTGTGTGTGTGCATAATCATTCTCCATCAATTAATCAGAAATTAGTTGTATTTGAAAGCCCTCAAAGAGAAATTTTCATGGGTAGAGTGCAGGGCTTTTGTTGTGTTGAATGAGGAAGTACTTGTGAGCATCCTTTCATTCTACAAATCAGGTCTCTGCATTCTGCAGCCTTCCTGGGTGCCTTTGCTTCAATTAAAGGTGTTGTCAGATCAGGAAGCATGAGCAGCCAGGGAGGCTGCAGAGTGCTGAAGAAATATTTACTGGCAAGAGAAACACCTTGCCACAACAAGGCAAGTGAAAAACACTACCCCCGCCTCACCTCACCAAATGCTGCTTTGCCCTGAGAATGAGGCATGAGAATGGAAGGGGAAGAAAATGTTGGGGAAATTGGAGGACAGATTGTGACACAGCAGTGCTGCTGATCACAAGCAGTTAAAGCTAAGAACCTAGTAAAACCGGTAGTGTCTTGTTTCAGGAGACTGGGCAGATGTGAACCTCCACAGCATGCTGACATGGGCTTCATACAACGCAATTGTTCTCAATTTACACACTCAGTTTAGACTGGTGTGACTGAGGACACCATGCATAGCACATTTTTCAGTTAGCTTATTGCCCCATCAGAGGAAAAAGGAAACCATTATTCACTTTTTAAATGTTCCCTTTAGAAGCAGTTGAAACATAAATCTGGCCGATTCCCATGAAGAAGGACAACCCGCCTTAAACAGAACAGCGGAGTGTTGCAGTCTCGGATTCTTCATTAATACGGCCATTTGCCAATATGGAATTTCAGTGTGCACTAATTAAATAGAATAAGTGCAGAAGGGTTACATTAGTGTGGTGTGGCTGGAGATGGAGTTCTCAGATAGAGTTGCTGGAAGGAGGCAGCCCTGAAAGCAACACCTGGCCTGGACTCTCAGCAGTGCATTAGTTAGAAACAGGAGAGAGAAACAATTCTACCACTAATGAGCCCCAGGTGAAAAGACTGTTTAACTAGATGGGGCCTTTAAAAAAAAAGAAAAGGGAAAAATTCTGAATATTCTGATTGATGAGAAAATTGTTTGGCATCCCCAATTGTTCCTTACATTAAAAGGCAGACTTTGTTTTATTTTTCCCAGTTAAAACATTTGGGCTGCCAACTTCTGAAAACACATATAATGAGTTATGAGGGGAAGGAAGGAAGAAGACATTCCAAGCATGTAATAAAGGGAGATAAAACCGTACATCACATTTTGTGTTGCCTGAGTGTTTATGGATCGCAATGGTGGAATGGGAATCTCTTTTAGCTTAAAGGGGCTTATTAAGCATCCACCGATGGACAGAGTTTTCCTAGCATTACCTTTGGAGAGACATCAAACTTGACTTCTTTCCTTTTGGCCAAATTGTCTTTAATCGGCTAGAGAAAAGTACCGGTATGTGTGCATCTACTCTACATTTTGAAAAGTGGTTTGTTTGCTATCGTTATCAACCAAATTTTGCATAATGGATCCTGTTATGTACTGAGTTGAATAGGATCCAAAATGCAGCAGTCTGATTGGTCCTAGAACAATAGGATCCAAAATGCAGCAGTCTGATTGGTCCTAGAACAATAGGATTCAGAATGCAGCAGTCTGATTGGTCCGCAGGAGCCACCCAATCCAGCTTCAGGTAGAAGTGAATCCACAACCTGATTGGCCTACAGGAGAATCCCGGAATTAGGCAATCACGTGCGGCCCATTGTGTAAATAATGCATATAAAGCAGATATTTTGGGAGAACTTTCATTCCTCACTACTATGAGCTGAATAAAGAGCATGAAATCCACACTCGACTCCGAGTATATTTCAGATCCTGAGAACAAGAAACGGGTTTCCATGTATACTTAAGGTACAGTTCAATGTCACTTTGAATCACGGTGGCAAACGGAATCTTTCAGAACTGCACCATTTTTTTTAGTTCCTCAGAATTCCTGAGCAATGCGTGGCACAAGACTCATATACACATTAGTTTCATGGTAATATGGATTCCGGTGCTGAATGGTAATCAGAGTAAGAAGAAACCTGCCAGGGCCATAGCCCTCTCTATACCCAAATCTATGGGCTGACTTTTCCAGCTGAGGTACCTGAGGTCAGTGGCTGGGGGCTGGAGTTAGAAGAAGCTACTAAATTATGGTAAAGTGGAAGGTAATGCTCCACAGACCAGACAGGTGTAGAGAGCCAATCTCCCACTATTGATAGTAGCTTCCCACAACCTGGTGTTCTCCAAGACCTTTGAACTGCAGCTCCCATCAGCTCTAGTCAGCCCTGCCATGAGGCAGATGGAAGCATCTTCCTTGAGCTTCCCTGTTTGGACTCACCCTCACACGAAGGACCCCTGTGCCCTCTCCATGTGTTCAGATACAGAGTGTAAAGAAGGAAAAGTTCGGGGTGACTTCCTCTCTTGCCACCTTTTATATTTCTAGTGCAATATACCCTGGAAGCCAAAGCAAGTCACTATGCAGCCTCATTGCAGGATCACTTCTCATTTTCATCCTCTCTCTCTCTCTCTCCAATCTCTGAGACAGGCAGTTATTGCAGATAGGCATTCAATTGCCCCTTTGTCAATAAAATTCAATTCACTGAAAAGCTCTGATCTCGACTCTGTTGCTCCACAGGTACCTTACGAGGACATCCGACTACCCTCGCTCATGATCTGAAGCTATGCCCTACTCCTTCCTATTTGCAAAATGGGGTTGTTTCCGGGCCAGCTCTGCCAGAAAGGCAGCAGCCAGACCTCCAGCAGAACAGAACCTGGCTCACTGGAAATGGTAGCCCTAGAACATCTGAGCTGATTTCCCACCTCCATCATTCCTGTTTCTGGAAGGGCTTATTCCTTGAACACGGAGAAGTAGATATAGGGAGACGTGTGTCCTGAGCAAGCAGAATATTGAGTAGAAAGCTGTAGGTTAGAGCTCCATGAAGGTCTTACGGTGCTTCAGAAAATGACTGTAAAGTTGACATCAAAACTGGAAGCCATTTTGAACAAAAGCTTGGAACATAAAAGCAGAACCAGGAAAAAAACAAGATATACCAGACAGTGGGGAGGGCTCACTGAAAACTTTTTAATGGTGATAATACCTCTCTTCCCAACCCCAATTATTTCCCAGTTGCAGATCTTTCCTGTTGCCTAGAAGTGAACTAGCATGAAGGCTGTCTCCTTTCATTGGAATGAATGGGGACCACCATGAGTACATCTGAGCATGTCTATATATTTTCCGTAGCGCAGATGCATAAATGCCTTGGAATTTACTTTTACATGTCTTCCTTTCGCAGGAAGGAATGTCAGCAATGATGAGCCATTCTGAGCTCCAGTGCCTTATCTAAAAAGCATCCTGTGAGACTAAATTTTCAGCTGTTTGGCAGCTGTACCAAGTTCTAGCTTAGGTTAAATATATTAGGCCAGGATCTTTCTTTCTTTCTTTCTTTCTTTCTTTCTTTCTTTCTTTCTTTCTGACCTTTTCTTCTTTGCTCCAGATGGATCAGTTCACAAGAACTGCTGTTTTGTCTCTCCTGACCTGAAAACCGCACCTGTAAATTCACATTTTAAGAGTTTTGCTTTATAAGATTATCCAGGCTGTTATTTCCTTTAATGATCTCTTTAATGTTGAACTGAATAGCCTTTCCTCCTGTTGGATCAAGGCCACACTGCTCTTGAACAGGTAAAATGAAGGGGTGAATAAATATGTGTGGTGGGGTCTGTGGTCCTCCATGTGTTGCTAGCCTAAAGCTCCCCTCATCCATTAGCCATGCTGGCTGTAGCTGATGAGGAGTTGGACTCCAACAACATCTGGAGGGCCACAGGTTCCCCACATCTGGAACAGATAAAAGCAGAACTTGTAAAGTATTTTTTAAAGTATTAAGCCTATTTTTAAAAGCAGAAGGCCTCATTGGACGCTGCTGCAAAGCAATCACTGCATTGCATTTATGCTTGTTTGATTTATTTCTCACGAATCTCTAAGTGGCTAACATTACTTATGTGTAAAACATAATGGGTGGTATATAACAAAGTACTTCCTCCGTGGAAGGACTTTTGGCTGTGCAACAGAACTTCCCCTCCCTCTCATCTCCTCTTCCCCAGACCCCCCAATCTGTTATGGGGGTCCCCTCAAGCCTCCAGAGCAGATTTGGGGAGGGCACAGGGGGCATGTGGAGAGAAGTGAGGAAGGGCAAGTTCCATTGTGCCCGTGGAAACCATTGGACCTAGTGAAAGTACTTCGTTGGATCCCACCCAATCATACAGATGCATAAAATCATGCCAATGCAGTACTGCTCGTTTACTTGACTTAAGCCAGGCTCAACATGTCACTTGCCAAATCTAGCCCCCACGCAGAATACTTGAGATGCTGTGGAAATGTTTCCAGAAAATCACACCAGTTCCCATAGACATTGACCACTGCTTTGGTCTCCAAAAGTATACAACACTGTCCCTCTTACTCTTCGAACAACAGTGGCCTGTCGAAACCAAAATGTTATGTGACAGCATTAGCCAAACACTTAGGGTGGGATTTAAATTTAATAGTCCCTTTTGCCAATACTTTTCTCAACTTTTTATTCAGGACTGTGAAAAAATATAACAAACCTTTCAAAAAATTATTAGCACCTCCTAATATCTCAGATCAAAAATTTCACTAGGCTAAGTTCTGGGAATTTAGCCAACCAGGAAAACAGTTGCTTAAGATATCATTTTTCTTCTCCAACCCACAGTCTCTCCCCCAACATTACTTCCCAATGTCTGTGTTAACACAACTGCCATTTAGAAGTTATGGGCTAAAGTCATTGGGTTGTGGATGACAAATAAGATAACTTTGTGTTCCTTATTATTAATTACTATATAAATAATTAGTGTTAAAAACTGAGATACTTCTTTAAGAACCCCAAATGGGGCACTTTTCAGAGGTCAGATACATCCATTCACCATATCTGATAATCACAAATCAGACATAGACAGATGTGGCCTGAGGTGTTTTGGCACCTGAGGTGAAGCGCCCCACTGCTGCCCAAACAATGGGGTGGGGGGCAAGCTCCAAAAATGCTTCTCCTCAAGAAGACCTTGTGGCCTCTCCTCCACCGGGCAGGGGAGGTGGGATTTTTACAGATCCCCTTTCTCCTTTTTTTTTCTTCAAAAATTTTTATTCATTTTATAACACAAATAAAAAACACAAACAGAAAAACAAAAAATACAAACAAATTCTTGTCATATCCTTATTTTTCTAAACATTGTTAAGTGGGCTTCCCCGTGTCCCACCTATCTGATTTTCAATTTACTTCATCTTTAGCAGTTTACATATATCATAGTTTCTAACCATCTTTTTTTAATCACACTTAAAATAACTTCACATTTTATCACTTACAAATAATACTATTTTAAAATACACTATCTTCTACATCTAACCCTACAGCCTATATCCACTTCCAAAGCTATTCTAAGATTTAAATATTAACGTATTATTTCAAATATTCCTTAAACTTCTTCCAATCTTCTTCCACCGTCTCTTCTCTCTGGTCTCGGAGTCTCCCGGTCAGTTCGGCAAGTTCCATTTGGTCCATAGATCCCCCTTCTCCTGCCTAGCAGTGGAGCTTCGCACTGGCTTCTCCTTTCTGATGTTGTGATCATGTTATAGTTATATAACAAAATATAGCAACATATAATAACAGAAAATAACGAAAATCAGGTCTGGGAAAAGAAAATACAACAGGGCAAACCCCTGAAATGTAACGTTTTGGCAGCAACATTATCTGGATTCTCCACAGTAATGAATAAATGGTGTCAAGCCCAGAGAAAATTGCCAGTGTGAAAAGCAAGCATAATAATACATTATTGTGTTGATAGGTTAATGCATGTTGATATTCTTAGTACAGTATATTGTTAACTGAAGTTTAGAGTGCATTTCCCCACTAGAATGTTGATCCTATCGTTCATAGTTTTGGTGTGTGTTGTGTCAAGAGAATTCAAGACTGGAAATCCATACACATCTATAGAATTAACTATATCTATTGCAGACTAAATGAGTATGCTTTTTGCTTTTTTCCCCTTTTTCTAAAAACCTATTCTTCAGAGAAGGAGATGCACACTATTCACATGACTGAATTTAGGTAACACTTTTTTAAAAAGACTTACAGCTTCCTGCTAAAGGTCATTTGTAATTGAGTTGGGCTCCTTAATCTAAACCGTTAGATGCAATAACATTTGTTCAAAGTTGAGAAAGAAATGGCAAATGGCCACATTTCTTAAGATCCTGTAATTGAGTGAAATCTTGGAATCCAGCAGATGACAAGTTCAAGGATGACCCTCTTCTCCTAAAGCCCAGTTGGAACGCATAAAAGCCATCTGATTTTCTGTTTTCATGTGAAACTTTTTAGAGCAGCAGGATTAATGAATGTATGAGAATGTGTCCTTGGATTACGATGCATTCCTTCAGAATGAGAATAAGAAATATGAGAAATATTAAAAAGAAAACAAACGCGGCATTGTTAATTTCTCACTATGCGGCTGAAATACTTGTAACTAAGTGTCCATAACATGACTTCAGTACTGGTTCATTTTCTCACAAATGCCAGGTGCATTCACTGGAAACAGTTGTAAACAGTACATGATTCTGCTAAGAGACAGAAAAGAACATAAACTACCATTAAACTCCGTTTATAGTCTCCTATAAATGCTGCAGGATCCTCTCTCCTGGAACTAACAAGATAATAAATTTAAATTGGCTCACATTTCTAACATGGACAGTGGAGCTCTCTATCTACAATTCGGTCTCTGTGACAGTATGAAAAGTATTATCTAATGTTATGTGGTTTATTTATGAAAAAAATGTTGTTAGTCAAACCAAATAATCCAACTCTATGTAATTTGAAACAAAGCCACAATGTCACAGCTGCTTGTGAGAACCTTATTTTCAACTAGCTGATGAGGAGAGCTACTGAAGTAGAGTAACAATCATCTTTGATCTGTTTGTTTAAAATTACCAAATTGTGAAATTTAGAGTTAAACTCAACAAGCTTACCAGCTGTTCCATCAGATAACTTCCTGGTCAAAGGTCACTCTTGTTATAAGAATGGGAATATATTATATAATGGCAGGATCCTGCTACTGAAATAAATTTGTACACTTTCCAAACACCCACAAATGCTACCATCACTGTATTTATATATTGAATACCAGAAATATCCATCGTTTAAGTATTTGGACACTGCATTTCCGAGAAGGACTAGGGTTGAACTGAAATCCCTTGAAGACTGGACTTCTGTATGATAAAGATACCTGAAACAACAGCCACTGTGTACTTAATTCTGGAGATTTCCTGTTTGTCTAGAGTCAGAATGGTCAAACCTGTCAGTTTTGGTTTCTCTGCACTTTTTATTTTGCCCAATGTTCAGTTTGCCCCATTTCTGCATCAATGTGTGATTCTTTTTTGAAAGAATCTTCTACTGTCTTCTCCTATGGGCATTTTGGTACACAATGCTTTGGTGGAGAACTGTGTCACAAAATTTGGATAAGTGCAAATTTCAAAGGAGAGCAATGTTTCCATTTGTGTATTGGTTCAGGAACTATTTGGTGGGTTCATATTCAAATATATACTGAACACTTTTCTCCATCATCCCTTTTCCAGAGAAAGGTGAAGCCTACAGCATGCTTTTTTAAGCCTCTCATCTGCAAAGCAGTTAAGATGAATGAATTAGTGAATGGACAAATGAACAAGTGAACTTTATTGTTTGAAGTATAAAGGTAAAGGTAAAGGGACCCCTGACCGTTAGGTCCAGTCGTGGCCGACTCTGGGGTTGCGGCACTCATCTCGCTTTACTGGCCGAGGGAGCCGGCGTACAGCTTCCGGGTCATGTGGCCAGCATGACTAGGCCGCTTCTGGCGAACCAGAGCAGCACACGGGAATGCCGTTTACCTTCCTGCTGGAGCAGTACCTATTTATCTACTTGCACTTTGACATGCTTTCGAACTGCTAGCTGGGACCGAGCAGCGGGAGCTCACCTCGTTGCGGGGATTCGAACCGCCGACCTTCTGATCGGCAAGTCCTAGGCTCTGTGGTTTAACCACAGCACCACTGGCCACCACAATATAAATACAACAAACAAACAACCATTTTGACATATTCAACAAACAAATTTTGCTACTTTGGTGGTAGTCAATACATGTTGGTTTACATATGTGGCCCAAGAGGAATCTGTTTGACAGGGGCCAAAGGACACAATTAACGAATGTGTGCCTAGGGTGCCCATTTAAAGGGCAACTGAGTAAGTAATTAGAGACACCCACAACCCCATTGCACTCACAAATGCAGTCTTGGGTAGGCTGAAATGTTAAGTACCTGTATAAACTATGCTAGACCCATTACTCTAAAGAAACAAAAACCTTATCCTAAATATGCACAGCTCAACCTTATATATTTTTTTATTACACAGAAGTAAATCCCACTGAGGTTAACTCCCAAACCTATGCTCACTTGCCACCCAGAGTTCTGAGTAAGGATGCGGAGGTTCAAGCAGTAATGTCCACAGTGTACATAGAATTGCAGTTTAAGTCTGCTGTCTCTGAACCCAAGGAAATTCCATTTCTGTCATCAGGGGTGTCATTGTTTTGTGGCTTAGAGAGCTAGTGTGGTGTAGTGGTTAAGAGCAGTACTCGTAATTTGGTGAACCGGGTTCGCGTCCTCGCTCCTCCACATGCAGCTGCTGGGTGACCTTGTGCCAGTCACACTTCTTTGAAGTCTCTCAGCCTCACTCACCTCACAGAGTGTTTGTTGTGGGGAAGGAAGGGAAAGGAGGTTGTTAGCCACTTTGAGACTCCTTAGGGTAGTAATAAAGTGGGATATCAAATCCAAACTCTTCTTCTTCTTCTTAGAAATCCTCTGCCAAATAAGCATGTCTTGTTAAAAAATTTCACAGGCTTTAAAAAGATTTCATGTGATTCACCTGGAAAACAGAAGGGGGAAAGGAATGACAATAATAAAAAAGGCAGCATAAATGTTACTTATTATTATGATTTATTAAATTTGTATACCAGCCTATACCTGCAGATCTCTGGTGGTTCACAAGACAAAATCACAGCATGAAAAACACAAAATACATAACAAAAATAAATGCAAATGCAATAATCCCCCTTCCACAGCATATTTCAAAAGGGCTTTGGGTGTCAGTCAGCCAAAGTCCTGGTTGTAGAGCAATGGTTTTGCTTGGCCACATGTATTTGTGGTGCTGCTTGTGCACTTACTGTTACTGGTGTCATTGCTGGATTGTGGCTGCATTATTCTGGGCAAGGGGGGGGGTAAATTCAATTTAGTTTGCAGTTAAAGGCAAACCTACCTAATTCACATCATCCCTCAGAATTTGCACTTCTCTCAGTTTTGCAGTGTAGTCATATAAATGCATATATTAGTGAAAATAACATACAAAAATGCATTATATTAGGGAAATTGTTTAGCAAACTGTGTATATTAGGCAAACTTGCATACAATAATGTGTACAATAAGAGAAATCCACAACTGAATGCTAATGAAGTTTATGAGGACTTTTTAGAAAATCAGAAACTAGCATAGAAATGTGGAGGACGAAATGTGAGATTGGAAAAATGAGAAACCGAGAGAAACCAACATTGACAGATTTGCCCACCTCTCCTCCGGTGTGACATCTCTTTCGGTGATGTGCTGGTGCAGCTGACAACCCCCAACCCCTTCAGCGCATATTTCCTGACATGGCTCAAGTCTTCTGCTCAGCTTCATAAATCAAGCTTAAATCCCAGCTCTTCCAGCTAAGGCATTTTGTAAATCAACTCTGAAGGAAGGACTGAGTGTTTCTTCTGCCTAACTGAGAATCTGCTAATAACACAGTCAGCCAGCAATACTTCACGTTCTGCATTGAAAGAGAGGGTGTGTCCCTGGTTGGCTGGTTTGTGCTGGATTAATATTTGCTTAGCAAATTCATTTCAAAATATCCCTTCTCAACAAATCAATATTAAAATAGGATAATGGGTTGCACTGGAAGAACTGTAAATAAGATGGACACACACACATTTGGAGTAGAGTAGTCTTCATGTTGAGTCTGCAATCCTAAACATATAAGCCCCATTGGATACAGTGCATAAGACTGGGATGTAAGATCTTACAGGGCAATTATATTCTTCCACATGCCACATGCCCCGTGACTTAGTCAATAATTTTTCACTATTTCAGAAATCCTTACAGCTCAACCCTATAACTTTTTACTCAGAAGTACATCACACCAAGTTCATGAGACTTACTCTCCAATAACTCTAAACAGTCTGAGAAACAAAAATCTTAGCCTTTCCAAAGGCTTTCTGGCCAGCACTTTCTGTTTTGATCACAATTGCAATACTACTTACATATTATGAGAAGCAGCAATTCCTCCATCTAATTCTAACCTGTTGCAGATCCATTTCCTTGCATGACTCTGAGGCTCATCCATACTTCCGCTTGTCCCAGGTCTGAGTGGTTTTCTGTTTGTCTCAAGCTTTCTAGGCATTGGACTGAGCAGTTTTCCAGTTGCCCTGCCACTTTCTCTGGGAAAACCAGGTCCTTACCTCTGAATTGAAGCAAAAGAAAACCTGTTTGATGTTTGTGGTTAAGACCTTGATTACCCAGGGGAAAGCAATGGACAAGAAGAGGTGTGGATGAGCCCTGAGTTTCATAAATGTGTATATGAGAAGCTTTTTCTCCCTGTATGTCATTGGGGTGGTATCAGGCCTGGGAGTCAAGTATGTCCTTCCAGACTGAAAATCTGACGTTTGGGACTCTCCCCAGACCACACATATCACCTGCCCAGCTTCATACCTTCCTTGAGTATTTTTGCCTGGTTAAAACCAGTCCTGATATTGCCTCTGATATTGTCTCTGGCTTGTCTGGATGGAGGAGAGAGAGAGACAGAGAAATAGAAATAGAGAGGGAAGAAACTGCACAAAGGTAAAATCTACATTCATTTCTCCACCCACTTTGGCCTATGTCTGCCCTGTCTTCCATATGCATGGAACCACTGGAAAGTTGCCCAGAAGGTTCTGCAACCCTCAGGTCAAAAGAGGATTCAAAACTGTATAAGGTAATCATCCCTGACACTTTATTGTCTAAATCAAAAATTTAGCATGTCATAGGGAAGATTCTGGTCCCCTCACCTCAAAAAGACCCTTCTTCCACCAGTGGCAGACTTTGGGCTCTCAAATTTCAGCGGCGCCCTGTGCAATGCTAAAATTCAGGGACCTCCCCTCACCTATAGCGTTGCTCTGGTGCCCTCTGGTTGCTCTACCCCATAACTGCCTCTGATTCCAAAGATCCCCAAAGCGCTGTGTTTTATCCTATTCATGCTTCTTTGTACTGCCTCCATCCCTTGTGCTCATTTGACCCGTTTTACTCTTCATTGTTGTGTGATGGATCCCATAGCAAGCATTTTTATGATGGCCCATCAGAAGCATTGCCCTCCCTCTGGAAAGGAGCTGTGCTATGAACACTTTTCCACTGGTTGCAGACTCTCCCCATCCACTATCTTTGGAGCGGAGAAGTCTTCCTGCCTGTTATATTTCACCCCCTTTTCTAGATCCAGATCCTATCTAACCCCATTGTTCATTTTTACTGTACAGAGCAGGAGTAATGCCTGGCTGCTAATAGTCCCATCAGATTATCTGGTCTGTATAGTTGTGTGTTGAAACATTCCAGGGTAATCCACAAACACAATTACGCATATGGTTAACTATAAACATTTGAGTTATGGCAGCAGAATTAAAAAAAAAAAATGAAGTTTGCACTTCAAGTCAGTGCATAAGCTAGAGGACTCTCTCATCATCCTTAGGGATCAAACCTTCCATCAGCATTCCCATTAATTTCGATGAGACCTCTCATAAGAGTCTCTACTCAGAATTCGATCTGCAGCATTTGAAAATGAAACATGTTCCCCCTAACTTTGGGCTACTGATAGGATTTCATACCAAACCACAATATGATATGCATGGCTTCCATAAAGTAATGCAGTGTCAACATTTTTCAAGCAAGAAGATGTGTTGTTTTGCCAGGCAGATGGCTTCCAGATCTGCTGTTGTCACTCATTAAGATAGTAAGCCGGACTTCTGTGAATTATGATACGGTAAATACTTTAATAGTAGATATATGGGAGAGTGATCTCAAATCATTCTCTCCCTTGGTTGCTTTAAGCATTTCATCTTGACAGTTGGCCTTGTGAATCTGTAACAGGTTTAGAAGATGCCAGGAATAAAACATGCACAGGATGCAAAGGAATCTAGACACAAAACTGTGGGTCCTTTTGCCTTATATCTGGCATGATATCGCTGGAAGGAGATCAGGAGAGGAACCAAACACCTAATGCCAAATGCAGAACCCCATGTTAGTGTCATGTAAAATAGTCATTGGGGAAACCACATTTAGAAAGCTGTTCTGCTTTTTTGAATGTATAGTAACCTATTAGTGGATATTCATATTGTCCATAGTAACATATGGGGTACCATATTTAAATGGTGCTGAAGGCAAGGCATGTTTTCAAAAGGACAATTGGGAGCGCAGGCTCCCATTTGTTTTTTCACAAGGGAAGCTTGCATTTGGTGCTGTTTAAATTTAGCACCAAATGCAAGCCAGACTGCTGATCCACTCAGAACCTCTTGACTGGGAGCTCCCGAATGGATCTACTGAGAAGCATCGCTGGGAAGTGGCCTTCTTTTTCAGGCGGGAGGTGAGAAAAAGGGCGGGGGGGGATGACTCAGAAGTTTTCTCAGAAAAATGTATTCTGATAAATTTTTATTGAGCTCTCCACACAGCACTTTTTCTGCAACGAATGTCTTCAGAACATATGCAGAGAACCAAGAAAAATATATTTTGGTAATTTGAAAGTATTAATATGGGTTGAAGGCGAACTTACCTAGGACAGGTGGTAGAAATCACAGGGCTGACATCTGCCCAGAGTGAGGCCATCATTCTGATTGGCTATCACACTACACTGTCTCAGATTTTCTTTCTCCTGAGGACCCATAGCTTGGAATAAAACATGAATTTAGAAAGCTGCCTTATGTCAAGTCAGACTCTCTGTCCATCGTGTTATAAAGCTAGGATGGCCACTTAAAGGTAAAGGTAAAGGTAAAGGGACCCCTGACCATTAGGTCCAGTTGTGGCCAACTCTGGGGTTGCGGCGCTCATCTCGCTTTATTGGCCAAGGGAGCCAGCGTACAGCTTCCGGGTCATGTGGCCAGCATGACTAAGCCACTTCTGGCAAACCAGAGCAGCGCACGGAAACACCGTTTACCTTCCCGTTGGAGTGGTACCTATTTATCTACTTGCACTTTGACGTGCTTTCGAACTACTAGGTTGGTAAGAGCAGGGACCGAGCAATGGGAGCTCACCCCGTTGTGGGGATTCGAACCGCCAACCTTCTGATTGGCAAGTCCTAGGCTCCGTGGTTTAACCCACAGTGCCACCCGCATCCCAGGATGGCCACTTACATGCTAGCAAACTGAAGAAGCTTCAGCACCAAAGAAAAGAGTGCAAAAGAGGATACAATTGTGCATAATATTTGAATATGCTAATTTATATGTGTAGGTGCACTTTTAGAGATTTAAAGAGAAATGCAATGAATCTTGCCATAGTGGGGCAGAGTGTAACCAGGTGAGGTGTGTGCTTCCTCAGTCTGCTGTTCAGGTGCTAAGTGTTCAAATGCTATGTCTTGAGGGGTACTATCAAGACCTTGCTGTCGCTTCTATCCCCCCCCCCCATGCACTGTACTTGGATGAGACAAACCTTCAAATAGAGGACTGTCTCATGACAACCTTTTAAATGAAGATTGTCCTCTGTAAAGTTAAGAACAATACCAAGGTATTACTCTTTTAAATGTGTTGCAAGTTGTATTTTCCCCCTCCAGTTATTCTAGTACTTTGCTGATAGAAAAGCATAACTTAGTGGGCATGTTACACCAGGATTTCATCCTGTTTAGCATTTTCTGGCATAGTGGGACCACAGGATTATACCGAAAAGGATGCAGATCCAGAGAATGTAGTATTGCTCACTACTAATGATGTCATAGGCCCCAGCCAATCCATTGTCAAAACACTAATGACATCATGAGCCCCTGACAAAAATGCTTAGAATACTCTCATGATATTTCGCACAACACTTTCAATAACAGAAGTAACAGACACATTACCTAGGAGAAGTATCACATGGTTTTATTTAAAGTATAGCTCTCAAAGCGGCACGTTTCCCCCACTGATAAAATACTACAGCCTGAGTGCTGTTAAAGCTGTAATCTCTCTGCAACAGATGTGCTATCTTGAGGGAGAAATGCTGGACCCTACAACCAGATTATCTAGGAAGGCCGTTCAAGTCCCAAGTCCCAGGCAAGAGAATTTACAGTACAAGTGCTGTGATGAAATCACTTTCTGTGCTTGACTTTAAACATTAACATTTGGAAAGTTAAGGAGGAAACCTGAGAGGCTACATGGATCTTCTCCTGGTGCCTTGATACAAAGGGACACATCTGGCTGGCAGGTGCACACTCTCAACATCGAGACTTGGGCTCCCCCCCCCCCATCTCAAATCAGTTGTTGACCATATTTAATCATTGTCAGCCTTGACAAGACTCCCAGTTATCTGCAAAGGAAATGTTAGCAGTGCCACCCCAAATGTATTAAGGTCACCAGTACATTGTTTTACAAACATTAAATAATGTTTTATCACAATGTCTTGTGCAGGATTATTAGACTGTGGTTGTGTAAACCACCTTCTTCTTCTTCTTCTTCTTCTTCGCCACACTAGATCCAACAGTGGACAATCTTTTTTCTGTTGAGGGCCACATTCTGACAGAGATGAACTGTTGGGAGCCACATGCTTGTGGTAGGTGAGCCAGTGCTAAGGATCGACAGAGCCTGAGAGAACCGTTCTCAGGGTTAACTAACTATGAATAAAAACAGTTTCCAATTTCACCATGGCTACCTCAAAATTACCAATATTATGCAGGTCTACTCAGAAGTATGGCTGTCTGGTTTTAATGGGTTCACTCTCAAACAAGTATATAGGGAATTGATTCACTGATTAATCAATCCATCAATCAATTACTCCAACAAACCAGTACAACTACTGTTCTGAAAACCAACTGAAAGCAATACCTTTCTGACTTGTGTGTACCACACAAAAGAAAGAGGGAGAGAGAAACCTACCAGCTTGTTCTGGATAAAAAATGTTTTTCCCCAAGCCATACAACAAGGGGAAATGTATTTTTTTTAAAAAATAAGTTTTTATCAAAAAAGATATTGCCCCTCCCAATTGTTTTGAAGCTATGCAGAAAGAATGGGGGGGAGGGGAAACCACCTTAAAATGCCAGGAAAAAATAAGGAAGAAATGAACAGGAAGGAGGAAATCAGATGGGATGGAAGAATAGGACAGTTTCCAGAAGTGTTGGAGGTAATATAAATTGAGGTCAGGAGCCTCAAATTGCCAATTTGTGCACTAAATGATGAGCAATAACCTATAGAATGAGAAGCAACACGCATGTGGTTCATACCAAACTTGATCTGTGAACTTAAGAGTCAATTCACACAAATGTTAGCATATTTTCACCACCACCTTTCTGTTTCACTCTTCCTCAATAGAGTGCCAGGTGGCATACATGAGGTTTTCCACACTCCATTTTATCCTCACAGCAACACTCTAGATTGGCCTGAGAAATAGTCTAGTTTACCATCACCCAGTGACCTTGGATGAAAGCTGGTGGTGTTCAAACATGGTGTCCCACTGGCTGATGGATATTCATGTTTGGTGATACACCTGTAAATGTTTAGCCGGTATATTGCACTCAAGCTTGGCTGCTAGCAGGACTGTAGAGTTGGGGATTTTCTTTAGCTTTATTCTTCTGAGTATCTTAGCTGAAGTGTAATATAGACCATCTGCCACTTTAATTCACTTCATAATCTGATGAATTAGCTTGTTGCTGACAAAAGCCCGTGCTGCAATAAATCAGCTACAGTCTTTAAGTGATCAGATGATTTTATCCTTTTGGGCTTGATTTTCTTGTGGGTGGAAGGGAGAAGGAAATCAAGCCTGATAACCAATGGGCTGGATCTCCTGCAGAGTCAGACAGGCTGAACCTACTCCTTTGTGATTGCAGTTGGTTTACCTACAATATTTTAAACTGTCTGCTACAGCCAAGTTTGTTTTTGCTGCAGATTTAATGTACTCCAAAATATTTCTTTTCTTTGCCCAGGTTTCCATTCAGCCACAATAGTGGTATTCCATCCAATAGATTAGTAGTAGTCTCACTCCATTTTTTTTTTTTAATGGATACTTGGAACAATAAACTTTGCAAGACCTCAACAATGCCGCAAAGTCATTTGGAAGAAACCAATGGATTCACTATTGGATTGAATCAGAGCCCTTTGTGAAACCTTGGCTCCACTGTAGATCAACCACAATCTGGGTAACATTAGAATTCACGACTACTCAAATGTTGTTGTTGTTGTTGTTGTTTAGTCATTTAGTCGTGTCTGACTCTTCGTGACCTCATGGACCAGAGCAGTTTGGTCAAACTCATGTTGGTAGCTTTGAGAACACTGTCTAAGCATCTCGTCCTCTGTTGTCCCCTTCTCCTTGTGCCCTCCATCTTTCCCAACATCAGGGTCTTTTCCAGGGAGTCTTCTCTTCTCATGAGGTGGCCAAAGTAATGGAGCCTCAGCTTCAGGATCTGTCCTTCCAGTGAGCACTCAGGGCTGATTTCCTTCAGAATGGATAGGTTTGATCTTCTTGCAGTCCATGGGACTCAAATATTACTGTGTTAAATATCTTAACATTTGCTTCACTTTTTCCTTTGTGTAGAAAACATGATCTTGATTAGTGCAGTTTACTGAATTTAATTTCTGCTTGCATCCTCTGTGTGAACAAGAGGAAGCTGAAAACTACATATCCTGGATTTTTGAAATATAGTTCTGTCTTTATGGTACAAATGCAGAAAATCCACAGTTATTTCAAGGATATGTGATGTTTTGGTTACAGCCGATTGTTTATTAAATGATAGGTCCCAATGGCTACATTCAATGTGCTTTATGAATGGTCCTCAGGTTTCCCAATTAAGGTTGCATTCCTACGCACACTTAACCTGAACGTAAGCCCCACTAAACATAGTGGGATAACTTAAAAGTAAACATACACTGGACTGCACCATAAGATGTTGAATGGCACATTCCCAGCACCTACAAAGATCTGAGCAGGCAAAAATGTCCCCGCCTCACTAAATAAGCAGATGGGGGAAATGGCCTCACTGCATTTTAACTTGCTAATTGTGTACAGAGCCTTAGGAGCAATCCTCAATATGGGATGCCAACATAATTTCAGTTAAGCAGACATAAAGTACACCAGATCCAAACTCCATTCAGGAGGGGAGCTATTGCCAGCTCAGCTGGCTTAATCCTGGCAGGGGGGAAACAAAGCTTTTGAAATAGACTTTGGTTTACACCCCCACCCTTTTTGCCAGCGTTAGTTGTGCTGGGTTGCCAAGTCATGTGACTGCATTGAACAGAGTTAGGAAACAGCACAAGTCCTCTCCTATCTGGTCCTACCTCCACCTCTCATCTCCTCCCTTGGAAATCTCAATTTATAGGACTTACTCCTGCATTAGTTCTACCAGCCTCATTACAGCCAGCTTAAAACCTGACTGAGCCAGGAAAAGGGAGCTGTTGCTGTATCTCCAGCTTAGCTGGGGATGGGACTTATGCTGACATAGCTCAGCTGAGCTGGGAAACTGCTTTCTGAGACAGAGATTCACCTTCCTTGTTCATCCCAGTGAACCTAAGGATAAGATTGTGTGCTATATCTTTGTCCCACCTCTTGAGTCCATGTAGATATGATTCATGCTTCCGTTATATCCATTTTGAAGGTATATATTCTTAATTGCATCCCTTTCCTGACATCTTTGTGGTTTTGCCACCACCTTCTTTTTATATGCCAGCCCAGTCTGTCAGAGGACTGTGTGAATATTGGGGTGGGGTGGGGAAATAGTCTCCTCTCTCTGTGAGATTTCCTAGAAAATCCATTCTCTTAACAAAACACTGTTGAGGGGTGTGATATCTCAACTACATTCATGGCCACTGCGGCAAGTTTCCCTCAAAGGCAGCGAGGGGGAAAGTGTGAGGTTTTGTTTTAGCCTGCAGAGGAGGCTGGCCTCTGAAAGATCATATGCCAGAAATTTCTAGTCATCTTTAAAATCAATCTGAACAGGAGCATCATTTAATAATATTGAGAGGCTCCCACAATTACTTTATAAAGTAATGTCACTCTCCCCCCCCCTTTTCCTCCCTCAATTCTGATTGACAAAGAGGGCAGAATCCATTTTCTAACACCACAAGATATCCATTACACGGGAACTTTCTTCTGGCGCCAGGAGGTATTTAAAGAGTTTGCTTGCTTATTCCACAGGGGAAAGTGTGCTGAAAGTGAGGGATACCTGAGGAAAACAGACCATTTGACAAGCTCAAGAGTGAAGAGGGGGAGCCTCAGCAATTAATAAGGATTCCCTCCTTTCCAAGTTTATTAAACAGGAAAACTTTAAAGCAGGAATAACAAAAGCAAATTTATCCTGCAAGCAAGTGGGCACATGCTTGGAGCAGGCTAAAAAGCATGGGGCCAGATCCCCAAGAATAAAAGTGCAATCTTACTCATGGTTGCTGGAGATGTTAAGACCCCATGCATTTGTAGGTGCCTTAAGCCGCAATCCTAAAGATGTGGTAGGAAGCCTCATTTGGGACAGTGGGAATTACTTCTGAGTAAAACAACATAGGGTAGTTCTGTAACTCAGGTGAGAGTGCATAGGATTGCAGCATGACAGAGGAATCCTAGGAACGCAAGAAGCTGCCAGCTAAATTCTGTCAACACTGAAAGGTAATATTGTGTAGCAGTTAGAGTATCAGACCAGGAACTGGGAGACTTGCCCTCAAATCCCAACTCAATCATGAAGCTCACTGGCTTTCTTTGGGTCAGTCACGCATTCTTAGCCCAACCTACTTCAGAGGGTTGTTGTGGGAAATAAAGTAGGAGAATAATGTACACCACCTTGAGCTCCTTGGAGAAAAAGCTGGGATTGTTTTGTTTTGCTGTGAACCACCTTGAGATCTAGGGGGGAAGGGTGATATACAAATTTAATAAATAATGCATAATAAGAATTAAATAAATGAAATAGCATGGATAGGTAGCGGCTCTCTGGGGTTTTAGACAGGGAATATTTACTAGTTCTACCTGAAGATGGCAGGAATTGTACCTAGGACCTTTTGCATGCAGATAGGATGCTCTAGCACTGAGCTACAGCACCTCTCAAACAGTGTATTTTTGGTTTATTTTTTTCAAAAATGAGGTGTGGATACTTATATATTGATAAAAGTGCTACTGGTGTTGGCACAAAATGGCTAGCATGAGCAGCAGAGAAAGAGAGAGAAGAGAGAGAGAGAGAGAGACACCGGTACTTTAAACATAAAATCCCAGGAGACATTGTCAAATGCTTTCTCTGCATTTAAAAACATTGAGGCTGCTTGTTTTTCATTTCTCACTTGTAAATATTCTATTATATCAATTATATTCCTAATATTGTCCTTCATTTGTCTTCTTGGCAAGAAACCGGCCAAATCATGATGGATTACCTCTTTCAATACATTTTAATACAGTTTTCAACTTATTTGCTAATATATCTGCAAAAAGTTTATAATCATTGTTCAACAAAGCTATAGGTCAATAATTCTTAACCTGCTCTGGATCTCTATCTTCTTTAGGGATCAAAGTTATATATGCACTCTTCCAGGATTCTGGCAGTTCCCCTGTATTTAGAGTCATATTCATAATGTCTTTTAATAGTTGCCTTAGGTAATCTTGTAACTTCTTATAATATACTGCTGGTCCAACATTCCTACCACAATTCCCACCACTGCCATTATTAAATTGATGGTGCTGCTGACTGAGCCTCCACTGTCTGAAGGCATCTCTCATGGGTCTTCAGGCTAGAGGTACCTGAAGATGCCAGAGACTAAGCCTGGGACCTTCTGCACACAAAGCAATGTTCTGTGACCCTTCCCCCTCATCTGACCTCACAGTCCTTTCATACAAAGTATATATTTCTGATTTCCCTCCTAAGCTTAGTTTCAGTAGCGTAACTTTGGGGACGGGGCGGGTGAGTTGTTGCTCCTGTTACACAATCGGGAATCACGGTGACGCCATCTTCCTTCTGTTTCTTCCTGGCTTAACCCCAGGGCTGCTTTGTCCTCTCCAAAATAAGACTGCTCCTGGTTGAAACCGTAAGAGAATCGTTCTTGTCCCTCCGTTTTCCGATTGCAATTCAGCCCCGAATTCCCTGTATGTGTTTAAAAGACGAATTGTGTTGCTAACCCAACTCTTGCCTGCACCGTCGCAGGGGGCGGGGGGAGGTGAAACTTGCCCCCACCTTAACCTATCAACCCAAAGAAGGAAATGGGGACATTTCAGCTCTGGCCGTTTTGCCTTGTTCATGTTATGCCTAGTCGCAAGCAATATAAAAATGGTAAACCGCCTTGCCTCCCTTGGCAGAAAGGCGTTTTATAAATGTAATAAATAAACAGTTGCCACAGAGTTCATTGAAAGAGCGGAACTGCAACCCCAGTTATTCATTTGCCCCGCCCCACCCCCTCGCTTGATTGGTTTTCAGAATCCATTGGATTCCCTCGCAAATAAGGCGTTTTGGGTGAGGATGGGCGCAAAAACCACGCACGGAAGTGTGAACCCGATCACCGGTCTGCGGAACAAAGAGGAGCACAACGCGCAGTTTGAGAGGGCCATTCACTCCTCGCTTCCGTCTCAAAAAATGGTCTTCGCTGCTTGCCAGAAGAACTGGGAAGCTTCCTCTCCTTACACAACACGCAGACAAAATCATTTGTGTATTTCGATGGTGCTTGTCTTATTCCCAACAGAACCACAGCAAGCAGATCCCTCTCTTGAACTCAGGACTCACCCAATGGAGCTGAATGTTGGAAGATGCGGGACAGACAGAAGGAAGCCCTTCTTCAGCCAGAGCATAATTTAAACGATGGCACTCACCCCGACAGGATGAAGGACCGGGACAAATCCATGGGGATGAATGGCTGTGGCTTTGCTTTCTACCTCCACAGTCGGAGGCAGGAATGCTTCTGAATATCAGCTGCTGGAAACGGCAGGAAGGGAGGGTGGCCTGGAGCTGAGGACCAGTTTGCAGGCTTCCCATGGGTATCTGGTTGGCCACTGAGAACCAGGATGCTGGACTAGGTGAATCACTGGCCTGATCCAGCCCAACTTTTCTTAGGTTCTTTCAAAAGGATTAAAACTAAGGATGCTGGTTTGGTGATGGCTGGACCACAACCTCGTGAAAAGCAGCTCATCTTGCCTCTCTGACCAAGCTGATCCAGGTGATATAGGGCAGTGCAGAAATTTAATGAATCACATAAAATATACTCAAAATTCAAAAAGTTATTTTTGATTTTTATTATAACAAGTCCATTTCCTTGTTATAGCAGGCGGGACTGCAAAGGTGGATGGATGGAGGAATAAATAAATGACTATCCAAAGTAAGGATTTGGGAGTAAGCATCATTTTACTTAGTGGAACCTACTTACGAGGAAACATGCCTAGGACCCAGCTAACAGAGACTAAATTCTGGAGTTTTGTTGTGGGAGGCGAAGCATTTTCATAGCGAATCTTTTACAAGCAAACCCAACAGTAATGTTGGAATACGTGCCTACGCAGAAGAGCCGTCGGTTTCAGTGGGACCTCTCCCCAGGCAAGCTGCTCTATGACCGCAGCCCGAAAATTTCTCATTCATCTTTCGCTATTCTCAATATACATATTTTCTCAAATAATTACAATTAAAATGGATCCCATTGTGTAACGCACAGAGATGCGCACTTCTTCGAAGTTGGCTCCTTTTGACGTCGGTGTTTTATCCTTCCTCAGAACAACCTTGTGAGGTTGGTTAGGCTGAGGTGTCGTGCCTGGACCAAGGTCACCCAAGGAGCTCCGTGGCCGAGTGGAGATTTAAACCCGCGTCTCCCAGGTCCTATTCCATGACTCCAACCAGGAAAGCGCACTGGCTCCCGAGGATGCAAGAGAATCGTCCTACCTTATCTCCCCATCTGCAGCCTTGCTACAAGCCATCTAGAACTTGCTATTTTAAATGGAAAATATTAAGTGTTTCCTCTCTGTATTCAAATCCCCCTTTCTCTCGCTACCGCTAACCATTCTAAGCATTCCATCATTTCCTACCTAGTTCTAGATTACAACAATAATATGAAAAAGCGCCTCCTTTAAAATAATTTCCCTAAAGCTCTTTCCAAGAAATGAAAAATTATATTTCCCCTTTCAGAGCAAAAGTTTGGCCGCAACTGCGGCAAACCAAATACCCAAAGAAAAACGATCCATTAATCCACGAGATCTTAATATCGACGGAGGATCGTATTCGGTTCTCTCACGCTCCTTTCCTGGTCTGCCCGTAGTGGGAGAGACAACTTCCCTTGACTTCTCCACCCACTGGCTCCCAGTCACCCCGACGCCTTGCATCAGGGGCAAAGGAAATCTCCATAGAACTCTCGGGGTCAGTTCACACGTGCACTCGCATCGCTGGGTAACTGGCAGCCGTTATTCCTGGTCCTGGCAGACACTTTTGCAAGTCATTTCGTGATGGTTGCTGGACTAATTTATTTGCTGTACTAGTAGGGAAAGGATTTCTGACATCCGAGATGGTGCATCGCCAACAATAAGGAACGCGCTGAGATCTTCAGAGCCCACAGCTCTTGTGTTTTGCTCACTTCGTGGCTTTCATTCTCACGAAAGTCCTGAGGTCTGCTGAAAAGTGTTTGGGGCCATTATTAAGGCTTATTACAATGGTCTTAATTGGCACGCCCGCCTTCCCTCCCATCTCCGAAACCGTCTTATTTGAAATTAGGCCTCGCTGCATCGCTATAGTCTAAACTGCTTTTACTTGAAAGCTCAGTGAGATCACTTAGGCAGGCAACAGGATCTTTAAACACGCCTGCTAGCTAACCTAGTAGGACTTATGTCTGGATCTATGTTTTTAGCCTTGCTTGGTTCTTTATCTGTTTGAGTCGCCTTGAGTTCCTCAGGGGGGAAAGGTGGAGTATAAATAAATATATAATAACATCATCACCAGGACTTAAGATGATGGCCCATCTAGTCTCGCATCCTGTTCTCACAGTGGCCAACCACGTGGAAATGGGAAGCCAGCAAGCGGAACTTGAGCACAACAGCACGCTGCGTGATTCCCATAGTGCCTCTCGGGCAGTGGAGGCAGAACATAGCCATTTGGGCTAGCAGTATCCTCCATACATTGGTCTAATTTTATTTTAATTGGTATTCATTGGTATACCAATGTCCTAAATCTTCCAACATTCAGCTTCGTTGGATACCTCTGAGTTCTAATAATATGTGAGAGGGAGGAAAACCTTTTTCTCTAAATATGTTTATTTGTGTTTATTTCTTGCAGAATTCCATGCACCTCTAATGCAAATAAATGTGCACAGGATCGCACCACACTTTCCTCCGAGTTCAGTGCGTGGCTTTTCCATGGCATTTTCCCTTTACTCGTGCAGCAAGGCAGTGTGGTGTAGTGCTTAGAGTCTCCCGGGGATACCTTGTTTCAAATGCCCACGCAGCCAGGAGGTTCCCTGGGTGATCCTGGGCATCCTGCATCATCGGAGACTGCAAATAAATGCTCCATCCGGCTCAGTAGTGTGGATGCTAACTGGGAGTGGCTCTCCGGGGTTTCAGATTTGGGGATGGCAGGACTTGAACCCGTGACCTTTTGCGCGCAAAAAACGTGCGCTCCGTCACTCACCGCCTTGAGCTCCTTGGAGGAAATCAAAATGCTAGGAACCCCACAGTTTGCCAATGGATAGGTCTCATCTCTCTAACTCGCTGATAGCAATATTGTATCCAAGATCTTTGAGACTTGAGCTAAACAGGTGCTTATTGCAGATTTGAGTCTCGGAGTACTGAGGGCTGAAGGGAGAGAGTTCGCCTTTAATGAGGGCGGCGCGCTTGAACCCCGTTCACACAGTTCGGTATATGGTTGCCCGGCCACACAGGCTTCCGCAGGGGGTCACCCCCCCCCCTCCTGCAGCTGCTGCAACTTTCTATGGATTCTTCATCGAAACAGCCGAAGCATGACGTTATTCTCCGTCCCCGGCCAAGGATTTGCTTTGGAACTTGATGCGCTGGCGCTGCTCAAGCGCAGAACAAATGAGGGGCTTGCGGAGAGTCAAGCGATCCCTTCCGCTCCTCCTTCTTGTCAATGAACCAGCTCCTCTCTCGAACTCAATTACCTGCTGAGGTCGATGAGACCGTCAGTTGATGACGATAATAATAATAATAATAACAACAACAACAACAACAACAACAACAACAACAATAATAATAATAATAATAATAATAATAATAATAATAATAATAATGGCAAACCCAATTCTCCCCATGCCGCTCCGTAGGCAGCCAAAGGAGCACCACGCACGCGCACAAGGGTGGAAGTCTCTGCAGGGTTGGTTTACACAAGTACTAACAAAATTTAGAGGAGGAGAAAAAGGGAGGGCGGGCCACGTTTTCTAGTATTTCAGGCGGCTTGTTAAAATGGGAAACTGGCGATTCCCTCCGCCTTCAGCTGGGCCAGCATCCAAAGTAGTGCTTTGTCGTGGGAATGCCCTTGAGCATGTACAGAGTGCCTCGCCGATTATCACCCTCCACATCGAGCCTGAGTGCTTCTGCAATGAAAGCATGGGACGAAGACAGCGTCATTTCCCAATGAGCTTGAGCCCCGGAAGGTCTCTCTTTTTGGGGAGGTAGTCTTTAAGGTCCCCACCCGCTCCCGCCTGTGAAGTTCAGCCCACGGAGGGGGCAGAGGGAGAGACAGGCCTCTCCCAGCGTGGCAAAAGAAGGGTACAGTCGGGCATCGACATTTCCACCACTGTTTAGAAATAGCCAGCACTTTCCTTCCCATTAATCTTTAGTAAGGAAAGAGTTCAGACTGCACCTGTATAAACAATCCGGAGAAACGGAGAGGCGAAACCTACACATCTAACCTCCGGGATGTGTGTGTGTGTGTGTTGATACGGCTCTTCTGCGGGTGCTCTTCAGGATCGGGCTTGTGGCACAGCCAGCCAGCCACCTGCTTGGGAGAAGAAGCCGAGACAGGGCTTAGGGGGCGGTATCAGCGCAAGTTCAGCGCCTCCAAGTGCCAAGTTGGACGCCGGGTGCATTTCAGAGCTTCTTCCACGGATATTCTTGGCTTGGGAGAGAGTTGCCCGTGAAAAGAAAGGGAGGGCAGGCTCCGAATAAAGAACGGCATTTTCTAAGAGCAAGAAGGGGGGTGGGAAGGGGAAACCTCCCTGAGACACCGGGGTTGCAAAATCCAGCTAGAAAGCGGCTCCATCGTGGGAAGCGGTGGTGCCAGGAAGCGCAAGGCCAGGGAGGTGGCGGCGGTGCCAACGCCAGTCTGGTGGGAAGGCGGATGGAACGAAAAGGTTGCAGATGCAGGAATTCGGGACCCAGATCCCCACCTGCTGCGGCCGTCAGGGGCGGAGGAACACCCACAGCCCCGGCCCCGCTGCGCCAGGGAACTTTCTTCGCCCGGCCGCAGGGGTGGGTCACGTTGCGAAGATCCTATTCATGGTTGCGCATTCAGAAATTAGGCCCCACGGGTTTGGGAGGGGAGTTGATCCAAAGGAAGTGTGTGGAAGATCGCAGCCTCGGACTTTAAGCGGGAGGCCGTGAGCCGCAGTTCACAAGGGGAGTGGGATTGCCTCTGTGCCCCGCGGGAACAGAGCCCTAGGGCTGAACGATTCTGAGCCGAACACGTTTCGGAAGCATTTTTTAAAAATGCTGTTTTCTCCTCCTGTTTTTAGTCTGCTGGTCGCCTTAAAAATGTGTGTTTATAGATTGGTTTTTCGTTTTAGCATATCACTTTTTAAACAATTGTATATAGCCACTTTGGTGCAGTTATGGAGACAAAGACGCACTGGAATAAATACAAAACAAGCATTTTATTCGCTGGATCATAACCTCTGAATGCTTGATGCCCTCCAATAAATGATGGTTCCACTCCACTTATATGGACTGAAGGAGCTGCTGATTAATTTGAGAAAATAAAAAGTGCAGAGGATGAGTCAAGTTTACCTGACAGTCGCACTCCTATCCTTAAAACAAGTCCTAGATTGCGTGTGTGGGTGGTTGTATTTACTCGCTGATGCAGCAGGAGCAACCTGCGCATGTTCAGTGGAACCCATAATTTTATTATCCTCTGGCATATTACAAGGCTGTGTGTCTTCACAGGGCTGAGCTCTGCCACAGCATTCCTGGTGGGAACGGGCCTTATCTCCAAGTAACGTGAATGACAAGCAAAAGGCGAGAATTGTTTGTGTCGCCGGAGCGTAAATTTCCAAATCGTTTGTAGCCATTTCCCATAACATCGCGATTCTATACGAATTGCTTAAAAGCAAATGCATTTGTTTTCACTGGGATTCACTTCCAGGCAAAGGGCGATTTCTACATTTTCGTTTTCTACATTCCCTTTCTGCTACAGATAATGGCAAAAATCCTGTGGATTTCAGAGGAACTTGGCTGAACATGCATAGATTCGTAGGCATCTGACACAAATAAAAGGAGGGCTACTGCCAAGGAAACTGCTCAGGCTTGGATGGCGTTATTTAATTTTTCAGCTCTAGAAAAAGTCATTTAACCTCTTTATCCTTGCAGCGCCTAGCTTCTGCCCTACCTATAAACAAAAACGTGGGGGGTTGGTAACAAATAAATCAAAATCTGCAGCAGGTACAAAATCGACCATATAATAATCCGTTTGCCTCAGTGTGCATTAGGTAGCAATTGTGAATGATCGGATCTTTTTTCGTTTAAAAAAATCGGCCTTTGAACTCTTAAGAGCTCAGTTCACAATATCCATGAAATTTGAAAAAAAATTATTTTTTCCGTCCTTAACCAGATCCTACTCATTTTTTTTTTTTACTATATTATGAAACTTCGCCATTCAGCATAGGCTCGTTTGGGCCACTATCTCGATTCTGAACACATTTCTCAGAAGTCTATTTTCACCTTGAGTAATTCTATCCATGTCTACTAAGGAGTCCCCTTGTTTTCACTTACTCTCAGGTACGTGGGGTTAGGGCTGCATCCCGCATTAGGATGCCAGTTAAAGGGAGTGAGACCATCAGCCTAAATCGAAGTCATTTGGCCTTCGAAAGCAATGCGCTCCAAGGCTTCCCGCAGGCATCAGGTTGGCGACCCCCTTGGGAAGCCATATACTGGTCTGGAAAGGGATTTGGCCTGATTCAGGCAGGGTTCCTCTTCTTATGGGCCCGTTCCATGCCAACTTCAGATCCCCTTTGCCTAGCGAGCAGCGCCACCCAACGCCACTCTTCTCTCCTAGCGGCGCCCAGTGTAAGCAGCACCCAAGGCGCGCAAAAATAAAATAAAAACCCTTCCACAATCTGCAGGACTTTCCTTTGGCAGGATGCTGACTGTCCTTCGAGAGTCCCTTCTTTGCTGATTTTTACTGGCTGGAAATCGCCCCCTCCCACCCCGACGGCAAGGGGAGGAGGAGCAGCAGCAGCAGCAGCAGCAGCACCCCCTGCTCAGGCGGCCAAAGCCTCCGCGACCCAGACGGGCGCTGTTGAAAGGAGCGCGCGCCGCCCTTTGAGCGCAGCGTCGCCCAGGCAGGCAGAACCTCCCAGGTCTAGAGGGGCGGGGGAGTGACTCGGGCAGGAGTCTCCCCCGCGCGCCGCCACTCGGGCTAGGCGAGCGCGAGGTCTCCCCCCGGTTGCCCCACACAGATGGTACGCCCCGCTGTGGCGCATATATATCTATCTATCCATATAGCCCTGTCAGGAGACGGTTCCCTCCAAGCCGTCGAGCAGCTTCTCTCGGGGGGGTGGGAAGCGGAGCCTTGGTCGGCGGGCTCCCGCTCGCCGCTCTGCCTTCCTCCTCCTCCTTCTCCTCCTTCCCGCCCCACTTCGGCGTGTGGGGCTGGGTCATGTCTACGGGCTCCCTGAGTGACGCCGAGGAGCTGCCGGAGATGGACCTGAGGGGGCTGCAGCTCGACTACCCGGGGCCGCCCCGCTCCAAGCGGCGTCCCCGAGGCGAGCCCTGCCCTTCGGCGGGAAACTCCTCCGCCGCGGAAGAGGAGGAGGAGGAGGAAGACGACGACGAGGAGGAAGACGCGGAGACGAGCTGTGGCGGCAAGAAGAAGCGCGCCAAGGGAGCGCCCGCGGCGGGAGAGAGCAACGGCGGCGGCGGCGGCGGCGGCGGCGGGAAGCGTCCTCCGGCGTCGGGCCGCGGCGGCCCGGTAGCGGCCGAGTGCAAGCAGACGCAGCGCAACGCGGCCAACGCGCGCGAGCGAGCCCGCATGCGCGTGCTGAGCAAGGCGTTCTCGCGCCTCAAGACCAGCCTGCCCTGGGTGCCCCCGGACACGAAGCTCTCCAAGCTGGACACGCTGCGCCTGGCCTCCAGCTACATCGCCCACCTCCGCCAGCTGCTGCAGGAAGACCGCTACGAGAAGGGCTACGTGCACCCCGTCAACCTGGTAAGAGCTACTCGCGGGAAGGCGCCCGCGGTTGTTGTTGTTTAGTTGTTTAGTCGTGTCCGACTCTTCGTGACCCCCTGGACCAGAGCACGCCAGGCACTCCTGTCTTCCACTGCCTACTGCAGTTTGGTCCAAGTCATGCTGGTAGCTTTGAGAACACTATCCAACCATCTTGTCCTCTGTCGTCCCCTTCTCCTTGTGCCCTCCATCTTTCCCAACATCAGGGTCTTTTCCAGGGAGTCTTCTCTTCTCATGAGGTGGCCAAAGTATTGGAGCCTCAGCTTCAGGATCTGCCCTTCCAGTGAGCACTCAGGGCTGATTTCCTTAAGAAGGGATAGGTTTGATCTTTTAGTCCATGGGACTCTCAAGAGTCTCCTCCAGCACCATAATTCAAAAGCATCAATTCTTCGGCAATCAGCCTTCTTTGTGGTCCAGCTCTCACTTCCATACATCACTACTGGGCACGTTAAACCAAGGGTGTTTCTGAACACGTGCAGAGCATGCCTTTTCTGTCGCCACAAAATCATACCAGGGCTCGCACATCTATGGTTCGGTGTCAAGAGTTTGCAGAGCAGGAAGTGGTGTGTAGACGGGCACCTCAGGCTTCCTGAATTCTAAACACCGCACAGGGATCATGAACAAAAAGTCCCAGGAATTTAAGCTATATGGGCAACCTATATGAACTTGAACCTGGCACCTGCCACTTTAGGAATTCTTGTTTGGCTTTTTCCTAGACACAGGTGATTAGTTAATATGATCCATATCTGCCTATTAAGATCTAATTTGTTTTTAAAAATCAGCCTCTTGTTTTGTCAGAGGAAGGAGTTAAAAATATCTGGTAGTTTACTCCTGTAGACATTAGTGGCTAAACAGCAACCCCCAGTTATTTTCTAAGGCAACAAATGGAACTTTTGAGAATCATTCATTCTCTCAGTATACACAAATTACTGGAAACTAGAAATAATGTAATAGTTGTAATAATATACATCTGTGCTGCAGACATGGGAACTGTAGTAGCCTTAGAGTTGGAAAAGCTTTATCACCTGCTAACCATGTTGATAATGCACTGCTAAAGGCGACTCATGAGTTTTTGTGTAAGCTTTAGTGGATAAAAAAAATCTCAGTGATTTTATTTAAATCTGAGGTGAGAAAATTGTGGTTCCCTGCTCTCCTCATCTCTGATAGTTGGCTGCGCTGGCTGGAGCTGATGCAGCTGGAATCCACCACTGGCTGGAGGACCAGAGGTCCCCCATCCTTGATTATATCGTATTCCAAGGGAGGCTTGAACTTCTGGCTCCTTTTCCATGTTATCAGTAGGAGCTCTGTCTATGGATTCCCACCTGTCTGTGGAGAGTTCTCTTCCTGGGTTTTAAGCAGTTGTGGGTCTTCTAGCACAGCAGTGGAGTGTATCTTTTGTGCTTGTCTCTGGAGCACAGTATTTTAAAGCTCTGAAATGCTAACCTGTTCAGTGTGCACATAGAAAAACACAATTGCTTCGTTGGATGAGATGATGGATCTTTGTCTTGTTTAGCTTTCTCTTTCCAGCAGTGGCCAAGATTGGTCAGAAGTGGAGCATGGAAGTGATGGCTGTCCTTTAATGTGTCCCAGAATAGGTACACCTGTTGCTAGCTTAATTTATAATCTCCATATTCTTTTGGTAATGGATTCGCTAAGTTATGTGTTGGGTGTGGAATTAATTTTGCCTGTCCTGACCCTACTGTTGATTTTTGTTGGATGGTCCTAATTTGAGAAGGGGGCTTTTTGCTCTTTTTTCTTAATGCAGTTCCTAACTTTTAAAACCTCTAACATGGTCACTGGTTTCTAAAGGACACAACCTAAATCTCCTTGGGTTTTCTTTCATAGGGAAGATGCTCCAACCCCAAGTATGCATGGTGAACATCTAAGTATACATGATTAGGATTAATTCCTCAGGTCCAAGAATACTGAAACAAAATACTTGATTTTATGATGTGAATCTGTTTCTGGCAGAATATTATTCATATGCATATTTTACTCATGAAAGCTCTTATGATTTTTTTAAAACTGTCTGACACACTTAAAATATACATCTGTGTAAAAAAACTGCATCAAAGCTTAAGTTGCACTTAGTACATTCATAACTTGCCCCTCCTCTAAGGAGTTCTGTCAAGTTCTAGCTTCACAGTGAGCATGTGAACTAGATCAGGCCAGAAACATCTTGTAGCCACATGGGGATTTGAATTTGAGCTTCATATATCTAGACCCATTCACTTGAACCACTTCTCTGTTTGAAAGACAGTTGTAGTCATTTTCAACAAAGCTAATGTGTGAACAATAGTCTTATACACCTCCATAAATGAATGCTTTTAAAAATCAATGGAAAAAAAATCCTACTGAACTTCAGTGTAATATTATATTGAATATATATTTTGCCAATGTGTGTCAGTTCTACAGAAAGTAAGGACAGGAGAGAGTGTTTAAATTAACAACTAGGTTCTTTCTGTTCTGTGAATGGGGGTAAACTTGAAATTGGTAGCAGGCTTCAGCCCCCCCCCCCCCGTTGCTGTCATGAGTAGTCTACTTACACTGACAGTGTAAGTACCAGATTTCAAGGCTCTGCTTTTACAAAAAGAGAAATTGTTAAGTCAAAATACCAATAACACGTGGCAGAAGTTTGCTTAATCACCTTGAAACATCAGATAAGTTTGTAAAGAGAATTTTGCATTTTGCTTGGCCAACAGACCAAAACAAACTGAGGCAAAGCATCTTGCATTCTGCTGGACCAACATACTCTTCTGGGTTGCCTTGCCTTGCATTATTTTGGAATAATGCAGAGGAGAGTTATGCATACAAAACCAGACTGAGGTTCATTAGTGTTTGCCAAGGGGTATAGGCTGCAGTTAACAGCGCAAGGTGAGAAAAGTTTTAAGCCTTCAGCACTTTTTCTCCCAGCAGAATCAGACACCTTAAAGAGAAAGTTAATGCGATTCAAGGGGTGCTGTGTGACTTTTAAACACCCTTTCAAGAAAATGCTTTTGAGTTTTTTCTTGAACTGGGGGCTGGAACAGAAATAGCAATAGGATTTTTGTTGTCTGCATATTTTTGCCTTTCTGTCTAACATTGAATACCGCTTTAATTTCAGACCTGGCCATTTGTGGTTTCAGGAAGACCAGAAAGTGATACCAAAGAGGTTTCAACAACCAACAGATTATGTGGAACTACAGCTTAGTTAAAGTAAGCAATACTCTTGCTGGATATGCTTCCAAACCATCCTGACTTGTATGGACCAAAACAAACTGATTCAAAGAAATCAAGTCTGCTCAGTGTTTAAGCCCTCTCCTTGTTCATTTCGAAGGGAAAATGCACTTAAAAATATAATGAAGAAGGAAAGAGGGAATTTGCTGAATTTTCTGCTTCAGCTAAACTGGCGGGTTTGGAAAAGCATTTTTCTGCATCATTACCTGAAGAAACTGTTCCAAAGCCTTTTTGACTAACTGAAGATATACAGGAGGACAACTCCACTAGCATTAACAGCATGGACCAAAAATATAGATTGTACAAGCTAATCCCAAACAGTGTTATTTGTATGCCAAAAGGAAAGTGGTATTCTAGACTAGTGTGCAAAACTCAAAATTTATAATATATTTGATCTTATGTTCTTGGCAGCTATGCAATAGTAAGACTACTTCTATCATTTTAGCCATGTTAAGAAACAAAAAAACCCTAAGATGAAAAGGTAGCAAGAATCCAGCTGCTCCTTTACAGCCTGCTCCACAAATGCAGTTAATCAAGTGAATTTAAGCCAAACCATATCCATTCTCAATGAAGTTGTTGGGGCTAAATTTTCTTCTATGCAAGTATGAGGTCTTAAGTAGATCAAGGATCAAAGTCGTTGGTAAATTCTTGTTGGACAAGGGCTAGTGATCATATTTTTGTGCGGATTACTTTCAGTGGGATGCATTCAGCAAAGATGCGTGAAGTTCCCTTAACCTGAAACAGGAAGCCTGTTCACTTCAGACTGGGGAAGAAGTGCTATGCAAGAAGGTGGTACTTTTATTATGGTTTAGGAGATTTGGAAGGGACGCGGGTGGCGCTGTGGTCTAAACCACAGAGCCTAGGGCTTGCCGATCAGAAGGTCGACGGTTCAAATCCCTGCGACGGGGTGAGCTCCCGTTGCTCGGTCCCTGCTCCTGCCAACCTAGCAGTTTGAAAGCACGTCAAAGTGCAAGTAGATAAATAGGTACCGCTCCAGCAGGAAGGGAAACGGCATTTCCTTGCATTGCTCTGGTTCGCCAGAAGCGGCTTAGTCATGCTGGCCACATGACCTGGAAGCTGTCTGCAGACAAATGCCGGCTCCCTCGGCCTATAGAGCGAGATGAGCGTGCAACCCCAGAGTCGTCTGTGACTGGACCTAATGGTCAGGGGTACCTTAACCTTTACCTAGGAGATTTGGAACTTCCAAACCTGCTGTATTTCCCCCACTTCTCTCAAGCTTCAGGTATCAATCTTTCTGGAGTTCCTTTTGCGAAGGATGTAGTAACCAGTATTTCAAATGTAAATAACTCTATTTTTATACATGATATTAAAAGCTTTGTTGCAAGGATACTATGAATTCTTAGTCGTGGTTTGAGGGGGGGAACCCCAATTGCTGAAAAATCCAGAAATATTCATAGAATTGGACTTAATGGCTGCAATCTGCAGTGGAGCAAACTGATTAACAGAGTGTGTCAGAGCATTCATTGACCTTGCCTGGAATGGGAAGTTGTGTGTGTGCGCATGTACATGAAACGGAGAGGGGTGTCACTTCATCGTGACAAGAAAGTTGGAAGTATTGTTGAAAATTCAGGTAAGTAATTTTTCTTGGAGGTGGAGAAACATTGAAGTGGAAATAATTGATCTTTGCCACTGTGGACATCAGTGATGTCCTCTTTTGCAGTTATTCATTTGCATTGGGAAAGATTCCTGAGCTTCTCCAGTTGGAAACAACTTATTCCTCTTCCAGATCACAGATCCTGAAATACTTCGATTTCAAAGCATTTCTTGTGGCTTGCCTCACAGCAATAACTGGAACTGGTGATTACAGTGACATTTTGAAGATGCTTTATCCCTATAGCTCAGTTGCTGGACAGCAAAAATGACTGCTTCCCCCAATAACATTGCTGAAAAAACTTTTTTTGTGCACAGATATCTCTGGTTCAATTCACTGAACTTCATTTCACCTCCAGATAGCATTCTTTATGGACAATTGTTTTTACAACACAATGATCTGGTATTCACTAAGCAAGAGAAGGTGAAATCAATTAATTGTATAGTACAAATTACAATCCATTGCATAGATTTACCTTCGAGTTTAGGTTATGTGATAAAAGAACGTGAAATGGTGACTTCTGCTGTACTTGGAGAATTTCTGTTGAAGAAAGGTGAGCAATACAACATTTCCTTATTCACATAACTCTTGTCTACTTTTCCCTTCTGCAGAGAAAAATCAAATAGCTAAATCAAATGGTTTCATTTAACATAATAAACATTGGGCTCACTTTTATTTGCAGCCACGGTGAACAAGAGAGAGAGAGAAGGAGGAGGAGGAGGAGGTTCAACTATTTCTATTAGGTGCTGTGTGAAAAGCTTATTTCTTGGCCTGGGCTATTCTCTGGAACTGAGCCCAGCTGCAATTGGGCAACAATTCTTAGAAATTGGAGAAACAAGAGAAAGAATAAAACAGTTTAAATAACTTATACTGGAATGAGTGTGAAGCAGTTAAATAAGGATGTGAGATGAGGGGACATTACGGTTTGGTTCTTAACTAGGCTTCTACGAATGTAAAGTCTCCTCCTGTTCATGAATGCAACTGAGATCATCAGCTGGCAGAAGCAGCACAACAGTTCCCCCTCATTTTCCTTGAGCTGTCTTTCAGGCTGCTCCAGAGAGAAAGTTTTTTTCTTTTCTTTTTTTTTTTTTGCTAGCGTTCTTTCTCCCTTCCAGTAGCAAGAATTTCCCAGGAGTTGAACTCTGCTCAGAGACTACTTTGGCCACTAGGACCAAACTGAGGGTCCTAGCCATTTTTTTTGCATGAAATAGCATGGTTCTATATTTATCATTTTTGCAAAAACAACAACAACTATACTGCAAACATTAAGAGCAATGAAAAACATAAAAACAACAATAAAATTGCATTCATAAAAAGTATAATACACATGACAAATCAAAATATTGTATGGATACATAAACACAGCTAGATCACATCTTTGGGAATGCCTGTGTGAACAGATGAGTTTTAAGCAGGTATCTAAATAACAGTACTGCAGGTGCTTGCCTGATGCTCATTGGACGTGCATCCCAAAGGGAGATTACTGCCACATAAAGGCCCTGGTCTTAGTGGACATAACATGAACCTTGGAATATTAATCTATATGGATGTTGCTTGTTCTTGTTTAAATGGTTCTTGGGGGTGCGTTAATGGATTTTCTGCTTTATATCATTTGCCATACTGGCTGAGGCTGACAGGAATTATGGCCCAAGACTTTTGGAAGACACCAGGTTGGGAAAGGCTGCTGTGTGAAATCCTGCCTTGAAATACACAGACAGAAGCTTGCAACTTGCTGCAGGGCAGATGGCTATGTTAAGAGAATGGATCTGTGATTAACTGGAATGCATGCACCCATTCATTACCACAACACACCTGTTATTTCTCCTAGTGGGTGATTTGGGAATAACATGCCCTGTGCATGGCCAAAGGAACAGCTTCAGATAAAATGCATAAAAGTCTTACATCACCTTACATGTCACTGTAAAACAGCCCAATTCTTAGCTACTCCAATAAAATAAATCAGCAGTAGATGATCTTGCACATGGCCCTGTTTCAAACATGGTTGAGTTTCTCCTAGACAGTGTAGTCCTATGCATATTTTACACAAATATAAGTTCCAGTGTGTCTGTGGTGCTTTATTGCACTTAAGTTTGGAATTTGAAAATCTTAATCTCAGGGTCATGGGTTTGAGACAAACATTGGCCAAAAATATTCCTGCGTTGCAGGGGGTTGGACTAGATGTTGCTCGTGGTCCCTCCCAACTCTACAATTGTATGGTTCTATACTCTAAACTAGTGATGGATGAATTTGTAACTTGCTCACCAGCTTACAAGTCAAACGGTATAAACTCAGACAAAAGTTCTCTTGTTGGAAGAAGCTCAAACGATCTTCAATGTTTGCACATGCATGTTGCCAAAGTACATTTTGGGAATGTAGTGTGTTACGTGTTCTTTTCCACCTTCATTCATCATAACATCATGCCTGATGAAGCATCCTCTGTTTCCACATTCTTTGTTTACAACTGCAGATTGGTGCAGAGTATAAGAAGATCAAGTTGTGTTCGTGACAAAAATGCCTGTAACTAAAGAGTTGTAGTAAAATTGTTCTGCACGTACATGGCAAATGGGACTTTTCATTTCCTTCAGAATGTATAAAAGGTTGCGGAAACAAAACAATTGAGCAGGTACAAAATGGTGGAGTTGGGCTACTTAGTCATGTCAGTCATACAGGATATAAAATGAACTTGTAAGCAACCCGTTTCAATTATGAAACAATTATAAGATGTTGGATTGAAATCAGAGTTTTTAATACATTTGTGAATTACAAACCTACTAACATTCATTTACGGACCAACTAATTTTGAGATAAGTGGTGTCATTCCCCTGAAATCATTTATATCTTAAAAAACATTGCACTTCAGTGCATTTGCTCTATTTTTTTCTTACTGGATTAGTATGTTAGAAATCTTAGTCTTCTGTCTATGATCTTATCCTCTAATTATAGTGAGAAAGGACCGAACTTGTGTTATAAATGAGCATGTTATAAATTGCATGTTCATAATTCATTTAAAATTTACTGGTTTCTATCTAGAACTCATGCCTGGTGGTGCCTTCTGTTCTGAATATTTTTTTGCTGGTCACCTATGAATAAAGTAAATAAACCTAAAATCAAGGGCATCTTCTGCTATGGCACACAATTAAAATCCCCACCATTGATGGAATCTGTTGTATTCTTGGCGCCACCTTGTGGCTGAAGAAAATTGCTCTGGATGCTGCTGATACATTTATTGACTGCCCTGCAATAATCACAAGCAACAAATCAGTTGATTTATTTATTTACAACTCACATTTCCATAAAGTTATATCGAGGTAGCATAAAACATCTAAGAATAAAATTGGCAAAAGTCTTCCATAACCTCTGCTGTGCTGCTGAACCCCGAGTGGTAGGGAGATTCACAGGACAATGCCTGCAACACTAAAGGCTCTGTCCAGTGCTTTTTTATATATATAGAAAAAGGTGCCAGCACTCGCCATGAGGCTGTTATACTAAGTGCCAGAATTTCCTGGTTAGGAAGGCCCAAACAGAGATTTCATTTCCTTAGGGTCTTGCGAAAGAACAATGTTAGACAGCAACTGATGATTTCCTTCTATCAGTCCACGATAGAAACTGTATTACAGTGTGGTATACTGGTTTGACAGCCATGGACAGAAAGTCCCTACAGAGGGTGGTGAAGACAGCACACAATATCATGGCTGTCCCCTGAGTCCGCTAGATGTCATCGCAGGAGACCTTTGCCTCAGAAGAGTGAGGAACATTCTCAGGGATGACTCACACCCTGGCCAGCACCTTTTCAATCTCCTGCCCTTGGGCAGGAGATATAGAAGCATGATAAGCCGCACCAACAGGTTAAAGAACAGCTTCTACCCGTGGGCCGTGAGGCTGACGTTCAGGGTTGGTGGTTGTTCGACAGCACACAAAGTGTAACAAGGACTGAGAGATTGGGGGGGGGGTGTCGTTTAATCTCACTGTAAACAAGTGGTACAGTGACAATAAAGTATTTCTATTTCTATTTTAACATTTGAGGAAAAAAGGTACCCCCAGAAAAAAGCACTGGCTCTGTCCCTAGGGAAGGCTAAGCAAACCTCAAGGACACAGGGAATCACCAGAAGTGCTCTGTCAAATGTTCTTATTGATACAGATGGTCTGTAAATGATGAGCTGGTCTTTAAAGTTGTTGTTGTTGTTATACCCACCTTCTTCCCTTCCAGGGACTCAAGGTAGCTTACAGATAAAACAAGAGCAGCTAAAAACAGGAAAACATCTTTTAAAAACAATTAAACATTAATAGAATTAAAACGTAAATAACCGCAGACCTATATACGACCTATTAAAAACATACAGATAATTACAATGAAAACAACACCACACCAGTCCTTTCATTCAAAGCAGTCAGTTCCCGAAAGCCTGTTGGAACAAGAAAGTCTACACCCTTTGGCAGAAAGACATGGAAGGAGCCAGTCCAGCTTCTCTTGGGAGGCAGTTTCTGAAGTCTGGGAGCAGCCACTTGTGTCCCCACCAAGCTTGCCTGTGTGGGTGGCAGCACTGAGGGAAGGGCATCCCTCAAAGATCTCAGAACCCAGGGAAGATTCCTATGAGAATACAGAATTTCAGATACTTTCGGCACAAGTTGTTTAGGGCTTTGCAAATTAGCACAAGGACCTTGAACCGGGCCCAGTAGCAAGTTGGCAACTTGTTTAGCCCTGTTGGGGTGGAGTAACACATGTCCAGTCTTTTGCCCCTGACATCTAGGCCACCGTAGCATGCAGGCACCAGGCCAGGGGGTTGCACAGCCTCTGTGAAGAAACCGAGTTGGGTATCACCAGCATACTGTTCTACATTTGTACTTCTAGTACATCATCCACAAAGGCACTGTTGATGGTATGTCAGTTTATATCCAGTCTATTTGTTCTTCAGTTCTTGCTTTGTGAGACCATGCTCCACTGTGATTGAACGTGGTATGAGTTGGATGTTATAAAGAATTGATGTGGTTATGGTAAATAAGGCCATGAACAATGACTTAAACACATTAAAATTGAAAAAAAGAATCATGAATGAACTTGTACAGTTTTAGCCCAAATAAAATAATAATCGAAACCTCAAAACACAAGCAGTCCTGTAATCACAGTGACATGTCTCTCATGTGAAGCCCAAAGTCCAGCCTCTGTAATTCCAGTTGTAGTTACAGTGGTACCTCTGGTTACAGACGCTTCAGGTTACAGACTTTGCTAACCCAGAAATAGTACCTCGGGTTAATAACTTTGCTTCAGGTTCAGAACAGAAACTGTGCGGTGGCAGTGCGGCGGCAGCAGGAGGCCCCATTAGCTAAAGTGGTACCTTGGGTTAAGAACAGTTTTAGGTTAAGAACGGACCTCCAGAACGAATAAAGTTCTTAATCTGAGGTACCACTGTATTATTATTTTGACCTGTTGCATCATGTTCCGTGTATTGTTGTACTTTTATTTTGAGGGTTTTAATATGTGCACCACCTTTAAAAAAACAAATCTTTAATATGCACATCACCTTTGGTGAAGAGGCGGTTTTGATTTTTTTTTAAATTAACACTATTGATTATTATTTATTAAATGTACATCTGACCCATTCTCCCAAAGGAGCCAAGGATGGCAAACAAGAAGTGATAATAAAAACATCTTAAAAACAATTCCAATACAGATGCAGATGGGGAAAGATCCCAAAAGGTTTGTTAGAAGACGAAAGTCATCAGTAGGCACTGAGAAGACAACAGAGATGACTAATAGTCAAGGGGAGGGAATTCCAAAAGGTAGGTGCCACAACACTAAAGGACAGAATCCCTCCTCATACAGAACAGACCTTCGGATAAGATGGTATCTGCAGGTCCTCACCTGCAGAGGGGAGACAATCTTTCAGGTGTCCTGGTCGCAAGCTGTAGAGGGCTTTATACACCAAAAGCAACACCTTGAACTTGGCTTAATGGCTGATAATAAGTTGCAGAGCAAGGTAGAAATACCAACAATGTGACTCAAGCCTGCCCTCTAGTGTGTAAAAGTCATATACCACAGCAGTGTTTAAGAATTGATCTGTGTGACTTAAATTTCAGGTTTTCTCTCCCTGAACCCCTGCCATCTAGCACCATCTTAATTGCTTGTCTCAGTTAATAACACAGTGCTGCACTCAGGTAGGTAGCCGTGTTGGTCTGACACAGTAGAAATATATAATAATAATACTAAAAATTGTCCAATAGCACCTTAGAGACCAATTAAGTTTGTTCTTGGTATGAGCTTTCGTGTGCATGTCCATGTGTCTGAAGAAGTGTGCATGCATACGAAGAACAAACTTAGTTGGTCTCTAAGGTGCAACTTGACAATTTATTTATTTGTTTATTTATTTATTTTATTTATCTACAGAGCTGCACCTTTAAGAAACTGAGAAGGTTTGTTTTTTATAATTTACCTTTATAATAAAAAACACTGCAATTGTTGTTATTTTTTAACTCAATCTCAATAGAAAGGCAAGAAGAACAGACACACTTTGCGCAATCCTACCATCGTTTAGTAACCTTTCCAACTCTTCGTGGCTCAATTCCATCAAAATGAACTGGGCTTGTGAATTGTGGATCACAACCAAAATGTGGAAGTGAAACCTCTTGGAGCTGTAGCTCTGAAAGGTTTTCAACTTGGCTCCCCTATCGGTTTTATTTATTTGCTTAAAATTATATCTTATTTTGTGCACATCACTTAGGGATAACGCGGCATAAAGAATCAATCACTCCTCCTCCCAAATTCAGTTTGGATTTGTGAGGATTCCCTATGAGGAGCCATTCAGTCAACTTGAAGCAGTCTTGGCTGGTGGGGGGTGGAGATAGCACCTTTTTTTAGGATCCTCGCCTTCCATTAGGCTTTGTCTTCTTCCTCTGGGAAATAGTTTGGGAACCACTGTCTTAACAGGGTACTTTGTTAAAAATAAAAGGTATACAGGAAGCTTTGGGGAGGAATGCTGACTAAGGATGAGGAGGGGGAAAATTCATTGGCTTGTATTTAAAGGCAAACTTACCTGATTTGCTGTTTCTGAAACAATGCCGAAATTCACACTTCTCCAAAATGCATATGGTAGGGTAAAGTGTGCCTATGATTGCATATATTAAGGGAAAATAACATACAAAACTGCATTAGATTAGGGAACATTGCTTTCCGAAAACATGTATATTATGCAAAATTAAACCAGGTCCTCTGCATATTTTTATGGGCAGCCCCACTGATTTTAATACTCCACATAAACGAGCGTAAGATTGTGATCTTAGAGGCTGAGTCATTTGCACACATTCTGCAGCGGAATGAGTTTGCACTCAAGGTGACGTAGAACCGATATTGCTAGTTTTTGTGCTAAGGAGGAAAAAATATGACTACTAAATCAGGATCTGATTGTGGCTTTTAGTCCAGCTGATTTCTAATGGACGTATCCCATCGTGCCGATTGAACAGAAAGTGCACATTACATTTCCACACATCACTCCCCAAAGGGCTGTAGCATCAATCAGTTGCTTGGGAAGGCCAGGGTTGCACTGAACCCCCCACTCTCTCCCTGAACACCTTGGGAGTGATTACAGCTTTTTTTCTTTTTTAAGGGCTCTGTATCTGCAGATCTGGATTAAGGTGAGGGAACATGTGCACGGCACATGTTCAGGCAAGCAGTTCTTCATCTGGCCGGTGATATGAGTGCGGATGCTCCAAAGAAGCAAATGAGTTAACGTCTGCCCATCATGTTTCAGCCACACAACTCTTTCCAAGTCACATTTTCTGCTTGTAAAGCAACGTCTCTTTCCTCCTATCTGCAGCTCAGATATAAAACTGAGTAACAGGGGCATTAAGTCATACCTCTGCTAAAGCAGGTAATGCACGCTTCGCCGTGTGGGGTTTTGGCAAGCAGATTCAGGGCAACTGTTCAAGTCAAACAAGTCATTTCCTGCTGCGCTTGAGCAGCCTGTAAACACTTCAGCCAGATCTTTTCTAGTCAACTTCTCCACTGCCTGGCATTGGGGGTAAAAAGTCTGATTGCAACAAGCAGAGCTGTTGAAGGGAGTCGTTTAGCTGAGTTGTGTTTGTCAAGGGGAAAGTAAAGGTACAGACATTCACATTGTGAACCACTGTATCCTTTTGCAAGATCAAGTCATCTTCTTCACGAGTGGTTAGTTTTGGAGGGGTCACATTGAACAAAGCTCAGCACGGAGTTGAACAAATCTTAGTGTTATTGTTCCTTACTAGTGTCAGCTCCAGGTTTTGGAGGGCCCATGGGTGAGGCACTCTTCATGGTCCCCTCCCTCAGTGATTTTATGTCCTTTATGCCAAACAACCACCACCACCACCACCCAGGACGGTCTTGCCAGTTGGTGCTTAGCAGATGCCCAACCAGGCTGACCCTTGACACTGGGCCTGTTCCTTACACACATGGAACAAGATTTGAACCCAGGACTTTCAATCATGGTCCAACACTCTAACCACTACACAACATTGTGAGATCATAATGAGAGCTATTTTATAATTATATTTTCATGTGCTTTGAAAGAAACAAGCCTGGATACGGTACATCCTGGGTCTCTTTTGCAATCAGCAACTTTGGATTTTCAGTTAAACCACTGAAAAAGATGACCTCGTTGAAAACTGCATCAAATTGTTTGATGCAGCTATGTTGCGTATTGTTAAAAGGGTATGAAACATTTGTTTTCTACCTTTTGTTTTCATTATATGATACTGGGTTATTTGAGACTACTGTATCCTGTATATATCCAGTATACTACTGTGACACCCAGGAGACCTGCAAGTTATACAGAAATCTGGAACCCACACCACAGTAACTTGGAGCAGGGCTTTTAGTATGGCTGCCTTGACCTGTGGAATATCATCCCTGTTGAGATACAACAGGTGCCTACTATCTGTGCTTTCCAGAAACAACTGAAGACATTTTTGTTACAACAAACTTTCCCACTGGATGGCTATGTCTCTTCCATCGCTGTCTCCACTATTATTTTTCAGTTCATTTACTGTTATTTTCTGTGCTGTTTTTCTTATAATGTGTGCATAGCCTTGAGGCATGCACATGGAAGGCAATTCATAAATATTAATTATAAGCTGATTCATATTTCAGTTTGATATCAGAAAAATACCTTCTGTATTTACCTGTTTGCAATGCATTTAATTATTGTGTAGCAATTATTCTTTTTTATTTGTATATTTGGTTGAATTTTGGTAAAATGTAAAGTTCTGGTTCTGACTAGGGATGGGAGAGGAATTAGAATTCAACATTTAAAGCCAAACCTATCAAATGTTCACTTTCTGAAACAATGTAAGAACCAAAACAATCATCCTTTGAAATTCACACTTACCTGAATTTTGCAATGCTATTCTCAAACCAAAGTTTACCAAAATGCACAGATTTTGGAAAATGTACATAGAAATTAATATATTGGTGAAGAATGAATTATTTTAGGAGAAATTGCTTGCAAAATGTGTACAGTAGTTAGAACTACATACAGACATGTTTTTATTACCATATATCAGATGTCACTAATCTGTCTATTTTAAGTGCTGTGCTAGCCTTTTGATACACATTAAATGAACTGTTAATTGTTGAATCCTTTGTGTTACATTATAGTGATATTATAACTTCTGTTGTGTTTCATAATTGTAGATTGCTTACTTTTCTGCAAACCCATTTGAGCATAAAGGCATGAGTGGAGAATGCAATCTATAAATAGTGACTTCCAGACAGCTATGGATTAATGATTTGCAGTTTTTGGTCCTATTTGAGTTGGCTCTGTAATAACTTGAGTGTAAAGAAGACAAATGTGAAGACATTTGGTTGGCTTTTCTTGAGACTAATGCTTTATAGTCACAACTTTCCCGAAAGCCTGCACATTCATTGCATTGTTTCCCCCCTGTTATTGTAAATTTTATTAATGTGCATATTTGGCACAAGTGGGAGGGGGGCATTTTTCAGTGGAAGGGCTGCACTTCCAGTTGGGCAACCACCTGGTGGCGCCAGAGACAAAAGTGGGTGAATTAGGGAGAGTCCTGAGGTCCAGAAAGAGTTGTAATAGTTTACACTGACTGCTTCTAAATAAGAAGGCATGAGGAATTCATTCTTGATATAGACTTCTGAGATGAACTGCCCTGGTTCATCCTGCCCTCCTCAGCTAATGTGTAAATCAGAATGCAGTTATCCTTCAGTTTTCACACATCTATGAATTTTATGATGAAACATTCTCTTGGCTCAAAAAAATGCATATAAGTGCATTTAAAATGCATGCTTTTAGATAAAATCTGTTTTAGAAATGAGTATTTCGTGAGAAAATAGGTTCAAGGATATGTATTTTTTTTTGTTTTAAATACAAATTAGTGAAATGGAATGGGCTTATGAATGAACACATGCGAAGGAGATTCAGCCTGGAAATAGGCTGATCTGGCAATCCCAATTTCTTGCTAAAACATGATTCAGATATTGCTTAGGCAAAACATCACATCTCAGTTTGGAGCCTGGACTATGTTGTTCAGTGACCACCTAGGCCCCATCTGCATGGGCATTCTGTCAGCTCTTGAATACACCCCTGTTTTAGGCAAGGTTTCCTCAGATCTTGAACTTCATAGCTTCATGTTTTAATGGTTATGCTTTTTAATGAGCACGGTTTCTTGTATATTTTAAATAGGGGTGTTTTCAGTGTTGTTTTATTGTATAGAATTGTTTCATTGTATATTTTAATTATGAATGGATTTCATAATTGATTTTATGCTTGTAAACCACTTAGAAGCCATTGTGGCATGTAAGTAGTATATAAAGTAATAGTAGTAGTAATCTGGTAATGAGTACTAAGAAAAGCATTTCTCTCTGCATAGCTTTGTTTTACAAAACAGAATGCTTTATAATAAATAGTAAACGAACTTCAGTGTTTATACAAGAGGGAAAGTTTCACTACTGGACTTTAATGCTGATACATCCTTGCTTTCTACCATCATCAATTTTTTTGGATATGTGGGACTGCTACAGCTTTTTAAATAAGGCCTGAAAATGTCACATTGACTGTTGCTCTTCTTTAGTACAAGAGAGGGCAGTCTTAACCCACTAACGCAGACATAAGACAGTAGACAGAAATGTGAGGGACTCTTATCTTGCTACGCTGGACTGTAAATATTGCTGCATAACTGAGAGAAGCCAGAATTCTATCCAACTTCTTATATGTGAAGGAAAAGGGATTTTGTTTCATTTTTTTTAAAAAAAAGATGTATACTTTTTCATGCATTGATTTTTTTTAAAAAAATTAACAAGCATAAAGTGTTCACTTCCAGGACAAATACATGTATGTAGTCATCCACATGGCATCAAAACCGACTTTGGCAATCTTCTACATTACATATTAAGCTCACATTCACAGGGTGTATGTTGTTGTCACATGTCATTTCGGGGCAACGTCTTGTACCTGATCCCATGTGAGCCCTGCTGTCAGTGGAAAATGGTACCAATCCAAATGTTAAGCATAAAGAGTTAGTCTCAATGACAGCAGCGAGACAAATAGTTGCTTCTGACTGGTTTGGGAAAACACCCTCTCCCACCACAGAAACATGGACCCAATATATGTGGATTATAGCACTTATGGAACATTATCACCATTGGAGGGTGATAAGAGGGATAATGACAAAAGACGGATTTGACTCTGTATGTTCTCAATTTACATATACCCTTTCCGTCCCAGTCACAACACCCAGTATGGAGAAATTATTTTGACACTCTAAGATTGAAGTATGGTTATATCTCAGTGTAATGGACTTATTTTTCAAAACAGAAAAAAATGTAGGTTTTGGTGAGTACAGGGGGCCTTTGGAACTCCTTCCCATTATGCATCAGACAGGTGCCATTTCTAATGCTGGATTTGAAATGGCCTATGATTACTTTTACACCTGAAATCGTTTTTGCATGTAGAATCGTTTTTATTCTCAAGGTTTTTGCAGTGAAGTGGCTCGTAAATGGAATCCAATTTTATGGGAAGCAGTTCATACATGAAGTCAAATAAATAAATAAATAAATGTTGGCAACCCCCAGCACGGCCTAAGTTATTCACATCATTTACAGATCTCTGCGGTTGTGCTGCCACCACCTATTTGAACACCTTCCCCTCAAAGGAGACATCCAAGACTGATAATGAGAAAATATTTGGGTCAAGGAAGAATTTATTCAGGAATAGTACCACAGCTTCCCAATTCAAGGAGGCTGGAATGATTCCTGCACTTGTTTCTGGTAAAGTGTGCAGAATTTAATTAACCCTTGAGCTGGGAATGACAACTGCATTTTTTTCAGATACAAATTTTGAACACCTTCACGTCCCAACCATTGGACCCTGTTGTGATCTGTGTTTAAGGGAAAGAGCATGTACCTTTGATTTTCATATCCTGTTTCATATTCCTACTGTCTCAGAGAAATACACAAACAAATGAGCAAAATGTATTGAAGGCTAAATAAAAATTCAGAGGTTTGGAACCAATGCAGGATCATTCGCTTTCGTCCTTTGCTTATACCACTTTTCATCCATTCCTTCTTTAACCTAACTATTAACTGAGTACTGTGTAAACATGTTTATACGCCCCCCCCCGCACCCACAGAGCTCCATACTTTCAAGGGGCTGGATTTTGGCTTTCTGCACTGGCATCTTGAATCAGAAAAAAAATGCTTATTTGCCCATGTAATAAGGAAATGCGTGTGATCTATATTTTTCTTCATTGGATATTGGCAGCCCAGGCACTTTCTAATAAGCTCGTGACAGCATCTTGATGATTTATGGTGTCACTAGCGCGCCTAAATCATACCATTCTGCTGTAAACAGGCTCTGCTAAAATGCTAAAGGGCATGAGTTTGAGGAAAGCAAAGGTTGGTTTTGGGAGCATTCGTTTCAAACCCACAAAGTTCACTGAGTTCAAAACCTACTAGCACACATTCATTGTATTTTACGGACAAGGGGTAATGATCCTAAGAGTGGCTGTCCCGAAGCTTCAGTGAAGTGAAAAATTGAAGAGTTGTTTTCCTGAGTAATCTGACTCTGTGCAGCTGGATCAATAGTCAATATTTCCAGGATTTTGCTGCCGGTCAACCATTGCCTTCACTTAATTTTATTCACTAAACATTTCGTTGTGACTCTTCTAGGCAGAGAAATCTCCAGTTTATAAACACTGGGGCTGGGGAAGCGGAAATGAAACTGGCTCTTCTTTATGCAACTTGTAGAAATGGGCAAACAAACTAAATTATGTTGTATGGTTCTCAAAGTGCTTGGACAGCCACTAAGGGAAGTTTCTTTCTGTTTCTGTTTCAGTTTCTCTCTGTTTCTGTTTTCCACACATTTTCCACATTTCCACATCAGTTTGCGATTTTTAAAAAGTTCCCATGAAAATTCACCAGTGCCTTTCCCCAGTTTCTCCAAATACGCATGTTTGAATGGAATTTGGCCAAATATACTTTTTTGGGACCAAACAATTTCCCCAATGCAATGTATTCTTGGATATTATTTTCATGAATATATGCATTTTTATGTGTGCTTTACCCTAGTATTTGCATAGCCTGCACATTACAAGGCTGGAAAACTGCATTGCAAAATCTGGAGAAGTGTGCCTATCAAAGGATGGCTGTGTTTCAATCTGAGTATTCTAGAAAGTACAAGTTTGGTAGATTTGCTTTTAAATATGAAGTGGATTGAATTTTACCCCCATCTCTAGCGTGTAATGACATTTTCAAAGCATTGCACTCTGGCTGGGCAGCTGTGTGCAAGCAGCTGCTCTGTTCCTCATCCCAGCATGTACTTTTTAAAGTGTTCACAGAGTGAAAACAGGACAGTTCCTAGGTATTCCCAGAGTACCACAGTTGCAGGGGGGAGATCATGTAAATGTTGAACTTTGCCTAAAAGGAATTAAAGCCAATCTCAGGCAAGGGTTATCATAAACTCCAGACCCAAGTCTTATGCAGATTAATGCAGAAAAGCAGTCTTGTCATTATTTTTAGGCATGATCAGAACACCAGCGTTTTTTCAGATGTGCTGTTCTCTGGCCTATAAATCCACAAGAGGATGCTTTTATTTCCAAAAAAATCTCTTCCAAGAATATATATCTCTAACAAAATGGTTTTTAGCTGGCTTCCTTAAAACAACTGTAGAAATCCACAGAGGGGAATATCTGCAACCCAGATGCTGTAAAACAAGTAGCAGCACAGTGGGTTGGGGTTAAAAACGGGCATTAAAATGAGGGTTGAGCCCCCAAGTCTAACATGTGTTGTGTTCTCTCCACATATTTCATATTTTAAAAAATTGCAAAGCTTGCTTGCATTGGAATAATCTTACAGAGCTCACTAAACTCTATAACTAACTGCAATCCAATGCATGATTACTCAGAAAAAAGTCCTATTGTGTTCAATGGGGCTTACTCTCACAGAATTGTCCTTATGAGGGCAACCTAAATAAATAGTCTGGATATGTTTTAAAATTATATACTATATACACAACTTTTGTTGTGAACCCAGGTCCATAAAGCAGGAATAAAATATCCAAATAAATTCATGAAGTAATAGAAACAGGTACTTACTCGCACACTGCATTCAACATAAGTTGCCCTACTCGTGTCCTGTACACGTAAAGGGAAATAGATCCAAACGGAGCAGCAAAATCAACTTTGCTCCATCACCACCACCAATCAGGAATATCATATGCACCAACAGTGAACTCCATGCTCAGTTTTTATGAAGCCAAACTGGCACTGCTCATCCAGAATGGGGAGTAGAATCACCATTTATTGCATAAGCACAGAAAAAGGTTGGAAAAAACATTGAGAAACTCCCAAAGCAGACCTGTGAGGACTAAGCATGCTCAGAAGACTAGGTACAGGATACTGATGAACTGACCGGCCTCCCCTCCTCTGCCATGTCCCCATTGCCCTCGATAGTCAGGTAGAGTTGCCACAGGATTTAGAGCCCTGATCATGCAGAGCACCTACCATAGCCCAGCAGACTCCATGCTGCAGACGTTTGCCTTCCTACCCATAAAGTCTCATTATTGCAGTCAATGACCAGTGTCAGGATAAAATCACCAATTACAGAGTTTAAAATCTCAGAACAAACTAAAATAAATTAAATTACATATACATAAAAAAGCAGTTCTGGTTGGTCATTTATCCGTCAGAGGGGAACCCTTCTGTTCTAGGGATGACCATCCGTTGAGATACTATTCCTGAGTGCTAGGCCTTCCTGCACATGAAGGACAGCAGCATTGGGTGACAGGGATGCAATGGAAAGGGTTGGGCTCAGCGGCAGAGCAAGCTGATCGGGCAGCTGGGGCGGCACCCTACAGCTGACGGGGAGGAAACTGACGGACTGTATGGGGCAGCGGGTGCCTGCGGGCGCTCAAGCCACTATGTCACTCCCAGGAGAGATGCGTGGCTTGGGCACGCTGCAGGCCCCGCGGTGAGTGCCACCCACCATTCTGTCACCCCCCTCAGTGGGGACACCCGGGGTGGACCGCACCTACTGCACCCCCCTTTCTACGCCCCTGGTTGGGCTGCCTAGTGTATCCTCCCTCTCATATGATTCTTGTTGTGCCCCTGCTCTAAAGCTTAAATAGGGCCAGAGATACCTTCTCGGTGCTCAGTTAAGGCTGTTAAGGGTCTCTTCTGGATTTGACTTATAAAGCCTTAAACGGTTCAGGTCCACCTCTCCCCATCGTAGCTGTCAACTTTTCCCCTTTCTTGCGAGGAATCCTATTCGGAATAAGGGAATTTCCCTTAAAAAAAGGGAAACGTTGACAGCTATGCTCCCCATGTGAACCAATCCAGAACTTGTGATCATCATCTGAGGCCCTGTTTTGTGAGAGGTCCGGAGGGTGGCAACACAAGATGGGCTTTTTCTGTGGTGGCTCCCCATTTGTGAAATGCTCTCCCCAGGGTGGTTTGCCTGGCGCCTTCATTATATATATTTAGACACCAGGAGAAAACATTTCTCTTCATCCAGGCCTTTGGCTGATTAACATTCTATGTCCTTTTAAATATGTTTGAGGCAGGTGGGGGATGTTATGGGTTTGTTTTGTTCTTGTTTTTATTATACATTTTGTGTTTTTCTTTGCTGTGAACCACCCTGGGATCTTCGGATGAAGGGCAGTATACAGATTTAATAAATAATAATAAGTAAATGTTAGTGAGATACTTCTGCAAGCACATTTTTCACAGCATTCACACGGCATCGTTGCCATCAGACCGCCAAACATTTGATTCCAATATGTTAAGAAAGGAAGGCCTGTTGCCAATAACCTGTTTGCAATATCTCTAGAACCCATTTATAACATCAAGCCTCCGTCTGGAAGCACCCCAGGGTATGATGTGTTTTGGTTTTTATTGTTACATTGCTGTTGCTGGCGGTTCGTAGTTCTTAACTGTTCAGCTTGTGATTTGCGGGCTCTGGCTTATTCTGTTGTACATTTTGGAAGCCACCTTGGGTGGGCCTGGTGTAGAAAGGAATTTCTCCTGTAAAATCAATAATAGTCACTGCAGCCTATCTCTAGCGCAATGTGGAAACAAGGGTAGGCAAGGATTACAGGAACTAGCCGTGCAAAAGCTTATTTATCGGTGGTATATGCCATAAGTGTGTGCCAAACCCTAGGAGATTTTAAAACACCATTAAGATAGTAAACATTGCCAAGATAAGGATTATTATCTGGATGCAACACAGAGATTTTAATGATAATTAGAGCTTGCCCCGGGGGGGGGGGGGGATAGAACAGTAGAGAAAGCTAGAGTACCATTTCATAATTTTGCAAAGCCTTTTTAAATTAATCCTGTAGTTTATTAAATCTGCTTACTCTGGTAAAAATGCAGCACAGCTTTGGCAATGCTACTGAATATAAAGTTTCTTTCCGCGCTTTTGACTTTCCCTAACAAGTTCCTTTTCCAAGAGATTGTAAGCATAGAAAATGAAACTGGTTTGTGTACACTGAGGATGGATTAGCTGTGGCACACGCAGAGCTGTATATTTCTGCCAACATGCATCCCAAATGGAATTTATTTTGAGTTATCGCAGGTGAAACACATTAGCTCCATCCGCCCCGGAGTCACTTGGAGCAGAGCATTTGTTAATTCATCTCACTTGGAGGGGTTGCCTGTAATGTCTACCTAGGGGGCTCATTCATAAGCGCCATCATTACTAGGTGTGCTGGAGCATTGCAGAAGGATATTTTCCCAACCAGATTCAGTTTATGTATGATTTATTTATTAGTGGGATTCCTAAAGCCGCCCAATAACAATAAAATCAAATTTAAAATATAGTAAACAAGAAGCAGCCACAGTCCTTAAAATGGTCTAAACAACAACAAAGACAGCTGAACCAAACTGCCCCTTTCATTTTGTACTTCTAATGGTAGCTGTGAAGTGTTTATTAAAAATTGGACATGAAAGGGCCGGATGCCCCTCTCTCAGGAGACCATCTAGGATCTCCAGTGGAAAGGGTCTTTTCTCACATCTCCAGCCAGCCAAACTGCCATTAGCAGAGGGGCAGCACGTTGACCTCAGAAACAGAGGGGAGTTCTCTAACTGTCTCTTATGCAAGGAGGCAAGTCCTGGGATTACTTGGTTCCAGGCAGCTAGAGCTAAAAAGCTGAAAAGTTGCACCAAAGTCTGAAAACTGGTAGCCAGTAAAGCTGCTATAAAACTGACATAACATGATCCCAGATAACAATCAGGCCAAAGCATTCTGAACCAATAGAAGGCTGCAGACTGTTTTCTGGTTATCTCCCACTTGGACTATTGCAATGCGCTCTACGTGGGGCTACCTTTGAAGGTGACCCGGAAACTACAACTAATCCAGAACGTGGCAGCTAGACTGGTGACTGGGAGTGGCCGCCGGGACCACATAACACCGGTCTTGAAAGACCTGCATTGGCTCCCAGTACGTTTCCGAGCACAATTCAGAGTGTTGGTGCTGAACTTTAAAGCCCTAAATGGCCTTGGTCCAGTATATCTGAAGGAGCGTCTCCACCCCCATCGTTCTACCCAGACACTGAGGTCCAGCACTGAGGGCCTTCTGGAGGTTCCCTCTCTGCGAGAAGCCAAGTTACAGGGAACCAGGCAGAGGGCCTTCTCAGTAGTGGCGCCCTCCCTGTGGAACGCCCTCCCACCAGATGTCAAAGAGAACAACAACTACCAGACTTTTAGAAAACATCCGAAGGCAGCCCTGTTTAGGGAAGCTTTTAATGTTTGATGTATTATGGTATTTTAATATTTTTTGGAAGCTGCCCAGAGTGGCTGGGGAAGCCCAGCCACATGGGCGGGGTATAAATAAATAAATAAATAAATAAATAAATAATAATAATAATAATTATTCAAAAGCAGCCCTAAATACAGTGCATTACAGCAATCCAGCCTGAACAACTGTGGCCAAGTCTAACTTATCCAGAAAAGGATAGTGCTGATGGTATCCAGAATAATGCATTCAGAAGCAGAGTTCGATTTAAATGTCTCTGGATCCCCTTGTTGCACCAGGGCAGTATAGACCTATTCAAGTGCAGGTAAATGCAAATCACCATGCTTCCTTTGCAGGTGCAAATGGGGGAAAGGATTTGGAGGACAGTAGTGTGACCTGAAAACAGTTTGCAGGGGAAAGGAGAGGCTTATAAACTGAGAGGCAGCAAACTGCCTTTCCCAATTTCTTGTTAAAAGCTGGTGATTCTGACAATGGCTTTGGCAGTGGGAGAGATCCAGGTTTGTATCTCTGAGAAGAAGGGGTGGTGGAATGAAGTCCCATTCTGCCACTGAAGTAAGTCCCATTCGCTGAAATTTTGTGAATTCTTTTGCACGGCCCTCCTTCTCCCTATTTCAGGGATCACTCCAAAATGTCCACCCCTCCCTCCCAAATCTAGCAGACCCTAAAACAAGACAATAGGTGAACAGTCCCTATGCCCTATGCTGGGGGAAAAATACTTCTTTCTGCTAGGCATTATATGTATAGTGCTAACATTTTAATGTCATATGGGAAGAAGCTCCTTTTGAAATTGGGACTCTTGAATATTAGCACTATAATTTCCTCCACATATCAGAATGTTTGGCATGGAAACATAGAGGAGGTGAGCTTTTCCTTCTCTACAACTGGTTTTTCTAACCTATAGGGGAAAAATGGGGTGAACCAATTAGAAGCCGTTACTCAGTTGGCTTCATTTTTGTTTTATCTGGCAGGAAGGAATAAACTTTCATGTGTGAAGTATTACTATTTCATGTCTCTGTACACAATTAATTTTTTCCCAAGGAATTGGCTTCCACCCAAAGCTTTCAAAAAAGGGTCTTTATGCATTGCGCTTCATTCCTTTGCTGAATTTCAGATTTGAAAGTTATTGGGGAGAGATTTCCCCCCCCCAAAGAAAATGCTTTATTATCATATCCAGACCCTTGAAATATGCCAGCAATGCATAATTTTTTGTTGTTGGGTGTGTGTGTTTGTTTCTGCTCCTCAAACTTGTTTCTCCCTGCTAAGTTGTAAAGAGATGAATTCATCCTCAGCAATTTACTTTTCAAGAACTTTCTGTTTACATTTCAGCATCTGGCCCAGAACTATCCTTTATAAAAGTATAACATTTGAATTATGCTCGTATTTAGAATAACACTCTGGGCTTTTGTAAACTAGTCAAAGAGTTGGAACTTTATGACTACTGATTCCCAATTTACCTGCGATCTTATTTTATCTGCGCCATCCAACATCTGGCTTTGCTTTGAAATGTTACAAATGGGGCTTGTGTGCTTGCCCAGTGCATAATGTCACAGCACATAACAGAGAAGGAAACCCAAGAAAGTGCTGTTGCTAAACACGTATGGGCCCAAGAAGAAGCCTTTAGTGAAGTCTCTACAATGCTAACTTCTTTTCATATGAGTAAACGGGGATAAAAGGAGCACTTTTTATGCCAGTATCAATTTGCTGCAAAATTCTATATCTGCATTGGTGGACAAATCTCTTACTCTGAAGCAAATGCACCGAACTGAATGAGGTTACTGAGAAGCAAGGAACTTACGGAGAGCATCCTTAGTGATTTGGGGTTGCAAAAGACTTTTGATACATTTTGCTTTCATGTGGTGGTTGCTGTTACTAGGGGAATTCACTCTGGCGTGTGGCGTTCAGACCCTCTGACTCACGTACCTGGTCCTTCTTAGAATAATATCACATTATGGTTTGTTTGAAGTCTGGGGTGGGGTGGGGGAGGCATGGAAAGTAAATAGCATAGGATATGTGTAACCACTTCCAAGGAGAATAAGCCAAACATCTAATATCCAAAAAGGGGTCCATTTATGGCAACTTCATTTTTGTTGGTAGTCCCAGATCCCATGAACATTTGGAATATATTTATGAATAGAATCTTAATATTCATGGGGCCTTGGTAACATGCCAGAGCATCAAATAAAAAGTTCATGGCAAGTTAACTCTGGAGGGGAACTATAGCAGAATGTCAACAAGCCCACCACAAGGAATAATGCTAACACAGTACAACTTCTCTCTCTCATGTATGTATATATATATATGCAATTATTACAGTCTTTAACCCTCCCCAAGCCAGTTTAAAAATAAGCACTGTACAAATAAAAGTAACTTTACAGTGGTACCTCTGGTTGCGAACAGGATCCGTTCTGGAGGCCCGCTCGCAACATGAAAAGTGTGCAACTTGCAGCGGTGCGCCTGCGCACACGCGGGTTGCGATTTGCCGCTTCTGCGCATGCATGTGATGTCATTTTGCGCTTCTGCGCATGCATGAGCGGCGAAACCCGGAAGTAACCCTTTCCGTTACTTCCGGGTCGCCACGGGACGTAACCTGAAAGAGCGTAGCATGAAGCGGACGTAACATGAGGTATGACTGTATTGCAATATGGTACTCATGGACACTAGTTTGCCTTCCAGTTCCTCCTGCCTATGAAAGATCTTGATCAACATCCCCTCAAAAATCCACTGTCTGCTCTTTCTACTTAATTTCTGTTTGCCCTGGTTCAGCTTCCCCTACACTGAGCACCCACCTTTGAATATGCCAACATTTCACTGGATTTCAGGAGTGAACACTTGACTCTAAACAGAGAAGAAATGCAAAGAGCTTCCCTCTGTAAGCATCTGCCTAGGGGATAAAATGAAAGGCAGCAATCTGAAACAATTTATTTTGCGTAGAAATGGTATCTTTCCCAGTCATTGCAGTGCCAAGGGTTGATGCGTGTGTGTGTGCATGCACGTGTGTGTGTGTGTGTGTGTGTGTGTGTGTGCACGCACCCACCCACCCACACGTGTATTTTACCCATACATGATGAATAGCAATGGTAGCAGTAGGACCCTACTTAGCTGAAAGGGTTGCCTGGCTATTCTTTGCCCCTAACCAAAGCACTTCTGCTACTCAAGAACATTTACTCATGTCAGGATTATGGGAAAACAGATTCCATGCTTGTTCTGATTCTCCTATCAGAAATACTGATCAACCACCAGTATACAAAGGCCACTCAGTCTGTCAAGTGCAGTAAATCCTTAATTTCAAGACCGGCCTCGGCATGCCTTGGGAGTAGGAAATAATCGGTAATTTCTAAGTGACAATTTTTGATCTGCTCCTCAAGGTCAATATGAAAATGCTGCTCTGTTTTGATCAGGTGAGTTTTAGAGACTTCCTGACATGCCATGAATGTGACAGAGCCGTCATTCACGAAGATGATACAGTTACCTGCTCAGAGGTGCAACGGCAAAGCTGACAGCCTGGCCTTTGTTACGGCTGACGTTAAAAGAAGGTCAGACTGAGGGGCTGCAGACAGACAGGTCAACTGGCAGCCTGGGATGGTGCCGAAGGGGCTTCCTTTCATTCAGAGCTGGAATCCAGCAGCTTGTAAATGCTCTTGATATTTTGTCTCTTGCAACTGGCTCTTTGCCTTTTGGTATTTAACAGTTTGTTCCTGGCAAAAGATCAACCTTAATTTGAATTTAGGGTGGTGGGGGTGGGGTGGCAGAGGAGGAGGAGGAGGAGGAGGATGAATAAACCCCACAAGGGTTGTTTAGAGGAAATATACAAGTTGGCATTGTGTGTGTTGGTTCACTTGGGGTTCTAACTTTCGATAGGGAACAATGCATAAAGAGAAGCTGAGCTCTGCAGCACAAACGCATCTCACAATATGCAGACGATTAACTGCACAGTCTTCAGAAAGGAGCTTCGTTAGGCATCTGGCGTTTTGGCCATTTTTAATCAAGGGGCACCGAAATTTCAGAATCTTGGAGAAATGTGGTGTCAAAAATAAATAAATCAGTGCATCGTCTTGTAAATTTGGAAAGGATTCCCCCTGCAACCTTGAATATTTTATGCAAGGGGTTGAATTCCGCAATGAAATGCCAGTTGCCATCAACAAAAGAAAAGAAACACCCACCATCAATGCTGCTAATTGTGCCGGTATGTCAACGGTCAATGCACTATAATGTTAGGCATGCTTTTCAGTTAAAAAACTGAAGCATCAGAAATGTATCAATTGCAAAGATTCGCAAAGGATGAAGCTTCATATTCACAGGCATACACTAGTCTGGGGCCACATTTCATGTTTACGTACTTGATCCTGATTCAGCTGGTGTTATTGGCAATGCTTCTACTGCCTGCAGTTATAGATGTAGTCTAATTTACAACATGCCATTGCACGATCCACAGGATCATTTCACAGTGGCTGGTAGCCACCATCACAGCATCTCTGGGTGGGGCATGTGACGATGCTGAGGAATTTACCATTGGGGCCTGCTAATGCGAGAGTTCCCTAGGCTGGAGCAACAATGAACTGTGAAGCTGATACTAACACATTCTTGCTGCACAAAGAATCGGTGGGGATTAAGAAAGTTTTTTAAAAATTATCCCTCAAATCAAATATTAAAAGCAAAATACAGAAACCTGAAACTTACATAGTAGCAATGAATTGCAGAGTTCATTACACCTCTGTTGTAGAGCAGTTGGGTAACAAGAACTTGTTGCCTCTGTTACATAGCTGCTTCATGTATCATGTATTCATTCCTTTTTCGTAAGCCTTCCCCCATCAAAAATACCACACCTCCATCACAGTTTCTTTGTACCAGCCGAAACACTGTTCTACTACCTTAGGTTTTTTTCATTGAAGAGTCGCACAGAGCGGTGCTCCAGGATTTGGCTGATAAACAACAGGCTTAATTGGTAAAATTCATTTTCCCTGCACCCCTCAGTTCTGGAAGAAAGCCAGAACTATGCAGATGGCAGAATGACAAAGTTTGGGGTTTCTTATTGAAGAATTAACTGAGGTGTATTTGATTTTGATTTAACTAAAAGCACAGATACAGTTCCAGAGCCATGCCATTGCATACACTTCATTTTTTAAAATAAACATTTTATTTCAAATGCTGGGTTTTCAAAATGTATAGCTGCGGTTCTGAATTATTGTGGAACGTGAGGTTTAAAAGGGATGTTGAGCAGGAACCATATGAATCCTTTTCATGAAAGAAGTTGTCACAAAGCTATATTCTACCCGTTGCTGTTTTTGTAATTAAACACTTGCCAGACACCTTTCATGTTCCTTTGTAGGGTTGTGATTTAATCCTAAATATATGATGGTATATGTCAGGACTGTCAGATATTGCACCTTATGTTTTTCTCCCCAATATTTAGAGATTAAAAATGACAATGCAATGCCTGATCATTTATTTGTCAGGGACTGGAGAGGGGACGAATGGAGGAGACCCCCTCCTCCCCATCCTGAACCTTCAAGGGAAGAGGAAGACAATATAGATTTACAACAGTGGTTTGCGGGAGGTCACAGCTCAGAGCCAGATAAGGGGCAAAGTTGGGAAATAATGGAAGAAGAGAAGGGGGAGGCAAAGCCAGAGCAGCTGGCTGACACGTCATTACTAGAAAGCATTCCAGACCCCCCTTCTCCCAGAACCCAACGAGCATTGAAAGTGGGAGAGCAAAGGGCACAGAGACAATTTGCCCTAAGCGGCCACCATAAGGTGGGTGGCGCTATTGACGATTGAGGAAAGAAGGGGGTGGAGATTACTTGGAGCAACACCATGACTTCAAAAGGCTGCATTTCTAAGCCTCTCTCTCTCTGAATATTGAATAAAAGACATTCTTAATAATTTTCCCTGTTGATCTATTCCTGGCAGCCTACCGTGCGGTGGGGGGAGATTGGATTCCCTGACGCCTGACATTATTTCCCTGGACATCTGTAATTCTGCCACTCAGGATAATATAATCATACACTTTGTAAACATTGCCCATCTTTATAGGAAATCAAATGGCTTCCCTCCACCACCCATCTCACTAGGAGCCTTGCTAGCACAACATAGTGCATACCTGGTTATCTTCTTGTGAGCAGCTAAAAAAACTGCATTTTACAGTGGAAGATCAAAGGTTGATTTCCCGCCTTTAAAAAAATTAAATGGCATTGCAATGGAGGGTGTTGGGCTGCTAATTTGATTGAGGAAATAGTGGGAGTGGCGCTGTTTTCATGATCTCAATGCCTCACTCAATGCCACACAGAACCTGTATTTTCCCTGCTCTGCTATGAAAGCCTATTCCTATCTACACATAACCGAAACATGTATTTCTCAGTGCCCCGGTTCTCATGTCTGAGAGGGGTCAGAAATAAAGTTAATCAAGGAAAAGCATCACCCTCTCATCTGAATGACCTCAGTGTGTATTCTGATTGAGTTACATGGAGGTAGAGTGCCAAACTATTCCTAATTAGGGATGTTGGACAATTCTGCGGGAAATGGAAACAGGAGTAGAAATTGCCAGTGTTTGCTTATTCACTCCATGTCTGGAATGGCATACCCTCCAACATTTCTCTGAGGAAAATAGGGGCATCCTATTCCCTGATAATAGTTTTGTTATTTATACAATGCCAATCTGGCTGGGTTGCCCCAGCCACTCTGAGCAGCTTCCAAAATATATAAAAACATAATAAAACATTAAATATGAAAAAAACACTTCCCTGTAGAGGGCTGCCTTCAGATGTCTTCTAAAGGTTGTAGAGTTACATATCTCTTTGGCTTGGAGGTGGGGGTCGCATAACTCAATACCTCCAACATTTCTCCGATGAAAATAGGGATGTCCTAAGGAAAAGTGGGACATTCTGGGATCAAATGAGAAACCGGGACGGCTTCTGTAAATCTAGGACTGTCCCTGGAAAATAGGGGCACTTGGAGGGTCTGGAATGGAAATCAATTCAGCAAATAAGATCAGCATTATCTGTTGCTGTTGTTTTCAGCCTGTAAACTAAACATAACTGACATTCACTGCGAGATGAACCTCTGCAGGCTGCAGCATAACTAACTGGGCATCCTCTGAAGATCTACGTGAACAACAGCATTGTTGATATGGAAGAAGATAGCAGAGAAATAAAACATAGAACCTCTGTCATAAATAAACTGCTTTGAGACTACCTTTAAGAATTCATTCAGATCTTGAAAAAATATATAGCCTTCCTTGAGCAGTTGCTCCTCTCCATCTTATAGCTCTCAGGCATATCAGGTGCTGTCTGGCCCCTTTGTGCTTTTGTGAGAAAGTGAGCTCATGGAGAAATCTACATTGCCGTCTTTTCTGTTTCTTATCTGCTGCTATTGGAATTAGTGCAAGCCAATTCTATGGCTAAACAGAGAACGAAAGATATAGATGGACAAGCGATACATGTGCTAGCTAATGGGCCATGTACTTCAAAGTTATTGGGCCTGACTTGGTCTCCTATTATGTTGGTACTGTACCATCCAAGAGCTCTAGTCTGCTCCAGGTGGTGTGTGTGTGTGAGTGTGTAGTCAGTAGCTGGTACATGTGGTTTGGTGGAGCTACGGAGTTTCCCTTCCAATGCCAGCATTGTTGCTGCTTGCCTGGACAGGCCTGGGCTGAAGGTAACGCCAACAGGAACACTGCTGCCAATTCAGTGCTCTTGTCAGTGCAACTGTTTGGCCTCAACCTCCCTGCCTCCCTGCCCAGTCCAGTCATGCAGCAGTGAGGACAGCGTCAGAAGCGCACCGCTACTGCGAGCACAGGGCCAGCTCAAGACATTTTGACACCTGAAGCAAACCACAAAATGGTGCCCTCTTCCCCTTGCCGAGGAAGAGGAGGGGAGTGAAGATCTACATTGGGAATAAGGGTGTGCAGACACCAAGTGGTTGCTGTAGTGAATGCATTGTGTGGGCAGGTTTGATTTCCAAGGACTGAACCACAGCTCTTGTTGCCACTGCATTAGCAGCAGTGGGCAGTGCATTCCTTGGAGGCTGGATCTGCTGCCCCTGTGGATCCTGCCTCACCGTGCCTCATGGGTGGGCCAGAGGGGTCTCATATTCCTTAACTGCATGCTCCTGGAATAGGGCTATGGCCTCTAGTTCCACCTCCAGTTATTTGCATCCTTCACTTCAATGCCTGCGTGTTGAGTGCAATCATCTGAAAGGAGCTGGCTAAGCAGGAGTAGCTGCCGACATGTGCTGTCTAGATTGCCTGAAGTGTCTACACATGACCCACTGCTTATGCATAAACAGCTGTTTTCAGATGTCAATATTTAATGTACAGAAGTTGGGGAGAGGGGGCATGCAGACTTGGGAGCAAGGCTGGATTGTGCACCCTATTCTGGGTATGAGCACCAACTTGGTAGGGACCAGCAAGGTGGGGAGGGTTTGAGTGGTGTTGCTTACCTGGCTTCTCAATAGGGGGGGATGTCTTTGCAGGTTAATCAGAAGGGAAGGACAAGGCAGTGTTGGCACAGTGTGGGTGTAGCAATGGAACTAACACAATGCTCCCACCACTGTTCCTGTATTGTTCTGATCTCCTTGCTGTTTCACAAGCACCCCTTTCTTTCTCTGTTATTGGCAGCAACCTCAGCATTAGGAAGCCAGGCAGGCAACATGGTTCCACCTTGCTCTGAAACTGCCAGCTGCTCGTACCCTAACTTCTGAATATGACTTGTGATGGGGAAGGTCTTCCAAAGCAGGGAAGCGGGTGGTGCTGTGGTCTAAACCACTGAGCCTCTTGGGCTTGCCAACTGGAAGGTTGGCGGTTTGAATCCACGCGATGGGGTGATTTCCCATTGCTTTGTCCCAGCTTCTGCCAACCTAGCAGTTCAAAAGCATACCAGTGCAAGTAGATAAATAGGTACCGCTGTGGTGGGAAGGTAAACAGTGTTTCGGTGTGCTCTGGCTTCTGTCATGCTGTTCTGTTGCACCAGAAGTGGTTTAGTCATGCTGGCCACATGACCTGGAAAGTTGTCTGTGGATAAACATCAGTTCCCTCGCCTGAAAAGCGAGATGAGCGCCGCACCCCATAGTCGCCTTTGACTGGACCTAACTGTCCAGGGGTCCTTTACCTTTCCTTACCTTCCAAAGCATGCAGCAAGTGCCTGAGGCACAGGCCAAGCACTGCCCTTGGTTAATATGCTGCTTCTGTTTTCTCCCCTACAGATGAAAGTTGGTACTAGATAATGAGGTCCTAATTTGTCTACAGTGTCCTCTTTTGGAATCTAGACAAATATAGAATTTCCTTCATTCATCCCATTGGTTGACTGCTCACACCTGCAGCATATGAATGCATCCTTAGAAAAGAATGATGGCCTGGAAGGAAACAGCACAATAGCACTGGACAAATATGGGACAAACCTCAAACATGTCAACTACTGCAATAAGGAGCAACAGAGGAGACATAAGTCAGCTAGAGTTATAAAGGGTGCTGAGTTAAGAATCCCTGTATTAGCTTGGATTTCAGACCAGTCAATCAAGAAGAGGAAGTCCTTGGGGACTAATCATGCCTCATCATGATTATATAACAGGTCTAGCCAACATAAAAACCCTGTTCAACACTTATTTTTAATCTAAGATTTCCCATTCATCTTTTCTAATAATTAGGCTAGTCTACAAGAAGTCCACTTCAAATTACTAATTTGATCTTCTCAAAATGGCTTATTAATCTTCCCGGAAGCAAGTCTACCTTCATTTGCGGTTAATGAAAGATTTCCTTTCCGTACCCTGTCAATCAAAAGCTGAGGTGAAGATGTACCCAGAAGTGTGGCTCAGGATGCCAGCTGTCAAAGAGTTCTAAGGGATTACGTGTAGGTAACAGCAGTATTATTGTTTCCAATGGTGCTAATAAATCAGCGAGCCGTCCTCTGCTCTGGACTCTGGTGTGAACCTTCATGATCTGAAACACCTGCAAACACCACCAGGCACTGGAGGAAAGGAACTTTTTAGTCCTGGGAATCTACTGACAATTTCTCATTTAAATTTAGGTCTGTCAGTACTGGTGCTTTGCCTAAAAGTTCTCCCACATTTTTTCAACCATTCTGCAGCACTTAAAATGAGGGGGGAAAAATTGTATCAAAAATTATTAAAAAGGAAAGGAAAATTTAGAGAAATTCTCATGGCGCAGGTGTGAGGTGTTTTTCCCCCTGTAACACGTAACTTACTATCAAGGTTTGTAAGTGTCCTTTCATGCATTCTCCAAATTGGCTCTCCAGTGATCTGCACTCTGCAGACTTAGAGCACGAGACTCTTACTTTCAGGGTTGTGGGTTCAAGCCCCACAATGGGCAAAAGATTCCTGAATTGCAGGGGGTGGGATTCTATGCTTTCCCCAAAACTGTATGACACCCTCAGCTAGGATTTATTGTAAGCTTGGGAAGATGGGGAGATTGTGTACTGTGTGGCTGACAGGTGATTCCAGCTATCTTTCATTGCTTATAAATAAAGCAATGTGGAAACATTTTTTAAATAATAATAATAAAGGGAAGAGCTTCCTTTAAAAACAAAATCAGTGAATGCACTGATTTCAAGTGCTCAGTAGCAGTCTCCCCACCTTCCCACACTGGACAAAATTACAGAGCCATTCTAAAGTATGCTGAGAAAGGCAGAAAAATTGTATCTTTAGAAGAATGGCAGATGAAGATGATGGAGTTCATGGAGCTGGCTGACCTCACCGGGAGAATCCGCGACCAGAAAGAAGAGGAACACCAAGAAGACTGGAAGACTATTTGAATAAATATTGTAATATTAAAGATATGTAACCACTTGAAAGAAACAATTATGCCTAGGATTAAAATGGAATTAAATTTATAAATAAGAAAATGTACGATAAGGAAGGCTATGTAATATGATTAGGACTGTGATATGGTCTTTTGAAACACTGATATTGGAAACTGCTACATATAATTACTAAGAAATTCGGATGGAAGAGATTCGAGGAAGTCAAATACTTTATGAAGATGGATGGTTCTTAATTTTAATTAATTAAGTGGTAATATGTTGTATGTATCTTTTTTCTTTTTTCTCTTTTTCTCCTATTTTTTGTTTGTCTTTATTATTGTTAATCTTTTCTTTTTTATTATGTTTATCTACTGAAAATAATAAATATTATTTGAAAAAAAGAAAAAGAAAAATTGTATCTTTAAGGGACTTTGCAGATGACATTTACTTTCTCCACAGACAACCACCACGGGAGAAAAACACAGATGTGTACACCATTGTTCATGAAACTAACGAACAGCATCTCTTTTACCACAGTTGTGTGTTTTAGGAACTCACCCTCTTCTCCCATGTAAGCTTTGGTTACCTTGTGTTCTGGGAGGGTTAAACAGATGTGCCCAATAGTGGGGTCATTGTTGTTATTTTTAAACATTGGCTTTAAAAGAACCTCCTTGCAGTCTGCAGTTGTCTTGTTGAAAAGAAACTGGCTGTAAAAAAAGCATCTGCTATATTGTCCTGTAAGGTCCATGAATCTGCACCACTAAAGTGTATCAAGTTATCCCCCATTTGATAGACAATCAGTATACCTGAGAGCTAGCCTTTTCTGACAAGGTTATTTCATCTGATAGAGTATCAAATGGCTTGTTGATTATTCTGACTTCAAAGGCCACTGGCGCTGATATCTTCAAGGTGGTCTGTAATGCTCAGAGTGTTGAAGCCACCTGTCAATGTGGCTGCAAAATTAAAGAGAATCTGTTGGGAAATGAAGGGTAAACTTCCTCTCTTTCAGATTAGCTTGATTAGCCTTGAACAATTTAACTTTTACAAGTCAGGCTTGCTACTATGGGAAAAAGTAGACCTAACATCTTGCTTGAAAGAAGAAGGGTGTGTGGACCCATACAGTTTTTAGGTGGGGGAACTTTTCCCCCATTCCTCATTCATTGTTTGGGATGGAAAGTACTCAGCCTATTATGCCTTCCTGGTTTTAAACAATGAATGGGATTATTGCATGAGTTTTTAAATAAAAAAATAAAAGTATAATTTCAATGTCACCGTGTTCATTGCTAATCTGAAAAAAATACATTTGATGAAAAAGCTCATTGGCCACAAGCTGTAGGAAATGTCTACAAAAAGAAATATGATTGAAATGAATAGTATTTTGACAACATGCACACCTACTAGCTCCTTCTTAATGTTCAGTAATGCTCATGCAGGGAAGGCTTGTATTTTGTCTCCTGAGTGTTACACACACACACACACACACACAAAATAGAGGGAAGAATCGTATTCACTGGCATATTAAATAGAGCATAAGGGGACAACGCCTTCCTTGGAGTGTGTGTCCATGAATATGCACGTGAAGCTCACTGCACATGACAGAGGACTGCTGATACACAGATTTCTTCCACAGCACTTCTTCATCTCCCAAGGAAGAATCTGCTTCTTAATTCTCCTCTTTGATCCACCCCACCCCAATAAATACATCTGCAAAAAAACCAACAAAAACAAAAATATTTCAGGAGATAATTGATCCAGTGTCTTTCCTTGTCTGAAGATCCTTTCTTTCAAGTCACACCTCTTCCCCCTGCTCCCCAATTCCATTTTTGGGGACCCCCTCACAATCAACATGAGAGGTAAACAGCTTGCTTAAGGCCACAAAAGATGTGTACTGGATCAGGCCAGAGGCCCCTCTAATCCAACGTCCCTTCTCATACTGGCTAACCACCTGCCTAGGAGGGCAACAGCAATTTCCCCACTTGAGAACTCCAGCAACACAAAACCACTTTGAGGTTTTCTTCAATTAAGCGGTATATACATTTTATCAAACAGACAAACAAATGCCTATACTGTAAACCACCTTATAAATTTAATTAATCAATAATAATAATAATAAGGCAGCAGGGATGTCAGTCCAGTTTCATATTTACTGGGCCATATTGGCTCTTCCTTGCCGCAACGATGGACATAAATACATATGTAATCACCACATATAGAAAAAATGCAAATGTGATTCTTCTCCTTTATGTGGAAAGTTTTGTTCATCTGCCTGATGCTCTTAGAACACACTTTTCCCACCATGGGAATATGTGGCAGAATAGTTGAAGCTATTCCTGCCTCCCTGACAGTGTGGGTTTGCCATGTTCAGGGATTTCTGCTGGTTACCCAGCAAAAGCAGGTGGATCTGGGCAGGGCTGGGTGGAGGGACAGCTCCTCCTCATCCAAACTGCTTCCATCACAGCAGATCAGGGCTTTTGATTGCTCTATTAGTCAGATACCAGCCACCACCTTTAAGAATGGTTTTGCAACAGAGGCAGAGGTTTGCATTCATCTGGGCGTCTGAGCAATCATCAAATGCAACTGAACTATGGGAAATATTTAACAATGTAATGTCTGATTATTCCCCTCCCCCCCCCATTAATGTCTCAGCAGGGCAGTTATAAGAAAGGACTTAAATAAATAAGTGATTATATTGGAAAAAAGATTTACAAATGAGTCTGAGAGTTACCGAGACCACAAAAATTTGATTCAACTATCAGAAGAGGAAATGGCATAGGACTATATTACATTAGATTGTCTACAAACACATAGGCAAATCCAGAGCAATTAGAAATAATTGAGGAAGTCCTTTATGCAGTTGATTGCAATGCTATTATAGCTAAGGCATATTTCCTAGATGCTCTGGGGTACATGGAGGGGGGGAAAAAACTTATTTGTGAAAACATGTCACACATATCGTCCGTATGAGGAATAAAATGATTTTGTTGTTGTTTAGACTGGAATAGCAGCCATTTTACTAGAAGGTGGGAGGTCTACACATACTCAATATAAGGTACTTTCAGGCTGACAAAAAAGTTGGACCATCACTGTATACAAGCAGAACCAAAGCAGATAGATGATAGATGATAGATGATAGATGATAGATGATAGATGATAGATGATAGATGATAGATGATAGATGATAGATGATAGATGATAGATGATAGATGATAGATAGATAGATAGATAGATAGATAGATAGATAGATAGATAGATAGATAGATAGAGATAGATGATAGCTGGATAGATAGATAGATAGATAGATAGATAGATAGATAGATAGAGATAGATGATAGCTGGATAGATAGATAGATAGATAGATAGATAGATAGATAGATAGATAGACAGACAGATAGAAGCAACAATGACTCCAAGTAGTGTTTTGTGGCCATTGAGAAATTTATTTATTTATTTATTTAGCAGATGGAATGAAATCAAGGGATCCTTTCGGGAGAAAAACGCCATTTACTTGGTTGAGATAGCTTATTTCTTTGAGTCAGACCATAAGAAGCAGTTGTTGGATATACAGCCCACTTTGGCCAATATCAGTGGCGTAGCGTGGGGGGTGCAGGGGGGGCCGGCCGCACCGGGCGCAACATCTGGGGGTTAGGGTTAGGGATAGGGTTAGGGGGCGCAAATCCAGGGTTAGGGGGCACAAATTACTTGCCTTGCCCTGGGTGCTGACAACCCACGCTACGCCACTGGCCAATATTCAAAACATATGAGCTGCCACAAAATAAGAAAGCCGATTCAGATAGAAGATTTGCACAATATCGCATTGTGTTAGAAAGTGGAACTCTGCCTATAAGTAGAGCAGTATCAAAAGAGTGCGATAACATTCTTTAAAGCGTGCATACTATCTCATTTTTAAAATGTAGTATACGGAGCCGAATTCTCAGAAGGATCTATTCTTGCACACTCCGTTTCTTTTATCCTGACTCCAAGAATATGCACGGTGGCATAAGCAATGGCATCGTTTTACAAACGATAAATTATGTGGGTGAGTAATTGAAATTCAGATTTTTTCCCACATTTTAGAAGTTTATGAATTAACTCGGCCTAAGCTAACAATGGATATTATATTGGATATAATTAAGGGATTTTAAATCCCAACTTGGAATTCAAATGCACGTTTTCTAGAACTGTTTAGATCTCAGTTCTTACAGGAGAAGTAGCTGGTAATTGCTCCCAAGAAAGAGACTTTATGGGTTGCATCCAGTGGTGGTTTTGCGCTAGTGAAAAACACTTTCACTTTTTCAAGCAAGGGAAACAATGTTTTCTCTATCCATGTTCTCCCATCCCCTGCAGTTTTCTGCGCCTATGAAAAGCTGTTCTTTAGGCTGGGGAACTGTTCTAAAAGGTATGGGATATAATAGTGTGGATGTTGCAGAGGATAACTGGAAATTGGTACATGAGCAGAAGTGGCAGCTTCTCTTTTCAAAATGAAAAGAACATAATTCCCAATAAAACTACTGTAGTCTTTGCTGTAATAATAAACAAATGTTTGGGGCACATATTTAGCATTTGCTGTATTATATTAACCTGAACTAGTCTTTATTTATGGATGACAACAGTGCCTTTTTTCTGGGGGGACGCAGGACATATGCATACCCACAAACATTTTGTTTTTCATGAGTTAAATATTAAGGTTTGTTAAACAACTAATACAAGGAAACTTTAGTGGGGTATAAAAAATATACACTTCAGTGTGGTTTTCCAAGACACCACCTCCAATTTATAATTATATTCTTGGAAGAAGTATACCAAATAAAAATACGCTGACAATCTGACTAATTTTTAAAATTACACTCACTTTGTTGGTATACTAGTGGATAAACAGCTGGGAAATCGTGCAGAGAATAATTGTGCCAATTTTTACAAATGTATACTACTACTATTGCAATTATTACTTCTTACCTTTAAATCCCACCATTCCTCCCAAAGGTGCTCGCTGCAGCAAATGTACTGTATTTTCTGGCATATAAGATGATGGGCATATAAGACGACCTCCAACTTTTCCAGTTAAGATAAAGAGTTTGGGATATACTTGCCGTATAAGACTACCCCTCTTCCAATGCACACCAAATAATAATAATAATAAAAACAGTCTCCAGTCCGGCTCGGAAATCTGCTCCACTTCCCAGTGGTTGGGGATGCGCTTAATGCTGTTGTTGGTTCCCTGCCTTTGTTGTGAGCCTTTCCTTTCTTTTACTGTGGGGGCTGCTTGGGCTGAGGCAGCGGCCACGTGTCTAGTTGCTGAGGCAACACGAAGCCGCCATTTTGGACCACGTGGTCTACTACCAGGAGCGGTTAGGGTCATTCTGTTGCTGGTGATTTTGGGGGCTTCTGGGGCCAATTTTCAAGCGTATTTCTGCTTCATCTAGAGAGCTTGGTGTCCTCTGATTTAATTCGCTGTCGTTTTGTCCTTTGGTGGGGAGTTGCTGCAGGAGCTGCTGCTGTAGCCGGCGTATAAGAAGACCCCTGACTTTTGAGAAGATTTTCCTGGGTTAAAAAGTAGTCTTATACACCAGAAAATACAGTATTTGTGATAAAACACTGCAATAAAAAAATCTAAAAACAATCAACAATAAAAGCAGGTAAAGACAACTCCAATAAAGACGCAGCTTAGGATAAAGATCTCCACTTTAAAAGGCCTCTTGAAAGAGAAAGGGTTTCAGTGGGATCTGAAAATACAGCAGAGACACTCCCCCTCTAAGGGGACAGAATTCCAAAGGGTAAGTTCACCAAGAGGCGGATTTAGGGGAGGGCGACTGCTTTGGGTGCACTGGGCGCAGAGCTTCAGGGGGCATCACAGTGGGCTTTGCAACTATTACATTGAAGCAGTAAGACGCAGATGGGGGCACCGAATTTGGGCATTGCACAGAGCGCCACTGGATTTTGACACCCCAAGGTCCGCCATTGGTCCTCCACACTAAAGGCATGATTCCCGTACTGTATCATACAGAACGGACCTGCTGATAAAAAGCCCTATCCCTCAGCATAAAGTGGTCAACTGGTTGTATAAGGAGTGAGACAACATTTTAGGTTTCCTGGTTCTAAGCTGTATAGGTGTATCAGGTAAAAGTGTGGAGGTTTCTGTGGATTTCTAAGGAAATATTTCCTGAAATCTTTCTCAGGTGCCATAAGAAGCGCTGGCAGACACGCTGTGGAGAAGAAGTGTGTCTGCACACAAAAGCTTATACCAGAACAAACTCAGTTGGTCTATAAGGTGCTACTAGACATTTATTAATTTATTTTATTTTGACTGCGTCAGACCAACACGGCTACCTACCTGAATCTGTGGGCACCATATTTAACTAAGTTGCTATGGACTGTTATGCCCCCTTCCTACAATTAGCTACATTTCAGACAATAATTTTGTGATTTAATAAAAGATGCGGGCAGTTTAGTGATGGCTGGGTCCAGAGCAGTTTCATGGCCAAATTTCAGCACTATTAAAAAATTCCACTGTTGCATAAGGCAGAAAATGAAATGTGGCCTAAGGAGATGTAAAAGAGATCTCAAAGTAGCTAGGCCCATTACTTAATGGGCAAACCCAGATCTTTCTTTTTCCTGCCTTTGTCCTTCTAACATTTGGCTTCACAGTAAATGAAAAAGCTCGCTTAAATTGAGGGCGAGCCGAGAAAGAGAAGATGGGCCTTTGACCCCTGGACAGACCACAGAGATCAAAGACAGTCCCTATATGTGTCAGATGTTATCTTTTTTGAAGCAAGTGGCCATGATGTTTTGTGATGCAGCAGTGTGGAAAACACACAAATAACCAAGTTAGTTAGTGCTGAGAGAAAGAATGATTGACGCTACGGCTCAGAAGAAGTAAGAAACTGGACAGAAGAAAAGATTTGGTTTTAGTTTACATGAGAGTCATCCAGTCTCTGGAGGGATCAAGCAGGCACGGATTTTTATTTTTTTTAAAAAACCCACATGCAAATTAGTAGGATTAAGTAAATATTATGGCTCCAATGTAGAGAAAGTTAGGCACGCCCTGTACACAAAGTAATTAGTCATGGCAACCCAACATATTTTTTAAAGTCAGCATGGAGTACAGGGAATGCCCATTCCATGTTCTAACCAGCAGTGTGGAAAAATAAAAGGTGTTCTCACTGACTGCCTTGCAACTGCGGAACTCCCTTCCATGGGAGGCTTGCCAGAATCTAAGCCTTTCAGGAAGCAAAGTAAACCTATTTTTTGGGCTAGTTTTTCTGCACCTGGAATTAAGCTGACAACAGAAGAAGGCTTTAGCAGTAATATTTTACCTGCTTTAATATGATGGTGATTGGCTAAATCATAGACATCAATGAAACGTTAGAAGGAACGCGGAGGAGGGTCATCTTGTCCAAACACCTGCAATGCAGGCTGCTTTAGGGATGCTAATTTAAGAAACATAAATCAAACTGCAAGAAGATTTACCATATAATATGCAGCTATATCACCAGTTTTTAATTTAAGTAGCTTTCATTTACCCCTTTACAACAACTTGACAATAAGGTGCAAACAGCTGTTGCAGATGAACTGAAATGAAATTTATTACGGTCCCAGACCAGCTTCATTGCAGATGGACTGTTGAATCTGAATTACTTTCAGATGTCCTAAAATCAGTCATATTATCTTAGCTATCTATTGGAAGTGTGCTTTGCTGCCGAAGGTTTTGCCGCTGTTTGTTTCATAGGTTATTGCATGGCACTTACTATAATGCATTGATTTTATGTCGAGTTTTATTATTTTTAAATTCTGCATGTCTCTGTGAGACTCCTTATGTTCCAAGCAACTCATACATTGAAATAAAAACAATGACCATAAGCTGGTTTCTTGTTCCTAGAAAGTACTTGCTCTACCATTAAACATGAAACAGCTTACAGACTTTCTCTCACCATCTTTTGATATTTTTCTGGAGCGCCTGTCTTGGGCCACCGAAGCAGTCACTCTGTTAGTATCAAACACCACATTCCCACCACAGCCCAAATGGCATTAAACCCAGCTGAGATAAGCTCTACCTTTTGCCCTGAGGTAGCGAATATAAAATGTCTGAAAGCAGCCTTTGGCAGAGTGATGCTCATCTACAATCTGTCAGTGCAATTTTAATGCTTGTAGAGTGGCTGATTTCTGTGACACAGTTCTCAGAGAAAATGAGATTCTATGATTCTATGGGGAAACACCTCCATGAGGTGAGATCAATGTACAGCTGCAGGAGAAAAACATTTCCTGTAATTCTACCATGGTTACTAAAAACATTGTTAAAACAGGTGTCATATGGTGGCTAGCAGAGTGCAGGACTTGGACAACCATGGTTTTTATTGGGTTACCTAGGGAAAAATCACTGCCTCTCAGCCTAACCTACCTCATACAGTTGCTGTGAGGGAAAACAGAAGAGAAACCAATTTACATTGTCCTAAGCTCCCTGAAGGACGGATAGGATACAGATGAGATAGGTCAGTCATGTTCTGTAGTTTTAATATATAAAAATGTTTTATAGAAGTGGGAAGATGTTCTTCTTGAAGATACTGGGGTGGTGGTGGGCTCCATTTTAATTTAGGTAGTGATATTTATTTTCCCTTGAAAAGGGAGAGATTGAGTCAGTGTTTGAGTTATAATGGGGCATCCCTAACTCACATTTTGTGAGGAACCTCATGTCTAATTTTTAGAAGACTGAGATGATTTAGCCAATATTTTGGGGAGTGAGACTGGTGGAATTCATTAATTGTCCCACTACCTGGCAAGTCCACACAAGTGGTTTTGGCTCAGGGTGCATACTGAATTTCCGTGAACTTTAACATTGATTATTGTGCATCAGCTTGCATTACTGCTGCCTCCCCCCGCCACTCCCGCCTTTGGAAAAGTATTCCATAATTTTCCTATATAGCACAGAAAGGAAATACCAACCAACATTTTTAGTGCTTTTCTGCTTATGCAGCATGTCTTGGCTTTCCTGTTTAATACTTAATGCTGATGTCCTGGAAGAAGTGAGAGTTGGCTGTTTCCCTTCTTTTTTGGCCACCAATCTGTTTTCTTTAGGATAATAAAGTTCATGAGCAGCTTCCTGTTCTAAAGACATTCCCCGCGGTTATTAGGGATATTGACTACAGAAACAGCAAAATGAGTTTACTTGCTCAAGGAACAACACATTTGCACCACATGCCTGATAGTTGTTGCTGCTATTACACCCTGTAGTAATTACCTATGTTGCTGCTGTTATGATGATTGTTGTTAGTAGTAGTAATGGTTGCTAGTAGTAGTAGTAGTAGTAGTAGTAGTAGTAGTAGTATAAGCAACAGCAAAGTTATAAAAATAATGTTTGCACTGTCCTCAAGCAATGACAGCTGCTTTGGTTCTTCACCTTAGGGTGGAACCACAAGCAGCTTTGTACTTTCCAAGCTTGGCTTTGAGATTTTGAAGGAAAATTTTAAAAAATTGCTGACCATTTCACATGGTCGGGCTGAGTCCTGGTTGCCCCGATGGGCTACACTTCACTGGGTGTGTAATATGGAAACCTCTTATTTTTTATCCACATGACTGGTTCATGAAAAATGGTGATTTAATTAGAATGATCAGGTGACTGTCAGCTTTCCTTTTCCTACTGTGAAGAGACATAGTATTGAGAAGTGCGTTATCACTTGCCAGTCACCATTCTGCCATAAATAAGCACAATGGCAGACACACTAAACTAAAGAGCAAAACAGGACCATTCAAATATGCCTAATGTTAAGGCATATTAGTTAGGGCGACTATCACTATTATGGTTGCGTAAACAAGTCGTAGGATGACTTAATTGAATTATCTCTTCTATCTATTTGGAAAAGGAAGAGCTTTGAGGTGTCATGATTAGAGAACTGTTGAATCAATTAGTTTCAAATTAGAAAAATTCTAACACTATTAAAGTTACTATACCGTTTTTGAGATTTCTGATTCTCCCTCTCAGGAAGAGGTAATGGCTCATAGAGGCAATGAGTCAAAATCTACAGACAAAAAGGCTCTGGATTATAAAATGCTTACTCATGAGGGTTACTTTATGTGCCTAAACAGGACCACGTGTGTCGTGCTTCTGAGCTGTGTTTTTACAAGGAACATATAACTATTCATTTATTGAGAGGTATACCTGAATGACAGGGAGATTACCACCAAAATCTGGAGATGTATTGTTTTGAATTTAAATCTCGACTGGTTGTTGTTTTTTTTGTTCAGTTCAAATGTTGTACATTTCCTTTCATTAGCTATCTATATTTCACTCATTTGAAGGAAATGTATAACTCTGGCCACTGAACAATACCTGGATTATTCATCTCATCCACTACAGTTTAAGAAAACATGGCCATGCATACCCCAGGATAATAGGAAGCTCAATTTAGTAACTCACTACCATAATGTAATGACCCTTTTCCTCAGAGAGCTGCTTTTGACTCCAACCCAAACTAAGGCAAAGGAAACTCATTTTGACTGTAATGGCTACAGGCATAATGAGATTAGGCTGACAAAATCATGTTCCATTTTTTCACAGCCTAATATATCCCGTTTAAAAACTCTTCCTCTACTTGGAGGGGGAAATAGTGATGTCATCTTGTACCTCATAAGTTTATATTGTTTTATTTTTCCCACATGAAGGTTAGCTTTTACAACGAAAGGTATGGCACAGCTTGGGAATATCAATTCTGATTATAAATGTTCAGGCAAAGTTATTTCCTAGCTCAGTAAGACTAAATAAGCACTTTAGCAAACCACATATACTAAAGTGCTCTTGTATAGCCCATTTACCAGAGACCATCATCCTCTTCATTTCCTGACCTTGACATGTGCTTAGTTAATTCATCCATTTTGTGTATATTTCACACATTATAGGAAGCCTGAGGTGGTTGGCAGGTGGCAGGACTTTCAGTTGTTCCGAATGCCATGAATCCAAATTAAACATGGCTGCCTTTATATTAGCCTTTTACATTAGCTTTACACTACTCGCCCTTTAGCACTTGGCGGTGTTAAACACCCTGTAATCATATGTTTACAGAAAAGCAACTACTATTTCACTATGGGGGCAATCAGCCTTGGCAATTATTGCTTTCACTTCCTGTTTAAATGTGTACAAAATACCTTTTGAACACCACCTTATGACTGTTTCCGTCTTTTCAGAAGAGCATCTGGTTCGCATGTGACTATTTACCACAGGTGTGAGGAAACTTTGTTTTATATATAAATTTATTTATTTGATTTTTCAGATTAAAATTTTACAGTATCGAACATACAACATAAAAGCAAGATTCCAAGGAATCTTTTGGACTTCCCTTGTCCCCTTTGTGGGTCCTATTGTTAATTATTTCCTCCTGCATCTTTTATGATAATTCAAATCTTTTACATCTCCGTTGTGTCCAAAATTCACCATTAAGCTACAAGTGATATTCCAATCCTACTAATGATTGTAACTGTTTACAATGGTTTTTAAGATAGGTTATAAATTTCCCCCATTCCTTATTAAAATTTTGGTCTTCCTGATTTCTGATTTCTGACTCTTCCGGTCATTGTAGCCATTTTGGCATAATCCATCAACTTGATCTGCTATTCTTCTCTGGTAGGGACTTTATCTTCTTTCCATTTCTGGATCAATAACATCCGTGCAGCCGTGGTCACATACACAAATAGTCTTTTCTGCTCTTTTGGGATTTCAGCACCTAGGATTCCTAAAAGGAAGGCTTTGGGGTTTTTATTTTAAATATTTTAAACATTTTTTTCAACTCATTATATATCATTTCCTATAATTCTTTTACTACCTTACATTTCCACCACATAATATAAAAGGTACATTCTTCTTCCTTACAATTCCAGCATACATTTTACACCATTTTATACATTTTTTTGCTAATTTGCTAGGAGTTAAATACTACTAGTACATTTTCATATAATTTTCTTTCAATACATAACTTTAAATTCCAATTCCATAACTTCTGCAAGGAACCTTTCTCAGCCTGAGGGCATCACTCCCTTATGGGCAAATGTGACTCTTACCTTTGTACAGCCACATAAAAGGCAGAGGTTTTTACACATGCAACTCTCCATCAACGCAAACAAGAGATATGACCACAACTGAAGGACACATTCCAGCCAAGCACAGAGCAGGGGCAGGGGCAGTGAGGGGTGTGGTCTGGGGAGAGCCCAGGGGGCAGGATATAGAGCTCTGGAGGGCGGTTATTGGCCCCTAGGCCTGAGCACCCCCAGCCCTGATCTATTCCTTGACAATTGTGACCTCAAGTGATGACTTGCGTAGGTGAGTGGGCTTTCACAGATCATATACCAGAGACATAGAGCGATAGCAATACACTAAGTAAACATTACTTAAGCTTATTGATTTCAAGTGGTCTGCCCTGAATATGACTTAGCTGGATATCACCCAGAATGTTCACACTGTCTTTTCAAGTAAGATACATACATACATACATACATACACACACACACACACACACACACACACACACATATATATATAATTTTTTATTTATTTTCCTTTTAATATTATAGATTCACATCAACTTTATCCACTATACTGCCTTGGCTCTTGGAGCCTGTTGACTTCCTTCCCTCCAGCCTCATAGCTTTCAAAATTAGCCTTTATATCATTGCAATTTATACATTTTCCAATTCTAATTACACTCATTGCAGAATATCTCAAAAATTTAAATAAATATAGAAAGATTTTTTTAAAATCCCATTTCAAGTCTACAGACAACCCTGCTAGTGATGTTAATTGCTTACAATGTTCTTTCAGATATCGTATGTATTTACTCCAGTCTTTTTGGAATACTTGTTCATGCTGGTTTTGGATTTTTCCTATCAGCTTCAACAGTTCTGCAAAGTCCATCATCTTTATCTGCCACCCTTCTTTCGTTGGTACTTCTTGTTGTTTCCATTTTTGAGCTAAAAGAATTCTTGCCGCAGTTGTTGCATACACAAACAGTCTTTTATCTTCCTCAAGTAAGATACTTTTCAATGGAGTTGCTAAGTTTACAAATTCATCCACCAATCATCAAGTATAGTCATCTAAGCTGAGTCTGAAATTATGCGTTGTACATTTGAGAACCAGATCTAAGTGGCATGTTGATACCTCCAGGGTGGAATGCAGGGAGCATCTACTGTACAGACAGTATCTTGAATGTGGACAGTTAAGTCATTCCTCATTCTCCATTATAAATCAAATATTAGATTATCCTATAAACATCCTAGGCCAGCTATTAATCACCGGTGCATGAAGCAAGATGTAGAGTTAGTCCTTTGTATTCATGTGAAATTTGGCGTTTGAGCTATTGGAGAGCTGAGAAGACTCCGTCGGTCAGATCGTGACCTTTTGAGGACACGCATTCCTGCATGCTTTTGTTCCAGACAGGGTGACGGTCCAATCTTTGAGGCTTGGGAGGCAATTGGATTCTTACAGCTCATTGGGGGCATATCCTCAGTCATGGGTGATTGGCCTGTTAATGACCTGTCTGGGCTGGAGAGCAGCTTGTTGTTGACCCAGTTGCTCTGACACAGCCTCTTCTGCTATGGGCCTGTGGGTTTATGAGGGGCCTGAAACAGGTAATGCATGAAAGTAGACCGTCAGGATGTCTTTATAAGCTTATTTGTGGGCAACCTGTTCCTATGTTGGTGCTGTACCAATGTCCCGCAGATCCCTGCATCCTTACAAATAATCCACTCTGCAACTTTGTTAGAGTACTAGAGTGGAGGTGGCAAAAATCTGTACCAATTGAGGGTGCATTTGCTGTTGTTCTTTCTTTCTCCTCCCAGATTCTTACCTCCTACAAGCAGCTACTTTCTACTTCCCCATCCGAATTTCCACCTTCTGCCTTTTTGGAAAGGCAATAAATCTGCTCTGACCTCTCAGTGTTGTTTGAAGAACCCAGGCATCCACAAAGCCCTCAGATAGTATGGCAAAATAGGGATTTCAGAAAATTCCATCAGAAATGGAAATTCACACAATTTGCATGCGCACCTGAGGTCGGGAATAGAAATCATGCAAGCGAATACAGTATAAACAATATTCATGCTCATATTTTTTTTTTTAGCCCACAAATGCTACATAAATAGTTATGCTATTTTCTGCATTGTTCTTAATGCTTTCCTTCCACTGAAATTAATTGCACAATTAAATAAGTGAGACAAATAATATGCTTTTTACTGGAAGTCATATTTCAGCAGAATGGAAACAGCACTGACTGCAATGAACCCAGGACAGGACAAGAATCACTGCCTCCTTACTTCTTTAGGCATTGATATTGGAGTGAACACAGTAGACAGAGAAATCTCATCCCCAGGAGTGCCTGACTGTATATTTATATCATCTGAATTAATTCTTTTTTACTTAATAGCCTCTGCTTTGGCCTTCTATATCCCATTCATCACATCTCACCATTCTGATTTTGCCACTTTTGTGAGATCCATTGTGTTTCCCTCGCACAGGCCAAGCAATGAGTATTTATTTATCACGTTAGTTGTATACCACCTTTCAGGGCTGTACAATCCTCCCCAGGCAGTTCACATAATAAAACAATTTAAAAGAATAAAGCACAAATGTCACAATAAAATAACAGTTCAGGCTGTACACACCATACATTAGAAGCACATACCGTATTTTTTGCTCTATAAGACTCACTTTTTCCCTCCTAAAAAGTAAGGGGAAATGTGTGTGCGTCTTATGGAGCAAATGCAGGCTGCGCAGCTATCACAGAAGCCAGAACAGCAAGAGGGATTGCTACTTTCACTGCGCAGCGATCCCTCTTGCTGTTCTGGCTTCTGAGATTCAGAATATTTTTTTTCTTGTTTTCCTCCTCCAAAAACTAGGTGCGTCTTGTGCGTCTTATAGAGCGAAAAATACAGTAACTTTCCCCCAAATAATCCTGGGAGCTATCACTTGTTAAGGATGCATGGAATAGCACAGTTAGTAGAGTACGAGACTTTTAATCTCAGGGTCATTGATTCAATCCCCATGTTGGGCAAAAGATTCCAGCATTGCAGGAATTGGACTAAATGACCCTTGTGGTCCCTTCCAATTCTTCAGTTCTATGATTCTGTGATTGTATCTCTGCCATATTGTACTTTCTCTCTCTCAGCACCCCACTCCCAAATATTAGCACAGCAACACAGGGCTGCATCGCAGGGCTAACATAACCTACCTTTTCTCAACCTCCAGATCCTAAGAGTTTCATAAAACCCAAGGAAGTGCCTTCTGCATTTTCTGGACTTTTTGAGTCATTTTGAGGTTCACTCATTGACTAACACTGAAAGGTGGGAGCAGGCTCATATCTCCCAAAGCAATTTCTTTGATTGAAGGGCAGTGTGGCAGACATGCCTGACCAGCAGTGATGCTTAATTTGTCCTGAAGTCAATCAATTGCTCTGTAGATCTTGTTTTAAAGCACTGTACTGCTGTGCTAGCCACTGAGAAGTAGCCTCTCTTTCCAATTAACTTTGTGTCTCTGATCAAGGAATGGTTTTGTAAACCCAGACTAGCTCCCAGAATGCTGAGTTCCCTCCAGGCCTTTGTGAAAGTTTTGGTATCTACTTGGTATAAAAATAATTGCTTATATTCAACTTTGCTGGGACCTATCTATAGGAATATACATAATCCAAGTTCTAAGTATCAGAGTTGGCTGTCTCCTCTTAGCAAATTGGATGAATTTCCTCCAATTCTGTCAGTCTTCGAACCAAAGTGCATGTAACTGAGCGTCATGTATATGCAGTTTCGTGCCATGTTTGGTTTTTTAATCACAAAGCACTACTGTGAGGGCTGTGAAGGCTGCCAAAGATCCTCCATGAGGCTTTCCCATTGGATGCTTCCCCACCCCCTCTCTCTCACACACATATTTGAAAAAAATGAGTGGAGGAAAATATGACAGTTCAATCCTAGGACAATGTCATGGATTGAGTCTAGGAGGTCCTGCATGCAAAGCTGATGTTATACCACTGAGCTGGGAAGCTAGCTTTCATGCTACCAGCACCCTGGATTTCCACTTTGGTCTTTTGGTATATGAGTTCCCTTGCGGCTTTGTTGTTCTACCTATATGTAGTGATAAGGAGGAAAGCTTGGATATTGTGGTTGGTACAGTCAGCAGAGAGGAGCTTGCCATGTCTCTGAAACAGCCCTGTGAAGATTTCACAACAGCCCATTCTGTTTCTCCTCCATCTTGAGCGAATCTGCTGTACTTTAGCAGGATTGAAAGTGTGCAAACAAGTACGTTGAGTATTTGCATTTTGGCTATCATTCTAAACACAATTACTTGGTAGCATGTTGGCACCAATAAAGCTCAACTCCAGGGAAATGTCTTAAATAAGAGAGTAAACATGCAAGTTAAAATACAGTTCAAAAGAATAAGACAAAGCTATCCAAAATGTCCTTAATCTCTCACCCTTAATCTCTCACCCTTTATCCCTCTGATACACAGAGGACAATCCACTCTGATTTATGGGGGTTCATCATAAATCTCTGCTCTTCACCCCATTAGATGCTGAAATACCCTTTGATGTCAAGTAAATGCTGTTTACTTTGCTTCCCCTTTGTGATAACTGTTGAAACATAGTTCTCCAAACTTCTCCAGATTTTTCCAAAATGCCCACTTTTGTCATGCAAGAAAATCCTGTGTATCATCTGAAATCTATCATACCAATATAATATCTATCTAATAGACTTATAATGGCACATCCAAAAACACTGCAGCCAATTTGAATAGAGTTGGTTCATCTAATGCAACCAGAAACTCACTGTGTGACTCTGAGCAGCTCTCATCAGCACCAGCTGGGATGGCCAATGGTTAGGGATGATGGAAGCTGTAGTCCAACTAGATCTGGAGAGCCACGGTGTCCCCACTCCTTACGTCCTGAACAGTGTGCTAATAAATTGGTGGCGTTGGTGGTTAGGAGTGCCTGTTTTCAGCTATGACTGGTTTTCCAGCTATGCCTCCTTTTGGACAATGATGAACTTGGGCACAGTACTCCATGCTCTGGTAGCTTCTAGATTAGATTATTTCAATGTGTTCTACATGGAGCTGCTCTAAGAGATGGCTCAGAAACTTCACCCCAAAGTGTAGAAGCCAGATTATTGGCTGGGGTTGCCTTTAGAACTCATAGAACTCTTGTTCTAAAACAACTGCACTGGTCACCAGTTTGTTTCTGGGCCTAATTTAAGGCACTCACATTAGTGTTTCAAGCCCTAAACAATTTAGGCCCCAGATATTAGAGACTGCCAACTTCCCTACAGATCCTGTTCGGTGTTAATATCAGTAGAGGGGACTTCCTGGTAGTTCCACTGCCCTCAGAAGCTTGGCTGGTTTTGGCCCAGGAGAGGACATTCTCTGTGGCAGTCCCCAAGTTGTGTAATTCCTCCCCCACAGTATCTGGAACCTATAGTATACATCTTTCATCAAATGCTAAAGACACATCTCTTTGCCCTTGAAGACACAGCTCTTTGCCTTGGGCTTTGGCACTTGAGATGCGTGTTTTCAGGATCCACCTTATTCTTCTAACTGCATCCCACCCTGTAACCTGCTGGTGAAGGGTGAGTAACAACAACAACAACAACAACAACAACAACAACAACAACAACAACAACAACAACAACAACAACAACTGTAAACAGATTCAGCCCCTGTTTACATTACTTTGCCACTGGTTTCTAGCTAAGCCAGTTCCATCTACATCTATATGAAAGATGAGACATTGTCACCCAAGGGGTTTGTGCATTTCTTACGTTGATGTCAGTAAGGTCCTCCAACCACTATTTATCTCTCTGCATACCCCTCAACCATCCCGATTTGAGTGGGACATCCCAGAATTACAGAAATCATCCCGGTTTCAAACTGGATCCCAAAATGTCCCTTTTTTGGTCTTGTGCTCTCATGCGAACCAGCTGGCTTGCACCAGAGCGCTGGACCAAAAGACACATGCTTTCTTGGCCTCACACTCTTGCATGAGTCAGCTGACTCTCACGAGGGCTTGGGACCCAAAAACGAGTGTCCAATTTTGATCAGCTGGATATTGGAGGGTATGAATTATTTGGACTTGTTACATTTGCATCTCCAGCCTTCCCCCAAGGTGTTTAGTGCAATCAGAGAAGTTCTCTCATTTTAGACTATACATTAAACATGTCTCTGATATATGTGCATGTGCACACTTATAAGAAAAATAGCCACAGAAGGCTGTGATTGTAATGAGAAAACAGCAGGGGACGCAGGTCTTTCTCCACTGGTCACCTTTCTACTCAAAATCACTCTACCCAAATTGTTTCTCCCCACCCCCTCCATATGGGAAAACATAAAAAGCCAAAGTGCATTGATAGCCGCCATCCCAGCCTTAAAACCAAGAGGAACATTTTCATCAGCAATGACAAATTACCATAAGAATAAATATGAAAACAAACAGGCTTTCCCTCTACCAGTGACAGAGTCTGTTATCTAAACCTTCTAAAGGTACTGCCATTGCTTTTGCCAAGCCTTTGTCCATAAGCACCTTTTTAAGAAAACCAAACCAAAAGGCTTACAATTTCCACAAAGCAATTTCCAAACATAGCTGACACGACTGGCACTATCTTATAACGGGTACTTATCCTTTATCTTTATCCTTAATTTTCCTCTGTTGTATTTCTCAGCATAAAGCAAACCAAAAATTAGTATTTCCTTTAAAGGCAGCATATCAGAAGCCTGAAAAGTTGTTTCATGTCTTTGCAGGAAGTACCTGTCCAGCCTATTGATCCATGACACAAAACTGAGGGAGTTGCTAAGACTAGGAAGCCTCCAAGAAAGACATAAAGCTCATTATTCGCAGGTTCAGCTTGAACATGCCATGAATCTCCTAAGTTTCCTACTATTTTCCTTTCTGATTGTCTGTGATCAGTGCAGCATATATTAAACCTGGCCTGCAGTGCGCCACAGACACCCTTAACAATGCTGTTAAATCATTCACTGGGTGGCACCCAAGAGCCAGCTGAGAGATGTATTGAATTGCAGACACTCTCTAATACACACATTTAAACAATTTCCTCCGTCTTCAGTGAAATTATGCTAATATTTTAGTTAGGTTTCCTTAAGTCTGGAACTCAAATTAAGTCTGTCTGTTTCATTTTTATGATAGCGCTTGAAATCACTTGCAGACAAGGGGCTGTTGGATCGTGAGATTTATGGTAGCAATGCCGCAAAGGTGAAACACATCCTGGGGAAGAGGAAAGCAATATGTATAGCCAATGTTTTTACTGCAGTAAACTTTATGGCAGCATTAAGGGAATAGTTACAAATCAGTTTGATGGTGTTGCTTTCATTGAGAATGAGTATATTTACACTTGCAAACTTTCTCTTAATAATATCCAGCGTCTTTTATACAATGAGGTTAGTGAAGGTGGAGTCAAAGCATATTTCAAGGGTGACAAAGTTTGTTATTTCTCTCTCCTCGTCCATCCTTTTAATTTACCTTCCCGAAATGAGCTTGAAATAGCCCCTGCAAGTCTCGAGTCAAGGATCAGTTATTTTACTGACCGTTCTTGAAGTTTTTGAAGATGCTGCAGAACCTTTATTTTTACTCTCAGATGCTTTGATCCAAAGAGGTCTATCCAGGAGCACACATACATATTATCCTTGAAAACAGGGGTACTTAACCTGTGGTCTATGGACCCTTAATGAGTCTCTGAATGGGCTTCAGGGGGTCTTGTAAACTGGGCACAAAAATGATTTTTACAATGTAATAAAATATATGCAAAATCTTGTCTATATGTGTTTTTGTCTGCAAAGGGGGTCCATATTCTCAAAGGGTCCAGGAGTCAAAAAAATGTTAAGAACCACTGTTTTAAAGAGAGGGAGAGAGAGAGAGAGTCTACTTTCAGCATTAATTTCCTAGGAAGACTATGCTTGAGGGTGAATCTTCAAATCATGAAGCACCTTTCAAAAAAAACAAAAACAAAATCAGTGTGAGAAACATTATTGGATCTCATAATGCTCTGCAATAGTTTGCCTTCTTGTGGAGTAAAGCATTTTAAAATATCTCACTTTAACACAAAGAACTAAAAGCATAAGAAGAGCCTGCTGGACTTTTGTTATGCTTTTAGCTAGCCCTGAGCCTAAGCACTCACCTATCCCAGCACCCTGCTCTTATAGTGTCCAATTAGATGTTTATGGGAAGTCCATAAGCAGGGCAATTTGTACTGTTCACATTGTTTATTTAACACAGGGATGGGGGACCTGTGGACCTTCAGCTATTGTTGGTCTCTAACTCCCATCAGCTCCAGCCAGCATGACCAATGGTCAGGGGTGGTGGAAGTCAGAATTCAGTAACAAATCCCCACCCCTGGTTTCAAGCCTTTTAGGACACAATCCAAAATAAGAAAAGTTAAAATACAGTAAAGCCATCAAATTATAATACATTATTACTTGACAGCAGTTTAAGACATAAGCCTCAATCATACTATATGTTTCTAGAACATGCATTAATCTAACACTAGAGTCCTGTTTATGCATTACTCCTATTCATTTTGCTCCATGGGACCTCCATGTAAGTGTATATAGGATTGCAGCCTTGTGGTTGCATCCAACTAAGTCCTATTCATGTGTAAACCCATTGAAATCAATGAAATTAAACAATTTTCATTACCGGTAATTCCAAGGGTTTTACTCTGAGTCACATTTGATACACTCCAAACTTTGGCTATTTTCTGTTTTTTTCCACACAAATCTGAATAATAAAAAAGTAACTCTCAAGCAATGATATATTCTTTAGGTTGTAACTTTTTATTTATTTTACTTAATATTATAATACCAGCCTCTTCAATTCTTTGCAATTGTCTACTTATTATAGAATTTGGGATATTGCAGAACAATTATTTCCCCCCACAAAGATGAATCAGGCAAGGCAAGTTTGCACAAGTTATTTGAAACGCCAATTGACTTATAGGATCTTATTTTAAAATGTGCATATTTTAACAGTTGACGTGTAGCTGGATGGGCACATTCAACTAGGAACTTTTGCAGTAAAAATAAATAGTATACTTAATATAGTTAAGCTACAGTGCTATATATCACAGACTGTGTATGAGCTATTAAGTCAGTGCCCAAAGCAGTGTATTGAATGTTAAGAGCACACACAGAGCAAGACACATCACTGAATGTTAATCAGCTTCCTGAATTTTTCTATAAGCAGTGCCTAGAAACACAACTCAGCTTTCTGTTACCAGGAGAGAAGGGGAGGAATGATTTCTGGGTGCTGAAAAATTACACTGGAGACACTTCAGACAGAAAATAATATTCTACATTAAAAGCGCTCAAGACAGCTAAGAGAAAAATCTGCACGTGGAAGGCTGGGGTCCTGGTTTCTCCTGCTCATATAAAGTCACGTCAGACTCTTCTCTGTTCATCATGGAAAACAGAACTTCCCCTGCACACATTCTGTACCACTCTTAGATTTAACGGATTCCCCTCACCAATGAAATATGAAACTTCATGGATCCTTTGTGCAGAGAGCATCAGGAAGAGTTGCAAAAAGAAAATGAAACAAGATCGTTGGAATCTTTCTGTAGGTAAAATGTGTTATCTACATGACTCATATGGTGCATACATACAGAGCAAAACCTACAGGGTTTGTGACCGAATTGAATGCTAAGTACACAAAGAGAGCAAGGCAGGAGGTGGAGGGAGATTCTGTGATGGAGCATCGTTCACACACAAACACCTGCTTTTTAGCTGCAGCCAGTTTACTAGAGTTTTGAGCAATTTTGAGAGGGCTGGTGGGGGCGGAAAGGGGGCTGAGAAACTTGCAGACCCATTGCCTCTCACAACATACTCCCCAATGCCTTCCCCCACCACCAGAGGGACATACTCATCCATTGAGTTTTCTATGGCCATCCCAGTGGCAAGCCTCCGTTAGCACCAGCTCCAGTAGCCCAGGCAGCTTTTTGTTACGGTGCAATCCTCTGCAAGTGTACACATGCACTTGAGCGCTGTTGGTTAGCTTTAACTAATGTTACACTTGCACTGCAATTCCATACACATCTATTGAGATATAAGCCCCAGTGAACTCAAAGAAACTCCCACAGAAGCAGGTCTAGGACTGCAATCTGAGAAGCACATTTTACCCGACTGAGAACGCAGCAGCAGAAGTCATCAGTTGTTAGTGACGGTTACTTCAATAAAGTTTGTTACACGGTCATATCTGTTTCTGACTTTGTGGGAAGAGGATGTTCCCTGCTGAATGTTCTTCATTGTCCAAGATCATTATCAGCCTGCAAAAAGATCCTTATATAGAAGGGAAACAATGCTGCGAGAATTGCAGCAAATTGGCTACTCTTTGGCCAGGGGAGAACAAAGAGATTCTTAGGACTTCAGAGCGAAACGTGCTTGGGTTGCTGCTAAAAGTCAGGAAAATATTCTGGCTCTGCATGCAGCTGACAATGGGTTTCATCACTTATATTCCTCTTTTTAAAAGAAAAAAAGAAAAAAGAAAAGGTTGTTATATTAATAATATGTGTGACCTTTTAAAAATATAACACTATGCGTTCTTTAGTAATGATGGCATTTCAGTATTGTATTTTTGTTATGGCTTGTGGCAGGAATAGGGAACATTTTTCAGCCTAAGGGTTGCCTGCCCTTCCAGGTTGCCTTCTGGGGGCCACATGCCGGAGGGGCCAGGGCCAGGAGTAGAAGTGGGTGGAGCATCCAGTAAAGCCAGCAGCACTACTGGAGTTCAAGGATACATTCTAGCCAGGCGAAAACATTCCAGGAGGGTGCAAACCAGGACTGGGGAGAATCCTGAGGGCCAGATATTTGGCCCCCAGGCCCAAAGCTCCCCATCCCCAACTTATGGCAATAGAAATAAAACATGCCTTTCTGCATATTTATGCAGAAGTAAATCCCATTGTCTTGAGTGGAGCCATTTCCCAGAAAAGGATATGAAGTACTTCTGCCTCAGCCACAGTAGGACGTCTGAGTAAACATGTGTGGGATTGCTGTGCAAGAGAAACAACAGCCAAGTGACAAGGACTGCGTCCAAAAGTGTTCTCTTAATGTGTTTGTGTGGTTGGGTGATTGCTCCTACCTTTTCTAAATTGTGAACTGCTGCATTTATTGTTAAATTTGCCGTAAGACGCCCAGAGTGGCTGGGGAAACCCAGACAGATGGGTGGAGTATTATTATTATTATTATTATTATTATTATTATTATTATTTGTCAGAACATAAATAAGTCTGAAGGCAAATAAATACAAACTGCTGCTTACGTCTTTTACAATGGCAAGGAAAATAAGGTGTGATGAATTGGGAATACGGAGGAAGTTTTGTATTTCAAAAACCCAGATATTTGCTTTTTAAGGGTTGCTCCATATTTCAGAGACCTTCCACTCCTTGCTAATGTTTTAATTATTATTATTAGGGTTGTTAGCTATTAAATCTATTAAATCAAATCTATTAAAGCTGTAGCCTTAGTCATAACATTGCAAACTGTCAATTCTGTCAAGCACAAAGGCTGCATTTGCACAACCCAGTAAGTTCTGGTTTATCATTATGCTCTAACCAATTGGATAGCTCATTTGGTTAGAGCATGGTGCTGATAACACCAAGGTTGAAGGTTTGATCCTCATATGGGATAGCTGCTTATTCTTGCATTGCTGGGTTGGACTAGATGATCCGCAGGGTCCCTTCCAATTCTACGATTCTATGGCAATCAAGATAACATATTATGGCAATTTCATCCCACGAGTCATAGCCTCAGTAGGAAAGTGCTTGCAGGTGGCAGCAATGACCTGAAAGCTGACATTGCCTCAAAGAAGACCTTTATTTACAGCGAAGCACAACTGAAGCTGTTCTGCCTGTGCATGCCTTGAGTCTTAAGGCATGCAGAATCAATTCAGCCAAGAGATCTTGGCCAAGCGTAGGACCAATGAATTATTTTATGCCTATCATCCTAGCTCTGACATCTCTCTTCCCCATGTCTATTCCTTCTTCAGGTTTGTTGAAATCCATAGTGCTTGATGGGGTCTGCAATAGACAGTAAGTTAGAGGAATTTAGGAAGGAAAATTTGTGTTTCACTTGATCCTTCTCTCAGCACGCAGTAGACTTTTCACAAAAATCTTTCAGGGCTTTGGAAGGAAAATCCTTGCCTCAGATTCTGTGCACATAAATCCTATTAGTCAGAATTTGGGAAGAGCAACCCCTAACAACTGACTCCCTCTTATTGCATTGTAATCCTATGGTCGTCCCATTTATTGGAATATGACCACGTTGGAAGGAATTGCTTGATGACTGCAATCATGGCATGTCTTTCTGTTGTATTTGTTACACAGCAAAAAGTGATAGCTACCTGCCAGTGCTATAGTTATTTTCTTGGGTGTAGCAGCAAAGACAGGCCACGTGGAAAGCTGGAATTGTTGCAGCAATGCCATTAAAAATATTATCCACTTTAGGTCTACTTAAAGCTGTCATATTCAGTAAACAGAGGAGAGAAAGAACAGCTAGGAAATGTAAACAGTTCTGCTGTACATTTACATTAGACCAAACAGCTCTTTGAGATGAAGTCAGCAATAAGTATTTTCCATTTAAAATTCACCCAGACTTAACAGCAGATACTAGCTGGGTACTGGGATAATCTTCCAAACGGGATAAAACATGCTTGGCAGTCATATTAAACAAATAGTACATTCTCAGCTAATCCTTTTTAACTAGATATTTATTGCAAACCTGGGGGACATGTTAAATGCTGACTATTTTCTATACTTTATGTGATATTAGTGGTTCCTTTAAAAAGCTGAGTAGTATTCAGAAATGTACACTGTACAGTCACGCTGCTGTACTTATCTTGGCTTTGTATCTGTGTCAATTTTTAAGTAGAAAATATAGCCCCACTTCAATTTCATTGTGAGTTGCGGGTGGTCAAACAAACATCTTGATGGCATTAATGTGTTTGAAATTAAATAGTGGATAACAATTAGGGATCTTCAAGCTGGGCCCCATTTTGTATCAGTTTCTCCGTGGACTTTTAATGCATTAATTCACCATTGTCATATGAAAAATGAGAAAATGGTACTTAGATAGTTCCTCTTTACTTTCTATTTCATTTCCTCCATCACTAAATAATAATATGCCTGTATAGTTACTCTTCAGATGAAACAGTGGCATTTATGCTCACCCCACCACTTGTGTTTAAATATCAGTGTTGTTTTGCATTTACTATATCTATGTGCACTGAACTCAAACTGCAGATATAAAATAGATTTGGCAACGTTCTTAATTGAACCAACTGAGGTTAGCATAACTGAAATGCTTGCCTGCTCCTACACCAACGTGGGTGGTGAGAACAGGGATGGGAAACCTTTGGCACTCCTGATGTTGTTGGGCATGGCCAATGTTCAGGGATGATGGGAAATATAGACCAATAACATATCAAAGGCCACTAGCTTCCCATCCTTCATCTAGAATAGGCATAGGCAAACTCAGCCCTCCAGATGTTTTGAGACTACAATTCCCATCATCCCTGACCACTGGTCCTGTTAGCTATGCCTGATCTAGAACAGTGTTTCCCAAACTTGGGTCCCCAGCTGTTTTTAGACTACAACTCCCATCATCCCTAGCTAGCAGTGGTCAGGGATGATGGGAATTGTAGTCCAAAACCAGCTGGAGACCCAAGTTTGGGAAACACTGTTCTAGAACAGGGGTCAGCAAACTTTTTCAGCAGGGGGCCAGTACACTGTCCCTTAGACCTTATGGGGGGCTGGACTATATTTTGAAGAAGAAAAAATGAACGATTTTCGCCTGCCCTCAAAGAGGCCTGAGGATGCTTCGCTTAACCTGTCCCAGTTGTTGTCCCAATAGCCGCAGTTAGGCTTCTCCAGCCAGCCAGGTGCTGTGGCGGGGTAGGAGGCTGCGTTGGCCATTGAAGACAGAAGCAGTAGCCCCAGCGGAGGAGTCGTGGATGGAGGTAGGGGAACCGGGGCGTTGTTGGAGCTTTTCCTCACCACCTGCTGCTGCTGCTTCCCAAGAGGCACCACGGAGAAGAAGACAGAGCTGCCTCCCAACCCTCAAGCAGTGGCTGCGGTGACCGCAACAACCCGCCTGAATGCCATGGGAGGAATGAAGGAGGCAGGTGGCGAGGAAGAAAGCGCACAATGAAGTGGCGCAGAAAAGGTGCGCAGGGAAGGAAGGAAGGGTGGACTGAGGGACAGGAAGGAGGGGTAGGAGGAAAATTCAGCAGCAGCTGGCAGCCAGGGACACCCCCCCTTCACAGCACCGCCCTGCTGGCAGGTGGGCGAGCTGACTCCTGCTGTCGATGGCGCCCTGCGTGGAACAAGAGTGCTCCGTCCCTGAGGAGAAAAGTCCCGCTGTGTGAGGGAGAGGGAGGGAGAGGGAAAGAACGCATGCACTGGCGATTGATGCGGTGATTCCCAGACCGTCTGCAGGCCGTATCTAGAAAGCAATTGGGTCTGATCTGGCCCACAGGCCTTAGTTTGCCGAACCATGTTCTCGAAGAATGACCCAAGGTGCAGTGGCGTCACAACAGGGGGGCGTGGGGAACGGTACACCCCAGGTTCCATGCCTGTGGGGGTGACAAGAAGTCATCCCATCGGGGCTTGCAGCAGTGTGAGCAGCCATCGCACTGTTGCAGTCGCCTTTGGAGGATCCTCTGTTTGTGGCTACAGCTGCGAGCAGAGAATCTCGGTGCCGGCAGCAAACCACTAAGTACAGCGCATGTGTGGTGTCGCTATGTACCGCGTTGTACGTAGCTATGCCGCACATGCACCCTACATTGTGACGTCTGCCCCAGGTGTCACAATGCTTTCCTTTGCCCCTGCCAAGGAGTATTAACCAAGGTCCAGATGCATATTGTGGTGTAGTGGATGAAGACATGGCACCATGGCTAATAACAATTTCTTGAAAACGAGAGGAATGCTTGTGGGCATACTGAAAAGAGTAGCTTCCTATTTTATCAAGTGTGTGATAACTGCCTCTGTCAATGATGATACACAAATGGAAAACTCCAGAAAAGCATTTAGCATGAAGGAGTCTGCCTTTCATAACCAAATATAAAGCCATCCTGGATGTTTGTTTTCACAAAATAAATAAATGATCCTTAAAAAATGTATGCCTCAGTGGCACCCCTTATAAATTTAAGTCCCAAATTAAATTTAAAAACGCTACTCCAAGTTTATTAGCACTTCATTAATCTGCATTTCAGCAATCTACAGTCTTAACTGTGAAAAACAGAAAACAAGTTTGCTGAAAGGGATCTTTTTTTACAAAAGTTTTTTTATAAAAAGGGTGGATTTCTTTTCACGTCAATGCATGTATGCACCTTCTTACATCCAATAGTACTAATCCACACTTTGGCAGGGTGCAATATGATTATTATTTGTCACTGCAGTGACTCCTGGCCCATTAGTCACAAAAAAAGAACTTTTAAAAGGCTTCCAAGAATCATGATTAACTTAAAAAAAAACCCTCACTTGTAAGTTAGTGGGTGTGTTCTGCGTGTTTTTTCGCTATTGAATTTGCCCCAGAAAAGTTTCCATCCACAAATCACAAGCATTACAAGCAAGACAGTGTTTACTGGCATCTGTGAAAACCCACAAAATCCTGTCACATTCCATCCTTAAGAAAGTTGCTTACACCCCAGCAGTAAAATTGCTTACATTTGTGTAACCTATTAACAAGGAATTGAATGTCTCTTACTAGAACAGCAACAATCTATTATTGTTTGATGGGGCAGATCTATGGAACAATACAGCCCATGATTACTGATGGCAGAAGAGGAAATAGTGTGTGTGTGCTATATTATTTTGTTGCAAGGCTTGCATACTATAGCTTTATGGGCCATTTTTTGGTACCCCACAGAGATTTTATTTAACCTGCCCTGTATTGGAAAGTGTCTAGGAGCAGCTTAGAATCCAAAGCAGCAGAGTGGTCCTAAGGCTGTTTTTGTTTGAACCACAAGTATATTTTCATGGCAAGGTGATCAGATCTGGATATCTCAATCTTGCACATATTTTGGAATTTATATCCAAACTGTTCAAATTGATTCATAACATTCATAAAATGGCTGCCTGTATGACCCAGTCCTGGAACATTGGTGAACCTTTGCGTCTCACATTTCAATGGTGCCCTGTGTGATGTCATAATCTGGCACATACACCCCGCCTTCCCTTGGAGTAATGTAGGCGGAGTCTGCTCTGGCACCCCAAGAAACTCTGCGCCCAGTGCAACCACACCAGGCACGCTCCCCTGGAGCTGCCTCTGCCTTGAATCTTGTTGTAAGACCAGAGTGGGGAATCTTTTTATGCCTGAGGGCCACATTTCCTTCTAGCCAACCTTCCAAGGGCCACACATCCGTGATGGGTGGGGCCAGAGACAAAAGTGGGAGGAGCAACTAATGTAAATTTTACCTTTGTGCGATAGGCTAGTTTCTACACATACACACTCCCTGTCTGTCCTCCCTCCAGGTAAGCAAGAGGCAGTATCAAAGTTCAGTGACATATTCCAGCCAGGCAAAATAACTTGGGAGTGCAAAGAAGGGTCAGTGTGCCCTGGTGTCAGGGGCTGGACTGAGGAGGAATGGTGGGGGCCACCCCTCCTTTTCCTGAACCTTCCCGAGAACAGCAGGACAGTATAGATTTAGAATAGTGGTTTGCAGAAGGGCATAGTTCAGAGGCTGCAGAGGGGAGAAGCTGGGAAATATTGGGAGAGGAAAGCAGGAAGAAGAAGCACCAGAGGAGAGACTGATGACAGACTCAGTGTCTTTGGAAAGCATTCCTGACCCCCCCCCTTCCAGGACCAGGCGAGCATTGAGAGTAGTAGAACAGAAAGATCAAAGGAAGAAAGCTCAGATTAGCCAACGCAGGGGTGATGTAGAATAGGAGAGGTGGAAGGGGTGGGACTTTACTCGGAGCAATGCCACTATCTTTGGGAGACTGTATTCCTTCATCTCTCTCTGTGCACAGTGAATAAATTACTTGGTAAGAACTTTTCTTGTTTACCTGCTTCTTGGCTGCCACCATGGGAGGGATTGGATTCCCTGAAGCCTGACACCTGGGGAGAGTGGGGTACCCTGGGAAGGGTTTCAAGGGCCAGCTAAAAAAGTCTAGAGGGCCATGTACAGCCCCTGGGCCTGAGGCTCCCCACACCTGTTTTAAGGCAAGGTTTTGATCGTAGAAGAACATGTGAAGTTATACTAAAGAAAATAATGTCTCTTGAGTGTGAGCGAATAACAGATAGCTGGACCACCACATGACAGGGCTTTCTAACATGTCACCTCTGTTTTCCTCTGAGTTTCCACACCATCACCCTCATCTGGAATTAAGAGATTTGAGGAAGAGAGTCTGACCTCCAGGGAGGTTTGAGATCCAGCACCTATTGTTTTAGAAATTAAGCACTGTGTCTCAGTCTGGGCAGTAGCTTGTCTTTCTAGCCAATACAGTGGTACCTCGGGTTACAGACGCTTCAGGTTACAGATGCTTCAGATTATAGACTCCACTAACCCAGAAATAGTACCTCGGGTTAAGAACTTTGCTTCAGGATGAGAACAGAAATCGTGTGGTGGCAGCGGGAGGCCCCATTAGCTAAAGTGGTACCTCAGGTTAAGAAAAGTTTCAGGTTAAGAACGGACCTCCAGAACGAATTAAATTCTTAACCCGAGATACCACTGTAGTGCTTAGTTGTTCCCCTACAATTCAGTGACTGGTTCAACAAAATTTACAACTGAACAGCATCTGAAACCTCTCCTGCTAACTATCCCACATGGACCCACAACAGAGGGAGCCCAGATGTAAAGTACTGTCAAAAAACCACAGCATGTCATTGCCTGTTAAATCTCTTTGCTTAATTTTTGTTCTGCTATTGAAAAGCTCATTTAAAAGTGGGGGGGAGAGAGAGAAAGATGTGTGTCTGGGAAAAAGCAAAACAGTCTATAGTTCCTCCTCTGTTACTTCACTCTGGCTAAGATATTCACTGTCAGTTCAAATGAGAACTGACTAAAAGTTACATCGGTTTAAAATGAAGTCATGCTGTAGTTAAGATTTAGTGTAGAGCAGCTGTTTTGTTTCGTTTTTTAGGCTAACATACAGATTATGGGGTAGACCTGGAAGCTGCGTTGCCTTGCTGCTTCTGAGTAAGCTCATGGAATTGCTGTCAGAAGCTACAGTAGATTTCTTTTATTGGTCTCCATTAAGGAGTCTAGAAATCAGAAAACATGTTGTCTTGCTTTTGTAAACTGGCTCATTTTCAAGGTTTGGACCTTGCACACTTTCAATATTGCCTCCTACCCTGTGCCTTATTTATGGTCATTGCTAAAAATGCATCATCACAAGAGTCCCCTTCAGTCTTTTGCTCCATGTGCTCAAAGCATGCTGTTTGGGGAGCAGGGTTGCACACAGAGCCCCTATCCCAGTGTGGCTTACATCACTGCTGCTGGGGATTCCGCCACCCTGACTTCCACACCCTGGGTGGGCAGAATGTCTGCAGGGGCACCTCCATGCAATCTCCACATCCATTCAGACTGCACAGAGGTCTGGAGGAGGGGATGGAGCCAGCAAAGATGGTGACGTTAGCAGCAGGGCTAGTACAAATGTCCTTGCTCCTGTGAGCAGCAGCAGACCTTGGGGTCTCAAATTTCAGCAGCGCCCTGTGTGGCACAAAAATTCAGCAGCCCTCTGCCTCCCACTCCTGTTCTAAATCATAGTTGTAGCGCTCCTGGTGGTGCCCCCAAGACTTCGTGCCCAGGAGGACCAAACTGGTTGTGCTCCCCTAAAACCACCTCTTCTGCCAGCGCACATTTTTCGAAGGGGTGGGCTATGACAATCTAGCACTGTGTGTGGCAGTCAAACAGAAGCTTTGTGTTGAAGCTTTGTGGTCCAAGCTTTGTTGGACATGGGTGGTGCTCTGGTCTAAAACACTGAGCCTCTTGGGCTTGCTAATCAGAAGGCTGGTGTTTCGAATCCCCACGACGGGGTGAGCTCCCATTGCTCTGTCCCAGCTTCTGCTAACCTAGCAGTTCCAAAGCATGCCAGTGCGAGTAGATAAATAGGTACTGCTGCGGTGGGAAGGTAAACGGCGTTTCTGTGCACTCTAGTTTCTGTCACGGTGTTCCGTTGCGCCAGAAGCGGTTTAGTCATGCTGGCCACATGACTCAGAAAGCTGTTTGTGGACAAATGTAGGCTCCCTCGGCCTGAAAGTGAGATGAGCGCCATAACCCCATAGTCGCCTTTGACTAGACTTAGCCGTCCAGGGGTCCTGTGCTGATCCCTGGGGGAAGGTTGCCATAGGCGAAGTCAGAGTCCGGTCCTGGGTCACCAGCCTGGAATCAGTCCACAAGGAGTGGGGCGAGGTCCGAAACAGGAAGCCGGGCGGGGACAAGAGCACTGAAGAGTCAGGTCTGGGTCCGGGCAGGAACAGGAACTCAACAACGACGTTGCTCCCACAACCTGGGACCGGGCCGACTGGCCTTTATCTGTTCTGAGGCTAGGGGCTGTCCCGACCCCCGGGAGACCCGCCTCTCTTGGCCTTAAGGCGAGCACTCCTCCTGGGAGCAACCAGTTCCCTTCGCCTCTCTGCCCTGACTCTCTGCAGTTCAGGAGAGGCTAAAGGGTTACTGGGCCCAGGGGGAGACTCACCTGAAGGCACTGAGTACTCAACCACCTCTGGAGCCAGAGTGGGATCACCTGGTGCCTGCTCCTGAGGATCTAACACAGGTGCAGGCACTTCAGAATCCAGGCCCTGTCCCAATTCAGCCGGCCCTGGAGGCGGGGACTCCTGTGCAGGCTGGGATTCCTCTGGTTCAGCCTCTGAATCGGAATCCCAGGCCATCACAGGTCCTTTAGCTTACCCTCTCTTGTGTTTGACCCCAAATTGCTTTGCTGCAGGGCGGCGTGCAGGGAATCAGAAGATGTCGTTTTGGTGCATTTGTAAATGCTGGTTTTACTCCTTGGTGTATAATATATTTTTAACCCCTGAGCCAACCAAGGAATAGGTCACATACATGAACCTTTACCCAGGAAAACCTGGAAATGAGGCTTAAAACCGCTACCATAACAGGATTTGGGGTTACTCGTCATTTGTTTCACAACAGAGTGTTCCCCTTCAGTTATCCTGGCTCTGCTCCTGTTGCAGAGTCTTGAGAAATGGATTGTTAGCATCCTAAGTCCTCCCCGAAGGCTGAGCCACTTTCTAGACTAGCGATTCTTCTAACCTTATTAGAATTCCTGTGATTTCAGCCAGCAACCAGGTGGTGGTGGGGAGTCCCCTGCCCCTTCTAAAACTTTCAACAGCTCTTCCCCCAGAGTGAGTTTATTTATGAGGAGAAAGTGTAGGTCTTCCTCATACAGATCTATCACTGAGAAGCTGAGCCACATTCTAAATATCCCAGCCAGTTTCCTGATGCCTTACCCAACTCCCTTGCCTCTTTTGTACATCCTCTTAGTATTCAGTAGAGCCCTACCAAGGATAAACTGCAGTCAGTCAGGCTCTTCTTCGTCTAGGTTACTGCTATTCAGACTGTACTTTCTAGCAATGGTTTAACTAGCAGTGGGATTCTCTGCTCTGCACCCACCTTCAGTGCTTCAGCTTGGCTGGAATGTATTGTTATGAGTTGTGGGGGGCAGTGAGGCTGAATGCCTGGGCCCCCTTCTAATTCCTGGATCCAGCACAGATGCAGTTGCTGGACTAGCCAGGCCAGCCTGGAAACAGCCTGCTAAAGATGGGTCACTATGGGAGCAAAGGGAGTGGCTCTGCGGCAGAGGTCAGATGAGTGGGCCTCCCTCCCGCAACTGTCTGTTGGTTAAGAAAGACAAAAGGCCGGAGCTGAGATACATGAGCTAGAAGCTGACGCAAAAGCTGGGGGGGGGGGAGAGAGAGAGAGAGAGAGCGCCAAGCCTGATTTCTGCTGGAAATCAGGCTGCGGCTATGGGAGAAGCAAGACCCTCTTGGGGTGTTGATGCTGTGAACCCCTCCATCGTAGGTTCAAGTTGTAAAGGTAAAGGTAAAGGGACCCCTGACCATTAGGTCTAGTCATGGATGACTCTGGGGTTGCGGTGCTCATCTCTCTTTACTGGCTGAGGGAGCTGGCGTACAGCTTCCGGGTCATGTGGCCAGCATGACTAAGCCGCTTCTGGCAAAACCAGAGCAGTGCACAGAAATGCCGCTTATCTTCCCACCGGAGCAGTACCTATTTATCTACTTTCATTTTGACGTGCTTTCGAACTGCTAGGTTGGCAGGAGCAGGGACCGAGGAACGGGAGCTCACCCCTTTGAGGGGATTTGAACCGCCGACCTTCTGATCGGCAAGCCCTAGGCTCTGTAGTTTAACCCACAGTGCCACCTGTGTCCCCAAGTTGTATATATGTGTAAATAAACAATATATCCTAAAGACACCCCAGTCTCCACTATGCTTCGTTTCCAAAAGGAAAAATGAACCCTGGGCAAGTGCCTGGAATCTTGCACTGCTTAGATATTGGAGTGGCATGCAACAGTATTATTGAACTATGATAATGCCTCTTGCTTGGAGGGATGGTTGTGTGAGAGAGAGCGACGGCGTTTTGCATGGTTAGAATGTAGCCTAGTATACAGAGCATGAGTCAGGGCCTAAGCCCCAGTTTTCTGCCCCTTTCCCTCCTTTTAAAACGTAGGTGCACAGGATGTCATCAATTGCTGCATATGGGAATCCAATATATCTAAAATATGTAAGCTAGTCATATTATTTTTCTCCTATTTCTAAAAGCCACATTGTAGTTTTCTATAATAAGGCAGCTCATGACAATAGTAGTGTGCTTGGAATAAAGCTCAGTATTTTTAACTTGAGTCTCCTTTTCTGCATTTAAACACATTTCCCCCAGTAATGCATTCCAACTGTCTCATTCCCACTAAGAGAACTTTACTAGTTAGGCAAGATACTGTGCCAAATGAATTAGGGTTTAATTGCTCCTGTTGGGATATGGATGTTTATGCCATTAATAGAGTTTGCCTAATGACTTACATGCTACCTACACTCATGCCTTAGTAAAATCCATCCTGCCTATTAAAAAGATTTCCATACTAAGGCATGAGTGTAGGTAGCATGTAAGTAAAGGCACCACAACAGCTTACTTTTCCTTCAGTGTAGCGCCAGGTTTCACCCCACGTTTCTTATAGACCCTGGAGCCTTCCTACCCCTTTGTGGGTATACTTATATCCGGAGATATACTTATATCAGGAGATCAGTGCTTTTTTTCAGCCAGAACTTTCCAGAGCTCAGTTCCAGCACTTCTCAGGTGGGTGCCATTGCCATTATAAGAAAACAAGGGAGTCAGTCATGGTGAGTTCCAGCACCTCTTCTCCCAGAAAAGTAGTTCTGATCCTGGTGCTTCCACACGTCTTAAAATTGCAAACAGATCAGATATCACAAACAAATCATTGGCAACAGATTTATATTTTAACACCAGATTTTCCATGTAAAGGGTAAATCTGGGTTAAGGGCGAGGATGATATGGGCTTGCAGTTTGATGCCAGGGGCATCGTGTGGTTGCTGTGAAAAGTGTGCATGGGTGATCAGCACTCATCCACAATAAATCCCCACCTGAAAGCACCTAGAGACTCCTTATGAGATTGTGTGTGTCTGTGTGTAAATATCTAACTTCTGTCGGGGTGTATAAAGATATAGGGAATTATATGCCTATTGGTTGGCTTGAAACCTTTAAAAGAGTTTGCACCCTTCATGAAGGAGCTGGTATGTAGCTTGGGAGTATTCTTAGATCCATCACTGCCACTGAAGGGGTAGATCTTCTCAGTGTCTAAGAGTGGTTTCTTCCAACTTCAGCTGGTACACTAGCTATGGCTATTTCTGGACAGGGATAGACTAACAAGCCTGTACTACTGTCCAGACTGCACTATTGCAATTCACTCTTAGTGGAGCTACTCTTGAGACTGGTTTGGAAATTGCAGAACGTTGCAACCCAGCTTTTGGCCAGAGCAGCTCCTTACTAACATACAACAGTGCTGCTGACAGCTCTGCCGTGGCTGCTAGTATATTACTGAGCTAAGATCAAGGTATTACTGTTAGCGTATTTAGTTCCTAGGATGAGGTTATATGAAGGACCATCTTGTTCCTTATACACCATCCAGATCAGAGCAATCATCTGGAGAAGCCCTTGTGAATGTCCCACAGTTATCATTTAGCATAGTGGCACAAGTATTTTGTAAGACTGCTCCTACTGAAATCAAGCAGAAACTTACAGTTCTGATATTTTGCTATTCGCTAAAAATGTTTTTGTTTCAGCAAACAATTTTAGAGAATTAATATGATTCAGTGTTGGTCATTCGTATTTTATGATTTTGTAATTTTATGATGTTCTAATGATTTTATGGGTCACAGCCAGTTTTTTTAAAATGAGTGCGTGTTTAATAAGCAATCTTATAAATAAAAATTAAAAAGCCATTCATTGTTTCAATTCATTGACATTCTCTATTCCCAATTCAAATTTATTCTGTGTTTATATTTTGCTTAGTTTATGTGGTTAAATATTATTGTTATTAGATCATATTTGGTTAGTTGATGTTAAGTAAAATGCCTCCCAGGATAACACACACATTTCCTGAAAGATCAGGCTGTTCTGTCTTTTACACACATTTTATTCATTTCTTCTTAGTTCTTTGGGAGTGGGAATAAGACTGCATCAAAATTGTGTAAACAGGTTTCATCTCAGTTTTTAATCTTAGCTCAGTGCTAAACTTGGCTAGGGTACTTCCTAATTTTCAAGACAAAATCTCACTCATTCTACAAAACTCTTATTCTTGTTTGACATGTGTTCTCCAGTGGGAATCCTACCATCCTTTGATTCAATTCTTCCAGATGTTTTGTGCAAGCTATTACCAGAAGCAATTCTGCAAGAGCAAGACACAAGGCATGGAGTCTGCCTGTCAGCAAGAGTTTGGGAGTAAGCTCGCTAGATGCTCACTGCTCAGAAAGGAGTGTGAACAAAAGATTCGGGAGCACAGACTAGATTGAATGAAATTTCAGTTGCTGAAAGAACTGCAGCAAAGGAGCTCCGGAATACAACAGGCTATGACTTATCAAAAAAGTGATACATAGCAAATATGAAAGATGGTGGGAATGTATCTGCAGGATGAGAGGCGAGCAAATCATGTGCAGGATTTATTTTTAAGTACTTTGTCTTATTTAAAAACAGACAAAGAATTAAAGGGATTAAAAGAAGTAGAAAAAATACACAAAAACGAGAAACTAAACTAAATACTAGCACAATTAACAAAATTTAAAAATAGAAACATCTGACACTTCTAAACAAACAGGAACAAGATTTTAATATATTTTAGCTGTGGGGGAGTCTGGAACATTAATGGCAAGTAGAAGAGCAGATGGTTCAAAATGGATAAATTTTCTAACTGTAGTTAAGAGTCAAGAAAATGTCTTGATGGCAATAACAAAAGAAATAGAAGATGAATTCAATTCTTAAGTTTTCTAAACTTTATTTTTTGCAGGTTCAGAGAGCATTTAAAGAAAAGGTTGAAGGTAGGGCAGAACATCACTGCCAGCTTCTTAGCAGGGATGTCACTGCTGCTTACTAAAAGGGGGGCAAGGCAGTGGGGAATTTGGTGTGGTGCAAGTGCATCGGGGAGCACCAGATTACCTCTGCTGAGACACCCTCATGGTCCTGACCCCCCTACTGCTTCACCCCTCTTCTTCACCCTCCCACTGAGCAGCAGGGACACGCCAGCCAGGAACCTGGCAAACAGCTTCTGGAAGCCATTAAGTCATCACTGCTTGGTAGAATAAATAACAACAGCTTATCTTCCAGTATTGTGTTTTCTGTTATAAAATGAACCTGTTTATGTGCTAGAGAAAGAGCGATATATGTGGCAAAGTTTGATATTGAATTTTATTTGGAATGTGAGAACAGAGAAATAAACTCGGATAAGGTATTTCTGAGTAGTTTGTGATCAATGGAAGAGAGGAGGGTTGGGTGTTCCCAATGGTACAAACATGTCAATAGTTTAATAGGGTTACATCAGAGAATGAAAGGTTCTAATTAAGGCTATTTTTGTCAGCAGAACAAGCAAGCACCATAGAACAAGTAAGAGGTCAGATATGTTTGTCTAAAGTGGTAAGTTGCAGATCTTATATATAACTTCTATATATATATATATATATATTCATAATAAATGATATTTCGACAAGATCATTTCCCCTCTATTTACTACATTTATGTGCCATATTACTTCCATCATGGAGTATCGTAGATGGGGCTCCCAATGGGTCTCTGATCCAACCACTGACCAAACCTAAACCAGCTTACCTTTAATAATATGACTGTATCATTTGCTTACAGACCATGTATTTGGACTTATAAACGAGGCACTTGGGAAGCTTCTTCCTGCATCAGACATGAGTATTTCACTTTAGATGGCTGTTTAGGCTACTATCTCTGGAGTGGGCTTGGTATGGTTAAATATGAAATTCTGCATAAAATTAAATAGTTTGCAAACAAGCCTCGGGAAATTCTGCAAGCCCTGCTCTTCTTCCAGCACTTGCAATTTAGACACTTTTTTATTAGCCCATGGCGGAAAATATAATATCAATATAGTTAAAATAAAATATGAAGCACTAATACAATCAAATGACAAGAAAGTTCTTTAAGATATATAATACTGGAAGTAGAAATTTGGGGGGAAATATATGAAACAATGAGATAAAGGTTTGCAAAAGAAGGAGGTATTATGCAAAATAACTGGCAGCTTGCATTAAGTAAAAGGGCACTGACGAAGCAGACAAAACTACAAAATAAACCAAGTCCATGTATAAGAATAATGTTTAAGAGTTAGAAAAATGACTAGAATGGTTCCAATTATCACTGATGATGAATGCTCACTTTATAATGTAAGAGCCTGAGTTGCTTGGTTGAAAATATACTCTATAAGAGGTTTATTGAGGATAAAGGAAAGGCCGTCGACAGCCAATGCAACTGGATCCTAAAGATTCTCAGAGTAATCTCAGATATCTTATGATATCTTACGGCTAATTCGCAGGAACTGTCTTGTGCATTGCAGGCAGTTTGGACTCTGCCCAGTTTTTGTGTGTGGCATAAGGGTTGTCTGAATTGAGCAACATGAGCACAAGGTGCCATTCTGCATACTACTGCAAGTCCTCTTGAAGATGGGTTGGGTGATGATTGGCATCATATGATGCTGCCTTGTGTTGGAATTAGACCATTGGTCCACCTAGTTCAATATTCTCTGCCCTGACTGGCAGCAACTCTCCAGGCTCTTAGTCAGAGGTCTCTCTCTTCACCTGCTACCTTCTCCTTTTACTGGACATCCCAGGTGTTGTATACCACCCAACAGTCCCACTTTGAGGGGGACATCCTGGATTCACAGAAGCCACCCCTTTGGAACTCTTGTTCCTTTGGAGCGAATTCCCTTCACAAATCTCCCCCTCCAGAGAAGTTGGGAGTTGCTGTCCGATAACATCTGAGGAAAGCTGACTAGAAGTTAGAAATATTCATGCTAGGAAACAGGACAATTTTGTAAGCAACTATGACAACTGATTATTGGAATATCTTACCCAAGGGATTGTGGCATACTCCTAGCCACTCAACCTTATAATTTAGGTTTGATATAGAATCATAGATATTTACCCTGCTTTTGCCACAAGTTACATCTGATAATTTCCCCTGGTTCAAGATCCCAATCCAGGGTCAAGGAAGGCCAACTGGCTTTCTCCCCTCTAAATTTAGTAGGATTTAGAACAATTGCATAGTAAGAAATTATAATTACTCTCAATTGCAGGAATGGGTAAAATGCTACTTACTTGGTGTTCTGATAGTGAGACAAAATGATAGCTTTGCTGTCATGGATATAGGCAGCTCTGTGAAACTACCCCCACCCCACATGTGAAACTATGTGAGAGCATCTTTTTAAATTATTCTCTCATTTAACTTCGTTTGTATTGTTGAATAATGGAAATTAGAGTTTGCTTATGAGTTCTTCTCTTTTCTGATGGCTGGCATTGTTTTCACTTTCTTTCCTATTTGTCTGCTTTCACTGCCCAAGCCTCTTAACCCAGAAACCTGATTTAATCCAGTTGCTTTAAATTAGATGACTCAGCTTCTCAGTATTTTCCTTCCTAAATATGATTTGGTCAGCAAATACTCTCTTCAAATCACTTGCTGTGCCTACTCCAGAATTAAGGGAATGTATTACGGGACAATGGAAGAATACCAACCTAAATTTCTCTAAAAGATTTGGAAATGTACATTTTACACCACATTGCATTACACTGTCTGCACGAACAGGGCAGATTTTGAAGGCTAGCTGAGTTTAAGTTCATCTATTTTTAAAGAAAATGTGAATTAATGCAGTTTTGCATAAAAACGTGAACCAAACTGAATCCCCTGCCCCATCCCTGCTAAAAATAACTATGTATTTTAAAGACAATTATAAAACTTCCTACCAGGACGGTCAAAGCAGTTCTGAAATGTAGATGTGAGCAATAGTAAAATGGATCCACTGATATTACTTAGAATAAATTGAAGTGAATCACTGAAGTATGAAGCACCCATTTGTTATACAAGCTTCAGAAGAAGAGTATTTCATGCACTACACACAGGGCCTGATCCACACATATGCTTCATGGTGTTGACTGCTCCCCAATCTGCACCCATGCAGCTGTCTATGGGAAAGCCAACAAAGAAAGCCTGGCATTTTGGGGAGCAGGTATTGTATGGCCCACACATTGTGTAGCTCTGTGCTACCTTTGCCCAGGTTTTATGATTGCGCAGTAAATCAACAAATAGCTCCATAAACCTGGATGATGATGATGATGATGATGATGATGATTGAAAAATACTTACAGGTGCCTAAGCAATAGTGCAAAATGATTGTGGTACCTAGACGTTATACTGAGTACAAAATGCCCCTTTTAGTATTTTAAGAAGCATTAAATTTTACTGAAGCCTTTACAATACAAAAACTTCCACTACTTAGTTTTTTTAAGTGCATTTGCTGATACTTTGCCATATATATATATATTTAAATCAACAACAGGAAAAATACTTTAGTCCAAATAGTCTATTGGCAATAATAAAGGGATCCTCTGTGGGAATATTGACATCGCTTATAGCAATTACCCACCAACATTTGGATCAGATATATGTTGTTAGCGTATTTTATTAACCTCTCTGCATTGTTATTTCCAGGGTTTGCCTAAATAATGGTTGTACAGAAGTGGAGCAACACTTTATCAAATTTTACTGCATTCTGATGTTTCCCTTTAGCATCATGCTGGGAATTCCTCTACATTTCAACCATTGGTTTATGTATTTGTGCCTAATATGAGAAAAAGTTGGCTATTTTGAGACAACATGTTATCACACTGTCATAGGGAGCCGCACTGGCTGGGGCCAGTGGATGTTCCGTGCTGCGGGTGGCCTGATTGGGTGAAAATGCAGTGGTGGTGGTTGAAGCAATGTGACAAGGCCCTATCCTGAGTCACCGTAAAATGAGCTATCCCCACTGGGTGGGTGAGGGGCAGTGAGAAGGACCCCCTGCCACCGGGACTGTACTGGTGGCTGTGGTACTTGAGCTACCTAGTCAGTGGTTGGTAGGAAGGGACTTCCCTTATTGGGAACAGGTGATCTCAAGCAAGGGTCATTGAATACCTTTGGAAGGAGAGTTTATCCAGATAGAGATTGAACCACTGACTCATCTATATGCTCTGTGGAGACGTTCCTCTTAAAATAATAATAATAATAATAATAATAATAATAATAATAATAATAATAATAATTTTATTTATATCCCGCCCTCCCCAGCCGAAGCCGGGCTCAGAGCAGCTAACAACAGTAAAAATAACACAGTTTACATAAAATCACAATCAATTAATTGAAATCCATTCTAAAATCAATTCATTCTAAAATCAATTCAGAGTTAAATTGATGGCAACCATTGGGCTACAGTTCTATGAGGATTACAGAAGGAGAGGGTGGGGGGTCAGACTGTGCCTTGGCCAAAGGCCTGGTGGAACAGCTCCGTCTTGCAGGCCCTGTGGAAAGATGTCAAGTCCCGCAGTGCCCTAGTCTCTTGTGACAGAGCGTTCTACCTGATTGGGGCCATGGCCAAAAAAGCCCTGGTTCTGCTTGAGGCCAGCCTAACTTCCCTGTGGCTCAGGACCTCCCAGATGTTTTTATTTGAAGACCGTAAGTTCCTCCATGGGACATACCAGGAGAGGTGATCCCGTAGTTATGAGGGTCCTAGTCCGTATAGGGCTTTAAAGGTTAAAACCAGCACCTTAAACCTGATCCTGTGCTCCACCGGGAGCCAGTGCAGCTGGTATAGCACCGGATGAATGTGAACTTCTAGATCATCCTTTCCATTTACAATATGTGATCTGTTTGGTTAGTCAGAACTTTGCAAAAGTATCCAGCAAAAGTATCTAGCATTCTATTTATTTAAGCAATTTATTACATTTTAATACAATTTTGCCTAATATTTTCAGAGCAATTCTCCTTATATAATTCATTTTGTATGTTGCTTCTTTTACTAAGATATGTCTTTTTATGCACACTTCACTCCAGTATATGTATTTTTGTAGACATCACTAGGCTAGAGAAGTGCATTGCAAAATTCAGAGGCTTTCGGATTTTGAAAGATGCTTGTGTTTTGGTTCTTTTATTGTTTTGGAAAGTGTGAATTGGGTAGGTTTGTTTTTAAATGTAATCTGAATGGAATTCCGCAAACACACCCAATCTGTAGGCAAGGAATGCCTTGCTCTTCTGACCTGCTCTGCTTCCAGGTAGGGAAATGTTCTTCCTCATGTGCAAGACCACTAGAACTGGCACTGTTATTGGCAAGGAGCTTCTGCTTTTCTAGATAGCCAGAAACTGTATAGACAGAACTATATAACTGCATTATAAGTACTGTAGCTTCAAGAACCTGTGATTGAGCTTATGTTTCTCTTTTGCCTCCCATTATTTTTTCCTTGTGTGCCATATCTTTTCAGATTTGTGAGTCTGAGGGTTGGAAAATTAATTTTAGGATGAATTTTCTGTGATGCTTGATTTCTCTTGGCTAAATGGCGGGGTGTAAATGCTGTAAATAAAATAATTGTACGTACTCTTTCCCACAAGCAGGAGCCAAAATAGGGTTAGGAAATGTCACAAGTGGCTGGCACAGCATGTTTGGCAAAAGGCAAGAGATTTTGGCAGGAAGTCCCTGCCTTTTTGCAGCATGTAATTTGACCAGAAAAGTAATAGCAAAAATACGCAAAGGAAAGATGACTGTTTACCCAATCAAAGAATTTATAAATAACAAACAATCCACATGATAAATTTACAAAATACTTCATGATATGCAAAACTTTTTAAAGATATGGTCAAAGAAGTTGGTTGCTTCTTTCTCATGCTTTAAGATGACCTGAGTGTTTTAGAGTCATCAGTGACTGAGAGCATTTTTCTCACCCTGAATCTTCTTATTTCCCCCTCTCCTGCTTTGCAGTTAAGAAAAGAAGGAAAATTGACCACTCTGTTCAAAAGGTTATGGCCAGTTAAAACCTCTAGCTAATTATTTATGAGACAGGAGGATGACCAGGGGGACTTTCGCTGGCCCTGCCAGAGAAGTAATGAGACCATTACAGTCAATTTAACACCATGATAAACAATATCCAAAGATGACCTTTCAGAATCTTTTCCAGGTTGGATTTATAGGTATCCCAGGCTCTTCTTTTCAAGTAAAAGTTATCAAAGATGTTCAGCTATTGGGGGGGGGGAGACTCAGCAAGACACCAAGGTCTGGAGATAATCATAAATAAAATTCCTTTTTTAAAAAGAAGAATAAACGTCTCTCACACTTTTTACCTAGTGAGCTATTTTGGGCTACCTTATGGGTGTTTCACTTTGATTCTGCTTGATATGATGGAGATATAAAATTGATATTTCTTGACATGTCACTTCATTTGAAATGGAGTTTCATTGCTCTGTTTCTCTAAAATCTCATTCAAAGGAGGTGGGGGGAATGACACACCTTTTTAAAGAGCATGCTGTTAATGAGAGCTTTAGATATGTACTTTATTTCCCATCCTGGGAAGAAATTTCAAAGGGTACAGACAGAAGGTACTTTTGACATGTTTTCATGGTAGTCAGTTGAATAGCAAGTATATATATCAATGTCTTACAATTAGATCTGACCAGACAAGTGTCCCATTTCAGCAAGAGCTCAAGCACAGTTTTTTTTAAAAATAATATAAATACTGTACATAGAAAATATTTGTAATCTTTAACTTGCCTAAAGAGTTGTAGCAGGAAGATTTTTGTGCTTTGCTGCTTAAACCCTACACAAAGTGGTCTCACTGTGTCAAATGTAGCCTCTGGGAAATGTAAACTTTCTACGGAGGGAAGAAGAGGAAAGCTTTATCCTTTGTTACATAAAGACATCAAATAAGCCGTGTTTCTCTAGTGTTAAGAGTTGAAAAGCTCACTGTTCATAACCAGCTGCCACTGTGCTAGCTAGCTGGGCCCCATCACCTATGCTGTCAGCAAAACATAGATTTATTTTCCATTCACATTATGTACACCTGTTGTCAGTTATCATCCTTAACTGTTTTTCCTCACTGGCATGTGTGCTTCTGAGGATTTAAATGTCCTACATGTATCTATCAATGTATGCTCTTCCAGAACTTAGGCTCCTTGGAAGTTTTTTCTCTCCCTTCATTTCCCTTACTTTCTACTTCCCTTTATTGGGGGGAATTGTCCATTTGTTCCTTCTCTCTGCTTCCTGTTCTTTTTCCAGTTGCCAGTAGCAGTTAGCTGGGCAGAGGCAGTGCTGTTTACCTGGTTTCCCAATGCTGGGGTCGCTGCCAGTTACCAAGAGGGAGAGAGGTGAGACAGGGGAAGAAGGGTCTGGTGAGGGTACAATGGCAGAGCCAATCCAACCTCCTGCTGCTGTGGCCACACTGCACCCACCTTCCACGCAGCCTGCCCCTTAGAAACCAGCAGTGACAGTGGTTTTGGAAAGCCAGATAATCAGCAGTATCCTGCCTTGCCAATTATTTATCCACAAGAGAACCTCTCCTCTCATCCCAAAACTTTGCAGCTCCCTTGAGGAGCTTTTTGAAAGTCCAGCTGAATCACTATCTATTTGCTTGGTAACACTCTCAAGGAACCCTAAAGGTCTGTGAGTGAGGGCTTGCCCTTGCAAGCCATGCTGGTTTTGCTTCAGCAAGGCTTGTCCTTCTATATGCTTGGTAATTCTATCTTTAACACTTTCTATCAGTTTTGCTGGAACAGAAGTCGAGGTAACCAGTCTGTAATTTCCTGGATCCCCTTGGGATCTTTTTTTAAACATGGGTGTTACATTGGCCACTTTCTGGTCTTCTGATACATAGACTGGCCTTAGAGACAAGTTACAGATTTGTATTACTAGATCAGCAGTTTCACGCTTGAAATCATTCAGATCTTTCAGGTTCTTAGCTGTAGCCACACAAACCTGCTCTTAAGCTGGGTCTTCCTGAATCTAACAGTATCTCCTCTTCCACCATGATCTTATTCAAATGGATGTCAGGCCAAAACTTGCAGGCCCTTATAATGAACAAAAACCCAAACCTATAAATGGAAACGTGTAACATATTTTTGAGGAACACACATACACAACATAACTTCACCATCAACCTGTTTCCAAGGGTCCACGGCCTCCAAAAAAGAGACAACAGGCATCATCACAACTGTTTTCATGTAATATAGAATAACTCCTCATAATGATGGCTGCTCCCTGACTTAACTCTCTCACTGAGCATGGAAACCTTGTTAAAGTGCTATATGGCAGAAGGTTACACATGGAATTTGGTTGACTGTACAGGGTTAGCATTCACTGAAGGCTATTTCACATCTGTCCCTTCTTGTTCACTGTCACTGCTATTTATATTTGACCAGCCATTTTAGCATTTAATTCAAGACTTGTATAACCTTAACATCGTTTCCTCTGTTGGAAACCATCTGCTCAGACCAGGTAAACACAGAGAAGTCAGGAGTGGGGTGGTCAAAGGCCACAATCCTGCTACCCCCACTCAGATATGCAGTCTAAGGACCTTTTAGGAAAGGCCCCAAAGACTATGATGTTGTATTTCTCCACATATAGCTATTTAAATCAATAACCACCAACCTTTTTTTTTTTTTTGAATTGGTGGGCACATTTGGAATTTTGAGAAATTGATGTGGGTGCCAGTCACAGAATGGCTGCCTTGGAGTGGAATGACTGCCACATCTAGAAAAAGTGTCAGGGCCACATAATGGTGTAGGAATTAACAGCCCCCACCTACATCAGCTACCACCATTCTTATTCACAAAGAAAACCCATTTGCTTCTCTCTTCAATTCAGAATGGAAGGAAGAGCAGGTGCCCAGCTCTGTTAGACAATAATACGTGGGCATATTTAAGGGGTGAGGATGTTCAGTTTAGGAGAGGCTGAGTCAGTACAAACAGAAATTGTGCAAGAACAGCAAACCAGGTCTCATGCAGTGCAGATTTCTGAGGGGATCTTTACCAATACCTTTTACAGGTACCTTAGGTAATACTGGTGGGTCTCTAGGTACCACCTCATTGACCCCTGTTTGAAATTGTAAGAATATAACAATTCTCAAGGCTGTAGGTATAAACAATAAAGCTTTCAATTCATACGTTTGTAGGATCATTCTAAACTTGTCTGCCTCTAATAGGTTCTATGGGATGGCTTGGGGTTTGTTTGTTTTTTGCTGACTGTAGTATTTTTTTTTAATTTAAAAAATTGTTTTAGTTTCTATTATCCTTTATAAGAGTCCAAGATCTTACTATAAAGGAAAGTTGTATCCCGATAAGTTCTGAGCTGTGCACGCTTCCAAAGCCACATGTTTACAATAAGACAGTGAGAGCTTTGAAAAGCCCAGACCCCAGTTAATCCCAAAATGAAACTAGAAAGGTTGAGTAATGTCTCTGTGTTTACAAATGTTTTTTTTCTGCCAATTCAGGAAAATATTCTGTTTAACTATAATGGTGTAAATGCTCGTGGGGAGAGGGGTGGGTACACTCTGGCAAATTAGTACTGCTGTTACCTCTGGTTTACGTTACTCTTCTTGAAAGCCAAATCAGGACTCATTATGTTTGCTCTTTTGCTATACAAAATGGAAAATCCCAGCAGCTGATGAAAGTGTGTCACACAGATAATCTGCAACAGTATACACAACTGACATTATCCATCTGTTCACTCCAAATGTTTTCCTTGCTTCCACTTTTGCTTTCTTTCTGGAGTTTAGTTCCCCTGAAGTAAAGCTTCATTTGGGTTGTTGTTTTTTTTAAAAAAGAAATGATGATCAACTTACCCCCCTGGCAAGCCTTTTATTATTTATTTTATTAAAAGCAGATTCATTCCCAAAGCCAGGCCTGCCATTGGGTAGAGTGAGGTTGGCTGCAAATTGTCAGTTATTTAAGAATACAAGTTCAGTTGGCTGGTAGACTGAGTTATTTCTTGGAGTATACTGAAGACTCAATCTTTACATGAACAGACACTCCAAGTGTCCTTATATTCTATGAACAGTCCTGAATTTACAAAAGCCGTCCCAGTTTCTGATTTGATCCTGGAATGTCCTGCTTTTCCTTAGGAGGTCCCTATTTGCAGTGGAGAAATGTTGGAGGGTATAGAGACAAGGAGATAAGTGACTGTACAACCTTTAGAAGACATCTGAAGGAAGCCCTGTATAGAGAAGTTTTATAATTTTTAATGTTTTATTACATATATATATATATATATATATATATATATATATATATATATATTTTGTTGGAAGCCGCCTAGAGTGGGTGGGGCAACCCAGTAAGATGGGGTATTATTATTATTATGCAATAGGATGACACTATTTTCATTGGAGAAATGTTGGAGGGTATGCATGAAATTTAACTAGAATCAATCCACTCTGAAGATCTTCACTTGATTTCACTATTCTTTGAAATGCATAGAGTAGGAATTTTATGTTAGATAATGTGCAGGCTGATGGGATAAAGCTAGTGTGTAAACCCTGCAATTTTAAAGATCAAGGGGATGGCCACCTATGCCATGTGTGGCCATCTAAAACCAACAGCAGGGCTTATGTGGATGCCGTGAGCAACAGGGAACGCTGGGAGAGGAGAAGCAGTATATTGATACTGGTTACCTCTTTGGCGCTTGAATTCTAAAGAACAATGACTTGGAAGTAGGGCCTACTGATTTCAGTGCTGCTTCCTGAAGTAAGGATCAAATAAGCAAGCTAAAGATCATTTAGCAAAGTAAATGGTCACAAAATGAGATAATATACCTAGATTCAAGCAAGGGTGGATCTACCATGATACTAACGACACCCAAGTTTGAGGACCCTGAATCCCGGAGGGGCTCCACAAGCGACTTCAGTCCACGTTGCTTTAAAAAATTGGGTCTATTAGACCCAATTTAATCATTCTATGATGCATCATGCATGTATATAACATTTCCCCAATTTTCATCTCCCCCATAACTTGAAAACTATAAGGCAAATGGGGTTTTTTTTATTCGCACTAGTGACTTTGACATGTGAGATAATCCAGTACAGCAAATTTAATCAAAATCTGAGATGTAGTATTACATTAAAAAAATAAATCATGGTGATCTGTTGTGGAACAACCCCACTGAAGAAGTTAACAATGGTTGCCCAGACCTATACAAAACAGTGGCCTCATCCTTTAAAGCCTTATACAGCTCAGGACTGCCTTTCCCCACTTGAAACTGTGGTGATCATTGTTGGAGACCCTTCCCAATATCCCACTACTGACAAAGGTCTGGAGAGTGGAGACCAAAGGAGATACATTTCCTGCCGTAGCTCCCCATCTATTGAATGCTTTCCCAAGGAAGGCCCACCTGGCAGTAACTTTGTCATTGTTTCAGCACCAGTCAAGTAATTCTTTCCCCCTGGGCATTTGGGCAGCAACAAAAACTGTATTTTTTATTTTATGTTTTTAGTAGTATTTTTTATTATTCTATTCTTGCTGTAAATTGTCTTGTGACATTTTGTTATGAGAAGTGATACTGAATTCAATCAACCCAATCCTAACCTAGGGACAACAGTTCTCAGGATGTAGCAAGATGACCTTTGACAATATTTGCACTTTTTAAGAAAGACAAAGCAGTAATTACAGTAAAAAAATAAAAATAACAATAGCATCTGGGATGAATGTCCAATTACCAGAGGCAGTGAAGCAATATTTTCCTCTTTTATTGCTTCCATTTGAAAACAGCATGCATTTAGGGAGCATGCAACTTACAACAAATATTTGTAAAGTAAAAATGAGACTTTGGTTCCTGGAGGTTTGGCCTGTGTTTTCCATTCTGGCCACTTGAGGGAATCAAACTATAGCTAAGGTAGAAGATTTGTGTGTCTTTACAACCGGGATTGGGGGCGGCGGGGGAGAGTTATTTCTTGAAGAAAGTTTTCCAGCTTTGCTTAGGTATTAAGAATATCACAAGGCACTGCTCAGAAATAAATTACCCTCTATATACTAGCTAAATATCCAGGAAGGAGGAAAAAAATGTTGATAAATGGGAGTCCAGGGATTTGCTAAGTAAGGTCCATACGCACAATTTATGATCGTGCACTCTTGGACTTCAAAATGATTAATACAACTAATTCTCAGAAGAATAAGAGCTGTTTTAGCCCAGGAGGGAACTGTATGCTATTGTTGATAGAAGGAGATAACATCAAAGTGGTCCACTGCTTGTGTTAAGCAAATACAGAATTCTGGGTCAGTGCAAATTAATCCTAAAGGAGTATGAAAACGTTCTTAATGACTGTTAGATCTGTGGCATTATCACTTTTCATGCAGCCTTAAAAAAAAGAAGAAGTAGACTTGTTAATGAGAATTACAAATGGCCTTACTTGCTGGAGTATGTTTGCCAGCTGTGTGAAAAGGTGTGCACTTCTAAAGAAAGCCAAAGAGCTGCAGGAACTAGTAAAAACATAAAAGATTAGCTTAATTTTAAGGCTGCACGGAAGGTTCCACAAACATATTTCACAAGGCAAAGTTTCATAAGGGATCCAATTGTTTTCTCAATCTGGACTAAAGCAGGGTTTTAACACAAGATTGTTCATTGTAGCCTTCCATGCCACACACACAAATTGAAATACCATACCAAAGAGCTGCGCAGAGTATAGCATAGCTCAGTTCTGTCTCCTAGGTGGAAAAAGGAAACAATGCCAACTCTTTGGGGGCAATTTCCCATATGATGTTGAGCAGTTTCATCTGCAGAAAGAAGTAGCTGTAAGATGACTCATCTTCACAGCTATGCCCTTTGAGATATACTTCCTTGATGCTCCTGAGATAACTTGTGGGTGTCCCCCACTTCCGCATTCATACCTCAAGGATATAATCAGGAAAGATGTTTGTCGTCTTTGAAAAACAGGAACCTCCACTGAACCATAGAAGCAGGGTGAAGTAGAATTGCTTGGATTTACAACTCTTTCAGATGAACAAATAGAATGGGTTGTAGTCACTGTGGTGCTAACATTACTGGTTCCATGCTCAGGGCCACCTAGGTAAAGGGAAAGGGACCCCTGACCATTAGGTCCAGTCGTGGCCGAACCTGGGATTGTGGCGCTCATCTCGCATTATTGGCCGAGGGAGCCGGCGTACAGCTTCCGGGTCATGTGGCCAGCATGACTAAGCCACTTCTGGCAAACCAGAGCAGCACACGGAAACACCGTTTACCTTCCCGCCGGAGCGGTACCTATTTATCTACTTGCACTTTGACGTGCTTTCGAACTGCTAGGTGGGCAGAAGCAGAGACCGAGCAATGGGAGCTCACCCTGTCGCGGGGATTCAAACCGCTGACCTTCTGATCGGCATGCCCTAGGCTCTGTGGTTTAACCAAACAGGATATACCAAGAGCTCTGGCCAAAAGTTTCAATACAAGGAATAATTCCTACTCGAGAGTAGAGAAGAAAAACGTGTATATTCTGCTAAGAATACCAGTGTTAAACTAATAGTAAATTTAAACACGACGTATAAGTGCGATAGTTTTAAAATGATAGTAAATTTAAATACAGCGTTTAAGTACAGAAATAGTGTAGTTTCAAATATGCAATGATATAGTATAAAGGTACATAAAATACCAGTACACAACAATAGTTTTATACAAGTCTCAATGGCAGTCAAAAAGAGTCCATATTATATAAATCAGAATGAAGAATCACATAGGGCCAAAAAGAAGTACGTAGTATGAATCAGATGTACGACTCAGTAGTGGTGACCAGGACAGGGCCCTGTTTCGGAGTAAATGCCTTCTTCAGCTGGTAATATCAAATAACATGTCAAAATAAATCAAGGTTCTCCAATATCATAAATCATAAATATATTGAAGTACATACATTTTAAAGTATATTAACACATATCATGATATTTGGTTCCATACCTCAGTTTTTTAAGGAATATAAATCTGTTGGAAGTTTGTATCATTCAATTCTTTTGTGTTTCTTTTTCCAACATGCGTCTAGAAATGAGAATTTACAAGAGTTATTATCCCAGTCTGTGGTTTAACCTACAGCGCCACCCGCATCCCTATTGGGCCACCTAGACAGGTGCAGCTTTGTGGTCTCAATGGTGTCAGGAGGAAGTGTTTGGATTTGTTGGGCATGGAGGAATATTCGGGGACAAGCCTTGCCTGTTCAACAGGGATGGACTCCACTTGAATTGGGATGAAACCAGATTGTTGGTGCTTAAAACCAAAAAGATGTTAGAGCAGGGTCCCCCCCCCTTTGGTAATAATTTGTATTGAGTTGTTATTTTTTAATAAAAATTATTCAAGACCATACCAAGAAGAAAGCAAAAACTAAATAATAAAGAAAAGTCACAGCAAAATCCCCCAGGGATGAAGATGATAAAGTTGATGAAAACTCAAATGTGGGAGGTGTAGGACAAGGGACTGTGAGTCAAGGGTAACAGCAATTTATTACCATTTATTAGCAACTGAGCAAGGGTGAAGAACCACAAGTAAAAACTCAAGTGCCAAAGATATATGCTAATGCTAGAAGCCTCTGAGCCAAAATGAGGGAACTGGAGTGCTTGGCCTTAGAGGACAGTATTGATATAGTGATAGGGTTGCCATATTTCAAAGTTGTTGAATCTCCAAAAAAAGAGAGAAGTTTTTTAGCTTTTTTTTTTAAGGAAAATCGCTAAAAAAATTCAACACTTCTGATATGGGCTACCATACGCTTGGCTTTCCCCAGACATTTTGCCCTCTTTTTGAAAATTTTGCCTGGACATCATTTTCAATGGACGAATCCCAGCTACAGTATGACAGCCCTATATAGTGAGTATAATGGTTGTGCCTCTTGTGCCTAGGGGACAAATCAAGCAAATGAACAGCCCAGTGTCAAATAAGAGGGGAACAGTGGCTGCATCTAGCCCAGCGGCTCTCCAAAACCGAGAACTGGCACTGGCTAAGAGAGATGCCTACAGTAGATTGACACATGTTCGGGGGGGGGGGGGAATCTGAATGGGCTTGAGTGAAGAAGGCTTCAGTGCATGTCACCTCAGTACAATATAGCTATTGATTAAGACTATGTGATGCTTTCAAAAATGTTTCAGTAGTAACCTAAATTAACTTTTACTCTTGGACAGTTTCTCTTCTGTTGCTGATAGACACTTGGCCTGCTACCTGTTGACCAAGAGATTTGAAGTGTCGTCATCACGAGTCCTATAAGTCCTGCCAAGCCTCTTAAAGCTCCCTTGGGACTTTGCATCTGTCCAAGTGGTGAAATATTTGTGTCCAGGGAGTCTAAACTTTAATATAGTGTACCCATCTGGATACTTATGTAACTCCTTTGCAAGTCTATACTATGACCTGCCTTCCTGTACAATGACTCATATGGTTTGTCAAATGCTTCTAGGCAGTCCATGCATACTAAGTCTAGCAAAACACTCCTGTTGTCCCTGTTGGTTCATGGTTCTAAAATATTAGTGATGCAAGAAATCCTTTGCTGAGCCCAGGCTAATTCCTCCTCAGCAAGTCTCGTATCAGTCATAGCACTCATGTCATGTTTGCAGGCTTCTCATAGGCCACTGTGAGAGCAGGATGCTATATTAGATAGGCTTTTGGTGTGATCCAGTGGGGATCTTCTGGTGTTCTGATGTCATTTTAGCTATTGGTAATAGAGCAAAGCAAGATTCTATATGGGAGGCGTGCCATACCATCCTATGTGGCATCTCAAGAGCTGAGGAAGATTACTTCTGACAGGTTTCCTGTAGCTACAGAAGGGGTAATTTCTAGTAATGTCACCAATATGTGAGGCTATTTGGTTCTGAGTCCAAATGTAGGCAGCTTGGAATGCTCGGCTGTATTACAAAACAAGACCCATTTCCTCCCACCCCCCAAAGTTCTTTGACCAAGAATGTAAGCTAAGATGTTGTACATGCATGGTTCGCATTCAGCTGATCAAATGCCAAAAACCTGCTGCTTTTTTGTAGCCATATTCACACATCTTAACCCAGGTGGTTAAGAAAGCCCAACAGAGACTCCATCTCCTCAGAGTATTGCGTAAGAACGATGTCAATCAACATTTGATGATCTCCTTCTACCGGTCAACAATAGAAAGTGTCCTTTCATACTGCATCATGGTGTGGTATGCTGGTTTGACATCATCTGATAGAAGGTGCCTACAGAGGGTGGTAAATACAGCACAAGATATTATGGCCTGTCCCTTGAATCCACTGGATGAAATAGCGGAAGAACATTGCCTCAGGAGAGTGAGGAAAATTCTCAGGGATGATTCACACCCTGGCCTGCACTTTCTTGATCTCCTGCCCTCAGGCAGAAGATATAGAAGCATGATTACACCAACAGGGTAAAGAACAGCTTCTATCATGGGCTGTTAGGCTGCTGAATAAAAAGATAACAACAGGACAATGGACTTTCAGGTTTGGTGGGTGTGCGTCAGTAAACGAGGGGAATTAAGAATAAGAGAGCTGAGTGGGGATGCTCGTGTAATCTCACTGTATACAAGTTGTGCAAGTGACAATAAAGTATTTCAATTTTCTTTCAATGAACCTCTCATTGATAGCTATCAACTATGTGACTAGACCACACAAGAAAACAACATTTATTTCATTTTATTTTTCTGGTGAAATCATCTTTGATTGGGTCAATCCTCTCGATATTTTCTTGCAAATGGTTTCATGTTGCTGTTCTCCAGGTCTTGTTCCCTTGGGAAGGGAAATGGTTGAATGTGACCCTTCAAGGTGGTGTTGGACCCCAACTCCCATCTGCCCCAGCCAGCACAGCCAATGGTCAGGGATGTCAGGAGTTGTAGTTCAACAACATCCAGAGAGCCACAGGTTTCCATCCCTGATCTGAGTGTTTACTCCCATTTTGTGTTAGAAATTATATATCCACAGGGGCAATACAGCAAGAAATGAGCAAGCAGCACTAACCTGGTATGACAAGTCGAAGAGAAGATTTTCTCTCTGAGCACTTACTGAGAAAGATTGCAATTACTAAACTGGTTTTAAATCAGCGGGCAGGGGGAGAACATGCAGCCCTCAGAATGTTGCTGGACTATTATCCCTGACCATTGACCATGCTGGCTAGGGCAAGTGGCATTTGAGTCTTGCAACATCTGGAGGACCACAGTTTCTCCACTCCTATTCTAAATCAAACTGAGTGGAGTTCAGTTCCTTCAGTGTTAAGGAATGTGGTCATTCTTGGTAAGCCAATGCACACTGAAATGTTATGTGACAGGCTTTACGCCTGAAGTGTGCATGAGGCACTTGGCAGTCATCAAAAGCTGCAGATAAATATAGGTGGCAGAAAGAGAGCTAGGAGCAGCTAAAAGATAAACAATTTATTCTGATCTGCCTACCATTGTACAGGAAACAAGTCTTACAGTAACAGCTAGGCAATGAATTGTCATGAAAACAGCTGTTTTAAAGTACGCACACCCTAATTATTAAAAGAACCCATTCCTTGGTGATTGCAGTGTCCGACACATTGAACTACTTTATGCAAGCAAGGTCTTACTCCAGGCCTTAAACCTGACTGGGCTTGTCACTCAACAATCTAATCTATTCCTCTCTCGCTTTTCCTGTCCACTTATAATTTCTCTTCCCTTTCTAGTAGCCCTAAATCTGAGAAAAACTTTCTTTTAGTTTGCAATCTTCTGGGTTCTTACACTGCCTTAAGGTCAGCTGACCTCCTTCAAGACATCTGGCCTCAATCAACCTCAGCTGGGAGGTATAAACACTCTGGAATGAGGGAGAGCTCAGCCTGTTAACACCTTAAGGGCCAGTTTCCCTATTATGGCCCAGCAAATGTTTAGAAGAGAGATAATTCCTTTGGGGCATTTTTTAAAAAAGTAACAGAACAGCAAAATAAAATGTTCTCATGGGGAACTTATTCCATGAGTTCCCCCTCCAGAGTGCTTAGCTCTACCAAATACTGATACTGGCTGCGATGAGGCAGGATGTGAATAAATTTCCACGCCTATGGGTCTCATCATCTAACTGTTTGTTAACAGCACTAATGCTCTTAATAAAGTTTACATACATATGAGGCTAAAGAGAAATCCCTATGCTTTGTTTAAAAATAAGACGTTGATCAGCATAGCATTCTGTTTAGCCTGTATATTGCACTGTGATGTGCTAAATTTCTATGTCTGGTTTGCCATACAAAGTTAATATCCAGTTACTGGTGGTATTTTTCTAGAAAAAGAAGTGCCAGAACTGACCATGAGCAGCTCCCTCTTTCTCTTAGAATGGCAATGGCCAAAATAATAATAATAATCCCTGTCAGTTACTATCATCCTTATTTGAAAATGTCTGAATAGACAGATAATGGTTTTCCTTAAGTAGTCTTAGCATAGCTGAGATTTCACTGCCCTTTTGCTGTGAGCTACACCCACTCTCCCACTCACCCTATCAGTTTAAGGAATATACGGACAAACACAGGAGCATAGGAAGCTGCCTTATAGTCAGACCATTAGTCCATCTAGCTCAGAATTGTTTGCGTTGACTGGAACAGCTCTCTAGGATTTCAGGCAGGGACTCTTGGGAGATGCCAGGCATTGAATATGGGGCCTTCTGCAAGCAAAGCATATGTTCTGCCACTGAGCTACTGCTCTTCCCCAAATATATATAAAGGAGATGTTCAGGTGACAACACAAATTGGTTTGTATTGGACTATTATTACAACAAGGATCAATAAACATGTAATAATGAACAATATCTGCTCACCTGGAGCTCCAAGAGGGTGGCGTTTGCTGCACAGCGCAGCCGTGGTTGGTCCTGGGGAACTGCCATCTTCCTGCATGGCTGGAAGGCATGGTCACCTGGTGCCACACAGCTCTGGCCGCACCGGACCCTCCATTTGGGGCAGGCCTCACCCACAAGGCCAATTGGTGCAGGCCACCCTTTTTGGTGACCATCGTGGGATTTTCCACCCACCTACCCAGTCTGTTAGGGGCCCACTCAGTGAGTTGGCATATGGATCTTGCTATGGTTTACTTGGTTGCTGTATTTGGGGCCAGGGAGGAATTTCCTCCTGCAAACAAATTAGACTGGGGTCCAGGTGCTCTTAGACTGATTAAAACTGCAATCCTATGCACACCTACCATTGAACACAGGGGGACTTCTGTGAAACAGCATTAAAAATTCTATGCGTCACATTTTTGTGTGTTTCAAAATGAAACACAGTAGCTATACTCCTTATGCTGATGAATGAAGAGGTGACATAAAATGTACCATCTGTGTTCATTCATTGTTGATCTACCTTAGCGTATTTTAAATTCTGGTGCTGATTAAAGTCATCATTGTTGTTGTTGTTATGGTAATTAAAATGTTGCCTGAAAGTTTCGATAAGTTGCTGAGTTGTCCACATAGCATGCTGGTCATTCTTAATCTGTCTGGTCATTTCCACATTTTGGAATTTTATGGCCACTGTAAATCTATTAAGCCACAAATTTGCACATAATAAAATGAAACAGCAAGCCGTTAAATGAAAGCACAGTTCTTAGGTACAGAACGTTTTCCAGGAAAAGTCGTTGAGGCTACTGCCTTTGCTACTGATGCCGTCCTTTGAGAAATTCAATCAGGCTGATTGACGAAACCTGGAGTGAGTTGGCTGTTCCTTCCTCCTGTTCATAATTGCCCTGTAGACCATTTAATCATCCATAGATGAAACAAAGCCCATGCTGTGGAGCACCGGAAGCAAAGGCATGCGCTTATCAAATGTTTCCTACCCATGAAGCATAACTGGGGACCCATCTTTGTGTTTCGAGCTGTCCTGCTGTCAAACTGGGGAGCTGAAGGCAGACTAGCTCTTCCTGTTGTCTCTACGGTGGCCTTCCTGAATGCCTTTATTTTATTACAGTCAAGTACACACAGCCAATTTTTCAGGAGAATAAAAGCCTTTCACAATGAGACAGGCAGGGAGAGAGAGGTTAACCCATGAAGTCAATAGCTCTTTCGTGTTGCCTGGCTATGATAAGTAACACATTATCAAATGAAAATAAATATCTGTTGCATTTTTATCCTCCATTTTTTTTTTTCTATGGAGCTCAGGGAAGCATTGCAACTACCCCGATTTCCCCCCGACAACAACCCTTTGAGGTAGATTAGACTGAGAAATGGTGATTTGGCATTCATTCAATAGTGAGCATTCATTCTGAGGTATTTCTGGAGAGGCTGGATGTCAAGCAACTGTTATCCCACACTTTTCAGTCCATACCATACATATGAAGCAGATTTGATGCAAAATTTAATGCACATGGCTTCCTGAGAAGAATCCCAGGAATTGTAGTTTATCCCTTATAGCGCTACAATTCCCAACACCTTTCCCAGGATTCTATGGAGAAAGTCATGTGCTTTAAATATGTGTTACATGTGCTTTAAATGTATAGTATGGGTTAACCCGTGATCCCACCCTACTTTCCTTATCGCAAAAAACCCTGGTCTTTGGGTTAAGTGGCTATGTTTACAGCAACCCCGAAACAGCGACAGTCTGGAAGCACCCTGAGGCTGCAATCCAAATCCTGTTTATACAGGAGTACAACCTGCTGAATTCAGTAGGACTTTCTTCTGAGTAGACCTGGTTAGAATTGCGTGGAGAGTAGGTATTTGAATGCAGGTCTCCCTTGTCCAAACCAAGCAATCTATCCACAAGACCACACTGGCTGTTTCCTTCTTTGGCTCTTGTAAAGTATGTTATGTGTGCTTTCATTGTTTCAGATGATCCTGTCTGACAGAGTGATGGTGGCTAAACTATGTGCCTGGTTTCATTAAACCAAGTTGTGGAGGTGGGGGGGGGGCCTGGAGAGAAGACTAGGGTTAGTGATAGCCAGAAGCCCCCCCCCTCCATCCATCACCTTAAATGGTTTGGAATACTAGCTTTTAGCTGAGATTTGAAATCCATTTCCTCTCGAATATAAGCAATTTGCCTTGCAGCCTCGGTGCTACACAAAACCATGTAAAGTATGACATCACTCATATTGCCTTGCTCATATTTTCACTGGGAATTCATCTCTGAGAAGAATATGGCAATAAAAATAGTTGCATAGGGGTTTTTTCTTCTCTTTCTCTTCCTTTTTTAAAATAGCCATTTGTCAGTAAATTTTTGAAGGGATTTTAATTCATAAAAAAACACTAACTGCTGAGTAATGTGTGCCAATTAAGTTCAATTCACTGAATCAACAGTTTCCTGTTACCTGTTCCTTCAGGTAGAACAGCGGCTGATACCCCTGCCCTTTCCCAGGCATCTCTGCAGGGACCTTTCCTGCCTGAAAACAGTAGGGACACCTGTTTTTGGAGCAAGGAAGGCTAGCACCTGAAATCTTAGGAATGGGCCTGCTATTGAAAAGAGGGTGCCCGATAAGGCAGCCACTGTGATAGGCAGCGGAAATTTGATAATGAAAGGAGATGCCTAATAGATTAATCTGATGTGATTTGCCAAAACACAGGGTTTTCTGGAAGATTATCCACACTCGCAATAGGAAGCCCTTTGTTTCCTAAAAGTCCCCACTTATCATTGTATTCTTTATCTCAATAAGAAACATAATGGTTTACTTGTTTACATGCATGGCAGCTATATTCAGTACTGGGCTTAAGAACTGTGAACTCCCTTTCATTTGAAATGTGTCCAGCTTTCAGGTTATTAAGCTGAAGGGGAACAAGCCATGTTGGACACACACAAAATTTAAATCAGTCTTGCTTAGATTGGCAAAAATGAATGTTATTTCATCCACTGGGAAAATGTTTTACTTCCTGCTCAGATGCTTTTTGGATGGAAATCACAAGTTCATTTGCAGCCATCATACTGGCATGTATATAATTTTTTTCTAAGGCTAAGTGGTATGTCTACAGAACTTTATTTGTTACTGTATACCAGTTTTTCCTCCTTCACTCATATTAATTATTTTATTAGGTTGTCTTTGCCTCTTCAGTTTTCCTTTGCTAACTATAAAATATGACTGGCGGCTTTGCATTATTTATACCGAATGTGGGGCTGGAATAGTGCCCTGATATGCCTTGTCTAGAATGACTTCTGGTTTCTGGAATTGATTTTTAAATACCTTACACATCCGGGACTGCAGAATGACTATAGCACTGTGTTCCCGCACTCAGAAAATAAACAAAATTACCATGTTAGAAAACATCTTTATCAGAGCACTTTTTAAAGCAATCTCCTATGAAAAACATTTTTCATATCACGGAGTGGTTAGACACACCGTTCCAGTGTGTGGTGATGAGAACACCCACAGCCTCAGGAATCTGAAGCCAAATGCATGCTCTCTTGTGTGGATTGGTTCTCTCCCCCCTCCCCCCCCCAAGTAGATAGGTATCCATTAAAGCTGTTGCAAGAGCCATTCCCTTCTAGCAGAGAAAACAAAGTGTAGGGTCATTTGCAGCAAGGACAAACGAGGGAACAGAGCTAAACTAACTCCTGTCAATATGGCTGTTGACTGAGCGAGTGTTGTAGCGCTGCCTCTGTGGCTAAAGTCATCACATCGTCATTGCAAGGAAGGAATAGAGATTATGAGGGGGAATACTGGGATGGAAATCTGATAAACCCATCAGAAAGAATGGATCTCAAAAGAATTGTCTGTCTAGACCAGAGGATGGCTGCAGAGAAAAGAAGTCTGTGGTTTCTGCTGCTGGAAATGGATACGGTGTAATGAAAAATGACCACCAGGTAGAATTTGGCACCAAAAGGAGGATTTGATTTTCCTTGTAGAGCATGGTTGAAAGGTTTACGAATACATTGGAATCTTGTATATTTATATTATTTATATTTGGATATCTTGTACATTTATAGTTTACCTTATGTGCTTTACTGTGCATTCAAACACTCACTTCCCACCACACTTTGGTTCCTTTTCGAACTATGTGTGAGTCAAGAGTTCAGCATGAAGCTTTTTATTTCCACGCTAATGGAAGGAATATGAATGTCCTGGGCCAGAGTATACCCTTGGCTGTCCCAATACATGTTGCCATGCAAAATGGGCCTGCTGTGCAATCTGAGAGGTGCAGTTCTGGATCCTTTGCAATGCTGCATAGGATGCTGGGTTGAAAAAATATCTGGTTTACACAGGGGCATAACCTGGCTTTCGGATTTCTCCTCAAATCACTTGAGAAACTGGCTTGAAAGAAGATTGTTAACTACTAGTACAACATGGGTCAAACAGAGACACAGAGCAGATCCACACCAGCACACAGTGCTATACATTTAAACCCATTTAGACCTGGTCTAACTGTTATGGCTTCCTTCCAAAGAGACTTGAGAATTGCAGGTACCAAGAAATCTATGTTAGAGATAACCATATAGCCCCATCATTGAACTAGAGTCCCTATTATATCTTGGATGGCACCAACAGAAGATTGCAAACTGTGCTTGCCCAGTCTGATGACCATGTGCTAAGTGTAGACGGGCCACTTCAAGGCCTTTGTTTTCTCTTCACACGGTTATTTATCTTTAAACTGGACTTGGATCAGACATCCCTTCAAACACAGGACAGCTTCAAATAAGAGAATCGTCTTTCGAAACCCTTCAAAACAGAAAACTGTCTTGTATAAAGTGTCACACATGGTCATCCTACTTGAATTATATATCCCCTGACCAGACAGAAAATAGATGGCCTGAAAAGCAGGATTGGTTGTTTGCTGATTGTGGCCAGAATCCTAAACTAGTTTGGGCATGGCAGACACCAGTGAAAAACACATTTATGGTAAAATAATACATTCTGTTAAGTTGTGGGTGAACATATCAGACGACACAGCGATTCTTCAAACAGCTCTTGTTTATTCACAGGCCATAACAGAACTGAACTGAAGGGTTCAGCCAGCCTGCTTATATAGAGCTCCACTACAACGCAACAGTAACCACTTTCTGTAACTATCCAATCACTGAACGTCACTTTCAATTCCTTATTTGCATATGTGGACCTGAGTGAAAACTATCTACAATATCCCCCTGCTGGCCCAGGGTGAGAACTTCAGTACATAACACATTCATTCATCAATGCATCTAGAATCCATTTTGGTTTGAAGCCCAGAGACACCACACACACACATATGAGCCCAATCTGAAATGCATCTGTAATTACCTCAGTCTCTGTCATAGTGTTCTGTGAATTCCACCTGGGTTCTGGATTGAGTCCAGAGCAGACCAACCACCAAGGCCCTAACATGAGGAAGCAGCGTGTTAAAGGCCTGAGCTACTATTATTGCATATTTATTTGTGTAGCCAAAGGCCATAAACCAACAGAGTCCCTGCTATGGCATTCTTTTGAACTTTTCCCATTCTTTCCCCTGCTAATTACGTGGTGAACCACGGATGGGGAGGTCTCCTGGGAAGGCTGAAAAAGGAATGGAGGCCTTGGAAACTGGGAACCATGAGAAATGTTCAACCATGGATGCTTCAATACAGGCTTGTTGCAGCATCCAGCGATGAAAGGAACAGAGGTAACTAGGCTAGACCTCCACATGCCATTGGTGCGCGGGGACAGAAGCAAAGGTGGGTGGAGCAAAATAGGTGTCTTTTACCTCTGTACAGCAGCCTACATTCAGTCAGAGGTTTCTGAGCACACATACAGGCAAGCAAGATGAATGACCATATTTTAAGAAGCGTCTGACTGAATGTAGCCTACTGTACAAACAATTTTGCTCCACCCACTTTTGCCTCTGGCCCCATCCACCAATGGCATGTGGACCCTGGAAGGTTGTTCACAAGGGAACAGAAAAAGTCTCCCACCCTTATATTATGTATTGTAGAGACCTATGTTCCCTTGTGTCGCATGTGCACATCTTAAATTTAAAGTCAAAAATCACAATCTACACTGCTATGTGTTACTTAGTTCAGTGGTTAATCTAACTTTGAATTTACTGGCATCCTTTCAGAACATACTTACCAAGAGACTAATATTCATTCTAAAGGCATTATAGCTCTGTGCTTATTGACCAATATTTTTTACTTAGTTACAGTCTCAGGTTTACCTGATGCACTTGCAAACTTTCCAGTTTTCTGCCAGTTTTTTGACATAGACTCTGAAGGACAAGCCACGTATTGTTCTCAGTTTACTACTTGCAGAAGAGAGAGAAACCAAGGCTTTTTTGGCAGCTGAAAATAGCCATGTTTCAGTTCAAAAACAATTATTGTTCCTGGTTATGTCCCAAAGGTCTAAATACTTGGAGAAAAAGAGAAACAAAAGCAACATACTTCATAATTCTGCATGCCATAACATCGGCCTTTACCCTTTATCGGCCTTAAGGTATGTCCTTTCCATTAGTTAGCCTATCTTCTCCCTAATACCACAAGAGGGCACCTCCTACAATGCCTGACTTATCCCGTGTTACATACAGTTCTATATAAAAGCTTCAGTAAGAGCATAAAAAGTTTATTTCCCCATGCATTTTCATGTAAAACTGAAAATGTAATTTGTAGCTTAAGACACTCCCCCCCCATCAGTGAAGTTATTACTTGGCACCTGCTTCCTCCTTTATTATGTTTTCTACAATGTTCTCACAGTAAAGTGTGATTATTGTTATGATAAATTCATTTTTGAAAATCATTTAGGTGAGAACTCAAAAGTTTCACAGAAATGTTTTTTCCCCAAAGTTTTGTGATGGCACCAAAAATGCCTTAAAAACAAGAACAGGCAGCCCCATTTTAAGACACAGAAAATAAAAGACATATAATTTAAAACTGTAACTCAGTTCCTAGCCTTTTTCTTTTTCTTTGGAAAAGGACACGCTAATTTTGTTTCATGGCTGATATCTCTACATTGAGGTAAGGTACACAGATAAAAGCTGCCTCTACGCATGTACAAGTGTTTGTTTTGAAGAGTATATACTTGTTGATTTGTTCAGCTCAACTACTGGGTGCCAGAGGCCCCAACTTGTACCAAAGTTTGGGGGGTTGGGTTGTGCAGTGATGTTATGGGAGGAGCCAGGGGCGGAGCCAAATGCAGGGGCTGGCAGCCTCGTGCTCAGCAGCCTTCCATGGCAGGAGTCACTGAAGCCATGCTTGGCCTCCTCTGCCCCCTGACAGTAGGGAATATTGGGGTCTGCCCCCTCAAAAAATATTTGGGATCAAAAATGCTCGGCTCCCTGGAGTTGGCACCCCTGTTGGGTACACAGGTACAAAATCACTACACCTGTAACAAACTGTTAAGTATATAGCTCAGCTAATGTGTACACAGGTGGTACACGAATTGTACACTCATTGAATACAATAATTGCCATATTTCAAGATGCATTGGTGAGCTGGGATCAGTGTGGCAAATTCTACATTTCCATTCACTGCTGTTTTACTGTATAAATTGTTTACTATGATTCACAGGATTTAGTTTATAATAAAATTATTGTGTAATGTCCATCTGAAAAAAGTAAGGTTTTTTTAATGCCTTTATGCAATAGGCATTAAAATCTCACAAGTAAAAAAAACACAAAAAAACTCTAATCAAATTTCTTGTAATGCATCCAGGTGACAAGCCTACACTGAATTATTAGCTTGCTCTTTTCTGAAGTGTGTGCTGACATGCTGTATGGCTTCATTTGTTGGAAAGTAAATCTCGCTGAACTAACAATGTGGGCCTTTCAAAGTTTTATACTAAAGAGTTTATTATCTCAAGAAGGGCCAGCCACAGGCTACAGAAAGTTTCCTGGCTTGCCAAACAGCAGTACCAGCAAGAATCTCCTCATTCCATCTCCCGCCCAAAAGGATTTTGTTGGGTAGATTTGTACGCTGCTTCTTATGTGATCAAATTCCTATATAAAAGTCAACCCCACAAAAGAATTCTGTCATGTGTGAAGTGCAGCTAGAGTAGTTGGGCTGCATCCAGCAGAAGCCCTTCCACAAATGGAAGGACCCTTTGGTCCAGAGTCAGCTTCTGAAAATGCAGTAAAGTGAAGCCTTTTCTCCAACTTTCTACAATACATGGGCAGTGGTAGCCAATGAAGTACAAGCCTCCCCATTCCTTTAATACAGGAAAGGAATATTCAGTATACCCTAGCCTGGGTTGCATGAAGGACCCATAGAAAAATAGACTAAAATCCATGGAACCTTTTTGTAGCTTGGCTTTCCTATTCCATTGCAAAGGATCCACAGACATTAGACATCACATGCAGCAGAAAAAGCAGGGGGAAAATGTGCTCAAAAGGAATGTGAAATATGAAAAGCAAAGCTATATTAAAAATAATAGCAATGTTGGTATCAGGTATACTGACTGAACACCCCAATATGCTCCCCCAAACCCATCTGGAAGTTTGTACTGATAAAATTGAACACTCTGCATGTGTTCAAGATAAGAAATTAGGCAAGCTTGATACAACATTGTAGATCTCAGGAAACAAAGAATTCACTAATTGATGTTTCTTGGCTATTGACTTTGCCAACCTGTTGCCCTTCAGGTGTTTTTGGACTACAACTCTCAGTCAAAGCATCTAGAGGGCACCAGGTTGGTGAAGGCTGATAAAGCCAAAGAAGTTGTCAAGTCAAATAATGGAACAAAGCAAAGCAAGTAACTGAATTGCACACCAATTAGCGGTGCTAATTTAATCAGGGATCATTGGGAGTGGACATTCTAAAATGCACATTTTCCCAAAAGAACGTTAGCAGATTTAAGTCGTAGGTTTCTGGTCTTAGTTTGCTTTTGGTTGATAGTTTGTTAATGTTGTTTTGAGTGCTGTAGTGCTTCGCAAATTTTATAACATGACTTTTCTTGTGGTTGTGCTGTTTAGCCTACTTTTTAAAGTTGTTTTGTTAATAGTGTTTTGCGCGTTCAGACCCAGAGACACCCCCCCTAAATAAACATACATTTGACTCAAATTTTAGTTTTAGTTTTTGGCAGAATTTAGGCCACAACTTTATTGATTACATAAAGTGAGTGGTTACATAGGCTCTGGTTCGACTAGCTCCCTGCACCCTTGCATATAGTGCTGACCCAGAGCTCTATCATAGGTCAGCCAAGGGTGAACACCTGAGGTAGGTGGAAAGCCCAGGAACAGAATATGTCCACTCCCCAGATGTTGCCCTGGACTGAGGCACGGGCACAACCCCCTCTCAGGGGTTGACCAAACCAAGTTGAGTCCCTGGATTCCTTTAACGGAATACCATTCACATAGGGATGGCAAAACCGTTCTCCCATCCCTGTCACCTGAACCAGTGCCTATCCGCAACCTTACAAGTTGTGACAATTTGCTACGCAGCAGGCGAAACCCAAATGGCAACAGCCAATCAGCCAAGTGGGGGAAATTCCTGCCGTGCCCCTGTCCCAACGACAGACGACACATGACGGCATAGCAAGGTCAGTTGCAAAATGCCCTGAATATAGGGAGAGGTGGGCAGGTGTTTTGATGCACGAGCCAAAAGAGGAAGCTCTGGGTCACGTGCATAGGTATATATAGGCCCCTCAATCCATTTAGACTGCACCCCATTGGCCAGATTAAACCCAGCAATGAGGGACCCACCAGTCGGGTGTTGTGGCTGTCCAAGATACCCACCCACAACCAGGAGGTCAGTCACCAGGTCTCACCGCAACACGTGCCCTCTTTTAGGGAGGACACGCTTTACAGAAGGTGGTTGTTTTGCTGAAGATTTGCAATTGTTTTACTGGTGATTTGTTAATTATTTTATAAGATTTATGTTGTACTTGTGATGTTCTGCTTTGTTGTTATTTATTGTATGCTTTGTGACTCATGTGAGTGAAAAGCGGCATAGAAATATAATAAATGAAAGGAAAAATAATGATTTTTTAAAATAAAAAAGTCAAGTTTATAATGCAAATGAAAACAAATCAAATCTAGGGGTCTACTTTCCCCACTAGGGACGCAGGTGGCACTATGGTCTAAACCACTGAGCCTAGGGCTTGCCGATCGGAACGCGACGGGGTGAGCTCCTGTTGCTCAGTCCCTGCTCCTGCCAACCTAGCAGTTCGAAAGCACGTCAAAGTGCAAGTAGATAAATAGGTACCAATCCAGTGGGAAGGTAAACGGCATTTCCGTGCGCTGCTCTGGTTCACCAGAAGCAGCTTAGTCATGCTGGCCACATGACCCGGAAGCTGTACACCAGCTCCCTCTGCCAGAGTCGTCCGCAACTGGGTCTAACAGTCAGGGGTCCCTTTAGCTTACTTTCCCCACTAGACTTATTTCGGTAAACCACATAGGTACATAGCTGATGCAAATAAAAATGCTTTGAACATTGTTGATTGACTTTTTTAAGTCTAACTTTTCTTCCACTGTGAAGTCTTTCCACAGCAAGCTCATTAAGAACCACTTGCCTACGCCGAGAAGTTTAACAGAATGGACATATAGAGTTATTTGTTTTTAAAGCACAATGTTGCATAGCCTTTACTTAGGATGAATGCAAATGGTAAGCATCTCCTACTAAGATTAAGTCCTCTTGGGCTCAACGGTGCTTCTTTATGACTTTATGATGACCAGGCTGCCAACGTGAGCATCACTTTTCTTTTTCCATTAGTGCATCAACTCTAGGTCTCCTATCCTTTCCTCTCTGCATCTTGAAAGTCTGAATGTTCTGATTTAAAATTTCAGAAGGCTTTCCCATGTCAGTGACAATCTTAATAGAGTCCAATTAGTTCCACAAGGCACTTTCTGATGCTCAGGCCTCTGGCTTGATTGCGGTGACTGGTGGGTATTTCCTGTGTTTAAGCCCACATATGGATCGAGTAAAGCAGTGGCAGAGAGACTACTGTTTTTCCTTCACTACATCTTCATTTCTTTTTTTCACAGGCTAAGCCTCTCTTGTTTTTCCTGGCTCTGTTGTGAAAATACTGACCAGAGTTTTGGCTCGTGCGACGAGGATGCTTGGCCAAAACAATCCTCAGTAAACCAGTGTGGCAAAATGTATTTTAATCTATACATTCACCACTCAACCATGTGAATAACCACACCCACTGACCCATTTCGTGGTTTTAAAACAACACGGGTTTGCCCCCAGAACTGTTTGATTTATTTGACAAGGTTTTGCAAGCCCGGGTCTATCAACATTGGAAATGTTCTGCAGCTCAGTTGCTGGCATGGCACGCAGGGCGAACATTTTAAGCACACTCTCATCATCCTTTGCTGCTATTAAACCTGACAAGGTGAATGCATTGTGCCTTCATTGAGACTTCTTTAAATAAACCATCAATTTCATAAAATAAACAGATGGTACTTTGAAACTGATTCCCCCCCCCATTTTTTAAAAAAATAATAATGCCGAAGGAGGACATTTGGATATTACTATGCCGTATCCTTCAGTAAGGAAAAAAGAAAGAAACCACCTACAAAACTATTAAATATATGTAGTGCGGGATTCAGCTAATGAGACCCATCAGTGGAAGACTTGCACAAGGGCTTTTGCTTACACAGTGGGCTTTCTCCCCTCTCCCACCCCATGTACCCCCTGAAATTGGCCTCCAGAACAGAGGATGGATGGAGGAGATGGGAGATGTCTTAGTGCAATGCTGAACTCCTCCCCTCAAATTTAAGCATGGGCCATGACATTTCCATGTCAAAACGATACAGCATCTACAAGTGCAGAATTATCTGCTCACTGTAGCTCCCAGACCTATACACAGCTGTGAGTTTACACAAGGCAACTGCACCTACTTTTGCACAGCCAGATGGGCTGCTCAATGAATATTGTTGAAGGGAGCTATTGGCTACCCCGCTCTTTTCATCTTAGTTTTCTGCCGCAAGCTCTGTTCCTGGAAACATGGTGCCTTTGTTGGCAATGGCACCCTTGAGGAAGTCCTCTGGTGCTTGCGAAGCCTCTGAACCAGGAGCGGAGCTGCAGAAATAGTTTGCCTGCAGAGGGGTCACTGTCACCTGCCTAGAGGAGGGTGGCAAAGGTTGGGAGTGGACAGGTGCACCAGTGGAATCAATCCAGCACTCCTGCTGGTGCACCCACAGAGCCCTGACCTTGCTGCTAGTTAGCCGTTCAGGTAAGTGGCAGTGACATCCTTCTTGAAAGGTTAGAGCTGTAGCTCCACCTGACCAGGCGAGCTGCTCCCCTGGCTAGGAGGCTTCTGTGGCCTGAGGAGATGCCCTCACAAGTGTCATTGGCCCCCACAGGCACCACACTGACAACCCCACAATTAAGGCATATATAACTATGACCGGATCTGCAGTCTCCAGGAAGAGAGTTTGCTGCAGGGAAGCTTAATTTAAATGTGAGAACATTGCTGTGAAACTAAAGCTGCCTGCAAGGAAATTCTCAAAATACCCGATCAACTGGTACATTTGTAATTATTATTATTATTATTATTATTATTATTATTATTATTATTATAGTGTCCAGTGTTCTCTCTCCCAGAAGACACTGCAGTGGTGGCCCTGAACGGCCTTCCATTTGAAGAAAGGGAAACAGGAAATAATGAACGTATGCCAATGATATACAGTGGTACCTTGGGTTACAGACGCTTCAGGTTACAGACTCCGCTAACCCAGAAATCGTACCTCGGGTTAAGAACTTTGCTTCAGGATGAGAATAGAAATCTTCCTCCGGCGGCGCGGCAGCAGCGGGAGGCTCCATTAGCTAAAGTGGTGCTTCAGGTTAAGAACAGTTTCAGGTTAAGAACAGACCACCAGAACGAATTAAGTTCTTAACGAGAGGTACCACTATATAAATAATCAGGAGTGAGGAACCTCATACCCAGGGACCAAATGCATACCCTGCAAGTTTTCTGGTAAAACCAGGACATTCTATTTTTCCTTTGAGAGCCATTTTGGGCACCTTGATCTCTTGCAATTTCCTACTGAGATCCTGCCCCCCCCCAAAGCTCATCTTTCAGGCTCCATGATATCGCGTGGGTCACATGACTCGCACTGGAGCATCAATGGGAAGATGTGCATCCTGGTTTGTAGACTCAGTGTGCTGGAGGGTATGCCAATGCAGCCCTCTAGGCATCTGTATCTTCCAAAACCACACTCCTCCTTGGCCCTACACTGCACTTGCAAGTGCCTGGCTGGAATGTGTCCTTGAACTCTAATAATGCCTCTTGCTTGTCAGTATGGATGACAGCAAGGGGTGTGTGAATGTGTGTATGTAGGATCCAGCCTACTATACAAAGGTAAAATTTGCATTAGTTGCTCCTCCCACTTTTACCCTTTGGATCCACCCACTATGAACATATGGTCCTCAGGAGGTTACCCAGGAGGGAATGTGGACCTCAGGCTGAGACAGCTTCCGCACCTCTGTTTTTAGACAGACAGACAGATAGATGGCATACTAATCTAGGTATATAGTAAAGGTAAAGGGACCCCTGACCATTTGGTCCAGTCGTGACCGACTCTGGGGTTGTGGCGCTTATCTTGCTTTATTGGCCGAGGGAGCTGCTGTACAGCTTCCGGGTCATGTGGCCAGCATCAGAGCAGCGCACGGAAATGCTGTTTACCTTCCCGCTGGAGCGGTACCTATTTATCTACTTGCACTTTGATGTGCTTTCGAACTGCTAGGTTGGCAGGAGAGGTGTATAGTACATGTGGACAAAGCAGAGCTGCCACAAATCCTTTGAAAGTTAGTGTCATTTTCCTTCTCTTGATACCATGAACATTTAGTTAGGTGCTGTTTGAACTGCAATAACACAACCAGCTTAAGTACGGTTTTACAAAGCAAAATATCCTTCTGCTCATTCCCCCCGCAAACTGTTTTGCACTGCTGCGTGCTCATAAATTCAGCCAAATGTCTTCAATTTAGGCCACATCAACCTTGACTTTAAACACAACTGTATTTTTGTTTGGAAAAAATAGCGGTTTCTGTCACAAGCTGCCTACAAACTGCCTCCGTTGAAATGAACAGGCTGTATTATGCTTGGACCGCATTTAAATACCCCACCTGGAATTACCGCCCAAATACACAGCATGAGCTACCATAAGCACACCAGAAAATGCTTTCTGATATTAAATAAAACATAAAGGCTTTAAGCCAATCCTTTTTGGCAGTAAGTACGGCAAGAAACTTTGCAAGAGGGAAAACCATTTGTAAATATCATGCAGATTTGCCTTTTTTCTGCCATGGCAACAGCTTCCTCCAGTGTTGTGTCTACCTCCTAGTCTTAGGGCATTTTCACACACAAGGATCAAAGTGCCACTTTTTTGCCTAAGTCATTTTGGTCACATCCAAATGGTCTGGTTATTGAGCTTTTTTTAAAAAAAAGCATTTATAAACCTACTATGTTTCTTTTTTTTAAAAAAAAAAACACCTCTAAGGGGTGTACTATATAAAAAGTAAAGAATATTGTATGATTTAAACAAAAAAGCAATATAAAATCAGCAAAACGGTAGTATAAAAACACATGAAAACAGGAATGAAAGCAAATAAATCCAAGCAAATAGAAAGTGGTCCAATATTATGGGTCAGGAAAAGGCTGAGGCAAAAGATATGTCTTTGCAAGGTGTCCAAGGTAACTGATAGTTTCTGCTTCCCATCTGGCAAAGGGAAAGGCATCCCAGAAAACAGGGACAATAGTAGGAAGGTCCTGTTTTGGGGTCACCGCCCTATGATATTCTGCAGTGTGCAGCACCATGATTTTCCTCAGATATCGGTCATTGTGATGCTGCGTCAAGCAATTGTTATCATCCCACACTTTCCAGTGTACTTCTCCATCACTTTATTGTAAAGCATCTGACTCTGAGCACCAGGTCCACTTTAACTGTGCAACCTGAACTGGACCCACCTGCAAAATGGTGTCATGTTGTAACATGAACATAAAACTTAACTTGGCCAGAATACCCATTCAATGCAATGCCCACTTTAATGCAAATAGTGCAGCAGAAAAGTTTAGTAGTAAGATAAATCGCATGGTGTGACTTCAGCTCGGGGGAGGGTTTATCCGAACTTTGTCTTCCCCGCTGCCTTCCACTGGGGAAAACTGCTCTTTAGTGCTCAATCAGAGCAAACAGCAATTCAAGTTTTCCCCAGATTGCCATTTGTTCCGATCTATCGCTAAAGAGTGGGTTCTCTGTTGGACAGGAGCAGGGCGAAGGAGAAACTGCTCAGACCCTTGCTTTCTAAGCACTGGAATTGTGAATGAGCCTCAGTTTCATCAGGACAGCACATGCATAGTCCTTGTGCATAACCAGCTGATCAAGGGAGGGAACAAAAGGCTGAATATAGATCCACTAAATCCTTCTCCTCTGTGAACAGAAAAGTGGTGCTGTTGCTAACTATCTGAGATCCCTGACTGATGCTCTCATGTGCATTTGGATCTCTGCTCAGGTACAGAAACACATTGTCTTGCTTAGAAGGAAGCACTGGGAGAGCAAGAAAGAGGGATTCATGGTGGCAGACATGCTTTCCTTAATTAAAGATCTTATCAATAAAATGACTTGGTTCATGTCTCCAGAATCTAGTGCTAATCTTCTCTGTATTTATAGCAACATGATCCAGAGTAAAAGCATCTTCACTGCTCATGTTTGTAATTCAGCTGCAATTTTGTTTATTTGTTTCCTAATACTTGCTTCTGCTAATTATATTTTTGAATAGCTCTCATAGTAGTAGCAATATTAGAAGTAGTATTTGTGTTCCTTAAAAACAACCGAGATATTCAAAGCCCTTTAAGCATGCTTGCATGCATACATGTGTTCGTGTGTGTGTGTGTGTGTGTGTGTGTGTGTGTGTGTATTCATTACTTCACTTTGCCTTGCTTGGTTGGAAATAAACTCCAGACTAGGTTGAGACTCTCTCTCTCCATCTGGCATGGTCCTGGCACCAGCAGGTATAAATATATCAGCAGGATCTGTTCCAAACATGATTTGCTCTTGCTCGCAAATTCTTTTTGCAATTAGCAAAAACACAGACTTGTGACAAGTGGCTCATGGAACCATGTACTCAGGGCTGAAGAATGTCAGACTTCAACAAACAACAACAACATCTGTCCCAAAGTGAACCTTGTTCTGCTGAAACCTCCTTTTGACTGGCAATGAGTGGTGTTTTTATCTGCAATATTAGCTAAATAAAATAATTAGATGTTGTTGTTGGGTTTTTTTTTTGGGGGGTAGTTGCTCCAACAACTACATTTTGACAAGCTGGATCCTCCTAACAGAGGGTCCATGTTGTGCTTGGCCCTGAAACTCTTCCCTAACCGGCTTGTGGGTGGAGCTTGCCCCGCTCCAAGCTGGTGGTGCCACAGTTATGCCAATGGCCTTTAGCCAATCAGCAGCATGGCAAAGTTGGGGGTTGGGGGTTTCTATTTGGCAGCGCGACGTAGGGACCTTCTTTTGCTTCGCGCTGCCAAACACCCGCCCACCCACCCATTAATTAGGTCATGTTTGGCCGTGCTTTGGACTTTGGTTGGTTTGTTTTTGGAATGGGGGCCAAGTAGGATTTTTTTCCAATGTGGCAGATTGGCTGTGGCCACTTGGTTTTTGCGTACCTCTTAGCAATCGTCACAACATTGTAAGGTTAGGCGGTTAGGCATTGATTTAGGGGAATGTGGGGAGGGGAGGTGCGGCCATCACCTGCCCCTCCAATGAATAGGGTATTCCATTAAAGGAATCTGGGGGTCTGGATCTTGTCCGAAGCCCGGAGAGGGGCTAGGGCCATGCCAGGACCCCCAGGAACCCCAGGGGTGAGCACCAGTCAATATATACTGACGGAGATCCCCCAGCTGGTTGTTTACCCTTCCAGACTTCCTGCAGGGTGGGGCAGGAGCCAGATATAGTTTGATACCAATGCCTAAGCCAATACCAGTCACATTTGTGTATTTTAATAAAGTTGTGGCCAAAATTTGCCCATTAACATTTAAACTAAATTTTGTCTGCACTGTGTCTTTATTTCCATTTGGGGTGGGTTTTGGGGCTCAAAGCACAACATGTATAGATCCAAGAAAGGATGGGGGGGTCTCAAAAGTATCCATGTAAATAGCTTTGCTTTCTCTACCAGACAGCATAACTTTCTTTGCAACTAGCCATGGTGTGTGTGGGGGGGGGGGTTTGTCTTGAAAGTGCTAGCTGTCAGGTTGCAAAAGTTTACATTAATTTCATTGTGCCATAATGATCCATGAAGTTCTGGAAAGAGAAAAATGCATTATTTTCATTCGAGGAAGGATGTTGGCTTTAATTATTAGCTACCACTAATCTACTTCTTAATACCAATGGGCTTCAATAGATTTCTAAATAATAAAATGGCTGCCCGCTTGTTGTTGTAAACTTCTCAACTGAAAATAACCAGGGAGAAGATATAAAAGGGGCACAAGCCAACTCAGGGTTGAATGTGCTTAACTGAGTGCACTGAAATTATTGGTTTTAAGCACATCTGTTTGATGGACTTTGCAGGTGAATAACATGGATAACCTTTGGAACACAGTGGAAGCTGCCTTATCCTGAATCACATTGGTCTGTCCAGCTCAGTATTGCCTGTCCAGACTGATAGCAGCTCTCCTGAGTTTCATACAGGGCTTCCTCCCCAGCCCTATCTGCAGACACACAGGACTGAATCTAGCACCTTCTGCATGCAAAGAGCAATGGTTCTTCCCTCATGGAATGCAAGCACCTATGTTAGCCACTTGGCTTGTTAGCCAGATGGGGAGACTTTGCTGTATTTGGATTTAGCTCAGAGGCTATAAACGGGTAGAATTAAGTGCATCTACTAATAATCTGCAGGATAGTTTGCAAAGACACAGCAGACAAACAAAATTGTGAGTCCAAATTGAAAGAAAACACAATTTCTTTCAGAGTGTTTTAGGAGGGTGGTGCACAGTTGGGCATATTTTATTTCTTACAAGGAAAAAGATTGTAAGTGAATCACTTAACATTACTGAGAACATGAAAACATGAAACGAAAGTATTGATCCAAGAATTCACTGAAGAAAAGAATCAGATGCTCACCAGTGTGTTTGATTTTTTAGAAAAGGGGTACATGCATTGTTTATTGGGAAAAGCTGGAGCTTGGCTCTTTAGCCCTGGCATGCACAACTCAAACATACATGAAGGCAAGTGTTATTTGTGTTGTTAATTTTACATTATGCCCACTTTAACTGCATCAGCTGCTAAACAGAGCCAGGAATAATGGCATTTAAAAAGGAAAATTGCAATAATCTTCAGAAGGCTGCTCCATAATGGAGGAGCCTAATTAATTTAACCGTGCAGCCTTCCATAATGGCAGTACTTTATCATTTCCACAGACGGAGGTTGAAGGAATTAGCAATGTTTTTCCCTCCAGCCGACATCTCTCCCTGTGTTTAACCAATGACCATTTGCTTTTTGAAGATGCAATGCTTTGCCAAGTCAAGCATTTGCAATGGTTGCTTGAATTCCCCAGAGTTACAGGCTTGTACTATATTGAAAAGAAGAGAGGAATGTGCCACATTACTGGGAGAGCCACATTCTTCAGGCAAAGAGTTTAACCAACGAGCTTCCTGGCATGCTGCAGAGCAGTCTTCACAACACTTTAAATTTCAATTCCCCCCGGACGATTTGTCCAACCCTTAGCATTGCTTTGTGGGAAAGCATCCTGGGTCAATTTTTAACTTTGCCAGCGTTCACCAGATACTTAGTTCTCTTATACCATTTGATAGGAGAAAAACCTTAATTGATTACCTGAAAAATTTCTACACCTCAAACAGTAAAACTTCGTTTATTCTCTGAATTTGTTAGTTTTGCTACTACTGTCTTTTTAAAAAACAAACAAATATTGTTATTATTATATTGTTATTATTTTTACTGTTATTAAATTTGTGAATCACCGCTTACGTGTGTATCTAGGCGGTTTACAAGCATAGCCATAGAATCAGCAAAGAACAAATTTAATAATAATAATAATAATAATAATAATAATAATAATAATTTATTATTTATAGCCCGCCCATCTGGCTGAGTTTCCCCAGCCACTCTGGGCGGCTCCCAATCAGTGTTAAAAACAGTACAGCATTACATATTAAAAACTTCCCTGAACAGGGCTGCCTTAAGATGTCTTCTGAACGTCAGGTAATTCTTTATCTCTTTGACATCTGATGGGAGGGCGTTCCACAGGGCGGGCGCCACTACCGAGAAGGCCCTCTGTCTGGTTCCCTGTAGCCTCACTTCTCGCAATGAGGGAACCGCCAGAAGGCCCTCGGCGCTGGATCTCAGTGTCTGGGCTGAACGATGGGGGTGGAGACGCTCCTTCAGGTATACAGGACCGAGGCCGTTTAGGGCTTTAAAGGTCAGCACCAACACTTTGAATCGTGCTCGGAAACGTACTGGGAGCCAATGCAGATCTCTCAGAACCGGTTTTATGTGGTCCTGGCGGCCAGTCCCAGTCACCAGTCTAGCTGCCGCATTCTGGATTAATTGCAGTTTCCGGGTCACCTTCAAAGGTAGCCCCACGTAGAGCGCGTTGCAGTAGTCCAAGCGTGAGATAACTAGCGCATGCACCACTCTGGCGAGACAGTCCGCGGGGAGGTAGGGTCTTAGTCTGCGTACCAGGTGGAGCTGGTAGACAGCTGCCCTGGACACAGAGTTAATCTGCGCCTCCATGGACAGCTGTGAGTCCAAAATGACTCCCAGGCTGCGCACCTGGTCCTTCAGGGGCACAGTTACCCCATTCAGGACCAGGGAATCCTCCACACCTGCCCGCCTCCTGTCCCCCCAAAACAGTACTTCTGTCTTGTCAGGATTCAACCTCAATCTGTTAGCCGCCATCCAACCTCCAACCTCCAACCGCCTCCGGGCACTCACACAGGACCTTCACCGCCTTCACTGGTTCTGATTTAAAGGAGAGGTAGAGCTGGGTGCCATCTGCATACTGATGAACACCCAGCCCAAACCCCCTGATGATCTCTCCCAGCGGCTTCATATAGATATTAAAAAGCATGGGGGAGAGGACAGAACCCTGAGGCACCCCACAAGTGAGAGCCCAGGGGTCTGAACACTCACCCCCCACCACCATTTAAAAACAAAGAAAAAGCAAAAAGTAAAGCTAGCCTAAAAGCAGGACTTTTTTCAGCCAGAACTTGCTGGAACCCAGTTCCAGCAGCTGTCAGGTGGGTGCCATTGCCATTGTAAGAGAACAAGGAAGATGTTCGCGGTGCATTCCAGAACTTCTTTTTTCTAGAAAAATAGCACTGCCTAAAAGCAATACAAAACAAATGCCTAAACATTTTCACCCTGTTGGATAAGCTTGTTAAAATAAAGACAGAGTCAGTTCTTCCCAGAAAGCACAGATAGTGTTTTAAGTGTTATATTGATTCATCTGTGTTTTCAAAATGGTTGTTAGCTGCCATAAGCATGATTTATGGGAAAGTGGGACGTCATTATTTATAGCAGATAAATAAAAGTAGTTCATTTAAACAATTAAGGTAATTATTTCATGAAGCATGTGTGGATTCCAAGCTGCTCTGTTCCCCTGGAGTGTAATGGAGGCACACACACATATATAACTGAGAGGAGTTAAAAAATATATCTGCTCTGAGGTCTGGTATGCATTCTGACAGTTCTCATGCTGGGGAGATGACCTGGTGTTTGGGGTATGTTTCTGTTTTTGTTTATATATCCTACAATTGCCCAGTTAAGTGTTGATTACTTTCCACTGTGAAGACTCATGTGAAATGATGAAAGTAAAACCTAATTGCTGAGAGCGAATGAAACCTAACTGGAGGAGCTTGGTAGCTTCCTGATATAAGGCTTCCTTGCTCTCACTGTTATGCCATAGACCCAAACAGCACTCCAGGCAGAGAGTGCCCTTGGCTCCACTCTCTGGTTTTTCAACTTTTGAATACCATTTTGCAGACACAGCTCATTCACAGCTTTGATGCATGCAAATTGTCAGGTTTCCAACCCTGTTACATAATACAATGGATTTGCATGCACGGATCTGATCACAATGACTCACACACACACGCGATTTGTTGAATGGGCACTGATGTTGTACATTTTCTTGCAAATATTTTTTTTGAAAAATTGAGTCTTAACACTCCTAGTCATCCATGGATGGGTGTTGCTCTGCATGTCAGAGAAGATACAGAGTCAAACAAGCTAGAACTCTGAAAAGGGGGAGGCTTCTCCATAGAGCTCTGAGACTAATTCCTGCCGCTGCCACCCAAGTGGTCTTCACTGAGGTGGTGAATGAAATCAAGGAGGGAAGAAGAAGAAGAAGAAGAAGAAGAAGAAGAAGAAGAAGAAGAAGAGGAGGAGGAGGAGGAGTTTGGATTTGATATCCTGCTTTATCACTACCCGAAGGAGTCTCAAAGCGGCTAACATTCTCCTTTCCCTTCCTCCCCCACAACATACACTCTGTGAGGTGAGTGGGGCTGAGAGACTTCAGAGAAGTGTGACTAGCCCAAGGTCACCCAGCAGCTGCATGTGGAGGAGCGGAGACGCGAACACGGTTCTCCAGATTATGAGTCTACCGCTCTTAACCACTACACCACACTGGCTCTGGAAAGTGGTAATGGGCAATTTCAATTGCCCTCACATACATTGAGTAAATACATGCTGCAGTCATGACAAAGGGGTACAATTTCTAGATATTCCAAATGACTACACCCTACAACAGTTGCTCATGGAACCGACAAAAAAGGAGGTGACCCTGGATTTAATCTTACTTGGTGCCCAAGACCTGGTGCAACATGCAAGTGTTGCTGAACTAGTTTCGAACAGCTGGGAACATAGCAGTCTTAAATTCAACATGTAAGTGGATAATTGCCAAAGAAGTCCCATAGAGCCACGTTTGGCTTCCAAAGAGACTTCCCCAAAGTGAGGAGATTTAAAAGGAAAGGCAAGCTGGGAGTTTTGGGATTCTGAGAGGAGCCTCAGTGGAGCATAAACACGCTTTGAGGCCACATAGGACAGGAGGGCTGGATGCCCCCACAGAGTTTCCCCAGACCAAATGGCTCCCCAGCCAAGAAAGAAAGAAAAAAAGAAAGGAAGGAAGGAAGGAAAGAAAGAAAGAACTTCAGCATCCCTCCTCCATTTTGTTCAAACTTTGGATACTTTTTTGTTGTATTTATAGCCCATTTCACTAATTTGATGCACAATTTGCATTCATGATTTATCCTTGTCATATATTACCATGGATTCGCACACATGGATCTGATCACAATCACAGTATATCTTTAACAGGCACTGATGTTGTAAAATTGTTCCATGAATAAAAAACATACGTTACCTGCACAGGTCAGTGTTCCTAACTTTACAAGTTATGATGACCTGTTAGCACAATCGATTTCAGCTGTTCCAGTTGAACAGGAGCCCAGTTATCTCCTGACCAATTTCACTACCCCAAAGAGTTGCCTGGTTTATCTGACCCTAAAGCCAACCCTGGCTGTCCATACCTGAATGAGCGTATTGCATGAGTGGGGAGGAATGTATCTTCATTTGGATTCTGCTCTTGGGACAATAGCTATTACAGAAAGGCTGGGTGCAAATAAATTCCACTATAATTTTATTAGTGATTTGTGTGGAATGCAGAATGCACCCATTGACTATTTCATAGAAAGGGATATAGTAATGAAGAGTCAGCAGAATGGCTTTTTATTGCCAAAAGTGGTCCCATGACAGAAACCTTTCCTTTCCCCCTGAATGAGAATCTCACTCCAACTCCTAATTAATTTCCACCACTTGACTCACATTGCATAAAGCAAAAAACAAAAAACAAAACAAAACAAACCTGGTTTCTAATTAAGCCCAGGAAATGATATTCACTATGGCTGCAATCTTGTACTAAGTTATAAGCCCCATATGCTGAAATCTTAGATGTGAATACACATTTACTCAGGAATGAGCCCCATTGAACTTAATGGGGCTTATTTGTGAGTAGATGCAACTCGGTTGCACTGTTGGACTTGCTTTTCTATGAGCATTCATAGGCCTGCACTGTAGTCACAGAATTCTATCTGCAGAAAAACCTTTTCCCCACCTTCAAGGAACTGTGCTGTTCTTCAAGGAAGCAGCCAACCACTCCACCATCTTCAAAAGACAACAGTGTTTCTGTGAGGTCATCCAACCTCCATAAGTAGTTTCGAACAGCTGAGCTTTCTCCCCTGATTACATAAAAACTGACTGAAACACGGACTGGATTATTTGAGTTTCAGTGATGGCTGCCCCCTTCAGAACATCACATGGCTGATACATTTCTACATAAATAGATTATTCCTACCCACCCCCCGTTCACCTTCCAGTTTTTGCTTTCAGCTGCTTGGACTGAAAAGCTCAAAGCCCACCTGGTTCCAAGCAATCCACTCACCTTTTCCAGCATGGTCGGTGGCTGTGGCATGGCAGCCCCCCCCCCCCCCGGCTATGGTCTGAGATCCAGAGACTGATGGCTGGTGCTGGGTGTAATTTTGCTCCTGTGGGTCGTTGAATTCGCCTTCCTGCAAATGGGCCAATAGCAGGCAGGCTTGGAGGTGGGAGTCACTTGGGGGTGGGACTAACTGGAGGCTTTGGCCGAGTCTTCAGTCTGCTCTACTCTTGGGCCTTAAATATGATGCCGGCTTCCTCCACCCAGCACATAGGCCACTTTTGGATCTTGCAGGAGGAGGACATGGAGCAGTGCTACTGAAGAGACTGAAATATTGGACAGGATTGGATTGACTTAAAATCATGTAGAGGCGCTTGGGCAAGAAAGTGCCAAAGATGCAAATTTGTAATATCACTGCTTCTGTAGTCCTACTGCATCAGGTGGCTACGGCTATGTACACAAGATGGTACCTCTGCATTCAGCCATCATGAATGATTATGACCCACCTGGTTCCATGCAACCATGTATGTGCAGTATCATGTGTGCAGAATACATGTCCTTAGTGACTGTGGATGATGCTGAAGGGTATGCAGAGGTGGGTGACTGGCCTCCTTGTGGTATTTTTGCACAAGACTTAGGATAGCTTGCCCTGAGGTGGAAGCTTTTGGCATTATAACATAATGGGTCTTGCTATTGCAAAACTTTATGATTTGAAAGACAATTCTAGTACAGCACAGTGTCACACACGGGGAACGGTGATGCTACTGCTGGTATGTAGGAGAGAGTCAAAAATGGCAGTGGCTTGAACAGAGTAAACCAATCATGTCAAGCTAATTGGAAGCAGCTGGGGTTTTAGAATTACGGAGTCGGCTAGTATTTGCTTTTCAGCGTAGCCAGATGGAGCAGGGACAATGTCTGCTGCTGGATCAGCATCTGGGAAATTCCTAAGGAAACTGACATAAGGAAGCCAGGCCTCCCCATCTCCTAATGTTCGCCTTTGTAGTTGTGGTGGCCTGAATCCAAAAGGGATGACAAGCAGCCTTAGCAAAGACTTATGTGAGCTATGTCTATCCTACGACTAAAGCTCTGCTGAGATTCGTTTAAGATTGAAATCTGTGCATGGAAGTTGGCAGTGGCCATGTCCTTCTGCAGCTGTCTGCCACACTCCACTTGATTTCACGCCAGTAAGCATTATTCAGCACGCTGCTATTAAGAAAGAAATGCTGCCTTTCAAATGGCTGAATCGCAGAATCAACGACATTGCCATTTTGCAACCTGGAAGAGTGGGGGAAAGGCCAGCTGAACTTTTTTTAAAAAAATACTAATAAAAATCCAGTCTTTTAAGTGCTAAACATTATTTGACAAGTGTGTCTTTCCCCTCTAAATGACAGCATATTTGGGCTTCCTCTGAATTTTATTTTTTTTTCAAAAAAGCCTTTGACAAGCCATAACAACTGATTTTTATCTACTGTATTATGCTCATTATCCACCTCGCTAGAATCCCACCCCCTGATTTTACGTAGTTTATAAAAGCCACAGGCATTTTGGCATCACCTCCTCTTTTTCTTATTCCAATATGGATTGGCAATAGACTGACTGACTCCAAAACTTTTTAAGTGCCTGTTTTGAGGACTTAGGTTGGGATGTGGGAGAAACAAATTCTATGGCATGCCAGGTTCAAAAAGTGGATAAACACTACGCTTGAGTCTCATTGTTTATGCACAGACATGCATGTGTGCGCTTGTCACACCTTTCCACCAGATGCACAGATAGTGATATAAACAAGAAAAAAGATGAGAGAAAGAGAGAGAGAGAGAGAGAGAGAGAGAGAGAGAGAGAGAGAGAGAAAGAAAGAAAGAAAGAAAGAAAGAAAGAAAGAAAGAAAGAAAGAAAGAAAGAAAGAAAGAAAACTGAATGATCAGAGCTTTTGGTATCTCAGAGAGTGGATGTCAGGAGTCCAGGTTCCCGGCTTGATAACACAGTAAGCGTAGGTAATTTAAAAGGAAAATTTATTGCAAAAACAAACAGATAGCTCCAGATGGCTCTAAAAAGCCGTCAACGTTATCAGTCAAGATGACCCTTCTGAAGACTTCTTCCGGTTCCTACAGAAGATATTGAACCTTCGCCCTTTACATCTCTTGTTTTGCTTCCTGTCCAGCAGCCCTCCCATTTGCTGACTCTTTGGACTTATTGGATCAGCTCCAACCTCTTCTTGTTCCAAAAGACTGTCTCTGTGTCTGTTCGCGTCTGTTTGAGCTTCCTGAGAGCTTTGGCTGTGTTCCAGCCTGCTCTCAGTTGTTCCTTTGGCAACTGGCCGTCCAAGGTCATGAGGAGTCAACGCTGGCAGCTCTGGCCTCTGCACAGCCTGTGTCAAACCTAAACCTCTCTGTTCCTGCCTGTATTCTGCAGCTGGCTGTAAAGTTCCACTTGGAGCTGGCTCATTCCTGACAGTAGATGGTATATTGAGGCAACAGCCTACTTCTTCAGATGCACAAGATATGTACTACGAAGACCTCACCTCCAATACAATGACTAAGTGGTATTCCACAGTGTGTTGACTTGTATGGGACATAAGTAGGAGTTGCAGACAGGAAAGCAGGAATTTGGGGGGGGGGGTTGGTAAAATACAGTCCGGTTCTAAACTCTCAGGTTCTTCCAGCAGGGTGTTCCTCCAAAAGCAGCCATGCCCCCCACTCGCCAAAAAATATTTATCAGCCTTGAATGAGAGAGACAGGTGCCATACTGCTTCAGTAAAGAGGTCTGAAGGACAGGCTCTCTATTGCTGGGTCCCCAAGTCACCACTGAAAGAAGGAGCATAGGAAAACAAACCAGAAACATACACCTGATAATCAGGTGATTCCAAAGAGCCAGGTCTGTACAATTGCTTCTGTTATGTGCCATCAACCTGCTGCAAATAAATACTCACAGTCTATATTTTAGAGTGACTGTCTGCTTCAGGTACTTGCTGGACCTTAGACCTGAGCACCTGCCACCAAGTATTAATTATTTTATTAGAGGAGTTCATATAAATTCCCAGGGGAACTCACAGTACAGGGAATGTTTCATGGTATTTAGAGATACTGATGATCTGTTAGGGTTAATCCCTTTTGCTAAGGAGCATCCCCTATTCTCATGAATAATTATCCCCTCCCCCCAAAAATATGTGAAAATAATTTTAGTACTATTGTGCCAATTGTTCTTAAAGAGACTGTTGTTGTTGTTTAGTCGTTTAGTCGTGTCCGACTCTTCGTGACTCCATGGACCAGAGCACGCCAGGCACTCCTGTCTTCCACTGCCTCCCGCAGACTGAAGCACCTCTATTTTCTGAGTGTTTCTTTTATAAGAGAATGCAAGGGGTGATATTCAATTACATTTTGCTCAGAGTAGCACTATTGAAATGAATGAAGATGACTAATTTAGGTCCATTAGCTCCAGATTCTTTCCCAGCTTGGATTGAAATCCAGACTGTAAAGTAATTTCTTGCTTATCTTCTTTGAAGAGCTGACCCTTTCAAAAATGAGACTAGGACACAAAAGCCAACCCACCTACCTGCAGAGTACCCTCTTACCCAGGGGCGAACGAAGGCGTTGTGACACCCGGGGCGGCAAACCACTATGTATGGCGCATGTGTGGCATCACTACATGCAGCACATGTGCCGTACGTAGTGACGCCTCACATGCGCAGTACATAGCAGTTTGCCAGCGGCACTGCTCCAGCGCCATACAGACGGTGCCAGAATCCTCTGTTCACGGCTGTAGTGGCAACAGAGGGATCCCACCGCCATCTGTACGGTGCTCGAGCGTCGCTGGCGGCAAACCGCTATGTACAGCACATGTGTGGCATCACTACGTACAGTGCATGCACTGTACACAGCGATGCCACACATGCGCTGCACATAGCGGTTTGCTGGTGCTGGAGCACCAGCATACGGACGGTGCCAGGATCCTCTGCTCACAGCTGCAGCCACAAACGGAGGATTCTCCACATGTGGTTGTGGCATGTGGCAGCGCGATGGCTGCTCGTGCTGCTGCGAGCCCCTGCAGGGTGCCTTCTTGTCACACCCCCCCCCAGACATGGCACCCGGGGCATACTGCCCACCCCCGGTTGCGATGCCACTGCTCTTACCCCAAGGGCTCCCCCATACAGGTACACAAATATCCCAAGCCCCTAGCAAGGAAACGGAGAAATGTGTCTATTCTATTCTTTACTAGCCAGCTCTTTTTAACAGACACAACTAGAAAATTGGCACAATTTATTTGGCAAAGTGATTCATTTTTTTCTGGCAAAGAATTTTGATTACTTCCAAGTTCATCTGAGGGGCAAGCTTGCCAACCTCCAACTGATGCCCTACTCCCACAAATATATCTGTATGGCAAATTAGTCTTGCATAGCTGTCAATATTGGACAACATGTGCTTTAAAGTCCTGTAGGGTCCCTAGGCTGTGTATTACCATTAAAATGAGCACACAGCCCCATCAACTTGTTTTGAAGGATGATGCCTAGGCCAGCCCATTATGTTGGTCTACCCTGTGGCAGATCGCTACATTCTGCCAGAGAATTTCTCTTTGAATCCCCCAGAAGATCAGAAGCCTTCTCCACAGGACCTCAGAGCAGGGTTTTCAGCGTGGCTGAGGAACAACATTCCTGCAGAGATACGACAGGCACTCACTATCTGTACTTTCCAGAAACAACTGATTACATTTTTGTTTTGATAAGCTTTTCCAGCTGGAAGGAAAGGTCCTTGCCTCAGGTGTTCATTTTGTACTGTTGTGAAACCTGCTTTCAGTTGTTTTCGTACTCTTTCTATGGCATGTCTGTCAATCGCCTAGAGACATATGTACAAGGCAATTCATGAATTGATAAATTGTAATAATAACTTCCATGCCTATGCTCTGCTGGCTGCCCAAGCAACGAAGGAGCAGAAGAAGGTGGGGTGCTTCTGCCTGGCAGGAGTCCAGAGGTGTGACTCTTGGGTTGCACCACCTCTGATAAGCCAAGCGTTTGTGAGAAGCTTATCAAAAGAAGCTAAGTCACCACCAACTTCAAGGCTAAGTCAGCAGATCCATGCTCTTAGCATGCTGAAATTTTGCATAGCTCTCTGAGGATTTTTGTGTTTTTTTTGTGAGGCAGGAATTAGCTGGGGCCCCAAATGCCTCTCGCTTCCCTCCCCTCAAGAGCCCAGCTCACTTTTCACTTAAAATCTGCCATCCACATTTGATCTTTACTGTGGCATTCCAGGTTTCCCTCTGATGCTTCCTGAATGCTGAAAACCCCATTTAAACACCCGTGGACTGCCTGGACCATAATGTTGAACATATGCATTCATTAGCCTTTCTCGACTTTGCCTCCAGTTGAAACAATGTCTGCAGTAGAAGAGACCCGAAGTTGTAGGAAACTGGGAAGGTTGCTGCATTTGCTGGCTCCATCAAATCTTACAGCATGTTGCCATTTATAGCATTGCCAAAGAGTGATTCTATTAAAATACTGGCTAGTGCCTGCAAAGACAATTTACATAACTTCAAAGCTCTAGGTTGCTGTTACTGTTGGCAAGGGTTGTATACAAGTGAGTGCAATAGCCAGAGGGATCAGATAAATGTTTTCTATTCATGCTTGATATGTATTAAGAAAAAGAGTGACTCATTCTTCAGCTGAGCAGGCAGTTTGCACAATTTGATCTTCATAGGTCTTTTTCTTGTGAATAAACCTTGCCTAATTTATGGTTATGTTCATACATTGGTTCAGAGTCAGAGGGAATAGCAAGGCTGCTAATAAGTTCAGAAGCTCTAACAAATTATGTATGATATATGGATCATCATCAACTCTTTTGACTTATCATACATCAAAATAAATAATATTTACTGCTAAACCCTGAATGGTTTTTTATATGCTCTGTAATTGAAAGAGATGAATTCACTGGCTTACTACTTCACAGTATAACTCCCTGACTTTATTGAAATTATACCAGTGTTTGATATGTTGTGCAACAGATCCTTGTGAAGATGTAGAATGTAGTGCTAATATTCAGCAATGCAAAAAACGAATGGGGTCATAAAACTGGTGCTTGAAAGTAGCAATTAATTATATGAAGAATGCAATCTTAATATAATAAATTGCTACTTCCAAGTACTCGCCTGAGGCCTGCTTCTCTCCCTTGCTTTTTGTGCTGGTCCTTTCTTTCTCCTTGCTAATAAAGCAAAAGAAGATCATTATGCTCCTCAGATGTTATGTTCACTCCAAGGCTGTATTTACAAAGAGATGTGGGTGGTCCTCAGACCCTTTAACTCCTGTCTCACCACTTGCCCATTCTTCTTCCTATTAGCAGAAGCAAATGGCCAAAATAATTCCAACATGGAAGCCAACATAGTGTCTAGATGTGGCTTTACTCCAAATCCCACCATCCCTGACCTTTGGCCATGCTGACTGGTAGAAGCTGGAGTCCAATGACATCTGGAGGGAATTATCTTGCCTGCTCCCCTAGACCAACTGATCCCTTGATTCAGTCATTGACTTCTCACCAGAATGAGAAGAGTGGAATAAGGCAGTGCTCAGAAAGGACGTGGGTGGCGCTGTGGGTTAAACCACAGAGCCTAGGACTTGCCGATCAGAAGGTTGGCAGTTTGAATCCCCGCGACGGGGTGAGCTCCTGTTTCTCGGTCCCTGCTCCTGCCAACCTAGCAGTTCGAAAGCACGTCAAAGTGCAAGTAGATAAATAGGTACCGCTCCGGTGGGAAGGTAAACAGCGTTTCCGCACACTGCTCTGGTTCGCCAGAAGCGGCTTAGTCATGCTGGCCACATGACCCAGAAGCTGTACGCCAGCTCTCTCGGCCTGTAGAACGAGATGAGTGCTGCAACCCCAGAGTCGGCCACAACTGGACCTAATGGTCAGAGGTCCCTTTACCTTTACCTTTACCTTTACAGATTATAGAAAGAAATCTGTCCAAGCTTTTTCACATGTAGTGCTGTCAAGCCATGAGTCACTCATCCTATATTTGTGTATCTGATTATTCCTGCCTAGGTGCAGAACCATACATTCTTCCCCACTGAAATTCATTTTGTCAGTTTTGGCCCAGTTCTTCAATCTGTTAAGGACATCTTGATTCTTGATTCTATCTTCTGAGGTATTAGCTACCCCCCCCCCCCGCCAAGATTGTTGTCATCTGCAAATTTGCACCCCCTCTATTCTTCTTTCCAAGTCATTTATAAAGATGTTGAACAGCACGGGATCCAGGACAGAACCCTGTGGCCCTCCACCTGTCACTTTCCCCCAGGATGATGAGGAACCACTGGCGCACAACTGCAAATCCATTAACATTGTCAATTCCACATCTTGCCAGCTTCCCTGCAAGAATATCATAAGGAACTTTGCTGAAAGCCTTACTAAAATCAAGATACACTACAGCGTAGAAGAATATGCATTTATTTCCATTGACATGCACTTAGGTTGGAAAACTGTAGTATATGGATATTTTTATTTTTAGACAAGTCATAAATTGAGTGAAATACACAGATAAAGAAGCATGGTATAGTGAAGACTTCGCTGAATGAGTAGGTTTTGAGGAGGGAATTGAAGGAATGTGGCATCACAGAGGTGTTCTGGGAGTCATTTCCAGGTATAAGGGAGAACGTTTGGAGCTGCTCAGATTTACATGACCAAATAAGGATGCAATATTTCCCTCTTCTTCAGCACTAGTTTTCTCATTTTTCTAATATTAAATTCAGTCTGCCACATTTCTACATCAGTTTGCCACATTGTTCACCAGCATTTTAGTGCACTTTTCTACTAATATACTCATTTCTGCCTGCAATTTCTCAAATATAATGCATTTTGTACACTATCTTAATTAACTCTGAATTTGTATGCATACCTTCCTCTAATGTATGCATTTTATACCAATTTCTGGCTTGGAATAAATTGTTGCAAAATTCAGAAAGATGTGAATTTCAGAGGATTCAAGTCTTTCAGTTTGTTTGTTGTTTTGAGAAGTGCAAATTGGGTGGATTCATGTTAAAATGTGTCTCCCCCATCCTGAGATGTGACTCATATCCTTCTTAGTTTCTGGTCACCTTATCAACTCACCCACACCCAGCACAGAAACAGGTGAGACCCACCGGGCCAGAAGACCCCAGCTTCATACATTTCTCAGCCACGTAGGATCTAATTATGGCTTGAGGAATCTCACAGGAATCAAAGTTTCTGTGGACTAAGATGTCAGGGACTCGGAGTCGGATTTCCCTTCTTCGGGGAAATTGAGGTCAAGGACTCAGAAACAGAAGGGGAAGGGCATGCAGGGCAGCCTCAGGAGTGCTTCCACAGATGAACCTGTGCAGCCAGGGTCCCTCTGGCCTGAGGCTGTGGCACTACTGTCCTCTGGCTTGGAGTACTCCATTGCAGAAACCTCCCTGAGACCAGAGGCTCCCCTGCTCCATCGTACTAGGAGACTGTTGGGGTGAGCTGGGTCCCTTTAACTGAAGATTTAGCTTCTAGTGCTCACAAGCATAGCAACTGAAAAGTGGTGGCAGCAGGAACAACTGCTGCGGTTGCTGCTGCTGCTGCTACATAGGGCATGTTCTCAGTTTATCTGCTGCCAAAACAACATAAGGTCTGATTTTGTGTAGCACAATCTGAGCCTTGCCAAGTGTGCTTTGTTCCAAAGAGCCAGAGACAGCCCAATGTGGAATGTGTAGTGTGGTGGAATTAAGATAATAATAGAGGGTACAGCGTACACTTGAAGTTATCTTAGTCCTTGGAGCACCCAGTCTTGTCTTGTGGATCTTTGCAGGGTGCTCTCAGGAGGTTTGCTGAGAGTGGGAGAATATAGGCAAGTCCTTTTGATGTGCCTCCATGTGTTGCCTGAAAAGAAAATTGTGCAGAGGGTTTCTTCACCTGTAAACATAGGAATAAAAGAAGGTGCCTTAGACTGAGTCAAGCCATTGGTCCATCTTGCTCAGTACTGCCTACACTGATTGGCAGCAGCTCTCCAGCATTTCGGATAGGAGCCTCTTCCTGCCCTACCTAGAGATGCCAGGGATTGAACCTGAGATCTTCTACATGCAAAACAATAATTCTGCCACTGAGCAATGGCCCTTCTCCAAAACAGCAGAATGAACAGCTTTTTGGATGTTGCAACAAGAGGGCTGTGCAGTGTCCAGCCCGAAGCCCCTCTCAGTTTTTTTTGGCGGTGTGTTTAAGAAGTTGAGATGGCAAGCACCTGGGCATAGACCATAAACTGACAGGGCTGCAGATATTTGATACCTGATTTGCAGGCTACAGATCTGGACACCTGCGAATCCAGAAAATCACTGCCCTGGTGATAATGATGACAGTGATGTAAGGAATAAAAGTGGAATGAAAGAACCACATCCTACTTCTGGCTGAGCCAGGGAGAATTCTATCCGCTGTTAACTTTAGCAGGAACAACGTGGAGCTGCAGTTCCCTAATATGCTAATGCTAATGGATGACGCTGGAAACAGAATCGCCATGGAACATTCTCTGAAATAAGCCAAGAGTTTTGTGAGCATTAGATTCCCTTTCCACAAGATTTTTCTGCTGTGGTTGTCATGGCCTTCGCTGGTGCTGCCTCTATTCCATCCCAGCCTGTTGTGTTTATGTACCACACCACATAAATAAGGAACCCCACAAAAGGATCTGGGTACCTGGCTTGAAGGGATGTTTTTGTTTTGTTTTTGTTAAGCAAGAAATCCTTTGCTACACTGACCAGTGTGTACTACTGTTCAGTATACTGGCAGCATGCTTTCTTATGCCTCTTTGAAATGTGCCAAGTCTAGGACTATTCCCAAGCAGCATACCTGGTCCTTGAAGGGGTGTTCAACACCATCCAGGACTAACTGCACAACATCCTCCAGATCAGCAGATTTCTGGACCCCAAATGCTGCTGTGAAAACATTTCAGTATGTTTTCCAGGCCTAATCCAGTCTATCTACCTCCAAAAATCTTATCAGGGTTGTCGCCTCCTTCTCATGATTAGAAGGTGTTGCTTACACTTCTTTGCATTTTAAATACTGTTTTAGGGCTAAATGAAAATATCCTCCATGATTATTCACTCTATATGTGGGTGGTGTAATGTGTGTGTATGTGTGTGTGTGTGTGTGTGTGTGTGTCTCTGTGTGTATACCTTTCACTGAATAATCTTGGAGGGAGGGCATGAAATTCTAAAAACAGTTTGGGTGGGAAGAAAATTCCCATCAAATCTCAAAGAAAAATCTCTTCTGATAAATTTCTGCCTACTTAATGCTGAAAGTATCTTGCTAATTCATGGGCTGGATATACGTAACTGATTTGGCCATCCCTACGGCAAAACCTATTGCTTCCTTTGACAGGATGGATCTATGATTGCACCCAAAAGTCCCTCTCTTGTTTTTGAGTAATGGAAATGGGGAGGGGACATTTTGCTGAATATTCTCCAAGGTGACTGACAAAATTCTCTAACAGCACAGAGGGAGCCTGAAAAAGAAAGTTATCAGGAAATTTATCAGAAAAACTCTTTCTGAGAAATTTCAACACCTCCAATATTACCTCATATTTTTGCTACCTAATTGTAAGTGCTTCAAGATTCTCTTCCACCAGATCGCATGGCACCTTCATAAAATGATGTTTTCATCAGATTAAACTAAATTCTTTATTGCTGCATTTTGAATCTGGATCTGTCATTGAGTAGGAAGATGTGTAAAGACTTATGCCTTCCCAAGGCTTAGGTATCTGTGGATGCTAGAGATCACTGTTCATTCCAGCTAACATCTGGAATAAATTAGGGTCAAGGATCTGGCTCCCTAAATTCCCAGTTGAGATGAGGACTTGTTCAGTCCACTAAATCTGAATACTTTAAGCCAACCACACTTTTAATAGGGAGGGTCTGCCACTTATACCAGATGCCAGAAAAGCTGCTTCTGGAGGATGATACGCTATTAGAGCAACAATTGCACGGCGTTGTCTCAGATCTTGTAATGCAGATGAGGAAGAATGACAATACACTCTGAGTTTCAATCAGTTTCATCTGGGATGGGTTGTTAGGAAGACAATGCAGCTTTTCCTCCACTTGTCTTCCAGAATGCCATGTGGATTGTCACTGAACACATTTATAAAGCCTCCCATACAAACCTGTTGTGTGGTCCATTCAACAGCAGAGAGAAGAAATACCATTGGATGCCTTCAGCAAAACATGTTTCTCCTGAACTGGTCTCTACAGCCACAGCAGGTGCTGTAACCTACAAACAGTTGACTTCACCCCCAAAGGTGCACTCCTCCATTGTCTCATGAGATGGGTGGATGCCAGTCGATCACCTAATATAATTTTATTACTGTTTAATTCACATTAATTCACATTAATTCACATCGATGAAGACAAGAACGAGCCGTCTCAAGAACAGCTTCTTCTCCAGAGCGATCTCAGCCCTGAATGGGAAACCTGGACTTTGAAAGTCATCTAATCTTCCTTGCTGTATTATACTGTATTGTTTTAATTAGTGTTTTTATAGTTGTTCTGATTTTGTGTGGAGTGCCCTACCTGGGTGGATGGAGCAGCCAAGTAATTTTCGTTGTCCCCGAGAGGGGGCAATGACAATAAAGATTATTATTATTATTATTATTATTATTATTATTAGAGTTTATATACCACCCTATATACCCAGAGGTCTCAGGGCAGTTCACAGAAAAGATCACAACATATATAATCAGAATAAAAACAACAACTCAATAATGCCCTCCCAGAAAAAAGCCACATTTTAAAAAGGTATAGGATGTAGAATCATAGAATCATAGAATCATAGAATCATAGAGTTGGAAGAGACCACAAGGGCCATCGAGTCTAACCCCCTGCCAAGCAGGAAACACCATCAGAGCACTCCTGACATATGGTTGTCAAGCCTCTGCTTAAAGATCTCCAAAGAAGGAGACTCCACCACACTCATTGGCAGCAAATTCCACTGTCGAACAGCTCTTACTGTCAGGAAGTTCTTTCTAATGTTTAGGTGGAATCTTTTTTCTTGTAGTTTGGAACCATTGCTCTGTGTCCACTTCTCTGGAGCAGCAGAAAACAACCTTTCTCCCTCCTCTATGTGACATCCTTTTATATATTTGAACATGGCTATCATATCACCCTTTAACCTCCTCTTCTCCAGGCTAAACATGCCCAGCTCCCTTAGCCGTTCCTCATAAGGCATCGTTTCCAGGCCTTTGACCATTTTGGTTGCCCTCCTCTGGACACGTTCCAGTTTGTCAGTGTCCTTCTTGAACTGTGGTGCCCAGAACTGGACACAGTACTCCAGGTGAGGTCTGACCAGAGCAGAATACAGTGGCACTATTACTTCCCTTGATCTAGATGCAATACTCCTATTGATGCAGCCCAGAATTGCATTGGCTTTTTTAGCTGCCGCGTCACACTGTTGGCTAATGTCAAGTTTGTGGTCAACCAAGACTCCTAGATCCTTTTCACATGTACTGCTCTCAAGCCAGGTGTCACCCATCTTGTATTTGTGCCTCTCATTTTTTTTTGCCCAAGTGCAATACTTTACATTTCTCCCTATTAAAATTCATCTTGTTTGTTTTGGCCCAGTTCTCTAATCTGTCAAGGTCGTTTTGAAGTGTGATCCTGTCCTCTGGGGTGTTAGCCACCCCTCCCAGTTTGGTGTCATCTGCAAATTTGATCAGGATGCCCTTGAGTCCATCATCCAAGTCGTTGATAAAGATGTTGAATAAGACGGGGCCCAAGATGTTGAATAAGACGGGGCCCTGTGGCACCCCACTAGTCACTCTTCTCCAGGATGAAGAGGAACCATTGATGAGCACCCTTTGGGTTCGGTCAGACAGCCAGTTACAAATCCACTGAGTGGTAGCATAGTCAAGTCCGCATTTTACCAGCTTCTTTACAAGAATATCATGGGGCACCTTGTCAAATGCCTTGCTGAAATCAAGGTAGGCTACATCCACTGCATTCCCTTCATCTACCAGGCTTGTAATTCTGTCAAAAAACGAGATCAGGTTAGTCTGACATGACTTATTTTTCAGAAATCCATGCTGACTATTGGTGATCACAGCATTCCTTTCTAGGTGCTCACAGACTGTTTGCTTAATGATCTGCTCCAGAATCTTCCCTGGTATTGATGTCAGACTGACTGGGCAGTAATTATTTGGGTCCTCTCTTTTCCCCTTTTTGAAAATAGGGACAACATTTGCCCTCCTCCAGTCTGCCAGGACTTTGACTTTGTCAAACAGATCAACCAAAGGCCTGGTTAAAAAGGAATGTTTTTGCCTGGCGCCTAAAGGTGTGTAATGAAGGTGACAGGTGAACTTCTCTGGGGAGAGCATTCCACTGCAGAGAAGGCCCATTCTCGTGTTGCCCACCCTCCGGACCTCTCGAGGAGGAGGCGCACAAAGAAGGGCCTCAGAAGATGATCTCAGGGTCCAGGTAGGTTCATATGGAAAGAGGCTGTCATTGAGGTACTGCTGTCCTGAGCCGTTTAAGACCTTATAGGTCAAAACAGTCATCTGATGAAAAGTTGGGATATCAGTGTTTTGATAAAAATAACTGAATGATAAACAAAGAAGATGTACTCCTATCCCAAGAAGATTGTCAAGTAAATTTGGCCATGTTGGAGGAAACAGGGAGAAGAGAGGGGCATGTATTACATACAGGGAGAAGACTGATAAACATGGGGTAAGGTAAGAAAATTAGTGAACAATTAGTGATTAAGGCTGCAGTTCTAAGCCCCTTTCCCTGGAAATAAGTAAGCACTGTTGAATTCTGTAGGACCTCTGAATAGACATGGTTAGGATTTCACTTCAGCATCAGCCGTTCTTCTTAGCTGCACAAGAAGGCCAAATGTTTTCCAATAAGTATAGAAAGTTAACAGTATTCTGTAAAATATTCACAGCTGCCAAGACATATGAGAACTCCTATTTGACTTGCAAAACATACACCGGAAGGGTGCAAAGGAATAATTAAGCTGCTTGAACACAGTTTTGGTAGTTGCATGTTAATTTTTTCACACTTTTTGAAAAGCATGCTTAACATGAAGGATAAGGGAGCCACTCTGGGCTCTAATCCAGAATGTGCTCCCAATCTGGTTTGGGCCCTGTGTTGATTCCCTACCAAATATCATTTCCCATTTCTATTTATTTACCCCTGGAGGGGCTATTGTTTTATGTAGTTTTGATTGTATGTATGTAATTGTTACAGACTGTTTTAATAATTTTACAACATTGCAGTATACAGCTTTTTTGGATAGCTAAATAAAAAAGGGGCAAATAGAAGATGGGAGAGATGTTGTTTAGTGCGAAACCAACACAGGGCCCCAAATACAGATTGGGAATATATTCTGGATCAGGTTATTTCCCCCAGAATAAGAGTGGCAAATGTAAGCATGCTTTTGTAAAGGTGAGTAATATAATGTGCAGTTTGGCCCTAAGATTGCCTTTTAGTCAGACTTCATCAGTTATGAATATTATTCATGGGGGATAGTAGGAGAGAGAGCATTTTCAAATCCATAATCCATTGTACATTCAAGTATAGGATTTGCATTTGTATTACAGTGTCAAGAAATGTAGAAACTCTAAAAGGGGCCTTAGGGATTTGGTTTAAATAAATTATCTGTAAGGAGAATGTAAAACCTGGATGGGATACAAGGTACATTTGATTATTCTTCTGCATATATCCTGCATTAACAACATTACCACATAGGCTAAAAGCTGTGCAAAGAGCCTCTCGTGTTTTGTGTGGAAAGTGCTTTCTCTTTACAGTGGGAAAGGGGTGGCAGAGGTCTAAGGGCTATCCACTTAGGTCCCATCTGCTCTAAACATGCAAAGCAGTATCACACCACTTTAAATAGCCATGGCTTCCCTCAAAGAATCATGGGAACTAGAGTTTCATGGAGAGAGGGATTGACTGCTAAACCACTCTGGGAATGGTAATTGGGTCTCCTAACAACTCTCAGCACCCTTAACAAACAAACAAACAAACTACAGTGCCCAGAATCCTTTATGAAACTGTAGTATGAAATTGAATTACAGTGGTACCTCGGGTTACAGACGCTTCAGGTTACAGACGCTTCAGGTTACAGACTCCGCTAACCCAGAAATAGTACCTCGGGTTAAGAACTTTGCTTCAGGATGAGAACAGAAATTGTGCTCCGGTGGTGCAGCGGCAGCGGGAGGCCCCATTAGCTAAAGTGGTGCTTCAGGTTAAGAACAGTTTCAGGTTAAGAACGGACCTCCAGAACGAATTATGTTGTAACTAGAGGTATCACTGTATAGCACACCTGGGGCCCTGGATACTTGGCATGCATTCAGAGAGGAGATAAACCCTGGATTGGACAAGTTTGCCTGTGCTACTTTCTCAGCTGCCACCAGTCTAGCATGGCTTTCCATGCACTGAAAATAACTAAGTAGCACCTTTAGTTACTTGAGTCATTGCCACTTCCTGTCTGCAGCGGCTCATTGATGGGAAAGCATAACAAGCCGGAAATAATGTTAATTTCTTCCCAAATATGGTTGCATTTTCTTCCTGTCCCTTGATAGAATATAAATCGTTTTGTTTTTTATCCTGTGTTTTTATTTTTGTACTCAGTGGAGCCAGCCATATCAGTGCTCAAAATAGTGACCATATCCCATTGCAGAGAAGATGTAAAAAGACATTACACTGAGCTATTCTAAGAGGTTTGTGTTTCCTTTTACATATTTCATCTCCCACCGACTTCTGCCCCCTTTTCTATTCGATATCCAACTATTACTAGGGATATTTGCTAATGCATATAAGGCAGAGAGCACAACCTTAACAGTAGGGATGGTCAGTTCATTTTGGGACTATGTTACTTTCAAATGTGTTCATTCATAAGTACATTATTTCTCCTTTCTATGTTGATCTTCATAAAAAAAATATGAAGATATTTGTGCAAAATCTGTTATTTTAGCATTTATTTAGCAACAATATTCTGAATACATTTTCTTACAAAATATGTCCTAAACAGTACACTCCCTTAGGAGGCTGTGGACTCTCCTTCCTTGGAGGTTTTTAAACGGAGATTGGATGGTCGTCTTTCATGGATGTTTTAATTGAGATTCCTGCATTGCAGGGGGTTGGACGCGACAACCTTAGGAGTCCCTAGGTAGCCACAGAATTCTATTATTCTTAACCAGAGTGCACATACCCTTGCATTACTAGAGGGAGTCATTTATTTGTGCCAAAGATTCTGACCGATGCAAACAGAAGAAAGTAAGCTTGTTTACTTCTTCTACTCCTAAACCCAATAACTTTATTTCCCATACAAGCTTCAGAACTACTAAAGTGCAGAGTATCCACACTCTACCAAATATCTTCAAAAGGCAATGGGATGTCTAACGACAGCATTCAAACACTGTTCTTTATTGAAATCCTTACAAAAAGTACATTTTGATAATTGCCTCACTAGTTGAAATAATACCTAATAGCACCAAACACCATGTTCTGTTGCATGATGGCTAACAAAGATGGCAGCTTCTGAATGTGTAAAAGTGTGACCTAATATGAACCTTTAGCAAATTAGTACAACAGTTTCCTTTGCTTGAAGCTATGTTCTCAAAGGTGTGACTTTTCCTATGTTTAAAACCTGAGCTCAATCTACATTTCTGGTCGTCCATTTTTGTTGGCTTCTGAACATGGCATGATCACTGATGCTGGTAGGAAGCAAATGTAAGAACAAGCATGGCACCAAATAAGAAAAGCCCCTCATCTCTTGTCCCAGTGGCACAGAAATATTGGCTACCAAAAACCATTCATGGCTGCCTCTCTTCACTTCAGCTGCTAACTAACAAGAGAGCTATAATTTCCTGTGTTGGGGCTCATGCTGGTTGTCATGGCCAACCCACCGAGAATATTTATTTTAAAGATCAGTCTAATTCATTGAAGATGAATGCTCCTGACGTGTGTGTACATGTTGTTCCACGGAAAGCTGCACATACGACAATCTGCTCTTAATTTCACGCCAACAAATGAATACAGCTATGCACTACTCTCTTCTACAGGTGCTAGTTTGAAGCGCACTGTAGCTTTACAGCCAACATATAATTTGGAAGAAGATATCTTCAATGGAAGACCCTCCGGGGATAAATGGATAGACTGTAAGTAAACAGCATGTCACCCCTGAGGAAAGAATTATTGCCATTAAAGCGGTAATTATTTTTGTCATAACTGAGTGCTTGGAAACTCCTTAAAGCACTGTCCCGCTCTTAATGATCTGGAGCTATGGATTTATTATACCATGAGAGGTTAAAGGCTACATCAAAGCTGAACTGCAAATGTATTTAATTTTAAAGTTATTGCTTTATGCTTAGTGTAAATGTCACAGGAAAAATCACGGTGCTACTGCCAATGAGTCAGCCAATATTTTAACCTTAAAACAGTTTAATTTGTTTTGTTAATAAGCTTTTCTGAGACTTTCGCACTCTTTGCTTTAAGTGTATTTGAAGCAGTGTTAGGCCCTGTGCTGAACAAGGGACAAACTTTTGAAGAGCAGAGGTGTTGTTTTATTGCAGCAATACAACAAAATCTTCCGACACCTTAAAGATAAACGAATTTATTCATAAGCTTTCGTGGGCCAGAGATCTCTTCATCAGATGCATGGAATGATACTCTTAAGGCGGATTAAAAGGATCAAATTAGAAAAATAAGAAACCCCAAAACAGAGTGCTTTCAGTGTAAACATCAGAAAGTAGAATTTTCTACATTTGGTGGAATTTAAGAAAAGATAACTGAAAGAAAAATCAATAATTTGTTCTTAAATACTGCATATTGTCTGTAGACTAATTGACTCTTTATGCAATAATCACAATATCATGCAAAATGAAGGGAGGGGAAGGAATTAATTGCCAAATATGAAATACTGGACTGAATTTCTACAAAAATCCACAAAGACAAAATTTGTAGGAATTATTTTGTAAAAAGATCTAATTTCCCTCCACAAAATGCTCTACAGTCTTGTCAATCTAAATCAAAAGCTATACTGTGCAACAGAGTATAGAGGGAACCTTTAGTTGCAGATTTAGCTCTTAAAACTGGTCTTTTGTTCATTAAAAAATCTCCCATGGGAATAGTGATCCCTGTTTCTCAGACCACTACAACCTCAAATATTATTTGGGAAAGGCTGTCTAGGATAAACAGCCCTTGGATACTATTGCTGGAATAAGCAATAGCCTTTAGTTAATACCCACTTTACTGTGGGAAAACCAGCTGCTAAATAGTTAATATATCTAGGAACAGAAATCTAAGAGTTCTTCCTGAGTTATCTGTTTTAGTTTATCTTTCACTTGCTTGCTTGCTTCTGTTGTATTCAGAAATGCCTGTTCATATTAAGTGAAACATTACAGCCATGTCTGTCTTCAGTATTGTGAGACAAAGGCTACTCTGCAACAATAACTGTGAACATTCTACAAGTGATGTATTATTTGGACTCAGTCACCTCTCCTTTTGTTTGTTATTATTTTTGAATTCTGTAAAACACTTAGAAAATGAGAATGAAACCAGCATAAACCTGTTCTTTAAAAGGGGGGAGGTAAAGGTAAAGGGACCGCTGACCATTAGGTCCAGTCATGGCCGACTCTGGGGTTGCGACGCTCATCTCGCTTTATTGGCCGAGGGAGCCGGCGTACAGCTTCTGGGTCATGTGGCCAGCATGACTAAGCTGCCTCTGGCGAACCAGAGCAGCGCACGGAAATGCCGTTTACCTTCCCGCCAGAACGGCACCTATTTATCTACTTGCAGTTTGATGTGCTTTTGAACTGCTAGGTTGGCAGGAGCAGGGACCAAGCAATGGGAGCTCACCCCATCGTGGGGATTTGAACCGCCGACCTTCTGATCGGCAAGTCCTAGGCTCTGTGGTTCAACCCACAGTGCCACCCGCGTCCCATAAAGGGGGGAGGGGGAAGGGAGTGTCAAAACATTTACAGCACAATCCTGTGCACTTTTTCCAGAACAACCACTGTACTCAGTGGGGATTTCTCACTAGTAAGTGTGTTTGAGTTTGTAGCCTGAGAAAGTTTGAGTCTGAAGTGGTGGTGGCTGTCCAGTACTGTGATCCTGGCGTCATAGTGGATCACACCACATCAAGTGTACATGCATTAGTTGGAGGGTAGGGCCTGCCCATTCTTCCTTCCTATGCCACCTGGTCCTATGAAATGGACTATTGTGTTTCTTTGTATTGTTGGCAGTTCTGCTGAAGTACCCTTAAGGTCTGATACTGAAATGTAATTTTTGCTCCTTCAGATTAAACAAAGTAAGTGATTCAATATGAATTTTTGTTTGGAGAAGTATCAAGCTCTGTTGCCCAAATTATATGGCACTTTCTGTGAAGAGAACAATATAAAATTGGGAATGTAATGCATACCTTTAGATGGAAATCTTTGCTTCCAGGTGTGGCTGCACTTTAGGTAGCAAATATACAAGTGTCTGTTTTGAAAGTGGATTAAGCATAGTAAAACGGGATTACACCGTCCTCCATAAACTTTCAAGCAGCCTTGAGAACATGAGGATGTATGTGAAATCTTTTACCTCTTCAGGAAAGTCTTGATAAAGTTGTAGCTTAGTTCTTAATAGTAAAAAACAAACTGCCAAGAAAGTTTATTTTCTTTTTTACTGAGTTTCTGGCCCATTGTTCCGCTTGAGGAGCCATGTTTGTTAGTTTTGGCTCACAAATCTCTCCTCTTCCTTAAGGATAAACTATCCTTAGGCACTTGTACAACTATGCATTAAATGACTGCATAGCAGTTTATTCACAGCCCTGAACTCAAGCAGAATTCAACTGTGTGACTTCCTGGCTTAAGCAGGGTGCATCCGTAATGTAAATACCTCGTTGATTTTGTGGAAACTGGGACATTTTTTGTTTGTTCTTGCAAAAGATTCCTGCTGGAAGCTTCACTTTAAAGCTGGAACTCTGCCTACTCTGCTGTGACTAGGATACTGATCTGATTTTTATGCTTTCATATATATAATATTTAATTTTTTAATTCAACATTAGCTTTGCTTGCAGAGTCTACGGCAGAATAAAATCACATTACAAACATCGTAGTATTAGATTTTATCACCATTTATTTCTCTTAGTCTGCCCAGGGATTTCTGCATGTTCAGTAGAACTAATTTGCAGTCAGACACTGAGGTCTTCTAGAAGGCCAGCAGGCTCCACAAATTAATTTATCCAAATAACCAATCCCTCATAGGCCAACCATAGAAAGACACCAAAATGGCCTAAGCAGGCAAAGCTCCCTTTTGAAGTCTGGAATGTTTTGACTGACTTGAAACAGGCGGCTGGAATGAAAGCATAATTTTCAATGACCCATGGGGATTTTTTTTTTTTTTTTTTTTTGCCATTTTCAAATATTAGGTAAAACAAAGAGAAAATGCTTGGACTAATTTAGAAAGACTTAGCAGTCCTGAAGATAACCAGGCTAGAAACAAAGTGTTCATATATATGAGATGTTTATACCATGCACTGCTTTTATTTTTTATATAAAAGACATTCCCACTTTAAAAAAACATCAGTTAACTTTTGTGAATTTGCAGGTGATAAATAGCATTGGCTATGAGATACAGTGTTTGATTTAAACAAACATTAGTTTTCAATCTATTTTCAGCAAAATTAGTCCCTGGTTAACTCTGTTCTGGTTTTGTTTCCAGACTTCCATTATGGCTACTGTTGCTGGTTTTTCAAGTTTACTGATGGTAGCATTATTGACATGGTGATTTGTTTGTTTGTTTTTGCTTCTTGATATATATTTCCTATTATATATTTGTTACATTGCAAAGCCATTCAGAGTGTTCTATGGGCTGAAGAGCCTAGTATAGAAATGTTAATTAGAGCACAGTCCTGTACATGTCTACTCAGCAGTAAATCCCATGGATTTCACTGAGATTTTGTTGTTGTTTAGTCGTGTCCAACTCTTCGTGACCCCATGGACCAGAGCACGCCAGGCACTCCTGTCTTACACTGCCTCCCACAGCTTGGTCAGACTCATGCTGGTAGCTTCAAGAACACTGTCCATGAGGTGAATTATGTTGCTGGAGGAGACTCTTGAGAGTCCCATAGACTGCAAGAAGATCAAACCTATCCATTCTGAAGGAAATCAGCCCTGAGTGCTCACTGGAAGGACAGATCCTGAAGCTGAGGCTCCTCACTTTGGCCACCTCATGAGAAGAGAAGACTCCCTGGAAAAGACCCTGATGTTGGGAAAGATGGAGGGCACAAGGAGAAGGGGGCAGCAGAGGACAAGATGGTTGGACAGTGTTGTCGAAGCTACCAACATGAGTTTGACTAAACCGTGGGAGGCCGTGGAAGACAGGAGTGCCTGGCATGCCCTGGTCCATGGGGTCACGAAGAGTTGGACACGACTAAACGATTAAACAACAACATGGGCTGTCTTCCATGAGAACAAGTATTATTTGTTAAAACAACATATATAAAGTCAGGCGGCATAATTATTTCTGATTTGTATACCCCCTGCAAGAAATGAAAGGAAACTTCATGTGTTTCTTGCTTTGAACTAAAGGTGAAGCATGTGGCTGATAACCCGTCTAATTGGTTGTTTGTGCCTGTTGTACTTGTGAAATTATGATGGCTGCTATTCATTGTTAAGGCAGAGCAGAATACACAAAAATATGGATCTTTGCCAAATATCTCCCAGTTGTGGCCTTCTGAACACTGATGACAAATACTAGTGAGATCCAGCTGGTCTAGACCACATAAATCTGTACGACTAAAAATTAACTTCAAAATTATTTTTCAACTTTTTATAGTTGTTAGATGAATCTGAAAATGAACTGTGAGAAGATGCTTAGTGATTGCTATGCATGCAACTGATGGAAATTAAATACATTTCAAGAATTTGGTGCGTGAGCCCTTTTTAGTTGCATTGATATCTATAACTTTGGCATTTTTTGTCCTAAACTCTGAGGCACATCTTTAAGAAAAACCCTCATCAACAAGAATATGTGAACAACACAATCTTAATATACATATGTAAAACGATATCCCATTGTAGATACTGAATAAGCATTCACGCTTATTCAGCAAGGTGAATTGTATGCTCAAAGAGGCTTTCACATTAGCAACTATTCGCTCTGTTTGGGCAAGACCACATTGCTTACACGAAGTTTGGATGGCACCAGTTTTGAGCAAGACTTGTCCTACCAAAGGAAATGGGTTTCAAAGGACTGGCTCTTCAGGACCTGGGAGAGCTCCCATGGAAGGCAGATGTTGCTCCACAAACTCTAAAGCTCAACATAAATCCAGGCAATATTCAGTTTGCTTTCAGATAGCTTTTTAAAATTGCATTTTTATTGTTGTACATTGCTATGGTATTTCATAATGTTTAGCAGTCTATAAATATTCCAAATTAAAATTTTTGAAACAGATGGGGACAAATATCTCCATCCAGTGGTACTGGTTCTTATGCATAACTTGAACTGGAATGTGGAAATGTTTACTTTCTCCAAAAGGGAAAGGGAAATTCTGCTAACAAAAATGTACAGGCATACCTTAGAGATATCACAGGTTTGGTTCCAGGTCACCTTAAAAAAAAAGCAAATATCGCAATAAAGCAAGTCACACTTTTTTTTTTTCGTTACCCAGTGCATATAAAAGTTATTTTTACACTATAATGTAGTCTATTAAGCCAGGCTGCATGGGCAGGAGGGGAAAAACTCAGCTCCAGCTCTAGCAGCTCCACTTCTGTGGCCAGAAATAGGGGTGGCGGGGGGGGGGGGCTTCCTTCCCATGCAAGTTGCCGGGCTGTCTACAGCTGCACCCATGTCCTCATAAGGAGGAATATCTGTGAAGCACAATACAATCAACGAGCTATGCCTGTATATGATCCAGGAGATAAAATGTTGAATACAATACTTTCTCTTACTCCTACCACCCTTACCTTGATAGAGACACCAAGGAGCTGTCCAGGGGGGAATATAGATCAAGATGATCTGGACAGGAGAGGAGCTGTCCAGCAAGAGAGCACAATGAGATAAGATATGTACAGGATTTCACCCAACCTAAATGAATTTAACTAGCTGTCTACTGCACAGCGGCATTTCCCCTAGTATTTACTGCATAATTAATCCTCGCTGCTCCCCAGTTGCTTGGTTCTGTTCCATATCCCTCCATTCATTTATGTTCACAACATTAGGGTGCAGTACTATGTATCTGTTGCTGCACTTGGAATGCACCTGCACCAGTAGTTCTACTAACTACTTGTGTCCACATGATCCCTCCCATGGGTGGACTTGCATATGAACTGGGCTACGCACATCCAAGGTTTTTCTGCAATCCCAGGGGCTGAAAAGAATACAGCTGCAAACCAATTGCTGGGGCAGTTGTAATTTCTGCAGGGATGGGGTCTTCCTGCCTCATTCTTCTCAGAACCAATCTTCTTCTTCTTCTTCTTTTTTGCTATCCACAACATAAAAGCATTCCTTCCTTGACTTTTCTCACACTGTGACTCCCAATAACTGTAGGGGTGTGCGCACAAATGACTGCCACTAATTTTCAAACTCCCATTTTTAAAAGTTCTATTTCTCTTACCTCTTTGTTTCATCTGTGCCCCCAAGTCTGACTGAGATGAGTTCCCTTTTTTTTTAGTAACAGGAACTTTTGCATAATAATTTTTTTTGATAACTTGCGATTTACATAGATTTGTACATTCACTAGGTATTTTATTTCTAGGACATCTGTTATTTGGGAAACAGCAGAAGGGCTGCAGCTTAGTGGTACAGCACATGCATTGCATGCAGCCACATTCAATTCTTGGTATTTTCAGGTAGCGCTGGGAAAGTCCTAGACCTGATTTTGCCATTGCACTACACTAGGAACAGGACTCCCGCTAGCAAGATGGCTGCTGCACTACCATAGTTGAGTTTTGCCCATTGTCTCTCTGAGATTTCTTTGCATCAACTGCCAAACAAATGCAAGAAACCATAAAAAACCCTCAATTAGCAGAGTTGTGTCATAATTTCAGAAATAAGAGTGGGTGCTCCTATTTGCTGTATGTGTCCTCCTTCCCCAACTCAGTCCCTCCAATTGGACAGGCAGACAGGAGCTCCTTTTCTTTTGCCAGACTCATATAATACATGATTGCTTCTTCGGTCAGGTTTGTGAACTGATGGATGTTTCAAGATTTCAAACTGCCTGCCTCACCGCAGCTGTTTATTCACTTGTAGCGCAATGACTGGCATGCAAGTTTCAAACTGGAATGTTGAGGAGAATGTGGATAATATATTTAGTCCTCATCAGCAGACAGCACAAGGCACCAGTGGGTCTCGCTCCCAGAGGAGTGGCTGGCTACTTTAACTGCAATGCTTAGCTTGGCTTAATATAATTTGTTATTTAAGGCAGGTTTGTAAAAGAGCAGCCGTGCAACTTTTACGCTATGCTGCACTGTACTCCAAAGCAATTTGAATGTAATGGACAAAATGAACAAACCTAGATATGAAAATCTATCTAAACCATTAGGGAAAGGTGGGGGAAGCACTCAGTGCATTTATATACCATTTTTATTTTGGCGCTTATTAATATCTGTAGCCTATTTCGTAGATATACTAAATAGTGGATGCAGCTGGAATGGAGGCCAGTATTTCTAGAAGTGAATGAGCTTTCCTGACACAGGCTATAGAAGGGAAACATTCCCCAGAGGATCACACAAGACTTCTACATATCTGTAGGAAATTGCAGCTGTCAGGCTTTCTTTTATTGCCCTGGCAAAGTGCTGTGTCAGTTCTTACAGACAATTTCTAACATGTAGATGGAAAATGACTACTTTCTCTATACTGGATATTGGCAGATAGATGAAAAGGTGGATAGATAGATGGATATAGAAATGAACTGATATAATCTGTGGGTTGTGATCAATAGCTGTGCAAACAATCTTTTCCTGCTCCTCCTCTCCACTTAAAGCCCCCTGTCCCCCCCAAAAAAAAAGTCTCTTCAGGTGCCCATCTGGACAGTGTTGGTTTTATCACACAGAAGTGTAGTGAGATATGAGAAACACCCAAAATTTGGTGGAAATATTGTCTGCCAGTGGAGCTCCACTGTATGCAATGTTACTTTGTCCAGTTTTGGGTTGTTTCCCAATTCTTGTGCAGTTCCAGAGTGCTCAGCAGGGACCCCTAATTTTTTGCAGGGTTGTGGGGGTTTTTTTTGGGGGGTGATACAACAAGCTCCAGAGTGTTGCAGAAGCTGCCTTCCATTTGCACAAACAATGCTATGCATCTAACACACACACACACACACACACACACACACACTCTTAGGAAGATAAAATTACATCCTTATACTCGCTGCTTTTTGTGGCTGGCACCTCTCTCTCCCCCTCTCTCTCTTTTGCTGCCCATGACATTCATTCTGTTCAGGCACACATGGCACTTTTATCAATACAAAGGTTCCAGCACTTCATTTTTTATCAAAAAAAGAGCACTGCTCATATTCCATATTTTGTTTTCTACACTACTTTAACATATATTTTTTTTGGGGGGGGAGAATAAATCTAAATAAAGGGCTCAATTCAACAAACCTAGTGCACTAGCAGAAGCCAGCACAAGGACCCCATTAGCACAATGGGACTTGCCACCGTGGCTCCCTGCACATTTGCCATGGAAGGTGGAGAGAACCCCCAGAACAGCACGCTGGTTAAGTAGAGGAAAGAGAGTTCCATCTGGAAAGGAAAGCTTGCCTTGACGGAAAAATTGTAATAATGCAATGTTAAATTCCACCCAAGGCTTTTTGGAGTGTGTGTTCTTCATCTGTGACCAAACTATGCTTAATGTTCTGTGTTCATACTTTAAAAAAAATCAATATAAATAAGATATTACTCTTAAGAGCAGTTGGATCTCACTATAGTGAGTTGCATATGAAATGACTGCAAAACGAGCATGTCATACTCGTCGTCCTATTTAATTTTTGTCACATACATAGGAGAAATGGCAGTTTGATATTTTGACCCCTCCAAGTGCTCACTGGATAGTCCCACACTAACCCCTATCTCTCCACTTAACTCTCAATTTGTACTATTTGTTATGAGGATAAAACTGATTTACTTATTTATGTCCTGTTCCTCAGAAGCTTGAGTCATGGGCCAGGAGTCAGCTTTGACTGCTGAACAGAGGCCTGAAGGGGGAGAAGGCGGAGTGACCCCACCTGCAGCTGACCAGTCTTCAAGGACACAGAGGAAAAGGCGCTGATGACAACCAGCTGGCTTCAGCCTTCTTAAGCAGAGCTTCCAGCAGCAATCAGATGCTGGTAACAACGTTTGTGGTTCCTGGTTCTTCCTTGCTGCTTCCTGCTTGTCTCAACCTGCTGATCATCGGATTCCCTGGCCCCTTGATCATCTGCCCCCACGAATGCCTCCTGGTGAGTCAGCTGAACAGCATAACAAATGAATTAAAGCAAAACCAATTAGTTAAAAAAATAAAATGCAATTAAAATACAAGTTCAAACTCAGTTCAAGGTTACAATGATGTCACTCTCAAAATTCAACACAAATCTTTTTCTTTGGTGTTCTTTCCATGGTCAACCCTGCCATATGAGGCTGCCATATGAGCATGGCATGAGCACAATATTAGCCTCCTGCTCATGTTCCCAGCAACTGGTATTCAGAGGCATACTACATCTGATACTGGAAAAAATATATAGTCTCTGTGTGTTGGTGGAACAGCATTCCTATTGAGATTCTACAGGCGACTGCTATCTGTACTTCAAAAAAAGAAGAAGACATTTTGGTGTCAACATGTTTTCCCACATGGATTAAATGGTCTCTGCCTTAGGTGTTCATTTTGTATTGAAAACTATCTTTAGTCGTTTTTTGTGCTATGTTTGTAAATTGCATTGAGGCACGTGAAGAAGGCGATTCATAAATTAAATCAGTATAATTTCTAATAGCCATTGATAGCATTATCTTCCATAGAATTGTTCAACATACTTTTAGAAGTATTCAAGTTGACAGCTATCATTACATCTTGTGGTAGCAAAATCCATAATTTAACTGTATGCTGTGGGAATAGGTACTTCCTTTTGTCTGTTTTTTTTTTTTTAATAATATTTATTAGAAATTTCCAATTACAAAAAAAATAAAAAGAACAAAACATCCCAATTTAAAATCTTATTTTCAGTAACATCTTTCCAGGACTTCCCCTCCCCTCCCCCTCTTGTATTCCAATTCTTACAAATGAATTCAGCAAATTCTTATCCCAGATTTTGAACTTATTATCATTAGCCCAGTTTTAAAAATATTTTCCCATCCCCTAAAATCGACCTGTTCCCTTCCGCGCGTTCCCTCCTTTAATATACAATACAGATTAAAATAATCAAATATAATTAATTAAGATAAAATTGTAAAATATAATTAAGATAATCAAATATAATTTTACACCCTTTGGATTCAAAATTTCCCTCCCCCCTTTCCCGGTTGCGTTCCCAATGTTCATCAACGTCTGATGTCTTCCTGGAGCTCCCACATCTATCTAGGCCATAGTCCTTTACCAGTCATCTTTAATTTCGAATGTCCAATCTTGGAAGGAGTCTATCTCAAAAAGGCCCATTTCTTCCATCCAGATTTTTATATTTAGGAGTAAAAACTCCAATTTTATTTCTTAGACTTTTCAAATCTGGATGTCCCAAATGTTCCCACTTCCAACTTTATCCAATTCTTGTTGTTCTTGTTGTTCTTGTTAATCCCTCTCCTCCTTTTTTTTTTCCTGCTCTCCTGCACAAATGTTCTAATTCCAAAAGCTTCTAATTCCTCTGCAGAGGCTCTGTTATTCAGGAACAAAACATTATGCCAAGTCCCTTCCATTCTTCAATAGATAAATCTATTGTCTCCTTTAGTGTGTAGACCTCTGTAGACTAAATAGTGTTCCATTCCTGCAGTTTCCCAGGAGATAAAAAGTTCTATTCAAGTTCCAAGCCAACAATACTTGTAATATCCCTCAGCTCCTCTAGGTGGATTGCAATAACTCAGTTCCCTTCCAGATCACGCCCACCAGTCAAAATAACTTGTTATTCCTTGTTTTAAGCAATTTGTATCCAATTTATAACAAATGTAACCGGCAAAGTCCTTGTAACAAAGTTCTCATTTTTGTTCTTCCGCTTTGACAGCTCTTTGACAGCTGTCAAAACCTCTCTTTCTCTTCTCCCGGCGCTCTCACAAATCGCTCCCAGGATTCCGGGGGGGTGGGTTGCTTTTTAATTCAATTCCACTTTTCTCCTCCAGCTCAGTCTTATAATTTTCCATCGCGAAGTTAGTAACCTTGTCAAAATAGGGTTGCGCTCGATCTTAGTTGTCAAATCCTTTACTTTAACTCCTCTACCACGGGGGGGGCTGACTTCCTTTTTGCGCCTCCCCCGCTTGCTCCGAATTTTTTAAAAAATTTATCCCCCTTTTTAGTCCAGGTTCCAATTACTCACGGGTTATTCTTTTAAGTCCAAATTTTCAATAGAAGAAGTCAGCGCTCTCCGTCGAATGGCATGCGGCTTCGCTTGGCAGGGGAAGCGGAGGACTCAAAGCACACACCCCCCGTCACCCGTTCCGCAGCCTTTAAAAAGGCTCCTTCGCAGGTCGGGGGGGCGCAAAAGGTGCTGGCCGAGTCACCATGTCCATGGGTTTCAGCGCCCATGGTTTTTGAGGGTCCCCGCGTCGCCGGCGCGGTAGGACCCAGCCCCTGCCGAGCAGGCTCCCTCCGGAGCTCGGAGGGAGTCCGCCATTCGGCGATGGCGCCAACCCGGAAGTCCTCCCTTTTGTCTGTTTTGAACTTCTTCCCATTTAGTTTCACTGCATGACTCCACACTGTAGAATAGGGCTGGTCTCGCAATACTTTTTTTGGCATTTGGGAGGAATGGGTGGCATTTGGGAGGTTTTTAAAAGTTTTTTTAAACAACAAGTATTTCTGCATTTCTTCTACCAACAGTTGTCCTTGGTTGTCCCGTCCCCCCAATAATAATAATAATAATAATAATAATAATCCATATGCAGGTAAGAAATATAGTAGTTGCTGCAGTAGTAGTAATGTCATGTGCAAAGACAGGCATTGACTTTTACAACGCTTGCTTGATAATTACATATTACTATTTCTCGCCTGTTATCTGTAAATTTGCAGACTGCATGCTATAGGTAGCACAGTTTAGCTTCTGGAAACTTGGAATTACAAGCGAGCTCCTCAGTGATAACCAGGGTTTCGATTGTAGCCTAATATAGGTATGAAGGGGCAATGCAGCTAGTACAAATGTTTGTGGACAAAAACCTTTGCAGAATTATTTGTAAGGCTGCCTGAAGGTAGTAATTTAACTTGGAATAGTCACAATCTATTGACCCCCACAATTCAATGACAAGTCATGCCACTGTTCTGTGAAGAAAGAACATGTGGGACACATTGCAGGGCCTTCTCTGTGGTGACTCTAGTAGAGCTTTGGAATCCACTTCTCCAGTCCATGGAAGCTCTGTGTAATGTAGTTCTGCTGCAAAGTGATACTGAGGCACCTAAAATCTGGTGTGGAGAAACTATTTTGTGGTTGTTGTTGTTGTTGTTGTTGTATCTTATTGTTTGTTTCTGAACCCTAGAACCCATTCTGCATCATTCTGTATGTGTTTGTGGCACATAATACATATTCATATAAATAAAAGAATGTGCTTTTAACCTAGGGACAAAGAGAAAACAGGCATTCATATAGTTATTCCATTAAACCACAAAGGGAAAAGCTGAGTAGACTTTACTAATTGTTGAATAACTTGCCAATTATATTTTTTACTGAAGTTGGATGGCCTTTTTCTTCATTAGTATGAATTACCTTGAAGGCAACATTTTTCAATCAATGCTGATTTGCATGTAATTTGTCAGGAGGGAAGGAAAGCAAAATAACTTTATTTAAAGATTTCCCTTTGTTTTAAGTGTCATTAGCAGTTCTGACTAATCAGATTTTTACAATCTCATCAGGCGCTTTTAGAATATATCTATGAACTCATCTGGAAGGATGCATTTATTCCTGAGTGTCCTGTATTGCATTACAGCACAGTAACGAGTCAGACTGCTACAGATGTTTATGTGAAATGCAATTAACACTCTGCCAATTTACTTTTTATAGGGACACAATCAATTTTTATTCATTTTAGAACCAGAATGCTTTCTTTTATTGTGTGTGGCCTCTGCTCTGATTATACAGCTAAACAAATTATTTCTCCGTTTGTTGTAAATGGCAATGTTTAGTCAGTAGGGTGCCATATTATAAATGGATCACATAAATCAAGTGCTGAATATAACTTTTCTGACAGGGGCCTATGAAATTATTCTGATTTTTGTTTTCACTTTTTCTATTCATAAAGTACATACTGTACTAGTAAATGCAGCTTCCTTTGATAAGTGGATTAATCTATGTGATCTTTATGTGGATTGATTAGTATTTAAAGGGTTGGGGAGAAAATGATAGCTTTTCTATGTGCTTGTTTATATATGAAGCCCTCAATGGACCCAGCAGGAGCTATTTCTATGGACTACATTTTATAAGTTCGTACTGGCCTTGGCCGATTAGATATTCTCTTTTTCAATTGCTTCTTAAACCATATTTAAAGCCAACAGATTCACAGTGCAATCCTACTCAAAAGAAGACCCGCTGAGCTTAAGAGAGGTTGCTCCCTGGCGAGTGGGTACAGGAACGTAGCCGAAAGATATTCGCTGAAGTCAGATGTGTATCTCTAGCTGGCCAAACAACTACACATGCAAACAGGTGTGGGGAAAGCAGACAGAGATTTTCTCCATCTCCCATAATATTAGAACTTGGAGCCATCCAGTGAAGCTGAAAGGCGTGATTATTGCTAACTGACAGAAATTGGAAAGATTTCTTCACAAAGGGCATAGTTAAGTTTTGGAGTTCTCTACAAGTAGATACAGTGATGGCCACCAATTTGGATGGCAGGAAGGAATACCTGGGGTTCTGCTGGCTGTGCCACAAGGGCTGCTGGAGCGCATTATTTTCAAATCAATGAAATGTTTAAAAAAGATATGATATTAAGAGGCTTTGAGGATAAAGAGTCGAAATTTCAGAAAGAAATAATAAATAGTGATTTTAAAGTTTTGGCTAAAATGTATAAGATATTATTAGAATGGCATACAAAGGATGAAGAGGTAAAATCGGTTATGATTGACTGGGCCAAAGATTTTGGATATAATATACAGATGGAGGATTGGGAGAAATTATGGAAAGAAGGTTTAAGATTCACTGCATGCACAACAATAAAATAAAATGTGATGAAAATGATGTATCGATGGTATGTAACACCAGTGAAGTTAGCAAGGATGTACGAAGGATGTAACAAATGTTGGAAATGCAAAGAAAAAGAGGGTACATTCTATCATATGTGGTGGGAATGTAAGAAAATAAGAAGCTTTTGGGAAATGATATATAATGAATTGAAGAAAATGTTTAAATACAATTTTGTTAAGGAACCAGAAGTGTTCTTACTTGGTATTACAGGGAACGAGATAAATAAGAAAGAAAGGAAGTTATTTTTATATGCAGTGACTGCAGCAAGAATATTGATGGCCCAGAAATGGAAGCAAGAGGAGCTACCTACACTAGGCGAATGGAGAATGAAGATGACGGACTATGCAGAACTCGATAGACTGACGGGAAGGATCCGAAATCGATGAGATCAGAGATTCACAGAAGACTGGGAAAAGTTTACAGAGTATATGCATAAATTAAGTGATAATCAAATAACGCTTGTAAGCTTTAATGAAGCTCTGTAAGAAGAAATGTTAGAATGTGAGCGAGAGAAAGGGGGACGCGAGAGAAAGGGGGGGCTTTGCAGTCCCAGACTTAAGGCTTTATTACGATGCTGCCTGCCTCTGTTGGATAAAGGACTGGGCCATTTTTAAAAATCCAGATTTACTGGATCTTGAAGGCTTTGATGCTAGGTTTGGCTGGCATGCCTACTTGTGGCAGGATAAAGGAAAAGCCCATAAGAGCTTCTCCAATCATATTATCAGAGGTTCGCTACTTGAGGCATGGAATAGGAATAAAAAAGTAATTGAAAGAAGCACGCCCTGGTGGCTCTCTCCAATTGACATTATAACACTAAAAAAAACAAATCAGGAAGGGGAAAGATGGACATATGAAGATCTTTTAATTAAATCAGAGGGAGGCTGGAAGATTAGACCTTACGAAGAGCTGAAGGGAAAGTTAAATGGTTGGTTACAATATCATCAGATTAATGCACTGTGGCTCGAACACAAAAAAACAGGGATGAGCGAAAAAAAATCGAAATATCAGGTTGAAATTCTGGAATGTAATACCAAACTCCTCTCTAAAATGTATAAGCAATTGTTGGCCTGGGAAACCAAGGACGAAGAAGTTAAGGGGGTTATGGTTAAATGGGCCAGAGATTTGGGACATAATCTGGAGCAGGAGAAGTGGCAGAAATTATGGAAGAGCGGTATGAAGTTCACGGCATGTGCTGCCCTCCGAGAAAACTTAGAAAAAATGATGTATCGCTGGTACATCACCCCGGCAAGACTGGGGAAGATGTACAAAACCGGAAGCAGCACTTGCTGGAGATGTAAAAATAAGGTGGGAAACTTCTTCCATATGTGGTGGACTTGTGAGGTGGTGAGAGGATTCTGGGACCAAATCTATGATGAATTAAAAAAAATATTGAAGTACAGTTTTCCTAAAACACCGGAGGCGTTCCTCCTAGGTATGGTAGGAGAGGAGATCAAAAGAGAGGATGAAATTTTTTTTCAGTACGCTACAGCTGCGGCCAGGATCTCATTGGCGCAAATCTGGAAAACGCCTAATACCCCCACGATCAAAGAGTGGCAGATGAGACTGTTCCAATATATAGAGCTAGCGAGATTGACACAAAGAATTAGGCATCAAAATAACATTAAATTAAAAAATGATTGGAATAAATTTTTAGGCTATATTGAAGTTAATTTCAGAATTACTAAAGTCACAGTGGATGGAATTTAATACCTGCAATGTTTGGATTATAGTAATGGTAATATAATCTGTGAGAAGGTTATAAGAGTTTCTAACCTAAACCGGGTCGGATGGAGGTCATTGTGTTTGTAACTTTTGATTTTTTGTTTATTATTTTTTGTTTTGTCATTTTCTTTTATGTATGTCCTGTTGTTGATTTTTTTTATATGTTTGTCTTTTGTATGGTGTATTTTGTAAAAATTTAATAAACAGATTAATAATAATAAAAAAAAGAAATTAAGAAGGGAAGGAGTATCAGTCAAGTTGAGGGAAGTCAAAAAGAGAACGGATATAAAAAAGATGTATGAATTGTATAAATTTTGTATTGGGAAAATTGAATTAAAAAAAATAATTAAAAAACAACAACAACAAGGGCTGCTGGAGCAGGAACGACCAAGCATTGTCGTTTATGTCAGATGTGGGGTTGTGTGCTTGGGTGAAAGGCTCTCTGAGTGTGGGGCAGCAGCACAGCCCTGATTGGTTGTCTTTGATGACATTTCCAGGGTTGTTGTGGGCGCCTCTCATGGTCTCAGTCCATGTTTGTATTTTCTACTTGTGTGTTTTCCCCTTCCGTTCCTGGGCTGCACTCACATTGGAATTGGCAGTCATTCCACCAGCATAGCAGCAGTGCATGTTGGGTTCCTGTGTAATGTGAGTATGGTATTGCTCTGTAATACTAATAACTCTGGAGCAAGCTTAGAGTTTTGTTCGCCCTCCTGCAGGCAGCCGTGAAGGCCTCTGGTTTCACCTCTTAAATTTATTAGTATTCAGCTTCACTGAAACCTACATGAATAATTGAAGAAAATAAACACCCCTAGGAAGTACAAAAAGATGTACAGAGGAAACGGCTCTAAAATTTGTTAGGAAATCTGATGAGAATTTTCTTTATAGTTTCTGCTAGGGAAATGCATCATGGTGTCTGAGATGTTTTAAATTCATGTGCTCATGTTGCTAAAATGTTAGAAGGGCAGAGACTCTTTTGAAAAAGAGCCATACCTGCAACTCATAGGAAACTTTCATGACCAGTTGAATGCATCTAAAATGGAAAGCATATGGTCTTTGTTAAGTTTAATGGCTAGTCTTTCCCTCAGATTAAGGTAATTTTTATTAGGATACAAAATAAGAGCAATATAGGTGGTTGTGCAAGAGGAACTTATGCACAAGAAAGCTTCTATTTTGGATTGTTTTTAAATGGGATCTTTCCAGTTTGCAGCCATGTAAACAAATAACTTCATCACACCATGTCTTCATCCTTGATATAGGCCAAGGTTTTGGCATGTAAGAAAGCTGTGTTTGTATTTGACGTGGGTGGATGGTGGATTATTTAATTTCTATACTGCTTAATATAGTTAAAATATCTCTAAGCAGTGTACAGAAAACTGAAGCAACAACAGACAACTTAAACATACTACAAAAATACATATAGAAATGTTACAGTAATACAAATTTACTAATATACTGTATATGAATAAATACCAGTTCATTTTCCTTCCGACACACCCTGTGTTTGCTCAGAACCAGAAATGTCAGGTATTGATTGCCCATGATCCATGTAGTGTAGTGGTTAGAGTGGGGAAACATGTCTTGGGACACCAGGGTTCAAATCTCTCTTCAGTCATGAAACACACTGGGTGACCTTGGGGCAGTCACTGCTTCTCAGCCTAACCTACTCACAGGGCTGTTGTGGGGATTAAATGAGGGGAAGAAGAACCAGGTCTTCTACCTTGAGCTCACTGGAGAAAAAGGTTGACTGATTGCACTTCTATTCCATTGGATCTGAAAGCCATTAAACAAAACACTGCAGCTTTACTTATTTTTGTAGCATTCACGTTTTCAAGTAAAATACAATTGGCACTAATTTTGCTACTAATAATTTATATTTTGTCATCTTTGCACATGGTACTACTATGCAGACTGGTTAGGCTCCTATCCCCAAGGAGCATACGATCCAAAAGCAGACCCAAAAGAAACAACAAAGGAAGGAGAAAGTGGGGAAAGAACAATAGTATGGGGTCATTTTAATTATGTGTACTTATATTACAGTAAAGTTTGGTGACAAGTAGAGTGTCAACACTGGATGGGCTGGAAGAAAATTGGGGAATTGGTCACACAGAAGCATGATGGAAGTCTGTTCTAGGCATTAGGAGCAGCAAGAGAGAGAGAGCATTGGAGTCATTTCGGAGAGTAGGAGCCTGAGGATGATGGAGCTGGATGGGAGAAAGTCAGATATGGGTGTGTTGATAAGAGCAAAGAGATTGGGTAAGGCAATGAGAGGTTTGGGGGATATCTGATATTTGTGCATGATCCAGAAATGGAAAAGAAGCCAGTCTTGGGATTTCAGGACAGTTGATACATGGAGTGGCAAGAGAGATGGATAGCTATTATTATTATTATTATTATTATTATTATTATTATTATTATTATTATTATTATGGCAGTCTCCAACTAAATTGTTACACTAAAGCAACAAATTTTGTGTGCAGTGTAACTTCCATACCCTCCTCTCTCCCCACATGCCCCATAAATCTGCTCTGGAGGATCCCCTCAACCTTTCTGAGCAAATTTAGGAGGGACATGGAGAAGCCTGTGGTGAGAAGATAGAGTATAGAAGTTACATTGTGCAGCAAAAAGTAGTTGCTCTAACGTATCTGTTTAGTGGGTTACTGCCCTTTATTTATTTAATCCATGTATAGACCACTTTATATTTTTAAAAAAACACCATTAAGCAATTTACAAGGTAAAAAGCTAAAATGCAAATTACACACACACACACACACACACACAGAGAGAGACAGTGGTACCTAGGGTTAAGTACTTAATTCGTTCCGGAGGTCCGTTCTTAACGTGAAACTGTTCTTAACCTGAAGCACCACTTTAGCTAATGGGGCCTCCTGCTGCTGTCATGCCACCAGAGCACGATTTCTGATCTCATCCTGAAGCAAAGTTCTTTTTTTTTTTTATAAATATTTATTAAGGTTTTTAAATATAAATGCACATAATAAACAATCTTACTTCTTTTACAACAATTTCAACACTTCTTTGGACTCCCTCACGTCTCCCGCTCCCATTTACATCGTTAAAATTTTTTTCCAAACAAATTATCAACTTGTTTACAATCTCATGTCCACTCATTCAAATATAATCTAGCACTTCTTCCAAAAAATTTTATATTTTCTTTAGTCTCACTTATCATCAAATTTAGATCTAGTTTAGTGGTGACCAGTTTTTTATAATCTAGCATCCTTCTTAACATTCAACCAAATTACAATGTTTTTGTAGATACATCTTGAATTTCTCCCAGTCTTCCTCCAATTTCTCTTCTCCCAGATCACGGATTCTGCCGGTCATCTCGGCCAGTTGCATATAGTCCATCAGCTGCATCTGCCACTCTTCCAGTGTGGGTAGATCTTGGGTTTTCCAGTTTTTTGCGATGAGAATCCTTGCTGCTGTTGTTGCATACATGAAAAATGTTCGATCCTTCTTTAACACCTTCTGGCCGACAATGCCCAGAAGAAAGGCCTCTGGTTTCTTTGTGAAGGTATACTTAAATACCTTTTTCAGCTCATTATATATCATTTCCCAGAAGTCCTTCACCTTAGGGCATGTCCACCAGAGGTGAAAGAATGTTCCTTCATTTTCTTTACATTTCCAACATTTGTTATCAGACGAATGGTATATTTTGGCAAGTTTAACTGGGGTCATGTACCATCTATATATCATTTTCATAACATTTTCCTTCAGAGCATTACATGCGGTGAAGTTCAGCCCAGTGGTCCACAACCTTTCCCAGTCCTCAAACATAATGTTATGCCCAATGTCCTGTGCCCATTTTATCATAGCCGATTTAACCATTTCGTCTTGTGTATTCCACTTTAGCAGCAAGTTATACATTCTAGATAATACCTTGGTCTTTGGTTCTAACAATTCTGTTTCTAACTTCGATTTCTCCACCTGGAACCCTAACTTTTTGTCATTTTTAAAAACTTCTTTAATCTGAGCATAATGTAACCAGTCTCGCACCTTATCCTTCATTTTCTCCAAACTCTGCAATTTCCAATTGTCTCCATCTTTCTCTAATATTTCCCAATATTTTGGCCATTTGGCCTCCATATTGGGTCTTTTTCGGGCCTTCATCCTGAAGCAAAGTTCTTAACCAGAGGTACTATTTCTGGGTTAGCGGAGTCTGTAACCTGAAGCATATATAACCTGAAGCGTATGTAACCTGAGGTACCACCGTGTGGTGTGTGTGTGTGTGTGTGTGTGTGTGTGTGTGTGTGTATGTATATCAGATAAATAAAGCAGATATATGATCAGATAAAGTAATGAGAATACAACCAAAATGTTAAAATCTATAAAAATTGCAGCTTAAAAAATAGAATAAAAACCATACATTCAGGATTAAAATCATTTATATTTTCCTCAGCATGATATATGCTGAGGTTTAAAATTAAATTATTTATGTAACTTATCTTAATATTTTCATCTCAATAGTGATTTTAAAAGCTGGCTCTTGTCAGGCAAATGAAACAAAAACAACACCAATTGCCCCCCATTCACTGACTTTATATGTGGTTCCTAAAAACTGTTGCAGTAAAAAGAACAACAACAAACTCTTCCAGGTTTACTTTGTCTTCATTCCTATGTTAATTCTAGTTACATGACGCTTACAAAAGAGTCAGATACCAAAATAATAAAATAAAGCGGGCGGGGGTGGGGGGGAATCTATGACTTTGAAATAAAAAGAAACCAATCAAAGTTAGATGTAGGAGTTGCCGTGTGTATTTGATGTGGTAAAAGGGGTAATTTTTATATAGATATGTGCAAACCACCATTCAGCCATCTGGCAGCATAAATATCAAGGTGATCAAATGCCTAATTGGCTGCCAAACCTGAATGTTTAAAGGACCTGGCAGGAATTAATGCAAAGGAAAGTGAATACAAACATGAGGAGAGGTAATTTTGCCAGGAAAGGTTCTTTGTTCTGTGCTTACCTCCCACACCACAATTCCTTTTATCTCATACATCTTTTATTCTCCTTCTTTTAGCTCTTCATGTGTGCAACTGTGGGTTATAAAACAAAAATTACCAGTTGTAATTATGATCCATTTTATTGGCCATACCTTGTTCCAGATATGCTTGTCCACAGTGCCGTTTGTTCTATCACATGGTAGTTTAGGAGAGGGATTCCCCACAGTCAAGAAACCTCTGGAGATGAAAGTAGTGGAGTGAAATGAAAGGTGCTCATTTAAAAACAAATGCCAAATTATGTGACTACATCCTTTTCCTTTAGCACTGATTTAGGCCAGAATCCTAAATCACCACTTACCTGGGAACAAGCACCATTTATTTCTATGGGACCTACTTCTGATTAGATGTGGTTAGGATTGTACTGTTAGTCCTGGAATTTAGCTTAAAATCCTATGCCTGTTTACATGGGAATAGGCCCCACTGATCTCATGTGATTTACTTCTGATTATACATACAGTGGTACCTCGGGTTAAGTACTTAATTCGTTCCGGAGGTCCGTTCTTAACCTGAAACTGTTCTTAACCTGAAGTGCCACTTTAGCTAATGGGGCCTCCTGCTGCCACCGCACCGCCAGAGCACAATTTCTGTTCTTATCCTGAAGCAAAGTTCTTAACCTGAGGTACTATTTCTGGGTTAGTGGAGTCTGTAACCTGAAGCTTATGTAACCCAAGGTACAACTGTACATACAATGGCTTGCAAAACTGCAAGTTATCATAGGGAATACTTTTTCAGAGGTAGTTTGATATTACATCAGGTCCAGCAATGTTCCTAAAGAGCCGGGGGCATTAAAGTTGAATGGAGAATGTAAAAGCCAAAGATTATATTGGCCATTTCAAACAATTTTATATAGAAGTTTTGGGATCTTGTTTCATCTGCTTTAAATAGTTAGATCCCTAATTATAATGCATGGATATCTACCAGCGCCTGGCCCACACATGTTGCATGCTTGCTTAGTTACCATTACTAAGATTAGGGATTTCATTACATCTTTATCAGCTCTCAGATCACCTGCAGAGGATATGGTGCACCTAGAAATATTTAAACACTTTTCTGATTGGCAGACCCCAATGTTGAGTGAACCGGAAGGTCCCCAATATGGCACCCATGGACACCACAGTGCCCCAGTCAGGCTTCCTGAGCTCCCTTAAGAAATAGAGGTTTGGGGGTTGTTTGTTTCTGCTGAGTAGCTTCTTTTATGGTCTGCATTTAATTTGTCTATGGGAGTGTGTAAGTGTTTTGCCTCTTTTTGGAAGGGTTCTGAGCATTGCCACCTTTTCAGTAAAATCTCTCTCTCTCTCTCTCATATATGTGTACACACACACACACACACACACACACACACACACAACATCTTAGATTTCCACATTTCTTCCTGAGAATATGAGGAAGAGTAATAGAACAGAAGGGGTCTAGGGTTATCATCTATAGTGGTGAGCCAGAAAGAGGGAGCTGGAAAAGCTAGCAGGAGAGGTAAATGTACAAGTAGAGTCAGAAGAACTATGTAGGAGAAAACAGGTGAGACCACAGTTTATATAAAACGAAATGAGTGGAGTCCTGTAATGAGAGGGGGCAATGAGTAAACTCTTCGAGTAAACTCTCTACCAGGGGATGCTCTGAGTACAGGGGATCACGTGGAGTTCTGAGGACCCCTGAGACCAGGAGCCAGAATGGAGTATGGTATACCTTCTTGAAGAGTCTTGTGAATGAAATAAAGCTTCATCCCAAATTTTATCATGCAGAAGGTGGCTTTCTAAATGATCCTGCTTTAAAATACTTCAGAGCAAGGGAGTGGTCCAGATTTTACATGGGGCAAAAGGAGGAGACTTGGATTATTCCCAGATTAGGAAATTGGAATTTTTATAGAGAGTTCTGCGTGTGTATATTTTGTTATCTATGAAGCCACCCCATCTATGCATTAAAGTGGACAGAATATCCCTGAGTATGAATGAGATCTTTGTCCATTTTGAAGCTGCCATTGGATCAGAGAAAATGTGACCTTTGGCAAATTAGATGCATGAAAATGGACAAATATGAAGCCAGTCAGAGATTTGGATCACATTGCTAAAACAGTTTCATAGTAAACTGGCATAATTTGTCTAAATAGAGTGCAAAAATAATGACATACCAGCCTGGTTCAATAGGCTAAGCCAAACCTTGACCTAGAGAGCGTGAGGTCTTCCAGACAAATGCACAGGCCCCTTGCTCTTCACCGGTCCTTTTTGCTGCTGTACCACGCTAAGGTAAGCCAAGCTTTGTCTTGGCATGTCATCTGAACTAGGGCTCCTAGTGAGCTCACTCCTCATTGACCATGAGCTGGAACCAAGGTTTATACTACAAGTCCCAAACCAGCTGTAAGATCCTCTCCAGGAGCCTGCATCATGCTCACATGGTCACAATGACCAGGCCAATGTGTGATAGCTCCTTCTGTATTATAAAGGAGAATGTATAGAGATGCATAAATTCTAAACATCTTCCAGGAAAGCTAAGGAGCAGCAGTTATAGTTCATTGTCGGGTATTAAAGAGATACATTTCCAAAAACTCTATTTATAACTGCTGTTTTCGTGCAAAAGCCATTAACTTATTTTTATTTGTTCCTTTAGCCTGTGGTCTCTTCTCTTGAACCTTTATTTGAAACACACCCTAACTGTAGCATAATATTTTTGTTATATATTCTTCAGATATAAACCACTGTTTTCATTAGAAACTTTATGGTTGCATCTGCTGTCATGCTACTTAGAAATTAATTTATCCCAGATAACTTCCTTTTCCTTTTATTAACATCTTGTATCTTGATCACTGTTGTTCGTAGAAGAACATTTAGCCCCAACTTCAGACGCACAATTTGCCATTCATATTAATTCATAACTGATCACCTGTAAATAAGATAACTACTTAGTCTGCATGGCTTGAGCATCCTAGGGTAGCTAAGTGCTCCTGGAGACGAAGCCCCAAACTCTGCCCGCCTAAAAAGCTTGTTAATGGGTCCCACATGACAGAGCTATCAATTTTTTAGTATCGTATATACATGCTGTATCCATTATAACTTTCAGTTAGACCTAACTGTCCAGTAGCTTGCAAGGTTTTGCTTTTATTTTCACTCTGACATGGAGACAAAATTTAATAATGTGATAATGTAGCAAAAGTATGCCTCTGAAAAAAGGAAGGATGAACATGTGACAGTAAGAATATGGCTATCTTACAAGAGAGCTGAAAAGTCTCTCCCCCCCCCCTTTGAACATTACTCAGTTTGTTTAAATGTGCTTTGTAAGCAATGATAACTTGTCATTTTATCATTGATCTGTCCTTTCTTCTATCTCGGAGGGATTCATTAAATAATGCATGCACCCCTGTGAATTACCCTTCTTCACTCTAGCATCCCTAGACCATTAGCCAAATATAGCAACACCAGCATCTTTCAACCCCTAGAAACCCTTTGGCTTTCATTTAATTAAATTATCCCATTATGAAAACTCTTATAATGAGATTAAATTTAATTATTTATTAGACACTTATTTGCACTAGGGAGCCTATCAATTATGCATGGTTGTGCTAAACATTTTTCAATCCATCACCTTTTCTTTTCATAGAAGGTGCAATTTATTAAGTGCATTTGAAGTACCATGACAATAGATATACAGCAAAAGGATGCAGGTCATTGCAGTACAATTTAGAGCAAATTACATAGGAGAAGGGGGGGGGAGGAATTAATTTTCTCCCATATTTACAATGTTTTCTGACGCATGTATGAATGATATCATAGAGCAGCAGGGCTCTTTTTTTTAAAAAAGGGTTGTATAATAAACTTTAGCCTTTCATATACTGCAACGTCAGTGGGCCAACAAGCAAATTAAAACTCCATTTGGGCCACACTTTTGTACAGTGCAGCCATGTTGATTACAATCGAAGCTCCTTTGTAACAGGCTGCAGTCTAAGTTTAGATGTCTATGGTAGGGGGAAGGGAAATCTAGACACTGCAAAAGAAACTGCAATGAAGAAGCATTTATTCAGTGTGTTGGAAAAGCCTTATGATTTGAGAATATGTCTTACATGACTATGGAATCAGCTGCATATGACGTCACACTCAGTGAATGTGCAGGACAAAGCAGATATGGTTAGTTCTCACACTGTCCAGCTAGAACTGTAGCACTAAGAGCCCAACATAATGTGAAGAGAGAAGTATGTAAATCTTCCAAAAGGGGAAGGAAGCAGAAATGCATCTTCCTTGTGGACACGGAAAAGAAGTCATTGGTCCCAGTGCAATCCAGACCTTCCCTTTTATCGGACCTTGTCAATACCCAATGAATTATTTAGCTGCCGTTCTGTGTTGCTAAAGGTAGGATTTCAAGAGAGCTTGTAATGCTTAAAATACATTGTCATCATTAGGTGACCTGCTTTTTCACTTCTGCCAGTGGTTTCTGCACAGGAGAACAGTAGCGCGTGACAAGGGAAAGTTACAGTATAAATGAAAGCTGCAATATGCATGTTGCTACAAAACATAAGTTAAAAAAGCTTGTTACTTAAATACTTGGGTGAGAGGGTTAGTTGCATCAAGTCCACACTATGTTTAACCCGCTCTAAATCAACATATGCAAACAAAATTAATGAACAAAATACATGCTGCAAATAAACTCAGTCAAAGGCATAGCAAACAGCAGTCTTAGAGAAAAGAATTTGAATATGCTAAACAATGCACAGTTTTTCCAACTCTGAAAATGTCTTGGTTTGTCAGTAAGGATATCTTGCTTTCTTCAGAGAACATGTGGAAGCAGACTTATGTATGCAGAGTTCATGTTGTTGTGTTTGGTGTCTGAATGTGCCTTTGCACCTGCATTCCAGTGCTCATCCTGAGTCCCACTGAAGTGGCTGGATGCCTCTCTTATATAAAGGTAAAATGTGCGGCCCCATCCAGTGTTGCTACTAGAGCTAATTTGTCCATGTCCAGTCCTCTAAGCTGTAGCGCCCAGAGAAAGATAGGGCAAGCAATTGGACAGAGGCTCCTGTGCCCATTTTCTCTGAAGGTGGCACTGTGCGATACCCAGAATGGGTGAAGTAGGAGCTGTTGCTACCTTCTCTTGCTTCCTCACATCTCTCATCAACTACCAGAAATGGCAAGACTTGCAGCAGGAATTACAGGGGAACTTCCAGGAGAATTTCTGTTTGTCAGTGCCCTCGCCCACTGTGCCCCCCCCGGATCCTTTACAACTGTGTTTTTCAGGCTGTGTACACACCACAGACATTTAAGGAACATCCTCCTGAGAACTGTACTTTACTCTTCACAGAACTATAATTCCTAGCACCCTCAACAAACTACAGTTCCCAGTATTCTTTTTTGGGGGGGAGGGCATGTGCATTAAATGTATGGTGTGCATGCAGCCTCAAACTATCAGCTGGGACCCACCAATGGGCCACTTTCAGGTGAGTCTCAAGTGCCACAGCCTGCACAGTGTCTCCTCCTTTGGCTGCCTTACCCACTAGCTGTGCCATAGTCGTTTGGTTGGGACAATGCCAGCACCAGCAACTCTTTGCATGCTGAGTAAAAGTGTCTGAGAAACATAGGAGTTGGGCAGGGTAGGGGAAGGAAGACTGCCCCTTTCTGAAGTAAAAAGAGGCAATGTTGGGGGGAAATCAAATCCAAAGATTAGCATTTAATTTTTATTTATTAATAACAGAAATAGAAAGGGAAGACTATGAGAGGAAGAGAATATAGGAACTGCTTGTCACAAGGAAATGCTGTGGAAAATAATGTAGCATTTTCAAAACAAATAGATTACTGTTGGTGCCTGGAAACTGTGCCTCCATCTGCCACCATTTTGTGACTGGTGGGCCTATGTAATTTTCAGCTAAGTGAGCCATGTGGGTAGAAAGTTCGAGAGCCCCTTTTTACTATCCCCATTGTAAGGCAAGGGAATGGAGAAAGGATGGCTATTTACTGTTTTCTGTCTGATTGCCTCTTCTCACTAGCAACAGCTGCTGATCGGCTGCTTTTCCTTCAAGTGAAAAGTGGTAATGTTAAGCATCCTTTAAAAAAAGAAAGAAGTGTGCTTAATGTGCAGCTTGACCCTGACATTGGCCAAAGGGTATCTTCCTGTAGCCTTTCAAATGTGCATATTAAGAAGCAATATGCACAGATGTATGCACACATCTATAATGGGCACGGACTCATATGGCAGGATAGAGTGGTGTGGAGCCAAAGGTTCAAACTTACTCTTGAGAATTTTGACCGAATTTTCATTCCAAGGTCAAAAAAAGCAAGACAGTGTCAGAATTAGCTAAAACAGCATCAATCATTTAGAAACCTATTCAGAGAGCTACTTACCAGTAAGGTGATATGTCTCTGCAAAACGCAATTCTTTGCCTTACATTTTGCATTTATTCATCTGGATGCTGTGTGTATCTAATCCCTTTGCTTTTTAAAATTAAATTGTTTACTTTAAAAAGAAAACAGCTTTTCTGTGCATAATTTCCAGTGAGGGAACTTTATTATCCTCCTTTGGCTTTTCTCCACTCACTGCTTCCTGGTCACAGAAAAAGGTAGCTATCAGGTGCTATGATCCTAAATAGGTGTTCTAAAAATGATTGGGAAATTTGAGGGTGCCTCGGTTTTATATACCATGTAAAATATCAATTTATCAATAACATGCACTAGTATATTTAAGCATAGATAGGTGTTGAGGGTTATATCCATGTGGATATTATTACATTTGTTCCAAATATACTTATTACTAGGAGATCATATTGGTTGGGATTCAACACACAAAAATAAATAACATGGATCTAATTCCTCTCCCCCACCCCACCCCGTGCTAATATGAAGGGTCTAGCTGCACATACCCAGTTACAATGCCCTTGTTGAAGCCATTTTACAAAGTGCAAGACTGCATCAGCCATATCTTCTCTGGGATTTGACTCAATGCCAGCACACTGTATGTGTTCTTCAGCATCAGGAAGACCGGCCTGAAAGAACAAGATACATAGCCTGCTTCTCTGTCCCCTCTCTCTTTTTGAAAATAACACTGATCCTATGAAGTTTGGGCATTTGAGATGTGCAAACATTTCAGGACTAGTGGAAAACTGAACCGAATAGGACCCATTTCTAGTCATTCTTAAATGAATGACAAGTAGAACAAATGGGTAAATACGGCAAATGTTAGATCCCAGACACAAGGAGCCCTGGGATGTGTTGTTCTCCAGATTTTTGATGCTCAGGACATTTCCCAGAGTCCCTGAAAAATGTTGATTTTGCAGCATTTGGAGCACCAGAGGGAAGGGAATGAGCAAAAGTCTTGCAAAGAACAATGAAGGTGCATCTGGAGGCTATCTGGAGATGCTGAAGTATGATGCTCCAAGTCAGGATGGAATCCCCTTTATAAACTTTTGCTAAGTCACAGTTAAGGTGAGAGGTCTGAGCTGTCCGCAGGACTTCTCCAGTGTTGAGTCATAACCCCCAGTGGCAGCAGCATCCCTTTTAGCCTGGGAGCTCTCCTAGGTCCTAGAGAGTTCCATCTATGCTACCATCTTATGCACACCATACATGTAAAATCTTAAGGCAGCCCTGTTCAGGGAAGTTTTTAATCTGTGATATTTTAGTGTATTTTTGGTTTCTATGGAAGCCGCCCAGAGTGGCTGGGGAAACCCAGCCAGATGGGCGGGGTATAAATAATAAATTATTATTATTATTATTATTATTATTATTATTATTATTATTATGCATTTTCAGGGAAGTTTTTAATATTTAATGCTATATTGTTTTTAACACTTGATTGGGAGCCGCCCAGAGTGACTGGGGAAACTCAGCCAGATGGGCGGGGTATAAATAATAAATTATAATATTATTATTATTATATTTAAAGCACACATACACCCAAGAATCCTGGCAACTGTAGTTCATCCGTCACAGAGCTACAACTCCCAGCATCCTTAACAAATTGGTTTCCAAGATTTGGGGTGGAGGATGTATGGAAGCCTTAATCTAACTTCCAGTCTGTTTCTTGATGCCTGGTGCTGAATCACACCAGTGTCTCACAGGCTCTCTGCCTGGTCAGTTGAAAAAATAGATAGACAAGTTAAGAAGACAGGGAGGAAATATTGTCTTGTTGCTGTGGAAAAGAAACATTTCAAATCAGTTAGGGTTGCTGTGTCTGCTGAAAATGGGATCTCCCATCCGTAGCTGTAGGGGAATTAGCAGAAATAGGCTCCTTCCTGTGTTCATCCAGCTGGAGTCTGTGCTGGATTGCATTCCCTGCTGTGGATGGAAGGGCAATTCAGGATCCAACCCTTAGCTTGTCTGCTTGACTCAAAATGGATGATGATAGCCAAGCCATTATGGCGAGCAGCTACACATGAACACTTCACTGATTAATTTTTACAGGCATCTGCATAGCATTCTGTGCATGCATGATGGGTCTATTGTCATACACCCACACCTTCACTCTGTTTTGAGCAGATGAGTTAAAAAAAGCACCACGTTAACAGGATGCAAGTTTATTCCTTACATTATTTATGCAAAACAAGTGGCAAGATGCCCGAGGCTTTATAACAATACCTCATTAGTTACAATCAATGTAAGCACCTCTGTATTGCTCGCAATTATGAATCCTGTTACTTTATGATCTGCTCAAAATATCTCTAAATAATACAGTAGAAGCATAAGTATCTGTTGTTTATGCTTGGTTTCTTTCAGTAGCATATTATAATAATTACTCAATTGCCCAATATAAGTGAAAATATAATCTTAATTTTGCTTGTTTTACGGACTGAAGATGTAATTCAGGATAATTTAAGCATTTGTGATTCTGACTGAGTACCAGTGTACAGTTTGTATATAGGGCATACCTCTTGCAACTTTTTTCTCAGAGTAGCACTGGACACTTTCTAAGTTTAGAGTATATGCTAGTTGAAAAGGAAAATGTTTGTGTTAGCTACAATTATTAAAAGATAGTTTTTGTTGGATAATTAACCAGTTCCCACTTTTAATCACTTTTAACTGTTTTTCCGAGAGAATCTCTGTTAAAGTGAAATGCTGATATCAAACCAGCTGAGTTTTGTTTGTCTTCAGTGTGACTACTCAGCTCCAAAAATGAAACAATTGATGACTCAGCTGATCTAAAACCATTGGATTTCATCTACTGATTGCCACTTGCTCTACATCAGAGCCCATCGGTCCATGGGGAGAAATAATTTTCAGAAAATGCTGACTGTTAATGCATAGAGGCGTGTAGCAGATGACTCAATGATCCCAAACATTCAGGATTATTTACTTAATTTCTTTATTTTCAAGATGTCTAGACCACCATTCTGACCGAAATTATGCAAGGCAGTTTACAATAACGTGAAATCAATAACAATAAAAATCAAGACATATGACCACAATATAAAGCATCACTCTCAAATGACCAAAATGATAACGCAGCACCTGCCAATAAACCCATACCTGTCACAGTCAAAATATGAAAAAGGTGGTGGAATAAAAATGTTCATTGCATGCCAAAAGCTATAAGTGAGCTGGCCTAGCAGGCCTCCTGGGAGGGACAGTTTCAAAGCAACAGTAGCATCATGGAAGAAATCTTGCTTTTTGCTTGATCCTAAAAAGGTCTTGCCCAGCAGATTGCCAGCATCTCAAGTGCTCACACGGCAGAAGACATTCAAGGTTTGCTTGTTCAGGTCATTTAATGGCAAAGTGGAAAACCAGTGCAGCCGAACAGGAATGTAAGTATGTTGGAAGCTGCCAAATAGTGTTGGAACAGTGGTCCATCTTGCTCAGTATTGTTTACCCTGACTGACACACAATCTCCAGGGTTTCAGACAGAGCCTCTCCTCCTCCCAGAGGGGAGGGGTTGTGAGTGGGCCCTCCTCTTATGGGTATTCTGTTAAAGGAATCCAGCGGTCGTGGATCCTGTCCGATGCCCTACTAGTGGCTAGGGCCATGGCACGACCCCCGGTGATGTCATGGGGTTGCTTCCAGTTGTATTTGCATCAAGAAGCTCCTCCTATTGGTTGTTAACCCTGATATGACCTCCGGCTGTGTGGGGTGGAGTCTTGTATTGCTGTTTCATCCAATGCCTAAGCCAATACTACTCACATGCTGTAACCAATAAAAGTTGTGGCCTAATTTTGCCCATTAACCTAAAATAACATGTCTGTGTGTCTTATTATAACCCTATGTGGGTGGAGAGTCCTCAACTCACAACTGTCTTACCCTTCCTGCAGTTGCCGGTTATTCAGCATGTGACCTTCTGCAAGCTCTATTACTTTTTTTTTTATAAATATTTATTAAAGGTTTGTTTTTTTTAATTACAGTACAAATAACGAAACAAAATAACACATATCATAAACATATTTTCTTAACTTCTTTGGACTTCCTCACATCCCCTGCTCCTGCGTTCCTAATTTCTAAAAATTTAATCAGCAATTTATCTCCTTAATTCCATTCTTGTTATCTAATTTTCCAATGTTGTGTCTCTAATTTTAGATATCGTTTATTCAAACCTTAAAAATTTAAATTTAGCCTAATACTTATCTAGAATTTATCTTTTCTTAAATTTAACTTATCTTCATACTTCACTTCATCTAGCTTAATGGTGCCAAGTTATTTTTAATCTAGCATCCTTCTTAACATTCATACAATTTACAATATTTTTGTAGATAAATCTTGAATTTCTTCCAGTCTTCTTCTACCGTCTCCTCTCCCAGGTCTCGGATTCTGCCAGTCATCTCGGCCAGTTCCATGTAGTCTATCAGTTGCATCTGCCATTCTTCCAGTATGGGTAAATCTTGGGATTTCCAGTGCTTGGCAACGAGTATCCTTGCTGCTGTTGTTGCACTGCAAGCTCTGTTACTGAGGACCAAACTAGGTTGGTGTTAAATATGTCTTTGCCCAGGGGGCTTGGACTAGGTGACCCAACTCTACAATTCTATGATTTAATGTGCACATTTTTATTTTAAAAATGCAAATATAAATTGCTGTGGGGTGATAATCATCAGCATTATAGCAGGTACTGCAGTCCTGACAACAAGTGCTTCTTCACTGCTGCTGCTATTTGCATTGGTTGAAAGCCCTGCACTGGCTTCTTATTTAAGTAAGTGGGATGTAACTGCTGCTGTTGAATTATGGGAAGGGGGGGTGAAGGAAGGAAGGCCCCAATTTTATTTTGTGATACCTGTCCTAGCAGCTGCTTTTAACAGGGACAAAGTGGGAGGTGATTTGGCTAAAGCTGGGGATATCAGATGGTCAGACTCATGGATTTCATTAAGAGCCCAGTGACATTTCCCCAATAATTCAAAAATTCTTATTGTTTTGCTTTTTTTACACACATACATTTACACTCATACATACATAAAATCAAATACAAAAGTTAACCATGTTGAATTGATAGGTTGCATTTTTTTTTAACCTATCTCCAAAAATACTGTATTTGAAAATAGCGAAGAGGTGAGGTTTTCATTCTGCAGCCTTCCCAGTAGCCTATGCTTCCTGAAAACCTCATGACGTCCACTGCTGGGCTTTCCTGTAAGCATGGGAAGCCAGGGAGCCTGTCTACCTGTGTTTCAGATGGCCCTCTGTTAGTGCTGTTGTTGAGAGTGGAGTCTTTTCACCGTTAAAGAAATCATTGCAGAAACTGTTTTTGTCTTTCTTTAAAGGTAAAAGGGAAGTGTTGGCAGGCTGCTAGCTGCAAGAGCCTGGGAGGCATTTCGCTCCAGTATTGACTATGGTTTATTTTGCAATAAAAGCAAGGAGGCTGCTGGATGCCTGCCTGGTGGAAATTGGTCACCTCGACTGAGATGATGTTGCAATTCACATGCACAGGACCTCAGGCAATGAAACCCTGTCAAGCCAGTATTACAATAAGGCATCGCTCCAGAGAGGAGGCCGGTCTAAATTTAATTTAATCATTCTAACTAAAGAGTGCATAACACTATTGGCCTCCACAAAAGCAAAATCTGCAGGGTGGGGACCCCATCCTGCCAATAAGTGCATAGTTACACTGTGCTGCAAGAAAGGCTGCCCAGGAATTACACCTCCCTATAGCAAATCAATTTGGGAATTTGCTTCAGAGATTTTGTTTAGGGCAGTATATAAACACCAGGCTTCACAGCCAAATTCTGCAGTTTGCTGCTTGAAACCACTCGTACTGAAATCACTTTATTTCAGCATGGAACTAGGGGACTGATTCAATTCTCTTCCGCAGCTTTTCCTCAACTACCTCCAGTTTTCTGCCTGCCTGGATCCCTACTTGTTGGTGGTCCTTGTTGGTGGTCAAGAGTCATTTTAAGGACTCCTTCTCAGTTGCTGCATCTCTGGATCCTGGCTTGCTGAAGCAGAAATCTTTGCTCCTTGTTATCAGGCATCACTGTAGTTCCTTTTTGCACCTACTAAAAACGATTTTGTTTTGCCAAGTCTATCCAGATATGTAGAATGTTGATGTCCCACACCTTTCTTATAAAGAGCGGTGTCAACTCTCTTTGGCTTATTCTTCTCCCTTCTCCCTGTTGCTGTCCTATGCCCTCAGCTTGACTGAATATGGTATATGCTTCCATTCAAAGAGCAACAGGGGTCTGTTCAACCTGGCACATCCCCACTCAGAGACAAAAGTGTGGTGGGTTCTTAGCTGAGAGATGATGTTTGCAGATGACGCAGCCTTGACAGCGCACTCCAAGGAAGCTCTACAGAGACTCATGGAGTTCGGGCTCACCATCAGCCTGACAAAGAGCTGATCACCAGCACTCCACACATCAGCATTGGTGACTGCTCTCTAGCAGCCCATTCTTTTAAAAAACACACCATTGCCTTACACAGACCACTTGTTACTCACCCATCTTTCTCCTATGGCTTGTGTATTTTTTTGCTTCTTGTGTGTGCATGTTAATGTAGTACTAGTTAGATTTACCTAATCCTCTCAGTCCAAAGAAGTATGTGTGTACACACACATATAGTAGCCTCATTAAACGTGTGGGTGGAATTCAATGCAGTGCTAAGTGGGGTAGGCGTGAGTAGAACAATTATTACTGCAGAGTACACAAGAACAGGGACGTGGGTGGTGCTGTAGGTTAAACCACAGAGCCTAGGACTTGCCGATCAGAAGGTTGGTGGTTCAAATCCCCACAACAAGGTGAGCTCCCATTGCTCGGTCCCTGCTCCTGCCAACCTAGCAGTTCGAAAGCACGTCAAAGGGCAAGTAGATAATTAGGTACCGCTCCGGTGGGAAGGTAAACGGCGTTTCCATGCGCTGCTCTGTTTCGCCAGAAGCGGCTTAGTCATGCTGGCCACATGACCTGGAAGCTGTATGCCGGATCCCTCAGCCAATAAAGCGAGATGAGCGCCGCAACCCCAGTCGGCCATGACTGGACCTAATGGTCAGGGGTCCCTTTACCTTTACACAAGAACACTGGATAGCAAATCAGATCATTGGTCCCTCTAATTCAGTATTGCCTAAACCAGGCACCCCCAAACTTGGCCCTCCTGCTGTTTTGGGACTACAACTCCCATCATCCCTAGCTAACAGGACCAGTGATCAGGGATGATGGGAACTGTAGTTCAAAAACAGCTGGAGGGCCAAGTTTGGGAGTGCCTGGCCTAAACTGACTTGCTGTGGGTCTCCAGGATTTCAGGTGGAGACATGCCCAATCCTACCTGGAGATGACAGGGATTGAACCTGCAACATTTTGCATACAGAGCTCTACCACTGACACACAGCTCCTCTCCCCTGTAGTCCACGCTGAGAGATGCTGGCTAGTCTAAAGTCAGCCATTGCGTTGCATAATCAAATGGAGATTTGAAAGCAGGTCTCCCTGGATTTAGCACACTACACAAAACTGTGGTTCTTCAGACATTTTCACTAGTACTAGCCTGCATTTTGGCATAGGGCCCCATGCTACTGTAAACTAGAAAAACATGGGCTTTAAACAAAGTGAGTAAATACTGTATTAGAAACTGGGCTAAATTACCTCCTTAATATTGCCGAATGAGTATTGTGCTGTATGAAGCAAAGTTATCGGAAGTTTCACGTTTTAATCCGTAACTTTAAGTTCTGTTTAGTTTTCCCCCACCTAGGAGTTTCTGTTTGGGAATGAATTCATATCTCACTGGCCAAGAAAAGAAAGTGAACAGCCTTCCGATTAGGCCTCAGCTAATTGGAGCTCAATAGATCAGCCAGCAGGGGATGACATGATAGCAGCACTACTATTATCCTTCTCCTTGCTTCTCAGTGATTTGTTTTCCTGAGGTAACTTGAATCCTAGACAGTCTCTATCAGCACGGTTAACAGCTTTTATTTTACAAATGCTGGAGGAAATCTCATTTCCAGTTGTAGTTTGTCATTTTATTTAGTCTTGTTCATCTAAACTAATACCCTGCAAGAGAATAAAACTCCATTCTTCAAGGCAGAATCCCAGATTTTTATATGATACTTCCTGAAACTGGTTTTATAGAAACATAAAAACAATTCACATTGATTATAAGAAAGGCCATTTAGAATTCTTAAATGGACCCATTTGCAAACAAAATGAAGACACTCATATTTGGCAAAATAATAATATTTCCATATAATTTATTTATTATTCTGTCATATAAAATTATTGTGTTGGCAAAATGGCTGGGGATATGACTGAAGCAAAAGAAGTGGGAATATAATTGAAGGTCAGTATAAATATACAAATAACTCCCCCCCCCCCCGAAAGTTATGTCACCTTGTTCTCAACTGCAAAATTAATTTCCAGGTAAATTTTGTTCTGTTTGTTGTGCCTGAAAAAGCAGTTTCTCATAACAGGGTTAAATCTTTATTTAATTCTATATAATCTGAAATGGCTGGGGGTTAATAGAAGGCTATATTAATAGAACTGTCTCTCGAGTGCTTATTTATTATTTTGTCTAATTTTTAGTACCATGAAAGTATGGTACTAAATAAGATCTTAACCTTTGTTTACATTTGAGCTGGAAAAGGTACCTCTTTTAAGTATTTGATAAAACAAACCAAAGCTGTTGCTTTTATTACCAAATAACACACGGTCCAGTTTCCTCACCTCCCAGAGAACTAAAGTAAAATTCAGCGGCTTTAGGCTACTTGATCTCTTGCAACCGTAAGTTAAGGAAAGGTTTTTTCCCCTCTCTCTCTGTCTCTCTCTATTTTTTTAATATAAATGTTTGTGTGTGTGTAATATGTATGTATATGTATAAATGTACTGTGTACAGGTTGTATACTTACTGACATTGCTTAATATAAGCCTCAAGAATGCAAATACTCCTCAGTGTGTTTCCAATAGCAATGTGATTGTAGTGTTCTGTGGATTAAGTTACCAACCCTTTGAATTCTGACCTTCAGTCTAAAACAGCTTTAGAGGTTACTCTTTTTCCGATTTGTGAGACTGAAGAAAAAGAGCTAATGCTGCTGGAACGAAGGAGGAGGGGTAAAACTTTGAAGTTGCTGGATTCCTCCACCCCTACCATTGTTCTCCAATTATAACTCGTTAGATTTTCATTATTATTAAAAAATTTAAAGGAGAAATTTCAGCCACTGTGCAATCATTACACTTTAACTCTGAGATTAAATCCTGCTTGCATTGACTTTGGTTGGAATTTTGACATTGTATTCAATGGCAAACTAATGGATCTCTGGTAAATACAATTAAAATAATATTACGTATATGATATGAAGTATTGAAGTGAGTCACTACGGTTAATTGGAGTTAACCAATTAATAGGTGGGGGAAGTATACAGCAAGTGATTCATCTAACTATACTTTTAATTCAGACATCCTCCTTTGTCATTTACAGTTGACACTTCTACAAGATGGTGTTGTTCATCCACCCCAAAACAAACAATAACCAGGCATGAACTAGCCAAACTGAAATGATTGGTTGCAATAGCAGCAAATTAAGCATGTGCTTTTCTCCTCCATGTGCTGCAAAACAGACAACACTGAAAGATCAATGACATTGGATCTGGGTTGGATCTGGGTTGTATGGTTGTGCATCTCCCCCACAAGCCCCACAATCTGATTCAGAGCCTGATTCAGCTATTTATACCAGCCCTAACTCGGGGCAATCAGGATCCAGCCTGACCTGGCGCATAGATCCAAACCACAGTGGAGGAAAAAACAAATCAGCTGAAATGCCATTGACTTGGAATGGAAAACCAAAACAGCCATAACTTTCTTTGTTTTTAACATTGGTGCATGGACTTGGGATATACGGTTGCCCCTCAAGAAGGGATTATTCCTGTCAAATTTCAAAATGGGTAGTTCTAGGTGTGTGTGTGTGTGTGTATTCAAAAATAAAAATTAAAAATACACTCATGTATGTATTATTGCATTGCATGTGTGCTGCTTGTGCACTTACTGTGTACAATATAGGTAGGCAAACTAAGGCCCAGGGACTGGATCAGGCCCAATCACCTTCTAAATCCGGCCCGCAGACAGCCCAGGAATCAGTGTGTTTTTACATGAGTAGAATGTGTCCTTTTATTTAAAATGCATCTCTGGGTTTTTTGTTGGGCATAGGAATTCATTCATTTTTTTTCCTTCCAAAATATAGTCCGCCCCCCCCCCCAAGGTCTGAGGGACAGTGGACCAGCCCCCTGCTGACAAAGTTTGCTGGCCCCTGGTGTACAATGTACTCACAAGACTTACACACACAAAAGTACTAATAAACGGGAGGGTGGAAACAAGAGAATGGGCCTTTTCTGCAGTGGCTCCCCATTTGTGCAATGCTTTCCCTTTTAGGTGCCAGGAGAAAATGTCCCTCTTTAACCAGGCCTTTGGCTGATTGACACCTAAGAGACAGAACTTATTAAAAGAGAGGTGAGCTTGCTGCATTTTGACACCACCATCCCTCTATCCAAGCACTGTGATTGGAGAGTATTTGGTGAGATTCTAGCCCTGGATTGGAAGCTAGAGCTGTCCAGCTCTCCTTCCTCTCCCCACCCAGCATTCTTCTTATATGGCGTGCTTAATAATTACAGCAGTGGAGACAGTCTAGCTTTAGAGATACTAATATTTAGTTTCAGATTGGCACAAATTGTTACAGATTTATTCAGGCCCATGCAACCCACTCTGTGGTGTTTTGTAGCTGTGTCAATCTGATCCAAATTTGGCACAAATCTGTACAAATTGGCTGGTTCAGTTTGCATTTGGACAAATTGGTTGCACAGCCTTGAATTGCCTCCAGGGAAGAGTATTGTAAGCAACACTCTTGGAAATAATAATTAATGAAATGTATGTCATGGGCGACAATGTACTTTTCTGAAATAGCTGCCTAACTCTTTCCTTGGTGGAAAAAGGAAATACTTTAGGCCACCAAGTACAATTCAGTCCATGTTAGACACTTAAAAATACAATTGACTTTAATGACAGTTAAGCATTTGCTTAACACTCTCTTAAATTAATGACTGAATTCTAGAAAAGCCTGTATTACAGTATAATTTTGTGCGGGTTTACTCAGAAGTAAGCCTCATTAAGTTTAATGGGACTTACTTCCAGGTAAGTGTATATAGGATTGCAGCCTTAAAAGTACTTAGCCTTGGCTGCACTACGCACACGGCTAATTTTTATTCAATTTTACAAAGAAAAATAATCTGTTTTATTGTTGATTTCAAAGTAATTTTTAAAAGGCTAGCTAACATTTCATAACCACATGCATGCTAAACTTCTGTTTTTATAGTTTTGGTGAAGGCCAAGGAGCCAATAAAGTATTGGAATAGATCTGATTATTCTAGGAAGCATAATTCAATCTGTTGTTTTTCACACAATTAAATGTATTTGTAAGCATATACCCATAATAATTATGATCTAGTCACAAAGCGTGCTTATTATCTGTGTTGAGTGCTTTATTAAAATGAATAACCAAATTACCGTCAACTCATGTAGCAAATGATTATTATATTATGTTTTTCCCCTCTCATATTGAGAATGCATTAAAATGTTAATATAAATCATTATCAACAGTGTTTTGTATGGAGCCTATAATGTTCCTGATCTGTTTTCATCTTGGTCTTACAGTCATTTAAGTAGTGTACAATGCTTGGTTCAGGAGCTTTAGACCCTAGTGGAACTATGCAAAAGAATAAAGTTACTTAACTGAATCTGTGTGCTCTGAACTGGATTTTATTGTTCATTATTAAGTGACTTCTACGGTGACACAAACATTGTGTTTGAGAGAACTAGTGCTTTTAAAGCTAATAAAAGATGTTTTACTTGATGGAATTACAATGGCGTGACACAGACAATACCTACAGACTCCAAGAGCATTGTTTTGATATTGGGTCACATTATAGTGAACATACAATGACATAGCCATGCCTTCTCAACCTCAAAACTCTACTGCAGACAGTGGCTTGCACATTTTATCACTAAATCCCAGTGAGCCTTTTCCAATAACTAGAGTTCCTTGTCCCCCTTCTCCTCAAGTGTAAGTAAAGAGCTGTCAGTTGCCAGAGATCTTGCTATTATTACAAGCATAGAGCCAGGTAGACGGATCTAAAAAGAAGGAAACAATAGATCTACTACATGGAGTGTTGGTGTATTTTAAGATTCCCAGAGAAAGACCCAAGGAAAGCCACAAACTGCTGCCTAAACTACATGAAAGGCCATCTTTCCCCACATGAACTTTCCTATTATAATTTTCCTTGGAGGCTCTTCTTCAGGTCTCACTATCATTAAAGGAAATATGGGTGGTGAAACTTGTATTTTGTGATGCCCAGGTTATAGAATTGTTTCCCAAGAAGATTCATCTGACGCAAAGCCTCATTTTTAGAGGTTTTAATGGATGCAACCCACTCTGAAAGTCTTTTGACTAAAAAGTAGGTTGTCAAGAATTCTTAATTAATTAATTAATATAAAGCTAGGACTGGGCATCTGTGGCTCTCTAGGTGTTGTTGGATTAAAGCTGCCACCATCCTTGACCATTTGCCATGCTGGCTGAAGCTGATAGGAGTTACAGTCCACAGGTTCACTAACCATGATATAAAGAATTTCTTCCTTGGCTTCTAACACCAAAAACTAATGTTTTTTGGTGAAGCACACTGTGTTACAGTGATTGGGATAGGGTGAGAAGTTGCAAATGAAGATGAGAACCACTTTCTTGACCAATCAAGGTGCATCCAAAATCTGATGCAGAGCTATTGCTTTTGCTTCCTTTTGTTAACTGCATTGGCATATGTGCAATTATGGTTCCATACACATGATCTGCCTTGGTGGATCAAGATACGTAATTTAGGAACAGAGAGTAAAGATTCAAACATCAAAACTATGGGTTCATAGAATCATAGTTGTAGCCAACATTATTCATATTCAGAATGAGATTACTCATGTCTATTAATTTCAGTGGGTCTACTCTGAGTATGATTCACACACACACATTCTGACATGTATTTCTGACTAGGAGAGTCAAGATCCATTATGCACAGTAGAGTTTCAAAAGCAGTTTTTTGATACAGCTTTGAGGGCTTCTGTTCAAAGATTTAAAAAAAAATAGAATATCACACTGGGAATGTGCAATCTTTTGAAGGTGTTTAAATCAGCTCCTTAAGATGAGTGGGAGGGAAGTAATTTGTAAAATTTGCATACTGCAAGATTTGCATTCCAGTACATAGTTACCAGATTCTGTTAAACAAGGACTATTTATGAAGTAAATTGCTCTTTAAGGATTTCAGAGATGGCAGGATATAATTTGAAGATGCCTTAAGCAAATGTATTGCCTTCGTTTCACCTTTTGCAAGTGATGCAAAATGCTGCTAAATATCAAACTTTTCGGCTTTCGAAATTCGTTTGCTGAGATTTGCAGGAGAGGACCAACTTCTGTGTCTGTTGGGAAGGACATACAACAGGGCCTTCTTGGTTGTGGGGCCTGCTCTATGCTTTCCTTTCCTAGAGGAGCCTGCTAGAGTTCTTCCCTGTAGATTTTTAAGAGTCAGGTGAAAACCTCTAGTTCAAACCAGCAGTTGGCATGTGATTTGAATTTTAAAAAAACTTTTTCTCTGCTATATTTATTGATTTATGTTATTTTACTATGTCTTATGAGTTATTGTGAACTGCTTTGGAAATTTCTGAATTGGAGGGTGGTTTAAAAAAAATTGACACCATTTGACTTTTTTATTGCTTTATTGTATTTTTTTAACAAAACAAAACAAAACCCCAGCTATGTCTCCTCAGGAGGAGTCTTCTCCAGTAACATGTCTGAAAATTTATTAGACAAATAAATAATAAGCATATCAGTGGGATTTTAGAATGCTTTTTTCAGACTTCTCAAGCTTAAAAGGCATATAAAGAAATAATTTCCATTGATATTAGTAGAAGAGCATGTCCTTGCTTGGGATCACAGGCTATAAAGTTTCAGGATCATTGTCCAACACCTTGATCTTAAATGCATGTGTTGGATTAAGTCCTACTGATATTAATATAATTTAGTGCCAGATAAGTTGCATGCAAGAACTGTGAATTGGAGCGGGTTGATTGGACCTTGGTGACATTAAGAGCAGAAACAATGTATGAAAATCAACACACTTCCCTATGCAGAACCCAGGAATCTGCTCATATAAAGTCAAGAAGGGCGCTTCAGATAATATAAATAAGGCTCATAGTGAAATCAAACACTTATTTTACCCTTGCTGAAAAAGTGGCCTCCAATAGCAAATCTGTGGTTTGTAAATTACATTTAAAAAGGAATGCTTATGCTGAAACAGGTATTTTTTCAGAGACTACTGGCATTTTGACAAATAATTATATACAAATAGTCAGATCAGGAGTTTAACACAGACCTACAAAGCTATGATCCTTTATATCTCTGCTCACTGTATGAAGTATGAATGAATGCTTTACTAAAGGATTATTAAAATGTTCACCAATGAATCTCTTGCAAATCCAAGGTAGATTAGTCTTTCCAGACTTGAATATATCTATCTTGTACATAAAATTAGCTACTTGTCTGTCAACCACTGTAAATACATATTTGAGTATAAATGATTTTGACATTGGATACATTCAGACTGAATTCATCGTGTAACCTTCAAATGATTTCAACACAAAATTTAAGCATGGAAAGCAATTGCTTTAGTATCTATTGTAAAACTTTTGAAAGAGCAATTTGATACATGACTACTCAGAAGTAAGCCCCACTGAGTTCACTAAAACTTACTCCCATGTAAGTGTATGTAGGCTTGCAGCCTTAATGTAGTTAATAAAACTGTATCTTTGGCGGGGGCGGGGGGGAGAGACTGGGTTAGTATTGTATTTGTATAGTAGAAATATATCAGGCTTGGTACATTGCCTCACTTTTTTATTCTTTGCATATTTGCAAAATTATTTCCAGCAGTTGTGTGTTTCTGGGGAAGAAAGCAAGGTTTAATAGGTATCTACATACAATGTGTACCAACTTTTCTAATGTTTTCATTTTAACAGTGTGCTGGAGAAACAAATTTATGCTGATAAACATCAATAACATATTCTTTTAACAGATTGCTTAGAATGAAAATAAAGCCCAAAGCAATGGCTATTCCTTGTGTCATAGTAAGTATAAGGATTTCATTTTAGTAAAATCTTGCCTAATAAAATTAAAATATTGCAAATAAATTTATTTCTAGTGCAGTTTAATGAACCATTATAAAGAACACTTTGAGTATGACGTTAAAGCGATATAAAGAAGGCAAGCATCTCTGTTTATACTGGCTCCATTAACAGATCCAATAGAAATATGTGGATTTTGACCTTAACCTTCCATATATGGTAGGTGTCTATCCCATGATTTTTTATTTTTTTGCCAGCGCTAAGCAAATAGAGACCCTTGGTGTATCAGCTTAAGACTGTTAGGCACAACTTTTTTGCTTGGTGGAAAGTTTTATTGATAGATTTTCTTCAGAATGTGTATCAGCTGGACATTGCAGCCAGAAGGTATTTTCTATTTATGAGAGTTGTTTTCAATCACAAAGTTTGTTAATGGAAGGTAAGGCTATACTCAATATATGATAACAGAGTCTGAAACAAAATTATGAATGTGAGTCGGAAACCAGCTAGGGCATTTGAACTTGTATAAGTAAGTTATGTGTACAATTCACAGTGTTTATCTCCTTGTGAGAAAATTATTTGTATTGTGGAGGAGGCTGTGCTTATTTATAAATGTATATCTTATGGTGAGATTGGTTTAAATAGCTCAGGATAACTCTGTTATTGTGGGTGGGGGGCACTGCTTTCTCTGGTGATGTGTAGTTCGATTTTTTGAAGAACGGTAATTGTATTAAAATATCATTCTTTTAAAAAGACATCAATTACCAAAAATATTCCCACTAGATTCTTTCCTAGCTTGAGTTTTTATGTACACAAAGGACAGATAAAAACACAATTAATGTAAAAAGACACTGTGCACCACCAAGTATGAATAAGGATGAGGTGCAATTGCTCTAAAAATGAAATCCAAGTGGAAGTGTGTTTAAATGATTCATTTTGCCCACCATCATTTGTATCTGCACATTATGAACTGTTGAAAGGTTTGTGGTTATCGTGTCAGATTGCTTGATGTTGGCACAGGGCAGGGTTTAGTGTAGGTTAAATATTTCTGAACTGACTTTTTATGTGGATATTTTTGCCCCTTTCCTTACGCAGCAGAGGACGAATCTGCTACGCGCGCCCAAGTCAAGTTCAGACGTGAATGTTGCGTGATATTATTATTATTATTTTTGTAAAGAGTGGACTCGATCGTCCCCTTCCTTATGGAGCTTCTCCCGGCTGGATCCCGCGTTTTGTCGTCCGCTTCGGGCTTCTCGTAAGAAACCTCACTTAAAAGAAACTGCCCCGTTCAGAGGGGCTTAAATCCGCTCCCCCCCCCCATATCCCCCAAGGCTCTCGGCTGCGGAAAGCTAATTATGCTCTCTCTCGCTCGGAAGGTGCAGATCTGGCTTTTCCCGTGCCTCCTCTCCGAAGCTATAAATGGTTTGGTGGTGATGGTGCCTCAGAAGCAGCAGAGAGAGAGAGAGAGAGAGAGAGAGTGAGAGAGAGAAAGAAATCCCGCGCGCTTCTTGACAGGGCGCGCTCGGGCCGCATTCTTCCCCCACAGCTGTTTATTCGCATACCGCGGGATCCTTTATTTGCATACTCAAACTGCTCGCCAGCAAAGGTTTGCCTCTGAGGCAAGCCAGCCCAGGGCTCTCTCGGTTCGATTGTGTTAGCATTTATTTATTTTTTAAGGACAAGAGAATAGCTGTGGTTTGCATTACAAATAAACAAAAGGGGGAGAAGGAGAGAGAGAGAGAGAGGGAGGAGAGAAGCCTCGAGGCAGACCTACAAGACTGGGCAAAAAAATAAAACATAAAACCACCTATATGGAGAGGGGGAAGAGATGAAGATTGGGCTGCCGCTCCTTTGTCTGCTCAGCCTCCCCACAGATAATATCTTCGGCCGCCTTCGCTGAGGAGCCGAGCGGGAGAGAGAGAGCGCGCGCGCCGGGGCTTCTTCCCGAAGCGGCGTTTGAGCGGGAATTTCGGAGCGGCGGCGGCGGCGGCTGCGTCCTCCTCAGAGCTGGGTGCTGCCGCTGCCGGAGACGGGCCCCTCGGTGCCACTTCCGACTTTAAGCCTTCCTGGGAAAGCCCTCGGTGGCTGTTTTCAATTTCTTCGCCGAAGACACAGCGCCCTCCCTCAGCTCCGCTCCCCACAGCCACCCCACCTCTCTCTCTCTCTCTCTCTCTCTCTCTCTCTCTCTCTCTCTCCCACACACACACACACTCGCTTGGCAGGCACAGCCCGCGGCGGCTGCAGCAGCAACAGCAACAGAAGTCAGTCAGTCCAGTCAGTCTCTCGCTCGCTCCTCAGCCACCCTCTGCTCTCAACTCGGAATTTTCCCTCCAGACTGAGCTGCGCTTCTGGTCGAGGGGGAACTTAAAAAATAAAATAAAAAGTAAAAACTACGTCTTTTTTTTTAAGCCAAACCAGTGCAGGCTAGAGAGAGAGAGAGGATTCACCCAGGATTTTTTTTAAAAAAAAACCCAACCAAAACAAAACTATGTGAGCAACGGTTGGTTGGGCTTTAAGTTAAGCGCCAGCGTGAAGGCAGCCCATAATACTTGGTGGATGCAGCAAAGCCGTTCACTGTAAGTACGAACCCGGCTGTTTCAAAAAGTGCATGGATTTGACAACAGCTGCCCCATCTTGCAAAACAGGGAGAGAGGACACGTTTTTGTTTTTGTTTTTGCTTTCAGACGAAAAGCACCTTCGTCCGTGGCCTGTTTGCAAAACAAGTTTGTACTTTTCCAAGAATCTCAGTAATCTTCCACGCCTGGATCTCCTGCACGTTTCTTTCTTTTTCTCTCTCTCTCTCTCTTTCTCTCTCTCTCTCTCTCTCTCTCCCCCCCAACTCCCACCTCCAATTAATATCTAATATACGTCACTTTTTGCAGTTAATTGTGTTTCCCGGCTGGCTCCGTAGCCTCCCCACAAATCAGATGCTACATGGCTCTCAGCTCTTTATTTGTGTTCAACTTGCATTTTGTGCCTTGTGTTTGGTTTTCTAAAGTGTTCGAGGGTCACTGAAAATAAGGAACACAATGCTGACTGATTATATATATATATATATGAATTTTTATAGACCTAGTTAAAAGGCACAAGAATTTAGAAGAACAGAGAAAGGGGGACATATGGCAGAGACTGACAGCTCTTGCCGAAGCAGGAAATCCTGCTTAATATGTTTAAATGCTGGCAAAGCTCTGCTGAACCTTAAAGGAGGGCTTTATCAAAATGGCAAAATAAACAGTTCCCTGACAATATTATATATGACGTTAGGTACTGCTGGAAACTCAACACTTCGAATTAGGAAACGACCTCTTTAAAGCCCAGGCATACTTTACATCATGTTTATGAATCTCCTTACTCACGAAATTTATAAGAATGTTTTTCTTGAAGCTGTTTTATGAACGTCAAAATATTCTTTAAAAAAAACCCAAAAAACAACAACCAGCCATCAAATTATATAAAATTACCCTCGAGCCCAAATTTTAGGTGCACTTTAATGGGGAGGGGGAGTGCAGAAGTCACTTTTAAAGCCGATAATAAATGTAAGTTTATCTTTTAATGAAAGGAAAGTCCAGATGGTCAGCTTTAGGATAATTTTTTTAGATCATCAGAATGGTGTATGTGTGTGTGTGTGTGTGTGTGTGTGACTGTTTTGTTTTGTTTTTTGTCTCTCTTCCCCCTCCCCTTCATGCATACTTTCTGGAATCTGCATTTTAAGGTTTCTTGGAGGTTTCTTTCTACTAGCCTCAAGAGAATTATGGATTTCATAAATGCATGGTGCTGCGTGTGTATAAAATACATATTAATGGAATTTTGGCATTACCTGAGGTTCAGCTTTGTTGCTTAATGACCTATCTTTAGCTTTAGGAAGCTGAAAACCCAGCACAGTGACAGATTTTTTTTAAAAAAACAAGCCATTGTTTCAGTTGTGGTGGTCGCAGCAGGGGTTAACACAGATCCAAATGAGAGGGAACAAATGAGTGGGGTTTTGTTGAATGTTTAATAGTAACTAAAAAGTTGTTACACAAAGTGCAACATACAATGCAATGCTGGGCATGTTTACTTGGAAGTAAGTACCATTGTGTACAAAATAAGAGACTTTAAGATTGCAACTTCAAAGTTACATTTATGTTGTTTCAGAAGCATTGTCACAGTGACATATGTCTTCTGTTTTTAAATTTCAGTGATATGTCAAAATTTTAGATGTATTTAGGGAGATTATCATTATAATATTCTGTTTGGGGGATTGATGCACTAATTTAATCTAGTTTTAATAATATGGTTACATTTTTAAAGCACATGGTTTAAAAAAGTGCATTTAAATACTTTAGCATTTGGAGGTAGCCCTTATTGAAGATTGGCAGGGTTTTGTAAAATACTGAAGTTAAGAATTGTGGTTTTCTTCATTTTTTTTATTTCCATTTCTGTCAATGTTTTATGTTGAAGATGTTAACTTTGCGGGGGGAAATGCAGTTTCAGATATAAAAAAATATGATTAGAAAGTTCCCATTGTCTTTATGATTTCTGGTTTAGATCACAACTGTGGTTGAAAGTAAGTTACTAACTCACATGTGAGCTATATTTGTTTGAATAAGCATAGCTTTTTTTACTTTGATTTTTTTCTTTCAGCTGGAAGAAATGTTCTAAATTATAGTCATTTTATAAGAATTGCTTCTAGCAAGTGAAAAAAAGTCTGGAAAACCAATAATTTAGACAAGTACCTACATTTTATTTGTTCTATGGTGCTGAGATTTAGAATCCCTTCCCATTTACAGTTTACTTTTCACAGAACATTATTAACTTTTTGGCTTCATACATGATTTTCTGTCAGATGCTTTTGATTTGTAATTTACCAAAGTATAATAAACAGTGCAAAAGTCATGAATTTTCTCCTGCATCTTGAGCTCTGTGGTAGGGAAAATGTGATAAAATGTGTACCTTAAGTCTTGTTTGATGATCTCTCAAAGCAAGTTTGCCTTCTGGAAATAATTTCTGGGGTTGAAGAGCATGGTATTAACAGATTTAATGTGGCTATTCAGTGGATTGGTGGAGTACTATGTGAGGTTTAACAAAATGAGAGCGACAAATTGAACATCAACAAAACCTACATCTGTGAAGAATTATAAATTTAATTAGAAAAAACCCAAAATTAAAAGATCTCATTAACTAATCAGAATTAGATGTTACTGCTTTAAGATACTTAAATATAATTTTGGTGTTATTTAAGATGCTAGTAGCTTTGCTATCACAATCCTTTCTTTTTCATTTTAGAAATACTAAGAGGCAATGTTAGTCAAACATTTTTTAGCCTTTTAAAGCCACTTCCTAAGTAGTAATCATGTGATTATTCATAAGGAGCAGTAAGTTTTATTTAAAATATTGTTGGCCTGATTTCCCTGTGCATGGCATTTGCTCATTGTAGCAATTCTCCCTCCCATTTTTAAAGTATTCTTTCTTGAGTAAATTTTAATTATTGCTGTAATCTTCCTACTTGTGTAATAATTAATGAGCCATAGAAGACCATATACTTTGTTGTTTAAGGCTGTATTAGATGACAGTAGATGCAGACATATTAATGTAGCAGTAACGGTGAAACGCTATTCATACATACCGTATGTTGCTTTCCAAAAACTGGGCATCCTAAGTGCAGTTACTCACTGCACTGTAATTTCGCATCCTGCATAAAAAACTGAAAGCATGTAAAGTGTAGCATTTTGTAAATTGTAACTAATTTCACCAACATCTGTGTCTAATTGTTGTCTGCATTTGCATTCTTGAGAGTAGATTTATTTTTCCTGTACCACTATGTGGATTCACTTGACCAATCTAAGTAAGGATTAGTAGTTTTAAAGTTATTTTGATTAAAGAATCATTTTTAAATACCATAACACACAACACATGGTTTAAATAATCCTTAATAGGAAAAGGACTGTAACTGAAGTATGACGAATTAAAATGAAGGTCTTGGATATGAACTCTCACAGCTTATAGAATCTTAAAAAGATATGCTAATATCTGCAGCATATGAGATATATACACACTAGTAGTTATTTAAAGACAGGTAATAGAATATTTCATTATCCATTTTCAGAACAATTTTTGTTCATTGTCTGTAATTGACAAATTATATTCTATAACATCAGCAAAATAATATACAAAACATTAATACATATCACTAGAAGTTCAGTTAAAATTATTATATTTAAATGGCCCTCCATATTGTTAATAAGAGATAACTGTTAAGTATGCATCGTTCCCTCCTATAATTTATTAAAGGTGTACAGAAGTACAAGGAGAGAACATATCCTAAAGCCATTCCACCGCAGTGTCTAGGGTTAAGAGTAAAAAGTTTCCATCTTACACTTGGGTCCTTTGTATTTTCCTTTTTAAAAAATGTCTTAGCTGTTGCAAATACACATTTCATACTCCAGTTTGATTTGGTTTGCTATGGTCTATTAAAAAGCACACTATGCAGCATTTTAAATACCTTTGGTGGGGGGAGAGTTACAGTTTTCCTATCTGTGTTAGTACATGCTTTTTGTTATTGTGTGTAACATTATATGTTGTCTGGCTGCTTATACGAGTGGTGTACTCCTGCTGAAGTAGTAATTCTGTCTGCGATTAAAAATAACAAAAACTAGAGGCACACAAGTGAGATTTTCCTGGATGACTTTTATGGCACTTAAAATGCCTCATCTTGCTTGTCTTTGTTCTGTGATCATGTAAGAGATGTCAGTTCAGGTTGGGTGGAATTCTGAATTCAGACATTTAGACAATGTATGTCCTTGCTGGGGAAGTTTTGTGCTTTCAAGCCAGCAGCCAGTCTTCACCTGGGCTTTATCACCTGCTGGCAGTTGTTAGTGGCTTTTTTGGCGGGTGTGGGTGTGTGTGTGTGTGTGTGTGGAAACTGGTATCAAAGGCTATTCATTTAAACACAACCTTACACATTTTTTAATAAGATGCAGCAGCACTGCACTAAACCAGTGAGGGTCTAGATTTCAAACATTATTGAATCCCTCACCCACCCTAGTCCAAAGAGTGTACATTCACAGAGAATGCAAAAGAGCAATTCATGACCACAGAGTTCATTTTAGAAATATATTTTTGCGTACTGCTCGTATTCATTCATTCTGAAGTGTATGCTCTTTTTTTTTAGTTTAACTTGATTGTGGGGAGAGGTGCAGATAAGAGGAGGGGGAATTTCTGGCCTAGATAAACATAAACATTCAGGAACTTTCAGTCAAATTATAGGAGCCTAGCATTGCATTTGACTTTAAATCCTTCAGTGTTGGTTTGCAGTCTTCAAAGTTGGCTGGAAACTGGACTTGCAAACTTAAATGACGGAGTGGAAGGAGGAGGGAGGGATGAAAACTAACATGATAAGGATAAGAGACTGTCAAGAGTTAAAGGAGTGGGAGGGTGATGTGTTTCAGCCAGTGATAACAAAAACTGAAAGATCTTCAGAGGATGCTGGGAGAGAGCATTAGGGAGCTTCTTCCCTTTGCTAGATATATTTTCTCTGTTAATAGCTACCTTACCCAGGCACCTCTTCCTAAACTACCTTAGCAAGACTGCTTTGCATGTTGATTGGGGGAGGGGAAATCCAGCGTGCAGCTGTCATAGGCCAGTGATGAATCACTATCCCGTCATTTGGCTGCCTTCCCCATGACATGGGCAAGGGGGGGGGATAGACCTGCTGGAGGAAACAACAGTTGAGGCTTCAATTTAAAGACAATATGTCTTTCACTGCAGCAGTAACCCCCTCCTTCTCTTTTGGTTAAAAGAGAGCATTACCATCCCCAGGAAGATTTCTTTGTTTAGTTAGATTAAGACCTGACATGAACGTAGAATAACAGAGGCTTCTATTTGTGTCCCTGGTTTGCAGGTGCAAAAATCCCAAACCAGTTCAGATGTTGCTGTTTCATCCATTTGCAGGTAAGGATAAGATCAAAGTGGCCTATCTGTAGGGGGAAAAACTACTTAGAATGAAGTTATTTTACTCCATGTGAAAGACATATGAATTATATTTGATTGTTGTTCATTTTAAACTGGAGAATATTGTTTCACTGCTTTGAGAAGTAATTTAAATATGCACTTTTAAATAAAGGTTCTGCTCAGCACTAAAATGTTTTATAATTCATGTATACACTTCTGTGTATTTTAAAATTGTTTGGATTTGGTCATGAAAGTAACACCAGTAGTCTAGCATTTAAAAGGACTCCAACTGGTAATTTTTAAATGGAGCATTATTAGGGAGAAAATTTGTAGTGTGAAAGCAATATAACTGTGAAAAGTAAAATACATATTTATGTTAGAAAATGTGCAATGGAATTCTGTGCATGCTTCCTTGGTAGTAAATTCCACTGAGTTGAGTGGGGTTTACTCTTAAGGAGGTGCACAGCTTTGCAACCAAAGTTAAACTGATTTGGTGGACTTCAAGTATATTGTGCAAACTTTTCCTGATAATATTTAGTCCAAAAATATTACGAAAGCAAAATTTGTTAGCATATTGTAAACTTTGGGCTTAATGCAAACTGATACTTCATTACATAGAAATGTATCAAGTGTTCCAAAACTTTCTTCATGCCGAAGGGCCCTTATTCTAGAGTACATGATTTGAACATTGCCCCTTAACTATATTATGCAGATCTTCTATTCAGTATAAATCTAATGGAAGTTGAGTATTATAAAAGCTATTATGATCAGGAATCGTAAGCACAGAGGCAATATATTCTATAAAATATTGACAATTTGCACTGATTCTGTTCTTGTTTCACTTTAAGTGACAGTTCAAGTACTGCAAAGTGCTAAGGCATACTAATGCCTGTATGGATTCACTGTATATTGGCCCTATCCCTTTTCAATTGGGCACGCTTTATGTAATCCACAAAGCAAACAAGAGAGCAGACATAATAATGTTTTAATGCTGCATTTGTTTCAACGGAAACAGAAGAACAATTAAGTAGTTTGCCAGAGTAAACACATACATCAGGAATATCTCATTCCTTGTCAGTTGAGCGTAGGTTCAACTATTGCTTCAAGTGTTTTATTTGGTTTGGAGGCCCATTAAATCGTAATTGGGTGGTAAATTATATGCAAGCGAACAGTGTGACTGTATTGCACTTGGGATGTGCTTTTCAATGCATTTTAATTTTTGTCTCTAATTTTGCACTTTATAAAAATGTGTAGACAAGCAGGTATAAATGTATTTTAAATCTGTTAAGGATTGTGTATTATACAGAGCCAATATGAAATGAGTGTATGAAACGACTCAAAAATGTAAGGCAAACTAAGGAAGTAATAATGTATATGAAATAGTAAAATCAATGGTAGGACATGGGTTGTACTTCCACAGTCAGATCTGAAAGCAGTAGTCAATTTTTCTACTCACTTTTTTTTTTTTTTTTAGGTCTATGGAAATGCAGGATCTAGCCAGCCCTCATAGTCGACTAAGTGGTAGTAGTGAATCTCCCAATGGTCCAAAACTTGATAATTCTCACATAAATAATAATTCCATGACACCCAATGGCACAGAAGGTGAGTTGTTGGTGGGGTTTTTGTGATATGATGGGATTACTTTAGACCTCAGTTTTCACTGAGATGGTAAATGTGTGTCTGGACTATGCCACTTCGGACTAAAGGTGGGGGCTTTCATGACAGAATACTCCTTCATACAAGAACAGTCTTCTGCACATAGACAAAGCAGCATGTCAGGGAAAGTATCCTTCTGCTTCCTGTCAGCTAGCTTTCTATCTGGTGGATTTTACTATTATTTTGGATGGAGGAGCTCCCATCTGGAAACTGAAATGGTAGAGCCTTTACACACTAGTTTACCACCTCAGATTGCCAGGCCTTGCCTTTCTATTAGATATGAAATACTGTATAACTAGATAAGATTCCAATGGTTATTCATGGGCACTTACTGAAGTTTGACTATAGCAATGACAGTGATGTGAAACATCTATCAAATGAGTTATCCATTTACCCACCACTCCCATGCCCTTTACCCAAAACATTTTTGTGGTCTGAGTTCTAACTGAAGACTATTTGGGTTATCAGATTATACTTTTAGCCTCCATTCCCTCTAAATCTAATGGAGCTGCATTGTATTTTGTCAGATAGACCATTTTTGTCCCCTTTCTCTAAATTAAAATAATGCAAATTTGTATCTTTAGGATTGCAACCTTAGTCAATACTAATGACTGACCACTGCCTTTTGGATAAAGACATCTGATTGAGAATGTAGTCATAGCATACTTACCTGTGAATAAAGATCTTTAAACACAGAGATTTGATTCCAGACATGCAGAGGAGTGTGCTGTTTATCTTTTTTTGTGTGCGCATACACCACTGACTTCTGATTTTAAAATTGGAATGTAAGCATACTGTTTTATCTTAACAAAATCCAGAAAACTTTTCCTGTTGATAAACACACTTACATCGAAGTTAAGTTTTAATGTGATGGCTCCAAGTAAAGAGAAAAATGGTGCACTGGTAAGGAGAAAAAGAACTCCTTTAATAGGACCAACGAATATGTTATGAAATTGTGATTTCCCCAGAAGTCTTTATCAGGCAAGGTATCCCCCAGAGCAAGGGATAGTGGGTGCATGAGGAAATGAGGAAAAATAAAAAGGAGTACAAAAATTAGTCTGGATGTTGAATCAAGGTTATATTTTAGAGATTGTAGACTGCAGGAACACAGTCTGAAGCACTGCCCTTTAATTAATTAGTTAACAATTTTAAAAAGAAATGGAAAATTTCTGTACATTTTTATACGTATTCTTTTGGGACATGTGTGGAAAAGGTACTAGCTTTTTCATTTTCTTTGCAATTTTCCTTTAGGTGACATGACTCTGCTCAGCACTGCAGACTGGTTGTTAAATACTAATACACAGACCACTGCAGGTTTGTGTAGTAACGGTGAATGCACAGTTATTAGCATGCGTTTTAAGGTTTGCAAAAATATTAAAAGGTTCTGACTGATTGTAGCTAATCAAAACTGGAAATGCTGTGGTTTGCCCTCATTGATAAATAAGCAAAGTCTTAACCCTTTATATGATTTCCATAGGTAAACTCCCTTGAACACTACAGCTTCCAATTTGGCATGCATAGGGTTAGGGTATAAATATAGTTTTCAAGCAAAATGTTAGCACAAAAGCCAATTTTTTAATCGGTTGCTGTGAGGCGGGATAGGACTTTGCTTCACAATTACTTATATAGTAACTAAGGAATACACCAAGAGCTCTTTTATCTCCTTAAAATGAATTTGATGTTTTGTGTGTTGGGGTGTATTACTTACCCTTGTCCCTATTTGTTTTCCTTTTGTTTATCTGTTGGGGTAGAGGATAATAATGGTCTAGGACAGACATTTGGATAGTAATAGTAACTTGGAGGCGGGCAAGAGAGTATAAACTATTAAAAGGAAATCTTACTTTAAATAAAAGTATTTTGAAAAATCATAGGATTGATGGAGATGCTGTTAGTGTTTGGTTTCCACGTGCTTCTCTTGAAATTAATGTACACAATGTGTAATCTGCTTGTTTGCTGCATGTGAGAGAGAAAGATGTCACTGAATAGTCAGGTGGTCAGTGTCTGATGGTAGAATGGATCAGATTCTAATGTGAACTCTGATGTCACTCCTATGGCAATCTTAATCCTGTTACAGTATGTGTTTTAAATTAATTCTGAAGTAAAGTTAAGTTTTATGTCATTATAGACAGGTCAAGCTGCTTTCACTGATTTTTTTTTTTTAATGTACTAAATAAAACAGCTCTGTCCAAACCCCATATTCTTTAATTTCTTTCAAATGTGCTTGCAGGAGGATGTGGTTGATAGATATCTATCTGTTAGTAACGAATATTTTTCACTTCACACTTAGTGGTTAACCTTTTACGGCAAGAAATTGGGATGTAGATGGGTGCCAGTGGTCTGGTATAATCAGAGTTTAGTGCTGATTCCTGCCGCATTAGTTCAAGAATGAACTAAATTATAGAAACTCCTTGTTGCAGTATGTGGAAAATGTTACTTTCTTAACATGATCCTCAACATATTTCTGCAGAAGGGCATCAGGATGTGAAAGTATTTACTTCAGCATTAAGCATAGTTGCGACTGAAGTTTATTCATTTAGTTGTTTAACAGAGACTTAGCCATTCTTGCAATAAATCAGTTATAGAAATAGTTGTATGCCACATCTAATGGGCCATAAATTCATGTTAGGAATATACGAAATTTTAGTTTTCATCTCTCTCAAGCCTTGCTCTGAGCCAAGTTGGAAAACAATAGCTTATACCTGATACGGGGGGAAATAATAATTGGTAGTTGGTGGAACTGCATAAGTGCTTCCCAAGAAATAACTTTTGTGGATAATGAATGTGAACAGAATTTACCAATACAAGATGGGATGTCATGATTGGCACAAAAAGCCTTGATTGTTGAACCAGATAGTGGGCATTCCGGCAACAGTCTATCAATATAGAACTACCTAGTGCAAGATGTGAATACTGAAGGGAATAAGCAAATTTGAGTTTAAATCAAACTGCTAATGGCATGAAGTGCCATTTTAGGATGTAAGTAGCCATGATTCTCAGAATAAGAAAGGAGAACCATTTCCTCAATTGCTTTCTAGACCACGGCTAGCAAACATAGTACACTCAATACATGTTGGACTACAATGCCCATCAGCCCTTACCAGCTTCTATCTGATCAAAAAAAATGTATGCTACATTCACTTCGCAGTTAAGCTGAGGTGTGTACATTTGAGACAGGAGTTGCATATGCATAGATGAGAGTTTCATAAATAGGAGTTAGGAGGGTGGAGATGCATGGAAACAAAACAGGTAATGCACATTGGTTGAAAATATCCCTGCCTCCTCTCTGGTGTGTACAGCAATGTGCAAGTGTGACTTGAAATTTGAAATGTGACTTAAGCAAATAATATGTTTAAGCAGAGGTTGGATGGCCATCTGTTATGGATGCTTTAGCTGAGATTCCGTCATTGCAGGGGGTTGCGCTAGACGACCTTCGTGGTCCCTTCCAACTCTGTGATTCTATAATTCTATGAAACACAATTAGGAAGAACAACCTCACTGAATGATGGGTGTTGTAGTCCATAATGTCTGCAGTGCACCTGGTCTGCTATACCTGCTACAGAATATATATATTCTTTTGCATATATATACTGTGCTAAAGTTGTCAGTTGGTTTTAATACTGTGGTAGACTAGCTGATATTAAAAGTACTGTTTGGCTTGTTTTAATAGAAAATGGATAACTGTATGTGGCTGTTGTATGTGCTGTTATGGAATGTGTTGAGTATGTGATTTATATTTACATGTGTACTGCTTCATTGCAATTACTTCTTTTATTGTATGCCTGCTTATGTAGTGTTATTGTGAGAAATATTGTGCAATGTTGTATTGGACATAGATACCTTTTACAGGAAAGGTACACTGTACTCCTTAGCCCAATATTCCCTTGAGCAATAGGTACAGCTCGTGAGATGAATCCATTTTGTGAAAGGGATCCTGCAGGCAGCTTGGACTTGATAACCCACTGAACTTTAGAACACACACAATATATTATTCTGATGCCAGCAGATCTTTTGGGGAGTGGCTGTGTGTAGGTGGGTGCTTTATAAGAATTAATGTATTTTAGGTGGTAGAATACTAACACCCTGGCAATAAATGCAGTGGGTGAAACTCAAGAGCTATGGGGGCAGTTTCTATGCATTCTAAGTTGCAGCTTCTGAGTTTACATGCCTATTGAATCAGTTTATGATACCCAAAACACTTTTTACGGAAGTCAGGGACTTTTTGGGGTGGCCTCTGATGCAATATGTGCTTGGAAGAGGAGACAAGAAGAATTTGATTTTTATATCTTTTCACATCCCACATTGGGACAGCTGACCTAAAAGCCATTTTTGCAACAAACTCTGGCAATACATGTGGGAAAGTTGTTCTTTAGATCTGAAAGGAATATGGTTTGCATTTTCTGAATCAGTCATTTTATAGGCAAGACATATCTCATGTTTTATGTTTCATTTATTGGACTGAAGGTGCAAGGTGTTAGATTCTACTGTGTATCTTAAGGAAAGAGGAAGGATAGCATTTGTTTTTATTGCAGGAATTAGGCTTTTTGTAATATTGTTTTAAAAACAATAAAACAGCTTATTAAACATGTGTATGATACATCTTTCTTTTCCCCTTTTTCTAATTGAAAGAGCAATCCAGTGCAGTGTTTGCACAAACTGTCCACAGTTAAATCATATAGCAATATCTTGTTCTTTGAAAGCATTACTTGTGAAGGTGCATCTATTTTATTGTATTTTTACACTGTCATGACATTTTATACAGGAATTCATAAAAAAAGAATACCTGTTGCTATATAATATCTGGAAAAGATACAGAGATATAAATGGTGGGGATCAGAATTGTTACCTTCTTTAAAACCTAAGGCATTTTAAGAAGAGATACATTTTTTTCTCAGAATGGATCAAGGAAAAGTTATATGTATTGCCACTGTTCATTGATACCAAAGTTCTTGATACCACACCCCTTGAAAATTGGTTAGACAAATAGTTTAAGAACCCTTAAATTCTTAATTTGTGGAATTAATTTCTACTTTCTCAGAGTGTGTGCAGATATAAACAATGAGCATACAAACCTTTATGGCAAAGTTACTCAAGCATTTTCAGCTTGGGCTCTGACTTCAAAACTTACTCTTCTTTTGGAGCCCGCACTCTACATAAATAATATTTTACACAGATGAGCATACAGACACCTTTGCATGCAGTCACAGCACTGTCATTATGGAAAGGCTAGAATGAGATTTTGTACCTCTTGTTCCACTCCTAGTAACATGTGCAGCAATTTAACAGGAGATGCTGTATGTTCAAATATCAGAACCCTCATTTTCAAATCACAATGGGATCGTGAGGAAGGTGCTGTCACCTCACAAATCCAGTGTTGATCAATAAGGGTCCTTGCCAGGTCCTAGAGAGGAAGAAAGGCAACGCCTACTAAAGGTCCTATCTGTCCCTATAACTTGGTCCATTCTCACATCTGAGTGGGCTATAAATATTGAAAATAGAATAATAATAAAATATAAGGCTGGATTCAGCTACCCTGTTCCATTAGTAGAAGCCAGCTCGAGGGCCCCTGCTAGTGTAAAGGGGCTTTCTGTTCTTCCCCCCTACGACTCTCATCCCCCCAAAAAATCCACTCTAAGAGGTCAGAAGACTTCCCCACCTCGACCAAGGTACAAGGGACAGAGGGGAAGTCATTTCATCAAGCAAGCAGAAATGACAGAACAATTTCTTCATTGCTCTGTTGAATTCCACCCACATACTTTAATATATGCTTATTGCGACGGTTTTATGTGGACTTTTAAAGTGTTATCTAACATGGGGCAATTGAATGAGGTAATTGAAAATTCTAATAAATAAATTAAGAGTGCTATGAATGTCCAAGAAAAATAATATGTTCACTGCATATCACATATACACACATTCTGGCTCAGTATTATTATTATTTTAAGATATTCTAGTGCAAAGTTGTCCATTATCAAACCTTACAGTATAAGAAGAAATGGAAAATTATGGAGTATTCATGGACAGGAAGAAATTTCAGATGAAATTTAGGGATACTTAGTACTGTCCGGAGGCTGAGCCTGCTCTGACGTACTGTCACTGCATGCAACAGGGAGAATGCAACAGGGCATGCAAAAGGAAGATGCTTAATTGTGATGGGTGACAACAACATCTCCCAATTTTTCAATATATTTTTGCTTAAACTTCAATAAGTCAAACAGATTTAACAATTAATGTATTTATTTTTAGTAAAACAACAGCAAAAGACTAAGGGTGGTGTCCAGTGTTAGTCATACTCAGAGTAGACTCAGTAAATCAATAACTGGCCCACTGAGTATGACTAATGTTGGATACCAGCCCAACAATTTTATTGTGGCTAAATGTTTGCTGGTCAGAATCCTTTTCATTGTATCTGAATTCATTAGGCTTAATAGTACCACAAAAGTTCTTGCTATTTTTGATACAGCCAACTAACATAGCTGTTCCTGAAGTTTATTTTCAGTGAATATCATCAATAGTAAATCTATTTGGAAAATTGAATAAAGACAATAAATTTGAGATTTAGGTCTGCAATTGTATTTCTTTTAGTAGTAATCTCCATGAATGCAAAGATCTATCTGCATAAACTGTTCATTGTGCATAGGACTACAATGCATCTGTGCTGTCAGATATTGTAGTACTTCAGTGGTCTGTGGGTCTCCTCAGATTTGTGTGGTCGTACATGCAGCCAATTTACTGCTGCGTCAGCCACTGTTAGTTCAGCATTACTGTAATGAGAATAATAAGGGAGTAATGCAGCAATGTATTCTGAAGCAGCAAAAAAAACCCCACTTGTGCCTGTATAAAGCTGTAGAAAGAATGGGATCATCATAGGCTATGTTTGTAATCCACAAGCCTTTCATGCTGAGTGGTCCCGTTGTGGTTAGACATAGTACTACATAATAAGTGTTTGGGTTGATATGCATTTAGAAACATTAACTCATTTATTTTGAGTAACCTTGTCATGTCATACTAATGGATGATGCATGCAGCCTCCATCAGACACCTAAGCATTTTCACCAGCGGTCTATGTGGAGCTGTTATATATAGTGAAGGCAGGGGTCTTGCTTTATCTTAAATTATTTCCAACTGAGAGCTAGCGTTAGGAACATCTCATCAGTACTCACTAGCCTTCAAGTTGCTCTGATTTAAAACAAGAGGGATTACTATGAAATCCTATACATGCCACGCAGAAGTAAGTCCTATTGAATCCAATATGGATTACTCCCGGGTAAGCAGGTATAGAATGACATCTTTAAATAAACAAAATAAATTATTTAATAATTTACTTAAATCAAGTTGTTCAGTAAGTTACTCTTGTATTTTCTGAACAAGAGCTTATAGTAAATGGCTGATGAAACAAAACACATTTAGTTGGCATATTTAGTTGGATCACTGGAGAGTGGAGGCTTTAAGGCCTTCTAATGATCCTGATGCAGCCAAGATAACTGTCTGCAATGGCAAAAGCAAAATGAAAACAGTGGCATGGACTGTTCTGGGATTTCTGGAGGGAGGTACACTACCCTGCAATTTTGCATTAGTAGCATGGGGACAGTAATCTTTTGATCACTGGGATCTCCTTTATATATTCCCACTCACCCACTCCAGTCTGTGGGACTAGCATTGTTACAGGTGCCATATAATGCTTGTTCTTCAACTGTAGGAAATCAGTCTTTTAGTGTGGTTCCCTGCCTGTGTAGAGGAACTCCCCGCCTGTAGACATATGGCAGGTGCCTACTTAAAACCTTTTTGTTTAGGCAAGCTAATCTAGACACGCAGAAGGTACTTATGTTTTAATCTGTTTTTAGCTGATTGTTGATTATAATCAGTGTTTGAATTTTTTAATACCTGTTTTTAACCGTCTTTTTGTTGATATTTTAAATGTTTTGTTTTGTAAACTGCTTCAAGGTTTTATTACAACCAAGCAGCTTAAATCACCATGCTAATGCTTATTAGCAGTATGGAGAGTGATTGTTTTTCTTTGCCATCCAGTTCCTGCTCAATGAGCTGGAGGGAGTTAATGGGGCTCCCAGGGAACTTGGCAGGCTGTACAGAGAACAGCCAAGAGCTGCTTGCAGCCTATGGGTTACTGTGTGTTTTATCTTACTACTGTTGTTGTTGTTGTTTAGTCGTTTAGTCATGTCTGACTCTTCATGACCCCATGGACCAGAGTACGCCAGGCACACCTGTCTTCCACTGCCTCCCGCAGTTTGGTCAAACTCATGTTGGTAGCTTCGAGAACACTGTCCAACCATCTCGTCCTCTGTAGTCCCCTTCTCCTTGTGCCCTCCATCTTTCCCAACATCAGGGTCTTTTCCAGGGAGTCTTCTCTTCTCATGAGGTGGCCAAAGTATTGGAGCCTAAGCTTCAGGATCTGTCCATTCAGTGAGCACTCAGGGCTGATTTCCTTCAGAATAGATGATAAAATAATAATAATAATAATAATAATAATAATAATAATAATAATAATTTATTATTTATACCCCACCCATCTGGCTGGGTTTCCCCAGCCACTCTGGGCGGCTTCCAACTGAATATTAAAAACAATATAGCATCAAACAAATAATAATAATTTGATTTTCTTGCAGTCCATGGGACTCTCAAGAGCCTCCTCCAATAACATAATTCAAAAGCATCAATTCTTCAGCGATCAGCCTTTTTTATAGTCCAGCTCTCACTTCCATACATCACTACTGGGAAAACCATAGCTTTAACTTTATCGACCTTTGTCGGCAAGGTGATGTCTCTGCTTTTTAAGATGCTGTCTAGGTTTGTCATTGCTTTTCTCCCAAGAAGCAGGCATCTTTTAATTTCGTGACTGGTGTTACCATCTGCAGTGATCATGGAGCCGAAGAAAGTAAAATCTCTCACTGCCTCCATTTCTTCCCCTTCTATTTGCCAGGAGGTGATGGGACCAGTAGCCATAATCTTAGGGTTTTTTGATGTTGAGCTTCAGGCCATATTGTGTGCTTTCCTCTTTCACCCTCATTAAAAGGTTTTTTAATTCCTCCTCACTCTTTGCCATCAAAGTTGTGCCATCAACATGTCTGAGGTTGTTGATATTTCTTCCTGCAGTTTTAATTCTGGCTTGGGATTCATCCATTCCAGCCTTTCGGATGATAAATTCTGCATATAAGTTAAATAAGCAGGGAGACAATATACAACCTTGCCGTACTCCTTTCCCAATTTTGAACCAAACAGTTGTTCTTTATCCAGTTCTATCTGTAGCTTCTTGTCCCACATAGAGATTTCTCAGGAGACAGATAAGGTGATCAGGCACTCCCATTTTACTAGGAACATCTAAAACTGCTAGTCATGACACTTCCATTTGTAGTAAAATACAAGGATACTGAGCAAGAACACGTTATTATTTTTGTTGTTCGTTGCTTGTTACCTGGATATCTGCAAGCGACTTACAGCATTTATAAGGCTGTGTCTGAATAGAGATGAATGACTTCTTCCGCCACCACCAGATCATGTCAGGTTGGCTCAAAAATAGGTGAAAAATCAGGAAATAGCTTATGTCTGATCTAATCTGATTTCAGAAATAAGCCGGCCTCCCTCCCTGAAACTCTCCTCTCTCTCATGGATTCTTTCTCCCTCCCGTTCTCTGATCCCACAAATTCATTCTCTCCCTCTCTTCAACCCCACTTATCAGTCATGGTGAGTGTCTGGTGAAAAGAAATTGCATATAATTTAATTTATCATTGAACAACAAAAAAAAGTGTAGGCTGTTAAGGGCAATACAACAATACTGCAATACACATTTCACAAGTACATGTTATAACTATTGTTGTACAATGCTCTCTGAAATGATGGGGGGAAATATTATTTCTGCCAAAAAGCTTGCCTTTTCAGATGTTCTCTTCCTCCTTTCTCCATGAATATTTGCATCATGTTTATTTACACTTTGTAGATATACAAAATAGAAAAATTAATAGAATAGAAACAATGAAACTATTCTTACAAGGGGACCTATCTGCTGAGCTGGTGGGGAAGGTTTATTTTTTAAAGGCTTGGGGGGATGGAAATATAATTATGTGATACAGCACAGACTTTGTATGCAGAACCATGGTAGGACTGGCATCTCCAGATAGGGCTGGAAAAGACTCTTGTCAAAGCCCCCAGAGAGGTTATGCCAGTCATTGTAGACCGTACAAAGTCAATGGCCTGACTTTGTAAAAAGCAGCAACTTATATACTGTATAAGTCAGCTGAAGGTATTGGACTCAATATCATTTGAAATGGCTATCTCATGGGTGTTCCTGTTTTATTGTGGGTGTACAGCATTCTTCAATGTGTTCTTGGCACAATAATAGTGGTGAATTTATTCCACTTTAGTTTCTTTTGAGGTGCTTTCACAATGCTATCATATTATTGCTGTTCGGAGTGGCTATAGCACAAAAAAGTGGGACAGAAATAACGAAAAACATTTGTGGTACATAAAGTTAAAGGATTCCAGTAGGAAGTTAGTACTGAAATCAGGCTTGGGTGTAACTGCCCCAATAGCATCATGAGGATGGCTTATTATGATGCGTGATAAAAAGGACATCTGGAGGGGCCCTGGATGGTTGTTTTTCTCTTGGAAGGTGGATAGGAAGAGATATCTAGAATTTGACACACTTGCAACCCTTTCTCATGGCTGGTGTACCATAGCCTTGGTCTCCTTTTCTGCTCACTTTCCTCAGATGCAATGGTACACAGCAGGAAGAAGGATTTCTCCTCCTATATTCCCATATTTCCACTTCTCTCTTCCTCACTGCCCCAACTCCACTCACTAGCCTCTACCCTTCTTTCAAAAGGAAGTATAATCAGGCTTCTTTGTCAACATGAACCATGAGAATCTATTTTAATTGGTAGTGCTTTTGGATAACTGAGGGCCAAATGAGACATGGTACTAGATGTGTCATTAGCAATTATGTGTGTGCTTGTGTGTTTAAGTTAATAGGTACATGTGGGTCCAGTTTTCATTGAGACCACAGTGTGTGGTGGAGTGCAATTTGGCCAAAAATGCTATCTAAGCTGCTCTTAGGAAGGAAAGTTCCCATTGTCAAGGGGAAATTTTCATTGGTTTCACAGCAGGAAGAAAAGGTTAACCCTTATCTCCCCATGCACAGCTGCTGTGATGAAAATAATATACACACCTGCTGTTTAAGGTTGTTGGTTTTTTCCTTAAGGGTGTGTGCTAATGATGTGTATAGCCATTAGTCATCTAATTTGGTCCTAATATCTGCTAAGAACCAAGTTCAGATGTTATTTCTGAAAACCTAATTATGGATGTATGCACATGGGCCATATTCATGAATGGAGAGAAAGCATGTGCTTGAGCTGCTTTGAAGGTTTTTACTGCAGCTAGATCACTAAAAAGAATTGGCAAGCTATTTTCCATTTAAAACAAGTCTGCTTGCTCAGATGGGTACACTGCAACGATCAATGCTGATGTGCTCCATGTCATGCCTTTCAGCTAAATCTACTATTTTCTGTTCACATACATGGGCAAATGATTTGGGGTGGTCCAATGTGTTTTCCTTGAAGTGTCATTGTATGTAGCAGAACTTGCATGTCATTCTTTTGAAACTGAAGCACCTTGTTGTCTTCAGTGTTCCTAAATGCTTAACTTCAGAGCATACGGTGGCTGGAGAACTCCTTTTTCATGCTAATGGGCATGAACACTAGGGCACTGTATACATGTGCAATATTGTATCAACCCCTGAGAACTATAGTTTGGTTAAACCTGGTGTGACTCAACCCCACAGCACCATCCATGGCAGAGAGATCCTCCTGTAAGCGAACACATTTGAGAGCAAAAAGTGTTTTGAATCTGGATGGGGCACAACAAACAAGCATAAAATATTTCCATTAAACAATAAGGATAATTGGTTGAATTGGTAGAGAAGATGTGCATCAAAGGGTTAATCTGACCATGTGTTTCACAGCAACCTGTGAGATTCATCAGATGTCAATGGCTAACTGAAGGGGGGGGGGGACTTATGCAGATGCAGTTACCATGTAGCAGAGTATGCAGTCATGTAATTTCACAGCAATGAACGAGAGAGGTTAGCTCTAAAAATAACCTATACAAATTCACCCACAAAGCACAGCTGGGTTGGGGTACCTGGTCTGTTGAATGCTAACTGAGCATGCACAATATAGTTTAACATTCTGAGTTAACTTTTCAGGGATATGATATACAATTTGTAACACAGTCAAGCATTACAGGCTGAACAAGTCAGTTTATGAAACCAGGTATTGAGCATTTCATTGCCATCCCTATTGAAGAACCAAATGTAATGTGACTTTAACTTTGTATTTTCCAGCCTTCTGCAGTATGAATATTTAATTATTATTAAGAAAGTAATGCTCACTTAAAGATTATGGGGAATTACTCTCTTAGATAACAGTATTACTTAAGTAATAGTATCCTTTGATTTTCATGTCATGGATGTAGAACCTCTGACCTTTCACAAGATGAATTCCAATTCCGTAAGCCCCACCCAGAAAAGTTAAGGGTCAAGGATGATGGTCGCTGTAGCCCAACAACGCATCCCAGCTTTGCCTTCTTTCAGGAATTAGGAGTTGAGTGCCAGGCAGGCAGAATATGCTTTAAATGGGTACGCCTACACCCATACGTGCTCCAAGGACTTCTTGATTGGCTATATTAGTGAAAGTAAAATAGATAATCTCCACCTGCTAGGCTTCTTTTCATGCTCCATAAATTTAGAGAAACCTCCTCATCCCTCCCGAAGTCTTTCCTACCTGCATTTTCCATGGATCAGGGTAGGGAATTTTCAACCTTTGTGACAACTGTGATTAAGCAGTATAGCGAAATAAAAATAAATAAATAATGAGATGCTCAGTATAGTAATTTATCTGAGCATTGGAACTCTAAAGACATCTGCACATCTCAGTCTCATCATGGCCATGCTTTTCCCGCAGTTCTGCAAATTGTATTCCAGTGGAAAATAGAGGGCACACTTGGTTATCAGAAGCTGTAATAGTTCTGCATTTTATGAGTGAATCTAATGGGTGATTAAGATTATAGGAATATAATAGGAGCGTGCTCTGGTCCATGGGGTCACGAAGAGTCGGGCACGACTAAACGACTAAACAACAACAAATGTTACCTAGAAAAGAAACATATGTTAAATGTTATTTACCTATCATTTAAAATTAGGTCAATTTTGCCGTAGTAGTCTTTCAGTAATCAATTTTGGGGTTTATTGTAAAGATCGGCTAAATGGCTAATGCATTTTGAAGTTTGAATTTGTACTTTTCTTCCCAAAGCTTTCACCTATAGTAGTGTGTCAACATCACACAAAATATGAGTGATATACTAACTGCTGTAGGAAGGACGGGATGGAACTCATAGGGCCAAGAGCAGGGGGAAATTCTTCAGAGAAGTATCAGAATATAAATATGGTTTTGGAAGAAGAAACAATTGGCAGTACAGGAAAAATGTATTCAAGGCTGGACCGAATTCCAGCATTGCTTGAGTAGAGTTTCAGCTTACTTGGATAGTGTGGTTTCTAAAATGTGGTAGAAGTGGCTTTAAGCACATTCACTGCATTCTGAGGCATTTGTTTCAGAAAAGAGGGTGTATGTCAAAACTCTTCTGTTCCACACTTAAAATATCTATTTGTTTTTAAGCTTGGAGCTCCTTCGGGAGTGTATTTTACTGCCAGATTTTGGGGATTTTCCAAAACTCTTACACCTGCAATAGGTTACAATGCAGAATTGCTTATCTGCACTTTGGCAATGTTTTAATATAATGTGTGAGTATGGAGCAATCTGAGAAGGTGAAGCCCTTAGAGCATAGCTGCTGTGTATGCCCTGCTGAGTGCTATTTTCTTCCTGATGGTCTTGGTGGTCTTTTGCGCATCAGGCCTTATGAAAAAATTAGGACGAACTGACCGTATGAAAACCCAGTTTCATCTTTGCAGACTCTAGTGTGCAAACTTCTAGTGTCATTCCCAGTAGTCGCGCAGTGTTTCCCAAACGTGGGTCTCCAGCTGTTTTTGGACTACAACTCCTATCATCCCAAACTATCAGGACCAGGGATCAAGGATGATGGGAACTGAAGTCCAAAAACAGCTGGAGATCCAAGCTTGGGAAACACTGAGAATGCATGATTTGAAGTCTCACACCTTTCCCACTCCACCGTGTCAGAAATATCCAGTTAACAGGTGATGTGAGTGGGTTAATGTATCACAGGTGCTTCAGGTCTAAAGGGCTGGGAAAGTTGAAGGTTTAAATTATTATCCTCATTGGCCTGGTTTTCTCAGTTCTCACTAGCATTGCATAACACACTCAGCCAATAGAAACACAAACTTTTACCCACAAGGGAAGCTTTAAATTAGGAAAACCTCTTTGGATATTGGTTGAGGAGAGGTGCTAGTGTGGTATAGTGATAATTAAAAGTGTTTTCAAGTTGGCTTTGGGATTTTTGTACTATTTGTAACCAAATGAAATAAAATAGTCTGTCAGCTATAATACCTGGCTAGGTATGAACTTTGTCATGGTTGCTTTTTGAACTGTTCATCCTTCCAACCTGGTGCAGTTTGGGCTAATAGTACCAACTGCCCCTGTAGGGGTGTGGGACCCATTATTATGGTCTGTCCCCAGAGACTTGTGGACCACAAATGATTCCTGTGAAATTTTCTGGTGAATAGAACTGGCAATCCTGCAGAAGACCTTATTTTGTTATGGAATGACAAGATGCAGAAGGTTGTAGATATGATAGATCTTGAGCATTCTCTCCAACACTGTGGAGCATATTCAGCTCCCTGGTATACTGGGGAGCTGCATGTGACGAAAAAGACCAGGCGATGGCTAGAGTGCAGGTGGTGGAAGTCCCACTGCAAAGATGACCAAACATGTGAGAGCACCCTATTGTGCTTACTGCATGGGGGTGAAAACAACGAAGAAATCCTACATCATTAATTCCACTGGGTTCTCTAAAAGTCAGCAAGCGGAACTAGTGAATATGTGGTTCATAGGCTATTGACACCCATACTGGTGGATGGAGTCCAGGGTACCTCAGAGACCCTTTGTGACCTGCCTGAGGACAATGCCATTTGTCTCCATAGCATGTGAGATGCCAATACTCCATCAAGCCATGTTTAGTGGGAGCAGTTTCAGTGTTTGCAGCCTGATTGAAGCTAACTAGGGAAACATGGTTGGGTGGGTTCAGTGTGTGATGTATGCAGCTTCATGATAGGGTGGTGCTAGCCACTGTGGAGATGATTGTGTGGCCATTCATGGGGGGACCACCCAGTGGTATTTTACAACTACTACCCAGTTGTTAATACCTTGTTTGGACAAGAAACTTGAGAGGGTTGACCCATTACAATCTGTCTTCAGACCCAGGTTCAGAACTGGGCATTCCTTGGTCACCCTACTGGATGACCTCTCTCAGGAGAGGGACAGGAGGAGTGTGATGTTGTTGCTGTTCCTCCTGGACTGTCATGAATCCTGGGAAGATGGAGCCTTGGTGGGTGAGTGACTCCCAGGTCAGAGAAGTTGATGCGTTGCCTGTCCTAGATGAGGTTGTGCTCTCACTGAAGAAGCAGGCGCCTATATAGTTTCAGGGTGTTCCTGGATCCAGCTCTGTTACTGGGGGTGCAGGTGTCCTCAATGGCTAGGAATGCCTTTTACCAACTTTAATTGGTAAGACAGCTATGGACATTCTTGGATCAAGATTGGCTTGACCACGGTTGTGCATGTATTGGGAATCTTACAGTTTGATTACTGCAATGATCTCTGCTGGTGCAACCCTTGAGGTTAGTCTGGAAGCTGCATGCAGGATTTGCACTGGCAGCCAATCTACTACTTGGCCAACTTCAAGGTGTTGATTGCTAACATAAGGCTCAATACAGCTCAGGACCAGGTTACTTGAGAAACTTCCTTATTGCTTATGAACCCTGTATGTCGCTGCAGTCTGTGGGAGATTTCCTCCTGCAAGTTCCAAAGATCTGAGAAGCCTGTTCCACGGTAACTGAAAGCAAGGCTTTCAGTGTCACTGCCCCTGATCTGTGGAATAGCATTCCTTACAAAATATGACAGGCACCACCCACTATCTGCACTTTCCAAAACAATTGAAGACATGTTTGTTCCCATAGGCTTTCACAGCTGGATAAATTTTACTACAAGTGTCTGTTTCGTTGTATTTTAGTCTTGTTTTAAATGCTTTTGCAGTTTTTGTGTTTTTAATTAGCATCTCAAGTGTAAATGGTTTTATAATGTCTAGAAGATTATTAATAAATCAGTATTAATAATGATCATTCTAATTTATCAAGTGCCTGTAAATTTCTGATTCCATAAATAAATTCATGTTTTACTTTATTATAAGGGCTTTAGTTTACTCATGAGCCGTACTAACCCACACTCAGCTTATGCTAGTCAAATTCTGGGAATCTTCTCTAGTTACAGGGCATAGCTCATGCCCCACCCCACACCCTTCCCAGATTTGCTCCAGAGAGTTGGGGGAATCCCTGCAACAGCTAATTAAACCCAATCTTCCACTCCTGTTGCAAGACCAACTACGCACCTGCCACTATCCTAGTTAAGAAACAAGGTAGACTACAGTTGCAAGGGGCACTGTGGTAGTTCACATGTTTTGCATGTAAAATGATACAGATTTAATACCTGTGATCTCCAGGTAGGACTGGGGAAAACTCCTGTCTGAAACTAGGAGAGCTCCTGATAATGTGTACAATAGTCTTGCTCAGTGCAAGGCAGCTTCCTTTGAAATGTACAAAACTTGGAATATTAAAGATACCTGTAAATGTATAGTTTAGCAGAATGTAAAATAACTAAGAGTACTGCATTGTCTGTGTGTTTGTTACTGTATCATGAAATGTCCTGAAAGTTATAAAGATTAGGTGTAAAAAGTTAGAATAAAGTACAGGCGGCGGCCATTTTGCACTACCTACAATTACCTGAAATTCAGAAGACATCTTAAGGCAGCCCTGGTTCAGGGAAGTTTTTAATATGTAACGCTGTACTGTTTTTAACACTTGACTGGGAGCCGCCCAGAGTGGCTCGGGAAACTCAGCCAGATGGGCGGGGTATAAATAATAAATTATTATTATTATTATTATTATTATTATTATTATTATTATTATTATTATTATTATTGCAGGTGCTTTTGGTACCAGAAGAGGACAGAATGGGGGGCAGGGCAGAATGGGGGTGAATTGGGGTTATGCATGCTCCGCCTACACCAGGAACAGAACCCCTGTGCAAAATGGTTGCCGCCTGTACACTAAATTATATAATTGGTTTTGTAACAGCAGAATTCTGTTCCCGTCTACCCAAGTTCAAGTGGACTTGCTCCCAAGTAAATGCTGTAGGATTGCAGCCTAATATTGTACTCATCTGACAGTAACTTTTTGGCAGTTATGTAGATCACCTCAGAGACTTGCTAGAAAGGCAATCAACAATTCTGTTGTAATGGTTTTACTCATTTCAGACAGATGTACATATTTTTGTGTATAATATGTTTATAGAAAATAAATGTACAAAATAAGCTTTGTGTTTCTTAGAATTAGTGCTGCATTAGTATATATGAACATAAGCAATTAGTGTACGAGTGTGTTGCACGTATGCATGAGTGTTTGTGCACAAGTATGAAATTCTGTGCATGTCTACTCAGAAGTAAGCCCCACTGAGTTCAGTTTTACTGACTGTCAGGGAAATTTGTCTGGATTGCAGTCATAGTGAACATAAAAGACACTTTATTTATATTTTAGTTAAAACAGAGCCAATGAGCAGCAGTGAGATTGCTACTACAACAGCAGACGGGTCTTTAGACAGTTTTTCAGGATCAGGTAAGGAAGCATTTGCCATGTGTAAATATGATACCCATATATGTTTCAGATATTTAATTAGGAAACTGTTTCTGAGTAAAGATAACCATACATTCTGTGGATTTTCATGTGTGTATTCCCCTTATTGGCAGCGGTTGCCACTTATTAGCTGCCAAGTCTATTTTGAAATTAATAGTGAAATTCTATACACGTCTACTCAGAAGTAAGTTCTGCTGAGTCCAATGGGGCTCCAGTTCCAGGTGAGTCTAGCAGCCTCAGTTTAGTCTAGCAATATTTTCTTCTTAGCTGAAATACAGAGCTGTTACTGGTGACATTTACTGGGCACCCTTTAGTCTCAGTGTAGTCCAAGCCCACATTTTATTTGGCATGTGTAAAGCAGATAGCTTTGCCTCAAAGAATCTAGGTTTGTGTGAAGACAAAAGTTTATCAGCTGTGGTGAGAACCTATTTTTTAAGTGCCAAACTGTCCCGGTTATTGCAGCAGGAGGTAACAGCCAATCTGCACTGTTCATAGCTTGCTACTGCTGCAAACTTAAAGATCCTCCCACCGCCCCTAATCTTGACAAAGAAAAAGAAATGTACATTTGAACAGCGAAGGTGCTTCAGCAGTTTTACTGCTGAAAAAAATGGGTTGTATTCCGTGTTAGTCCTACTCAGAGTAGATCTATTAAATTAATGGACACGAGTAAATTAGGCCCTTAATTTTAGTGAGTCTGTTCTGAGGAGCACTTAGCTGGATGCTGCCCACTATGTCTGCCTGCAATACTTTTTAAAGGCCAACCAAAATCTCACAAAATATTATGCAAGGTTTCAAGTTTGATATGTCAGTTTTACAATCTCAGTATTGGTACACTGTAATTTTTTTTTAAGATTCTAGCTGATAAAATCCAACAAGGAATGCTTCCTTTTTGGTTCCATAGCAGTGTGAATGTCTTCAGCCATCACTGTTCTTGAAAACATGCTTTGCGATGAAAAGGTTTTGAGTCCAATCGGTGGCATATCTAGATTGAATGGGGAAGTCTCTTGTCTGTAAAGCTACAGCTAGTCAGTGGATGGACTAGTAAGTTGGATGGACTAGTGGTCTGACTCTGTGTAAAGCAGCTTCCTAAGTCACACACAGTCATTGGAAGGAATAAATAAAAAGCTGAAGAGGAATTGCTCTCTTATTGGCATTTGTTTCATTCCTCACTACAATGTGCTAAATAGCTGTTTTCAGTAGTGGCTATAGTTCTTGGGAAGGAAAAAATGGAAGTATGATTGTGGGTTTGAAGAATATCTGACTCACTAAAATGTCACCCTTGTATAAAAATGCTGACATTTTACAGCATTTAAATTTAAGAACCATGCATGGAGTAATTCATTTAATTCAAGTGCAAAATTGTGAGAAAAGTGGAGAGTTAATTAAATGGCTAGAAATATGACAGGGCGTGTTAAAAAGGCCTTAAAGTGTGACATATTTTTAAAACGGTCCCTTAAGAGCAATTGCAAAAGCCTAATTTGCAATAAAGATGTTGAGAATTGTTGTGCTAGCCTGGATCTAGTAAAGTATTACTTGGCGCTGTTTTAATTTTATTAAACTTCATTAAATTTCTAAAGTTCCTTTAACAGAAATAATATTTAGGTTAGATGTGTGTGTTTACACTTCCATGTGCTTTCTTTTCTCCTTCGTACAGCAATTGGAAGCAGTGGCTTCAGCCCAAGACAAACTCACCAGTTTTCCCCACCACAGATATACCCGTCCAAGTAAGATGTCTTTTACGTTTAAGAAAAAGAAAAAGAAAAAGAAAAAAGTGGAGTTAAACCTCATTTATAATTATAATTGAATCCATCTGCTAAATCATAATTGAAATCAGTTTACCCTTGAGAGAGGTTGTACTTTAGAATAACTACAAATGTATCTTTAGACGTAGAAAATTGTTTAATTAATTAATTTGTTTTGCACAGTGGCCAAGGAATTTACATTCTGTCATGCAGCTTAACCAAAACGTTTGCATGTTTCTATCTAATACAAAGGCTTTCCTGTTTTCTGTCATTTTGCAACGAACAGCAGACCATACCCGCATATTCTTCCTACTCCTTCACAAACGATGGCAGCATATGGGCAGACGCAGTTTACCACAGGGATGCAACAAGCCACAGGTTATTCAACGTACCCACAGCCTGGTCAGCCCTATGGAATCCCATCATATGGTGAGTAAAGTTTTTGGGGAGATGGTGACAAACAGTTGTGTATTGGGCTGTGAAATCGCTTTGCTGATGAGTGCAGCGTTACTTAGTGACAGAATACCGTATTTTAGTAGCTTAAGCATAAGTATGTTGCAAAACCACTGAGGCCTGAAAAGAAGTAGAGCATTGTTCCTCAGTATTTAGCAGCATCTTAACTTTCACATCCCCACTTTCTTGCTATGGGCTATTTCCAACTGATGTCCTTGCAGAAACACAAGAGTTTTTGATCCAGAGGGAAGTATCTGCTAGTAGAAGAGGGGAGGTTATTTTTTTAAAAATCCTTGTCCCATGGGCAGTCCCCAGTGTCCCACAAAAATCTGTTCTGGAGGATATGCAAACCCAGTAGAACGGGAGCATCCTGAAAATTTCCCCCTCCCCCTCTGTTGTCAGATGCCTCCAATGGAGCAGCAGAGCAAGGAGGGTTATTTGGTTCCTAGTCTGTGGGTATATGTTGCTATATTAGGTACTTGAATGTCCTGTGACAAGAACCAAGCTATATCTATGGTTTGTGTAAAAAACAGAAAGATCAGTGCACATTTTCTTTATGGAGCATTAAGAATGTTAAAGACGCTCCCAGCATGCATGGTGCATGTAGATGCCCTTGCTGCATTTGACTTATTAAAGTATTTCTTATGAAATATAGAAAGAATAATTCAACCAAACTTAAGTCACATTAACATCAGGTGCCCTTTTAAAAGTGTTGTGGGATGTGGGGTGGTATTGGTTTGTTTTTGTTCCGGTTTTATTATATATTTTGTGTTTTTTATCTTGTATTTTTGTGTTGTGAACCGCCCTGGGATCCACAGATGAAGGGCGGTATACTACTACTACTACGACTACGACTACTACTACTAGATTTCCAAGGCAGCTATTAAACATACCCAATAAAAGCAACCCACAATTTTATTTAAAACAACAGTTAATAAACCAAGAAGTACTCAACAATTGAAATAGGAGCCAAAGAACTACATAATAATATATCCAAAAGTACTGCCTCATATAAAAAGGCTTTACACTTTCTTTCCCTAGATGTTGACTGAGAAGGGCACTGGCTCATCTCAACTGGAAGCACGTTGCCCTAAAAGTTTTGGTGATCCCCACAGTTGAGCTCACCTTTGAGGACTTCTGAACTATACTATCTCCCTATATAATGGAAAATAAGTCCACTGGGGTATATTCTCTAATAAAGTGTGACCAGGATTTCCATCTTAACCAACAAATTAAATTGACTGAAACTCTGGAAATAATGGGTTATGTTTTCTTTAACTGCCATTTACAAATCCGTTTCTTTTGTATTTGCTTAAATCTAGCAAATATAATCTTGTGACCTGTTTTAAACTTCATCTTAGTAGAGTGACTATCAGGATTATACTTTCAAGTTTATTTTTAAATTAAAGTAAAAATTAAAACTTTGGCCACTTGTGGTTTATTCCTGTGGTGTTAGAACTGATTTTTTAAAAATACATTTTTTAAAAAAATAATTGAAATTTATTCTTAAACTGTTAGAATAGGAAAATTGATCACAATGCAGTTTGGTTATTTGTTGCTACTTTCTTATGTTAATACAGTTTACATTCTTGTTTTAGGGTTTATATCCTTTTTTGTAATATTGCCAGTTGGTCTGTTTTTGTGTTTCTTTCCCCCCTTTTTCTGAACAACAAAATTTTAAAAACTCCTTTTGATATATTTATATATACTTGATAACGATTCAATATGGTGTGATACATCACAAAGATAGCTGTAATAACAAATCAGAACTGAATTTTTGATTGAACACTGATTAATTTACTCTGTAGTAACTAAACATTTTATGGAACACTCTGGCAAAGGCTTTTTATTATATTGTACAATGAGAGAATGGAGAAATAATGTTTGTAACAGAGTGAGCTTGGCTGGTGGAGATGATTGCCACCGACAGCTGGTTGCTAAGACTTTCTTGGCTCTAATGCTGCAGAAAAACTGTTAAAAAGACTTTAAAATGCAGATTTTCCCCATTGCAGGATGGTTTTCGGTTACTGCTTCTTTATCAGACATGCTCTTGGAAGTTTATTATTTATTTGAATTAGGTTAAATACACATATTAACATACATATATTCATGCATCAGCATAATTCTCATCACTACCATCATACCATTCATGAGTTTTCCCTCTTAATGCAGAGAAGAGGTTTAAAAGAGTTAGGATTGCTTTTTCACAATATAGCTGCCACGTGGGGAATGAAATTTTACTCCCCAGCTGCTTACAATGTTATCATGACACTTGCTTCTCCTTTTCAATGCACCCTTGAGAGTGGATGATTTGCAGTGGAAAAATAATTGAGGGTTTTTATAAATGAGAAGCAGCTTACACACCAATACATGGTCTACATGCAGCTTTGTCATATCTAAAATTGCAAGTGCATAATCCACATGGTGATTTTATTTTGTATGCCAAATCACCAGATTAGCTCCAACAGATTTGTTGGTGTTCCTGACACCACCTGCATGCATCTTGCCTCACTTCAGAAACCCAGGGCTGAGCTTCGGTTGCATTGCCGAATGTCACTGATTCTCTGCAGCAGTTAAAGCTTACCTGTACAACTGGGCTGCAGGCAATACCCTTTTCCAACACAACATAAAATAATGGCCTATTATGGTGTGGATGCAAACCAGACAGTGAGGTGCCAATGCATATGGCAGGCTGCAAAATGTTATTTTTGTCTCTATCTGTTTATCAGGCTAAATACATTCTAATTTTCTGGATTGCATTTATTTAATGAAAACATTTGCAGGGTTGTAGATGTTTGAATTTTGATGAAATTCAATAAGAAAAGAAATAAAAAAGACTATATAATGTTACTCCAGTCTGAAGAGACATGTCAAAGGTGTGGGATCTGTATTGTTTACATGGCAAAAAGGCTATATTCCTTTTGCAGTTAATAATGGATATGTGCCTATAGGCCCAAGCAATAATTCAAAAAGAGATAATTTTCAAACCCCTGTTTGAAAATGTCTAGGAAAAATCTTAAAACTATTGAGTTGTAAAAGGTGCTTACTGTATGTGTTGGCCCCTGGTAACTAAACCAACTAAAGCGTTGGGACCCAGGTGTTGGAAATTCTGTATATGCAGTTGCCCAGTTACCTTGAATTCATGTACAGGATTGCACTGTAAAACTTGTCAACTTTGGTACTAAGAAAGTTTTAACTCACATCCTGGACTTCATAAATATGAAATTCCCTATTGATATTCAGACCCTCTTTAATTATTAAGCTCTTGCATGTGAAAAGTTATAGAAGAAAGAAGTACTTATATTAATAAAACGAGTTGTCTAATGTCTTTCTGAATGAGCAGAAAACAAAAAATGTATAATAGTATCAAATGTGCTTTAAACATCTATAATTTCACAATTTTAAGCTAAAACTGTCACTGTTCCTTCATACTGATAATGTAACGATTGCTAAATAGGTGAATCTACAGTATGCTCATGCAAGATTTAAATTAAACAAGAATTTAAATTAGAAAGGTTGCATCAGTTCAGATAGTGCAGCTTAATTAGATTATGGGTTGGTGTCCTTTTGCATACTTACATGAATACTTGTGTGATTTTATTTAATGCCCTCTGTTAAAATATGAACAACTAGCTTTGCTATCACTAACTGATTTAGGTGCATTGTGGGCAGGCATCAAGACAGAAGGCGGATTATCTCAAACACAGTCACCTGGACAGACAGGCTTTCTGAGCTATGGTGCAAGTTTTAGCACTCCCCAGCCAGGACAGGCTCCATACAGTTACCAGATGCAAGGTCTGTATAAAGTAATTAGAATTTGTTTGCTTTTCACATGTTGTTTTGGTTTTGTGGGGTTTTTCTAAATAATAATTGAAAATGCAGATAGCCAAATGAAGATGATAGCAGTGTATATTATGTGCAAAACTAGATAGATTTTAAATGCAATTTTTGCATTGTTGATGATAAATTAGCATTTTTAATTCAAACCTAAGTTTTAAAGGGCTCATCAACATAAACATTTTAAACATGGCTATTTTATTATGTGATTCCAACATTACAATGACCTTTATTGTAAAATTCCATTTCTTGCAGCATAGTTCTCTACTGTGATAGAAAACAGAGCAGTGTGAAAAATTGTGTCAAGAATACAAATATAAACTGACATAATTTCATCCCTTAGGTGTGTTTTCTTTGTCTGTAAATTTAAGATGACATTCCCTACAAGTTAACTTGTCAGAATTATTTAGGTAATGTTGGCAGTATAATTTGGAAGTTCTATAAGTATTAGATGCTATCAGTTGTGGTTTGTTCCCCAAAGTAATTTGAATGTTTACTTGATATTATACATAATGCCTAATATATTGTATATTTCTTTGTGTTGGTACTTATGGAATCCAGTTCTCCTTAGGAATAGAGAAAAGGATTCAAAACTAACCAGAAACATGATCTCTAATTTTAGACTGGGTCAGTGGGAGCTATGCATGTTGAATCCCTTGGAAACCTTAGAACAGATGTTAGGAAGCAGAGAAGCCTTAATGTCTTAACTGTATCAGACTTCATTGATGCAGAATAGCTTTTAGGATGTACTGATCTAGTCCTTAGCCAGTAAGCAAAGGAAACATTTACCTTTAGAACTGACAGCAAACTTAGAATGGCAGAGGTGATGATCTGACATAAGGTCTGGATTAAGACACATTACCACCAAGTTTTCAACAGAAAGAATAAGATTTCTTTCAACTGATTATTATTATTATTTTTAAATTGGAATTATGTCTGTCATATCTTCGTTTGTAGGATCTGGCAGCTGCTTCAGCCTCATTTTTAAATATTGCTTAATTTCGTCTTCTTCTTCTTTTGGAATAGTGGCCTTATCATATAACAATTCAAATATGGTTAGCAGCAACATTGCTGAGAGCAAAAGCAGCAGAGTCAGGGCTGTGATTCTTGCATCCTACATTTTTCGTATTCTAAGTGCACAAGCACTTTTGCATCCTGCTGAGTTTTCACAAATCACCAAAGAGCGATTTTCACAGAGGTTCAAAGGGTTCAAAGATGTGCCTTATCTTCTCCTAATTAGTATAAGTTGAGGACTATAGGGAAGTTGCATATGTTGGTAGCTATAGTAAAATAGTTTGAAAATGGCATTTTCTTCTTTCTTATCTGTACAATCCGTACAATCTGAAATGTTACAGTGGGTTTCACTTCTGTATAGGATTGATAATTCTAAACTGAGGTTGTGATGGTGAAAACTTAAATAGCTTTCTTTATTGTGGGTAAGTTAATGCAAAACACTTTTGCTCTGGCTTTGCCCATCCTTGGCTTTAGCTCCGCCTGCTGCTGGCATGCAGCCTTGGTCTTAAGTATGGAAAGCTAGCTCTGGATCCTGTAATGTATATTCTGTTTTTAATTTGTTTTTTAATGTTACAATTTTGTTGTCCTAAAAAAATTAATGGGTGTCAAACCCTCAGTAAGTTAGGGACTTCCCCTGCATATGGCTCCAATGGGTTGAGCAGAAAAGACCAAAAGTGAGTCCAAAAGTTATGAAGGTGGTTTCTGCATGTGCCGTAGAAGGAAGTGAGGGGCAGATGGGGCTCACCAACCTGGGAACGTAGCCCATCTAGGAGAAGGAGAACTCTGTACCAAAACCTCCACTGCCTTGCGGGATACCTTCGGGAGAAGAAAAGGCCAAGGAGTAAACCCTAACAGGAGTCCCTGAGACAGTTGGATGGCGCCTTGTACACCTCTTTCTGGCAGCTCCTGCAGCCATGCTTGTGCCAAATGTATTGCTCTGCTTTCCTTTGGACCTCATCAGCAAGGCCAAGAGAGAGGTTTTGTCAGGATATCCATACACACTGCTCAGGTTTGCATCCTGGGGAGGTCACTTTGGTGCTTATAACACAGCAGTTTGACTTCACCCCCAGAGGTGCCCTCCATTTTATCTCAAGACAGACGGATGCCAACAAAAACACTGAAAGAACTTCCCATTTATTCTTACTGTCTGCTTCCTGTTTTTAACCAGTTGCTGTTTTTAACAAACAACAAGATTTCTGTTCTTATCCCATGACTGCTAAGCTTACTCAGGAGTCTTTGGTGGGGTATTTTGTCAAAAGTGTTCTGAAATTCTTACATACACAGTGTTGTGGTCCTAGCATTACTCATGAGCCAATTGTTTCAGCACAATTACCTGTTTATAAAATGTAGTTTTAATTTGTAAAGGTGCAAAATGATTTTTGTATAATTTTATAGTTCATTGGGTTAGATGGTGGCACTCACTCTTTTTTGATGATCTGCATATCATCTGATACAATAGCACTGTGCTTTTGTGGCATGACATACCTTATTAAAATGTGGCAAACTTTAAAGAATGTTTTAAGTACTCCTAAGCTGATGTCCTTGGGTGGTCTACATAGCAGTTTTCAGAAACCTGTTTCACATTTGTTATGGTCTGTGAGACCCTACTTGCTCTCCATAGGAGTCAGTAATGGCATAAGATGAAAGAGATGTTTGTTGTAATATGCTGGCCTAGGTGCAATAACAGTTTTCATTGGCTCTTGTGAACTTTCTGCCAATATGCAAGAAAGGCAAGTTTACAATCCTAAGCATGTTTACTCAGCCATAAGTCCCAATAAGTTCAGTTGGGCTTACCCCCAAGTAAGTAGACACAGGATTGCCGCTTAAGTGTTATTTTAGATGTTAGATATTTTTCTTGCATTTCTGTGAAATTTATACATTAATTGATTCTATATAGGAGTACTTCTATGTACATATCCAATTAATCACAAACAATAAAATGTTTATTCTTAAGAAATGTTGCATAAGGTGGTTACTTGGTCAGCATGATCCCACTCATGTTTACTTTGGAGTAGGGATATGGATATCTATTAGACCTCTTCATAGTTCCAGAGGAAACAGTAGCCAACAAGAATCTTTGATGAGCAACATTCGACAATTATTTTAATCACTGTCCCGAAATAATGTCCTAAATGCTTAGGCACTGATATTTATTTTTATTTTCCGTATTAATATAAAGGTGAATGCTTTTACTAAAAGCAAGTATTTGAAAAATTGGGAGTTGAAACCCCTTATTCCTGCTACTGAAATATCTCTTTGTTCTACTAAAATGTTAATGTGTGTCTGTTTTTTCATATACAACTAGTCCTGATTTCTCCAAAGGCAGTGGGTTGGATCCTGAGAACTGCAAGCAGAAGAAAGCTCACAGAAGGGGATTTTCCCCACTGCAGTCTTCTGCACTCCCCGCTCAAAAGCAATCTGTCCTGAGGGTTGCAGGATCATTCAGAACAGGGTGAGATTGAACATGAGAGGACTGCTTTGGAAGGGGTGAATTGACACCTTCTGTGAGCCCACTATTCATTAATTCTCTCTTTCTGTTAATTTTCATTTGCTCATCCTGTTCTGTTCTGGAGGGTCCCCAACCACAAGGACCAGCTTTTTCGGGCAGGGTGGAGGGGGTCACTGGGAGGAAGTTTGTAAAGTCCCCTTCTGCAAGTTTGTTTCTGCTTATGGTTGTCAGGATCCAACCTGATGTCTTGAGGTATCCATAGTAAGTGTTTGTATAACTGGATGGCTCATGAGCATGAGTATAAATAACTTTTTATTGTTTTCTCTAAGGCATTTAGAGAGAACACTAGTTAATGTAGACTATTTTATCTAAAGGATTACCATGTAAGTTATTTATGCGGTAAATCTCATACTTCATCTAAGGCAGCTCCAGAAATATGGATCCCATTATATGGCGTTTACAAAATTAAAGAAGGAACATTTCTAATATACTGTGTAGTTTAGATTTCCTTTTTAGACTTTTAAAAGTGAGGGTCACTTTTTACAAAATCCTTTTAATTACAATCCTATGGAAGAGTCAAAAGGCAGTTACAGATAGGTAGCCGTGTTGGTCTGCCATAGTCAAAACAAAATAAAAAAATTCCTTCCAGTAGCACCTTAAAGACCAACTAAGTTAGTTCTTGGTATGAGCTTTCGTGTGCATGCACGAAAGGTATCTGAAGAAGTGTGCATGCACACAAAAGCTCATACCAAGAACTAACTTGGTTGGTCTTTAAGGTGCTACTCAAAAGGCAGTGCTATTTTTCTAGAAAAAGAGGTGCCAAAACTCACCATAAATGCCTCCCCTGTTCTATTATAATGGCAATGGTGCCCACCTGAGAGGTGCCAGCTACAAAAAAGTCCTACCAAAAGATATCTCTGTCCTAGGAAGTGGCTGGAATCTGAAGGATCCCTCTACCACTCTCCAGCTTGTGTGTGTGTCTTAGATACAGTTGCAAGCATATCCTAACGTCATTCTCTCAGATATCTTTGGACCATTGTTCCTCTCATTGGTTCTCCTTTTGGTACCTTAGTTCTTAGCTATTCTGTAATCATGATAAATGAAATTATATGCTGGGGGGAGGTGTTTGTTCGCCCCAGAACATTGGTATCACTTTAACTTACTGCGTTCCATCATACCTCTCCTCCCTTTCGACTGTTGCCCATAGACTGGCCTTCACCAAAGCGAGGTTCAACGTTTTTCCCTCCAACGTCCTGAGACATAGATTCTCAAAGGGCCAAGCCCCCACCACGTGCGAATGTGATAAGGAGACGCCGGAGTCGCTCCAGCACATCATGTTTACTTGCCCCCTGTTCAATGTGCCACGGGCAAATTTGTTGGGATCAATCATACAGAAACTAGAGGGTACCCCACCAAAATTCCACCTTGCCCAAATCTTGCAGGATAAGGATACTCATACGACCCTGAATGTGGCAAGGTTCCTGGTCGCTGTCCTTACCCAAAAGCGACGCCAAGGAGCACTACAAGCTAACTAAGGCGTAGTATGCCATTCTATTTTATAGTATTTTATTGTTATTGTGGTGTTTTAGCGGCTGTTTTTTTTTTTTTTTTTCCCCCACGTGCACAAGCTGTTATTTATGTGTTGTTTTTATCTGTATGGGCCTATGGCCGTAATAAATATTGTTTGTTTGGGATAAATGAAAAAGGCAGATTATGAGGGTGCTTTGCTACTTCAGTGCCTCCTGGAAATTGCAGCTTTTTGTATTCCCCATTCCCTCTCCCCCCCTCCATACACTTTCACTATTAAGTGTCCATATGTTCACATTTGCTTTTGGGCCTAAAAGGAGGTTGCTGCCCTTTTAGAAATTCAGCTTTGTAGATAAAGGCATTAAAGCAAGAGTGCCCATCTGTCCATTTTGGACAGCTAAGGTTGAGAGAGTATTGCAGTGTCCAGGCACATTTAGGCTATGGCCTTTCTACTTGAAATGTCATATAATAATTCTCGTAGTGTCAGGGGCAACCATAACTTCTCAAGGAAAGAGAAAACTGCTGCCCAAGGCTGTATAAAGAACACTTAATGAACTATAATTATCTGTGCCATTATTGAGAAGCCCATAAGGTTCATAGATTGTGGTGAAAACTTCTTTTGTGTTTCTATAGCATGGAAGAAAACATTATAGCAATAATAAAAAGTTTCATTTTTAAGGACTACAAAGTATAAGTCTTGTTACCAGCAATAGAAGTTTGGAGTTCCCAGTATCTTCCAGGATATGTGTCATTCCCCCCCCCCCCCAAAAAAAAAACCAACAACAACACAATGTGACATTGAGACATATTTTAATAATATTTATTTATAAACAAATAAATCAGTGGAGTTTCCAAGTAATTTTTTTAGGACCACAATATCTATGTAGTTTTGTACTGATTTGAAACTTACAAGGGTACATAAGCAGAATAACTACATAAGCAGATATTGCTCTGGATTACTATTTAAGACAGTAGGGGGAGATCTCATATTTGAATGCTTATCCAAATAAAAAATTCCTCCACATATTTCCAAGGAGTAGCTGTGTTCGTCTGTTTCAGTAAAATTAGATAATATTAACCTATTTATTACGACATGGACTAGAGTTTACTTAATCAGTGCTTGACGTGTTATCCGGATACACATAGTTTGGGAGGGGGTGTAGTAAACAGGTGGGGGGGGGATGAAATATAGAATGTACAGGAGGTGATAATTATGTCATTAATAAAGGCCAGTCACAAAACATGATCTCAGACACCCTGGAAATTGATAAGCCAGGAAAAATAGATGGTCACCTCCCTTGAACAAAATAACTTCAAATAGAGACCACAATGTGAAATGAATTACACACACACACACACACACACACACACACACGTGTATGTGTATCTGTAACACCTTAGCCTTCTTGTGAAGTAGACTCTAGTCTATGAAAGCTTATGCCATAATAAATGTTAGTTTTCAAGTGCCACCAGACACTCTTGTTGCTTTTTCTCTTCACATAGAAAATCAGCATGTTAGTTTTCACTATTTTCAATAGTGGAGGGAGTCTTTTATATGAGGAACCATTCTTAGCATAGGAACCTTCCACCTGTAGTTTGAAGTGGCACTTCACTGAAAGTGACACATAGTGAAAACTGTGCCATTGATTCTACTGATCAAGCTTTGCTTCATTCTATTATGTTAGGTATAACATAAGAGCAAAGTGATTTTGACTTCTGATTCTACTCTTAATACATTCCATTTGAATAACTTTTTAGCTTTCAATCTAGAACCCTGGAAGTAATGATTTATCATTCATTCATTCACAGTATAGTCTTGCCTATGACACAGTAGATTACTTATTGTACCAGCATATGAAAAATTCTGTTTTGTCACTGTTGATTTGTTGTGTTGTTCTTTTTAGAGACATTGTATTGACTATTCATATAAACTTTCTTCCTTTTTTTGTTCTGTTTCAGGAAGCAGTTTCACTACATCATCTGGAATATATGCTGGAAACAATTCACTTACAAATTCTACGGGATTTAACAGTTCGCAACAGGTAACTATATGAAAATTATTAAATGACAGGGTGCCAAAAGTGTGTTTTGAGAAGGATAATACAACTCATATCTGTAATTCTACGTAAAACCTTGAAGTTCTTTAGAATTTTGAGTATTACCTTAATGTTACTTATAACAGCCCCTCTTTATTGCCTTAAAAAAATATCAGGATGATATTTAGACCCAATTCTGATATAGTTTTTCTAAAATTCAATTTCCTATTTATGCAAAATAAATAATGTTTGTGATTTCCTACTCTGCAAAATTCAAGATGGCAGAGAAATTGAGGCATCTGTTTCCACTTCCACTTTAGAACGCACACCAAAGTAAGCAGCATGTTGATGGGAAAATCTCTAATACAGCTTTTTTCTCAACTCTGGTAGGAGTATCCTTCTTACCCCAGCTTTGGCCAAGGTCAATACGCACAGTATTATAACAGTTCTCCATATCCTTCGCATTATATGACAAGTAGCAACACCAGTCCAACAACCCCTTCTTCCAATGCGACTTACCAGCTTCAAGAACCACCATCTGGCATCACAAGTCAAGCAGTTGCAGATCCTACAGCAGGTAAATGCATAGATTTGATTGTACCTATAGGCCACAATTTGGTACTTGAAATGTATTTTTAGAAGAGTTCTGAATGTATGGTGGCACTTATTAAGAAAAGGCTGGCTCAGCAAGGGGAAAGTGGACAGCAGTGAGTTTTTAAATACAGGTTTTCCCATAGTTACCACCTCAAATAATTTATAAACACCAGCATTAAAAAGTAAAAACACAGATTACAAGATGTGTTATAGTCTTTTCAGATGTTGAGCTCATTACTCAAACTTTAGCTAATATTTGCTATCATGACTATCCCAGTGTTCATGACTGGTAGGTGGGGTAAGCATGGCACACCATAGCTTCTCTGGTGGCACTGCTGCTGGTGGTGGCTCCACTGCAGCAAGAACCCGAAGTGTTGCCCAGGTGGGTCTGAAACTACCATCCATGGTAGCTGGTGGGAAGTCCTGAAATGGGACATTTCAGGGGTATCCACAGCTCTGCAGATCCCCCAAAGAACTTCTGGCTTTAGGGCATCTTAATTGGACCAACCTGCAACAGGCACAGCCAAAAAAAGGATGTTAAAGAACTTCACTACGCTTGCTTAGTCCAGCTGCAACCCTGCGTACATTTACTTAGAGTAGACGCCACTGAACGCAGTGGGACTTCTGAGTTGGATTGCACTGAAAAGCTTGACTGCAAGTTGCAAGTCCATATTTAGCTATAATAATCCCCAGATGTTCCAGTCATCACTAAGCATCAATCCAGAGGGCTTAGGGAGGATGGTGGCCATTGGATGATAGTCAATGGGAGAAGCTCCAGCAGTGAGTTTTATCCCACCCCATTTGACCCTCTTTGCCCCATAATATTTATCAGAGATGTTGGTGCCCTACTTCCTCCACACTCCAAAATTTAAGCTGAAAGTTCTCCACAGAAGACATAGTTTTAAACTAATTCTAAACTATCTTTAAACTGATTTCAAGAGCAAAGAATGTGAGAGAGCAAAGAACAAAGTTTACAGGAATCAGTGAGCTTTTAGGTTAACTTTGGTTGGCTTATGTTCTATGAATTCTTGGAAGCTGGAGGATGTTTTGTTTTTTAAGAAATAACCCCTCCAAGTATTGGAAAGGAGAATTTTCAGTTGACTTCATTGTTGTATATATTTGGGTTAGGAAGAATTCTGACTTCCAGGAATTAGTGTACCACTGGTAACATAAATACATATGGTAATCTATTACAAAAGTACACCAAAACTTTGTGTGGCCATTTCAGTGCATCATACTTAAAGAGAAACAAAATCAAAGAACTACAACTAAACTAAAATATAAGCAATTTTTTTCTTCTGAAGCAGAGTACAGTACAATCCACAGCCCAGCAACACCCATCAAAGATTCTGATGCAGAAAGGTTGCGTCGCAGCTCAGATGGCAAATCACGTGGTCGAGGCAGAAGGAATAATAATCCTTCACCACCGCCTGACTCCGACCTAGAGGTATTGTATATGAAGTAGCTATTTTATTTATTTATCTCTCATACTCTTCAGAAGCATTGGGGCGAGTTACAGCATACTAGGCTATTAGATGTATAAAACCAAATTCCAGCACATGAAAATCCTCAAAAGCAAAGCAAAATTATAAACTCCAGCTATAAACCATTCCACTCCTACTAAGTCTTATATTTTGACCTTTCTCACAAGGGAGTTTCTACCCCCTTCAAAATTACTTGCCCCTAGATTGTGTCCTCTGCTTGCTGAGAGGTAATAGCTACCCAGGGCATTACTGCAACACTTCTACTGCTTCCTGCTGGAAGGGCACCTACCTAAATCTAATGCAGGAATAGGAAACCAGTCACCTCCAAATGTTAATTCTTAGTAGAAAAGTATGTCATTAATGTGGAGGTGTTATATTACTTATTGATGTTGCTCTGAAATGTATGGGTTTCTCTAAAATAGCTTTGTTATGGTACAACATTCAGAATAGTTTGTTCACGTGTACATCCATTGATCAAAGCTTTTTTTCCTATTTTAATTATCAACTTTACAGAGGGACCCATTGATTTGGTTATCTTTTTACAGAGAGTATTCATTTGGGATTTGGATGAAACAATCATCATTTTCCATTCCTTGCTTACAGGATCCTATGCTAACAGATATGGGAGAGTAAGTACCATGACAGTCAATGTCTATATGTCTTTGTGCAGAAAGAATCTATAGTATGGTGTGGTAGTGAAGTAAAAAGTAAAGTAGGAGAACTGTCTAATGGTACCCATCCAGGTTTTCAGTGCTGGTGGCACAAAAACAAAATTAGTAGTATACAAGATTGTCAGATCATACATTGCTTTGATCTAATTATCAGTGTAATCCCATGCTTGTTTCCTCAGGAGTAAGTCCCACTACTTATTTCCCAACCAGTGTGGTTAAGGTTTTATCCTATAGAGTTATTTGACAATGTTTATAAATTAGAAGTGAGGAATTAAATAATTACATTCTATTAACGAACAAACCAACCAATATTTGCATGATTTTAGTATCAGCCACTGGGAAACAACAGCAGAAGATGCCTATTGCACTCATATCCTTCTTGATTGCTTCCCATAGGTATCTGTTTGGTCACTGTCAGAAACACCATGCTGGACTAGTTAGGCTTTTGGCCTTAATTTGCAGAGTTACCCTTAAGATTCTTATTACTGTCTCTGGGAGTTTCCCAGCTGAACATTCATGCTATTACGTTCACACAGAGGTTATAAGACATCATCAGCACTTGGTTGCTATCCTGCAATTTCCAGTTTAATTTCTTTCCCATCACCTTTTTAATTGGCCTTTCTGCAGTTGGAAAAATGATGGACTATTTGCACTAGAAAGTGTGGGTTAACCACATTTATTTGGATTAACCACATAAATGACCTGATTGCAAGGGCCCTATGACATAAGAAGTCTCATATCATGCAGGAAGATCATATTCTATGGCTCTTCCCATTACATTAGTCCAATTTTCAACCTATGAAGCTGCCTTATACTGAGTCAAACCAGTGGTCTGCCTAGCTCAGTATCATCCAAACTGACTGGATGTGGCTCTCTGGGGTTTCAGGCAGGACTCATTCCTACATGGAGATGCCATGGACTGAACCTGAGACCTTCTGCTTCGAAACAGAGCCTCTAGCACTGAACTATAGTGCTTCTCCTGTTCTCAAAGGATTGATACTGGTATGGGAACAGCTGCAGCATGGCTTCCTCCCACACAGTCTAGGACTTTTCACAGTATCCCAATGCACCGGAACGAGTAGTGCTGCAGCTGCTCCCACAATGCTAGGCCCAACTATCACCCTCTCCTAATATTCTAAAACTTCTTCCCTTGAATAGCATTACTGCCCCATAATTCCACTACTGGACTTTGGGATGTGAGGAAGTCTTTCCCACCCCAATTAAATTGATAATATATATACTATACTAGTAAAGAAATGAATGTGTTGTCCCTATTACTTACGTTGAGTGAAAGCAAAGAACTATGTATAAGATTATGAAAGGGAGTTTGCTATGGCAGATGTCCAAAAAAAAGAGTGCTTGCACTGTATGACTCAGTGTAAAAAAATATTTTAATTGAAAAAAAGGCACTGAAATTGCCTCCAATACTTTAAGATAGATCAAGCACTTTAATCTATAGAGAATTGAATAAATAACTTTTGATGTGTGTATGTCAAAGCTATCCTGCTTTTAAATAAATGGGCTCATATGTATATCTCTGACATGCTTCAGAATGATGATGTGATAAAGCACTGCACGCTACCCTTAAAATATTAGTCAATGTAATCTCTGCTTCTCTTGTTCTTAGTATGAAGTGCTGTTTTTACAAAGGCTAGATTAATGTTTAAGAGCACAATCAAGCTTTTCAGTGTTTGCTGGAGGAGTTTTTTTCTTTCTCATCAAAAGGGTGGTGTATGTTTTTTGTATATTGTATTGCCAACAGTGCAATCCTGCTCTCCCTTGATGTTGATGTCTGGGGTGCTGGTGATTAGGATATTGTGAGTCTTCTCTTTGGTGGCCTCTATTTGCCACCAGTTGGAGAGGCTCTACTGTAGCTGCCATATTTGGTGGTTTTCCTATCAGTGGAACTCTCCAAAATAAGGTGGGATGCTGGCAGCTTGGGATCCCCAAAAGGGCTTTATCCTAGATCTTCTCTGCTATTCCAGTTATATAATGAAAAACTGGGGGCAGGAGCTGGGGGGCACTTCAATGCCCTGGCTGGTTCGATGCAGCAAGTTTTGGGATTTGGCAGTCAGTCCTCTACTCCACCTTGTTGCTCCCTGGCCAGGGTTAAGATTGCTGTGCTGCATGAGTTTCTCATACTATAAGCAACTTTAGTGTGTTAGAGTGAAATTTGATTCATCCCCGAATGAAAGAAGCAACAGCAAACAAAACCTCATGTGCTCATTAGAATGCAGCTCAGAGCAAAAAGGAATTGGCCAATTCAGGACAACAACTTTTTGCTCAGAAGTGTCATGAATGTGCATTGTACAGTTTGCCCAAAATCGGGTGTACATTTTAAAAGTAATTCTAGGGTTACAGACATCAGTGAATGCAGCATTAGTGAACAGGGCTCCCCAGGTGTACACTGTGCAAGTGTATTAATACTGCACATGTACAAAGGGGCATTTGATTTAAATAAGAGGCTGGCCACATGTAACCTTGCATGAGTGATTTGCATTTATATACCCAGCATCACATTTAAATCAGGTGCGATCCCTGTGACGGGGTGAGCTCCCGTTGCTCGGTCCCTGCTCCTGCCAACCTAGCAGTTCGAAAACATGTCAAAGTGCAATTAGATAAATAGGTACCGCTCCGGTGGGAAGGTAAACTGCCTTTTCATGCGCTGCTCTGGTTCGCCAGAAGCAGCTTAGTCATGCTGGCCACATGACCCGGAAGCTGTACGTCGGCTCCCTCGGCCAATAAAGCGAGATGAGCGCCGCAACCCCAGAGTCGGTCATGACTGGACCTAGTGGTCAGGGGTCCCTTTATTGCTGTTACAGCTCTGTTTCAATGAGAGGAAGAAAAGAAGCAAAGCAACGAAGTTACAGTGACAAGTCAAGGGGGGAGAGATAGTAATTTTGGCACTGATCAAAATTACCATTTTATCTTCTTCAGTAATTCTGCCATAGTAGTGGGTGGAAGTGAAGTCCAGGTTTGATGCATTATATTTTTAGACCTTTTAAGATGGATCTAAATAGCTCACTTAAAAAAAAAGATAGCGTTATAACAAATATATCTGACAAACTGATGTGTTTCATAACAAAAAAAATTACACTGATGTTGTGGATGCTAGCCATGGGGTGCTCATGAGATTCACATTTCACATTTCTCACACCAATCATGATGGCAATAGATGTGGCTGGAGGGGATGTGTGTGCATTTTCTCATTAACAAAATACTGTCATTTGAGCGCAGGGCAAAAGCAAATTCTCTGCAATATAAGTACTATCTTAAATAAAGATGTTTAGATTTCATTCAAAAAAATGACCAACAGCTGTGCTAAAAAAGAAAGTGTGAAAGTGCTGGATATATTCTTCAAATGTTTACAAAGAGAGATGCCTTCTGCAGATTTGTGTCTCTAATCAAATCAGCTCTTGCAGCGTTAACAGCTGGCATGCACCACAAAGTGGTCAATGCCAAGTGCTTCATGAATGATTATTTGAAAGTATTTTTAAAAATCAATTGCTGCATAACATGAAAGACGCTAAGAAAAGTTGTAACATTAAATGGTTCAGGTGTAACATCAAACCATGGTTTGATACTATATGAATGAGCAATTTTGGTTTGTCCACTCTCCACTTTTCCCATTTCACTGCCAGATCCTAGTGTTAAATCCTGATTTGCGGGACAACAAAAACCATAGTTAGCTAGTTCAGATGAAAGGAGGTAGGGAATTGCCATGTGCAAGGGTAGAAAAGGAGGAAGAGTGCTAACCCAAGGCTCCTTGACAACTCATTCATGTACCTCCAAATAATGGTTTAACATTATGTCTGAACCACCTTAATGGTATTTGAATTTTTGCAATCCTGATCAGAAAAGTTATTTTCTCTAGGGGGCGGGGAAGCCTACCTGATTTAATTCTAAGAGATCCTTATGTGTGCTTTAATGTTCTGTGAAGAAGGGAGGGAAAACAAAAACCCTCTTTCACAGAAGTCTTCAATTGTGGCTTTCCAGCTTAACTGGAAAATAAGCCAAGACACGTACAATAAGTGAACTTTCCTGTTTTTCAACTACTTCTTACCCACAGAACAAAGGGAGTGAACATTTTAAAATCACATACTGATAGTTTTTGTACCCTGACTTCCATGTTCAAGAAAAGAATATGTGGTCTATCACGCTGGTATTTCCCCTTTTAAACTGAACATTCACCTGAGATTTGCACCTTTATACCTTATTAGACATTCACATTGAACTACAAATCCTAATAAACTTACAATGGATGGTAGTTTTCCTTAACTTTCAGTTCCCAGTAATTATTTGGAAATTAATGGTTCTGAATAGCAAAAGAGGACTTGGGTTGTAGTATTTGATTACACCAACGCTATACACCATTGTACTTGTGTTCAGTGTACACAGGGATTTCAAGCACAGGGATTTTTTTCTTTTTTAAAAAATCTTTATCCTGTAGATTGCTTGAGTCAGTGCAGTTTGGTTTGGGAACAGAAAGAATCTAGGAGAGCAGTGATAAATTTATTTCTATAGATTCTTGGTAGTGTCAAAAAAAAAAAAAAAAGCATTTTGCAATATTGCTGTTCCAGAGACTCTAGGTAGGAAAGTGAGGTTATTCATAATCATAGGATTCTGCTCTTTGATGCAGGAGAAAAGGGTATAAGCTAATCAAAGAAATGTAGTCCTCGAAATAGTAGTTAAAATTGGAACGAGAAACCAGACTGGAATTTATATTATATAATATAGAAACATGCTTAATACTGAGTCAGTTCATTGATCCATCTTCCTCCACATTGTCTACACTGGCTAGCAGTAGGTCTCCAGGAATTCATACTCAAGTCTTTTCAGACCCTGAAGCTTTTTCATTCAAAGCATATGCTCTAGCTCTGATCTATGACCCTTTCCTTTGAGATATAGAATAGATATAGATACCTACACATACACATACATATATTATAAATAAATTATGTTTATAAATTTTGTCCTGTTCTTAGCATTGTTCTTTGCCCCCACTTGGATGGTCAGCCATGTTAGGTTTAGAGATTTCAAACCTCATTTTTCTTTATGAATATATTCAGAGTAGCAAAATTACCTAAACACATCAGAACATTAAGTACAAAATAGTTGTATTTTGTTGTTTTAATGAATTTAAAGCATTTATGTTGAAGCACTCTGGGAAGTTATTGCCAGACGAATGATTGATTAATGTGGGAGATATCTATCCCAATCCAGTTTATTTATTAGCTTTTTAAAAATTTATAACCCATTCTTTCAAAATTATGTTTTCATGTTCATGACCTTGAAAAATAATTTTGTTAAATTGCATGCCCTATGTATATACTAGGGCCCTGTTGCAATTCATAGATTAATAATGTATATTAAACACACACATCTGTATTGTATTTGCAAACCACAATGCTGAGCACATTCTGATTTTATTAGATCAGTAAGAAGTAACTTGTTATGGTAATGTCTGTAGAGCAATTAAAGTGGGTTGTACATGAATAAAAAAAACCCCTATAGATTTCTTCTCCATATGGGTGGGCTATAGCTGAATGATTAGTATTTTATTAGAGTCCTTAAATCTATTGTGTAGTATTTCGGGAGGAGTCCATAGATCTATTTCAGAATATATGTGGAAGGTTCTGGTTCAGTTCCTAGTGTTTTTCCAGAATTGAGCTCATGTAGCAGAGCTGAGGAAACTCTCCTGAGGACCTATGAAACAAAGGTTTGCCAAAGTATAAGGAAGCTTCGTATTTCTATTCAATTAGACTTCAGTGACCTCCACCCCCCCAAAAAACCCATCATGTATAGGGTCTTTCCTGGCCCACCTTTTTAGCAAATCACTTCATACCCCTCCACACCATGTAGCCCAAACCTCTCTAGTCCACAATATCCCACATCCTAACTACTGCAGCAACAACAGTACTTCATTGGAGCACCTTTGGGCTCAGACCTAGGATGGCAGACTCTGGAGGAACAGGAGGAGGGGGAATGGGAGTAGGAAGCTGGATCAAAGAAGCCCTTCCCTCCCTCTGAACACATCTGGCTTCAATGTATAAATAACCTAAATAAATAAATGCAGAATCTGGGCTCATAACAGACTGGTTTGGGTGGCAGAGAACTGTAGAATTCTAGGCTTCCTTTCTATACATTACCGACTATAATTGTTATTTTTTTCTTTGAGGACCCCCCTACTTCTGTTTCCTTGGGACTGAGGATGGAGGAGATGATTTTCAACTTGGCAGACACACATCTATTCTTTAATGATTTAGAAGTAAGTAATTATAGTTCTATCAAGACAAAATTTACTATTAGTTTCTTTTTATAGGCTTGTAGAGGGAAATCATAGCTGGCGCAAGGGAGGAAAATAACACTGGATCCACAATGTCACTTCTGCTTCATACCAGCCTTGGCAGAAAATGAGGAGGGTTCCTCCTCACTTTTCACTCCAAGCTGGTGTAGCTGACAGGCCCAAAGATCAGACCCTTCAGGGGATCTGGACAGTTTGAGGTCTGCTCCTGACCTGGTGGTTCGCTACCCATGAAAAATCCAATCTCTGGGCTTTCCACTTGCTAGTGATGGCAGTAGAATTATTGGCTGTAGCTTTCCACTCACCTGGATGCAGCTGGAGCCTCCCCAATGCAGCAGAGCCCTACCCTTGGTGACACCTATGTGCCATCCTAGCCCTACACACACCAGCCATCAACATAGGAGTGAGGGTTGTTTTGACCTCTCAGAAATGCTTATTTGCTTGAATATGGCAGGGGTACTCCAATTCACATCAACTCGAACCAGCGTAGCCAGTGGTCAGGGGTGATAGGAGCTGTAGGCCTGCAACATCTTGAAAACAGTATGTTGGATAATCTGGAAATATGCTGCACAAGGGCTGCATGAATATATTTGCTCACACAAAATATCAGTTGTAATTTGTTACACTTCCACATTTAGTAGCTGAAAACGTTGTTTGGAGTGTTGATGGCTATATCTTATTCAGTTATTATAATTTTGATCAAAGTACGCAAGTTCAAACATCAGAACATAATTGTTTATGCAGACAATTGAATATTAAACCTTGCTGCCTTCTTAATGATCACTAGGTGTATGTCTCTTTCTCAACTGCAACCCACTGGGAGGAAGTCTGTCTTTTAACCCAAGGAAAATCATTAATGTTGAATGATTGGTAGACTCAGCTGCTTATTAAAACGGTGTTTCTGCATAGGACTAGGGCTGGGTGATGTTGGGTCTTCAACATTGCCGTATATTGCTGGTGAAACTGCTGCCGCTTGAGTCCCTCTGCCTCCATCTCCCAGCTAGTTAGTTTCTCCCTCTGCCCCGCTGGGTACTGGAGGCAGAGGAATTCAAGAGCAGTGACGGTTTCACCAGTGATATACCGCTGAATGAAGCTGTCATTGCAGTCTGCCCCCATGTACCAGTCCTGGGCGATATATTGATATATTGCCCAGGCCTACATAGTACACAGAGCTTGTTCCACTTCTTTTCACTAGTCATGCAAGTCTTGTGTGAAGACCAATTCATAGACATTTGTAGTTGATTGTGGTGGTTGTTTTCAGCTTGTCAATAGACCTTTCCATGTGAGTAATGAAATGTGACCAGAGAACTAGCAGGGACCTCTGTGATCAGAAGGATCTCAGCAGTAGAACTATTACATGAACTGGAAAAAGAAAAAGAAAAATGGGAAGCCATTTCAGTCATCGATGCTGTTACTTTTGTATCCATCTCTTTGGAACTTTCTGCATAGACTTCCAGTAAAGTGCTTGTCTGTTTAATCTTACAATGGGAAAGGCAATTTCTGTTGTTATTATCATAAAAAGAAAAGAATATATTAAAACAGTCAAGTTTTGCTCCCATCATAATAAAGACAGCTGTTTATTTAAAATCCAGCCATTAAACAAGCTTGTGGCAGGGCTGCCAACAGGCATTAATCATCACATTGTTGTTTTGTTAGAATTTATAAATGTATGTTATTCCAGACAGGCAAAAGAATCCAAAAGATTCAAATACAACTTTTGCTGATCAAAGTTAATTGGCAGCAATTGGCCTTTAAATATTTCCTGATGTTTCCTTTTCTAAAAAATCAAGCAAAATACACCTTATTTAATAGATGAGCCAATATCATTTGAAAAATGCTAGTGTGTGAGGAACCTTAAATGTGGTTTCTCAAACATCTGTCCTATATTTTGATTTCTTTTCATCTGCAAAGAAACTACTCACAGATGAATTGGCAACTTAAGAATGTAATAAAATTATTTAAATGTGCTTTATTTTTTCTTTCATTCCTTAGTGAAGTATTTATTTCTTCACATTTAAAATGCAAGAATTCATGCATTTGCAAGTGTTTTCAATAATGCAATTTAATGTTAAAGACATTTATTGTTTTGGTATTGAATGACATGTATTGGATTGTTATTCTTCCAAAAAAGAAAATAACAAGGGTCCTTACTTTCCAAGGCTGTATATGTATTTTTGGTTGCATTCAATTTTATGCAAGCTACTAAAAAATAGTATCATATCCTAAGCCTACGTCCAATAGTTTATAGTGTTTTCTTTTGTTTTACCCAACCATAAATCTACATGTATACATATGTAAGGCCTTGTAACTTCTTGCAACTACAACTGATGTCAATAGAAATTATAAGTTTAGTGGTTATGACAAAATGCTGGCAACGTTAACGTAGAATTTTGGAATTTACTTTGTATGCCACACAGGGCTTGTGAGTTGAGTTTCCTGAGCAGCATCTTCTTAACTCACACTGTAAGCTGCTTTTGAAACATGGTGACATTTCAAAAGCAGTTTCAGTCAGTCCATTTCAGCATGTGAATTTGTGATCACATTGTACATTCCAAAAAATATTATGTGCAGTTCTATTGCCGCACCTCAAAAAGGATGTTGAACCCAGTATATTGATGTGGAGTGCAGGAAAGTTCCTCCTGCAAGTTCCAAGGATCACCCATGCTTTTCAGAGCAGGACTTTGTGTGCTTCCCTTGTTCTGTGGAATAGCATTCATGTTGAGATACAACAGCTTTCCATTATCTGCACTTTCCAGAAACAAGTGGAAACTTCTGTTCTGACAGGCTTTTCTGGCTGGATAAATGGGTCTTTAGCACAAGTTTCGACTTGTTAGGGTTTTAGTCTTGTTTTACATGCATTTGCTTTTTATGTGTTTTTAACTGTTTTTAATTGTCTTATGTGTAAATCACATTGAGACGTAGTTTAGAAGCTGATTAAGAAATCAATGGTGGTGATTAAGAATGATTATGGCAGTGGTGGTGATGATGCTGTTTTCAGTGGCAACCCCTTGTTTTCATAATATGTGGCTGTGCCTTTAGTAAATTATTCCACTAATACTGTAATTCTTTTATGTTAGTTGTGGCCCTGCAGTATTGTGGTAGAGTCGACATTTATATTCTAGATAATAGTTTTGGAATAGAAACTTTAAAAAGACCAACTGCACAGTAATTCTCTGAACTATACATTTTATTTTAACTCTCTAAAGGACAGAAAACAACATTCTTTCAGAAAATGTGGAAAATTTTAATGTGCACTGCACTGCAAAACCTCACAATAGGTTTCAGGAGGGGGGGAGTTTCTAGAAAAGGAATACTAATAGTTACACCTTATGTGATCATTATAAATAGTTGAATAGACAATGTGACCGGGTTTGAGAAGTATTTGGTCCTTATGAAAAGTATGTGCAGATGTTTTGAACATGAAAACATTTTTTCTGCTTACAAGATTACCTGTGTTTCCGGCTTCTTGCTGGGTTATGACAACACTCTTTATTAGAGTATTTTGGCACATCTGGTCTCAGGCAGAACCAGGAAGTGTAGAGGCATGAAAAAAAAATGAAAAACAATGGCAGGGAAGTTATCTGAGCCTTTCAAACCCCTTAAACAGGTTTGTTTCCACTCTGCACTGAGTTCTAGGGAAAGCTTTGCGTCACTTTTGATTTAATCTCCACTGGATGAACCTTCCTTTAGTTCAGTTTAGTGATGGATTTAACTGTGTGTCCTCCCTGCCCCCTGCCACCCACTGTTCTACTCTGGAGACGGACCAGTTGTAAGGTCATATAAGTTTCTTTCTTTATAGATCAAAGTAGACACTGAGCAACAATGAATAAACACCCCGGCTGCTGGGGTGTTTTCAGCATCAGCTTATTAGGCTGCCTGAAAGCACTGAATTATGTATGGGCTAGCAATACAATATATCTGACCTTTTGGTTTGTCAACTGTATTGTGTAAGAACAGCATCCATATACATACAAGTTGGCTTCAGCTAGGAGAATTTGTTGCCTACACTGGTCATTTCTCACTGGTCTGGCATGACCTGAAATGCTTCCTTGCAACTAATTCTTCCCACCCTGCAATGTTTTTCGTTTTCCCCCAACCCACCCTTCCTGCCTGCCTTCCCTCTCACCTGGTATGTTGTAAACTCTGTTTTTAACTTGAGGGAGCTTCACAGATGGCTTGTTATGTGGCCTGGGGGTTTGCGGAGATAGCATTTAGGATAAAAGTAAACCTCTTGGGCATAAACACCAACACTCTCAGTCAGTGACAATAAATGTATATGAATAGATGTTTTCTTAATTTCTTAATTTTCTCTCTCGGAATGTCTACACCTCTGGAATAATATCCTAAACAGTGTGGCCATGGTGCATTAGTAGGAATACAATTTTCACTCTTTTCATCTATATGGTATGTTTGCTATATCTTAGGCTTTCCGCCATCAGAAAAAATAACACTGAGTACTGAGCTTTGCATTTTGGAGTATGATGGAGCAGACAAATCTGTACAATCTCTTGGCAGCAGCGAGGCATTTTCTAGTGCAGCTGCTGAGAAGCACAGATCACGTCCACCAAATTCAAATACTTTCTCATGTGTATAGTTTTCCTTTTGCATAATATGACTCTACCTCTCAAAACAACTTACTAACCCACCTGTCTTCATACCCATATTATACATTTTCCATGATACTCATTTCCCAACATGCTGAGCATTCTGTTGTAAACACCAGTGCTATTCCATGTTCCTGTTTAGCTGAGTTTCTAATTAACCAGATAAGGTGTCATTTACAAACCATTTAACACCAAGTGTACTTGAAAGTAAGCCCCATTGTTTTCAGTGGGATTTGCTTCCAAGTGGTGCTGTGGGTTAAACCACAGAGCCTAGGACTTGCCAATCAGAAGGTCGGCGGTTCGAATCCCCGCAACTGGGTGAGCTCCCATTGCTCCATTGTCCCTGCTCCTGCCATCCTAGCAGTTCGAAAGCACAAAGTGCAAGTAGATAAATAGGTACTGCTCCAGCGGGAAGGTAAATGGCGTTTCCGTGTGCTGCTCTGGTTTGCCAGAAGCGGCTTAGTCATGCTGGCTACATGACCCGGAAGCTGTATGCCGGCTCCCTCGGCCAATAAAGCGAGATGAGCGCCGCAACCCCAGAGTCAGCCACGACTGGACCTAGTGGTCAGGGTTCCCTTTACCTTTACCTTTAAGTTTTCTGAGAACAGCGGTCTTCAGCCATTTGACAAATCTGATTGCTCAGTAGTGGTTTACACTGCTACTTTGTAAACATTTTGTCTTGGTAATGCTATAACCAGTAGATAAGTTTGAGGAGTTTTTTTTTTTTTCCTATAAAGGAATAAAATTTACTATTTCATTGTGCAAATTTTATGAAATTAATCAAATAAATAAATAAATGATATAGACATACCAATATAACTGTATTTTGTTCATTTCTACACACATAAACACCTACATCCACACTGAATTTATACTTACTCATGCCTGCTAACATACCTATACTGTGCACATTTTTGATGGGGTAATTGACCTAGGTGATTTAGATGTGGCAGAGATATACAAAGCAAAAAAGAAAAGAAAAAAAGCTGCAATCCTAAATTCACTTATTAGAAAGTAAGCCCTATTAGACAAAGTCAAGCTTGCTTTAGAGAAAACATGCATATGACACTATAAGTTTCTTATTCCAAGCAAACCTTATTGGAAGTAAATCCTATTTAAAACATTACAACTTGTGAAACAACTTAGCTAGGCTCAGTCTGTAGGATACATACTAGATATTTATTTTTTATGTTATTGATATACTGCTTTTTAACAAGATATTTTCAAAGTAGTTCGTCAGTCTGTGTAAAATAGTTGCTTGGAGTTCCACATGATGTCCACATAACAAATGCTAGAAATTTAGGCTTTTTATTTACAGATATGTTTTGATCATTTAATTTGAAAATAAATATATATTTTTTAGCTCTGTACCTCAGTTACTTTTTAAAAAATATGTGAAAACAGACACTGAAAGGAACAAAAAAGTACAAATTTCAAGGCTTCTTACACATGACATTTTATTCTAGAATCAATGGAGACTGTGCTTGTTGTTTTTCCTATGTATCAAATAATTGTAGAGTTGGAAAGGACAACGAGGGTCATCTAGTCCAACCACCTGCAAAACAGAAATCCCTGCTAATGCATCCATGACAAATGACCATCCAACCTCTGTTTTAAAAATCTCCAAGGAAAGAGAGTTCATCATCTTTTAAAGAAGTCTGTTCCACAGTCGAACAACTCTTACCATTAGAAAGTTCTTACTGATTGTTAGTTGGAATCTCCAGCTATAGTCTGGCCAAGGCAGAACAGAGCATAACTCTTACTTCATTTGATCAGTATGCTGTACTTCCGTTGATGCAGCCTAGACTAGCATTAGCTTCTTTCTTTCTCCTTTTCATGTGTCCTACTGGCAAGCCAGGTATTCAGGTCATCTTTAATCCCAATTCTGTCTTCTGTGGCATCTGCAAACTGCACAAACATCCCCTCAATTCTTTCATCCAAGTCATTTAGAAAGACATTGAACAACAGCAGGCCCAGAACAGAACCCTGTGGCACCCCACTTGCCACTTTTTTCTAGGACGATAAGGAACCAATTCTGAGCACTCTTTGGGTTCGACCAGTCAACCAGCAACAAATCCATCTAACAATTACCTCGTCCAGCCCACATTTTACTAGTTTCTCTGCAAGAATATCATAGAGTACTTTGTCAAAGGTCTTACTGAAATCAAGATACACTATGTCCACAGCATTCCCCTCATCCACCAAGCTTCTAGCTCTATCAAAAAATAAAAAATAAAAAATGAGATTCATCTGGCATGACTTGTTTTTGAGATTTGTTTTTATTTTATTTTTTGCTGCAAACAGGCAGCCCAAGTTGCCAAATAGTACTAGCAATGAAGAGATTTACAGTGATACCTCGGGTTAAGTACTTAATTCGTTCCGGAGGTCTGTTCATAATCTGAAACTGTTCTTAACCTGAAGCACCGCTTTAGCTAATGGGGCCTCCTGCTGCCGCCGCGCCGCCAGAGCACAATTTCTGTTCTCATCCTGAAGCAAAGTTCTTAACCTGAGGTACTATTTCTGGGTTAGCGGAGTCTGTAACCTGAAGTGTATGTAACCTGAAGCGTATGTAACCCGAGGTACCACTGTATTAGCTTAAATGACTAAAATACCAGAGTTCATTTGATAGTGTATTTTCAGTCATTGCGGTTGCAGAAAGAAGCATGGAAACTTTATTCCCCATTCTTGCCCACAGAAAAATTTTAAACCCTGGCCATAGAGCCGTGGAGCAATCGCTAAATTCCAAGAAAGAAGGAGATAATTTTGTCTCTTTTGCTGTACCATCATCCTGCTCTGAAAGGTCCTGTTTTGTGGATTTTCCACAGGCTGTCACTGGTGGGAGAACCATTGGCAGTAGCTTCCTTATCCCATAGATGCAGTGGGGACTTTTGCAGTGGCAGAGGCTAATGGAGCCTGAAAGAGGGTTGCTCCTACCTTAATCCTAGTCCTTTGTAGCAGTTCAGATAAGAGATTGGGATTGCACTGCAAGTATCACTACCTGAAGTGCATTGAGCAGGGGGTGGAGAGAAAACAAAACTGTGTCCACAGACATATCCTAACTTAAGTCCAGAACCCATTGTCCTGTTTCTATCTTGTAACCTTGCTTGTTAAACAAATCATCTTAAACTTATTTGCACTTTTCTATGTGGTATACATTCTAGCTGAATTTTAAACAGGGAGTCGGATCATTACTTTGTGTTGTTCAATTCTAGTTTCATCTGTAAATAACACTATTCTGGTTTAGTTGTGATTCAGTAACTGGCAGGCCTGCAGGAACTAGCTGGTTCAGTCTGCAGGAAAAAATAAAGGTATGTACCATTTCTTAGTTCAGATTCAGTTTGACATAATGCCCCAAGTTTGTTAAATAAATGTGTCTCCCCTCACTCTCCTTTTTAACTTTACCTCTCATTTTTGACAAGTGTACTCTTTGAAATTTAATATGACCATATTGGACTCTCTGGGCAACCTTCCATTTCTATATATGTTTATGAAAGAATGGGAAATGTTGGGCTATTAGGTATTTAAGTGGGAGAGAGAGTTATTTGCAAAGTTGTCTGAAAACAATAAAGAGGAGTGGTATAATTCAGGCTTCCAGAATGAGCTTTAGATCCAGGGCCCCCAGAGTCTTCTTCTGTTTCAGGAGTACTACAATAAAACCTCTATGTGAGTTTCATTTAGTTCAGTGATTATTTTGTTCAGTCAGAAAACCTAGAAAGAGAATGACAAGAAAGAGAATTCATCCCATGTCTTATCAATCAGGCTTACTTGCTGTAGTCTATAAGTATGGGCTAAAAGAATTTAAAACCAATTAAGACAGCAAGTCTATGTACGCTATGGCCTTGACAGAATGTGTTAGCTGAATACCACTTGGGGTTTTTTTAAATTAAGAAAAGGGTTACAAACCAAAATCTGCTGTTCTAATACATACATATTTTAGTGCTGGTTCTGATAATTCCTGGAAGGATAATTTCAGAAGGTCATGAGGTGAGATAAGCATATTGTCACCTATTGACACCCAGAGAGTTTTATCTTGTTTCTCTATGATGATTAACATGTACATGAAACTGCTGGAGGAAATAATCCTAGAATTTGTAATGTGGCATCCCACGCTATCCTTTCTATTGTCATTTCAGGGAAGATGTAGAGGTGCTGAACTGGTGTTGGATGCTGGTAATAGATGGGATGGGAGCAAATAAATTAAAGCTTAATGCAGACAAGACAAAGGTGGTTAATTGAACAGCTGATCTAGTGATATGAGTACACTTCTTCTCAATGCACATGCTTACTGTCTGGTAGTGCCTCTGGATCCAACTCTGAACCTAGATGACCTTTGTTGAGCTTAGGTTAGTATGCACACTAGAGGAAACAAATCTGGCATGGTGTCAGACGATTTCTTCACATCACAATTAGACTACCACAAAGTGTTTTACATGGCACTGCCTTTGAAAGGTGTCTAGAAACCTCTTTAGGTTTCTTTAGTGCTGCACTCTTTAGTGCTGCACCCAGCCTGCTGATTGGAACTGGTTATCAAGAACATACGATTTCCTTTTTACAACAGCTTTACTTGGTTTTAATTCATTTTTTAGCCCAATCCACAAGGCTGAGTGTGACCTTTCAACCTTTTAACAGCTTTGGAACTGAGATAACTGAAGGATCATCCTCCCCTATACAAGACTGCTTGCCCATTCAGATTAAGACCTTCTGCAGAGGTTTTCTTTCACCTCCAACCAGCATCTGAACTGTTTCGTTGGAATGTTGAAGAGGGCCTTTCTGTGACTTGTCCTAAATTCTGGCATTTCCTACCAAGGAATACCCATATCACCCACTCTTTGATCATCTTCCACTTCTGTGCAAACTGGTTCCTCTCCCCTTTTTTTGGCAGGCATTTGACTTGATCTAATCACTTCTGTTTTCCTTTCTCTTTTTTAAATCAGATAATCTTGTTATTGTAGTTGTTTTATTATATTGTCAATTACCTAGAGCATTTTTAAACGTAAAAGTGGTGTTAAGATTTTTTAATTAATAAATATAATCAGTAGGTGAGATGTAAAATGAGTTAGAAACTTATTGAAATCCTAAAATATTTGGTTTATCATACTTTCCTTTGTCTTATTTTTATATGGAATTTTTCAGTAAAGTGAATACTTCTAAACATAGCCTGGAAAAAAAATTAATAAAACAAACAAATACAGCCAATTTAATTAGATTATGTAGAGTGCACAATCACAAAATGTGATGAAAATCATAGATTTCCTATTCTCCCTTTGAAATGCCTTTGAGACCTGATTCTATGGAACTTCCTACCATAGTGTATAATGAAGTTCTCAGATAGATGTCACTGTTAAGGAATGCTGCATTAACTATTTCCAGAGAAGTAGCAGTGTTCCCCCCCCCAAAAAAAAAGAAAAACAGCAGTCTTGCAGCACCTTAAAGAGTAAGGCATTCAATATGGCATAAGCTTCCACAAAAGTTTATGCCATAATACATTTGTTAGTCTTTAAGATGTTGCAAGACTCTTTGTTGTTTTTGCATCGTCTATAAAACCTTTAAATTTTGCCACTAAACAACCCCTCCTTCTGTAAGAGAAACCCAGTGGTTTAGTTCCTAAAGACAAGTTTTTACACACACACACACACACACACACACACACACACACACACTGGTATGTTAAAGGAATTATTTACATAAAGAAATAATGTGCTGCTTTTCAGATGGCAGAATAAGATTGCTTAAGTGTACAGTTCTGAATTAATCAGGGTTCAATACATTTAGTTACAGTGCCTGGTATTTAAAAGTCTTCTCAAGCCAAATAAGCTCTCAGTAGCCTATCCCTCTGGCCAGATTTCTCTGACTTTCATTCTAGTCAATTGCTTACAACTAGGAACAGATGCTGTACAATAGTTCTTCCTGCTGCTTTTGACTTCTACGATAGTCCAGATGCTTCATGGACTGCTTGCTGAAATTCACCCTTTGGTCAGACCTCTGCTTGAAGCCATCTGGTGATGGACTCTGCTGCCTACCTGAAGCTTCACCACAACTTCACACCACAGGTTCTTGCTCTCTGCAGCCACAAGCTCTGGTCTCAGATTGCCAGCCTTAGGTTTTTCTCAAATCCAAGTTCTATATTATCCCAGTCAACAACTGACTGTGTATTGCCTTTTGTTCTCCTGGTCCCCCTCCCGTCCCATCAGAACCTCCTCTGAGCAATCACATTCTTGCCCCGACAGGGCTCTCACCTATTGGTCTTTTAGTGACCAATCACTGATTCTTTACAGACCTTTTTACACCAATCAAAGTTACTGACCCCTTCAGCCAATACAGTTGCTTTTTATCATCCACCTGGTCCATATATGAACAAGTGGCTTCTCACACTAGCTGTTTTCAGACTTACCTTGAAATATCCTTTACCTTTGCAACTGTTACTAAGGTATCCACAAGTGTCTTATGCCCAAATTAAAGTAGCAGAGACAGGCTTCTGGGTTAATTGGTTACAGTATAACTCAGAAGTTTTTCACATATATAACATAACATTACGCAATGTAAGCATATTCAAATATATTCTTTAAGCTGTAATTACTTTCTCTTACTAGTTCAGCAAAATGATACTATAAAATGGGTTCCATACTGAATATAATATTTCAAGTTTTGCATGACCCCTAACAACTTTTATGTGACAGTTTCTAGAGGGGTAGGTAGATGAGCTTGTCCATTAATAAATTGTCCTGAAAACAAGCCTTGATAAGAACAACCAGTTGGTCACTGGTTCTTTATGGCTAACCAGATGCCCAGAAGACTCCACAAGCATAACCTGAGCACAACAAGGCTCTCCCCATATGCTGTTCCCAGAAACTGGCATTCAAAGGCAATCTGCCTCCAGAAGTATAACATAGCCACTGTGTCACTGATAACCTGCACAAATTTGATCCTCTATTAAAACCATCCAAGTTGGTGGCCTTGACTAATTTTGTAGTTTATCTAGGTGCTGTTCTGATTCTTCTAACATACAGCTTCATTGGATATCCCCAGATTCTAGTATTGTGAGAGAGGGAGAAAAACATTTCTCTATAATCTTCTCTTTTTTTGACTGATAAATCTGCTGAATTCTTCCAATGGGAAATTATTGATTGCTCTTTCTGCTGTGAAAGAGTGCACAAGAAATTTTTTTGTACAGTTTAATCTGTAAATCTGTCAGGAAAATGCCCATGGCCATACCAGTTTGTTCAGAAAAAGGAACATTGATATGGTGTTTGTTGTCCAATGAAGAATACTATTAGTTCAGACAATGAAAAGTAGCAGATATTTTGGTCATTATTATGCGAGGAGTGCTTCCTCTCGTGGAAGGAGTGAGAGTAAAACAGGGAGAATAGCTGCTTTCTACAGTTGCTTATGTTAAATTTTATTCATTCACTCTCTCCCATCCTCACCTAAATTTAAATTAAATTCTGCATGTATTCAGTTTGCAAAGGAAAATCCTGCCTTTTACTACATAAAAAGTCAGGCCTTTTCATGTAATTTAATTTTTGTCTTAGCCTTTCATTAACAGGCATTGTAGTATGAATGTAAATTGTGTAGGTTCATTACACTGAATTTAACTAGAAGTATTTTGAAACTCTTCAAGGTCAGTTTTAATTCCTTGACTGTTAATCCACAAATTGTCAGACGGAATGAAATGGATTTCAAGAGCTCTCTTTGTTCTCTATATCTTGTGCCTGTCCCACAGGTAATCTGCACCTTTCTTCCTACCCTTTGCACAGAATAATTATTGTGGGAAAGTTGAGGAAATGTCCAGGTCACAAAGTGCAGACCAGACAGGGATGACAGGTTCTGCCAATTGAGGGCTAGTATTGAGAACCTGCGAACTGTAGTCTCTCCTTTTTCACATGGATTTATGTTGTATGTTAACAGGAATTTTGTGATGATGGGTTAGGCAGAAGCACTTAAGCTTCTATTGTCAGTAACTAACAGGAAGTCAGCAGTGGTCCCGAATAGAGACGAAGGAGGTACAATTAAAAATAATTTTCCAGTTATTTTGGAATGGCTTTTGCACATAAAAAGGCCTATTTCTGCAAATAGATGCTGCATAAGCACTAATAAGAACTAGAGATTTAAATGCAAAATAAGTCAATTTTAGCTACCTTATTTTACTTTTTTCTAATTGGTTTTGCTAAACAGATGTCAAAAAAGGTTTGTTTATTAATGAAATTTGCTATTCGGTTATAAATTAAAATACCTGTGTATTAAAGTACCTGTGAAACTCAATAAAATTATACATTCCAGTTATCAATAAGAAAACAGGTGTGATCACACATACATCATCAAATAACCATTTACAAAATGCAGCGACTGCCTGATAAATAAGTCCTCAGTTGGTTCACTACTTCCATCCTTCCTAATAAATAACATCTTTTGTTACGGCACTACATCCAACACCACTAAATGCACTCTACAATTTAAAACTAACTCGTATTCAAAGTAGGCCAACTGAAATTAATGGACACATGACAGGTTAGTAATTAGTTCAATATAGTTACCTCTCGTAAAACAACTGCATTTTATATGTAATGCCCTATCCCACATGCCAGGTGGCAAGTGAGCACTGATGGGGAGTTGCTCCAAGGTCCTAACCATGTTGCTGTCTACAGCATTTAAAAATGTTGTCATAAACATTCCAGCACTGGCTTCTCTGGGGAGGGAAGTGCAGAACCAGAAGGGAAATTAACCAGCAGGTTTTCCAAACAGTTACTTTTTATGGCAGACAGAATGGGAAAAGGAGGCAATACCCTTAAGGCTCTTCATTGGCACATCCTCCAAGGATATTCATTTCTTTATGTAAATTAATACCTATATATTAACAAATTACCTTGGGCATGGAGGTGGTGGTGGTTTCACTCATTACATGAGAGGAGGAAGAAGAGAAGGAGATTGTGAGCCAATGATAAGTAGGCACTGAACAAAATGGCAATGGATGCCCTAAGGAAAAGATATTATATTGCCAGATACAAGAAATGGAGGAGGAACAACCCCCTCACATCTCCATGCTTGGAAGCACAAACACAATGAAGGTATCAGGATTGGGTCCACTACACAGGTAATAAGTGCACATTCATTCATGGATCATAGTGAAAGCCCAACTCCAACAACTCTGATAGGGCTCTGTAACATGTGCAATAAGTCCTTTGTTTTCCTTGGGCAAGCAGGGAATATTCTTCACATGCTTTGAAATTCTCCAAGTGCAGATGGGATCCTTTCCTTCATAGTTTTGGGTAGGAATTCCGTGCAGGTGCAGGGCTTTGATACTTGGATATTCCATGAATGGGTTTTAAAATTAAGTGCTTCATCAAAGACAAATGCTACACGGAAACATGTAGACAGTTCAAACAGTTCCAAAATAAAGTTGTTTGCGTTTTGTGATTATGATTATTTATGGGGCCATATTTGTATACCTGTCCTGAGGGGTTCACCATCTAAAGGTTGACAGTAGTGAAATAAAAAACAGAGAGGGCCGGAGAGGAAGAGGAGGAGAAGGGATAAATGTTTAAGCACATGCTTAAGTGTTGTTTCAGTTAGGAATGTCAAGGTGCACAAGTTTCTTGAAGTTTGTGCTTTCTTTGGTCTAATGAATTGCAGCATATGAAGAGGCAAGTAAAGGGAAGAATATTGTTGGAACAAACATGCTGTATTTTTCTTTTCAACAAAATAAATGCACGCACATACAAATATAGGTTTGAACCTTCAACGGCTTGTTCTCACACATATTTGGACCAGTTTTCCCTACTGTTCGTTCAGTAGGGAAAAAAGTGAAGCAGTGGGGATAATTGCATAATGACAGATACAAGGGGAACAGAGAATCCACTGATCATTTCCTGTGAGTTGGCCAACATCCAGCCAGTCTCAAAGGACACCCTGATGTAAAGGCAAAAGGAAAAGAAGGAGTTTTGTTTTGTTTTTTTCTCTCAGCTCATTTTACTTTGTAAAGCAAATCACTGAAACAATTAGTTGACAGCATGGTGTTAGTTTTCTCACGGTAAATTAGGAAGATTAAGCAAACATGGAAGTGTATTTTAGCTGTAATCAGCAGGTTTGGAACTCTGGCCTGTAATGCTTTCACATTCTCAGAGGATATATTTATAAAGTTATTCATATTGTCCCTTTTCATTATGTGCAAACTTGTCCAAAGCCTTTACACACACTGCTCGTTGAGGCTACGAATGACTTGATTTTACTTTTTTAATTTTTGAAGTATAAAAGTGGAGCCATTACATCATTGCAGCTGACATGCTTTTGGCAAAGTTAAGAGCCATTGTTACAGGTTTCTTCCCTTTGATTTTACTGCAGTATACTGAAGAATAAAATGTATTTTATGTTATCATGTCACTTGTGCACCTTGAAAAATGACAAAAAGAACCAAAATAATGTAATTATAGGCAAAAATAGCCTCAGTTTAATGTTTGCGTACAGACTCATATCCAGCTACCAACTTGCCACCTGCCTGAAAGTGTTTATTTCAATTGGTTGAAAGCAAGAGTTGGGAAATGTAATTGTCTGACCTGTCCAATGAAAAGTTATTCAATGAGTTGTGTGAATCATGTGAGCATGTGAGAAAGTGGTTTGTTAATGTGGTAGGGCTTGTGCTTAGTCTGTGATGGAGGAAAGATATTTTGCATATTACTGGAGGCAACTGTTCTTTTCATTATTACATCCTAAGATCCTGGTCTGAGTCCATAGATAGATAGACAGACAGACAGATAGATAGATAGATAGATAGATAGATAGATAGATAGATAGATATAGATATAGATATAGATATAGATATAGATATAGATATAGATATAGATATAGATATAGACATAGATAGATAGATATAGATATAGATAGATAGATAGATAGATAGATAGATAGATAGATAGATAGATAGATAGATGATAGACGTGTGTAAAACATAATTTACCATTTCAACTAAAACGTTTTCAAGGCAACATCCATAAATAGATAAAATTGATGAATTTAAAATACAATTTATGTTGTCTTAGTTTCTTGTTCTAGTTAAAAAGCTAAATCATTTGTGGTATATATTGTTGTTGTTATTGTTGTTACTATTCATTTTATTTTGATACCACTTTATATTTTTAAGAAAAAAATCTCAAAGTAATTTACAACTTACATTAAAACATCAAATAAAACAATTCAGAATAAAACACCACAGAAGGAAGTAAGATATAAAGTATACATTCAAAGCAACATAGTATTTTAGCTTCCTGTTAATTACCTTAAAAATTTCAAAATATAACATTACAAAGGGGGTCAACAACAGAATGCACATTTAATGCAGCAAAGTTAACAAAAAAATCTTCAACATTTCAAAAGAGAACATTACTAAGGGAACTCAATATAAACTGTACATTTAAAACAGCATACTTAATAAGAAATTAAAAACTACTGTAAGCATTGTTCAACTATTCTACTTAAAATCAGTTCATAGATAAAGAATCTTCAAAAAAAAAATTGCATGGATTGGAAGACATGTAAGTTGTACATACAAATCAGAGACAATTGTATTTCTTGTGGAAATTTCATAGAGATTTAAATGTTTGTATTTAAAACTAAATGCTTTTTTTTTACATTATTACAATGTAATAACCTGTTACAATGACCTGTTACAATTATAAATAAAGCACATATATTATTTGTATATATCTATGCAGGATACATATCTTAAAACCTCATTTGTTATCCATTGCAGTTCTTCCTTGTTTATTTTCTGTGAGCCTTTGAAGTTGTTAGTACATCAGAATTTTCAGAAGTGTAGCAATGAAGAGAAGAGATTGACAGGCTGTCAGTCATTCCACTGAAGTTCATTTGACTCAAATCCCAATTGTCCCAATTCAGCAAATTAAAGCTTTCAGAAGTTAAGTCTTGTAAACCTGTTGACACTTAATTATACCTAACCTACACTGAACAATGCTTTGAATGCTTCCTTCTTAGATCAAAAATCCCCAAAAGGCAAAAACAAACACAGGATGTTTAGAGAATAGACACAATAGATTCATTAAGAATTAGAGGGTAATTTGATTCTATCAGCTGAATTTGCTGTTTAATTTTTTTCCCATCTCTCCCAGCAGTTAAAGAATTTTTCTCTTTCGGAAACCTGGGATTTACCTCTAGATTTTATATCTTTGCAGGGCCATTTAAAATAGAAGCAGTCAGCCTTTTATCTTTTGTTTACCTTTCTCCCCCTTCATCCACTGAGCTGGTCATGGTGCCTCTTTTCATTTTCTCCACTTCTCTTTCATTCCTTTCTTGGTGTTACCTCTCTCCATCTTTTCTGACTGTTTTTGTTCTGAATTGCTTTTCCTACAGTTCCTCAATATTCTTCCCTCTCTCCTATCCAGAACACTCCACTTCTAATCTGTCCCACTTGTCTTTTTCCTACTCAACGCCTGAAAAAGTATCAAATATATATATATTTTTAATTTTAAAACGTGTCACTTTCCCAAAGTGGCAAATGTTGGGAGATGTTACTGCCTAGTTGTGTGGATTATTGCCACACTTTAGAAAATGCATTTTATCTTTATGCGATTGTTCAGAGGCTATAGTGTTGCAAGAGGACCTAGAAGATCAGTCCCAGCAAAAAAAAAAATAATTCATAGGCTGTCATAAGCAAGCCAATAGTAATTCATTCCAGTGATTGAAAAGGGAATCATTATGACTACCTTGTTTCAGATTGTAAGCCTATATAATTTAAGGATTCTGATTGTACTTCAGAGTTTGAATAGTAATAGTAATAGTGAATAATTGGATTCTGAATGCCTTGGTACTTGGACGTTTTGGCTCCCAAACACCACGAACCCGGAAGTCAGTGTTCCAATTTGCAAACGTTCTTTGGAACCCGAACATCCAACAGGGCTTCCGCAGCTTCCAAAGTCGTGCTTTGGTTTTTGAACATTTTGGAAGTAACAGACTTCCAGAACACATTCCGTTTGACTTCCAAGGTAAAATTGTAATAATAATAATCCTATTATCCCTAGGTAGTCATATATTTTTTAATCCTCTTAGCTAGATGTGACAGTTGGTTAGTGGAGTAGAGAAGAGAATGGCAACTAACAGAACATGTCACACTCAGATCCTGACTCCCGCTGGAGACCCCATCACACCCCAAAATCTGCTCCATCCAGTTTTGGGTCTTGGAAGAGCTGCGGGTTCCAAGTGAAGGGAAGCAGCTTTGGCTCTAACCCGATATTTTGCTTATGTTCCAGATTCTCTTAACCCCTTTGTAGGTATACTATTATTCCTTTTCACCAGGCAGCTAAAAACTGTGAAGCAGATGGGAGCAGCTCTGCTCTTGTTAACTCTTGCCTTTCCTTCAGATTACCCAGAGTTTTTATAAATCATATTGCATTATTGTCCTTTCTGTTTCCCTGCCGTTATTTTGCTTTGATGCCGTGAAGAACTATTCTGCTTGCAAACATGTATGTAAAAATAATGAGTAACCAAACTCCATACATGTATGTGTGTACATGCATGCACATATATATGTAGGTGTGCACACAGGTAAAGTTATTCAAGATATGTTAATTGGTTCTCCTCAGACTGGTGCACATTAATTTTATTGCTGCTGCAAATGCCTGCCTCAAATAAAATCTTGGTTCAGCACAGTGTTGATGGCATATATCTCTATAATTTGCCATTAGCAATGGATTTTCTGTGCTTCCCTTTATGCATTGCTCCTGATTTTCATATTTAGAATAAATTTGGTAAGACAGTTTTAATGTTAATACAGTGGTACCTCGGGTTAAGTACTTAATTCATTCTGGAGGTCCGTTCTTAACCTGAAACTGTTCTTAACCTGAAGCACCACTTTAGCTAATGGGGCCTCCTGCTGCTGCCATGCCGCCGGAGTCCGATTTCTGTTCTTATCCTGAAGCAAAGTTCTTAACCCGAGGTACTATTTCTGGGTTAGTGGAGTCTGTAACCTGAAGTGTATGTAACCTGAAGCATATGTAACCCGAGGTACCACTGTAAGGATAAATTCAGAGAGTTGTAAAAACAACTTATATATGAAAAATGTTTGCCATTCAATTAATCTTTTTTCAACCATTATTTTACTGCAGTGTAAACATAACTCTGTGCTGCTGGCAGTATGCATTTTAAACTTCCAGCAAACTTGCATTGAACAGTAATATTTAATGCTTCCAGCTTCTCTGCATGCTCCCCCTAACACACACACACATTGGTGCCAGTGCTGTGTTCCACTGTTCTGTGCTATATTCTCAAAAGGCAATCTGTGTTCAAAAGACTCAGACTCATAGCCATCATGTGAGGCCACATAGACTCCCCCCCCCCTTTTTTTTCTTATCTGAGGTTGTTGACCTCAGGAGAGGAGAAGAAGGTTATGAGGTCAAAGTCTTTTCCTCCTTGGAGCTCACTGCTTGCTGGGAGAGGGTTGGCTGGAAAATAGATGTTTTAGAACAGGGGTTAAGGGTCATGATTTTAATTCTGTTAGGGAACAGCTGTTTTGAATTTCTTTCAACTTCTATCTCCCCTCCCTCCCTCCCAAGTCCAGAGAGAGAGAGAGAGAGAGAGAAAGAAATTTGTTCAGAGGGAACCAGCAACACAAAAATACGTGGCTCCAATGTATTAGTTCTTTTTTAAAAAGGACCATCTTTGCTATTGGCCTTCACTTCTTTAAGAGAGGTCACAGACAATTGTTTAAATATCTGAGAAACAGAGCTTAGGTTCAAATGAAAGTGCTATTTTGGAAGGTGTTTTATTTACTCATCAAGTGCCAAATGTTACATAGCAACTGATGTTTTCCTGCCCAATGTTGAAGCAAATGGAATGCACACATGTGACAATTTTCAGGCAGATAAACCTACATATAAAGGTGTGAGGCTTAATTTGTGTGCAGAGGTTTCAAGGAAGGAAAGAGTTACTTTGTAGATTTTAAAAGTGTTCCCGCAGCACTCTGGATTTGCTAATTCCATGTTTTAAGAAGAGATTGGGTAGCCAGGAGAAAGAAGCTCACAATTCTCAAGTGAATGGAAAACAAGTAACAGATTTTTTTTTTGGTCTGCAGTATTCTGAAACATTGGCCTCAGGCTGTGTTGGTGTGTGGCTCAACAGCAATCAGAGGTCATAATTTCATTGGTGGTTAGCATCAGGTTTAATTTTTCTAATATGTTACATTTACCAAAATGTCTGGTTTTAGTTACGCACATACATTGCCTGAAACAGCTTTGAGTAGATTGAAGTCTGAAGGTACCTGAAAGGCTATAAGAACATGTACAGAACTAAACATGGTAATTGTTTCAACTACACTCCTTTTTAAATATGCAAATATTTTCCACCAATTCCACTGAAGAATAACATCTAAAAATAGAGCATGCTTGTTACAATACAGCAACATAAAAAGTAAATTAATTTGTTGGTTTTGCAGGTTTGCTTGTTTTTTAAAAAATCCTCTGGCACAAATATTTTTTTGTATTGTAATTGTCAAATGAAAGTAAACATAGTGGCAACCTTCTTTCATTGTAGGAATGTGACCAAGTTCATATCGATGATGTTTCATCAGATGACAATGGCCAGGACTTAAGGTAAATCCATACTGATTTATATAAGAAGGCGACTATAAATGAAATACTGAAATAAATAATAATAATTTTTGTACAGTTGTTCCTTTGGATCTTTTTGCAACTCAACTAAATTGCCCATGTAATGTTCAGTTGTTCTTGGTCTGGAATAGTCTGATTATTGTTATTTTTTTTAATTTCTTGCAACTAAATCAGCACCTATAACTTCGGAACAGATGGCTTCCCTGCAGCAGCTACCAGCGCTAATTTATGCTTAGCAACGGGTGTGCGTGGAGGAGTGGACTGGATGAGAAAACTGGCCTTTCGATACAGACGAGTAAAAGAAATCTACAACACCTACAAAAATAATGTTGGAGGCAAGTGCCCGTCATACTGCATGCTGCTTAATAGTCTCATTGCTTTCTGAATCTTTTTCAACATGGCTGTGTTTACTCAGCTACTTAGAGCTGCACACTTTATAGATCTGTAAGATGTGGTAAGTGATCTTAGCTGAAATGCAAACACTACAGTGCTTGCTCCTTTCCTCCCTGCAGGTCTTCTGGGTCCAGCAAAGAGAGAAGCATGGTTGCAGCTTAGAGCAGAAATTGAAGCTCTTACAGATTCTTGGTTAACACTTGCACTAAAAGCACTCACACTAATTCACTCTAGGTAAGTGGGTTCAAGCTGGGGCAGCAACACATAGTAACATGAAATATAAATTAGGGCATTTCCGCTAATGACACCATGTATCTTTACCACTAATATACATCCCCCCCTATAAAGCTTGTGCTTGTAATTAGCAGGAAGCTGATCTTTTAATCCCAATTGTAGCTCCCTGGAATATGAAAATTAAATTGGAATGATCTGGTGGGTTTCTATATTTGTATAGTGATGTTGCCCTAAAAGTGCATATTAAGAGTTTCACTTTTGCCTTTCAACAACATAGTATTTGTTCTGCAATAGGGATGTGATTGTAGTGCAGCAGAGGGATGGGGAACCTTTGGCTTTCTGGAAGTGTTTGGACTACAACTCCCATCACTCTTGACTATTGGCCAGGGGTAGGCAACCTAAGACCCGTGGGCCGGATGCGGCCCAATGCGGACAGTCCAGGAATTAGCGTATTTTTACATGAGTAGAATGTGCCCTTTTATTTAAGATTCATCTCTAGGTTATTTGTGGGGCCTGCCTGGTGTTTTTACATGAATAGAATGTGTGCTTTTATTTAAAATGCATCTCTGGGTTTTTTGTGGGGCATAGGAATTCGTTCATATTTTTTTTTCAAAATATAGTCCATCCCACCACATGGTCTGAGGGATGGTAGACTGGCCCACGGCTGAGAAAGGTTGCTGACCCCTGCTATTGGCCGTGTAGGTTGAAGCTGATGAAAGACATAGTTCAGCAACATTTAGGCCAAAGTTTCCCCACTCGTGGCATAGCAGGAGTGTCTCAGCAAGGGAAAGAGCAGGCAGGCAGATAGGGGTGAAAGGGGCAGTTTGTAATTTGGCTGCTACTTGGGAACAATTACTGCTTGCCCCAGGCAAGAAGACAACAAAATTGCACCTCTGACTCTATATAAGTGTGATTTCACCAACCATTCCTTGGCATATCTTTGCCAGTGGAAATGCCCTGCAGGTAGAGGTGGTACATATGGTGGAGGAGGGTCTGGATTTCTGCTGGCATAGAACGGCTTCCACTGAATCCTTTAGCCAGCAGATTTTCAGTCTAGGATTGTGCCCTTAGTCTTTTTAATATAGCAGCACCTGTCTATGCTGCTCTGCCAGTGCAGCGTCCCAGCGCTGACATGCTTCATCAGAAGAGCAACAGCTTTAACAACAACAGGTGTACTATATAAATGCTGTTCCTCTGCCTGTGGACGTTTTCTAACTATGCTTCAGTCTGTCTCTCCTACCTTTCCCTTTCCCGGTTTTAAACGAGGATAGTAGTAATATGCTTGTAAAATGGCAGTCTTTGTTTGGTTTATGAAAGATACTTTCCCTCTCTTCTAGGACAAATTGTGTGAATATTCTAGTGACGACTACTCAGCTTATTCCAGCTCTTGCAAAAGTCTTGCTATATGGCTTAGGTGTAGTATTTCCAATAGAAAATATTTACAGTGCAACTAAAATAGGTGAGTTATTTTTACAACAAACAAAGCCTATTTGCTTGAAGCTATAATTTCAAATGAGATGGCACAATGATTGAGATAGAAGTGTCTCTTTACTAATACAGAAATACATGCTTTGTTTACACATGCAACAGACTTGTGCATCTTTCAGAATTTCCTGGGGCTCTGATTATTAAACTAAGTCTTAATAACAAGAAACATTGATTAAGTTAATTTTGAAAATCTCATTTAGTCTGCCCTATTAATCCATCTGCCACTCATATTGTGATGTGTTCTTCTAATCTATCTCTGCTCATAGTTCAATGCTTAAGGAGAACCTTATAAACAATTCCACATTCTACTTGTTTATAATGTACAGTACATTATTCCACTAAAATACTAAGTCAAAAGGAGACTCCGGAACTGCTTCTCATGAGCTATTTTTATATATAGGCCAGTATCCAAAGAGCTACCTTAGGAGTGCCCAAGAACTTGTTTACACCCACTGAGATTGTTGATCCCCCCCCCTTTGAAAGCTGATTTGCCATACCAGAAACTGCCCTGTGAATCCTCCTTTAAAAAATGGAACTTTCCCCTGTGGCTTTGGGAGCTACTATTAAAGGAACATAATTCTGAAATATCATGTAGTTCTTTTGATACTAATCATTGTGTATAGACAGAGATATCATCATTCTGGGCGATGTCCTTAAAATATTATTCATTTTTATAGTGTTTTTTTGTGTACAAAGTTCTTCACCGTTCTGATTTTAGGAACGCAGGAAGCCACCTTATGCTAAGTCTATTGGTCTATCTAAGAGCTCAATATTGTCTACACTGACTGGCAGGCACTGGCAGGGGTTTCAGACAGGGGACATTATGAGCCCTTCTTGGAGGTGCCAGGGATTGAACCTGGAACCTTCTGCATGCAAAGCAGATGCTCTGCCACTGAACTTTCTCTACAACAACCCTGTGAAGAAAGTTAGGTTGACAGAGATGCACTTACCGTATATCCAGTCACTGCTCAGTTTCTACCTAGAAACATAAGCTTGGATCCAGAGTTCCTATGAATGAGTTCTGCTCACAGGATGCTCCTGCTGAAGGAAGGGGGTGAGGTGATTTATCACCAAGTTCTCCTTCCCCTGTAGTGTCATGTGTCTCCTGAAAAACTGTTTTGTAAGGTTGGGAGTTCCTCTAGATCAGCATGAGAGGTGGCACAGAGGGTCCAGTGGGAATTGGCAAAAACTGCCTTCACATCCCTTCCTTCAGAGATAGCCTTCACTAGATCTCAGTCCTTTCTGTGAATAGAAGGAGCCTTTCTGTTTGATGAAGGAGCACTCTGGTTCCAACTAATTATCTTCAAAGCTATGTGTGCAATTACCCTTCCTTATTCCATTCATAGTGTCATAGAATTGAAGAGTTGGAAGGGACCATGAGAGTCATCTAGTTCAACACCCTGCAATGTAAGGATCTTTTTGCCCAAAGTGGGGCTCGAACCCATGACCCTCAGAATAAGATTCTCATGCTCTGCTGTTTCATTTCACTTCATTTTGCCCCTGGGTGCACCTATACTAGCCATTTCATATTCACATACATACACAAGTTCTCTTCTCAAAACCATGAGCTCTGGGGTTTTTTAATTCAATAATTCCGAATATTTACATGGGTGCACACCAGTAACTTTGATAGCGTAGGCAGAAATAGTAGACTTGCCATGCCACTGAGTCCCTTCCCTGGAAGAAATTGTCAATGTAAAATAGGGACCTTAGTGAATATCCATGGTGAATTGGTGGATTTGACCAGCATTGGCTTAAAATACCAGAAAAGTAAGAAGCCAGGGAAGGGAAATAAGTTGAAGTGTAGGCTACATCAGAGCCTTGTGATATTTTCAGTGACCATTCATGCAAAAAAAATAAGCTAATGCCAGGATAGGGTTATTGGTATACAGTAATATAAAATGTTTTTAGCTGCACTAGTTGCTTTCTTAAAGTAAAATGCAATATGGTTTGGGTTACACCACCTCTGGTGGTTTATGCTTTTTTGTTTTTAGGAAAAGAAAGCTGTTTTGAGCGCATAATTCAAAGATTTGGAAGAAAAGTAGTATATGTTGTTATAGGAGATGGTGTGGAAGAAGAACAAGGATCAAAGAAGGTAATAAGTCAAGGTTTACATTTCTACAGCAATGTTCCTTTGAATTGCAGGTTCTAAGCATCTCATTAATACACAATCTTTGCTGCTGGAGGTAATCATGTAAAGACTGGGCAGTCATCTGTTGGGGTGGCTGTAGCTCTGGATTTCATGCTCATGGATTTTATTAGTTTTCCTGTGTTATACAGAACTGTGGTTTTTAGGTTGATATGCCCCCATGTCACCCCAAATTTCATTCATACCAATGGGCATGATGTGACACAACAGCTGATGTTATAGACATTTTGCCACCCTTTTTTAGCATGTGAGCTTCAGTTCACCCATGGAAACTGGGTAAGAACTGTATTCTGGAATACCGCCCTAAATTTCATCACATGAGCAGTGGTGCTGTGATCCATGAAAATCATGGGGAAATTACTGTACAAAACTCTCATGATTTTCTGGGTTAGCAGGATTGCAATCTGTTTTTTTCCTGGAAGCAATTAACATGGAAATGAGTGCTTAGATTCCTCTGGATTTCCAGTAGTGCCTTTTACATTGTGTGAAAGATCAAATAAATCCTGAAGATTAACAGATAAGAAAATTTCAGGGAAAGGAGGGGAGTGTTATCTGAACACCATGTGCATTTGGGCCATATAAATGACTTACATTTATTAAGCCTTCTTGCCTAAATGAATTACATTTTTAAACTAATATCTAAAAGTAAGAGAAATATCTACATTTTGATTCATTTTTATATCCTGTATCGGGTGGGGAAGCTTTGGTTTTCCAAATGTTGGTAGACTCTGACTCACACCAGTGCAAGCCAGCACGGCCAATTGTTAGGGACAATGAAAGTTGTAGTTCAGTAGCACCCACCCTTATTTTTTATGAATAGTACTGAATTCCATGTGCTGGTGATTAAAAAGTCCTTTGCCAAAATAACTGTGCACTTATATCAGTGCCTAATCTAAATAAGCAGTTTCTGGAAGTTTCCTTCACAAAACTTTTACATTTGTGGAATGGACAGATAGTACAAAACATCCTCCGGAGGCATTCCTTTCATGTGTTCTTTGTTGCCGGAAGGAATTTCCAGTTTAGGACAGAAGGAAGCATCTAGATTTTCTCCTGGCAAAGCAACAGTGAATTCAATGGGATTATATTAACAAGGAATTTTGTAACTATATGTATTTGTGCCTAAGAAAAACATCTTCCTGTGTCTACATCCATTCAGATTCTTATCTCACCTCAAAAATACTACTTTTCAAGCTCCCCATGGCTATATTTATATGCCTTTAACTTAAAGGTCTCAATTGTGGCTTTGCCCCAAGCCCAGAATAATAAAGGACACCCTGTGGTTTTGTTAGTCCCATATCTGCCAGCAGGGAGATTTTCCTCCAATTTTTCCTGTTCTTTTGGGGAGAGAACAAACTGTGCTGGCTCTCTGCCCACCACAGCAAATGCACTTTCTCTGTTTTGTTGACCTAAGCTGGCACAGAGTTGCAGGGAGAGGCGAGCTGGAGCCAGTGCTGCACCCTTTTTAACACATCTATGGCACACCACTGCAGTTATATAACCAAAGAACTTCATGCTTCCTTTCTAACGTAGACCGAGCTTTCAGTCTGAATAGTTAAACAGCCGAAACTAAAATCAAAAAAAGAGAAATTGACTTTTGAAGTGAGCTGCTTTTCCATACTATGCAAACTAATTTCACACAGTCCCAGTTGTTCCTTGGTTCAAGTGGTCAAACCAGTTTCCCATCCCAACCACCAGCTGTCAGTCAAGTAAACGAAGCCGCTATCTCCCAAAAGCCAGCTCCTCCTCCACTGGCTATGTCTAGTTCCTTCGCTGGCTATGTCTCATCATCCATTGCCTAATGCCAGCTCAGATTTGATGCTGAAAACACTCAGTGCACCTTTAGGTATTCCTTCGTGAGGGAGTAAGTGAACTGGAAAAGTGGTGATGGTATGACACACAGTTATTCTCAAGCATTCAAAATTATCAGTATATAAGACTGACAAATGCCATTGTACATTTTAAAAAAAATTATTTAGAGAGTTTAATGTGTAACAACAGAAAACACATTTTCCCTGTTTGAGTTGCTGCATGGTCAACCAATCAAATACTCTATTCCAGATCTGTTTCTGATGACAGTGGCTTGTCTGTGCAGTTTATTAAGATGGTGTCAGAAAACCGTTTACCATCTAAAAACTTACAGATATTACAGACAACAGGGGAACAACTGGCACTAGGGATAATAGCAGCATTGATGGACTGGAAACTGATGTGGTTCTACAGAAACAAGCTAAAGGGCAGAAAACTACAAGAAGGAAGCTGCTAGAGGGAATGACTTGTGGTTTCAGTTCTCTCTGTACTAATGCACAGAGCATGGGAAACAAGCAATACAAATTTGAGGTAATACAGGGTGGTAAATAATAGTCGTTACTAATATGTGTTACTGAAACAGGGTGGGATAAGGCTCATGACTGGAATGTAGAAATTGAGAGGTATAACCTGTTCATAGGAATAGAACAAATGGGAAGGGTGGAGGAGGAGCATTATATGTAAAGGATGTGTACATCTATCGGGGGAATGCTGTGGGTGTAGTGTGTCTTGATTTCAGTAAGGCTTTTGACAAAGTGTTTTTACAAGGAAGCTGGTAAAATATGGGCTGGACCAAGCAACTTTTAGGTGGGGTGGGCAAAACTATAAAATCAGTTGCTTGAGGAACTGATGTTTTTTTCATATATTACCATGTATAACAAAAATTATTATACATGTTGTAGTGTGTTGGAAAAACTAGATGTACATAACAGAGAGCCCGTTTTTTTGTAATCTTAAACCAAACCTGTCAGAAAAAGAGAATGTGCATCCTTTCAAATGCACCATTTTTAAGGCATCCCTTTTGATTGATTAAAAGAAATATGTTTCACTCAGGATGCAACACACTCTTATATTTCACTTGTAGTGAATAAGTCATGGCATTTTCACCTTTCCATAAGCTGTTATTTCCTGCAGACTCATTTTATAAGACAATTAAAATATTCAGACTAAGCAGTAATATAAAATGGGGGAAACGTATCTGGACTAGTTCATAGAACAGCTGATGCAGGTGGGATTATGAGGAGTTCGGGATACGATGCATAGAGTTCACTGTCTTTGTATTTGCCTCCTAGGAGAGAGATTGTTGTGCTAGGAAATCCCTACACATAAATGCTATTAAAATTACATATAGAACCTAGCAGTAGATGTTTACTGGAATATTTGGTCATTAACCTAAACCATTCCCAAATTGCAGTCTTCAGCTTCTTCATTTGCAAACAGATTCAAATACATTTGGGCTCAGGTTCTTTTTATGAGTTTGCAGTAATATAAAATTAGTAATTGCCACAGGGGGGATATGGGACAACTTGGAGCATGTTTACTTTTCAAATAGCAAAGTGTGCAAAAAGTATTGAGCTATGTTCTATGTAGAACAGTAAGAAAAGAGGATCACTGTGTAAACTACTAACAATCAGTGAATCAGTAAATTTATGCCACGTTCTGTGGCTGTTGTTACATTGTTGTCTGTTGGTTCACTCCGAGTTTTCGCTTAGGACTTGAAACAGAGATGTGTTGGGGCACAGCTGAGACCACTTTTGTGCTTTTTCCACACTAGAATATGTTGATTTTACATTTGTTTTCTGAAAGCAACACTGTAATGAATTCAGCTAATGTTCCTACACAAGGTACCAACATGCGCTGGTTTGAAATCAGCACAGATTGTGCTTTCTACAAGAGAGGTTGCATTAACAAAGTGGCAGATGAGAGACAGGGGTAAAGCACCCAAACTCAAATGCACCCCACTGCTGCTTCTCTGCTGAAAAATCACCCCTTCTTGATATCACAGTTTTGTTACATGTGTTTCTGTGCAATGTGTAGCTAGACCATAAGGCAGCTTATAAATCAGCTAGACAAAAATCATAGCTGTGGATTGACATGATAGCTAAATGGATGCTGTCCAAGCATGCTGTGTCTCTCAATGCCAGGTAGGTGGGACAGAAGATACTGCAACAGCTGTTACCTTCATGCCCTGATTTCAAACTTCCCAGAGGCATCTGGCTAGCTGCAGTTGTTGACTAGATGTACCCAGCAAAGCCTTGTTTTGTCCTTAGACTCTTAAACAGGAGCCAGCCTTGGAGTACTGACAAATATGACTGGAGAATGAAGTGGATTAACTTGGGCAATTTCCCCCCTTCTGCTGTCACTCAGGGCTTATGCTGGGCTGCTTCATCTTTCCCTTTCTGACCACAACCTAGGTTCCTAAGTGGAGTAGCTTGAGCCCAAGCCCTGGGTGAGCCAAAGGACAGCAAAAAGGCGTTGGGAGGAGGAAAACACAGCCCTAACCAGTCCATTCCTTTCTTTGCCAGAAATCTCCATATTTCTCTTAGACAGACTCCGACTTCCTACTATTAATACAAGAGCTGCAGGAATGGCTAGTAGATAAAATCAGGGTTTGCCCCATTTATGCCATATAGATTGCCTCTTTCTCTGGTCTTGCTCACAAGCCAAACCATGCCTTAGCATGAACATGCAATAAGATTAAGCTTGCTTCACCCCTCCCCAGTTGCTTTGCTGCTAAACCCTGCTGAGCCATGCCATAACCTTGCTTAGTGTGTCATCCAAACACAGGCTTGCGATTTAACTCTAACTACATGCTGTAATAAAGATTCATTCTTGGTTTACAGATTGTGGCTAGTCTGGAGAAAGCTAACCCATAAACTTAGGTGTGGATGACACCCTAAGCCAAGCCAGGGTTTTGCTTGGTGCAACACAGCAGCAAAATGACCACGGAGAAGCAAAGTTGCCACAGCTTTCTCTCCAGGAGCACACGCGTTTGCACTTAAGTCATGGTTTGCCGCAATGTGGCATGCAATCCAGGCTCTCATATTATAGCAGCTTAAGATTTAAAAAAAGGATTCAGCTATTTGTTGCATACTCTAAAATTAACTGTGCACATCTAAAATAATAGAATCCAAAACATACTTCACTTCCTTTACATTTTAAATGTCAAATATTTTCCCATGGGATAGCTTGAATGTTTTCTCTCTGAAAGGTTATGGCTATCTTTTCTTATTATTTGTATAAAATATTTCACTGACATCAAAAGTCCTGCTTTTATAGCTTTAGGGTAGTTTGGTTTCCCAATCACATTTTCACCCCTTGTGAATGATATTTGTGTATTTCCCTTCCCCCCACCCCAGTTGTTCATATCTTTGGTTTATTCAGGGGTCTTGCAAACACACTTGTAAGTCCAGATTCAAATTTTCCTTTTATTTAACTAGTAGAATGAAACGTAAACATTCATCTTTAAGATATTTCATTTGGGAAATTTGTTACAATGTCAACATGAACAATGCTAGTATAATACGAATCACTGGGAGAAGGTTAGCCAGAAAATGATTTGGGCAACACAGTGATACATTTTGATTCTTTGCTTTAATAACCTGTTTAATTCACCTGCCAGAAAGTTTTAAACAAGCATGTTTTGGCAGCAAACAATAGATTATTAAATGTGTTGTCACCAAATGCTGCATCATTTTGGGATATGTATCTTGTGGACAAAGAAAAGATTTTCTCTATCTCCGTACGTTTCCAGTTTAAGAAACTAGCTTTCTTTCTTTCCTTCTAAGAAAAAGCAGTTCAGATTTGCTTCTTTAATGAGGCTGTTCAGCTATGTATTTTAGTACAGATTTTAAAGGATTGCTGTGCTGAAGAAATATCAATTATGAAACAGGAAGAATTATATACTTAGGAAACCTCTGAAGTCATAACCACACTTAACAGGGATAAGCACTATTGAATTTCATAGGACTTACTTCCAAGTAGACATGGTTAGGAATGCAGCCTTTAACCTGGGTTTCAAGGACAGCTTATGGATTTCCATATGAACAGTGGGGTCTTTCCAGTTCACCTTTCTACTGCATACCTATCTTAACCTCTGAAAATCTGTTGTTGGTGGTTAGAAGAACCCTCTGAAATGGAATTCCAGCATGATGCAAAGGAGTGCAATTTGAAATGAAAACTGGCATTGTGCTACTAATGCACCACACCCATGAGTCGCAGCACTTCATGCTTTTGCAGTGCTGTTTGGATTCCTGCTATTACTTTTTTATGTTGGGTAGCCAACATGGGAGCCACCAGAAGTTGCTGGGGTCCAAATCCTAACATCTCCAGCCAGCAAAGCCAATGGTCAAGGATGATGGGAGTTGGAGTCTGAAAACATCTGGACGGCGCTATGTTGGCTATTAATATGTTGTGTTTTGTGAAGCTCCCCTTCTATAGGTCTTTAAACACCATATCATATGTAGGTGCACCAAAACAAACTAGGTTGTGTGTCTCTGTTGACAAAAACCTCTTTAATCCAGTGTAGAATTTCTGAGTGGAACAGGGAGGGAAGGAAGGAAGGTGACTTTTGCATATTCATTCCCTCCTCCCATGTAGCCCCATCATGGTTCCCATCGGTTCCCTTGGAGGATCTTATGGACAATTTGGCAGGTGATGCAAATGACTGCAGTGAGAGGGTGAATCAGCGAAAATAACTTCCTCCTCATTCTACTGAATTAAAAAATCTTCCATTTGTGGAGGGACACCATTGGATACAACCCAGTAAACTTAGTTTCCTTTGCCAAGTAACCATCAACAGCCCTGATTTAATCTACCCAATGTTTGTTGCATTCTTTCAGAGAAAAAACTAGGATGTCTGACCACAAAGCCACTGCCAGCTATCAAATTAGTCTCAGAGAACATTAGTATGGAGCAAGAATACATAATGCAGCTTAGTATGTCTTTGAAACCGAGAAATATTTTATCACACTTCTTCCCAATATGATCTCATAAGTACATTTCTCACCACACTGTTAAGTCATTCCATTCTTTCCTTGGGTATTGGCAGAAAGAGGCTACCTGTGTGGAGGTGCTGATGCTGCCGACTTTGGCCCTATGTCTTATCTTGTACTACAGCTTTTACCTTCTGGCCACAGGGGGCACCTGGCTCCAGCTGTACACTTGTAGCTCAACAGCTAGAATTCTTAATAGAGAATTTGGGTCTGCATTTGTAGTAAACACTGTATAGAAAAAAAGAAAGGGCAGCTAAGCACTGTGGTTTTTTTGCATTCGCTTTATATGGTCCGTTTCAATATGTCCTGCCTCTATAAACATCCTAATGTTTTGCTTCTGAATCTTATGAAGTATTTTTAATGTTGAATCGGTACATTTTTGCAGCCATTCTCGCATTTTCATCTGCCTGCTTTCCAATACGAAATGGGCCAAGCACAGCTATACTCGCAAAATAACATATAGCTTTGCGTCCTTACATTGTGTTTTTATTTTTCACAGCATGCCATGCCATTCTGGAGGATCACAAGTCACTCTGACCTTATGGCCCTTCATCATGCCTTGGAACTGGAGTACTTATAGTAGCACTTTGTAACCCCAGAACTTCCCTTGCGCCCATGGACAGTGTGCCTGCAACTTGTGTCATTGCTGGGCTACAGAAATTTGTGATTTCATCATGTTGATGTACAGCTGCAACTGGTCTCAACCTTTGCCCTAGCAGTAAATGGAGGAGCATGTCTCTCGTCTTCAGAAACAGCTGTTGATTCTAGTACTGTGAATCTAATGAAAACAAGCCATGATGAGAATGTTTAACAGTGTGTCCTTATCACATTCACCACATTGAAACGTTCATACCTGTGAAGAGACTGGGAAGTGCTTTGTGGTTTCTAGATTCTTCATTGTGGCGCACATACACCTTCTTAAATACAACAAACTTGATTGCACAACAAAAGACTGAGCTTTTTCTTTTCTTTTTAAGAATCCCATGCATACATTTCTTGAAAAGGTTTACTTTCCCCCACCCCCACCCCTCTCTTTCTCTCTCGATCTTTTAGTTTCTCAGACCCAGGGTACTCTGTAAATCTTTACTTATTTATGAACAGACTCTGTTTTGGCACCATCACCTAAATGTGGAAATGTATGATAAATGAAAGGCTGTAATGTGTGTTTGCCTTCTGATAACAAATTGATTTTGAATTTTAGCACATTGCAAAGTAGTTTAAAGTATGTCTAATTTAAGCAAATAGGTACATCACTGAGACAATCGTGTACAGGAAGAATGTTTTGGTGTAAATTTGTAATGAATGGATGACGTTTTACATATTGTTTAGGCAAATACTATTGAAAGGTAGTAATGGCTTTTTGGTGAAATATGAGGCAGTGTATGCACAAACTATTGTGCTGTGCCTTATGAAAGTATTGTGTATAAATATGTAGATAATTGATATTTTTTTTAGATCAATTTGTCAAGACCAAAAGCATGGATGTCAAGTGTCAATAAGGAATCACTTTTTATTCTTTCTGTTCTTTCTTCTGGTTTTTTCATTGGCAAATCTATAATATCTAAACATACCTCCCTTACTTGCACCATGCCCATCATGGGCTTCTTGTTTACATTTTGTACTTGCCTATAAGTGCAAAATATATGGGCCTCACATCAGGTTAGAATGGTTTACGTGTTTAAATTGCCAGTTTTCTTGACAAAATACCTATGTTTGATGAAGGCTTGATCTGGCTCTGTTTCAGTGTGTTTTGCCAAAAGAAGCAGCAATTTAAATACACATGTGTACTTTCAACTGATGTCATTTTTTGCTCAGGTATTATACCTGAGTACAAATGGTATAGTCTTGAAGTGATCTCTTTTGTTTAATTGGCTTTACTGCTAAACACTGAATGTGGGAGAAGTAAATAATTTATCTGTTGATTCCCCACCCCCAAAAAAGGTAGAGGACTGGGTTTTTTAAAAGTATGTCATGTAACATATCTTGACTTATAGAAAAATCAGAACCAAGTGTTCATGCACTGAAAAACTAAAACTGAATGCAACCACTTTATTTTCAAGTGCAAAGGGAGAGGTCTTTCTGAGATCTAGTGAGTACATACTAAATTAACTATGGCTCATAAGAAACTTATTGCCATCTCAGTCCCTTTCTTCTCAAAAAAGTAATAATTTTTTGCTTGAATATTTAAAATGCTTTAAACCTTACACAGATCTGTTGAAAAACGGGCAGAATGTAATGACAGTTCTAGTTTCGCAATGAGCAGCTGTCAAGCAAACTGATGTAACACTGTGATAACTTAGTAAAATATCAGGTGGATGGGGCAAAGCATGGCTGTGAGTGTTGGTTTGCATTAGCTGTTGAAACAGTTCATGCCCCCAGCCTCCCCTACCTTTATTGTGAGAGTACCCCCCCCCAAAAAAAAGTGGCTTACAGTAAGTATTGAAATTATTATGCAGCTCAAAAATAAGCAAACACTGATTTTGTAAAACCTTCAGACTTTGAGTGTGAGAATTTTGGCACACAATTCTTTTACCTTTAGGCCCACAATATGAAATTAGAAACTGGCAAATGTCTGGTGCATCCTTAATTTTAACCAGGAACCAGATTTTTCTATTGGTCCATTGCCGGCAATGGGCATAGTAAAAATAGTCATTGCCAATTTTGTTAAGACTGTTTGTAACTAGCTTCTATTACATTTGAACTGTTCCCATCTTCTGTAACATATGAAGATCATGAACAATCTAGTCACTTTCTTTAAATATTATCAATGTGATTCTCTTAACCATGGTTAACATCCTCTTCCCTCCCCAGAGAGAATTCCTCCCTCCTGCTGGTAACTGGGGTAAGGTAATACATTAGCATCAATGTCATGGTTAGGGGTAACCAGTTTCCTCAATTGGGTTTACTGGGCTGCAATCCTACACTCTTACCAGGGAGTAAGCCCAACTGAACCCAGTGGGATTTATTTCTGAGTACATGCACAGGATTCTATTAAGGTGGCAATGTGAGATTTGCAGATCAGAGGGTTGGGAGAAGGGAGTACCTGATCTTGCAAGCTGCCCCTAATCTTGTAAATGTGGTTAAGGGAAGGCCTTTGATACAGCTGCATGTGGTTTATATGGCTCCCCCCCTTTTTTTTCTTTTTTTGCCTAAACCTTGGAACTTTTTTCCATTGGTGTCTTTGTTAGACTTCAGCAGCAGTTATTTTAGTCCTTTCTTAAAGTTCTTGTTGTTTTTTGCAACATAAACCAGCTTTTAAGCCAGCTACAAGCAAACATAGTAACTGTGAGGTAAACACCCTATTTTTGTGGAAGATGCATACTGCTGCTACACTTTATAATTATATTATGGATTGTTTCAAATTGTTTGATTTTAAATATGCCCCCCACCCCAGCCTTCAATAACTTTATGTACCAAGAGCAATCCAATTCAGGGACTACTCACAGTCTGTAAAGTTTAGCACATATACACAAATCTTTTAATGACAGGGGCTGTAATTAGTTTTTTCCCGTTTTTTTGCTTTAAGCAAAATAGAGATGAACTTTCCCCCCTTTGTTTCAATTTTTTGTAGTCAACATGCTGACTAAAAAAAAGTTTGTCTGGGCCTTATTGTACAAAAAGTGTGTTGTGTCCACAACTGTGTACAGAAATTTTCCTTCCTTCATTTTGTGTTTAAATTAATAAAATTGATTTGTGACATATTAAAGAGTTTTATCTTGGATGTATTTGATTTCTCCCATCCCTTAATACATATTTGCTCAGACTACTGCTTACAGTTGCCAGAGATTTGCACCCGGATGTAGGAAAGAAAATTCAAGTTCAAACATCCACTTATTTTTTAAGTTAAGCTACACCCTATTGGCATAAGCTTTTCTTGTAAGGAAAAATATGCTGCTCTTGAATTCCCTGGCTGAAATTTAGGTTACAATATTAACAAAGAAAAAATACGTTCTCATAATTCAGTCCCCAAAAGAATTGTGTGCTTCAAAATTGTTTTATTTCAACTTCCATTGGAGTTACAAAGGCCAACCCAAGCATTTGCTGTGAGTCTCTTGGCAGAGTTGCACAATATTCATATAGAAAAGGGCCTGTTGAGGGCTAAGCTAGTCTCCTTAGAGTAGGAGATTTGATCAGGGCCTCAGCAAAAGAACTTAAGTGGTGGGCGGCAGGACTCATGAGAGAAGGTGTTCCCTGAGATAATCAGGACCCAAGTCATTTAGGACTTTAAATGAAAAAGATGGCATTTGAACTGAGCCTGGAAACAGTCAGTGCAGATGCTCAAAGCAGGTAGTAACTTTCTGTACTGATAGCAGAGTATATAACCCAAATTGTGGGGAGGAAGGTTGGTAGTAGTTCATTTTGAAAGGCCACACACACACACACACACACACACACACACACACACGGTTTTTTGCTCATTTTAAAAAGCTAGTTTCACTTCTGTTTGTTTAAAAAGAATAAAGATCATTGCTGGATCCATATTGGGAATATACGAAACAAAATGACAATGACAGGTTGGTTTGAGAGTTTAGCCGATGTTATACGTACCAAGTAATCAGAAACGAAACCCCAGACCACAAATCAGAAAGCAATGCAAATGCCTACAAGACTACATACACCAATTCAAAACAAATGCCCACAAGGTTTCAACCACAACAGGAGATAGCATGACATCAGCCCAAGGCAAGACTTCATCAGTGGAACAGGCAGATCATCCTGCTCTCTGTTGTCCAGCGAGTTCTTCTTTGAAGCTGCACCTTCAGTTGACACAACTGGACCTAATTGTGTCAGGTGTTCACATTCGCTTACCTTCTCACCCCCCCCCCTTTTTTATCACCCTCCTCCCCTTATGCTAGAATTTTCCATTCCCTGTCCTTGCAAAAATTGACTAGTGACCTCACAGGACGTTTGCAGGGGGTTTTTTTTTAGCTGATGCCTATACTGTGAGATATACCCACACAAAACGTATCTGTGCTTACACAAAGTGCCTAGGTGTAAGAAATTCCCTTAAGATCCAAAGGCATGATCTTTAACCTATTTTTCTAATGCCCCTCACCATTGAGCTTGAATATCCCCTCATTGTTTTCTTGCCCCTTCCCTTGTATACACATTACTACCTCTTTGTTACCTTCCAAATCCTGCCAGCTCTGCATAGCTCTGGTCCCAACTTTTTAGCATCCAGTCCAGGCATGATCTGCATATTCCAACCATCTGTATATTTTTGTTAGCTGCAAGCGTTAAGTATAAATGTCACACTGATTCAGAGCAAATACTTTGCTCATGTCAGGGCAGTTTGACCAGGATAGAGGTATGTGTGTAGAGAACAGGAAATTAAAAGTGATGTGATTTGGCTCAGGTGTCTCAAAATGAGATAAATATTTTATTTTAGCCCATAAAATATTTTCAGTACACAGCACCATGAAATTCAAAGAAGCAAATAAAACATTCTCATAAGAAGCATGCATACATCAAATTAATGGTTTATGCATACAACCAGGGTTTGGTCATTTATGACAGCTTTTGGAAATTGAACAGGAGACAGATATGCTTATATACTCCATCTCTTCTGCTTTAGGCGTAATAGGTAATGGTTGTGACCAAAATAGTAAAGGGTAATAAATTGCCATGTAGGATTCTCATAGTCTAAGGCTACCTTCTTCAATTAGTCCTCCCATATATGCTACAGTGGCTCTATGGGATAGGCCTTCTAACAACAGGGAGCCTTTCTAGCAGGGCTGAATTTCAACCAGTCCAATAAGTCATATGGTTTTTCTCCATAGCAACTCATGGGAGAGGCCTTGTTGCTGAGTGATGTAGAGAACAGGAAAATGGAAGAAATACCTCCATGAGGTCCAATATAAAATATGTAGGGGACAGGAAAGAGTGTGTGGCTTTGAGATTTTGAGGAGGGAATTTTTTGAGGAGGGGATTTTTTAAATCTGACAAACCAACCAGATGGGAGGGGTATAAATAATAAAATTATTATTACTATTATTACTAAATTGCTTGAAGTTTTTAGCATGAGGCCTGTGCCCCATTAACCCCAGTGGATCAACCGGCACTGGTACCAACCTCCTGGAATTGAGGACGAACTTCACTGTCATTGATCTGGTCTTCACAACGTATTGGGTTGGGAAGCATCCAGTTTTGGGGAAGATGGTTATCATACCATTGCCATGGACAATTCCCTGGTGAGGCTTGGATTGGCTGTGGCTGATCCCTCTCTCCCCCCTGCCAGTGGGATGGGGGACCTATTAATATGGTCCAGCTCAGGAGGTATTCCTGACTGCTCTTGGGGAGCTTCCAATGATTTGGCTGGCACACCTGTTGATGCCTTAGTCTTGTTGTGTTATGTCAAGATGAGGAGGGCTCATCTACCCCCGCTCTCTGATCTGGTGCAAGTTCTTGGTACATTGAGGAGTTCAAACTATGAAACAGGTTAGAGGCACATGTGGTGCAAACCCAGTAGTGAATGCAACTCAACAAAGGTTAGAGGAAGGGGGATTAAGAAATAATAATATTAATAATAATAGTTTTTATTTCCATGTTGACCAAAATGCCTTTACAATGAATGCCAAGATGTGCCACCTCCACTCTGGAGCACTTAAGGTCCCCAATATCTGTTTTCCTTTCACTTAGTATTGCACCATGGTGCTATGCTGCAGTTGGCAATAGCTACAAAGCCATAACCCACCAGAATGCCTATATTACGCAAATCCAATTGAAAACACACGTAAACGTAATAGGCCGTATAGTAACAATTACAAAGTTATTTACTAGAACTACTTCTCAAAAATTAGATACCACTTCTCATAATGTCACAACCAACCTCGTGATATAATAGTATAATAAAAATATAACTTTTCGGTTGACCACTAAGTCCAGTATGTACAAAATACAAGTCCTACACAGTGGTACCTCGGGTTACATACGCTTCAGGTTACATACACTTCAGGTTACAGACTCCGCTAACCCAGAAATATTACCTTGGGTTAAGAACTTTGCTTCAGGATAAGAACAGAAATTGTGCTCTGGCGGTGCGGCGGCAGCAGGAGGCCCCATTAGCTAAAGCGGTGCTTCAGGTTAAGAACAGTTTCAGGTTAAGAACAGACCTCCAGAACGAATTAAGTTCTTAACCCGGGATACCACTGTATAGTCAGTGCCATGGTACATTCTTTTCTAATTTCTTCATCTCTCTTGTATTTTTCTGTCTGACCTATTCCTCAGAAGAGTGGCATGAAATAATCTTCTAAGTGTCCAATAAAGATGATTGGGTTGGCAGACAAAAGAAACTGGCACTGATGGATGCTGGCACAGGCAGACAAGACAAGGATTCCTGGATATTCCCCTGCTTTACCCAAAGGGGCTTCATCAGCTGTGCATAGTTCAAAATCATATAAACATAGACATTTTGTAGTATGATAGCTACATAAATTCCAATGTACTTACAAGGATATAAAGAATGTACATACCGGTACTATATGTAACAGCTACATGAAGCTTAGGGACGCGGGTGGCGCTGTGGGTTAAACCACAGAGCCTAGGACTTGCCGATCAGAAGGTCGGCGGTTCGAATCCCAGCGACGGGGTGAGCTCCCGTTGCTCGGTCCCTGCTCCTGCCAACCTAGCAGTTCGAAAGCACGTCAAAGTGCAAGTAGATAAATAGGTACCGCTCCGGCGGGAAGGTAAACGGCATTTCTGTGCGCTGCTCTGGTTCGCCAGAAGCGGCTTAGTCATGCTGGCCACATGACCCGGAAGCTGTACGCCGGCTCCCTCGACCAATAAAGTGAGATGAGCGCTGCAACCCCAGAGTTGGTCACGACTGGACCTAATGGTCAGGGGTCCCTTTACCTTTACTTTACATGAAGCTTATTTGTAATGAATTCTCAGTCGTGGTGAACCAGTAAGTCTGAGTATTATATAAGATGGGACCACTGACTAAGGCAACATATATGGCCTATTACGTTTACGTGTGTTTTCAATAGCTACAAAGCAGCACTGACTCACAGCATTGAACGGCTAGAGTGCTTTGGGTCAACTCATGGTGCTACATTTGTGTCACTGCTTTGGTAATAATAATAATAATAATAATAATAATAATAATAAATTTTATTTATATCCCGCCCTCCCCAGCCAAATCCGGGCTCAGGACGGCTAACAACAATAAAACAGTACAACAGTACAACATAACACAACACTCTAAAATCATTCATTATAAAATTAATTCAAATCAAAGCAATGGCTACCATTGGGCCAGAGCTCCGCGAAGATTGCCGAAGGAGGGGGTCAGGCTGTGCCCTGGCCAAAGGCCTGGTGGAACAACTCTGTCTTGCAGGCCCTGCGGAAATATGTCAAGTCCCGCAGGGCCCTAGTCTCTTGTGACAGAGTGTTCCACCAGATCGGAGCCACAGCCGAAAAAGCCCTGGCTTTTGGGTCTCATCCTAGCACAGTCATTCACAGTAGACTACTAGGCTACACTATGAGCTTTTAAAAAAGAAGTCTTGTTAACACAATGTTAAGGCATTATTTCAAATAAAACTTACATTTCTATAAAGGTATCACTAATCAGTTTGTCATCTGGATTTAAAAACCATGTGCTCAGGAGGATTATCACCAGGAAGCTGGAGGCTTACAAATTCCATGTCCTTGTACTCTTTAGAAAGAATACCACAAGCATGCAAAGGAAAGCCACAGTCTAAGAATTAAGGCTGTGTGTCATGTTGAATAGTCTCTTTTTTTGCCAGCATGTTTTGAGCATTACTCGTATAGTTAAAGAAAAGCCTGACCAGAGACAATTTTAGAGCTCAAAATCATGCCAGATACACAAGTTTTAAAGCTTAGACTCCATACTAGACAGATGAAAGAGTGTTTAAGCAGCTTTGGAAAATATCCAGAGTTAAAGATTTTCCTATACGTTTCAGGTACTTCATTCAACTGCATCTAGAATGGAACAAAAGATATTATTGTGTGATTGAAGTATTAAATTCCTATTGTATCAAATACCAGTGCTGTGACACTGGAACATTTGAACTTAAGAGGTTAAAGTGAGAGGCTATGTTTGCAGACCCTCCAAGCATTCCTATTTTCCAGGGACATCCCTGATTTAGAGAAGCCGTCCTGGTTTCTGATTTGATCCCAGAATGTCCAGCTTTTTCTTAGCATGTCCCTATTTTCATTAGAGAAGTGTTGGTGGGTATGGAGTTATCTGATCCCCAAGCTGTCTACAGGGAAGTTTTGTTTAATGTTTAATGTTTTATTATGTTTTTATATATGTTGGAAGCTGCCCAGAGTGGCTGGGGCAACCCAGTGAGATATGTGGGGTATAAATAGTAAAATTCTCATTATGGAATGGGACGTCCCTATTTTCATCGGAGAAATGTAGGAGGGTATGTGTTTGAAACACCAAAGGTGAATTTTTCAGTGTGAAACCATTTTACAGTCAAGATTCCTCTTGTTCAGGTAAGCACTTGTGCTGTTGCACAGGAGAAAAGACAAAATGAAACACAATTCTCCAGTAAAACAGTTTGCAAAACATCTGAAACTGAATAAAGCAACAATTGATTTGATGTTACAGATAGGTAGCCGTGTTGGTCTGCCATAGTCAAAACAAAATAAAAAAATTCCTTCCAGTAGCACCTTAAAGACCAACTAAGTTAGTTCTTGGTATGAGCTTTTGTGTGCATGCACACTTCTTCAGATACACTGTGTATCTGAAGAAGTGTGCATGCACACGAAAGCTCATACCAAGAACTAACTTAGTTGGTCTTTAAGGTGCTACTGGAAGGAATTTTTTTATTTTGAATTGATTTGATGGTTTAGTCTAATTATGTTGTAGCATCTAATGAAAATATTTGAACTCAGGCTTAAACATGGACCTTTATGTTAAACATGCTCATTATATGACAGCCTGCTTTCTCCAGGACTCCTGTAGATACAGTTCTTCAGTGAGGCAAAGTGTACAAAGACCCTCAACTGAGTAAGGATATTGAACAACTATCATCCTGGTACATGTGCCTGTAGTGGATCTTGAACTGGTGAGGAATGTCAGAGAAGCATTTGGTTAGGCATCACAACCTAACTCTGACCAGAGGAAGTAACTACAGAATAAGTAGCCACACCTGCCAAAAGTGCCGATAAAAACTGTGCTCTTCCATCAAAGGCACTAGGAGAGCTGTCACTGCTGTGTATAACTGCCTTCATCTTTATTTCCCTCCGCCGTTGTTTCACCCTACCCTTATGTTCACAGGAACCAGGTTTTAGTAGCATTAACTATATACTTGATTCCTTTCAAGCAAGAGTAATTTGGAAGAGAGCAGATTGATTTATATGAATTCATCTCTCTGCAGACTTATTGTGTAGCCCTGGGTGACTTTCTGGGTTGCATCCAAACTAATAAAGGAGGCCAATTAAAATTAATGGTCCTATGTTAGTCATATCCCTTAATTTCAATTGGTCTACTCTGACTAATTTTGGAGACAACCCACTGCGATCATTCAGTCACCATCTGTAAAATGGGAATAATGGCACCCTACTTTAGAGGGGTGCTGAGACAGCAAACAATAAAACTTTTAATTTTTCTGTATATAAATTACTTGGAAAAATTATAGCTTTGTTGGAAAGCTTGAAGTCCCTGTGTCAAGCTTGAACACATAGAGTAGCTAAAAAACTTTACTCCCTCGCTGTTGAAAAACTACCTTGCTCACTTAAAAACATTATGTATTTCTCTCCTGTTTTAGGGACTCCTGCTTCAATAGTAGACCTGTGCATTGTGCCTTTGGAATGATTACCTTGATCTGTGTTATCATTCAAGTCCCCATCTGAAAACATCATTAATTTAAATAGAGATTGAAATAAAATTCCATTCATGCTTAACTCTCCAAAGTGGTTTTGAAAAACCTTTCTTCTTTAGCCAGTCTTATGTTACATACTAGATGGTCTTTGCTTTGACCACCTCATAAAAAAGACTCATAAATACTTTTCATGTGTTACCTAAACTAGCGGTACTCCCTAGGGCACAGTGCCCTTTAAAAACATGTATATTTCTTAGGCATTTCTAAGCCAGTAGCAGAGGTAAAGGTATGTTTTAACACAAGGACACCATGCTCTGATACAACAACCAGATCACAGTCTTTGTTTCTACTCTTTGTTGGCAAGAATAAAAGGTGTGTATGAATATACATATGTAAACACACACCACACACATATATAATTTGATACTATCATATAGATTGGTTGATATCTAGATATATTGTTTATTTATGGAGGGTTGCACTCAAATACCATGTGTCCGTGTGCCACATTACTGACATATACCTTTTTTTGAGGCCCTCCAAGATGCAAAAAGCATCCCTAGCTTTTTGCAATGCAGGTACGCACACTCACCTCAACAAATTCTTTCCTTCAGCACTTGTTTTTGCAGCAAGTTGAGAAATCTCATATTGAGAGCATAAATGGAAAGCTCTCTTGTATGACATGGGCAGCAGAAAATGTTGGTGTTAGTTGATGTTTTGCATTTTACATGACGGTATGCAGAAAATATGCTATCTGGTTCGGCATTGTTATATAAGCTGGTTTATATATATTTCTGTTATTGAGTTACTGAGGATTGGATCCCAAGGTGCACAGTGGAAGAGACTTGGATCCAGCAGAGCGTTTGCCAAATGAAAGAGAGCTTCAAAAGCAAGGGGAAGCTGAGTACCCCCTTTTCTGTTCAGCTCTGAATCCATCCACACAAAGCATCTCACAGCAATTAAAATATAATACAATTAATGTTCAGTACCTAATGCTGCTTCAGGTGTTCCAGTCTGGAAGCATGATGAAATGTAGCTGCTGCCTCATTTTTCCAATCTAAAGTTCAATTTCCCACATTTCTTCATCAATTTGCAGAAATTCACAAATATGTCAGTATTTCATTGCATATTTCTCCCAATATACACATATTTGCAAGCAAATTTCCATGATATTGTTGGTAATTTTTCACTATTGTGTGCATTTAAACCCTACTTTCCCCTAATATAAGCATTTTGTACACACATTTTGGTTGGAAACCTGCATTACAAAATTCAGAGAAGTGAAAAATTCAAAGGATAGATGCATATTTTTTTTAAGTACAAATTAGGCAGGTTCGCAGAAAAATGCAAAACAAACCACAAATTTCCCTCCATCCTAGTTGTAATTAACATTCTAATGAGCAAAATCCTATGGAGGTTTACTCAGAACGAATACCATTGGCTTCAATGGGTCTTTTTTCCTCTTACTGCAATTGTTATCTGTTATAGCCTAATTAAGAAAAAAAACCTGTCAGAAAAAGGGAGCACTGTTTCCTTTTGAGTGCTATATACATGCATTATGTTATACACATGAACTTGGAAGGGATGAGTGGGATTCTGCACATGTATTGCAGCTAAGGAAGTGAAGAACATGACACCTAAGTAGTGACATATTAGCATGTTTTGTTGCTTTAAAGATGTCTTCCCCAGAAACCATAAACTCACTCGCACTGGGCACCAAGTTTTCTAGGGTCTTCATATCTCAAGTAAAATAAATGTGATCTGTATTACAGTGTTTGGTAACTTTGGTAGGGAAACTGTGTCCTAAGAAGAAAACAGGATGACCTTTGTTCCAGAGTTTCATAGACTCAGGCCCATTCCAATTTGAGCTTAAGAGTGGACTATGATTCTCCTCAGTCCCAACTCACAATGCTTATGGCCAGGGATGATGGGAATTGTAGTCTGGCAACAACTGGAGGGCCACAGGTTTCCCACCCCTGGTGTAATCTATTAGCTGAAAACAGCATTCTGAAAACACTGACAAACTCATATGTATACAAAGTGTATACATACAGGTGTAGGTTGGGGTGGAATTTGCCACTGAAACCCTGTACCAGCAACATCACCCTGTGAATTCTGTCTACTCAGGCAGGAGCAGTGAAATAACTGGTGATGCTCAGATACTCCCTACCAAGCATAGTTTCCCCCCCTACTTAGTAAAGGCAGCAGCGCATCTCCAACCCACTCTAAACAATCATACAAAGAATCTAGCGCTCTATTAATGGCTACTTTTATGAAGCTATTAAAACCCAAGAGAAAGGCTGCATGAACTGATGTACCCCATAAAGAGACAGCTGATGTTTTATTTAATGTGATAATTAAAACTTTTACAAGACGCTCCCCAGGCCTGTACTATAATAGTCGAGTTTCAGCTGAATGCCCGAAGCAACAGGTTTAGTAAGTGTCCAAGAGATGAATTTTTAATATATCCAATAAAAGTTTAAACAGATTTAAACATAGAATCGTTCTTCATAATCTTCTGAGCCCAAAGGGTTCATGGTACAACAGAAGTTTAGCCATTTGTATGCCAATACTACAAAAGGCTTGTCTGCACAGGCTGAAAACCTGTGCCATGTCCTATTAATTAAATAAATACTTCAGTTTATATAGCTGTACATCTCTTCCCAACACACACCCCTTGAAATTACTTTGTGCACATTCACTTTTAGACCTGACGCTCTGACCCTGTCCCAGTTATGTCCCTCTATTATTTAACCCAAATGAGAACATCATTAACTCATGACTTGGTACCTTCTTCAGTACCTGCAAATATCTCCTGCACTTTCCTTGGCTAACAGTTTTCCCTCAAAAGACAAGCTGAAAAGCAGTTTTTAGGTGGGGGTGTATTTCTGCAAGCGTACAGCTATCTTCTTTTGTGCCAGAAGCAACAGAACTCACACATAGGAAGAGCTATGTGACACAGATCTGTGCCAAAAGTTAAATAACAGTGGGTTGTTTATAAATGATGCAGACAAAGAACTAGAGAAGGGGAGGGAGATGACATTTCAGGGACTTGAGCTCCATCTTTCCCTGCATATTGGATAGGGAACACAGGATCAGGGCGTATCTTGCGCTATTGTAACCCACTGGTGTACAAAACATTATTGACATAAAACCACAGAATCGAATGAACGAAGACATTACCACACCAGATGAAATGAATTTAACTTGTTGTGACACCATGCATGGGAAGAAGGTGGCACAGCCTAAGCTGGTAATTTGAGATGAATCTCTTCCATAGTTCTAGCTGGTTTTTTCTTAACTATGCCTGGAAACCAGCAGTGATCATACGAGGGTTGAGGAACCTGGGACCTTGTAGATGTTGTCAGCCTACAGTTCCTGTCGCCCTTGAGCGTTGGCTGTCCTGGCTGGGGGCTAATGGAGGTGGAGTCCAACACCTTCCGGAGGCCTCCTGGGTTCCCCATCCCTGCAGTGAAGAGACTTGTTCATCTCTACCCTTTTGTGAAGATCTCCAAACCCCATGCACATTAATAGGCAAACAAAATGGCCCTAGTTATTCTAGTGGTGACAGCTTTAGGATTAGACAGATTTACTGAGGATAGGGCTGTCTCTGAATAGCTGTTGCTAGGAGTCACAAATGGGGGGGAGTGTGTTATATAACCAGTTTGTGGGTTTCCCACAGACATCTGGTAGGCCACTACGGGAACAGGAGGTTGTGCTAGATGGGCGTTTGGTCTGATCCAGCAGGGCTTTATGTTTCTTGTGAATGGAGGTGGCACATTAATTGTTACTAGCACATAATGCTCTTTTGAAACTTGACCTCAGCCCAATAGTCTGACTCATTATTCCTTTTTAATTTCCAGCATGATTAAGTGGCTTTGTACAGAGGTGGAGGGGGTAATCTTCTGTTGCTTTATTGCCAAAATTTGTTTAAGGATTAAGCAACCTAATAATTTAAATCAGTTTTTTCCCAGCTCAGGCTTGGCCTCTTGTCACCACCCACATCTGCATGGAATAGTGGATCTTGATTGGAGCCAGGATCCAGCAGAGCTTACTCCTGTCAACCCACATTCCACGCAAATGCTCAGCTCTGAAATCTGCAAAGCAGAGAGGCTCTCTGAGCATGCGCCAGGGCGTCTTTCCTCCTACATGTGTAACTAAATCCCATCTGGGGTTACAGCAAAGCCTGTCAGGTCAGATTGTATAACTTCCAGACAATCTTAAATTCTTTTGCTCTGGAAATCAGGCACTGCAGAGTGTGTGATTGCTGCTTTCCTCCCTCCACAGTATTAACTAAAATAAAAAGCAGCATGACTAGTGGAAATTGCGTTGGTGAAGCTTTTCATGGCGTGTAGATAAAGTTCGCATCCACACCATACATTTAAAGCATGTGGCTTTCCCCAAGGAATACTAGGAACTGAAGTTTACCCCCTCACAGAGCTACAATTTCCAGCACAAACTACAATTCCCTCGATTCTTTGGGGAAAGCACTGAGGATGATCAGCATCACAGTAGGCAAAGACCCTTTCCTCCTCTGCTTCAATTCTGATGAAAATAGCGCCTTTGACGTTGATATCTGCAATGAGAGGAAAGTTCTTATCAGCCCCACCAACAACTACTAGCTGCATTTTTTTAAGGTGCACATTAAATGCAAAGCTGTATTTAACATCATGTCTAGTTGGATCATAGGAGAATGAGCATTTTAAAATTCTGCCTGATCAGAATACTATTTGGTCCCATTCACCATTTCACACGGACTGGGAGAGGCCATGTTCCATGACAGATGTGAAGACTGCTTGAAATGTTCCCATCCCCGATTCCCCACTTTTTTCTTCAGCATACCTGCTAGGCAAGTTTCTCTCTCTCTCTCTCTCTCTCTCTCTCTCACACACACACACACACACACACACACACACACACACACATATATATATACAGTGGTAGCCAATTCTATACCCTCTAGGTGTTAAAATCTCAGCCAGCATGGTCTATGGATAGGAATTCTGGGAGAAAAATCCACATCTTCTGTACACATCTCTTTGGTAAAGGTACCAAAATGAACAGTGATGCTTATCTTTATTCAGACTTGCTTCCTATTCCCAGAGCCTTGGTATTCTCTCCACTTCTGTCATAAGAACATTAGAAGCACTTGCTGGATGGTCCATTTAGTCCAATAGCCTGTCCTCACAGTGGCTGACACATGGGAAACTTGCAAGCAGGATTTGAGAACAAGCGCACTCTCTCCTTACGTGGTTTCCTGTAGCTCATGGTCAGAAGCACTGCTGCCAACCATCGATAGTTCTCCATGTCCACACTCTGCACCTTCCATTTATTTTTTTACTTTGAAATTGCCACAGCCCTCTTCTGGGAGCCAGCATGGTGTAGTGGTTAAGAGTGGTGGGTTTGTAATCTAGTGAACCGGGTTCTTGTCTCCTCTCCTCCACATACAGCTGCTGGGTGACCTTGGGCTAGTCACACTTCTCTGAAGTCTCTCAGCCTCACTCACCTCACCTAGTGTTTGTTGTTGGGGAGGAAGAGAAAGGAGATTGTTGGCCACTTTGAGACTCCTTAAGGGGAGTGAAAGGTGGGATATCAAGTCCAAACTCTTCTTATACTTTCCAAGCACTTCCACTCTTTTCCTTACTTTCAAGAATATTTTAATGGACATTTGTGTATCAAGGAAAGAAATTTATAACCTGATTGCTTGCTATCTTTCCAGAGCTAGCTGATTTGCTCACTGAATGGCTTTTTACTAGAAGATGATAGGTGTTGCTGGCTGTCTGGAACCGTGAACAGGAGGATTCCTGTTATAGGCAAATATGTTACATAACAACATTTGTTGCAGGTCTCATTTGTACCTCCTAGGCCTGCATTTGAGCTTTTTCCTCTTCTGGTTAGACTATAAGTTTACTGTGCTGTGCGCACGCACACACAAACACACGCTGATCCTTTTAGCCTGGGCTTTGTTGGTTTGTGAAGGTACACGACTTGAGGCAATGTTCCTGAAAGAGTTCTGGGAACCATGATAAATGAAAGCAATTAGTCCCTCTAATGTCAGATGCCCCATTCTTTGTGTAAATCACAAGGTAGTCTCTTGGTTTCAAGAACAGTAAATCACAGAGAAGGCATCACACCACCCTGTGAACAGCAATTTTATGGGTGCTGTTCAAAACAAACAACGTATCAGGAGAAGGGACTGTGTTTTGCATTGCCACTAATAGACTCCTTTAGTCAAATTTTCTAGTAGCAAAACTTGTGTTTCGTCAAGCAAAAGGGCCCAGTTCCAGATACTCTGCAATGCTGATTGTCATTTTTATGCCTTAAACACATTTTGTTATTTAACGGAGCATTAAAGTGGTCATTGACAATAGATTAGGTATCATATGTTTGCTCACATAAGTGGGGCAATTAACACATATTAGTAGGGCAGTTAATGGACAGTTTTCTTATTTAGCAGTTTTATTCAACAGTATATATGATATTATGCAAATGCTATCAAACATTTCTAGGATGGAGTAAGCCCAGCTTTCCCTCAAGTTTGAATAAGCCAGCCTAACACTTCATCCACACAGTATGATGAGAATTGTCAGATGTCAAGGAAATAAACAACTATCTGACTTTCAGAAGACGTCTGAAGGCAGCCCTGTTTAGGGAAGTTTTTAATGTTTGATGTTGATACTTTTTTATTAATGTTATTGGTGTTCTGTTGGGAGCCACCCAGAGTGGCTGGGGAAACCCAGCCAGATGGGCGGGGTATAAATAAATATATTATTATTATTATTATTATTATTATTATTATTATTATTATTATTAACTAGCCTGTCTATCCATAAGTAGTGGGAATGTAACTAGTGGGACTATACCTCCTGGAATATTCAACAATAAGAGGAAGAAGAATGGGGAAGAAGTAAGGTGAGCAGAAGAATGAATGACAGATATGTAAAGGAAAGTGTCAAAAACAAGCTGAAGAAACATAATCTACGTTGGGTGAAAGATTCCAGGGGGTGGACTAAATTATCCTCATGGTCCCTTCCAACTTAATGATTCTATGCTTCTATCTTGTAAAATAATCTACCTTGGGGTAACTGCATTTTGAGATACAATTTGCAAACAGGTTCTAATTCATTTTCACAGTCATGGCATGAGAAATTGAACTGATGTTTTGTTATACAGTACATGAATTGATTGTGATAAAGCAAAGGCTGAATGTGGGAGGCATGTGGCCCAAACAACTATATGTAGATGATCACTGCACATGATTTGAATATCTGCACAGGACTTGCATCTTGCCATGCCTGGTGGCCTGGAACCTCGAGTTGCCAATGCTAACATCTCAGTTGGCTCAGCACGTTTTAATTTTCTTTGGTGTTGGCACTTTCAAAAGCAGGATGCAGGGCAGAGTCACATCCTTCAGATTTATAGCTGGATTAAATCAAAACAAAACATTCTCAACATTCCACTGTGCTCAACATGGTCCCAATTCAGCATGCTGTATTATTAAAAGGGGATTTGCAACGCAACTGATGGTATAAGACAAATCTCCTAAGTAATCAGGGAACATGGAGAGAACCATCTACTTTATATCAAATGACAAAAAGAGTAGTGCAGTTGGTTTTTCTGCATATTTAAATTCTGACCAAGAGTTTGGAGTACCGATTGATCACTCTGCTGAGCCAGCTGCCCCTTTTCAGTTCCTAAGCCATAAAGTTCTCACATAAAGAATGTTGTTAGTACACCTAGAGACAGCAAATCATTTTGAGGTGTTGAAGCAGGTGAAGATTTACTACAGGCAAACACAACTGTGGATTAACTAGTCCCTGAGGTGCCTGAAGCAAGAGTGGGTTTCGTTTGTTGACAATTTCATTAAAAAGGTTGCCCCATAAATATTAGCACTACCTCAGACTCATTCACAATATACATAAAGGGCTGTCCTACACAGAATGAAGCAGACTTGCTTTCTGTTGATTGAACTAATGGGGGGAAATTGCAACATAGCGGATTACACAGCAGATCAACACAATACATTTAAAGTGCACCCAACAAACATTTAAAGCACAGGACTTCCCCCAAAGAACCCTGGGAAGTGTAGTTTGTTAAGGGTGCTGGGAACTGTGTCTCTGTGGCGAGTTTCTCTCTGAGTTTCCTCTAATCCAAGCATGACCGCACTATGAAATTGAGTTTCATTGTTGCCATAACATTTTAGGATTACATTTATTTCTCATATAAGAAAAGCATTGTTGACTAGTAATAGATGCATACAGAGTTAGTGCCATGCCTCATTCCATATTACTGAGCAGAATCCCCACTGGCTTTCAAAGAGCCCAGATTTTGCTCTCACCGTGAATCATGATAACACAATGCATTTGGTTTTCTTTTTTAAAAAATCCACATGCTCTGTTGCTATTCTTCCATTATAGCAACCTTGTCAACATGCCTTTTGCATTTTACTAATGGTGCTTGATTTCTAAAGCTACATATGTAAAAACCACATGAGTTGGGCTGGAAAATAAAAACATAAATAAAGCCTTCTTATTTTGATATAGTCAAATCAAAACCATTTTTACAAATGACTGGCAGATGTTTGCATTTTGTTTATACTATCAGATACGCTCATTGTCAGAGTTGGTACTTTTTGGTGAATATCATTTGTTTAGACTATGGGAGATTTTAGAGAGAGAATATTTTTCTAAACTGGTCTTTTCAAAAGAAAACCCAGACTTTCTGTGTTTTCCAAGTACCGGAGAAGTCCAAATCCTTTACAGGACATTACATTTTCGTGGTGGAATAATACCATTATAGTCACGTTATACCAGAATTGGGGTTCCTTATACACCCAGTAAGTCACTGTGGTCTGTGGGAAAGTTTCTCCTGCAAGAGCTTGGGGAAAGTGTAGGAAAGTGCAATCACCATGACCAAGAGGTTGGCGCAACTCCTCTAGGAGGAAGGTTCACAACAGTTGAAGATTTTTTGCTTAGAGAAAAGGTGAGGGAACATGACAGAGGTGTGCAGTATTATGCATGGTGTGAAGAAAGTGGATAGAGAGAAGTGTTCTCTTTTTACCATAACACTAGAATCCGAGGCCATCCAACGAATGTTGAACGTTAGAAAACTCAGGATGGAGAAAAGGCACAGTGAATAAATAAACTATGGATTTTTCTCCCACAGGAGACAGTCATGGTCACCAACTTGGATAACTTTAAAAGAGGATTAGATAAATTCATGAAGGATAAGGCTACCAGTGGCTACTAGTCACAATGGCTGAATACCCAATGAAGTGAATTGCAAGTGGAGAGAGTGCTCTTCTGCTTAGGTCCTGCTTGCTGGCTTCCCAAAAGACCTCTGGTTGGCCACCGTGAGACCAGAATGCTGCAGGAGACAAGCTTTTTGCCTTTTTCAGCAGGGGATCTTCTTATGCTCTTATGAGTAGAAGAAGCAGAGGTGGAAAAGACTGAAGTTTACATATTGACTTGAGCTCAATCTTTGGCTGCAGGCCTTCGGTTTAATATGGAAGTCCCAACCTTCAAATTTTGGTGCACTAAAATATGCACTACGGTAAGCTAAACGGCTGTTTGGTTTGACCATATCAGGTTATCTGAAACCAGATTCTCCACAGCACTGCTCTAGCTCTGTGCCCACAGACAGGCAGTATTGATTTAAGCCTCCTTCGTCCTCAGTCCACCAATCATGCCTTTGTGAAAAGGACGTACCCAATATTGAGCATGTGTTTTGAAGCCTAACAAGTCCTTCTTTCTAAGCTCAAGTGTGTTCCCACTTCCCAGCCATTGAGTATTTCTCTGCACCAGTAGTCATAAGTGAAGCAAATGTGAACCAAACTTGACTGAGTTTTTTTAAAATATGCAAACTGTTGCCCCTCCCCCGTACTGGTTGTTGCTGGTTATATAGCAGCTGTGTGCCAAGGTAGTAAGAACATAATGTAAAAAGAGCCTGCTGAATCAGGCCAATGGTCCATCTAGTCCAGCATCCTGTTCTCACAGTGGCCTGTTCTCACAGTCAAGTACAACACTTCCTGTTTGCCTAGAGTGGACACAGACAGGGGGATGTTGATCCAGCTAGTTGAACTTCCTGTTGCACCTGGTCTGGAGCATCCTCCCCTTGCATGTGACAAGGTAGGTGGGCGTGACCCTTGCAGACCCCACAAAAGGTCCAATCATGCAGCCACCTTCCTCTTCTGATGCCTTTTCTTCTCTTGGACTGCAATGCTGGCTGGCTGCCAGCGGCACATGGACCCATCCTTACAAGGATGTAAGCCACACTGTATCTATAACTACAAGCTAAAGCCTGCCTTCAGGAATGATACTGTGAACTGAATGTGAGTAAACTTTTCATTACGTATAAGGAAGACTCTTGTGTCTTTATTCTTTTAAGAGGGAATCAAAGGGGTCTTACCAGGAATATACTCCAATCTGGGCATGCCAGATTGGATTACTTAACTAAAGAGATTCAAACGAATCTGCAACTAGCTTCTTGCTGTGTAAAGGGGAATTAGCTCTGCTATATATAGGTAAAGGTAAAGGGACCCCTGACCATTAGGTCCAGTCGTGGCCGACTCTGGGGTTGCGGCGCTCATCTCACTTTATTGGCCGAGGGAGCCGGCGTACAGCTTCCGGGTCATGTGACCAGCATGACTAAGCCGCTTCTGGCGAACCAGAACAGCGCACGGAAATGCCATTTACCTTCCCGCCGGAGCGGTGCTTATTTATCTACTTGCACTTTTGACATGCTTTCAAACTGCTAGGTTGGCAGGAGCAGGGACCAAGCAACGGGAGCTCACTCTGTCGCGGGGATTCGAACCGCCAACCTCCTGATCGGCAAGTCCTAGGCTCTGGGTTTAACCCACAGCGCCACCCACGCGCCACTAGCGTGAGTGAGGAAGGATAATATTTAATCAATATACCCTCTCCTACTATCCTTAACATTCCCACACTACCCATAAACCCATGGGAAACTCATGAGGAGGACCTGAGCACAACAGCACTCTCCATTTCTGTGGTTTCCAGCAACTGGTATTCAGAAGGATATTCCTTCTGACTGCGGAGACAGAGCATAGCCTTCATGGCTAGTAGATACGGATAACCTTATCCTCTAGGAATTTGTCCTGCCCTCTTTTTAAAGCCACCCAAGTTGGGAGTGTGGGAATGAGTTCCATGTGCTTTGTGAATTGGTGCTTTCTTTTATCTGCCCTGAAACTTACAACATTCAGCTTCCTTGGGTGTCCACGAGTTCAAGAGAGGAAGAAAGACCTTTCTCTGGCCACTTTCTCTATGCCATGAGTAATTCTATAAACTTCTATCAAGCCAACTCTTACTTGCCTTTCCTCCAAACTAAAATGTCCCAAACGTTGAATTAGCAGCTCCCCGGCCTCTGTTGTCACCTCATGACACTCTCTGAAGAGCCACCTGATTCTTTCTCCCACTTGATCGCTGTTCAGTTCAGCCTCAAAATCATATGACTGCCTCACTGTCCGCTAATCCACAGCTCAGCCTATACAAGAGACGGCACTGTGTCAAAAATAGATAGCAGAACAGGTGCATTACATGAATGTGCCTATGGTCTAATGATTACAGATGACTGAAGGAAAAAAAGGGAAAGCAAAGCAAGCCCAAATGCAAAGTTGAGATAAGTGGAGGATCTGTGTGCCCACATCATTCATGGGACCAAGCTGGCTTAGAATGAGTATTCCAGCTTAAGAGATAATGTAAGTGAAGGACTTCGAGAAAGTGCTAAATAAATACTATCTTAGATTATTGTATTAATACTGAGCCTTGCAACCTTTCACATAAATATGAATATATGCCATTTAGGAAAGGCAGGGAAGCTTTCTCCTTCCCCTAATATTTCAGACCATATTAATTGTCCCAAAGGAACACACAGAGAGAGAGACACATACATGTCATCAGCATCATCATTATTATTTTGATTTCTTGCCCATATGTCACCATCAGTGGTGGATTTACGTATAAGCTAAACAAGCTATAGCTTAGGGCCCCACTCTTTTGGGGGGGGGCAAAAAAATTTAAAGGAAAAAAACCTGTACATTTCCAAAATATAAGATAAAAAACAAATAAAATAAAACTTACATACAGCAACAGTGTTTTGTGTTGTGTAGGCCCCACCTGCTCCCTAAAATATCGCTGGTTTGCTCATTTCTATATATAGGGTGCCTACATTCTGCATGTGCAAATGGCTTTAGATACCTATTAGGTCCATAAATTACCATATAGCATATATTCAAGACAAAACTAGTGACAATTTGTCATTGACATTTCCTTCAGTAGTTTAGGGCCTCATCAAACCTAAATCCAGCCCTGCTCACCATACAGGCGGGCTACAACAACGTAAAAATTCAATATTAAAATCTTTGAAAGCAATTTGCAATCAGGAACATAGAGTGGGCCCTAAAATTATATCTTTCCAGTGTCAAAGAAGTGTGTCTGCAGTATGTGATGAAAGCTATACAATGAAGGTGTCAAACAGATCTCTATGCGGAGGGAATTACACCTCTTAGAGGCTGTGATCCCATTAACTTCTGAAGGTGGTGGAACTGCCCAGATTAAAACACCCACAAGAGTCTATAGGAATGAAGGGCATATTTCATATACTTGGAACCTATGCCATTTTGGACTATAAACACTCATGTGAGCACCTTGAATTGAACCCAGAAACAAAATGGCAACCAGTGCAGCTGTTTTAAAACAGAGAGTTGGAAATGGAACCCTAGCTAGTTATTTGGCTGTTGCATTTTGGAACAACTGAAGTTTCCAAAACTTATTCAAGGTCCTCCTTCTGTGCGCTGTTCAACATCTGAGACTTTGCTCCATGTGCTTCTATTTAATGAAGCTTGGTGGGTATCCACAAACAACAGGGCCTATTCAGTTGTGGTGCCAGTTCTATGGAATATCCTCCCTTTGGAGGCTTGCTAGGATCCAATGCTTTGACGTTTAAGCACCAAGTTAAGACCAGCTCTTTAAACGATAGGGCATATTTGACCAGACATACTTTGTTTTCCTGTAGTTTTGTTTTGTTTTCTGTGCTTTGATTTTTTTTTACTTTTAGTTGCCGTTGTTCTTAAAATACATTCTATTTAATCTGAGTATTGTTCAATAGCTTAGCCTTTTTCTAGTTGTAAGCCTCCTTGTTTCAGATTTAATAATTTATTCCCAAGGAATAGGTTGATGACACATGAGGCCACACCTTGCTGAAACCAAGTGAGTCTGGATCTTGTCAGTGTCTGGATGGAAGACCCTCTGAGGACCACACGTAATGCTGCCTTGTGTTCCATGGTAGAAGAAAGGTAGGATATAAATGTAAGAAATCATATAATAGCCATTACAGGAAAAGCCTACTTAAGTTAGCAGCTCAAAAGTTTTACGTGTGTAATGGCATTTGCTATAAATCACAGCCTAGCCAGAATGGTATGTGATACAGGATATAAATACATTTTCTTAAAAAGGGGTGGAGGAACCTGCCACGGCTTGCTTGCCCTGTGCTAGTTATTATGAGGCATAAAAAGCTAAAACAACAACAAGAACCAACAACAACAAACTTTCTCAAAATCCACTCCTCACAATTTAAGCTTGAGAGAGGGTGTTAGTAGAACACCTGCCTTGCTTGCAGAAGGTCCCAGAATCATTCCCTGGTGTCTCCAGCTAGAGGAATGATGGGACACACCAGCTCAGGACCCCCAGGAAAAGAAGGTCCAGAGCTAGGTGATTGGTGGTAGGACGATGATGAATGGTTAGAGGGAGAAACTGGGAGAAGGAGGTGATGGAAGCAGAAGAGGTAACAGGGTTTTCTGATCAGGAAGAGTCTAGGGCAGAGATCAGAGGCAGAAGCAGAGGCCAAAGAGTTGGGGGCAGGAGGCAGAGATGAGGCAGGCTGCTGAGAACAGTTGTGTCCCCACCCCCAGCCCAGCATGTCTCCCAAAACCAGAAGAGGTATGAAGTGGTTGGAGAAAATACAGACAGATTGCTTGGGACCTAGGGAAAGAGGAGACTTAGGGAAGGTGGGGACATTCAGTCCTCACAACTGCCTTACTGGGGCAAGATCTACCAGGAAGAGATGCTGTGCTCACTAGGCCTCCACTGTTTCGGTTCCTTTGAATGATGCTGTGATGAATTGATGCTGTGAGAGTTATTGTTGACCTGTTCCTGACACCTGCTCCTGACATAGGGCTAGGAAAGACTCCATTGCCAGACAGTGTGGGCAATACCAAGTGACTCATGATAAGGTAGCAGCTTATGCTCCTATGAAAATATTTAATATATTATCTTGTTAAATCTCATCCTCTCCTACCCCCCAAAATCCCTCTGTCCATCTCATACACATTGAAATCTGAATGGCCCCCTGATTATTCCAGAGCTAGAGGAGCAAGTTCTTCCTGGTGTTATGCATGCCAGGTGGTTACCGTAGGAGTTCTTACAACAGTATAATGGTGAAGGAAAGTGAAGTTTTGCAAATGAAACAGCTGCTTTGTTTCAGTCAAATGGCCAGGAGGGATGAAAAGCTGAAGCCGCAAACAGCAAAAAACCACAAAGACCGTTGTGTGTAGGAACACACTCATGCACCATTTCTATGTGTAGGATCCACGGCTAGCAAAAATGCTACTGCTGTCCTCTGCCAGGATAGACCCCATAGGGACAAAAGGAGCAACATGTAATTTAGAACAGCCTCAGCCAGCTGCATGGAGTGATGTCAGTCTCTGTTGCATGTTCTCCATTCATCAACCAATGGTAGGTGTACTAAATTTATGTGTGTTTATGAATGTAGAACATGCAAAGTTTTATCTATGAGAGCATGATATCAGAGGGTGGAATCCAAAGTGATGCTCAGGAGAGTCCTCTATCAGTGTAAGCATTTCCTGCTTGCCTGATGGAATGATCTCCCCTCTTGCCCCCACTGCACCCAGTGGGGCAGTTCTGGGAGTTCTCCTGACACCCCCAAGCTGATTGGGGGGTTCAGGGGAAGAGAGGGAGAGAGTCCCATTGCACTAGCAAGACTTATCACACCACCTTCCACTAGCACAACTGTTTCGTTGAATCCGACCCAGAAAGTGTGAATTGTTTTACTAATGGACACATGTTCACCTACACTTCATTTCCATTGATTTAAATGCTTTTCAGATGTAAGCTGAAGAAGTTGCTTATAAGAACTCCTGTTAGGGAGGAACAATCTGTTAAGACAGAGAGTAGAGGACACCTAACTGATGTAAATTGTTTAGAATGGATTTACAAGCATAACATTTGACTTGGGGATTGTTTGTTAGAAATATTTTTAGAAACTGGGCAGGGAGTAAAGAAGGAAATGCAAAAAAATAAAATAAAAAACTGCACACCCACCCACATGAATGAGAAACTGTGCATATAGTGATATCTGTCATTTTTTAATGCTGGTTCTGAGTTTTCCTTTCTTTATCTGCCTTGCAAGTGTTTCATTAATATCCAAACCGTTCTGAGTACTCAGGACCTAGAGATGATAGAAATGCACCAGCACTTGTCCCATGTATCCAGGCACTTACCCGCTATGGAATGTGCATGTAACCATAATTACAAATGCTGGAATGTCAGGCATGTGCTTGCCCACAGAACATTGTTGTATCTGTGCCAGAACAGACAGCAAATGTATCACAGCAAAGCTAAAGTACAGATAATATGAAAATGATTATCACTAGTAATTTTATACACTACTGCAGCGTATCACTTTTCACTGAACTGCATGAATTCATTTTGCCTAATTTCATGCCAGGATTCAATAACACCGAGTCTGATTTTTTTTAGATTGTGAAACTCTGTGCTGTAGAAAATAAAGAATAAGAGGAATAATGGGCAAAACTCCAATCCTGATAAATAACTAGTTTGGATCAGCAACCTCTGAAATAGGGAGCTTAAAATATACTCTGTGAAGACAGCAGACAAATGTCAAGAAGAATCTCTCTTTCTCTTTCTCTTTCTCTTTCTCTTTCTCCCTGAGTACTTCCATATGACCTGTTTATTGAACATTCACCCTGATTTATTCACAGAGAGATTAGACAACATTGGCTATTTAATGCATTGTTTCCTGGGAGTTCAAGTGATGTTGCATCAAAGCAAGCATTATCCCCTCACCCCCCCCCTTCCCAGTGCATTTACCCATCTCTTTCCTCATCACGAAAAGTCTGGTCTTTGGGGATGACACATCATTAGGGCTGCTGAGGCAACACCAGCTAGGCCTGCATTAAGCCCTTTTTATGTCACAACTGAGCATGCAAGCCTGGGATAGGACCAGGCAATCCAGGCTAGTGGGAGGCAATGGAAGTAACTGTCTATGTGGCAAGAATGCAGTCACTCCGATTGGCCACTTTGCCCATAATGCCAAACCCTTCAAGTGTCCTGATTTTCCTGGGACATCCTGGAATTACAGAAGCTATCCCGGCTTCTGATTTGATCCCGTTTCCCGTCTCTAGCACCATCATCAAATTTGTGATGTCCCATGAATCAGCAGCACCAAAAGACGTGTGAGTCAGCTGGCTCCCACCAGTGGTGGAGCAAGCCGATTGGGCACCTGAGGCGGCGCACGTGCCCTGCGCCCGGGGGCAGGGCCAGCTACCTGCGGGGCAGGGTGAGCCAGGGCAGGATGCTCCATGGGGCCTCTGAGGAGTCTGCCTACCTCCTCCCACTCAGCTGCCCTACAGCTGAGGGAGAGGCAGCGGGCAGACCGTTTGAGGCAGTGGGGAGCCTGCAGGCTCCCAAGCCACCACGTCACTCCCAGGAGAGACGCATAGCTAGGGCACACTGCAGGCCCTGTGGTGAGCGCCACCCGGCATTTTGTCACTCCCCTCAGTGGTGACACCCAGGGCAGCCTGCCTCCATCACACCCCCTTCCTCCTCTCCTGGCTCCCACTAGAGTGCCGCAAGTAAAGACGTGTGTCCTGATTTTTGTCAAAGTAATGTTGGAGGGTATGCAATGTCTCACTCAGGTGAAGAACCCCTTCCTCAGAACACGGAATGGAAAGCTCTATAGGAGACTTGCTGGCTGCGGCCTGGCAGCTGGATTAATAGATGGCTTGCCAGCTGGTTGGGGAGGCGGGGTGATGGGTAGGCCAGCTGGAAGCGGAAAATGAGCTAGGGTAGTATATAGAAGGGTTATTTGTATAGCTGTCCAAGTTGGGGAAGGCTTCAGCCAAAAGCCCTGCAGGCTGAGAATGGTAGCTCTGAGGCAAATAGCTTGCCCTTGGACCAATCTCTGCTGCTTCTCACAGAGGCTTCCCTCCTGCTTTAGGTTTTCGTGGCAGTTTAGGCCACAGAGGAACCAGTTGGTGGACTCTGGTGCCAGCCATTCTGTGCACTGTGCAAGGAGGAGCTGTAGTTGGGATAGGCCGCCATCAGGCAGCCCAGCCTGTGTGGCCATTTTTGTCAGTGGCGTGCGACGGGCCGGGCGAGCCCTCAGCTATGTGGCTTCACCTGTCGTTCTGGCTTGCAGAGCACATATGCAGGAGCAGCAGGGCTGTGACAGCTCTGAGGAAGCAGCGGCAGCTGCAAAATAGCTGAGAATGAAGGGGGAGGATTTCGTTCCATCCCCCCCCCCCCATCCCTCTAGCAATCCCTGGCACAAAACCCACATTACAAGGCTATGCCGTGGAGCCAAGAGGTTGACCTCACACCTATTTTAGTTCATTCATTTCCCTTTATTTTATAGCCTCCAAAAGGGTTGCTTAAAATAAAAAACAGGGGTTGTGTGCTTTTAATAGCTGCAAGGCAGGCAAAAATTCAACAGGCCAAGTTTTGTGGTGGCAAGGGGGAGGGGCTGTGTTTCAAAGAGTTATACTTCCATTCCATTTTCTATGTGTCTACCCTGCTGCCCACTAATGCCAACCCCTCCAGCTAGCACATCTGCCCTGACTGGGAGTCAAATGGGTTAGTAAAGGTAAAGGGACCCCTGACCATTAGGTCCAGTCACAAACGACTCTGGGGTTGCGGCGCTCATCTCGCTTTACTGGCCGAGGGAGCCGGCGTACAGCTTCTGGGTCATGTGGCCAGCATGACAAAGCCGCTTCTGGCAAACCTGAGCAGCGCACAGAAACGCCGGTTACCTTCCCGCCAGAGCGGTACCTATTTATCTACTTTCAGTTTGACATGCTTTCCGTTGCAGGGATTCAAACCGCCAACCTTCTGATCGGCAGGTCCTAGGCTCTGGGCATGGTCACTAGTGATATGTGGCACAAGTCCTTCTCCTTCTATGAACACACCATTTTGTATACTTGTTACATTTTTATTCTTTTTAATATTGCTTTAGGGCAGGAGTTACCAATATGGTGCCCGCAAAGGCTTTCTCTGGTGCCCGTGGGTTCCTGTCCCTCCCCCCCCCCTGCTGAAACTAGGCTTGGAAGCAGCTCTCTATTGTAGCCAGTATAAGAGTTTGTGGTGTGTGCTTGGTGGCCGTATGTGTGAGAGAGACTCTCAAACCAGTGTGTTCCTCTGGTTTTAAGTGGTCTCAATGTGCATGCTATGCTGTCTAAGGGAAGAATTGTGGAGCAGGGTTGCCTTGTCTTCCTAGCCTGTATGTCATTGCCAGCTTGCTTCCTGGACCTGCATCCAGAGTTATCAAGGGCAAGGCAGGCAGAACTGCGACTGACAATCTCCTGTTACCTTTGAGAACTACAACTTTTCAGAATTTGTGCTTGAGCTTGCTTTCCCTCCTCCCTCCCACTCCTTTTGCCTTGGGTGTCATGTCTTTTTGGATGGTGAGCCTGAGGGATGGCCCCTCCCAATCTGAGGCCCTCCGTATGTTTCGGACTACAGTTCAGATGGCTAGAGCTAATGAACTGTAGCCCAGAACATGTGAAGGACCACCAGGTTGAGGAAATCCCAAATGCTGCAACCTTTTCTCAATAAAAAAGTTGCTCTTTGGTTGTCCTTTCCTGAACCCTTTTCAACTCTACAGTGCCCTTTTGGAGGTGAGCTGAAGTAATTGGTTAACTTCAGAGCCACCATATATATTTTCCTATGCAAATCCTTATAGTCTACATACAAACTAGGACATAAGCCGACATGCCTCATATGAAAAACCTGTGTTCGCTCGAATGGCTAAAATTTATGGTTCAATGCTGTTTTGTCAAAGCATAACATTATTTCTGCAAGCCATTGCATTGGGAATAGTGAAAACATTTTCAATACAAATTAGCACAATTCACCAACTATCAACAACATTTGCTTCTTTGGCATGATGAGCCACATCCCATTTCCTTGTAGCCATTCCCTATCTATATCACTGGAGCTTAATTCATCATAAGTGCCCCGACTCAGCAACAGCATTCTGCATTTGGAAACAGTTATCTGCTACACACCTGGGCTGATGAGAGTTGTGGTCCAATATAGGTATACCAAACAACTGGCTTCCATGTGTGCTCTTCTTTCCATCAGAGAGAGGGGGTTACCCAAGCAGAATCTCTCCAAGGAAGACCTGTGCATTTAGGTGATACTACAACACAATACAGACGTACTTTGGAAGTTGAACAGAATCCGTTCCGGAAGTCCGTTCGACTTCCAAAACGTTCAAAAACCAAATCGTGGCTTCTGACTGGCTGCAGGAAGCTCCTGCAGCCAATCAGAAGCTGCGGAAGCCCCGTTGGATGTTTGGGTTCCAAAAGAATGTTCACAAACCGGAACAATCACTTCTGGGATTGTGGCGTTCAGGAGCCAAAATGTCCGAGTTCCAGGGCGTTCAGGATCCAAGGTACAACTGTACTATAAGTTTCACAGTACAGTATTATACTGAATCATAGCTGTTCCTATATCCAGAGTGGGGTTTAGACTTATGCTGCAAATAATATGCACTGTTTCCTAGCATAGATATCTAGAACTATTTAACACTCCCGTAGTTATTACATTTTCACAATTAGCAGGAACTAAAACTGAGGTTCCCTGCAGCATTTCCTATAGAGAGGCAATGCCCTTTCTTGTCATCTCTCTTGGCTCAGAAGGTGTAGCAGAAAGTGAAACACACAGCAGTGTCTACTGAGCTGCCCAACCAAGCCTTGTAACAACTGACCTTGAATCCGAGGGTGCAAATAGTTCAAATGGCTATATGATTGGGAAACGTGTGCTCTTGCCAGCATTTTAGCAAGCCCCCATTCAGAAGCACTTTCATTAGAGCAGTTGTGCCAACACTGAAGTATTTTCAGACTTGAGATGGATAAATCTATCGGTTTCAGTTTCTCTTGCTTCCTCAGTTTTCTAGTCTTAAGTTCAGTTCTCCATGTTTCATATCAAAATCCATCAGCATTTTAGTGCAAATTTCTCCTAATATGCACATTTTAAAATTCAATTTTGTCATATAGGACCTTTTCGTCCCCACTTCCAGCCACTCTCTGAAGACTGGAGATGAGACCCTCTTAAGAATATTAGGCGTGTGGGGATTTTTAAAGGTCCTTTTCCCTAACATAATGTAATTTTTGCACGTTTTTCCCAAATCACATTTGTATTTTTATGCACACTTTACCCCAGTATAGGCATTTTTTGTACACATTACCTGGCCGGCGAACTGCAATGCAAAATTCAGAGGTGTGCAAATTTGGAAAGATAGTGGCAGTTAAGTTCACCTATTGTTTTGCAAAGTGTGAATTAAGCACATTCGACTTGAAATGTAAACTGAACTTAATTTCTTTCCCATCCTTACCTTCTTCATCATCAACAACACATAATGAGTGCAAAAGGCAAGGCCCATTGAAGAAAGGTCTGTCCCCATCCACTTTGAGTTATAAAGTAAATGAGCACCATTAATTCACACACAAAGCCTAACTCAGCATAGCTGTGCATGTGGATGGCTCCCTTTGCTAGTGCAAGAAGCTGCTGTATGCAGCCGGCATCCCACCTATTTCTGTTCATACAGTGATGAAAGGCACCACTTGTGGAGATCCCACCGTGGTAAGGGAGGTGAAAGCTCCCTTCCCTTTCTCCCGTTGATCTTATGTTCATTGGTGGAAAAGGGAGGGAGATTATCCACAAGTGCTACTGCTCTCATGAACCTCTGGACTAAGGGGCTTGTCTCTGGTTTAACAGGAAGGTCAAAGCAGCACCTTGAATAGAAAACAGTGAAATGCAAGGAAGACTTCAACAGAGAGCTTTTGTCACCACACTCTTGGACAGATGCATTCTCCCATCCAATCTCAGATTTCAGCTGTGTTGACTGACATACTATATATTGTGAAGGCAATTTCGGTAGTGACAAAGTTGTACAGGTGTGTGTGTTGGAGCCTGATTCCATATCATAGAATAGAGGTGAGAACATTGCAGAGCAAACCTTTTGTCCCTTGAAATGAGATTCTCTACAAATAATGCTGTTTCTCTTTCAAAAACAAGGCGCTCTCAGGAATAAGTGTTAGAAAATTGTGATAATAATGCAACTTTCTCTTCAACTTCCTCACCCTTAAAAAAAAATATTATTACATAACATGCAAGCACAGCTCACTTGTGACATATTGTGGACTACAATCCACTGTTTTCCTTTTCTTTTTTGCATCAAGCATTACAAATATAAAATATTTATGTGCAGCTTTCACATGCGTCTTTATGTAGAAGAACAGAGCTAGACTGACCAATGCATCAACAGCACAATCCTATAGATGTCTACTCAATAGTAAGCCCCAATGAGTTCACTGAGACTTAACCCTCAAGTATTTATGCATAGGTTTGCAGTCTAAGCTCAGGTGCTCAGACGTAAGCTGTTTTGTATGGGGCCAATAGGGAGTCCCCTAACAATTCATCATACTTAGCAAACTACAAAAACCAGGATTCTTGTGGAAGGGAGCATGACTGTTTAAAGTGGTATCAGTGATTTAAATGTATAGTGCAGATGGAGCCTAGGGTTGCAGCCCCAGTTCCATTGACATTAATGGGGCTCCCCTGGCTTCCGTTCACATGCTCCAGTGGGTTGTTACTTGCAGCCCCATAATTATGTTCCTAGACCTTCAGATAACAATGCCAAGTTAAGGCAGTTTATAGGCATCTAATTGTCTCAAATAGATGTCAATCAGCTAAGAAGGGCATGAGAAGGGCCTATTAATAATGGAAGCTCCAAGTCAATGTATAATGCAGGCTTTTCAGATCATTACACACAGCTTGGGTACTTCTGGGAATCACTTAATGAAGAGACGTTTTGTTAAGAAGAGACTATAATAGAAAGGTTCAAAATGAAAGCCTGCAGAAACTTTATGTCAATGTCTTTGGATAATATACATCTAGTGAAAGTAAAAAACACCCATAAGGTATCGATTTTTGAAAATGCATAAAAATCTGTATGTAATTCTCAACAGAAATAGTCACATTGATTTTTGTTTGGCTCATACGATAATCCATAATAGGCGGTAACTTGCTTCCTGTGGTGCTCATGCTAGGTTAAAACTGAGCAACCATCTCTGTTGCCTGCAGCTGTGCTTTGTCACTTACAAGGACACTTTGTATTCTGAGGCTATATTCTTCTGTTTCTGGAAGGCTGTAACAATAAGATTTCTAACCTCTCCATCTCCACCTTACTGAATGCTCTGAAAAGGTCCAAGATACAGTAGACTAGGGGTAACCAATGGGATGCTGTCCAGAGGTTGTTGGTCCTCAATTCCCATCATCCCTGACCATTGGCTGGGACCGATGGAATTGTCATCAGGGCTGGATTTAGGTTTGATGAAGCCCTAAGCTACTGAAGGTAATGGGGCCCTTTATATGTCCAGCTGTCCTTTGTCAACAACAAATTATCACTGTTTTTTTGTGTTGAATATATGCTATATGGTAATTTATGGCCCCAATAGGTATCTAAAGCCATTTGCACATAACAAAATATGTATATTATCAAAGTTTTTTTTCTTAAAATTTTTGAGGGGCCTCAAGAGTGGGGCCCTAAGCTATAGCTTGTTTAGCTTATGCGTAAATCTGGCACTGGTTGTCATACAAAACCACTACATTATGTTGGCTGCCATCCAAAAATCATCCAACAACTATCCAGAAATGTCATGGGGGTCCTGTATGCTAGCATCTGAACAAGAAGATACCTGGCACTAGGACTCATGGCCAGTGGCCTTGCAGACTAACTGATGTTTGTCAAGTGTACTACACCTCTACATTTCAAAACTTTTGGCCATGCATCAAAGTAAATATCTTAAGAACGTTGAGGTGTGATTTACAGTCACATGCTTCTCCAAGCATGGGCCTACAGCCTCTTCCTCTAACTTCCAAACAACTGTATTTTTCTCTCTTTCACAAGCTCAGCACTCAGCCTTCTGGAGCTCAGTTAGGCCATGTCTTGCAGCTCCTATGAGAGATTTCTACTTTTATCTTCTCCGAAAGCATTGCTTTCTTTCTTTCAAGCAGAGAAGAAGCACTCCAACACTCTATTCAACTTAGCAGTACTCACAGTGGATTCCATAACACAGTCATCTTGCCTCACATAAAATAGAGTGTCTCTTTCACTAGATACTTCCCATGTGACCAACGTTAGCCAATCACATGAGAACTATTAGAGAATGCTCTAGAATTCATTTACCAACCAATTTAATTTAAACACATAGGAGTGCATACAAGCATTTACCATTTCAATGAATTAAATTGCCAACCAGATCTCTACTCGCTGACTTGAACCATCTTCTTGTTTGCAGTTCCATCTTTTATCAGAGAGGTCCCATTTCCAATATCACAAGGCTTACCTTCCAGGTGGCCCATCTTGGCATAGTAAATTAAAACACATTCTGTAGATCAATCTTCTGACCTATAAGATTCAAATCTTATGGTTCAGATCTGATTCCGATGGGAAATGGGAAGTGAATGAGGGGGAAATGAGGAGTCAAAGGTTAAGGTGGGATATTAGTAGATTTATTTTTATTTTTTAAATGAAAAGGTAATTAGGAAATGGGACTCATCTGACAAAAGGTGCAAACAAGAAAAGGTGCAAACAAGAAAATACTTTGAGACACAGAACATAGGCTGTCTTAAGAAAAGACAAGGAGTGGATTAGAAGGAGCAAAAGCTATTTCCACCCTCATTTCCGAGGCTCTGTATGCACTCCAGAATGGGGATTACTCATCAATTAGTCTGTAGCCATTTCTTTTGAGTTCCTATCATACAAATGCTGACTGAGTGGCACTTAAATTAAGTGAAACATTTGACATAGATTTGGGGTGGCAGGTTAAGGTTGGGTCTGTATTATGTGCATGGGTTTATAATGAAAACCCATTGAGAGTGTTCAAATTAAAAACCTTTAAAAATGGACGCCCAGGAGTCGATGGGGGAATTAAGACAAGGGAAATGTTTGCGTCTGTCTGCTGCCAGCTGCACTGAGTCACACAGGCATGTCTTTGATATGAGCTTGGGCACTGGGTGGCCCCACAGTTATGGATCTCAGCAGCACCCACAAGCAAAGCTTTGGGGTCTACTTTGGAAGGAGACACCATATAACATTGACAGGAAAGCCTCATTATTAGGCCGAAATGTTAAAGAGATATTGAGCCTTTTATTCCATACAGGCAATAACTGATTGACACATGTCCAAATGATGTGTGATTGTGCATGTGCGCACAGCACCGAACCCAGAAGTGATCCAAAAATGTCAACAGAAGGGTAGAATGGGGGCAGGGCAGGAGCCGTGCGGAACACTTTATGCAGGCTCTGCTGATGCATGCAGGGGTCCATAACATAACCCCCGCACAAAAGAAGAATTCCCTGTACTGAGAATTCGGTTACAGTCATAGAAAGTTGTCTAATACTGAGTCAGGCGCTAGGTCTATCTAGCATGGGATTGCCTAGTCTACACTGACTGGCAACAGCCCTTAAAGGCTTTTGATTGAAGCTCTTCTCAGTCCTCCCAAGAGATGACCATGATTGAGCTTAGGATATTTTGCATGGAATTTATGTACTGTATCACTGAGTTATGGCCCTTTCCTAACTACACCATTTCAACCACTTTGGAAGAAGAAGATTTGTATACGTGTCTGGGAACCGCTTAGCTAGGTCACACCACCTCACCTTGGTAAGGAGGGTAATTAAGCCTATTGTTCCCCTTCAGTGTACCCAAGAAGCTCAGCATGTGAGGTCTGAGCTGGTTGCTCCAAGCTCAGACCGCATGGCTCCAACAAGCCTTCCTTGAGTTTCGATACTAATGATTTATAAACTTTCATCACTGTAAATAAGCCAAGTTTTACTGCCTGAGTTTTCTGACTGATGAATGGAAAAGCACATCAACCAGACCATGGAAATTTTTGTAAGTAAATCATTTTTAACTTACCAAACATGTGGTCTTTTTCTATGATGGGGGAAGAGGGGACCATTTTGGAAATCACAACGGTATATTTTAAAGGTATAACAGCCTGCATTTCCACACATTACTTAGCTGCGTAAATCTCTTGTCAGGGGTCTCTCACCAACTTACCCCCAACTTGGATCTTGGCATCCAGGGAATTCTCCTTTCCATATAAATATTTTTTTCCTGCCACCAACAATTTTGTCCTTGATTCTGCAAAGACACTCATGCAGTTTATCCTGTTAGAATTCTTAGAGCTTCATGTGGTATCCCACACCAAATAGAGCATAAAATTAAACATTGCTGTGGTGGGGGTGGAGTGTGTACACAGCCAGCCAGCCACACCCATGGGACCAGTTATTCTGGGGAAGTCACTCTATGTAGACTCAGTGGACCTTGGAAAAGATCAGTAGACAAATGACTGGGCTACAGCCAGCCTAGTAGTTGTTCATGCAATTCAATACTATTTTTCATGTAAGGAAGAGGAACAGTCCGCACTGCATCCTGTGACCTTTTCCAAGCTGTTGCAAACATGGAAACTGACAACCCTGAATCCACCCACCATGTGAATTATAGTTGAGGGTACTTAAATGCAGTCATTAAACTGAAAGAATCTAACTTCCTTCCTCATGCTATTCTGCACATGACATGAAGGTTAGTCTGATAGATTGGGTCACAGAAGAATATACACCCCTACATTTGTAAAAAGCTAGAAAAGCATTGTGTGCACATCCCCTCCCACTTTTCCAGCTTCTGCTGATCCTGAAATCAAAACACAAAGTTGCAGCTGTTTGTGTCGTAAGAGATTGTGAGTCCATAACGCATGTGTTATGCTAGGATACAGGAGAGCACACAGCAACAAGGTAGGCCTCTGAAACACAACAGAACTTTATCACAACATAAACAGATCTGATATCTCCATCTAGCAACAAATTCTAGAAGAAGCACTTCCAGGAGACTTTTTAAAAGTTCTGACTTTGAACCACTGAAGCACCTACAAAGAAATAGCTCTGGTGGTTCTGGCAATACAATGGCCCAAACTACAGAGTGGCATCTCATGAGCTCTTCTGATATTTGCTTATCACAGCTGAAGAACTCATACTTTACTTTTTTAAAGTCAGGCACCCAATGTGCTCCTGTTTAAATGACATTATTATTATTTCAGTTACAGATAGGTAGCCGTGTTGGTCTGCCATAGTCAAAACAAAACAAATTCCTTCCAGTAGCACCTTAAAGACCAACTAAGTCAGTTCTTGGTATGAGCTTGGTATGAGCTTTCGTGTGCATGTATCTGAAGAAGTGTGCATGCACACGAAAGCTCATACCAAGAACTGACTTAGTTGGTCTTTAAGGTGCTACTGGAAGGAATTTGTTTTTTTTTTATTATTATTATTATTATTATTATTATTATTATTATTAATAGCCCGCCCATCTGGCTGGGTTTCCCCAGTCACTCTGGGCAGCTCCCAACAGAATATTAAAAAATGATAAATACATAAAACATTTAAAACTTCCCTAAACAGAGCTGCCTTCAGATGTTTTCTAAAAGTCAGGTAGTTGTTTATTTCCTTGACATCTGATGGGAGAGCGTTCCACAGGGTGGGCACCACCACCAAGAAGGCCCTCTGCCTGGTTCCCTGTAACCTCATTTCTCACAATGAGGGAACTGCCAGAAGGCCCTCAGAGCTGGACCTCAGTGTCCAGGCAGAACAATGGGGATGGAGACACTCCTTCAGGTATACAGGGCTGAGGCCATTTAGGGCTTTAAAGGTCAGCACCAATACTTTGAATTGTGCTCGGAAACGTACTGGGAGCCAATGAAGGTCTTTCAGGACTGGTGTTATATGGTCTTGGTGGCCGCTCCCAGTCACCAGTCTAGCTGTCGCATTCTGGATTAGTTGTAAGCAAGACCTTCAATAGTGAATGGCACATTTAAATGGTTGGGTTCTATTGCAGCAGAGAAGGAAACAGGGCACAGCACTTTCCTGACTACCAGCTCCATGTTGATTGCAGGAAAACCTACACATTTCAGAATGCATATGCTGTTCACAACTGATTTTGCCATTGAATTTAGGCACTTCTCCCTACCCCTCACCCCCCCCGCCCAGTTTAAAAAATAAAGTCTGAACCAATTTGCATGATGTATCTTCACTACAGAATCATACCTGTTAGCAGCCATTTGCTCACGCCTGGGGATTGCAGTTCTTGAGAAGAGTTATTAATATCTTTGTGGAGAATTCTCAGTCCCCTCGCCCACATTACAATTCCCAGGATAGTTTGGAGGAAGCCTTTAAAGTTTAAGCTAAGAATGAAATGATTGTCAATGGGATACCATATTTTTTACTCTATAAGACTCACTTTTTCCCTCCTAAAAAGTAAGGGGAAATGTGTGCGCGTCTTATGGAGCGAATGCAGGCTGCGCAGCTATCCCAGAAGCCAGAACAGCAAGAGGGATCGCTGCTTTCGCTATGCAGTGATCCCTCTTGCTGTTCTGGCTTCTGGGATTCAGAATATTGTTTTCTTGTTTTCCTCCTCCAAAAACTAGGTGTGTCTTATGGCCTGGTGTGTCTTATAGAGCGAAAAATACGATAGTTGCAGAGTTGCAGACTGATGATAGAGTCAGTAGTTGGGCAATATAGGCTGCAACCATGGGAAAAGTTTTGTCAAATGTTTTGTCTGGTACCATTGTACCAGAAAACAAAGCAGTGCAAGATTAGCTGTGTTATCCCTGCCTCCCATTCCAAGGAACACAGGAAGCTGCCTTACACTGTGTCCAGTCCATTGGTCCATCCAACTCAGTACTGTCTACAATGGTGGCAGCAGCTCTCCAAGGTCTCCAGTGATGAGGAACATTCCCAGTGCAACCTGCAGGTGCTGGGGTTTGGACCTGGGAACTTGTGCATGCAAAGCATGGCATTTGCCCAACACTGCAACTGCCTCAAATAAAAACGCTTCTTACAAATAACAAATGATTGCCACGCATGCACCTCCTAAAAATAATGGAACCCGGAATATATTTCATTTGCTCTTCCCCTGCTCTCATCCCCACCCTGGTCTTGCTTGGCTGCACAACATCCAGTTGCCTACATGAAAATGACAGTTAAAGCCTTGCCTTTGAAATGGATGCTCAAGGGAGTGGTTAGTAACTTGCACCATGTTTTTTTAATACACCAACTGATCCAGATTCCTAAGCACCTCACTGCATATCTTGAGCATCATGTGCACATGCCTAATCAATTTGGTTAAGACTTTACATCATGCTGTTTCATCACTCACTTAAACGCAGTAAATTATTTCCCAGCCAGATTTTACTTTCAGATGTATGCAGCCATTTGTCCAACGTTAGTACAAAGGACAAGTTTGCCTCTCATCTGTATTTTTTTTGCCATACACAGAAAACAATTAAGACCCTCTTTGTTATGTTAATTATTTTGGAAGTAAATTCAGTGAAGTCCTCTGAACTCCTGATGTGATACCAATGTGAAAGAGCTTGTTATTCAAATGTGGCGTCTGCATAAAACACAGTTTTGTGAACAAAATTATTTTCATTTACAGTGGTTCCTCAAGAGGCTCCTTCTTCTTTCTCTTTAAAGCTACTAGATCATTCTAATTTTAACCCCTTCTATATCATTGTGTATATATGTATATCTGCTTCCAAGCATAGTTCAGATTTCCCCAGATTTTCACATTTAAAGCTATTTGTGGGCAAAGATCATTTACCTCAAGTGTTGCTTGATCCTGCATGAAACTACTTGAGTGTTTAGATCTTTCTCACAGATCCTTCTACATACCCTCAACGTATCCCTATTTTCCAGGGTCATCCTTTATTTAGAGAAGCCATCTTGGTTTCTGATTTGATCCCAGAATGTCCCGCTTTTCCTTAGGACGTCCCTATTTTCATTGGAGAAATGTTGGAGGGTATGGAGTTACCTGACCCCTGAGCTGTCATAAGGCAATCCTGTTTGGGAGATTTTTTAAATGTTTAACGTTTTATTATGTTTTTATATGTGTTGGAAGCTGCCCAGAGTGGCTGGGGCAATCCAGTAGTATGATGTATGGGGTATAAATAGTAAAATTATCATTATGGAATGGGACATCCCTATTTTCATTGGAGAAATATTGGAGAGTTTGATTCTATGGGTTCCCCTGCCAATACAGGGCTTTTTTAGTGATGGTGGCCTGCCTTTGGAATTTATCTATTCATTTATTAAATTTCTTTCCCATCTTTCCTTGCAAAGGATCCTAGGGCACCTTGGCTGGTGCTGAAAAAGCTGTCCTTTCAGTATCAGGTGAAGACTAAAACGTCTAAAAATGCCCTCCATTTTTAGATACTATATAACAAATGGTTTTAAACCTTACCTGTCTCTGGTCTTAATAGTTGTTTTCACTGTTCTGCTGCTTTGTGATTATTCTGTGTATTGTAGGCATCTAGCATGTTATAATTATTTACTATGTCGATGGATTTATTATTTATTTAACCTTAGGGTTTGGGGGGCATTCTGTGAACCCTTGAGGCTGAAGAGCAGGATAAAAATGTATTGTTATTTAATCAGTTAGGCGCTTTGAGTTTCTTCGAAAAATAAGGCAGGCTAGAATTTTTAGTATAATAAATAAATAAAATGTGTGGAGTTTCAACTTATAGCTTGCCCCATCTTTGTGGTTCAGGGTAGCTAACCCTGCATTATTCCCTCCTGTCCTATTCTTTCATTGACTGATACCCATGGAATTGCAAGAAATCCTAGGGAGGGCTTTCCGCAAGTAAATATACCAAGATTTGATACAAACAGGTGGTCTGTTTTGTACTTCTCAAAACAGCAGCATTGAATAAAAGGGAGCACAGAGTTTTGTGGGTGCTGTGGGAGAGTTTCCAGAGCACCTAGGGATAGTGAGTCCTGAGGTGTAAATTAATAGAGGTAAATTGATGACTCCAACTCGCATTGTTAGAAGCAGGGCAATTCAGTCACAGTGATATTGCAGTCAGTTTCACAGTTGTTGAAACAAACTCCACTAGCTGGGAATCAACGGCCGTCAAAATGATTATTTGAACTTATGCACAATAAGATCATGAGTTCTGGAGTTCAAATCTGGAGGTCAACATTACTGAAGAAATCATCAACACCTGCAGATCTGGCTTGGCAAGGGAAACCATCACAGCTTCTAGTCTCCCAAGTGCTGCCACCAGTTATGGGATAAAGGGTAATAGCTGCCAAGAGTCCCTGTCAAGAAGAAGGGCAGGGTATAAATAAATTAAGAAGAAGAATAAACAGAGGAGTTTCTGTGGAACAGCCTCTGGTAGATTAGGCCAGACCATGGCCCCTACATTGCCTATTGCACTGAAGAGCACACAGTAATTTGAACAGAGCATATACTGTTGTATATTCATTATATAAAACAAGAACCCAAAAGGGGAAAGTAATGAAGCCATTTTTCTGCACTGCATTCACGAAACTGATCACTCTTACAGGTCTTCATTTTACATCTACTGTATTCCACCCTTGGTTTACCTTTTTGGCAACCATAACCAGAGGGGCACTTTAGAACATCTGCAGGCAATTTTTATAGGCACTAGTGATTCATAAACTTTGATTTCAAAGACATTTCCTACAAGTCCTTGAGCTCTGTGGGACCACATGAGTTCCCCACAAAAATCCTTGGTTTGCTTCCAGAGTTTACTTCATGATTTCAGTTGTCTCAGGGATAAAGTGGTTTTGTTATAGCTCAATCACTGAGAGCTATTAAATCAAGCAACTCAAACAATTCCCTAACTTGGACCACCACCCCCTTCTCCCTTCTCCACCTCCACCCTCCCTTCACTGCTTCTCCTTTTGAAGTGGTTGGAAGCTATGTACTTTCAAGCTGCATTTGTGCTGGTTTTCGGATTCCGCCTGTACATGTGTAAGATGGTTACAGCATTTTATTCGTGACATCTCCTGAGCTGAGGTGGGAGTAGGTGGGATAATGATATTGTGGAGCAACGTCATTCCGATAGGCTACCATTTCCTTCCCTTTGAATCAAAAACAGTGTCCATTCCAACCCATTTCCAGATGGTAAGGCTAAGGCACATTAGCTTTCCCAGCTTAACACCTCGTTTTTCCTGCGTGTAACCATTACACAAGCAAGTACTGTTGAATTGCTGCATCCAGCCACCTTTAACGAGCCTAACGGAATGGATTGTGTTTCCCTCTCCAGTGGGTGGAAGATCATATGAGATCCAGAGCCACAATTTACACAGATGCAGTCATGTAAATCCATGTCTGCTTTAGTGCTTTCAGTGCTGAGAAATACAGCCGAGGCTTAAATACATGGAGGTATTTCAACCCTGCAATCCAATGCATGTTTTACTAGTGAACACCACATTGGATTTTGATGTGATTACAAATAAGGGTTGCAGCCATTGTCCTCTAATGTGTTAAACACATTATAACAATTGTCTTAAGGGAAAAAATGAAGCATGAAAATATATGGTGGCCTTTCTAGCCTGGTACTGCTCATCCTTTTCGGGGTCAAGGTTCTTTCCCATCCCTGCATCCTGAGATTGATGTGCTTTGGCCCAAAGAACACTCTCTAACCTAGGAAAGTAGGAAAGTGCCTTACAGAGAGCCAGACTATATACCTCAGTATTGCCTGCACTGACTGGCAACAGCTCTTGGGATTTTAGAGAGGAATAATTCCCAGCCATATTTAGGCATGTCAGAGATTGAACGTGGGATCTTGACAGCAACCTGAGGTCTTGCCAAAAATATATCCTGCTACCAAGCTATTAGGGACGCGGGTGGCGCTGTGGGTTAAACCACAGAGCCTAGGACTTGCTGATCAGAAGGTCGGCAGTTCGAATCCCCGTGACGGGGTGAGCTCCCATTGCTCGGTCCTTGCTCCTGCCAACCTAGCAGTTCGAAAGCATATCAAAGTGCTAGTAGATAAATAGGTACTGCTCTGGCGGGAAGGTAAACAACGTTTCTGTGCACTGCTCTGGTTCACCAGAAGCAGCTTGGTCATGCTGGCCACATGACCCAGAAGCTGTCTGCAGACAAACACTGGCTCCATTGGCCTATAGAGCGAGATGAGCGCCGCAACCCCAGAGTCGGTCACGACTGGACCTAATGGTCAGGGGTCCCTTTACCTTTACTTTACCAAGCTATTGACTCTCCCCATTCTTGAGGAACTGTGCTTATCAGAGGTGTACACGACGATATGCAGAATAAATATCACACTGCATATTTTCATAGCCTTTGAGCCCATTCTCATGGCCGCCCCATGAAGTAGTAGTGGGACATAGGAAGCTGTCAGATCACTAGCGCATCTAGCTGAGTATCTTCTACACTGACTGACCGTGACTCTGCAGAATTTCAGGGGACATTTCTAGCTCCGCTTGAAGATGCCAGGGAATGAACCTGTGACCTTCTATATTCCAATAAGATGTCTTCCCACTGAGGTATGTTCCCTCTCCAGTCATGGTGAGATGCTTCTATCACAAGAAGAGGTGACCAGCAGGGCTTATGTAAAGCCCTGCACATCTAGATCTGTAGTGTTGGCCTGCAGTCAGCTAAAGTAATGTGAAACCTCAGAAAGGAGTGTACAGTGAGTTGACGGTGAACCTGCATACTTATGTATTTTGTGTTAAAAATGTCTAAATGGTAAAATCCATCCAAAACATAGGTTTCAGAGTACACAAACAATCAAATATCAAGACAATATTAAAACAATTTCTAAAGATCAAACACGGAGGAATAGTAAACCAAAAACTATTCAACCAACTAACACAATCCAGCAAATTTTAAAACCCTGAGCAAACAAAGCCATCTTAAACTGCCACAGGAAAAAACACAGTGTTTATGCCAGACCAGTAATCCTTTAGGAAAGTATTACAGAGCTGGGGCATCACCACCAAAAAGGCCCCTCCTTCAAGAACGCATAGTTAGGAGGAACATATTTTGATGACTGCGATCCAAACTAATGAAATTATTTAAAACTGTGGTGTTTAAAGTTGTATGTTCTCAGTTTTATCTGTTCATTTCCTTCAGGAATAAAATTACATGGTAGAAAACCAAGCAAATTAAGCCCAGTTTTCTTAATGAGTAGATGGACGCTTACCTGTAACACAGCATTCTGAGTGCATGGAAGTTGCATGACTTTTCTTGTTCAATATGCAGCCTGATCCGACCATAAATCCTAACCATTGCAGCACAAGCAGAGGTTTACCATCCTAGGTAACACAGTATCCCACGTGAAGTAGGAAGAGAGTAGGACAAATATGGACCACTTGTCAACAAGCAATGTCAGAGATATGCTTTGCAGGAACTTGGAGGCTTTGATGGGCCTTAAGATGGGACAAAAAGAGAGAGCTGTGACCCTATCACCCTCTCCACCTCTTGCCAAAAATCCCTGTTAGTTGATGTTCTTACATCACACTGGGTTTCTCTCTTGTTATGTGCTGGATTAGTCACATGGATGGCATAGGTCTGCACCAGCTTGTAACAAGGCCTATGAAATACATATTGAATTCTAGGCCTAGGCCAGCTGCAACAGGAATTAAGCTGCTGGTGAAGAAAGATAAGAGGAATTCCAAGATCAGGCACACTAAAAAGATGAGCTTTAAAGCTGGACCTCAAGAATGTGACTAAGTGGTTTGGGACTAATTGATGGATTCATAATTCATACAGAGTTGAGTGTGGTTAAGGGCTCTGTAACAGACATGAGTAAAGAGGACCTGCAACTCTAGATGGTAGGAATTCAGGACATGCCTTGCTGAAATATATGCTTTGTTGTGAAGTGAATTAGTGGCCTCCAGGGAGCCAAACCACAATGGCAAACTGCTTTCATGAGGTAATATCTTAAGCAGGACAACATGCAAAATCTTAACAATAGCTAACTGCCGGTGCTCTTATCTTTGACTTGTTGCAACATGGGCAGACTCGGGTTAAGACAGTAAGCTTATGGCACATAGTGTTAATACACTGTTAAAGTTAGGCAGATCTCAGCCAGGTCATTGCCCTGAAGGGAGGGAACCCAAGTAAGTGACTCTGAGGCACTGGAAAGAAGTGTAGGATGAAAGTGTAATATCTCCAAGGAAGATTCATTTCAGAAATGTAGATGTGTCAAAATGCAAATCATATACAAAATGAGCCAAGATGCATTAAAGTACAGCATGTATCATAAAAATTCCATAAATATTGCAACACAATGCACATATTAAATTCAATCAATCAATATTACAATAACCATATTCATAAGAGAGTCAAGTACTTACTTAGGGGCAGGAAAGCAGCAGCACCAGAAAAAAAGATAAAAAATTTTTTGGAAGGGGAATGACATTTGATATTTCAAAAAAAGCATCCTAGTAGTAATCATGGGGGAAATCAGGACTTTTTGCACTATACACTCTTCCCCCATTTCTTCCTGCTCTCTTTTTACTAATTATTCCCACCTAAATGAGGGGATGTCCTACTAACAAAGATCAAAATAATGCAAGGAAATCAGGCCCTGTCATACCTGCAAGTACCGTATTTTTCGCCCTATAGGGCGCACTGGCCCATAGGACGCACCTTGTTTTTTTTGGGGGGGAATGAATAAAAAAAATTTATTTCCCCCCCCCAGCCCCCAGAACAGGCTGCTATCCGCAAGCCTTGCGAGCCCGGCGGCAACTCCCCCCAGGCGCGCAAGGCTTGCGGACACCTGCCCAAAGCACAGGGCGCCCTCCAGAGGGTGCCCCGTGCTTCAGGCTGCAGGCTGCTGCCCGCAAGCCTTGTGAGCCCGCGGGAACTCCCGCCGGGCTTGCAAGGCTTGCGGATAGCTTCCTGAAGCCTGGAGAGTGAGAGGGGTCGGTGTGCACCGACGCCTCTCGCTCTCCAGGCTTCAGCGAAAGCCTGCATTCGCCCCATAGGACGCACACACATTTCCCCTTCATTTTTGGAGGGGAAAAGTGCGTCCTATAGGGCGAAAAAATACGGTACATCTAAGCATACATGTAAGTTTTGTGTCATTTTGAAAAATACAATTTTATTTTATGGTTTGGGTTTTTTTATTTTATATATATATATATATATATATATATATATATATATATATATATGCAGGTTTTGGTGTCCTCGGGTGTCTTCCCGTGTAAAAGTTGGGGTGTCTAGGCGACGTTTCGACGAGGTCTCACTCGTCATCTTCAGGCTGGTGCTTTCGGCTTCTTGTTACTGGAACAGAGCAGGATCTCAGTGTTTGAGTTCCTATAAATACTGTAGAGGGGGTGTGGTGTATAGCCTCCAATGTTCTGGGCAGAGAGGAAGTTCCCAGGCTAGTGTGCCTTTTCTTCTTTTGTTCCTTAATTACTTGAGAGATATCTTGAATGCACGTATCGCAGAACACAAGAATGCCGTCAAAAAAGAAGAAAAAACTTCCTCTCTTTTCCAACACATGAAAGAAACAGGACACGAAATTAATTTTGCAGATTCCAAATTGCTCTTTAACACGGAACATCACCACAAGAGAATAATCATGGAAGCCATCGAGATAGAGAAACACCCTCACAACATGAACAAGCGTGACGACACATCCCGCTTGCCAGACATCTGGAAATTAGCCCTCCCCACAAAAACTGACACCAGATCCAGAGGCACACAGAACGCCAACACCAATCAACCACACCAGACCCAAACCCAGACCCTCTCCACAGATGAATTACAGACACCATCCAGTAGCCAATCCATGGTGGCACCTCCGGATGCTGCACCCCCCTGCAATCCCTACACAGATCTGGCTGACACAAGCCACAAAACCACAGCTCGCCCCTATACACGAAGCCAAGCCAGAGCACAACTAAGTACAGTACAGCCATCTTCTCATGAAAACTCTTCACAAAGTTCAAGAGGTCAAGACACAAAGACTTTAGCAACTAATCCACACCTAATGACCCACCTAAGTGGTACTCAGGATATCACTCAAGAAATCACTCAAGATATCTCTCAAGTAATTAAGGAACAAAAGAAGAAAAGGCACACTAGCCTGGGAACTTCCTCTCTGCCCAGAACATTGGAGGCTATACACCACACCCCCTCTACAGTATTTATAGGAACTCAAACACTGAGATCCTGCTCTGTTCCAGTAACAAGAAGCCGAAAGCACCAGCCTGAAGATGACGAGTGAGACCTCGTCGAAACATCGCCTAGACACCCCAACTTTTACACGGGAAGACACCCGAGGACACCAAAACCTACATATATATATATATATATATAATTTATATATATATAATTTATATATATATAATATATATATATTATATATATATATATATGGGGGGCACTATAGTATTTTCTGTGCTCAGGGCCCCTGAAGATTTGGCCCTGTAAAACGGGTGCTATCGGGTGCTGCAGACTAACTCTGCTGGGTGTCACTGTTTGACTTTAGGCACTTTCACTTTTCAGCTGCTTCTCCCAGCTAGGAAAAAGTAGATCCAAATGAGAAGCGTTTATTATTTCAGCTCAGCTGTGATGCAAAAGTTTAAACTAATAGCTTTTGACTTAGTCAGGCTGCTGCTACCTTTTCCAGAAACTGTGCTGCCTCCCTTCCTCCTTTCAGTTTCTCTGTTATGCCTTGCTGATAACTTTGATGCATGCCAAAACCTATCCTGTCCCACTCTGCAGCATGAACTGCTACTTCCACAGATGGCCTGTGATAAACCAAAGAGTGCCAATTAGAAACTGAAGCTGGAGAAATATGAGCTCTTTCGAAAAAAGAGGGAACCGAACTCTGGCACGGAGTCAGCGAGGAGGGAATTTCCATTGGAGAATAAAAACGGGGATGGCATCAGATTGGCAAGCTCCTGAACTGCTCACAGCCACATGCAATTTTGTGCAGCATTCGCCTGCTACGGAATACAGATTCTGCGGTTAGCCAAGATAGCAAAACCATTACAGCTGTTGTGAAAAGAAAAAGGGAAAGACTTTCTAGGTAACTGTTGAATAAAATGCAGAATTTTCAGAGTTGCAGGTTTTCCTTGTTGCAAACAAATAGTCAGTGAGTCAACAAGGTCAGAAGAAAACAACTGAGCCATCAGAAACATGATGGCCATGTATATCAGCCTTTCATCTAAAAAGCTCTATCATCACAATCTCTATGACAGGAGGAGAATGAAGTGTGTACTTTTAATGATGACTTTTTCATCCTGAATAGGACTTTCTGAGCATGCAGCTGGGTGAAGAAGCAAGAGTGCAGTATTTCATCATCAAGAAATACTGATTACTTGTCCAGGTTGCCTAGTTAAGAAGTTGGTAGCATGAAAGTAAGGGAATATTTAGACTGATGAGCAGGATAGGTTTTTAAAAGACAAAAAACTAACTGGTTCACACACATTAAAAAAAAAATTAGGAGTGGGGAGGAAATTTATTTTTGTACTGCTGGGACTTAGAGGACTTGCGTTAAAATGACAGCCTTTTTACAAATACCCTATTACAATTCTCAGTGGAAATTATCCAATACATATATTTGCAATCTGTTGCAGACTGAAGAAAATCAAGTATGCAAGGAATACAATGCAAATTTCCCCCCCCCCCAGCCCTGGGCCTTGAAACTAGTGTCTTTCTAATGCCAAAACACCATTCCAACAGCATCTCTGTAATATCATGGCTTGTGGGTGATTTTGGCATGAGGGTTTGTCAGCCTATTCAGAAGTATACAATTTATTCATTGGCACAACACATTTGTAGGCTGATTCAATGAGAGTTTACATTTGACCAGCAGTGCCCAATTTGCTCTGTAGGAAGTATCCTGATTCACAAAGAGTTCATAGGTGGAGCCAGAATTGCAGAGCAGGAATTCAGGCAGGACCTCGGAGAGCTCCAAAGTAAGCCAGGCGATGTTCCAAGCTGGAGATGAGGATCCAAACAGAAGAGGCTCAGTTGATGCTGCAGACACAATCTGGAGTGCACATAGTGAGGGAGCGCTGCCCAATAGTTCAAGCATTGACTCCAGCAGAGCTACTTGAACTTTGGCTCTGTTGTGGGCTCCAAAATGGCATTCTTGAAAGCTGAGGAAGAGGGAAGAGCCACCCCCTCAGGCTGTGGAGGCTACGGCAGGAGTGGCTCTTTGGGTTCACAGTATGCTGCCTTATACTGAGTCAGACAATTGGCCCATCTATCTCAGTTATCTGCACTGACTGGCAGTGGCTCTTGGGGTTTCCACGTAGGGGACATTCCCAGCCCTACCTGTAGATGGTGGAGACTGAACCTGGGACCTTCTGCCTGCAAAGCAGATGCTCTACCATCATATCCTTCCCATCCAATGGTTGTGGGTTGCTCAGGATTGACTATATACTTCCAAGTGAACCTGTTTAGGATGAGAGTTTCAATGAGTAGCATTGGAAGCTACCATACACCATAGGTGCCGGCTCCTGGGGGCAGAGGCACTCCCCCCCCCCATGTATTTTTAGGAGTTTGGGCCCCCTCAAATTTCAGCGGGCATTTGGCTCTATCCCTGGCTCCTCATGACATTGCACAATGTCAGGATGTCACGTCAGACCCCCTCAGTTCTCTTAAGAAGACAGCCATATATCAAGTCAGACCATTGGTCCATCTCATTCAACCTTGCATTCACTGACTGGCAACAACTCTCTGGAGTCTCAGACTGGAGTCTCGCCCAGCCCTGACTTTTTGCAGACAAAGCATGGGGTCTGCCACTGAGCTCTGACCCTTCCCTACACTTGGAGCTGCGCTGCTCACAGGCACGTGTTAGCTAAGAAGTGAGTCCCAACGATTTCAATGGGGTTTGTTCCCAAGTGTTGGTTTTCAGTCTTTAGATAATATTCCATCTGTGCTGATGAAGCCCCCTTGAGTTCATTTCTAAAACAAACAAGCTGCACTAGAATATTCCCAGAGTCTGTTCCAGGAATATGTCTCTAAGCAGAAGTGCGATTTAAGGCCAAACTCTCAGACCTGTCACTCTTCGGCCACATAATGTTTTGTGTAGGGAACAATACTGCACTGGAAAGGAAATAAAAACCATTCACAGAACAAGTCTCCTGTGCTTCCTGTATTTACAATAAACTGTCACATGTGAGTTACCTGAGGTTGCTGGTCCCCAAACTGAAAGAGACTAGAGACAAAGAGTCAAAGAGGTTAGTCACCTTCCCCCACCCCTTCCATCCTTTTTCCTTTTCTTTTTTTTAAGGAAGGGGGGTTGTAATCATTACCTTCATACAAACTACCTTTCAAGTCCCAAGAAGAGCTCAAGGGATGGTGCGATTTTAAGCACCAGACATCTTTCCACTTGTCTGCATTCTCTGTGACAGCAGCAGTGTCTACGGGTGTGAAGTTCTGGCACTTAGAATACTTTGATATGTACTTTCCCAGGCTTCAAAAGAACAGAGAGACAATGGACTCATGACTTCGGGGCCAGCCATGGTAGCCAAGAGCTTGAGGTAGCTCATCTTCTTTCTGTGTCGCTGGCAGGAGTTGAAATGTTTTGCAAGGTGAAAAGAGATGTATTGGGGAGAAGGAGCCTTGTTAGTGGTTTCTGAGGCTGCAGGTTTGATGCCTCGGGCAGCTTTCCGGTCTGCACAGGTTTGCTGTTATTGCTATGGGTAAATCAGAGGGCAGCTCTTCATCAAAGTCTGAAGGCTTATGTTAGACTATAAAAGGCACAGAAAGAAACAAGTAATTAAACAGATCCTTTTAAAGCTACCTGGATTTCTTGGAGACAGCAGTCAACAGTTGAAGACAGAGTTACCCAGAAGGATAACAATATCGGGCAGGGAGGGGAGGGGAGATTTCTTTTTCACTGAGTTCTGTGCAACTTACCAATTGATTTTGATCAACTAACGTTTCATTTCCTCATAAATAATCATCCTTAGCTGTGCAATATTAGTGTCGGAGGTGCATTCATAGAAAGCTAGCTAGGCATGTTTAAGTCCCTCGGACATGGATTTTGTTGGTGGTGTAATCCTCAGGAATGAGTCCATTCCTGGAATGAGTCCAGAAACTGATCTCCATGGGACTCACTTCCTATGTAAATATCCTTAGGGATGCACAGTTCAAGCCAATAACATGACTGAAGTGAGCCTCATTTTCCTTCGAACTCAGGGCATGAATTTTTGGGGGGATGACTCATTAGATAGAATCCTGATGCTCAAAGAGACTGCCATAATTGAGTTCATGGAGACTTTTCACCTTATCTTTAAATGACTTGATATTTTGATTGGTGACATGTTTGACTGTTGTGTTCTTGGAAAATGTGTTCTTGAAAATGTGTAGCTTGAATCTCTTGCTTCAGTCATTGCCTACACTTCTTTTCTGCAGAGTGATATGGGTTGCATGGGCTTATCTTTAGAAAGCGGGCACAGGCAGCCTTGAGCTAGACAGCTTTTGAGACCTTGCAAGTCTATGAAGATGTGATACATGAATACAGCGCAGATCATCTCTCCCCCACCTGTGCAGCAGCAACTCATTTGTATTCTAATGGGACTCAACTTTCCCTGGGAAAGGTTTGGCATGCTATCTGCTATTGGGAAGCCCGGTGAGAACACAGAAAATACAATATTTCAGTTGGGATGCAAGAGTCACGCTCACTACTTTATCCAGTCTTTAGATGTAGTTGCAAACTGATTACACCTGCAATATGGTGCCAAATTCTGGGCAAGTCATTACCAGAAAAGTATTGATAAACTGGAGGGAGTTCAGAGAAGAGCAACAAAAAATAATCATAGTGCTGGTGGGATTGCTTTATGATAGGAGATGAAAGGCTGCTAAGGGGATATATAATTTACCTTGGCAAGGTGACAGCTAACAACATTAAAGCCTGTGATGCTAGCTGCACTTTCTCATGAGTAGTTCCCTGTGATTACATGGGCTTTTTAACTGATGTGCTTGAGAGGGAAACCAAAGTTGCTTTAAAAAATAAAATAGCATTGTATTAAATTTACCCCCCTTGTTTAAATAAGCATAAGAGGGGCCAAGAAGGGAAGAAAAGGTGTCTTGTGTGGAGACATAAAACAAAGAGACAGGTTGCTTTACCAATATTTATTGTATTTCACAGTGTCTTTTAGGATAGAAACATAATAATAATAGTAGTGTCTCTATGTGAAGCAACATAAACAAAAGACAGATCCTTTCTTTGACCAGCTTGCAGCCTAATTAGATTTTATTTATTGCGATGCAGAAAATTAGCAAAATTAATTAAATACTATTGCATCATCCATTTCTGCTTTATGCTGTTAATCTCTGATTTTGTTTCACAATACACAAACACACAGAGAGAGAGGCAATAGAGATGGGGTGGGCAAAAGAAAGCACTGAGAACCTTGTCCTATTAACAAAATGTCACAACACACACCTAAACCTAGTGTTTGGCTTCCAGACATGGGTGGAATAGCCACTATGCTTCTTCATTACAGCTGTTGTTGTTTTTTAAGGATACAGAGAACTATTATTTATTCATTACATTCTATATCCCACCTATCACACAACTCAAGGCAGCATAGGAGGGATCCCTGAGTGGTTTCCCCTCCAGGTAGTATACCAGATCCAGGCTTGCTGAGACTCACCCAGATTACTGCCTCCTGTGCCTTCAGACCATCCTCAGGGCTACTCAGCTGATAAAACAGGACCCTGAGCAAGACTTACCCAGCTTGGCACTGCCAGACATTGTTGGTCTCCAACACTCATCAGCCCCTGGCAGCTTGGCCAAGGGTCAGGGGTGATGGGTGTTGTAGTCCAACAATATCTAGGGTGGGGGCAGACAGGGTTGCTCTAAATTAAATTGTGTGAGGAGATACCCAAATTGGAGAGCATGATTTGAACTTAATAAACTATATAATTAAGAGTGGTGAAATGGAAGCAAAGTTTCTTATTAGAAAGCCCTAAGAGCCTATGAAATAACAGCATATAGTGAAGTGAGTCTGATCTATTGGTGCAGATGGGACACTGACACACACACCCCTCAAACCACAGTCTGCTCTCAGTCAGCTCCCACCTGCCTGCCTTCTTACCTGCAACCAGTTCAAGGGCTGGCACAGCCTGCCCGTTTCCATCTCATTAGTCTCAGTGTTGTCCCTTGTAGAACTTAGCAGAGAGGAAGAGACTAGAATTAGTTGGCTTTGTCTGTCATTGGCTCAGTCTCCACCTACTGGTGGTCTTCTTGCCTTTTGCACTACCACCCCCAATCGGCACAAACCACCCCCGGTCGAGTGTTGAGGCAATGGATCTCTGATATACAGCAATTGCCCAGAATTGTAATTACTGAAATCTGCAATTGTAGCTAAAGAAGCAGTTAGTCCCTATACCCCATCTATTCCAAATGCTAAAACACTGCAAATAGATTATGAAAGTCTGCTTGAAAGGAGAATACTTAGTTCTCCAGGGAATGATAGAAATAGTGTGAGATTTACAGGCAGACAAATCTGTGAAAGTGACCTTTCCCCTTGAAATGGAGCTTGTTGCTCTTTTGATGCCTTAATCTCAAGGAGAAGAGAACAGGAAGAAGCTTGCAGCTGATGTTTTCTTATACTCCCTCACTTCTGCAACAATAGGACAAGGAAGCAATGAAAGAATTGATAAGTGGGTAGAATGGTGTTGTTTTAAGCAGGTTCTAGAAAATGCCCTTTAAGAAACTATAAACCATGTGAAAGCTGAGAGAACATTACAGCAGAACCCAAAAAATCTGCATGTTGTTGACCTATAGTCTCATACTGAGGGGACCAAGTCCAATAAGGAACAATATTCTGATGGTAAAAAAATTTTGCCAGTAGAAGAAACTGCCTTAGAAAATGGTGGGTTGTCCTTTGTTAATGGTATTTAAGCAGGGACAGGATGGCACCTATCAGAGATGTTGCAAACGTGGCTTTCCCGCATCAGTAGAATTTCAGACTAGAGGACCTTTGAGTTTCCTTCCAGTTCTGAGATCCATGTCCTGCCCCAAGAGAGTCAATCTGTGAATGGAAGCAGTTTAGTGCTGCACCAATGGTGACCATGGCTGGATTGGGGCTATGCATACACTCCCCAAAGATGGTTGGCATGGTCAATGCTCATCACCTACAATGGTGAGCTTAAAAAAAAGAAAATCCTCACTTCTCATCTTCTGAATCAAACATCCGTTTTGCAGGTTTGTGGCTGGAGACCAACAGACATCTATTTTCTGTATACAAAGATCTGTAACCAGAGCTACATACAGGCACTTCGTAGGCACATCAGAAGAGCACTGCTATAGCATGGTCATGAAACAACGTTAAGAGAAATCCAAAAAATTGTAGAGATAGAGGGAGCCTTCTGGGCCGTTGGGTCCAGTCCTCTGCTCAGTGCTTATGCATTCCCAACAGATGGCTGTCCAACTTCGGCTTCAAGATTTATAGCAGGGAAGGGCCCACTCACTCCCAGGTGTAAGTGGTTCCAATGCTGAACTGCTCTTACAATCACAAATTTCTTGTGGTGTTCAACTGAAATATACCCTCCCATAGTTTAAGCCCATTGGATCTAGTCCACCTCTTGGAGGTAGCAAAAAACATAAGCTTTGTTCTTTTCTATGTGACAGCCCTTTAGGTAGTTGAAAACCACTATGTTCCCCTCCTTTTCTGCAGCCTAAACATAACTTCAACTCTTCATTGTAATATTTGCTTTTCATATTCTTGACCATCTTCATTGCCCTCACTTGAGCCAATTAGTGTGCCTAACTCCTTCTTAAATCAAAGTGCCTGGAACTGGAAGCAGTACTTAGGTGACATCAGACTAATATGAAATAAAGTGGAACTGTTATGAATTGGAAACTATGGCTGCATTCAGACTGAATACTATAATTTTAGTACAGTGGTACCTCAGGTTAAGTACTTAATTTGTTCCAGAGGTCCGTTCTTAACCTGAAACTGTTCTTAACCTGAAGCACCACTTTAGCTAATGGGGCCTCCCGCTGCCGCTGCGCCGCCGGAGCACGATTTCTGTTCTTATCCTGAAGCAAAGTTCTTAACCTAAAGCACTATTTCTGGGTTAGTGGGGTCTGTATTCTGAAGCATATGTAACCTGAAGTGTATGTAACCCGAGGTACCACTGTATTATGTGAATGAACCTTAGGATCACGAGCTTCCCATTCTCCTCATCTTCCCTGGTGCTGCTGCCAGGAGGAGATTGGAAACTTCTGCTTCCCTTTTCAACTAATGGCAGTTTGCTGTTAGGTCTAGTACCAACAATTTCTCCCCACATTTTAAAAACAACCATTCTCCCCTGCTTTTAAATTCCATGTTGTCCTAAGGCCCAGCCCACTGAAAAGAATGAGTGAATGAAGCTTCACAGCTGCAGTGCTGGGTGCAGTTGGATTTCACCCATCATTAACTTTTAAAAATTGGTACAGATCAGGTCCCTTCCCCGATTTCTCTCCTCCTTGCTTCTGCCTTAGCATGCTGTATGCCATAACATTCTATCCTCCAGCTCCTTTTAAGTCTGAGTTTGACATCTTGCAGAAACATTTATATCTCTTCCATTTCCGACCGGTTTCAAAGCTGCGGTTTCAGTTTTCTCCTGGTTTTTTATGGATGGACCTGTCATTAGTACATAAAAGATCTGATGACAAGTAGATGCCTATGGTAGTATAACCCAAGAGGTGTAGAACACTTGTGCTATTTCATGTTTCCATTTCTGTTGTTTGTACCTTTTAACTTCACCAGTGCCATAGCTAGTCTCCCTAGATAATAAAGTCAGAATGACTGCTTTCCTGTTTATCTCTTCACCATGTACCCCACAAAAATCACGTCTTTATTTTCATTGTTTGCTTTTTGCCACAAAGCAGGAGGACTCTTTTATTGCTTCTGCACTAGAGCTGGTATTTTTCTGAAAACTTATCTGCACTGATTGCCCCTCATTTATAGCTCAATCCTTGAAGGAGAAGCTCTTTTAAAAATCCTGTTCCACTATGTCATATACACATTATTGTATGCACTCCAGGTTTCATAAAGTAACCAGTATATAAACAAAACAGAAACTTACTGTTATAAGTTTGGGGGGATGCCCTAAACCCTAGAAATTAATAAATGGTAGGATTTCGTTTATTTCGGATGTGAAGGGAGAAATACAAACTGCAGAGGAATTCTATGCCTATGCAAAATGACCTGGCCAAGCTAAAGCCATTGAGAACCATACAGGTCCTTTGAGGGCCATTGGCAATGCAAAAGAACTCTCCTTACCCCCCAGCCAAGGTGTGAACAGATACTGGGGATTTGGAAAGTAGCCAGGATAACTGGTGACAGGAAGTGAGTGTCTTTAGCAAGGTGTGCTGGGAAGAAGAAGGGGGAACAAAGAGAGAGATCCATCTTGGGCAGGCTGGCTGAAGACCAGCTGGGACAGCTGCCTTTGACATCCGTGCTGCACTGCTGTGGAAAACAAGCCCCTCTTGAGATGACTATGCTATAAGATCTGGACCCTCTCCATGCAGACTGAAAGTGTAGATATGTGAATAAATCATATTTCTCAAAGCTACAACAGCCTCCGCCATGTCTCAAATTCTCCAAAGCAGCACAAACTCTGGGTGAGTGCCTGGAACCCCCTGGAATATTGCTACTGCTTGGCAGAGAGTGGGGTGACACCCAACTTTTGTAACAATACATACAAATATACTTACATATTAATACTAATAAAATTAAGTTGCAGAAATATAGTATCAAACAGGGCTTCATAAGTCTTAGAAGTTACCTGGGCAATTAAGCAGTATATAAATTAATAAATAATAGTAATTATTATTTTTATTTTTTCATATAATTTTGCATGTAGTTTGACTTCTTTTTAAAAATAAATGCTGACACTGCACACAGCTCAGACAAAAGTAGGTGCTTGATGCAGAAGGCAGTCCCATGTAGGTAAAACTCAATACAGTGAATTCTGGGTATAAATCCATTTTAACTGCATTCTACCTCCATCTCTATTCTGCACCAATCAGGACATTTTAAAAATGCATTAACTATTTATTCATCTCTTGCTTTTAAAAATTATGATAAACAATAAATAATAACGCAAAGCAATTTTTTTGTAAACCAAAAATAATCTAATAACTGTTGTTTTGTTCTGTAGAAATTCCTATTTCATTTACTACTGCTGTGATACTTTCTGCTGTATTAGCAGAATTCATGCACACACATACAAAAATAGCTCAAGAAAGGATTAAGGATATCTTTAGTACCATGTCAACACATAATATTTGCACGTTATGTGGCTTACATCGAGGGATGGATAAATCAGACCATTTCTGGTCTGTGCAAGCTTTGCATGTGTCCATTCATAAGTCCATTGCATTGCATTTCCACGTTCATCTGAGAATCTATCTATCTATAACCGCATGACAATGTGTACAGTAAAGTCTGGGAGGTGCAGATGGGGTCACTTAGAAGATGCAAAGAACAGATTCCTCAAGTATTCCTACCTCTGTCTCCAAGAGTGCACTTAATAAATGTGTTTGAGAACTTCAGTGAGGCTCATGGAATTGCTGCTGCAATCCTATACCCACTTACCTACAAGTAAGCCCCATTAAAATATATTTCTGGGTAAATGTGCAGAGGATTGCCCAGGCAAACACCACTTAGGGAGGCCTATCCATGTGCATAATATATATACAAACCCAGGTTGAGCCATACAGGCGAAACCAGAGCATGCCACAATGAAAGAATAAAATTCATAGAGCAAGTAGCTCAAGTGAACAAGCAGAGCCAAATGCCACATTCAGAGGCAAAAGCTTATCAAAACCAATCCAAGTTGAGCTGAAACCATGGAAATTCCTCCCCAACCCCAAAAAGGGAATCACAGCACAATACAATCCCTCCCTTGATAACTAGGGCAGCCATGGAGCTGGCTCATACTTAGCTATTTATTTATTTGACCATAAGTTTTTACACTATGGTGAAACTCTGATATCTCCCATCACTGAAGGCCTGTCTCCAGTTTGCATGTAGAATACGTTGCAAACCTATTTGTCTGTCATGGCCTCTAATCAAGAGACCTAGGGAAATGGAGATCTGTGAAGGAAACAGGAATCTCTACTAAAGATGGCTGACGACCTTCATTAAAAAATCAACTACAGTTCCCAGAGGCCCTGAAAGGAAGTCACGACAGTCAAGCCTGTTTTAGATCTGTTTGCATTTGCACTTCAGATATGCGCTAAACGAAATCAGACGTATTAAATTAGTTTCCAGAAACGACAACTACATGTCATGGAGAGTTTCTCTTACTTTCTGTCCACTGTTCGTTCCATCACCGGTCATAGAAGGCATTTTCTATCTGCTATAATTATGGTTAAGAAGATTGTGGAGTTAGAAAGGTGGGCTTCTGTTTGCTTTATTGGGGGGAGAACAGAGTTCAGATAGCTTTTTGCTTTATTTTCTTTTTTTGAACAGAGGGGGCCTACAGTGACACAGCAACCCAGCCATATGGCGTCATTATTCAGCCGACACAAATTTGACACTTGGTGAATTTATTATATTTTGCTTTGCTCCTGGTGCCCGAAAGGCTTTGTAACTGTCTCTTCATAGGGCCTGTCACAGATGTTGATGTATTTTCCCTACTTTGCTGCCCAGGTTTTACTGTGGAAACTGATACAACTTCACTATAGAATTTCTAGATGAATTATTCACGCATTGCATGCCTTTCTGCACACACAGAGGCTTGGAAGAAATCCATCCGATTCAATAAATGGGTCCTTTAATCCTCTTTAAACAACAGGATCTCTCTCTGTGTGTTTTTTTCCAGGCATTTACTGTTGTCACCTTTGTGATCCTGATGTTTCGGGCAACATATTTACATACAGTAATTAGCTGTACACATCCAATTTTTCACCTTAAAGCGCACTAAAAGCAGTCTGAAAGAGTACTGAACCTGATACTGCCAAGAGACAATAAATATACCATATGTGCCAAATCCTCATCCTTTTGATTTGAGCTTGCCATCATAATTCAAAATCTGACAGGCCTTGGTGGTGTCTAAGGTAATTCCTGAAATATCTCAGTTGTGGTGGTGGCAGATAAAATGTGCTGCTCTTAACTCCAGTGTCTTATGCCTAGACAAATTCTTAAAGAAAAAGAAAATTTTGGACTTGATAGGGGAAAAGGAGAGATTGACTAATCTGTCAATGTCAGAAATGCAATATACGGTACATTTAAAGCAGTATCATGCTATTTTAAAGAGTCATTAGCTTCCTCAAAAGAATATTTGGAACGGTAGTTTGTTAAGGGTGCTAAGAGATACATGGGTGGCACTGTGGGTTAAACCACAGAGCCTAGGGCTTGCTGATCAGAAGGTCGGCGGTTCGAATCCCTGCGATGGGGTGAGCTCCCAATGCTCGGTCCCTGCTCCTGCCAACCTAGCAGTTCGAAAGCACTGTAGATAAATAGGTACCGCTCCGGTGGGAAGGTAAACGGCATTTCCATGCACTGCTCTGGTTCGCTAGAAGTGGCTTACTCATACTGGCCACATGACATGAGCTGTACGCCAGCTCCCTTGGCCAGTAAAGCAAGATGTGCTCCACAACCCAAGAGTCGTCCACGACTGGACCTAGCAGTCAGGGGTCCCTTTACCTTTACCTATTCCCCTCACAGATCTACCATTCCCAGAATTCTCAGAAAAGAGGGATTGATTGTTAAACTACTCACTAATATATGGATCTGTGTACACATTCTCACAACAATGTGTATAGAGTTTGCATTTCTTGACAACTTTTGTTGCAAAACCACAAGATTATAGCCTCCCAAAAAAGTTTATGTGGTATCTTGAAAACACTGGCTGTGGCATAGGCTTTTGTGGGCTAGATTCTAGGTCATCAGGATATAGTTGGACCTGGTAATATATGATATAGATTATTATATAGTAATAAATATGCATTACTATTCTACCAGGGCTACACATTATTATATACAGAAGGGTTTGGGTACCATATGTTGAGTGCTGCTCTTCTGAAAGTATTAAGGTATCTGAGCATGAAAGGTCATGGATGGTGCTTGTGCAAAGACACAACAAGATAAATATATGCACCCTAGGAAAACTGTCCTCTGGCCTTGAAATTGTATGCATTGCAAGCAATCCTCTAGCTGCATTCAAAAGTCATTCTGTAAATAATCTCCCCAGCTCCACCACTGCCATTAGGAGGGTGAGGGTGGGTGTGAAAGAATGGAACAGACCAAGAATCAGATCCTGTATTCATTAACATGCATCAAATAACCACATAACTAAATCTTCAGATGTTAACATTGGGTTTAGGTTCCTGTCTTGGAACAGTTTTCTTTTCTGATGGGGTTCCATATGTTGCAATTCCATCCTTCCGCCCACACACTGACGTTCAAATATGGTATTCACAGACTTCCTGGCTTTTGCCCAAGTGTCATATATTAGCTTCAGCCTGGAGCACTTACATGTATTATTATTAATGCGCGTGCCCTCAGAAAGTTTCACTAAGAATAACATCAAATGAAATTCAAATCTATATGTCATGTCATGCATCCAAAGTTCTTTTTACCTCTGTCTGAAATTGTGCGCCAGAACAGCAGTTGTATCTTTCTGAGGAAATAACTTTGCTCAGGAAGATGTTTTTCACCACCATGTCTGGGCTGCTGAACATAACTTTTCAGAAGATGGGAAACAATGTTGTATTTAGGTGGCAAAAGAATGAGGTTGCAGATGTAACCGTAGCCTGGAAACAGGTCCTTTGACCCTACTAAAGTTACTATCCATATTTTCCACCTGAATCTCCAGCCCTATTGCAATGCTTGTGGGGAGGGGGTTGGTTTGCTGTACTGGAGGAGGGGGTGGTAGCCTAAAGTCTCAAACAGGCTGGACAGGGCATCATTACTGGGCAACATCAGCCTGGCAGACTTATTGGGTTAACTGGGTGTCCAGCCATTACAAGATGAACAAAGGGACCGCTACAATATTCCTGTTTTGCAAGGTATTAGATGAGACTTGGGATGAGGTACATGGCTTGGCATCAGTAGAGTGAAGTTCACACTTTGATATTCCTCAAATATATTAGTCAAATGCCAAAAAATCAAGTACAGTAGTACCTTGGTTGTCGAACGACTTGGCTCCCAAACAAATCAGCTCCTGAACGCCGCAAACCCAGAAGTGAGTTTTTCAGAAGCCGAACGTCTGGCGCTGGTTCTGCGGCTTCCGATTGAGTGCAGGAAGCTCCTGCAGCCAATCAGAAGCCGTACCTTGGTTTTCGGATGGTTCCAGAAGTTGAACGGACTCACGGAACGGATTATGTTTGACAACCAAGGTACCACTGTAGTGTCCATGCATGTAAGGCAAGGCCTAGTATGGCTAATTCACTCCTTATGCATAAGAGCTTCACTCCAAGCAGGTACCATGGATTTTGTTGAAACTGGTCAGTTTTAAGGCACTGGTTTGCTTTAAGGAAATAACTACAGGCTTAGGATTCCAATCCCGTGTGCACTTATTTGAGAGGATGTCCTATTCAAACTAGTGGGAGTTCCTTCCAAATAACAGTGGCTGGGATCACACTGCCTAAATTCCTTTCCTTGGGAAATACTTGCCTAGCAACCCTGGTCCCTTACATTCTTCTGTCTTCTTATCAACTAGATTCTGCTGGCTGATCAAAACAGCTGGTTACATTGAGAAGAGGTCACTCTTCTTATGATTTTCCACTTGGGAATAAGCTTCACCATATGTTCCTAGCGTGTGGTTCAGAATGAAAGAGTTAGCCACAAGGTATGTTTTCCGGTAGACTCATTCTCTACCCTTACGCCCTCTGTCCTTTAGCTTCAGTCTGAAAAACCAGAAGATTCAGAATTTCTGTCATAAACCAGTTAAACCAAAAGAGTTATAAGGGCATGCCAGGTGGAGGGGAGATGTCCATTTAAGCTTTGCACAAATCCAGATAAGGCATACGAGAGACTGCAAGAAAACAACGTCTTGTTCTTGTTTAATTGGGCTGAGATGGAATGGAAGGAAGGAGAATTAAAATGCCCTATATAGCTGTGATAAACATCAGCAATACTTGAGTGCCAGGATGGACTTGCATTAGATACACAGTGTAACAGTAAGTCACATTTGGCAAATGCCAAGTTAACACATCATAAAAATCCAAGCCTTGAAGGTGCACTCTGCCCTTCCGCCTGGGAGTGGGGAGGGGGGGGCAGCTTGTAATGGGCCACTTAGGAAATGTTTTCTATCTAAAAGCTTGTTCAGAAAATGAAACCACTCATCTTAAAATATAACTCGAGAGATAGGGAAGGGGTTGTTGTTTTTTGTTTACTGCATTTGCAGTGAAACAAATACATAATGGCCGTGATCCATGTGCTGCACCTTATTCAAATCTGTTCCTGATGGTGTCAGCCAGCCTCCTTAAGGACCCACCTGGAAACTAGGAAATTGAAGATGACAAACTAACAGCCAATCGGCAAACTTGTTAAGCCTCAACACATTGATTTAAGCACTGTTTAAAGCCTGCTGATTCCTTTGGAACTGGTTTCATACCCACGTGATCTAGAGATTCCAATGCTCTGATGTGCACACAAAGCTCTATAAATGAGAGACCCGCAGTATCTCTTCCGTAGATCGGAGCCTCTGAACATGAGCATAGCTTTGCATTCGAAATCCATGTAGCTTTACACTCTGCCAATTAGATGTGTGTGTATCCTCCTGGATTTTGATGGGACTTGCTCCTACATGTTTGATTCGATCCATGAAAGAAAGGCAAAACGTGCTCTGAAACAGATTTGATTCGTAGATTTCCTCTGTACATATACAAAAGAATATTGCATTCATGGCTTAGTTTTGAGGATTCCAGTAGGCACCATCACATATCTCTGTAACTGATACGATCTGCACTTGCAGTCAGGGGCATATGAAGGGGGGTGAGGTGGTGCGGGCCATCCCATGTGTCACCCTGAGTGGGTCTTGGGTGCCTGCAGGCTCTGCACTGTCCACCCGCTGCCTCCCCCCCAGCTGTAGGGCAGCTGAGGGTGTGCACACACCGTCGGTATGGGCGCCGTGTATGCACCATCCATACGGGAGCTGTGCAAGCGCCATCCATACAGATGCCACGTGAGTGCCATTGGTAAGGGTGCCGTTTGAGCGCCATCCACATGGGTGCCACGCGTGCACTGCCAGATGGTTTGCCCCGCCCCTGTGAGCAGTTTGCCCCGCCCCTCGGTGCCCCACCCCAGGTGCCAGAGAGACTTCCTCCACCACTGCTTGCAGTCCCAGATAGATTGCTAGCTGATCCACTCTGAAAAGCCACTGGTCTCCCTTCCTCTCCTTCCTTACCACCATCAAGCTAGATTGTGTCAGTCATACACTACAAGGGTGGGGCAGAGGACCTGACTTGCAGGATAGATCCTAAGCTCTCCTATCTGTCTGTAACCTGACATCACTTCAAAGGAAAGACCTGGGAGGACACTCTAAGTGTGCTCCCAAGTCTTTGCATGCTTCCTTTGCAGCCTGGCTTGAATCCATGGTTGGAGGCCGTAAAGCTTCTGAAAACCATTTTCTTGAAACCACAGGATCAGAGAGTCCTGGGTGGCCCCTGTGAGAACAGGATGCTAGACTTGTTGTTGTTTAGTCGTTTAGTCGTGTCCGACTCTTCGTGACCCCATGGACCAGAGCATGCCAAAGTTTTGACCAAATGTGATCCACCTGGAGCAGGAACTGGCAAGCCACTCCAGTATCCCTGCCAAGAAAACTCCATGGACAAAGACATGCTAGACTAGATGGACTATTAGCCCGATCCAGCAGGCTCTTGCTATGTTCAAGCCATTGCTGCACGTGAAAAATGCTGCCATCTTCTTTTCTGCAAAGTTCCTGCAGCTTCATTGTGTCCAGTAGATATTCAGCAGATAACACTTGTGCCATCACCATACCAGCATTCTGGGGAAATCTGCAACATGCTGCATGGTAAACCTAATCGCCTCCAAGGGTCCCAGCTCCTGGCAGCTGAGGCACTGTGGGAGGCCCCAATCCCTTCTTTTTGAGGGGGCCCAGGACTCCTCAATGTTCAGAGGGCCCCATGCATAAAGTCAGGATGTCGTGTGATGTCAAACGGTCAGGTCCCATCAATTCTCCAGAGAAGGTGGCACCTCTGAAGAAGAGTTTGGATTTGATATCCCGCTTTATCACTACCCAAAGGAGTCTCAAACCGGCTAACGTTCTCCTTTCCCTTCCTCCCCCACAACAAACACTCTGTGAGGTGAGTGGGGCTGAGAGGTGAGTGGGGCTGAGAGAAGTGTGACTAGCCCAAGGTCACCCAGCAGCTGCATGTGGAGGAGTGGAGACGCAAACCCAGTTCACCAGATTACAAGTCTACCGCTCTTAACCACTACACCACACTGGCTCTCATTTCTGATTTCCTCAATGACATTGCCTCAAGCAGAGGAGGGGGAAGAAAGCCAAGCCTTCTTTCATCATAGCTTCCAGAGGTGTCCCCAGCTATTTAAGTTTTACTTGCAATCAGTTGCCATTAACTTGCATAATAAAGGAGATGCATAATAGTTAACAGAAGAAACTGGCTTGGCAATTTTGGCAGAAACTTTTGAATCACAGGGTTGAAGGGCATCCTGAGAGTCATTTAGTCTAACCACAACCCCATGACATATATCGGCAGAGTTTATTTCACATATTGAGAGCAGTCACTGGGTTTCAACTACATGAATCTAAGTTCCCTTCCTTTACTTCAGAAGGAAATGTAGCTCCCTACATAATTTTCTATCATTTTGACAGGATGCTTCAGCCAAGACTTAACTTAGAAGAACCTAATAGCTGGTTGTCATTTGCCATGCAGCAGGAATAGTTGTTTTTAATGTATGATGTTTTAATTTGTCAGAAGCTGCCCAGAGTGGCTGGGGCAACCCAGTCAGATAGGTGGCATTTCTTCCACTTCCTCTTCCTCTTCCTCTTCCTCTTCTTCTTCTTCTTTAAAAGCATCTATTCTTTCGGCTTGTATATTTATCAGCAAGTAGCCGCAATCACCGGACGCAGGTGGCGCTGTGGGTTAAACCACAGAGCCTAGGACTTGCTGATCAGAAGGTCGGCAGTTCGAATCCCTGCAACGGGGTGAGCTCCTGTTGCTCGGTCCCAGCTCCTGCCAACCTAGCAGTTCGAAAGCACAAAGTGCAAGAAGATAAATAGGTACCACCCCAGCAGTAAGGTAAACGGCGTTTCCGTGCACTGCTCTGGTTCGCCAGAAGCGGCTTAGTCATGCTGGCCACATGACCTGGAAGCTGTCTGCGGACAAACGCCGGCTCCCTCGGCCAATAAAGCAAGATGAGCGCCGCAACCCCAGAGTTGGTCACGACTGAACCTAATGATCAGGGGTCCCTTTACCTTTAAAGGTAAAGGTACCCCTGCCCGTATTGGCCAGTCGTGTCCGACTCTAGGGTTGTGCGCCCATCTCACTTAAGAGGTCGGGGGCCAGCGCTGTCCGGAGACACTTCCGGGTCACGTGGCCAGCGTGACGAAGCTGCTCTGGCGAGCCAGCACCAGCACAGCACACGGAAACGCCGTTTACCTTCCTGCTATAAAGCGGTCCCTATTTATCTACTTGCACTTAAAAGTGCTTTCAAACTGCTAGGTGGGCAGGAGCTGGGACCGAATGACGGGAACTCACCCCGCCGCGGGGATTCGAACCACCGACCATGTGATCGGCAAGCCCTAGGTGCTGAGGTTTTACCCACAGCGCCACCGGCGTACCTTTACCTTTACCTAGCCGCAATCACAGCAAGTAGCCGCAACCCACAGGCAAATATCATCAGTGATAAAACACATTTTCTGTAACATTGTATGCTTTCCAGCAACATGTTTTAAAAGTCCGGGAAGCTCTGCTTCCAAAATTACAAAACCTATAACCACTAGTTGAAAGGACCTCAATAAATGATTGGAGGTTTTCTTAATTGGAATGTACTACCGGGATATGATAATCAGAAGAACGGCATTTTGTCCTGAAAGAAGAGTGTGTTTAATATCAAACTGGATTTGGCAGGGAGTCTAGGATTTACAAATCTCCGGTGCCATGCCTGTTTAAACAGCCATTTGGTGAGGGACAATTTGAAGGCCATGACTGAGGAAGCCAAAGTGGCTCCAGATGTGGTGTTCATGTCCAGGTGTGGATGCCTTGGTCTGTCTGGTGGTGAAGGCTTTTCCATACCTCCGAAAGCAACACCTGGACAAGATTACACATATAAGGTTAAACTCCTACAAAGCATGCTGCTTTCTGTCTGATCTTTTAATTGCAAGAGGCATCCCTTAATGTTAATATGAACATAATGCTTTGTTTTCTCCCTTGCTGTTGTGCTCATTAGAAATTATCACAAGTGGTAGGATTCTAAAGCCCATCCCTGAAGAACTGAGTCCTGTTGCAATACTAGAAGGGGTGTTTAGCAAACTGTTTTGGGACAGGGTATGTATATGGGAGCTCTTCTGGCTCCCTTGTTAAAAGAGAAATTCTTCCAGTAAAACACACACATACACACACACAAAATAAAATAAAATAAAAATCAGACTTTTGTATTCTTGATCTCGTAAACAGATGGCTGCATGTGACCAAAAGTGGTTTCACTAGTTGTGAAGTATTACTTTAACAGAAAGTTCCTGTCTACAGACAGAGTTAGGGCTAACATTTAAAAAGATGAAAAGATACTTGCATAAATAGCATTACGAGTAATGAGGCCATATTAAAATGCCTTTAAAACCTAAGAGCTTTGAAAATGGGCTGTTGGCTTTCTAAGAGTGTGTATCAAAGTATTCTTCCAAGCCTTTATACAATATACATGTCTAGTAGAAGAGTGTAGCAGAGAGAGCTAGTGCGGTCCTTGCTTTAAGCGAGAAATGCAATTCCCTTTAGCCCCCTTCAAGCATCATATTTGCATATAGAAGCAACAGGCAAATGAGGACAAGTACACTCTAATGCTTCTGAAGCAGGGAGCCTCCTGTACCCGTAGGATACATTTACAGATAGGTAGCCGTGTTGGTCTGCCATAGTCAAAACAAAACAAATTCCTTCCAGTAGCACCTTAAAGACCAACTAAGTCAGTTCTTGGTATGAGCTTTCGTGTGCATCTTGGTATGATTTTCGTGTGCATTCTTGGTATGAGCATTTCGTGTGTATCTGAAGAAGTGTGCATGCACACGAAAGCTCATACCAAGAACTGACTTAGTTGGTCTTTAAGGTGCTACTGGAAGGAATTTGTTTTGTTTTGACGTAGGATACATTGTTCAGGGTGCTTTCACAAGTGCAGGAAATTCCCCACTTTAGAAGAGGCTCCGCCACATGGAGAGCAATGGAGATGGCAAAGAAACTCGGCTTCCGTTTCCCCACTCTTAGTTATATCCAGGTTGTTGTTCTTCTAGCTCAATAGATGAAATATACTCGGAGTTGAGTGTGAATTTCATGCTCTTTATTCAGCTCATAGTAGCAATGAATGAAACTTTCCCCAATACGTCTATCTATATATACATTATTTACACAATGGGCCCCGCATGATTGGCTAATTCCGGGCTGCTCCTGTAGGCCAATCAGGTTGTGGATTCACCTCCTCCAGAAGCCTGATTGGCTGCTCCTGCAGGCCAATCAGGTTGCTGATTCACTTTCATCTGGAGCTGGATTGGGTGGCTCCTGCGCACCAATCAGACTGCTGCATTCTAGATCCTATTGTTCTAGGATTCAGCTCAGTACATAACAATATTACTCACCATTTGGGGTATTTATATATTCTCTCGTTATAAAATCTACAGCAGCTTTCTTCAATATGGCACCATCTGGATGTTGTTGGACTCCAGTTCAATTCATCCCTGACCCGTAGCCAGGCCGTCTGGGGCTGATGGGAGTTGGAGTCCCACAACATTGGGAGGGCATCATCTTGGATTGGCTGTTGCAAGGCTAGTCCTAATCATTAGAAAGAATGATCCAACCACCTTAGGCAGCTGGTGTGGGAGAGAGTGCTGTGAAAGCACAGAAAACTGTGGTTTATTTAATTGTTGCTTTTTATTGCCAAGGATGGGGAAGCCCTTGTGGATCTTTCAGTCATGGGTGTCAAAATAACTCGACCAGCCTTAGATGCTATGTGCTTTGGAGTGGGCAAAGTGAGGAGTGCCATTTTCTACTCTCCTTCTGGCACCAGGGGTGAGCAGCCTCTGTTTCTCAGGGGTGAGCAGCCTTTTTGGACCAAGAGGCATATTTGGAATTTTGAGGAAGTTTTGTAGATGCCAGTCACAAAATGGCTGCTGTGGGGTGTGTGGCATAACACAAAATGGCTGCCACATCTAAAAGAGCAGGGTTAGGAAACAGGAGATCAAAATGGTGCAGAAATGCCCTCCCATTAATGAGGAAATGGCACTTATCTTAGCCACTGCCACACTCTGTCACAGAGAAAGATTCTTTGTACTTCTCTGTTCAGAATGGGAGAGTGGGTATCCTGGAACCCAATAAAAACAATGTTTAAGGGGACATGTTCAGTGTAGAAGAAGCCAAGCAAACAGTGTCTTATGAATTGTGGATTTCTGAGGTGATATTTGCTGAGACCTTTCATGGGTGCTATACAAGGTACTGGCAGGAACTTTGGCACCCAAAGGCACCAGGCTGGCAGCCCCTGTGTTGGCTCATAATTAGTGACTTGGAAGAAGTGGAGCTCATACATCAGCAGTTATCAGGTGGGAAAGATTGAGCATGTGTTTGGATGCCTCACCTAGTGAGACCAGAGAGTACAAGGTGTTGCTATAGAAAGGAAAGGGCCTATGAATGGCAGAATGGTGGGCGTGGGTAGAAACTTTTCATGAGTTTTAATGCATTTAATGTTGATGATACTGTTGATGACTCTGAAGAACTAGGGGATTTAACTGGTGAATTTCCACCACTTTCCTTCTCCCACAATCCCCCCCCAAAAAAAAACTTTTTAGAGAACATGGACTTGAGATGGTGAGATGGGCTTGGGCACAAAGATGGCTTCCCTAGGAGGAAGACATTGAGAGATGATAGATACTGTGGAGCTGGGAAAGAAAGAAAGCACCAGAGAGTGCTAATGTTGAGGGTGGGTGGCTCCTTCTGGGAATTTTAACCAGATATTTCTGTATTTACGTATATTGGAATTACTGTAACCGTCTCCATGTTTTCAAGGTAGGGCAGTTTAAAAATCTAAATAAAGGCATATAAGGCAAAGAGGTTTGCACACCTTCTGGTAAAGGTAACCTCAGATTTGCTAGAGTTCTATTTTTGGATTGAGGAAATGATTTGTGTTTTTATTCTGTTCCTTTGTTGTTTCTATATTAAGGCTGGTGGTAGCCATGCACAGAACCTTTTTTCAAGAATAGTGTACTTTAAATATTTGTATTCCTAGCAGACAGGGAGTCTGTGGGATCAGCATTTTCATCAATTAAGCTTTAATCAGGACAGAATGTGAAAATATACTAATTGCAGCAAACCCGCTGGCGGATTCCGTCTTCTTTGGGATGCTCTCCATGTTCTTTCATTTCGTTGCCTTCAGCTCCTCACTGCAAAGTAGAACAAATATACATCCTATTGCCAACATAAAGGATTTGGGGAAAGGAACTCAAAGCATTGCTTCCATGAAGCTCTCATTCAAACTAACATTTATTCAGTTAGCTGCCTTCTCTGCAGACTTACAGCATTTTACTCAGAGAGCCTCTTGTGTGGCTTTCTCCCAGGAAAGGGGGCACAGAATTGCAGTCTTAAGGTACCGGTGATCCATTTCTGACAACAGACAGATATACAAACCGATACTCAGAGGCTCCCTTGTCCCCCTGGCAAGGAGTTATCTCAGCTCCAAAGCCAGGAGAGAACATGACCAGAAACTTGAAAAGTTTGCTTTTCATCACCTTTCACACTCTGCCAGTGACTCCAGGGGCCATGCACCTTGGGGTCTGCTCTGCTCTGCCTCCCTTCCTCTCCTCCTCCTCCTCCTTCTCATCCATCAGTCTCTCAGGCTGCCTGCCTTCTTAAGAGAGGTAGACTCGTAATCTGGTGAACCGGGTTCACTTCCCCGCTCCTCCACATGCAGCTGCTGGGTGACCTTGGGCTAGTCACGCTTCTCTTAAGTCTCCCAGCCCCACTCATCTCACAGAGTGTTTGTTGTGGGGGAGGAAGGGAAAGGAGAATGTTAGCCGCTTTGAGACTCCTTCGGGTAGTGATAAAGCGGGATATCAAATCCAAACTCTTCTTCTTCCCTCCCTCCCTCTGCTTGCTGCTTTCTGCCTATGAGCTGTGGAGGAGCAGCCTTGGGAGCATGAGGGCAGGCAGGCTCTTAGCAGATTGGAGAGATGTGATTTTTGTGCTCCCTGGAACGCCATCCTTGGCAGGGGCCAACCTTTAGGTACTCCCCTACCAATACCCTTAAAATGTAACCACCATGGCAGGGCAATGCAGGCATCTGTTTCCAAGGTCCGAGACATCCGGGCTCAGATCTCCTTTCATGTTGTGTGTGTTTTTTTTCCATTTGGGAATGGACAGTGTGAGAACATACATGCCCATTTGGAATAATCATGCAGTACAGTTCTGTGGCAAATCTCTCGCTGCAGATTCTCTGGGTGAATGAGCTTGTGGGTATGAATACTCCCTCACATTACAAATATAATAATACCAATTTAAAACCCACCACTCATAGAAGAAGCTGGAGTGAGAACTAAGCTAGAACTGTTTTCCCTGACATGCTAGTGTTCAGAATGCAGAAAGGTTTTCAAACAAAATAGCACTTCTATATGCATTGGCCTATGTTATGCAGTACAAAGGAGGGTGTATCCAAATATATGCCTCAGCTGAAGGTAAGGCTTCTGTCAGCAGAATGGGGAGGGAGCCATGTTCAGGAATCCCATCTGCTCCAGAGCAGATTTAGGGGGCAACACAGGGGGCTGCTGCCAGCCAGCAGAAGTGGCTGAAAATTGCTTCCTTCTCTATTCCACTAACTGAAGTGTTACTGACAGCTGAGCCACACTGCTGGATACAACCCCATGTGATTATATTTTGAATGCATGTAAATCAACTCTTGTATTTTACATGTTTTAGCATACAGTGTAACCTCAGGTTGCGGACGTAATCCGGGACTGAGGCATGTCCACAACCCACAGTGTTCGCAAGCTGAAGTGCCATGTCTGCGCAGGTGCCAGTGCGATTTGGCACTTCTGTGAATGCATGAAGTGTGATTTGGCACTTCTGCACATGTGCAAGCAGCAAAACCCGTTCCGGTACTTCCAGGTTTCCCACCGTCCACAACCCGAAAACACATAACCTGAAGCAAACGTACCATGACTGTATGTCAAAATGTGGAAGGGTCTTCTAAATATAATTTGGGAATCATCTGGCATAGTGGTTTGGCTGCACTTTGGGCATGAGGCATACATCACATTTCAGACTTGTGAATGCTATTTATGTTAATATCTAACTCTTCAGAGAAGATTAAAAATGAAGTAGCCAATGAAAGTTTTGCATTCACATTTACGAATATGATTGAAGCAAGAGCTGCTTTTCTGGGTGGAAGCACCCTTTGTTCCCATTGTTGACTCCTTGCCCGCAGCCAGCCTTATCAGAGGTAAATGATTTTCTTTCTTGAAGGAAAGCTAGTGTTTTATTTCTGTAGATCAGTTTGCTGGTTCATAAATATTCTGACTTGCTGCCTCAGCTGTATACCAGGTGCTTTCAATCCTTGGCTAAAAGAAATGGAGGAATCTTGTTTTGGCCTTCCAAAGAGCTGTTGAGCAGTAGAGGCACATCAAGATGATTGGTGTCCATTGGAAGCTCTCATTCATCACCCTGCCAAAAAGTGTGCAGGAACACAGTCCTAAAGAATCAGAATTATTGGTGGGAATTATGAGCCCAAGTTCTGACTTATTTTCCACTTTTATTGGTATTATCAAAACTGAGCCATATCAAATAAACCTGTTATATATAAACTGTGGTTACTGTTCCTTAGACATAATTTCAGAAAAGGGAGATATAAATAAAACCCATGACATATTTTTTCTGACCATGAAAAGATTTGTTTGCGCCCCAGTCCTGGTGCATGTTGAACAGCATGAATCAGTGCATCTGTGATAGCACCAATTTCCTTCAATTCTGACGAGAATTCAGCTGCCGGGCAAAATTTATATTTCAGAGCAAAACAAAATCCGTACACCCAAATCGGCTTGTGAGTTCCTTTTTCTTTAGCTCTCCCTGTTTCCCTTGTCAGTCGATGTTGCCTATAAAAATTATTAAATCAAATCTGGAAAGGAAAAGTTCCTAGATCTTGTATTTGGACAAGAGGACTAGAGTTTACAGCGGTGGCACAGTGGCAGCGGGAGGCCCCATTAGCTAAAGTGGTACCTCAGGTTAAGAACAGCTTCAGGTTAAAAACGGACCTCCAGAACGAATTAAGTTCTTAACCCCAGGTACCACTGTAATGGCTTTGCATGCAAAACAGTGCCAGGTTCAATTTTGGGCATCTTCAATTTGAAAGAGCAGGTAATAGGTGTCAAACACACCTTCATAACTGGGGGGGCAGGGGCAGAGGAAGGGGGCGGTGGGGGTGGTTCTCCCCAGGTGTCACCACTGAGGGGATGACAAAATGCCGGGCTGCAACACACCCAAGCCACGCATCTCTCCACACTGCCCCAAACGGTCCACCCACTGCCTCCCTCCCAGCTGTAGAGGGCTCAGTGGGAGTAGACAGGCAGACTCCTCAGACACCCCACGGAGCGTTCTGCCCCGGCTTGCCCCACCCTGGGGGCGGCTGGCCCCGCCCCTGGGGGCCGGGCACACATGCCGTCCCAGGCTCCCAATTGGCTTGCTCCGCCACTACCAGGAGGGGTTGCTGAAAGCAAATGTTCTTCTAGGCTGTGTCAACATAATGTTATCTATGATTTAGTTGAGATTCTTGCATTGCAGGGGGTTGGAGTAGAAGACTCTTGGGATCCCTTCCAACTTTACAGTTCTATGAAATTGGTGTTCTCTGCTCGAGACCCTGGAGAGCTGCTGGCAATCAGTGTATCTGGTCCAGTGTGGTCACAGTTTTGGGTAGACAGGCAATTAGTATGGTGTGGTTAACAGGCAGCTTCTTGTGAGTTACTACATAAACTGAAGCTTCAGAAATCTTACTGCCTGCAGCATTTATGTGGGGCAGTGCTTTGCTTTTCTCCATGGGGTGAATGGTAACCATTCTTGTGTACAAGAGAAAAAGTAAGGTGGGAATGTTAAGACTACGATTGGTGTGGGCAGAAGTGGGACTAAACATGTATGCTGTTGGTGACCTCAGCCATTGAGTATCAAGTCAGATTCTGTCTGCACCATCTCTTCCGTACATGAGCCTAGTTCTGCACTGAGCAGGTTTGAGTTCTTGGTCATGCAAAACTGTGACAAAATTTGAAAATGACTGATCGATAGATAAACTGATATTGAATCTATAAATCTGCTCTGTACAAAAAAAAAGTTTTAAAAAACCCAACCAACCAGCCCAATATCTATATACAATGTGCACACACAGTCTCTCTCTCTGAAAGTATTTTGCTACACAAATTGCATTTTGTACATGGAAGGCCAATTGCATTGTAGGGAGTGCAAGCCTGATGTAGGGCTTTGATCACGCTGATCAAACACAGACCACCTATCAGCCTCCATAGTGCCACTATCCTTCATGTACATTCTCAATATTTTTGTCATAATACCTATCAGTCATTTGAGCTGAGGAAAAGAAAAGGATTGTAGCAATTAAATATATGATTGGATCCAGACATTTAAACCACACTCATTATCTAAAGCTTGTGTGTGTGTAGGGGTGGTATACTTGTGTCTACATGTGTTTGTGCGCTCAAAGCAGAAGCACTTTTTTCCCCTCCCAGGAGTTTGCTTGAATTATGAGTCGAAGGATGACAATTTGCATGCTAACTGAACTCATACACCGTACAGATTGAAAAGGACATCTGTTGCTGATTGTTTTAGTCCTGTGCTTTTCAAGCTTAAATATGAAAATTAAGGAGGTAAAAAGGCAAATGATTCTGCCAAGGGCCGAGAGCAGCCTTTTCTCCACCCCTAATTTTTTATTATTATCATTATTATTTGGAAAGAGTATAGCTCTTGAGAAATGTCATTTGACTTGTATTGTCCCTACGCACTTGTGCTGTAAGACCAGGCTCTAAGTCACTGCAATTTGCTAGATGTTTCCCCTCATATTGGTTTAGTTGTAGCAGAATGGGTGGAGTCAGTAGGCTTCTGAATATCAGTTACCAGGAACCATAGCCGGGAGAGTGCTGTGGCACCAGGGGCGCCATCAAGGGAGGGCTGAGGGGCCAAACCTCCCTACTGAAATTTTCAAGAAGGGGTCCGGGGCCCCTCAATATTTCATGGCCTATGGCGGGCCTCAAAGGGCCTCCCCACAGCTGTGACAAGCCTCTCTGGGCTTATCTGCAGCTGTAACAAGCCTTGCTGGGCCTCCTCACAGCTGCAGTGGGCCCTGTTGGGCCTCCCTGCAACTGTGGCCGACCTCATGGCCTCCTCTCACCATGTGATGACACACATGCACGCCATGTGTGTGACATCATGCTCACGTGCTGGGCATCCCCAATGTTGGGTGGGACCTGGTGCCTGCGTGTGGCAACTAAGAGATGGAAGAAGCCATGAGGTGCCTAGCCACACAACTGGATGCCAGAGAGGCAAGCGCCACTGGGTCTCACTGCCAGCTGTCGGAAGTTGAAAGTATGCTTCAAGCTCAAAAGCGTTATTGCCTGCTGGAATCAAAGAAATAGCTGTTTTCTGAAATGTGTTACTTGATTTGAGTATTGATTCTGATGGTGTAGATCTGAAGCTGCCCAAGATGAGCAAGGTAGATTTTCAAGGAAAGGGACAGGTCCTTTGAGTATCAAGGTAACACAGCAGAATATTGAGCTACCTTCTCCCTCTGTATGACTCTATGCACACATAGCCACATGGGAACAGTTTCACTGGGGGGGCCACTCCATGCTACATGGGACTGAATGTTAAAATGGCAGCCATGTGGGAGCATGGGCTGGTCATGGGAGGACTATCCCAATCAAATTATCACATCTTGCTGTTGTGTCATTATTATAAGGGATTGTTATTATTTTAGTGTGTATATTTTAGTGTGTGTTTTTTTTAATATTGTAAGCAGACTTGACTACTTCTGTTGGGAGTGGGAAGGCAAGGTAAAAGTTCCATAACAAACAGATAAATATGAAAAGTCATAAGTTAAAACTGAGAATTTTTTTTATTGCTGATACACCCTCAAAATCCCAAAAACAGGCCCCCAGGTTGGAGATGAGACACTTGCTCTCCTACCTACTCTCACATAACCTCTCCCATCCTGGCCATTCCATGTTCCATGACATACTAATGTCCACCAAGAATCTTTCCTTTATTTTTCTAAACCTCAGGTTGTACATCAGGATTGAATTAGAGGGTTAAGTACATTAAGTACTGCAGCGTAGTGTGCATAATTCGTTCCGAATGCGTAGAATTTGTGTTTTCGTTTTGGCTGCAAAAGTTGGCATGTATTACAGAATACTGGACTCTAGCTGTTGAAATGCCTCAAACCTCATGAACCAAGTTTGCAAATTGGGGTGGTCACCCATTCATAGTTTTTAGCAATTGTTCCTTTTGGAGCGTGTCCATCTTTGGGATGGAGCGGGTGGGTGAAAACAGAATTGTGTGACCAAACATGATGCTCTGTGTTTAGTTCCACTGATGTATGAACTGCTGAACTGTCCATGATTTGCCACACTGAAAGAGGTGTGATAATTGGTGGCTGCAAAAATTGTAAGTGATGCAAGTAAATGACTGGAGCGTGCAACAGAGGAACTTAACTTGGACTGGGAAGCTCTTACAGAGAAATAAAATGGTTGCTGAAATTTGCTTTCTTTTCTCTGGCATTCCCCAGCAGGGCTGGCAATCGTGCATGGCATCACTAAGGCTGTGTACGCAGCTTAAAACATAGCAAGTTCTTATTTTTCTCTTGCTGTGTTTCAAATCATATTAGCACACCACAGTTCACATCAGCATGAACTGTTATGTGTCAAAAATCTCTCACTGCATGTTCACACTAGTGGGTGAAGAATGATTTTCTGGTTTGATACCTATGCCATAACAAACACATCTATTTTAGGTACCTACACTTGGACATTATTGGCTAAGAGGTGGATTCATTTCCCAGCTGCTTCCAGGCCTGCTTCCAGGGTGGCTAAAAGAGGCCAATTTGTGACCCTGATCCCAAGGCCTTGATCCTAAGCTTAAAGTTGTCAAATCAGAGAGAAACTGGCTTGGGGGAACCTCAGCAAAACACAGTATTTCAGAAGAAATTACAAAAAGCTTGTGGATCGTGGGTCATGTGTACATGGATTCAAAGTGGTCGGAACACACTGATTCCAAAGTAAACAGTACATACTCCTAGTGTACCTATTAAGATCTGTGCTTTAATAGGGAGCCTGCTGACAATTTATGGAAGCTCCTGATCCTGGCCACTTCCTCCACGCTTCTTGTTCACCTGCCTTTTCCAGCTGAGTGAGAAGAAGGAGCAGTAATACTAACATACCTTGTCGCCTCTGTCTGGGAGGTAGTCCAGAGTGAGAGTCAAGTTTGAGGTGGTGGACAGCCACAGTGGGAAGGAGAAGGATTCCACTGAGGACATCTTGAGGACCTTCCAACACATGGAACCAACAATGTCCTCCAGAATCACTGCTCTATATGCAGCTGGTGTAGAACATTTTATTTCCTCCCTTTTGTCATTATTATTCCAAGATGGCAACTCTTAATTAGTGCATATGGGTTTTCTGCTGCTGCTGCTTCTTTTTATGCCACCATTATATTAATGCAATGGCCTAGTCACCCACTCAACCTAACCCTGTTGATTTGATAAGCAAAGTATTTATGGCCTCCACCAGAGCTCTGCAGATTTATGCTGGCAGTAGTTCTGCAGGTGAAAATGGAAACCACATTTGAAGAAAGGAGGCTTTGGGCCAGATTGGGCTATGGGGATAACAGCACACCAGCAACATGGCTGACAATAAAGAGCAGAACAGAAACACATTCAGCTCTGAAAGATTTGTAAAGTGACACGGAAGCAGCGCATACTTAGTTCATCATCTGGTATTGGGGAGGGGGGGCGGATCTTAAGCTACAGACATCTGCATTCAGCTTTCCCCTCTAAATCCTTTTCCACAGAAGCAAAACATAACACACGGAATGAACAAAGCACTGGCAGCTGATTAACATCTGCTGGTTTGATTAAGATCATATAGATGGCGGATTTTCAGGATCCAATAATTCTGGCTTGCCTTTGCAACAAAGGAAGACATTGTGTAGCAGGCTTGCTATGGCTGTAAAAAGGCTCATATGCTTTGCATTCGCATTTCACACCTGGAGCACGGGGGAAGCCAGGCTGCCCCAATTGCTCGTGTAAATTCCCTTTTATGTTGGACCAATAAAATATATTAACAGGCATTCCAGCTACTGTCGTTATTGCATAATAATGGAGTGGAAATTGTAGGCCAGCAAGCCTCAGGTTGTGGGGATTGCGAGGGAGCATCTCTTATAAACTAGGCAGAAATGAACAAGAGGCGAGGGGGAAACATCATCTTCTCTTGCTAAAGATTACAGGCTGGTCCTATTCCATCTTTTTAAAGCGTTTCACAATATTGTAGACCCCAAAATAGCATTTCCTTGTGTCATAATTATAATGGTATTTAAAATATTAAATTGTGTTTAAAGCAAGCTGTTTAAAGTGTGTTAAATGACTGTTGCAGATCTGCAGTCAAGAATCATGATCCCACATAGATTTGTGAAGAATTGGTAGAAAGATTGCATTTATTTCAGTGGCTTTGGAAACCCTGCAAGGCAATCAAGGATCAAATAATTGCCTGACTTCCCTCTATCAGTTTAGCAAAAATCTTGAAAGGAGAATGTGAGTTCTTATTGACAACTGCATGCACATGGAAAATTTGGGAGGAAAATGCTGATAACACATTTGGGGTTGTTTGTTTTTTTACTACCACGCCAACAAAATGCAAATCAGATTTTTTAAAAGGAGGAGTGATTTTTCTCTCCATTAAACCACTGTCAGGCTCCACTGTTCTTACAGCCTATGGTTGATTCACAAGGAGATTTCTGTAGCAATAGAGTCTGAAGCATCCCAGATGGTACTGTTCAAACACAATTGGACACAGTCTTTATAGTAATTGCACAGCCTCCTTTTTCCTAATTTATTTGATTCTGAAGGGTTTCCTTTTGTTGTTGTTTCAAACTTCTAAAGACAAGCAGCATCTGTTTTGTACAGCAACATATCACTCTGAAAGAGAGCCAAGGCAGCCTAAGAAAGATACTGCAGCTCTGGAATTACTGCTGTAACTTTATTTGCAATCCAGAGCAATAGCCTGAAACCTAAAGAAGTCGTTCATGCGTGAACAAGGGACCCACAGCGGTTCCCACCCATGGAGAGAAAAGGCATTGTGCAGTTTAGAAAAAAGAGGGAGTGAACTGGATCCACCCTTCATGGGCCAAAATGGACAGTTAGGCATGGGTGGAGGACTGTCAATTATCTGACATCACAATGATGTCAGGTGACTCATTTTTACCCATGCAGTTTGAAATCAAATTGTGCAGCTGAAGGTACAGCATTATGCAGGCCCCAACAATCCACTGATTACTAGGGCTATGCAAGCACTGATGAAGAGATCGTTGAGGCTTGCAGAGCACCATTGGAGTAACATAATGGTTAATCCAGTCCTGCATGTTGGCACTCTCTTTATGAGCCCCTCGGGGTTACAAATGACTGTGGTTTTGCAGCACTTTGAGGCTGGTATGAATTCCTTTGGTCTTCACCAGTCCTGGCTGTAAACCAAAATTCCAAATGAAACTGCCGATGGAATCCCTTTACTTCTCTTGTGACTTTCTGGAAAACACATTGAATGTCCAGGGACGTTTTGCATATCTTGGTTGCTTCATGTCGCTGGAATACTGCAATCCAGAATCTACAGGTGCCTGTTTGATCTTGCAAGTTCTGCAAAGTTTAGCAGACTCAGCTAAACACAGCTGTATCTGACGCTGAAACTTGGCATTGCCATGACTTCCGCTGCCTTTTATCCATGACTTGTACGGCTCAGAACAGAAAGATTTTGAAGCATGGCTTGGAGACATTTCGGACATTTTATGAAATGCCAGAGAATACACTCAACATCTCTTTGCTGGCACATCATTCCGTAACAATGAAGTTGAGCTGTGGATATTATAAATCTTTAATTTCTCCCTCAGGATTGAACAGCTTTTCCTTTTCTTTCTGAGTAAAAGAACATGGCCATGGTTAGGGGGAAATAGCCATAGTCATGTGGGCCAAATTAGGCTAGTGGGACACAGGCTTCCCCACCTAGAGTAGGTGACACTTGTGATCACTTGTGATAGGACATCCGAGGTTCATAGGAATTAAGCCAGCTTCAGGATGGTTCCACCTGTGGTGGTGCTGGTATAGACCAAAATTACCATGTAGTTTGCTTTTAGAGAAAACAGAAAAGATAAAGAATTGTACTTGCCTTTAAAATGCACCCTTTTCTACCTCCGAAAAATGGAACCGTTTTTAAACAGAAAAAGAATGCAGGAACACATGTTTGATCAGTTGCAATGCAAAAAGCATACACATAAGCAGACATGAGTGCAAATTTGGGGGGGTTGGGGGGAAGACTACATTCAGTCTTCATAGTATGAAGATAAAATGTGTAAAATCTTAGATGCCATCATTTATGATATTCAGGTAAGTGGGTTTCAATCCCAAAATACCAATCTGCCATGACTGGCACAATAAATTATGTACAGCAAGCAAATGCAAGACTTTACACAGCTTACAGAATCCAGCTTTTCTGAGTGCAGAATTTAGATTTCCTTGGCACATTTTTTTAAAATTATATATTTAAGAGTATAAGTGGACAGAGCAGCACTCAGTATCTTCCAAGTGTACAAATTGTTCCTTTATATCACACAGTCATTAACAATAGCAATAATTACCCCCATTTGCCAGATGAAAATTCGTCAGTTTTTATGAAACAGAATAAGGCCAAGAATAAACAAGAGCCTATTGGAAGACAAAGAGAGAGGATAAAACACTTTATTATTCTGCTAATTGCATTGATTGGTTGGCAGAATCAATTATTCAAGAAATCTTCATTTTGCAGTCGAAGGTACATCTGGAAGTCTTAAGGCAGCATTAGACAATAAAGTGCTGCCCACTTTTCCTCTCCTTGCACCACATACTACAGGACAATACATGCCGTGACTTCATTACACTGGGCACCTACCTGCTCCTTGCTTTACATAAATGGCTAGCAGGGAAACACACAGTGCAGTGCTGCCATTTTACACATGTGTTTGTAGTACACACAATACAAAGAAGAGAGACATGGGAGGCAGGCAGGTCCATATATCTTCCATCTAGCACTGTCCTGAGAAGGCCAAGAGCCTTTGTTTCTGAAGTGATATTTGAACTGGGGACTTCCGAGGTCTCAGTTTACCAACACATTCCTAGCCTCTCTTCTCCACCAGTTCACCCAAGTACAGCCAGACCGACTAATAATTCTAAACAGACACAAAACGAGGGAGATCTAGGCCACCATTAGCAAACAAGGCAAAAACAGATGATGTCCCACTTGCCTCAGATATAAAGTGCTGTGACTGTTCTGCAGAATAACATAGAGGAGAACTTTAAGCAAGAGGAGTTCTTAGACGCATAGAAACCCTTGCTTGGGACACCTGGAAGCCACACTGGTGTGTGATAATCTCTGTGTCCAAATGGAAAACCTAAGGCTCATAGGATAAGCATGGTCACCAGATTTCAAAACAGTCACACCCAGTGGTGGAACTACATTTGGGGGGCCCTGTATATGGGGGCTCCTTCGCAACCAGCAGCGAGATCTGGGTAACCACTATTACTATCTTCAATGGGGTTGTTCTACAACAGATCACCACTTAAAAAAAATTTTAGCTACTACATCTCAGATTGTGATTCAAATTTCTGTACTGGATTATTTCACATGTCAAAGTCACTTGGTATGAATAACCTTTTTCTGTGCCTTATAGTTTCCGAGTTATGGGATGAAAATTAGGGAACTGTTGTATACATGCATAGAATGATGGAATTAGGTCTACTAGACCCCAAAATTTTGAGCAATGTGAAGTAAAGTTGCTTCTGGGGGCCCCCAGCTTAAGCTTCATTAGTGATCATGACTGGTCACCTCACACACTTTCAAGCTGTGTGGAATGATGATGTTCAGACAAGGCCTCTTTTGAGGAAGTGCTATGGATTCTGGTCACAAAATGTTTATAATGGGCCATATCAATTTATGCTCAATTATTATGCTTTATTATGTATATTAGTTGGTCATTTTTATTTCAGATAAATAATGTTTCAAATAAATAAATAAACAATAGTAGAGTGTTGACATAATATGCCTTTAATTTTCTTTGCAGAATATTTCCACAGAGTTCTGCAAAATTCTGATTTCTTTCATCTGTTGAGGTTCATCTCCTGAACCTCAGCCAAGGAAGTTCTCTCTCTCTCTCTCTCTCTCTCTTCTCTCTCCTCTCGCTCCTTTTCTTCACATTGAACAAAAATATAGCACAAAACATATGGATACAAACTGTCCAGAAATTAAAAAGTTTGTAACTGTTAGATACAGATATACACCAGAACAGTCTCTCTTGACTAGCGATGGATGGATCTGTCAATTCTAGTTCTCACATGAAATGAACTGGGGGTATTTTCCTGGATTCTTACTGAAACAGATTTAAAGTGGTCTACTATTTTTTTTAGACATACAGGTGACTGCTATAATATAATATAGCTGATTTAAAGAAGACAAGGATAGTCAGATACACAGGACATTTTCAGTTCAAATCTTTCTGCTTTGAAATAATATTCTGTCTTTGGGAGCCTTATAGGCAACATTTCATGACCATCATGCTATTATATTTCTTGAAGAGAAAAAGGAGGAAATTGAGTTAAAGGATGGTTTGTGCTTTATGGGATGTCAAGCAACAGTTTTAGGACACTGGTCCAATTTGAAAAAAAGTATCTGCACAGCACTGTGTACAATTGCCTGGAGCTTTATTGAGATGCATTAAATAAAACCTGTACACACTAACTACAAATAGGAGCTTTGTAAGTGAGGTGTAGAAAGTGACAGAAGCCATCTGCAATGATGCACATGGTTCACCAGGAAAGAATGCTTCCCACAATTCCCATTATTCTTAGCCATGGCTGTTTAAAATGCTATCATAACACTTTAAATGTAAAGTGCAGATTGGACCTAGGATGTGAAGCAGACAGACTAACTGTGAAACCATTTTTTAAAAAGAAAAAATTACACGAGCTACACAATGTTAAGATTGCTGCTAAATTCCTTTCACCAGGAATGGGCAGAAGGCAGATCAGGCTGTACCATCCAGGTGTTATTAGGGGGAGACATGGGAGCCTGAACCCAAAGCCTTTTGTGTTAGGCTGGCTATCTTCTTCCCATTGGGGGAGGGGGGCAAACGATATATTTTATCTGTGAATTCCTGCCCCTCAACCATTATAATCACTGCTCAGAGGCCTAACGCTTCATTGGAACTATCAGAAATTCCAGTGAGGCAACTAAAAAGCTACAATTGATTCATTTCATAATTAAGGGCTTTCCCCAAAACATACTATAACGTTAATAACTTCATTATCTGAAGTGTTAAGATTCAAGACTGCAATAACAGTACAGGGTTACATACGCTTCAGGTTACAGACTCCGCTAACCCAGAAATAGTGCTTCAGGTTAAGAACTTTGCTTCAGGATGAGAACAGAAATCGTGCTCGGGCAGTGTGGCAGCAGCAGGAGGCCCCATTAGCTAAAGTGGTGCTTCAGGTTAAGAACAATTTCACGTTAAGTACGGACCTCTGGAACGAATTAAGTACTTAACCCGAGGTACCACTGTACTGTTGTAGATGCTTTGGCAGATAATCCCAGCTCAGTAAAGTTACAGGAATTATATGATTCTGCAGTATGCAGTCAAACTGTACATTCATATATATAGCTACATTACACCTGGCTAAATTTGCTCTGAGTATTTAACAGAACTGTTATCTTGGTTACTGTAGTGTGCTTACAGGCTGTAAACGTCCCACAAATAATTTTTATGTTTATGGAAAAGGGTCCGATGATGCACATAAATTTGGAGAAAAGATAGGAATGCAGGAGGAGGGGGAAACCCAAACCTTGTTCCCAGTGTCCCTCTGGGCATTCCCAATTGTCCCTCTGCTCCACGCATGATGTGATTTGGCTGCAGTCCAGCCTGAAGTCCCAGCATGCTCTATTAAACTGAAACATAAATGGAAATATATGTTTTTCAAGGCATGCATATATTTACCCACAGCATGTAAAACCATGCAATAAATTCACAGACACACACTTGAAATTATATGTGCATCAAGGCTGACTCTTCACTATTGGCCTTCTGAAGAGACCTGCATGAAGGAAGGAGGGCTTAGACAGAAAGTAAGCCCTCCATTATATTATGAAAGAAAAGTTGCAGTGTATTTTATACATTCAAATGCAAAAAAGTAATAATCCTAAGAACAGCTACTTGAACATTTGCTGTATTTCCTTGACAATAATAAAATTATTTGTTAAGAAACCATACAACTAATAAAGGTGCATTACCTGTGTGACAAAAATGAGGCGAAAACTATAATCCTTACTTGGAAGTCAGTCCACTCAAATCAGTTCAGCTGAAAACTCCAAGGTGGCTTTCACCTCTGGAAGCTAAGGCCCGAAAAAGACCCAATATGGAAGCCGACTGGCCAAAATATTGGGAAATATTAGAAAAAGATGGAGATAATTGGAAATTGCAGAGTTTGGAGAAAATGAAGGATAAAGTGCGAGACTGGTTACATTACGCTCAGATTAAAGAAGTGTTTAAAAATGACAAAAAGTTAGGGTTCCAGGTGGAGAAATCGAAGTTGGAAACAGAGCTGTTAGAACCTAAGGCTAAGGTACTTTCAAGAATGTATAACTTGCTGTTGAAATGGAATACACAAGACGAAATGGTTAAATCGGCTATGATAAAATGGGCACAGGATATTGGGCATAACATTATGTTTGAGGACTGGGAAAGGTTGTGGACCCCTGGGCTGAACTTTACTGCATGTAATGCTTTAAAGGAAAATGTAATGAAAATGATATACAGATGGTACATGACCCCGGTTAAACTTGCCAAAATATACCATTTGTCTGATAATAAATGTTGGAAATGTAAAGAAAATGAAGGAACATTCTTTCACCTCTGGTGGACCTGCCCTAAAGTGAAGGTCTTCTGGGAAATGATATATAATGAGCTGAAAAAGGTATTTAAGTATACCTTCACTAAGAAACCAGAGGCCTTCCTTCTGGGTATTGTCGGCCAGAAGGTGTTAAAGAAGGATAGAACATTCTTTATGTATGCAACAACGGCAGCAAGGATACTCATCGCTAAGAACTGGAAAACTCAAGATCTACCCACACTGGAAGAATGGCAGATGCAGCTGATGGACTATATGCAACTGGCGGAGATGACTGGCAGAATTCGAGACCTGGGAGAAGAAAGGATTGAAGAAGATTGGAAGAAATTTAAGATTTATCTACAAAAATATTGTGATTTAGAGGAATGTTAATAAGGATGCTTGGTTATAAATAATTGGCCATCACTAAATTGGATCGGAAATTGACAATAAATGAGATTAAGAGAAACAAAAATTTGTTGGAGAATTGTTACACTATATTGAATTGAGTGGTTATAAATTTGCAAATAAGATGATAATTTGCTTGAAAAAATTTATTAACGATGTAAGTGGGAGCGGGAGACGTGAGGAAGTCCAAAGAAGTTATGAAATTTTGTTAAAACAAAGCAATGCTGTTTATTATCTTTGTATTTCTTTTATAAAAAACCCTAATAAATATTTTATTAAAAAAAACAAATCAGTTCAGCTGAAATCTTGTGTACACTTACTTGGGAATAACCACTTAGAGGGTTTCTTCCTTTTTACAATCAAAAATTTTATGAAATAAAGAAATAAACTTGGGTTGAACACACACCGTTTCAGTTTAATGACAGAATATTATTATGAGGCTGCTGTGAAATGCATAATCATAGATGTTGCTGTTACATTTGGATATCACCTATACAACCAAGTTCTCTGGCTGGTTTACGTGGGTGGGGAACAAAATACAGTTTACAACTTACAAAATAAAACACTTAAACCAAAATAAATAACAGCAGTAAAAGCAGTTAGCAAAAATAGTAGAAGCCAAGCAGCAATTTGAAACAAAAATTGCAAGAGGATGAATGCTCTATTAGAAGTTTGGATAATTAAGTGAGATAGAAATCCTGTTAGTTAAACTAATAAAAATAAAACGCCTGAGAAAACAAGAATGTCTTTAACTGGCACCTAAAAAGCACCATTGGCTTCATAGGTGCATAGATTTCAAATGAGCTTCTCTGAGCAGGGCATTCCAGAGTTGCGGTGCCACCACTGAAAAGGCCCTCTTCTCAGTGACTCAGCAAAGTGCTATACTGTACACTTCATTTGGTGGGAGAAGGGCCTCCAATGCAGATCTCAAGGTCTGGGCAGGTACATAAGGGGGAAAGTGATTCTTAAGTAACCTGGGCCCAAGTCATTCAGGGCTTTAAATGTTAAAAGCTGCATTTTGAACTGGGCCTGGAAATGGACTAGAAGCCAGTGCAGTTGAAAGAGGTACAGTGGTACCTCCAGTTACAAAATTAATTCGTTCCGGAGGTCCATTTGTAACCCGAAACCGTTCTTAACATGAGATGCACTTTCGCTAATGGCGCCTCCCGCTGCTGCCGTGCTGCCAGTGCACGACTTCCGCTCACATCCAGTGGCAGAGCTTCATGCTCTGGCACCGGGGGCAGAGAGCAGGCGGGGGCAGGGCTGGTGCACATCCCGGCAGGGCACACGTCCTGGGGTGGAGCGTGCTGTCCACAGGGGTGGGGCACATGTCCTGGGGATGGGATGCTCGTTCTGGGGGCGGGGCGCCCAGCACAGGCAGGGGGGCAGCCACGATGGAACCCCACCAGGATCACGCTGCCGGGGGCGGTGTGCTCCCCCCGCCCCCTCTTCCTCCGCCAGTGCTCGCATCCCGGGGCAAAGTTCGCAACTAGGGGCATCTACTTCCGGGTTAGTGGAGCTCGTAACCCGAAGCATTCATAAGGAGGACAGTACGGAATACTGTGTGGTGAAATAGGACCATATTTATTTCAGAACAATATGAACACCACTGAACACTTTTCTAAGTACAGTCATACCTTGGTTTTCTAGCAGAGTGTGTTCCAGAAGTCTGTTCGACTTCCGAAACATTCAGAAACCAAGGCGCGGCTTCTGATTGGCTGCAGGAGCGTCCGGCAGCCAATCGGAAGCCACGGATGCTGTGCCAAACGTTGAGCTTCTGAAAGAACATTTGAAAACCGGAACACTCACTTCTGGGTTTTGATCATTCGGGAGCTGAAACATACGCGTACCAGGGCGTTCAACAACCAAGGTACGACTGTAAATATGTTTAGGACTGGGCTTGAAACTGTAACTTGAAAGCATCCACAGACAGCAGCTCACCAAATTGAATCGTATATGAGGCCAAAACAGGGCAGTGAGGACTGAGCAGACTCTCAGGAAGCAGAGGTTGCTGTCAGGTTGCTAGAGAGGGCCTGGAAGAGGACATGTCTGTTTGGCTGACTGCCTAGCAACACTGCAACATTTTGCTGCATGCCCATGCTTCAAATGTCCGCTATAAGACTATTCCATATAAAAAGAATGGCATGATGTGAGCTACATACCTGAACACCCCTTTAAGATGTCCCAACCATGGGGCACGTGCTTGACCTTTTAGAAGATCAGCCATAACCATATCACTTCACCTGCGCAAATCATTTTCCAGCACACGGAAGTCCGCTTTTTACTGCTAAATTGGAGCAGACAGCAATCCACGGAAAACTCAAACTGCCTTTTGCTCCAATTCAATGAAAGATCATTATTTTCCTGGGGAAAGTGGTAGGGTAAAACAAAAAGTGCCCTGACATAGACAGGGAAAGAATGGAACTGTGCTTGGAAACTGCGGGGCAATGGTTTTTTCAGCACACACCCCAAACTAGGTATTTAGCCAAAGATGGCTTCTCGTTGGATTTTATACAGTAGCTTCAAAGAAGCAACATGTTCTGAAGAAGGACCTTCTTTATCTGCCTGAGGACGAGTGGGAGGCCAGCCCAAACCCCTTTGAATCTTGCTTCTTAACTTTAACCACAAATTTCTCAAATCTCTCGAGGTGCTTTGAAAAGAGAAAGAGGCAGGAGCATGCGGGGGGAGGGCGAGGGGGAAACCCCAAGGAAAATAAAAGAGAGACAATTTGTGCAGCCTGAGGCTGGAATCCCACTTTCAAGAGGAGACATTAAAGAGAAACCTCGACAAAGTCTTCAGCTATCAGGTGAGAGGGTATAAAAGTTATCTGTGTCGCTTTTGATGTGGAGCCTTGACATGAGTCTTGGAATTGCTTCTGATTTAATAATGGAGATTGTACCAGTGATTCACATGCCGCCACCACTGCCTTCTCCTCCTCCTCCTCCTCTTCCTCTCGTGTTGAACCTTGTCAACGCAAGGGAGGGTATAGCCTGCCCTGCATGTCTGCTCATCAGCTATTGACAGTGGAAAAGGCTGATTAAAAGCCTCTGGGGCTCGCTATGTTGCTGATCTCACAGAGTGCTCATAAACTTATGCATCTTTGGAAAACTATCATGTGTTTTTAACTTCCTGAAGAATTCTTGTAAAATATAACTTAACCACATTACCCTTTGTCCTGTGCTTTTATTCCACTAATGGACAAATTGGGAGGAGGCTGAGAACAAATGTGCTATTAATTACCCAGATGGCTTTTTAATAGAAGCTTGGATTATTGCTCAGCTACAAAACATTGTCCAGAAATTTCTTAATAATGCCGGTGAGTGCTGCATTCCTTCCAAGAGAATAAAGCTGCCATTGACCAGGGAGGCTAGGCTATGTCAGGTTAGTTTAAGAGATAGCAGACAAAGAGCGAGTATTGTATAGGTGGAATGACAAGCCATATCCTAGCTGTCCGGCTTCTCCTGCAATGACAGATTTCCTAATTCACTGCAGATTCTCAGGAAAGTGGGTGGTCAGCTCTGGAGAAAACCAACAGTACCTCTATTGATTCTGGGTGGGGAGAGACATAATTCTGAATTAACCTGGATTGATTTAATGCAGCACAGAGTCTTAGTACCAGGATAAAATTAGTATTAATGCATTAAATGTTAGGTCAGAATGTTAAGTCTCATTGTTGAAAGACCTACATGCCCTAAGCCAAGGCTTAATGCAAGCAGGTAATTTACGTTAAGTTAATTATTGGTGCATTTTTAATGCCCAAACAGAACCATCCACTAGGACAAAAATTACTCATGAAGTGCTGCAATAGTGGGGGAAAGAGACATGAGTAGAGAGTTTAGGAAATATTTTGTTGCCCTGATCGTAATAAACAGGCTGTTAGTTCATATTATATTTTGTGTTATTTTTGTAGACAGCTTCATGTTGCCTAAAACAGTTGATGGCTCCCTACTTTCCCAGTTTCCTTGGCACACTCCTGCCTGAAGAGAAAAGCTCCATCTTTTCAAAACAGACTCCCCTGAACGTTTCCAGTGCACACTAACAGATTATTACACACTGACTATAAGTATATGGAAAGCTGCTGTTGCCCTGTATTCTGTATTCAGACCACTATTCTCGTTCCATTTCATTTCACTCTTTTTTGCTCCCCCTTCCAGTACTAATCATTACGAATTTCCCATATCAATCTGTTTCCATCTCGCAGAATGTCAGACTAACTTTTAGTCCATTATGAAGGGTTGTGGCTCAGCGTCAAGAGCGCATGCTCTGCATACAGAAGGGCACAGGTTCAATCCTAGCAGTCCTTTGTGCCTCAGTGCTTCCAGTTCCTATTGTGGTTCCTCACCACACAAGTGTCTCCCTTGACTCTGCTTCCATCCTTCCTGCACTCCATAGCTCCCCAGTGTCACCTCTATCCAGAAAACACTGGCTATGGGTGCTTAAATAAATTAAAAAAATAAAAAATTGTCCAGTAGCACCTTAGAGACCAACTAAGTTTGCTCTGGGTATAAGCTTTCATGTGCATGCACACTTCTTCAGATACCAAAGCTTATACCCAGAACAAACTTAGTTGGTCTCTAAGGTGCTACTGGACAATTTTCTATTATTTTATTTATTTCGACTGCATCAGACCAACACGGCTACCTACCTGAATCTAGAATTATTGGTGCTTACTTAGACATACAATACAATATGAACCTAGAAATGTCAGGGATTGAATGCCCTGCCTGCAAAGTAGTTGTAATACTGAGCTACAGCCCTCTGCTGGCTTCCAGGGGCATTCTGGGAAAATAAAGATGGTAGATGTTGCTTTGCTCGGTGCTTCTCTGAGCATTTGCTGAGCTGAGAGAGGAAGCTAATTTCTAAATTTTAAAAAAGGAATGACTGACATCCCTTGGTGAGCTTTCCAGAGCTCAAGGGACCCAGCATTTGCCTCACTGTGATGACTGCTGACAGCAGGCCTCCCTATATTCACTTTGTACACATGAAGATTCATGCTGCAAAATAAGGGCTGGTGTGGGAATAAGCCTCAATGCCTCAGGTAGACCAATACTGAGTCCTACAATTACCATGGTTATCAGTCATGATTAAGGCCAGCTACTGTATTTTAATCTTGCTCTAGATAGCAAAAGTAGTAGCACGCACTTATCTCCACCACCCTTGGTGTGTGTGTTCCTCCACCCTCCACTCCATAACTTTGTGTCATTAAGATTCCAAGAAGGATCTCATTTATTCAGTTTGAATTCTCCAGGTCTTCAACTTTTGGCACCAGCCAGTATTCTTTAGGCTAAGCCATGTGTTTCTCCCTTTGGGCCAGTGATCATATTTAACAATGTGAGATGGGGTATCACTTACTTGTAAAACACAGATTTATTATTTTCTTCACACTTACGTAACGGCTTTATTGGGCATAGCGCAGACAAGTCAGGAGAAGGAAGCTGAGCTTGCCTTGGTGAAATAGCACACTTGTGATCAGGACACTCTTAGGATGCAGTTGCCACATAAAACCTAAGTGGAGGGTTTCTGAGGTGTGCTCCGCAAGGATGAGCTGTTCATATACTGAGCCCTTTGATATGACTATTGCCTTATGTGAAGAATAGGGGACCTATTCCAGCGTGGTCATTGCATTACAAGCTATGGAACTGCCTTGTAGAAAGTGTCCTATCACCTGAAGCCTTGTGAGTCCAACAAAATCATTAACCCTCTTCAAGGCACACATCCCCTTGAAATCAATACAAGCCAGTTACAACTAATAATGCCCATTAATTTCAGTGGGATGGTTGCTGAACATTCTCTGCTTTTTTGTTGGGAGAACTAGAGTGCCTTATTTAGAAGATAACAGGCAGCATATACTGGGACAGTGTTTCCAAAATTTACAATATTTACATACCCCTGAGAGTTGAGTCTTACCAGTGCACCCCTTATTAGATGAAGATAATTTTGGGGTAGTTCCAATAATACTATGTTATCTATTCAAAGCCTTTCACGTACCCCCAGGGATATGCTTACCATACTTTGGGAAATCCGGCACTAGGACCAGCAGTCCTGCTCTGAAACCTAGATCCATTTTGCAGAACAGACAGAAACCCTGTTAATTTTGATATGTTCATTTATTGATTGAATTGATATCCTGCCCAGGATGGCAAACACATCCACAATTCGAAAACAAAAAGCAAACAGTTAAAACATTAGGAAAACAATTGCAGTTGAAAACATCCAAAAGCATTTACAATTAAAAACATTATGAGGGGGACATGCATGGGCTGGAATGTGTTCAGAAGGTGCTTAAAAGCCTTCTGGTGTCAGGAACCCTCTGATATCTGGGCACACAATTAGAATCACCCTTAGAATTGCCTTTCAGATCTTTGTGCTAAAAGCAGGAAGGTTTGCAGTGGACCTGCAGCATGTTGGTATGCTGAGAGCAAGGTTTGTGCATGTTCCCCTGCTTGTACTTTAAACCAGCACACATTCACCTCAAACACACAAATGGAACGAGCGTGCTCAACAGGGTATCTGCATCTGAAGAACCACTTAAGTGGAAGTTCTGTCCTGAAGTTTCATGAAGTTGTAACCATTATTTTTAATCACATGTTAAAGAGTGGTGACAGTCTTCAACAAAGACCTAACTGAAAGGCTATTCCATGCGGTGTCATTGTTAGGGAATAGTTTCAGAATCAATTCTTAGGCCAACTCAAGGTGAGACACAGGGCACCGTAACTTGGAGTCAATGTTGCAACAAAAAGAGCAAGACAAATGTGTGATGTTATTTTTGACTGGATCATGTCCATGCCTAAGCAAATATGCACTGCAGATAACTCTTCCTTCACCAGCTGCATACAAAGCCCCATAATTTAGAATTAATTAATGAAGAACTGAGGTTGTAATCCTATGCACACTAACCAGATGGTCAAACACTTGCGGAACATATATATATATATATATATATATATAATTGCTCTGAAAGAATACAAAAAACAGTGCTTCTGTCTGTTTACTTATAGTATATCCATTTGCATTTTGCACACTACTTATGATGAGTGAAGCAATATTTTTGTGTCATTTTCTTAAGTTAGATTCTGTTCTCATGCTGTGATATTTTGACATCAGTTGGGCTTTTTTTGTTACTTAATTGAATAATAGATGTATGCTTCCTTTGAATATAAATGAGTTCCAGTCAGTTGTGTCTATCTGCAGTGTTGATGCTTTTTGGAGAGAAACAGGAGATTGTTTTTAGTTCCCTCGTCTCCCTCAAAGGCAGTGACAGAAAGCAAGTTGAATGATGAATGTTCACTTTAAAGTACTCGGTATATAGGGTTTCTTCTCAGGCTCTTACCTTGACTCTCTCTGTGAACCCAAAGCAAATGCTAGGAAATCAAGCAGAAAATGAACCTTTACAAGAACACAGGACTCCGCGGAGGGAGGGGGCATGAAAAAAGCTATATATTGTAAACCAGCATTACATTTATATTTACAGTGGTACTTCGGGTTAAGAACTTAATTCGTTCTGGAGGTCCGTTCTGAACCTGAAACTGTTCTTAACCTGAGGTACCTCTTTAACTAATGGGGCCTCCTGCTGCCGCTGCACGATTTCTGTTCTCATCCTGAAGCAAAGTTCTGAACCCGAGGTACTATTTCTGGCTTAGGGGAGTCTGTAACCTGAAGCGTCTGTAACCTGAGGTACCACTGTATATTACAGCCAATGACAAATTTATGTGCGTCCACACACACATTGCACCAAACCTGGAAGTGACTTTAAAAATGGCAGAAACGGCCCTGAAAGAGCCCAGAAAGGGCAAAAAAAAAATGGTGTTAAAAACAGTATCTAGCAATCCCATAAGCCACCGGGACACAGATCCCAGCAGAAGCCAGCACCTGCGTGGGGCGCCTTATTTTACCCCTCAGAATTTTGTGCCATGGGCCATGGGCCCCCTGGGTCCCTATGCTATGCCACTGTTTGCAGGCTTTTCCAATGGTGTATCAAATATACACAATTTCACTTCAACATGCAGTGCCTCAGAACGTAACCCCAGCATAAATGGGGAATTGCCTGTATCCTCATCATCATCTACGGGCCTGAGATTCAGGGCCAAACAGCATGTCACGTGACATGGGAAAGAACTGAAAAAGAGCTGTGGCAGAGGTCATTTGGATCAGGGCCATGGTGCAACTGATTTCCCAACCCACACTGATTTCCCAATCAAATCCACACACACACACACACACACACCCTGAGTGGATGTTGGCCATGGAAGAGCCTAGATATATTATCTCTGTGACTAATAGCAGCTCAGGTTTGTGTGTATATTTTATTCACAACAGGGCATCAGTGTAAGGGGAAATGGTTCTGTTCCCCTTGCACAGCAGCACAAATTGATCCAAACTGGAAGTTCCTTTTAAGAAGAAGAAAAAGGCAGCCGGCAGTGGATTTCTTCCTACTACATTGTGCCTCAAAGTCTGGGTATCAGGATGCAGAAGAATGAACTGCTGCCCCAGCTGCTGATGTATGACCGAGATGCCACTAGTGGCAAGAGTTGGCCTTATGAGATCATCACTACCTCACAGCTATTACTTACCACATAGATCCTTCTCTTTGAGGTTATAGGTCAGGCATCCCCAACCTGTGGCCCTCCAGATGCTTTGGCCTACAACTCCCATGATCCCTAGCTAACAGGACCAATGGTCAGGGATGATGGGAATTGTAGCCCAAAACATCTGGAGGGCCGAAGGTTGGGTATGCCTATTATAGATCTTGGTCACGAAAGCTTGCTCTGCAGGAAGAATCAGCCTCGCACACATGAAGTAGATCTTTTGGAGAAGAAAGGAAACAAAACAGAAGTGCTTCTGTGGCAGCAGAAATCAGCTGCTACTGCTTTGCATACAACCCAAAGTCTCAAAATCGGCATCTAGAGCCAATGTGGAGTATGACATGGGATACCAGGGTTCAAATCCCTGTTCTGCTATGAAGCTTTCTGGGTGGCCTTGGGCCAGTCACTGTCTCACAGCCCTCCCTCACAGGGTTGTTGTGAGGATAAAATGGTGAGCGGAGAATCATATGCACCACATTGAGTTTCTTGGAGGAAATGTAAAGGGACCCCTGACCACTAGTCCAGTCGTGACCAACTCTGGGGTTGTGGCACTCATCTCGCTTTATTGGCTGAGGGAGCTGGCGTACAGCTTCCGGGTCATGTGGCCAGCATGACTAAGCCGCTTCTGGCAAACCAGAGCAGCGCACGGAAACACCGTTTACCTTCCCGCCGGAGCGGTACCTATTTATCTAGTTGCACTTTGACGTGCTTTCGAACTGCTAGGAGCAGGGACCGAGCAACAGGAGCTCACCCCATCGTGGGGATTCAGACCACCGACCTTCTGATCGGCAAGTCCTAGGCTCTGTGGTTTAACCCACAGCGCCAATGTAATTAATAAATAAAAATAAATCTATACCTGCAAGTTAGCAGATGTAACTTTCACACCCCTTTTCTGTCCTCTTTTCAGGATATGGGTTTTCTTTTGGGGGCTACCCTATTGGACGACAGCCATGAATTCCCTCATCGCTCCTCCTGTGGCACTGAGAAACCCCAAGCTGGCTACCTTTCAGAAACAGCAGCACCAAAGCGCTGCTCAGGGTCAGCCATTCTCTTACACTGAGACATGCAAGAGTTGAATAAAGGGCGTCCCTTGACAACTTTAGGTACAAGTTGACGTTTCACCCGGGAAACGAGATTTGCTCGCTCAGTGAAGCCACAGCGAAGCAAAGCTCAGTTTTCCGTCTGCTGTCAGGAAATACCTGGCCAGTCTACCCTTAACATCCTTTCTTGTTTGGTTTTCTTTCCCCTTCTGCCTCACCCCCAGCCTCCCCCCCCAACCTTTTGGACATATTTTTGTAATTGCTTGTCCTCAGGTACAAAGATGCTTACAGGAAGTCATTAATCTTTCATGAGCCCATTCTGCCATTTCTTAATTCCGAACAATAAAAAAAGGCTCCGAGGGGCAAGCATTCTCCTGTCACTGTGTGCTTCAAGGGAAAGGAAGTTGGGGGGGGGGGACAAATCTGATCAAACGAGAGAGAGAGAGAGAGAGAGAGAGAGAGAGAGAGAGAGAGATGGCTGTGTTAAAGAGAAGAAAATAACAAAGCACTGGGAAGAAGGGAAAGGGAGGAAGACACCTTAGATTCTTTCTTTCTGGGCTGAGAAAGAAGGTCAGAATCTGCAAGCGGGACAAATGTGAAGATGTGTTTGGGCCCAGATTTCCCTCCTCATGTGAGCAGAGAGGGTCCTGCTCCCTTGCTAGTTGCTGCCCATCTTTTAAAAGGCTCTTGTTTGCTGTACGAAGCAGGTGTGGCAGGGGCTAAATGGAGAGAAGCTGGCCAGCTGGAGTCAACCATCCACCAGCTGCCCACGAGAGGCTTAGAAAAATGCCACCTGTCACTAAACAAGGAAGGGAAGAGCGGGATGGAAACAACAGCCACATCACAAGAACCAGCTCATTCTTTTGCTATTGTTCTCGCTCTTGTGGCCAGCCTGCTCCAAATCCAACAGGAGTATGAAAGGAACTCATCTGTGCAGTTTGCTTACGCTAATGGTAGGCCAACATCACCTTGCCAACAAAGGTCTGAATAGTTAAAGCTATGGTTTTCCCAGTAGTGATGTATGGAAGTGAGAGCTGGACCATAAAGAAGGCTGATCGCCGAAGAATTGATGCTTTTGAATTATGGCGCTGGAGGAGACTCTTGAGAGTCTCATGGACTGCAAGAAGATCAAACCTCTCTATTCTTAAGGAAATCAGCCCTGAGTGCTCACTGGAAGCACAGATCCTGAAGCTGAGGCTCCCATACTTTGGCCACCTCATGAGAAGAGAAGACTCCCTGGAAAACACCCTGATGTTGGGAAATATTGAGGGCACAAGGAGAAGGGGGCAACAGAGGACGAGATGGTTGGATAGTGTTCTCGAAGCTACCAGCATGAGTTTGACCAAACTGCGGGAGGCAGTGGAAGACAGGAGTGCCTGGCGTGCTCTGGTCCATGGAGTCACGAAGAGTCGGATACGACTAAATGACTAAACAACAAAACAACAACAACAAATGGTAGGCAAAGAAGACATGGGGAACTGGGGGGGCGGGTAATCCAGTTGGTCCAGGTCACAAGGTAAACATGCAAGATCATAATCCTATCAGAGATCATGCCAGATGTAACATCAGAGACCATAGCTTCAGGGAGTAGCTCAGTGGTGGAGCATCTACTTTGAATGCAGAAGGCCTCAGGTTCAACCCCTGGTCCAGGTAATGCAAGGAAAGACCCCTGCCTGAAACCACAGGAGAGCAGCTGCCAGACCATGTAAACACAACTAATCTACATGGACCAATGGACTGACTCAGTATAAGCAGCTTGTGATGTTCTTGATGTTTACATGTGTGTTGCAACATTTGAGCCAAGAAGGGATGCAATGAAATATTCTAGCAAGCATACAGTTGTAATAACTTACCTAGAATGATGTGCTTTGGAAGCCAAATTAGGTGTATGGTATCAGGGATCAAATCTCCGTTGTTTTCTGAAAATGCAGCCGCTGGGCCACTCAATATGGATCAGGACTACAGTGCTGGGAGACTCTCTTTATAGGGTATTTTCTAGAACCCAATCACTTCCCAGGAGCTTTGCCCTACAGACCACGACACACAGGCATTTAATGAACATTAAAAGTTTGCTAATATAGGATAGTAGAGACACTTTGCCCAATGATTTTTTTTTTTTTTGTTTTTGCACAGTGTTTGCTGTTTGTGACTATTTATTTACTTATTTAGCTATATAGCATAACATTTACCTATGTCTGGAAATTTTTTAAAGTACATTGCATTTCCATGGTAAGGACTGATTTATGTGTCAACTGTAAAAATATTTCATGCTTTTGACATGCCAAATGATAGGCCTTGTCACAAAACCTTCTGTTTTATTAAAAAAAAAGAGCTTGGTTAAAATTCTAGCCCTCAGCCATATCAACAAAGAGACATAAAACAAACTGCTTTAAAAAAAAAGCAATCTTATGTTTTTATTCCACATTTGCAACCATTATAGTATATCATTTCCCACAGTGGTTACAAGTGTAGAAACATTTCGTGCATTTAGCATATGTTTTCAATGGAAACCGCTCTGATCTTTTCATACAAATGTATAAATATAAGTAATGCTACTCTTTGTTGCATTTTTATTAAAAATAAGTTTCTACTGTTGTGTTTGCAAGGCGCATTCTTAAATGACACTTTCATTTCTTTTTCTATGTCTGATGTCACCCCCTTCTTTCTAGAGCATGTTCTTGATATCCTCTCTACATGGTGATATATCATTGCTAATTCTTTTCAACTGTGAGTCAGCCCTCAAAACCTGTTTTCCAGGGCCACATGCACACCATTCATTTGAAGCACCATGATACCTCTTTGAATATTCATGGCTTCCCTCAAAGAATCCTGGGAAGTATAGCTTGTTAAGGCAGAATCAGATTTGGGGGAGCGCAACCAGTGTGGTCACACTGGGTGTGGAGCCTTGGGGCCACCACAGGGGCATCACAGCTATGAAGAAGAGGAGGAAGAGGAGGAGGAGGAGGAGATTTAATATCCTGTTTTATCACTACCCGAAGGAGTCTCAAAGCAGCTAACATTCTCCTTTCCCTTCCTCCCCCACAATAAACACTCTGTGAGGTGAGTGAGGCTGAGAGACTTCAAAGAAGTGTGACTAGCCCAAGATCATGTGGAGGAGCGGAGATGCGAACCCGGGTCACCAGATTACAAGTCTACCGCTCTTAACCACTACACCACACTGGCTCTGAAGTAGTCCAAAAGGCAAGAAGCGGGTGCCATCGAATTTCGGTGTCACACAAGGCACCGCTGAAATTTGAGACCCCAATGGCCACCACTGGTTAAGGGTGCTGAGAGTTTTTAGGAGACCCCTACTCCCCTCCCAAAGCTACAATTCTCAGAGTTCCCCAGGAAGATGGTTGATTGTTGAACCACTCTGAGAATTGTAACTCTGGGAGGGGAACAAGAATCTCAGCACCCTCACCAAACTGCAGTTCCCATGATGTATGGCGTGAATAAAGCCCTGGCCTCAGTCTTGGACAATCTGTAGTTGTATAAGGCATATGTACATGTAGAAATTCACCAGTGAGTAACCTGCTTGTAGAATCGTAAAATTACCAAGTTGGAAGGAAACCTGGAGGCCATACAGAGGACAAGGAAAAGAGCTGAGTTGTAGGCTCTGTGAGCATTGTAACAGCTGCCCCTCTCTCAAGATCTGATGTGAGCCACTAGATTTAGCCACCTCTGGAGTATGCGAGTTACACCTCCACCTTAGCCCAGCCTGTGTATTTGTAAACAAATGCAGGTACCACAAAATACCAATTAAGCCTCCACTGACCTCCCATCCCAAGGAAACATGTGCTGCACCCCCTGGAATATCTCAGTACTCCAATATGTGGGTGAGCATAACAATATAGTGAGAGAAAGTATAGGATTTGGGAAGCATTTATGAGCCTTTATGCTCTGCTAACTCTCCCGCAAATCCATTTTTGCAGGCTCTGATAAAAGCCCTGGTCCCCTCCCTTTCTGTAGAGCTGATTGAACCCTTGCCTAAAACACCATCAGGGCTCCAACAGACAAACAGCGAAGTCCAACCTCGCTTGCCCAAGAGAGCAAACAAAGCAGGCTTGGTTTTGTGCAGCATGGAAGAGTATAGTGAGTCAAGAAAGGCAGCGTTCATTCCTGCAGCTGCCACCATCTGTGCTGGGCCCTCTTTGGCACCCCATAGATTTGTGTGGTTCAAGCACAGCTCACTGCCTGACTCCATTTTTTTCCCCATGGCAGTTTTAACTGGGCTTACTCCCCAGTCCCTGGTGGGGTGGAAAGCTGCTACTTTTTTGGTTCTAATACTGCAATACAGGAAGCTGAGGCTCCAGGCCAGCTTAGGAGTAGCAGCCACAGTTCCAAAGCAGGGCCAGCAGAACGGGGTCTGATCGCTTCTGCCAATATTGGGAAATGCAGGAGAGAGAGAGACTCCTGCCATTGGCTCAGTTGCACATGTTGGGCCTCTGCAAGGCAAATAAATATGCTTCCTTGAGATGAATATTAAACTGAGAGAAAAAGCCCAAGGGTGCAAGTTGATTATTGAAACTGAGTCTATAGGCATCCAAAAGGAACCAGGGATTGCGTGGTCATAAGAACAGTGGAGTCATGAGCAGGGATGGGTGAGTATGTCAATTTCAGTTTTTCTCAGTTTCTCATTTTTCCAATCTTAAAGTCAGTTCATCACATTTCCACATCGGTTTGTGATTTGTTTATTTTTAAGTCCTCATGAAAATTCAACAGCTCCTTAGTACAAACTTCTTGTGATATACACATTTTAGTATGCAGTTTTGCCTAAAAGTTATGCAGTTTCTCCTAATATCAGCCACACTGCCTTGCCCCTGCAACAGTGGGGGCTCAGGGAGTGTGCGTGTGACATTGGCACACCAGCAGCATGCTGACATCACCCAACACATGTTGGGGGGTGCCAACATGGCCAAGTGCAATCTTGGGGGAGGGGTCAGCCCCTTCATTTATGATTTGTGGGTGCTTAGGCACCTAGGGCCCTGCACAGTCAGTGTCTATGCCTAACATAATGCATTTTTATGTTATATTCACTAATGTATGCACTTATACGAACACTTTACCCTAGTAAATACATTTTTGTACACATGCCATTGCAAAATTCAGAGCAGTGCAAATTTCAAAGGATGACTATGTCACAATTCTCATATTGTTTTGGAAGGTGCAAATTGGGTAAATTTGCTATTAAATGCAAACTGAATCAAATTTCCCTCCCATCGCTAGTCATGGGTGAAACCAGTTTTATCTTACTTTCTCTGGCACAACCATTCTGCATTTCCCCAGTCTCAAGATTTTAAGCCTGCATTTTCAGATTTCCAAGAGGAGGGCAGGGAGCCGGTTATTTCTGCTTGGGTCCATTCCCAGCCATCTCCAAAAATATATTATGAATATTACAGTAAGTGAAATTAGAGCTTTTCTATGACCCCATACACTGACCTACAACCAGCGCCTAGCAACTTAGCCTCTTGATTCACTAAATGTGAAAAGTTTTGGCCAATCCAGCAGCACGAAGCGTCATCGCCTGATTGAAGAGGAGTCACCAGATCTGGCCTCAACATATCAAGAAGTATCCAGAGCTCCCAGACTCTCACCTCCTAAATCTTTGGGTGTGATCCTCAGGAGATTCAGCATACCTTTGACACATGAAACATTTATTGTAATAGCTTTTGAAAGCCTATATTTGCTGATGTAGACATTTCATTAAGAGCCTGTCACATTTTTAAAATAATATCCATGAGCAACAGTCACCTGTCAAGATCTACAAAAGGAAGACCCTGTACAACTCATTTGTTTCAGGGAAAGAGAGACATTGGGTGACAGCTAGAGCCTGGAAAGACAAGCAGATATGTGTCTGCTCAGAAGTAAGTCCAGGTGAGATCAACAGGACTTCCTTTCAGGTACGTGAGTAGAAGATGTATGTTTGGGTTTTGTGGGGGGAAAGATTATACAGTACAATCTTATGCACCTCTATTCAGTTTAGACTTACTTCTGAGTAGACATGAATAGGAATGTGCTGCTGTTAATTCATTTTAATTTTGTATATAGTTAAATAGACTGCTATAGAACAAGGAAATAAATGGGCTAAATAAGCAAAAGATGTTTTCAAAGTGTGATCGTCCTCTCCATGAGAATAAATGTGCCTGGGCAATGAGTCCTGCCTGCCCCCATTAAAGTGAATGACAAACTTTCCTTTGCCTTCACAGGAGCTAAGATTTCACTCGATGCGACACAAGCAGATTATTTCCAAACAGACTGTCTTTTTGTGTTTTCTAGAAGGCATCAGGGCTTCTTTAAAACCTAAGTGTCTGCCAAGAGCCATCGAGCTTTGAACACATGTTTGGCTTTCTTGAAAACCATTGGCAAACTTCAGCTGCTGTATTTCAGACAGGCCTGGATCTCATTGTTGGGTGGGAAAAAATCCACCCTAATGAAAATAAACAGGTTAAGGCTACAACTCCTTACACGCTTACTTAGGAGCAAGTCTCATTGAACTTAACAAGAATTCCTTCTCAGGTAGACATGCAAAGGATTTTGCTGTCAAAGCCATTCATCGTTTAGCAGCAACACAAAAATCAAATGAAATGAAAGGCTTTGTTTCATAATTGTGTATAGCCTGATCTTGCATGAACTCACCATAGAAGACTTTTTCTGTGCTGCCCTAGAGGGCAGACCTAGGGGCTCGCCCCCAGTTCCACTAGCCCCATGCCTAGAATCCACAGGTCTGAGCAGTTTTCCCCTTCCCCCCTCCTTTCTCAGGGAAAACCCACTCTTTCGTGCTAAATTGGAGCAAATGTCAGTTTGGAGAAAACCTGTAGCTTGAGCACTACAGAATAGTTTTCCCTGGGGAAAAGCAGTGCGACAAAAGGAAGTATGGATAAGCCCTGTGTCAAATGGGCTGAAGTAGCAGAAGGGTAGATTTCAACGGAACATCAGGAGAAAAGTCTTAACGGTAAAAGCTGTTTGGCAGTGACCTTGGTTGTGTAAATGGCTTAAAAATGCAGCTAAGCTGTTCTTTTTCTCAGTTTGGATGAAAGCTGGTGGGGGAACACATCAAAATGCAGTATTTCATTGGAAACAACAGAATAGATACAAGATAGCTATTGATTGCGACTAACTTCATGCACATATGATTTACCAAAACAGAGAGCAGAGTGCACTCGATGAAGAGTCTCAAGGTGGAAACTGGGGGTGGGGTTAGGGATTTTCTACATCAGACAGGTGGTGAACATGATGTCCTCATCATGTTCAAAGAAGAAGAGGAGTTTGGATTTGATATCCCGCTTTATCACTACCCGAAGGAGTCTCAAAGCGGCTAACATTCTCCTTTCCCTTCCTCCCCCACAACAAACACTCTGTGAGGTGAGTGGGGCTGAGAGACTCCAGAGAAGTGTGACTAGCCCAAGGTCACCCAGCAGGTGCATGTGGAGGAGCGGGGAAGCGAACCCGGTTCACCAGATTACGAGACTACCGCTCTTAACCACTACACCACACTGGCTCACATAAAGAACCTTTCAGCAGAGAGAGAGAACATCAAATACAGTGGTACCTTGGTTCTCAAATGTAATCCATTCCGGAAGTCCGTTCAACTCCCGAAACCATTCAAAAACCAAGACACGGCTTCTGATTGGCTGCAGGAGCTTCCTGCACTCAAGAGGAAGCCGCGTCGGACATTCGGCTTCCAAAAAAGTTCAAAAACCAGAACATTTACTTCCAGGTTTTCAGCGTTCAAGAACCAAGGTACAACTGTACTGTAGCTGTTCTCCAGAAGTATTGGCAGGACATTGAGTATTTCCTAAAAACAACAGAGCACTCAGTTCAAAAATGGAAGAAAGGAACTTAGAAGCAAGCCTGCAACCAATGTAAGAATCCACAATGGCTTAGTGGGGGACCTTTGCTGAAACTATTCCTTGTCTCGTGATTAAGAAGAAAAAGGGCATCCCATAGGGAAGGGCAAGAGTGTGTGGGAGAGAAACCATTTCTTGCCTTCTGATTAAGAAAGGAAAATACACCCCAAAGGGGTTCATGTGAGAGAGGGAAAGACGCCACAAGCTGTATGCTGAACATTCATCGTGATTTGTTTGCACATAATTTGTGGGGAGGTAAGGTTTGTAACCCCAACTGCTTACTGAGCATTCCTTATTATTTGTCTGCAGGGAAGTTATACAATGACATAAGCACTGAAGAGGAGTTCTGCTGGATCAGACCAAAGGCCCATCTAATCCAACATTCTGTTCTCACAGCGGCTAGCCAGACCACCAGCTGGTTGAGTGGTTGGTCAAGTAATGGTTATCCTACATTTTCCAGCACATTTCCACATCACTTTCCTTACTGCAAGGGTGCATGTGGAGAGAGGGGGAAGGGAGGGAGTATTTTGCACCTGAGCACTAAACCCACTTTAATTGTGCAACCTGAATCTACTGGTATGTGTTTGAACCCCACCTGCAAAAGAACAATTGTGTGCTGGACCCGGGGGAAAGGTACCGTGAGCGTAGTCTGAGTCCACACGAAGAGGGGCGAGGTCTGAGGCGGAGAGCTGGGCGGGGAACAGGAATGCTGGAACAGGAGGCCGAGCAGGGTACAGGAACACCGGATGGTCAGGAACAGGAGGCCGAGCAGGGAACAGGAGCACCGGATGGTCAGGAACAGGAGGCCGAGCAGGGATCAGGAACACAGGAAGGTCCAAAGCCAACAACGACATTGCTCCCACAACCTGGGACCGGGCTGACTAGGCTTTTATCCTCTTCTAAGGCCAGGGGCGGTCCCGGCCCCCAGGAGCCCCGCCTCCTCTGGCCTTAAGGCGAGCACTCCTCCTGGGAGCAACCAGTTCCCTTCGCCTCTCTGCCCTAAGCCTCTGCAGATCAGGAGAGGCCGAAGGGTTACTGGGCCCTGGAGGAGGCTCACCTGTAGCCACTGAGTCCTCAAGCCCCTCTGGGGCCAGAAGGGTTTCACCTGGGGCCAGCTCCTGGTGCTCTGCCACAGGTGCAGGCTCTTCAGCATCTAGGCCTTGCCCCAGTTCAGCCGGCCCTGGAGGCAGGGACTCCTGTGCAGGCTGGGATTCCTCTGGTTCATCCTCTGAATCAGAATCCCAGGCCATCACAAATTGTCTTGGAGGGAAAGGGACTGTTGGGGGTTTTATGTCTCCTATTATGAAGTAGCCATTTAATGTTGGGTTTTGAGCCAGAGAGCTTTTGCTTGCTCATTAGAAGCTCTCCCTTTCCTAGGAAATACTAGTACTCTTCTCTGTATACTGCATGGCCAACCAATCAGAAACAATGTCCTTGCTTTTATTGGTCAAAATGGATCTAATTCTACTGAAGTACAAATGGTCTTATATTACACTAGTCTCGGCAAAAAGAATGGGGTGGGGACCTTCTCTGAGTTGGGATCCAATCTCAGGCCTTGTTTTAGACACTGTTTTCTGGATCAGATTATAGATAGATCCAGAGGGGTTATAAAGCAGAGTTGGAGTCAAGGAATGAGTCCAATTGGTTCTTGTGCTGGTCCAGGGAGGGAGGTTAACGTTGGGCAAGGTCCAGGACCTGAGTCAAGGGTCGGCAGACAGTCTTCCACGGGCAAAGCAGGGTCCACAGTGAGGAGCCAGGCAAGGACAGGAACTCTGGTGGAACCGGACTGGGTGCTGGCCAAAACAGCTCTTCAACGACGTTGCTCCCGCAACCTGGGACCGGGCTGACTGGCCTTTATCTTCTCTGAGGCCAGGGGCGGTCCTGGCCCCCAGGAGACCCACCTCTTCTGGCCTTAAGGCGAGCACTCCTCCTGGGAGAAACCAGTTCCCTCCGCCTCTCTGCCCTGAGCCTCTGCAGTTCAGGAGAGGCTGAAGGGTTACTGGACCCAGGGGGAGACTCACCTGTAGGCACTGAGTCCTCAACCACCTCCGAAGCTAGAGTGGATTCACCTGGTCCTGCTCCTGAGGATCCGGCACAGGTGCAGGCGCTTCAGAATCAAGGCCCTGCCCCAGTTCAGCCGGCCCTGGAGGCGGGGACTCCTGTGCAGGCTGGGATTCCTCCGGTTCAGCCTCTGAATCGGATTCCCAGGCCATCACAGTTCTTTTCCCTGGTATCTCTGCAAGTGAGTCCTTCCCATAAGTAGGTGCACACGATGTACCATACCTATTGCTTTTCCGAGTCCCAGGTTTCATAAAGATGTTTTTCTGGCACATCATGATAGGGAAAGGTGAAATGTGTCCAGCACAAGCCAGGGTAATCCATTCCAGACATATGTGTAATGCGGGGGGGGGGGGGAAACAGGTGCAAACAATTGAGCCAGCTGTCAGTAAGCTCCAGTGATTGCTTTTGATAGCTTAATCGTTAGTTGATCCATGTGCAACATTGGCAACATCACTGCCATAGTTGACTGCCTCCTACACATCTGTAAACCTTTTCTAGGTGCTTCTTGACATGAGTGGGAGTCCACAAAGCCCTGACATCATAGCAGGCTAAATTAGACATGATTGCTGCCATTTCTGTTTTCCTGCTACAGAACACGGAAAGCTGACAAATGTCAATAACTGCTAATAACTCACTAGCCACTACTGTTTGCCACATGCCACGCAAGCCATGTGCTCCAGCAAGCATCCATCATAACTCGGTTAGCTTGAGAATCTCTGTGTGGATAAAGAAATCGTTATCCAGCCTTTCCATCTATCACTGATGGAACTTACTTCTGAATCAACATGCATTGATTGTGCTGTAAGAAGCTTAGTCCCGTCTGTTACATTTCCACTCATGGGGTGGGGAAATGGATTAAGGGGGCGGATAAAAACAGGATAGCAGCAGCAAGTGGCAACCCTTCCATCTCGTACAGTGCATAAGTTCATAAATCGCAAGACTCAGATCCATTTCACTCAGTCAGCTCCACCCTCAGATGTATAATTCATATAACACTTTTTTAAAAAATGTAACACCCCTCTCCATTCTAGAAATCAATAGCCGGGTTCTAACAAACTATGAAGGGATCCGGGTGATGCTGTGGGTTAAACCACAGAGCCTAGGACTTGCCAATCAGAAGGTCGGCGGTTCGAATCCCCACGATGGGGTGAGCTCCCGTTGCTCAGTCCCTGCTCCTGCCAACCTAGCAGTTCGGAAGCACGAAGTGCAAGTAGATAAATAGGTACCACTCCAGCGGGAAGGTAAACGGCATTTCCGTGTGCTGCTCTGGTTTTGCCAGAAGTGGCTTAGTCATGCTGGCCACATGACCCGGAAGCTGTACGCCGGCTCCCTCGGCTAATAAAGCAAGATGAGTGCCGCAACGCCAGAGTCGGTCACGACTGGACCTAATGGTCAGGGGTCCCTTTACCTTTACCTAACAAACTATGAACTAGTTCTGTATACACCCAACCACTAATCTCTCCCAAGACTTCAGTTTTTCTGCCTCTTTTTCAGGGTGCTTTAGAATTTCTTTATCTTTTCGATGGGTGCAGGATTGAACTTAATATATCATTGTGAAGCAGCTGTGGGTGGTGCATATTCTTTTATTCCCATTAAACACTCTGCAGCCTCCCCTGCTGCCTATGTCTCCTGATCTAAAAAAAAACCAGAAATCCTGTGGGAGGAATTGCCTCATTTTAAATGAAGTGTGAGAAGTTGGAAAGGTGACTACTGAGCATCTGATGTGCTCCCTAACTTTGTTTTCAAGATAAGGTTTCATTTTACCATTAAAAAAAAAAAGCGCTTTCTGCACTGATTTCTTTGAAAAATAAAAATGTTTCTCTCTTAAAAAATAATGAACAATGGCCAGGCACACAATAGGCAGTGTGGTTTCCCTCTGCACATACATAAAAGCCCAGCTGAGGATGTCATGGGGTTTTCAGGAAGTGAAGGCACCCAGAGAGGCTGCAGGGTGCAGATTTGAAGACTGAAAGAAAAGAGGCACACAAACATCGCTAGGCCACCTCAGAAGTCAGCTAAGTGCAGCAAAATAACCTCCACCCTTTCCACAATAATTTCTCCAATTTTTTCTCTCCCTTTTGATCATGTTCAAATGTAATTACTGCTCTTGGTAATTGATGAAGAATAATAGGGGGAAATGCAGGAGAACTTCTGCCAAATACTGTGAGCTGTTGGGTTTGTATTTCACAGAGAGGAACCATCCATGCCTCATGGCAGAACACTGGGGAACTGATGGGGAATTTCAAAAGCAATTTGCTAAGGTGAGACATGGTAGTCTACTCTTTTTGCATGTGAAAGACATGGCATGAACTGCAGGTAGGTTTCTGGAATTCTGCATGACCACCAGGCAGCAATTTCTACATTTTACTCTGTGCGTATTGTGGTGTGGCCATCTCTCACAGGCATGATTCTATGCCTGGAAAAAGTGTGCATTGGTTCTAAAAGTGGCTGATAATCATGGTCTGGCTGGGACCGCTCAGCTTCTTCCTCCTAGAATTTGCTCCATCAGTGGCCATTCCACCTGGTCTTTCTGTAAATTTCACAGAGCAAGGAACACAGGAATCTGCCTTAAACTGAGTCAGAACACTGGTCCATCTATCTCAGTATCTTCTGAACTGCCTGGTAGCAGTGCTGCAGGGATTCAGACAAGGGTCTCTTCCAGCTATACCTGAAGATGCTAGGGCCTAAACCTTCCAGGACCTAAACTTTCTGCATGCACAGCAGATTCGCAATGATCCTCAAGTGCCTCCCCTCCCCTCCCCTCTTTTCTTCCTACAAGCCATTATAACACAAGAAGATACTGATGGATCAGGCCAAAGGCCCATCTAGTTTAACATTCTGTTCTCAGAGACCAACAAGATACCTCTGAGAAGCTTATGAACTAGACATGAGTGCAACAGTACTGTCCAAACTTACATGCTTCACAAGTGTCCCAGAAAAACCATCCCATTTTTTATCGTGAGAGAACAGCGACCATATTGGTTGCCACATTCTCATGCAATTTGTGGGTATGAGTTCTCCCAGGGGAAACACTTTTTGGGGGCTGCGATCTCACACAGTGCCTCAAAACACACATTTTGGGGCTTATGTCTGAAAAGGCACTTTTAGGGAGGGACCGTGGTGCAAAATCGACTTCGTGCTCTCATGATTAAAAAAAAGGAAGATGGCATCCAGGAAGATAGCGTCTCGAATTTTGGCTTCAAGGTGTTAGAGGGTGTGAACTTGTTTCCCCAGAAACTGGTACTCAGAGGCATAATACCTCTGACATTGGAGGTAGAACATAGCAAGCATCATGACTAGCCCATTAAAGTTTTTTACTTCGTGCATTTGTCTAATCCTTTTTTAAAGTCATCCAAGTTGGGGGCCATCTCATCATTCTGCCACTGGACCTGTCTAGTCGAGTCTAATTTTAATTTTGGGTGCAGTGCAGGGTGGCTTTCAATGCCTGATAACAACCATAAGTGATGAAGTTATTAAATAATATCTTCAAGTCTTCATTTTTGTCTCTTTTTTTGACTCCTTACTTGTTTTGGCCTTTAGCATTTCACAGAATCTTCTGTTGACCTCTCGGTTCAGAATCGTTCCTACCACAGTAGCAGCTGTCCCTGCCGAAGAAATCATGGATTCAGTTAAATTCCCCCCAAGCATCTCGAGGCCTTTAGGCATGTGCTATAAATTTAAAAGTTCTAATTATAGCCGTGAGCAGCAGGAATTACAGTCATGAAAAGCAGCAACAAATGGAAGAATAGCTCAGCAACTGAAAGAGATCGATTTTGCCTTCCCCTCCCCTCTGGGCCATCCTCTCTTGAGGATCTCTGAGGGTACATCTGCCACCCTGACAAAGCACACCCTCCCGCAGTCACCCAGCAGCTCAACTTATAAACCTACCAAACCTGAGAAGGGACAGGTCTTTGATACATAGCCTCTATTTGCCACAGTTATCTGTCTTGTGAAAAAAGTAAACACAAGAGGACATCAAGACGCCCTGCATATTTCTGGTTAGAATTATTCACAGTCAAAACTTTAAGAAAGAATGGGAAAGATTTATAATTTATTTAGGAGACCACTGTAAGCAGATGAAAACATTAGCAGGATTCTAGTAACACTTGTTGTGCAACAAATACTATGGAAAATATGGAGAGAGATAAATATGGATGATGAAATAATATGCAGTTGAAAATGTTGACAATATGACCCATGGAGGGGATGTTGGGAAGTTCTGGAGATTCAGAGAAATCTCTAAATATGGATATATATTTGGTATTGTTATAAATTTGCACTTGTAAAATCAAATAAAAATTATTTGGGAGGGGAGAATTATTCACAGTTAATTCTAGGTTTTCTGTCAAGGCACTTCAAAAATTGTTAATATTTTTATTATTTAGACAGAAAGGTGAAATAAGCCCAAACTGTAATGTTTCTAATTCGGTTCCGTTTGAAAGTTTAGCAGAAGGCCAGCTCAATGCCAGCTTTGGTTCCACTGCTATGATCCAAAATGGTTATTATAAGTCCGAGTAGCACATCACGGTCAGGGGGAAAGGCAATGTGGTTTGCAGCGACCAGAAAGGTTAATCTAAATTATCCCGGAGATTAGCTCTGAGACAGTGCGCGGTTCCACAAACATCACCGCTGGTGTCCTGAGCAGTGATCTGATACTCTTTGCTTTTGTTAGCATTTGCAGGGAGACTAATCCAGAAAACTCGGGCGAGGTGAAGACATAATTTTATAGGTGAAGTTGTCAGTCTCCTTGGGTGAGTTATGGGGCTCGACTGACAGTGGAACAGTAGCGTGGAAGTTACAGGTCAAGATGCTCCAAAGGAGCTCTCGCTGAACAAAGCAACCCAAAAGGCAAAGGCGTAAAATTGCAGTCTCTATAAAACATAAGGCAGCGGGACCTCGTGTTATGAAAATGGCAGCGCTTCCAATTTGTTAGGTATGATCTGAATGATCATACTAGCTCGGAATAAATGGGCAGACAAGAAATCTTCGCAAAACAATAAAGACCATACTTGTGGCAAAGCAACATTCCTCCCCTACCCCTTTTATAAGGACCTTCTATACACTGGCTCAGTTCATTGGTCCATCGAGCTCAGGCTACCAACACTGACTGGCAGCAGCGACCCTTCAGGGTTTCGGGCAGGGTCTTTTTTTATACCTGGAGATGCCAGGGCTCTTCTGTATGCAAAGCAAATGCTCCACAGCTATTCCCACCAATGAACTCATCCCTGCTATCCTTTTAGCATAAAGAGATTGAGATCTACCTGGCTTAATCTCCATCGCAGTTATTGTTCAAAGAAAACAAGCACCTAACCCTCTTGAAAGTGGAGGTCTTGAATGTGCATCATCTGCTAAACAATAACTTGGGCTTTTTTTCTTTTCTTTTTTTGCAAACTGCCTTGTGATAAGACTTTCTAAAAGACAGGCTAGAAATGACTTCCTACAAAACAGCTATCGCAGCCAAAAAATTAAAGATTGCACAATAAGCTGGGGTGGTTATGCCATTTCAGTAAACGAGTGACATTTTCTCACAACTCTAATGTAGGCTGATCACAGAATACAGGAGCCAGGACTGTGCAGGTTAGGATTCTGAGTGACAATAGCAAGACTAAAAGTCATTCACCATCCAGCTTTCTTCCCTGTTTCCAGCTAGGGAGCAATGCTGCTTTACTGCCAGTGCCATCTGTCCTCAGATGCTTCTGCCTGCACACTGCAACTATCTGTTCTGTGTTTTCTTGCCCTCTTCATAGTGGTGTTTCATGAGGTCGCTCACTAGAGCCAGCGTGGTGTAGTGGTTAAGAGCAGTGGACTCGTAATCTGGTGAACCGGGTTCGCATCCCCACATGCAGCTGCTGGGTGACCTTGGGCTAGTCACACTTCTCTGAAGTCTCTCAGCCCCTCTCACCTCACAGAGTGTTTGTTGTGGGGGAGGAAGGGAAAGGAGAATGTTAGCTTCTTTGAGACTCCTTCGGGTAGTGATAAAGCGGGATATCAAATCCAAACTCTTCTTCATCAACTGTTTTTCAGCACCATGCAAATTCTCATCCTTTAATTTTAAAAAAACAAACTGAAAAAAGCAATTAATGCGACATTAAACCAAGATATTATAGCCGTGATAGCATCAAATTCCATGTACATTTAAGGCTTTGTTCTAGAAAGTTACACCTCCCAACTCCAGAATGCTACTATCACTTTGAAAGAAACTCCTACAAGTCCCATAGTCATGCTTTATCTGGCTGATATACGTATCTCACCATCCTCACAAAAGAAATATGGTTGGACTAGATGAAACTCATGGTCCCTTCCAACACTACAGTTCTATGTTGTGGTGGTTGGGATTCTAGTTTCTCCATTACTGGGAAGTCCCAAAGTTTAGTGTAACAGTTCTGGATATTCAGACCCAAGGTGTTTTCGCAATGCTAGTCAGCAACTTTTGAGCAGCTGGCAGCCACCAGAATGGTCGCTGCTCCCCACTCAGCACATGCACAGTTTCACAGTGTCATGTTAACAGTCCCTCTGCCTCCTCTACTTTCTTGAGATGCCCTCCAGCAACAGCACTGCCCTCCACATCATGCAGTAACACACGCAGGTGTTTAATGCGTCTTTGCTTTTAATGTTTTTCCCCGCTCTGTAAATAGCAGCTACTGGTGCTCTGGGATGATAGCAGGATATCCACAGGATCTCAGCAGGATCACAGCAATAAGGATGGCAGTTTACCCTTTTCCTCCCATGCTTCAGTGCTGATGAAAACTGCTCCTCTGAAGCTGCTGTTTGCACTCGGAGGAAAGCTCCTATTGGTGCCAGTGGGGGTTTTCCTTCCAATGCAAATAGCAGCTTCAAAAGAGCAATTTTTTGTGTCGAGATTGTAGCCAAGGGGAAAACTCCCTTTCCAAACTGTTTAGCCCCCAATAATTATCACACCTTGGCTGCTATTTGCTTCTTTTAAAATGTGCATTAAATGCAGAGGCACATTTAACGTCTTGTCTTGTTTGCTCCTCATCGCCAGACAGACAGTGGTAACCCTGAGACAATCGTCTCACGGGCCATCCTTGCTCTTAATGCATTACTAATCAATAACCCACTTAAGACATTTTTTTCTATATGAGTGGGAATAATCTTTGTGAAGGGGAACACATGTGCATTATAATGTTTGAAGGGTGGTATGAACTGTCAGGGAACTGCCATCGGAGCCAGAGGCGGAGGGAAGGCTCCAGAGGGATGCTGGAGAGGGTCCCAGTAGGGAGAGAGGCAGCCCATCCGCTGGGGAAGGAAATCAGTGTAGCACTAGTGGAGGAGGGGGGCAGATGGGGGAATCGGAGAGAAGGCTCCAGAAGACTTCCGTGCAGGGAGAGTAGGAGGAGACTGGGCGTCAAAGAACTTCTTTGCTGGAAGAAGTTCAAGAAACGCCCACTGACGGATTCTGCCAGCGATTGAGACAGCCACGGATGGGTGGCTGTCCGGACAGAAAGGGTTCACCCAGGTAACCCAGCCAGGTGTGGCGCCAACTTACGCACGAGCAACCCCCTAGAACCATTACATGAACATACTCAAAATAAGGTAAGAGTCACAAAACCTCGCAGAGGAATGTGTGATTAGCACTTGCATTCTGGTGGAAGAAGGCAGGCTGTGGCCTGAGCCAAGTTTAAATGGCTGTGTATATGGTGAGCCTAAACAGGACGTGGACATCTGAGCTTGGATTACCGGGGAATGTACGCGAGCAGCAATTATCATCATCACAATGCAACATTTGGACTCCGATCCATGCTTCTTTAGCAACATCAGATAATTTGGAATGCAATGGTCTGTTCTTTTAAAGTAAATTGCTACCCTCGTCGTTCCATAGAAAACCTGAAAGCACGTGTACAATTCCTGCTCAGGGCTTTGAAAAGGGAAAGGTTGTGGGGAACCTCTTTGCCCAGGCCTTTCATTTTGCAAACATTTTGTGCAACCTCACGAAGGCATCATGCCAATCATGGCACTTCTGTGGCCTAACAATATCTTACATATATCATTCCCTTATACACCAATAAGCGAGTTCCACTGCATGCAAAAAAAGAAAGAAAACCCCTCCATTTTCAGTCATACTGTTTTCAGATCACATTGTGTGTTTTTTTGTTGTGTGTGTGTGTGTGTGTGTGTGTGTGTGTGTCAGAATTTCCTAATTTGCAATTTTTCTTCCCAAGAGCAAAAATTGTTCTCCCCAGTGCAAAAATTTGGATCTCATGGGCACAGTGATCGATCTTGTATTATTCTTATTTTTATGGGGAAAGCTGCGGGTTTAACTCTTGTTTTTCAGTAAAGAGCAAGTGTGGCATACAGACAGTGCAAGTTTAGGTACTTTTTTACCTCCTGACGTGGCACAATTGTATATGTTCCACAAGATAATTTCAGTCTGAAGTGTGATTTTCCATTTCAGCCTGCATTTCACTGCAAACTGTATTTGTTTAGAGCACCCGAGCCTGTCACAACGTTGATGAACCTTCCTTGAAGTGGTGGTTATTTATAGCCTACTAGACAGAACACTAGTCTGATCCAGTCTGTTAATTTTCATGTGTTTGTTATCTGTCCCTTAAACACTGGAAAACAAACCTCATTCACAGCATTATTGTCTATATAACATGGCTCATTTGGTATGGTGTGTACTCCTTCGTTTACTTTATTCGGGTACTTGAAGATCAAAAGGGATCTGATCCAGTGCTTGTCCCATCAAGCTAGGATTTAGGCTGATGTTCTCTGAATTTAGCTCCTTATAATAATAAATACGTTGTTAAAAACACTACACGATGCCTGCTGCCTGCATTTTCAAATTTAGGTTAATTGAACGTGAGAATGGGTTTGGATGAACAATGAGACCAAATGATAAACACCAAAAAAACAGGGTAAATGCAACCTGTCTTGCCAAGGTCACTGCACAAAGCACTAAATAATAACCTACTGCTAAAAGCTGACGTGGTTTGTTCGACTTGGCGTATTGTAAAGAAAGCTCAGAATGCACATAGCAATGTTTGACCTTTAGGATGGCACAGTGCATGTATATAAAATGCTGAGTTAGAAAACTGTCAGATAAAATATAGAGATGAGATAATAGTCAGAAAGATAATGTTAAATGGGTTCCCAGTATGCTAAAACTATCAGGTTTCTTTGAAGTGGCATGTGACCTCACTAGGCTATCAGTTTCTTTTGTGCTCACTGGTGTTTGCTTTGAGGATGAGGACATGAGATGATGCACGCAGGACTAGTGCCATCTGCTGGCAGTCTCCTGAAGGACAGGAGCACAGCCTGACCGTAGCTTTGCATTTTGACGGTGGTGCATCTATATATGAATGCCGGGCTTTTCTGTATCAGAATCTTCGTTTTCCTCATCCTGTTCATTCTTTAGATGAAATGTGGATTTCATTTCCGAGGTAGAGGGGGAAGAAGACCACATCTGCTGCAGGACTGAGCTTCTTTGTTTTCATTTTGTGTAAGGATTGTAAAAACCATGTACTCAAAGGGGCATAAAATCAACACTTTGTATTGCCACATAGTATAAGCCTGTTAGTGAAATGGGGTTGCATGAGAGTCCAAGTATGCGTCTCACACAAATATGTGTAATGAACTTGCAGTGGTTGCTTTTTCTAAAGTTAGCTATGGTAGTAGTGATTTGAAGTGCAAAACTTGCAGGAAAATTTTACACTTTCCCTACATGATACTTCGCCACCCCCCAAACCACCCCAAAATCCATTTCCCTTCCCTGAAGAGGTAGTAGTCCAAACAAGCTATATAAATAGTATTTTGATGTGAATGGTTGTTAACAAAAGCATTTGAAATTATATACATTAAAAATAATCAAATATAAATGCAGCAAAAAAAACCCCAACCATTTTAAATGATAATTGCAAACTAAGGTAGTTAGTGTGTTCTCATTCGATATTAATTCAGTTGCAGATAATCAATAGCTATCGACAGCAATATATCTGTGGGGAAATTTTTAATGCAAAAAAATCAGGATTGCCTGTTCCACTGGCAGCTTCAATGTGATGAGTTGCTTATTTCACTATAGATAGATTTCATATATTTTTGTACTAAAGTATAACTAGACTTTAGTAGCCAGCAACAAACATTTATGCTGAAGCTGGGTTTTTTTGGAGGTTGTGTGCAGGGCTTTTTTCAGACAGAACTCAGTTCCAGCACTTCTCAGGTGGGCACCATTGCCACTGGGAGAAAGAGGTGTTCATGGTGAGTTCTGGCACCTCTTTTTCTAGAAAAATAGCACTCTTGTGTGAGTGTTTCACAGGCAGTAGCACTCTTCTATTTCTCCTTCTCCTCCTTCTGGTAGGAACCGTATTCATCCAGACTGGTGTGCCAGTCATAGAATACCTCTGGGAGACCAGGGGAATCCCAGACAGAAGATGTCTACTCTTGCCATAGACTGTTTACAGTATGGGTGGTCACCTGCCTGAAGTGCCAGAACCTCCTTGCACACTGAATAAAAGTGGGCAGGAGGCAAGGAGGTTCGTTCACTGGGGGAAAGTAAAGGAGGGACAGTCTCCAGATGGTGTGTTGAAGGTAATTAGTAAGTGGGGTAATAAGAATAAGAATAACAGGCTTTTTTTTTAAAAAAAACCATATTAATCCTTTTTGGTGACAATACTCACAGATAAGGAGTACCGTCACATATCGTTTTGATGTCCATGGTAGCCATTTTCCATTGGCATCCATGACACTTTTATCAAGATATGAGCACCAACACCTCATTTTTTTACACACACACACACACACACACAAAAAAAAAAAAAAACCTGTATGTGTGTGTCCATACAGTTGTACCTCAGGTTAAGAACTTAATTCGTTTTGGAGGTCCATTCTTAACCTGAAACTGTTCTTAACCTGAAGTACCACTTTAGCTAATGGGGCCTCCTGCTGCCGCCACACCACCGCCGCACGATTTCTGTTCTCATCCTGAAGCAAAGTTCTTAACCCAAGGTACTATTTCTGGGTTAGCGGAGTCTGTAACCTGAAGCATCTGTAACCCGATGTACCACTGAACAAGGAAATCCACATTTATTACAGAGGCAAATATATGTATCATTTGAACAGCAAAGGTGGAAGAAAACCTAGCTTACCCCACAAGAACAAACAATATCTGGATAGCTCGGTTGGTTAGAGTGTATGTCTGCACGCTGAAGGTCCCTTAAAGACTCTGTCATCCCTGTCAGCTGTGGTAGCTAAGCCTTGAGCCAAGGATGGGGAACCTGTGATTGATGTCGAGTGTGGTCCAACAACCAATGGAGGCTGGTCCACTCGGGCGAATGGGGTGCGGCCTCACCAGCTTCAGTCTGCAGTCAGCCAGTCCCCCTTCTGCTAGACCCAGACTAAGAAATAAATACTGCCTAATAGCTTCCCCTCCTTAGTCTGTGTTTCCCATTGGTAACTCAGTAGGGAAGAGGATGCAGACAAAACTAGAATCAGCTGACTCTGTCCGTCATTGGCTCCATCTCCACATACCATCAGTCCTCCTGCCTTCTGTCCCACCACTGCTAGAAGCCTCTGGAAGCACACTGATCCCTCATCCCTGTCTAAAGGACAATGACAAACTGAGGCTATGAATTTAATCTGCTGCTCTGCAGGAGATGCAGCATGCTGTGGAAAGGAGGTGATGTTCTTATTAACAGTAAGCTCCAGCTAGAAGGCTGGTTGTAGTTCCTGCTCTGGGTCTTCCTTTAAGGCAGGGGTCAGCCAGCTTTTTTGGCTGTGGGCTGGTCCACCGTCCCTCAGACCATGTGGGGGGCCAGACTATATTTTTGGGGGGGTGAATGAATTCCTATGCCCCACAAATAACCCAGAGATGCATTTTAAATAAAAGCACACATTCTACTCATGTAAAAACACACTGATTCCCAGACCATCTGTGGGCCGCATTGAGAAGGCGATTGTCCCGTATCTGGCCCCCGGGCCTTAAGTTGCCTACCCCTGCTTTAAAGCTAGGCCTCCGCTTGCTATAACAATTCTCTAGCAAAGGAAAATAAGATAAATGCCATTCTTCTGTTCTTTTCTTGGGTGACTTTAAAGGCCAGCTGGTCTGGAGCCTTCGTGGGTTCAGAAATGTAGCACGGCTAATCCCAGTCTCACTCAGGGTGCCAACTCCTACCGCTTTTCCTGAGAAAATATCACATGGCCCAATGGCGAATGGCTATGCCTTAGTCGTAGAGCATTTGCTTTGTACACAGATGATGCCAGGTTCAGTCTCCAGTATTTCCAAGACTGGGAATGCCCCCTGCCTGAAACCCTCCAGAGCTGCTGCCAACCAGACTACCAGTCTACTCAGCTTGATGGACCAATGGTTTGACTTGGGGGTACAGCTGCTTCCTATGTTCCCATGCTAACTACATCTAGGTGGGATAGTACTCTTTGTGCACAGTAAGAGGCCCCTCACCTGTCTTCTCTCTTTCCATTGCAGCTACTCTTGTACTGGATCTAAATTTAAGCCTACATTGCCAATAAAATGAGCTTTGAATCCATTGATATACATCTTAATAACAGGACCACAAGGGGAGGGGAGCAGTCCCAATCATGATTTATATAACATTTTGCTGTTCTCATCACATACGGATGGTTGGCAGTGAAATAAAAATGTTAACCACAGAACATTTGATTCAAGCCAAAGTTGGACTGTAGCTCTCTGGGAAATGAATTTGCTGCTGAATTTCTTCTTTTTTTAAAGTTGCCTTAACTCAGTCTTTCCTTTTATCACTGCAAGGTTTCGGGCAGTTTGTCATAAACCCAGACGCGAGGTCCTTGGATGTCTGGCTATCTAGTCTGTGCATCAAGCCACACACAGTGATGTGTGCATACCCTCATGTGCACTTTTTGGCAAATTGCATCATTGTTATTCCAGGCACAATTTGTGTATGGAAAAACACAAATGCAGAGATTTATCTATCCAGGAAATTAAGATCATTCTTGTTGTTGGCTTGATATAAACAGCTTAGCTGCAGAAGAAGATGCAAAGTTGGTGAAGAAAACAGAATCAGGTCTTGACATTTTTTTCCACCCAGGTGGAATGTACACTAGTCCAATCGATGTCATCTAGTGAAGGCTAATCCATTCAGGCAGATTAGACACTGGCCCACCAACCTCAATTGGCTTTCAGCCTCCACCTGCATCCAGGGCCTCGAAGTGGCTATCAACTTCTTCCTCCTTAGTCTCAGTGTTGCCTCTTGTAGAACCCAGCAAGGGAAATGATGAGGACACAACTAGAATTAGTTACCTCTGCATGTCATGGACTCTAGCTCCACCTGTCATTGGGTCTCTGGGTCTATTGTGGTTACTGTGTATATGGAAGCAACAGGGTGAATAAAAACTTCTGGAAATAAAAATTGTCCAGTCCAAAAATATGCTTCAAACACACACTCAATGTTACATCCAAACAGTTGCATAATATCACGTGTTTGTCCAAGCAAAGGTACAGCAACTTAGAAATATGATTTTCTTCTATTCAGAGCTGAAAACAAAGCTCTCCCTCTGCCACAAAGACTTCAAATCACCCGTAACCACCCTTTAAGGCGGGTACAGACCCCAGAGGGCAGCACCTGCCATTTCCTCCATAGAAGACCAGTACCACCTCCTAGTTACCTAGAGGTGGCATGGGGGGGCTGCTGAGGAGAAGACCATTTGACCTCCAAGAAGAGCATGGCAGCAAGTGATGCATTCCTGGGAGACGGTATCTGCTGCCCCTGTGGATCCTGCTGCCTGAAGCAGTCACCTCACCTTGCCTCATGAGTGGGCCAGCCCAGGTAGCAAAGCTGAGGAAAAATCCCTGTTGGCAACCTTAAAGGTAAAGGTAAAGGTACCCCTGCCCGTTCGGGCCAGTCTTGCCAGACTCTAGGGTTGTGCGCTCATCTCACTCTATAGGCCGGAAGCCAGCGCTGTCCGCAGACACTTCCGGGTCACGTGGCCAGCGTGACAAGCTGCATCTGGTGAGCCAGCGCAGCACACGGAACGCCGTTTACCTTCCCGCTGGTAAGCGGTCCCTATTTATCTACTTGCACCCGGAGGTGCTTTCGAACTGCTAGGTTGGCAGGCGCTGGGACCAAACGGTGGGAGCGCACCCCGCCACGGGGATTCGAACCGCCAACCATGCGATCGGCAAGTCCTAGGTGCTGAGGTTTTACCCACCGCGCCACCCGCGTTGGCAACCTTAGAGAGACCTATAAGGCAGCTTCACCTGTTTCACCTGTTCAAGAGATTTTAAGCTGCTACTTTACTTTAGGGCAGGGGCAGCGAACTTCCAGCAGGTATGCTGGGACCAAAGCTCACAATTTGAAAAAGAACTGTTACAAAATAAGGATAAACTTTTGCCTTAAATGTATAATTTTTTATTAGAATGGGGAACAAAAGACGAGCTAGTTAAAACTTCAATGACATACTGGGAAATAGATATAGAACGCAATATAGACTTAAACCTCTGGGAGAAACTCTGGAAAAGTTACTTGAAATTTACTGCATGTTATTCGTTGAAAGAGAATTATTTGAAAATGATTCATAGTTGGCATTTAACTCCGAGTAGGTTGGTTAAGATGTATAAAGTAGAATCAGATATGCACTGGAACTGTAAATAAATGGAGGGAATTTTTTTCATATGTGGTGGACATGTAAAAAGGTAAAAGAATATTGGGAAATTATTTATACAGTGGTGCCCCGCAAGACGAATGCCTCGCAAGACGAAAAACTCGCTAGACGAAAGGGTTTTCCGTTTTTCGAGGTGCTTCACAAGATGAATTTCCCTATGGGCTTGCTTTGCAAGACGAAAACGTCTTGCGAGTTCTTGCGAGTTTTTTCCCTTTTTTCCCCCTTTTTCTAAGCCGCTAATAGCCGCTAATAGCGCTAATCCGCTAAGCCGTTAATGGCCGTGCTTTGCAAGACGAAAAAACCGCAAGACGAAGAGACTCGCGGAAAGAATTAATTTCATCTTGCGAGGCACCACTGTAATGAGTTGAGGGGGAAATGCTTAAAATTACCTTCCCAAATAGACCAGAGTCCTTTCTATTGGGAATAACCCAGACAGAAATCCCTAGGTTCCAGAAAAGTTTATTTATGTGTGCAACAGTGGCCAGTAATCTGTTAGCCCAAAAATGGACAGTGAGCAAGGTCCCATGTAAAGAGGACTGGATGTTAGAATATGCAGAACTTGCAGGTTTAACACACAGAATAAGAGAGAAAGAAGAATGTATATTTAAAGAAGAGTGGAAAATATTTATCAAATATATGGAAAGGGGGAAGTCATTAGATATTTTAAAGCTTGTAAAATGTTTATTTTGAAATGAAAATTCAAAAATCTATAAAAAATAGAATTTTTTAAAAAAGAATGTTGATCTCCAGATCTGTCTACCCATCAGGACTCCCCAGGCCTCAGTCTGCACTCTCTGTGGTTGCTTTTACCTGACTGGAATGTATCCTTGAATCAGGGTGGGAAACCTCTGACCAGTGGGCTGAATTAGGCCTAGCATGGGTCTCAGTTTGGCCCATAAACCTATTTCCTCCAAACAACACACACCTGTCACACCTGACATCAGGTGTAGGGCAAGTGAACCTAAGGCTACAAAGCAAGCTCCCAGTTCTGCCTTTGCTTAACATGAGCTCCCAGTTGCTCCTTAGGTTGGCTGACAGCACCAATTACATGTTTTCTATCTGCATCATAACTGATGTGAAGAGGACATACATTTCTTGCCATGGAGATTCAAAATTCTAAGTATGTTTTATGCTTTTTTAAAAATTCAGGGGAGGCTGAGCCTGGAGCCCAGCATAGTGCAGCTTCAATAGCTGGTGGCTCCTCCTCTCTTGTGCTCAGGAGGAGCTGGCCACTGAAGCCGTGACACGCTCAGCTCCACGCTCGGTTTCCTCCAGGCCCTCAGCATTGAGGGGGCCCAGCCCCTCCCAACAGATATTGAGAGAGCTTGAGACACCTTGGCCCTATGAAGTTGGAGCTCCTGCCTACATGTTTTAGTTTTTTTTTTTTTTTAGTTTTTTTATTATTATTATTATTAAGGATTTTCTTGTTTTACAGAAGTGTAGTGCCTCGTTGTTTTTTTTTTTCCTTCTTCTTCCATGTAACATTTTTACAAATCCGTTTCATTTGTTGAGGCATTAGGGGGAGAAGAAAACAGAAAGAAAAAAGAAAGGGGGGGTGGGGAGAGGGAGGATGGATGGGGGTGGGGTCGGGTGGCGGTGTTTCTATTATGTTTAATGTATGTAGAGTTTGGTGTCAGCGTTGCTTGTGTTGTTCACTTGTGTTCCTTTGGTGGTGAGAGAGGTTGGGGTTGGCTTAGGGTGTGATTGTTTGCTTGTGATTGGCTGTGGTGATCTTTGTTTTCGTGTGTGAGTGAGGTGGGTGGGTGTTTTGGATCAGGTTAGCCATATTGATTTGTATGCTGTTGGTGGATTATTGTCATTGTCCTGTTGGGCTGTGTATGTGATAAAGGGGAGCCATACCGGGGTGAAGGCGTCTTCTTCTGTTTGTCCCCGTGTCAGTTTAAAAGAACTCACACTGAAACTCACCTACAGGTGGTACCTAACACCAAGGAAACTAGCGCTAATACACCCAGGAACCTCACCAAAATGCTGGAGAGGGTGCACCTCCACAGGCACATACCTCCACATGTGGTGGGAGTGTCCCAAAATTCAACTATTCTGGACAACAGCCATACAAGAAATATGTAAAATAACTAAGCAAGTAATAGACATCACCCCAGAATTGGCCCTACTAAACATCTTCCAAGACAACAATGCCCATTTACACCACAAAGAACTCATAACGCGCCTGCTCTCAGCAGCCAGAAACATCATAACCAGACACTGGAGAGACCTGTCAGGAGTAAGCATGGACCAATGGTACCAAATAGTATGGGAAACAGCCCTACTAGAAAAATTAACTAATAAACTGCCTACATGTCAGGATGCTTTCAGCAGCTCCCAGCTGGTTGCCCAGGAAAGTATAAAGACAATGAAAAGTTTCTTACCACCCTTTTTTTATTTCAGTCTTTACAGAGAGAGGCTATAGAATCCAGCCTCTTGGATAATGGTGTTGTCCTGAGTGAATCTCCACCCCCTTTCTCTCCCACTTCCTCATTTGTCATTCTCATCATCTCCTCTATTGGTTCTGCTATGTGCCCTCTGTCTTTGAACTCTTTGCTCTCCTACTTTTAAGGCTCACCAGGTTCTGGGAGATGGAATGCTTTCTAATGACAACACGTCAACTGGGTGTTGTTCTGGCTCTTCCATGATTTCCCAGCTTTCCCCTTCATCTGCCTCTGAGCTGCTACCTCCCTCAAACTCCTGTTGTAAATCTATACTATCTTCCTCCTCCCTGGAAGGGTCAGGATGGGGAGGCAATCTCCACCATTCCTCCTCTGCCCAGTCCCTGGCACTATAGCAGTATTGAGGCATTATCCTCATGAGCAAGTAAAACATGCAAGTGAGATGAGTGGAGACCAGTGGCGTAGCGTGGGGGGTGCCAGGGGTGCCGGCCGCACCGGGCGCAACTTGGGCAGGGGCGCACTCGCACTAGCAGCTCTCTGCCCCTACTAAAATCCACTGGTTAGGGAGCCCGCGCTCGCTCGGCTTGGCGAGGAGGTCGCAGAAGGGGGAGAGCAAAGCCTTCTGCCGCTGGCAAAAAAAGGAGAGGAAGCCGGGCGGGCGGGCGGGCTGGCTGGCTCGCGGGGGTCTGGCTGCGCCTGCTGCTGCCGTTGCCGCTGCTGCCGGGCTTTGACAGCTTGGCGAAGCGGAGGGAGAGGTAATTGCGTCTCTCTTTCCACTGGCCGCCTGGGTAGTGAGCCGAGCGGAGCAGGGAGTCTGGCGAGGGGGCGGGAAGAGACTTTCCCCCCTTTTTCCCACCTCGCCTGGTCAAAAAGGAGAGCGGAGTCTCCTCAGGGTGCCCTCAGGCAGGGCAGGGCAAGGCAAGCAGAGCGAGGAGGAGAGAGAGGGGAAGGGGGGGGAGCAGCCAGGAAACGACGCGGTGTGGAGGGGGAATCAATTAAGGAGAGAAGCCTCGCTGCTGCTGCTGCTTGGGAGAGTAAATTACTGTACTTGCCTTGCCCCGGGTTAGGGGGCGCAAATTATTTGCCTTGCCCCGGGTTGGGGGGCGCAAATTACTTGCCTTGCCCCGGGTGCTGATAACCCACGCTACGCCGCTGGTGGAGACAAGCGTACTAACTCCACCACCCTGTTGCCATCTCCATCTCCTTCCACAAGTTAGCAGCAGGGAGACTCTTGTACTAATGGAGGCTCCCTGTATCGTGTAGATTTCCCATTTTCTACACTAGTAGGTTCTACACTAGTAGAGCTGCAGACAGTCCGCCTCCAGTTCATGGAAGACGATGAGGAGAAAATGCTCATCCTTCCTTTCCCAGGCCGCCTGTCCTACTTACTCATGGGTGTCCTTCCTGAGCTGAGATATGAGCCTGGGCCACTGGAGTTGGACTGCGGGACTGCCTGGTCCCTTCTGCCTTTGCAATTCTGCAAATTTCCAGGAAAGCATTTTTAAAAAGCAAAAGAAGCAGCACCAGAAAAACAGAATAGTGACCAAATTTAGAAACTGATGCCTGTGCCTTCAGTTGTCCAAAATAAAGCACCAGATTGGGGCTTTCAACACGTAGGTCCAGAGCTACATTTTGCTACTCAGGCCTTTCTCCATTTCCTCTCAGGGAGCCCATTCATCATCGATGCTGACATATCTCTGGCCCCAACTGCAGCTGCCAGAGAGTTTTTGTCATTTTATAATAAATCTAATAGGAGTTGCATATGACACGCAATGAGGAATGAAGAGCCTTCACTGCTTTAAAATGAGTAGCTGCGAGTGCCAGAATGACATGCAGAAACAGAAGGGGATGGAGGCACAGAGAGTTTCCAAGTTCCACGTAAGGAAATGTGCTGATTTTTCCATTTAACAAACACAAAGTATTTCCCCCTTTTAACTTCAGTGCAGCTGATGCTGCCAAGAAATTGGGGCAGCGGAATGTTCCTAGGAGAAGACACCTGGGGCCAGAGAGCCCATACTCAACAACTCCTGAACTTATGGGGCAGCCCCAGCTCCACTTTTCCTGGGGTTGATTAAGTCCCATGTGCCCTGAGCGAAGGCAGAAGAGGAGAAGCCCAACCCATGCAGCCAGTGTCGTCTGTTCCTGAAGTCAGCATGGGAATATTTTATACCGTTTGTTTGTGTTAATATATTAAATTATGCTGATATTACATTGGAATTTCACTCCAGCTAAGCTGAATAAAATTCATTCAGACGCACAATTTAAGCATTGGAAGTTCCCAGCTATAAATGCGCCTTTGTCACATATGCAGCTGGATTGTCAGAAGGTTTATGATTTGGGAAGGAAGATAGTCAGAACTATAGTGAAAATGATAGGTTGCAAATTAAGATACACTCCAGTGCTAGTCTTAGTTAGGGATGTAAGAAAGCAGTAAATTCTGTTCCATCTTGTCTTCATCTCAGTCAGTGCTGTTTCCATTCTGCTGCAGTTCAGATTCCACTGAATATTACACTTTTCTTCTTGCTGTCAATTTAATAGAATTATGTGCATAATTTTATGCTAGTTACAAATTTAATATAATTAATGATGTGATTGTTCTATACATTTAAGTGAAGAGGGCATGCAATTTAAATGGGGTGGGTGGGGTGTCATTAGTTACGTATCTTTGCAGACTAAATACAATCAATCAATGTTTTCTGGATTGATTTCCGTTCTGGGCATGGGACAAATATGCAGACATTGGCAATTTCCATTTCCATTTTTGTTGAAATTCTCTTGTCTTGCTTAATGTGATTGAGGAAAACACGTGTAACAACTTGAACTTCTTGATGCCAATTATGTTAATAGCAGATCTGTCTATAAGGGAGTGGGTACTGAAACGTCTAGAGATGGCAGAGATTGACAAATGGAGATGGAAATTTTTGGATTGATTAGTTTATAGAGAGATGGACTTGTTATATCAATTACTGGAGTGTAATTACGCCAATGTAAGGCTCTTGAAAGACATTTATTTTCTGTAAACAATGGTTTACTTGCAAATGGCTATTTGCCAATTGATTTAATAAAAAAAACCCATAAACTGCTTTGGCAGAAGGGAGGTATGTAAATGCAACAAGTAAATTAGTAAAGTGCTTGAATTTCTATTTTGCTGACGGTTCCTCTCCGTCTTATAGCATTGTACAGTGTATTCATTCATGTTTGTAATATTTCCTCCTTTGCTAATAAACTTTTACAAGCAACTTTTTTGTCGAGGAACACAAAACAATAATGTTTCTTATGCTTTTAAAAAAAGATATATCCTGAAATAAATATTCCATCAAAGAGACTTTTGTTTCACAGTGGCAAGTCTCAAGTGACTTGAATGATATCATGTTCAAAACCTGGGGTATGATCCATTTTTACAGTAGATTTACTCTATCACAGTTACTAATCAGATTAGTACTGCTTTCATTCTGACAAGCTTTTAAAAGTTGGGAGTAATTAAGGAAGTTGCATATAACAGCAAAGGAGCATGTGATGTTGAGTTTTGCTTTTCCAGGCAACTACTTTTGCTAGCTGCTTCATCCCTGAAAACAGCTTTCAAGTGAAGAATTAATTGTGGATAGGCAGAGCCTCTAAGAGAAACATGAGGGTCTGATTCCCATTATTATTATTATTATTATTATTATTATTATTATTATTACTACTACTACTACTATTTATTACATGTGTATATCATCCAAAGATATCGTTTGTGGATAGGCAGAGCCTCTAAGAGAAACATGAGGGTCTGATTCCCATTATTATTATTATTATTATTATTATTATTATTATTACTACTACTACTATTATTATTTATTACATGTGTATATCATCCAAAGATATCGTTTGTGGATAGGCAGAGCCTCTAAGAGAAACATGAGGGTCTGATTCCCATTATTATTATTATTATTATTACTACTACTATTATTTATTACATGTGTATATCATCCAAAGATCACAGAGTGGTTCACAACATAAAAATACAAAATGAGAACACAAAATGCATAATAAAACCAGAACAAACACAAACCAATAATCCCCCCTCCCATAAATACATTTAAAAGGCCATAGAATCAGTGGCAGACCTTGATACCTCATATTTCAGTGGCACCCTGTGCGATGCCAAGATTTGGTGCCTCTCCCGTCACCTTCTGTTGGGCGTCGTTGTGGTGTCTGCTGCAGCTTCCCAGAAGCTCCCCACCCGGTGCGACCAAACCAGTCTCGCTGGCCTAGATCTACCTTTGACAGAATGTTCAATCAGCCCAAGGCCTGGTTATAGAGAAACTACATTCCAATGAGAAAACAGTTCCTGAATGGCAGCAGTACCAGAGCAAGGGTGTGCATCTTTCCTCCCAGGAAACAATGGCACAGGCCTAAGCCCTCTTCAGGTATGCAGATACTGGATCAATTTAACGCATGAGAGTGGACTGTGGGGACAAGCACTCCAGATCTGCTCCCATGTGCTGTTCATGAGGCAGAAACAGTGACAAACTTTAAACACCACCTAAAAAAACATCTAATTAAGAAGGTATTCCCAGACTCACAAGATTCATCGCATTGCTCTCTTATTTATTGATATTTAACTGAATGTTTTATTAATGGCTTCTCTGGTTTTTACTGATGGGTTTCTTGGTATTTTTGGTTTCAAATGTTGTATATACAGCTTTCTTTTTCTTTATTATCTTATTGTGTTTTATGTAAACCATTTCAGGATTTTGCATATTAAGCAGCATATATTAATATTATTGGTGATGATGCATTTTAAAATGTCCACTGTGCTAATACAGTTCTCAATGCCCAGTTAAAAACATTAAATCATAGAATCACAGAGCTGGAAGGGAGCATAAGGGAGTTCATTTCGCTGTTGAACAGCGCTTTCTGACAGAAAGTTCTTCCTGGTGTTTAGTTGGAATTGGGAGCAGAGGCAGCTAACTCCGCTCACCCCAGACAATGTATTCCAAAAATCTAGGAGCCATACTGGAAAATGTATTTTCCTTCATCCTCAACCAAACGGCTTCCTTCCAGAGCAGACCTGCACCCAGAGCAGTTACACATAAGGAAAACAGTTTTTCCTTTGCAAATTGCAATTCCCCCTACCCCTCAATCTAAATCAGCATCATAGTGGCAGTCAAAAAGTTAAAGGCGCCTGTGGCGTTTGCCCTCCTATGTGTGTGACATCATACTGGGTTCATAGGGAAAGGGTTAACTAATTGTAAAATGACTAACCAATGGGAACCCAGGGGGCAGAGTTAACTGTGTACAGTGGTACCTCGGGTTAAGTACTTAATTCGTTCCGGAGGACTGTTCTTAACCTGAAACTGTTCTTAACCTGAAGCACCACTTTAGCTAATGGGGCTTCCTGCTGCTGCCATGCCGCCAGAGCACGATTTCTGTTCTATCCTGAAGCGAAGTTCTTAACCTGAAGCACTATTTCTGAAGCATATGTAACCTGAAGCGTATGTAATCTGAGGTACCACTGTATAAGGTTTAAGCACAGGGGTGGTTTTTTAGAGAATTAGAGTTAGGTTGGTTGGTTGACAGTCTGGAGTTAGAAGAGACAGAGAAGATAAGTCTGTGGGTTGGGCTAGTCTGGTGTGAGAGAGTGAGAGAATTTGTTAAGTCAAACCGTTGAGATAATCAGTCAGAAAGTATTAGGAAGTTATAGGCCGGTAAAGAAACTAAAGTTAAGATACTGACAGGAATATTATCTGAGAAATCATAAACTTGTTGATGTTTGTAAAATAAACTTGGGTTTTTTGGTTCACTTTTAACAACTGTCTGGACTCAGTGTTTTACCAGATAGTAACGGGTTGGTGGCAGCGGGGAAGCAAGCACAGTGGTGGCACAGGGATCAATAGACCATTAAACATCCGGGGGCCCTGTGTGATTGCCACAGTGCCCCACAAAAAGGTCTTCATCCAGATTTAGGGCCCTGAAGTAGCAATTTGCCCTTTTTAAAAAAATCAAATATCACTGCACTTAAGGGCACAGATACAGAGCTAATGTATCCTCTCCTTTAGCCCTCATTCATTTCAGTAGGCATTTGTCTAAAAACAGAAATCTGAAACTGATGATTTCCTAATGCATACTTTTTGTCATACAAATTCTGATCAGAGTTCTTATTTTAGGCATGGTTGTGCTAGCAAGAGATTTCCAGTAAGTCTTTGGTTACAACTAAATTTTTAGTCATCTTTTTGGCAAGGAGTACTTATTTACAATAACAAGGCTTCTTTGATGTTCTGGTCATTGCTAACCACTCAATAAATGAATAAATCATTGTGCCCCCCTCCATGCATCAAGCCTTTTTTTAAAAAAGGAAAAAAATGGGGAATTTAATGTTACAAGAAATCTATGTCAGCATGTTAGTTTCATCAATATGGATTTAGACAGATATACATAGGAACCAGTTTTCATAATAAATCTAGCTAGGTCAATAATGAACAACATCTAATTTCCCTTTGAAGCCAATTACTGGGGGGGGGGGTTAATTAAATATATTTTTATAATGGTTCCTCCCCCTTCCTAATTTCATAGATGGTGATAGTCATCTGGTATCCTCAAAGACTGGAAACGAGCCTTGAACCCAGGTTTCATCACTCCCATACCTGACGCAGGCTCTTATGGTCAATAGAAGTCTGATGCCCTTAGTTTATAGAATTTTAGAGTTGTAAGGGACTACAGGGGTTATCTAATCCAGGCCACTGCAATGCAAGAATCTTTTGCCCAATGTGGGGATCAAACCCACAACCCTGAAATTAAGAGTCTCCTGCTCTTATACTTGACTTGCTGATAGGCTGTACTCTGCTGTGAATGTTCATTGAGCAGAAAGTTCAAATAGACTCTTGAGTGATTCTGTAGATATTTGGCAACACTCTACCCTCTTGCCATTGTCTCAAAGCAAGCAAGCAATGTGGTACCCTACAGATGTTGCAGGTCTCCATCTCCCATTGTCCCTGACAAATGGCCATGCTGGCTGGGGCTGATAGGAACTGTCCGGCTGTTGGGATGCAGCCAAGGGAACAGGGGCAATTTACAAGCCCCCAGCTGGCCCCAGCCCACTGGCCGGTAAGCTGGGCAATCTCCAGTCCTTGGCTCAGCATGAAACAGCAACCCACAGCTTCAGAAGCCTTCAGAATCAGCAGAGTAAACGCTACGCAATGGAAGTGGCTGGAGAGGTTGTGTCAGCATATTTACAAGCAGTTTATTCAGCGTACCTCTGGACAAAAGGAAAAACATGTCTTCTCCCTTTCATGTCAAGCAAGCAGCATAAGCAATAGCTATACACAAAATGGAAGTTCCCAGCAAGCTGTGCTGGAGTGTAAACAGGCATGTGACCCACAACAGTCATGCCTGTACTTAAGGTGGAACGGAATATCCTAACAGCTCTTCCCTGTGGTACCCTGCAGATGTTGCAGGTCTCCAGCTCCCATTGTCCCTGACCAATGGCCATGCTGGCTGGGGCTGATAGGAACTGTCCGGCAATATCTGAAGAGCATCACGTTCGCTACCTCTGTGTGGGGTGCATAAGCAAGAATGTCAAGAAACTCTTTCTCCAGGACACTCCTAGGCAATAAGCTGCAAGGGTCGTGTGCTCAACTCTTGTGCTGCATTGGTTTCTGAAAGTTAGGCTGGTCCACGGGGAATTGCACAGTGAGGGAGGCTAGAACTGGGGGCATTGCAAGAGCATCCCTGATCTCTGAAATGAAAGCGATGGAGAAAATTATCATTTCATAAAAGCTGCATTGCTTTGATGGTTCCATTTTATTTTGAGTCTAAATTGGAGAGGCCTGTGCTTACCTTTTATAATAGAGAACTAGCTGTTTTCAGGTTCGTTGTGTAACGGGTGTTAATTCTAGAACACTTATAAGAATAGTTACAGATAGGTAGCCGTGTTGGTCTGCCATAGTCAAAACAAAACAAATTCCTTCCAGTAGCACCTTAAAGACCAACTAAGTCAGTTCTTGGTATGAGCTTTCGTGTGCATGCACACTTCTTCAGATACTTCTTCAGGTATCTGAAGAAGTGTGCATGCACACGAAAGCTCATACCAAGAACTGACTTAGTTGGTCTTTAAGGTGCTACTGGAAGGAATTTGTTTTGTTTTGACTTATAAGAATAAACCGCTAAAATGCATGAAACTCTGTATGCATTAAAAGAGAATCGGCTAGACATGGCAATTGCGATTAATCTTGAATTGTTTCGTAGACAGATGAAAGAGGGACTTGGGAGACATTTAAGGGATAGGAAAAATTAGTTGAATGTCTTAATAAAGAAAGGCCCTGAAAAATGATTATATGTAATCACATGATATTATGACAACAGCTGATCTGAAGAGCTAAATGATTTTGATTGGTTCAGGATGATGACACTGGGCTATAACTGGAAGGGACAGGAAATGACTTTTGTTTATGGAAGGGACAGGAAATGACTTTTGTTTATGGTTGGTCACCTAAGCTACCCAGAAAGGCTGACAAGTAGCCAATTTCAGCAGAGACAGCCTACAGGTTGCACACCAGCTCTTAGCAATTCTGTATTGCATAGCTACTAAAACACAACAGAAGGCACATTCCCTTTTAAAGAAAGCTTTTGGAGATGGTTCCGTATGTTCAGAACTGTATTTGCGTAAACTGAACTTTTTTCATTGCCTGCTTAAAACATTTTTGTTTTAGGCAAGCCTCTGCAGACAGATGTTGATGCATTTTAATCTCTTCTATTGTTGATTTTAATCATTTTTAAAATGTTTTTTATTAGTAACTGCAATATTTCTTGTAAACCACTTAAAGGTTTTCTCACAATCAAGCAGTATATATGTCAGAGCTGCCCGAGGTCCCAGCTCACAAAGGACCAACGCCAGTTCTTGTTATATACAAAAGTCTTTATTGAAGTTCAGTTTCCATTTCAAAGCCGCGGCGCGCAGCTCTACGTCTTGAACTCTAGACCGCTGAAGCTCCGTCTGAATCTCCTCCCCCCAGACACCAGTTCAAGACTCTAGCCTTGCTCCACCTCTTCCTCTGCTCTTTCCTCCTCTGGGTCCGCTTGTCCGCTGGGGTCTTGCCCTTTCTGGACTCTTCTGACGCTGAGTCCCCTGATTCTTCCCCCTGCCTCCAGCGGGCTTTAGGACCTGGTTCCCAATCTGGGCTTTCTGCTGTCCCGCGCGCCTGCACATTTGAACTTGGCGCGCGCGCCCAGCCGGCAACCTTTCTCCTGACCGTTACACTGCTCCTGTCACTGCTTCCCCCTTCGGGAGTGCTAGCTGGACTTGACTTCCCCTCCGTTCCCTCACTCTGCGATAGAGGCGTGGCCAGCCCTGACTCATCCTCTCTCCCTACTGGAGGAGACGCTGGCCCTGACACATGGGACTCTTCCCCCCCACTCCACTCTGGTGGGGGAACTGGTCCTGATCTCCCGCTGCTGCTTTGGGAGTCCCCGCTGGCCCCTTGCTTCTGGTGTGTCCCCCCTGGGACCCCCCTTGCCCTGCCCATCGGCGCCCCCCTCTGGGAATCTTCTGAATCGCTGGAGAAGCTCATGGAATCTCTCGGGCCACTGTCATACTCCCCTACGCTGCCCTCAGATTCCTCCCCTTCGCTCTCTGTTTCCTCTCTCCCCTGTGTCTCTGCTCCTGAGCCCCTGACAATATACATTTTGTTAAATAAATAAGAAGCTTTCGACATGTACCACAATGAATTTCTTTCTCCTTTTAAATAAACAGAGGGTAACCATAACAGCAAAAATGTGCCTACATACACACACAAACAAAGCTGTATTCTTAGGGCCAAAAGCATTGTGAAGTGGGACAGCTATGGCACAACTTTTCAAATATATTTTAAAGTTTCTATGGCAGTCCTCCAATTTTGATTGAAAACACAGGGGTTTTTTAAACAAGCAAGAGTGTCATCTATCAGAGTGCCAGGATAAATGACAGAATGGCCTTGCTCTGGCAAGTAAATGGGGTTTGCTTGTGACAGAACAGCATAGAGGAAATCAGAGAATGAGAGAAATGATCAAGCAGAGGCTGAATACGGCTTTCCTGTTCTTTGATGGGGTTCCAGCTTCCTACTAGCAATTTCAGTTGTAACACTTCTTTACAAAATTGCTTGCATTTCTCATTTAACAGCTAAAGTTTGCATTTCAGCTGGCTGAAGTTCTTTAGCTCAATATGCTTTACTAGCTGAAGGCAGAAGTTTGAGTTATTCCCAAATAAGTATGCAAGTTTGACTAAACTGCGGGAGGCAGTGGAAGACAGAAGTGCCTGGCATGCTCTGGTCCATGGGGTCACGAAGAGTCGGACACGACTAAACAACTAAACAACAACAAGAAGAAGTATGCATGGAATTGCAGAATGGTGATCCTAATTAATTGGGCATGATTCACAACAAGAGTCTTTTTCTGGTGGGAAGATGAGAGCTTCCAAGCCCACTTTGCATCCAACCCTAGGGGCTCCCTGTGCAAGTCCTATCAAAAGTGTCAGATATGATCACTTTAATAAAAACTAATTTTATTTAAAAAAAAAAAAAAAGATATGATTACCTTCCATAACAGGTTCTGTGTTGGCATAGCAAGATACATACGAAACACAAATAGCCTTTGTATTCAGCAAATAAATGATATCAATCATTATAACAAAGGACTTGACAAAGCATGCAAACCAATTCAATATAAGATTCCATTGACTTCAGTGATATTTATTTAGGACTGGAATGAAATGCACACGAATCATAGAAGGGCACCAATACATAACAGCAATTCTATATTGCTTCATTGAATGGTCTAATCATGAAAACCAGACATTTCCCCTCAGTATTCCTGTGTGTTTTACTAACTGCTCTAATTTTAAGTGAATAAATGCACTTAGCAGAAAATGCAATAGATACAAAACATCACACTCCTGCATATGCTCAAACCAAAGCCATATACTGTGGCTGCAGGTTTGAAAAGGCCAACCCAAACAATGTTCTACATGTTATTCGGGGAATTGTTTTTCACACATGGTGCCCCAACTGACTGTTTTGCCCAGTGTTATATAACGATTCGAGCAAGCATGAAAGTGAGGTCAATTCCAGTAGCAGTCCGGGTAAACATTAATGTTGCAATAGGGAACAAGCGAGATTGACCTTATGGCAGCGTCTTCTCTGTAAATGTTAATAACTGGTTTGTATACATCCAGTTAAATATTTAGTTTGCTTTGGAAATAATAATTCCCCTGCAGTCTAGATGAATTCTGTTCTAGGGCCCCATATCACAACTTCAGACCAGGGCCAGAAATACTGTACCTCATTAACAAGATCTAACCAGAACTGCAAATACAGTGGTACCTCAGGTTACAGACTCCACTAACCCAGAAATAGTACCTCGGGTTAAGAACTTTGCTTCAGGATGAGAACAGAAATCGCGCGGCAGCAGCGGGAGGCCCCATTAGCTAAAGTGGTGCTTCAGGTTAAGAACAGTTTCAGGTTAAGAACGGACCTCCAGAACAAATTAAGTTCTTAACCCGAGGTACCACTGTAAATGGAGAACACCTTGATCTAATCCTCATCTGAATTATGTCCTCCTCCACCCCTTTAGGCTGCTGATCCAGGCTTTGGAACACTGTGGTGGAAGGGCTGTAGCTCAGGGGTAGAGCATACAGAAGGCCCCAGGTTCATTCCCCAGCAACTGCAGGTAGGACTGGGAGAAACCCCTGTCTGAAACCCTGGAGAGCTTGTCTAATTGTACCTTGAAACGGAAAATAACTCTGGATGTGTCTTGCTAAACGCCACTGAAGCTAAGTGAGGCTCTCTGAGTGCCTAATAGGTTCATAATTAACTAAGAATGTGTCTCTGCTAGCTTTCCCGTGGTGTTTAACTTAGATCACATGGGAGGGGTATTCAATTGCAAATCTCCATTTTGTGTGAGCTGGTCTTTGTTCTCAAGCCACAGAATATACAAAGGGTGTGCTAATGATGTATCTCCTGGAATGCCTCAGGCTAGAATGAAGTCTATGTGGAGAGAAAGGTTTTCAATTTCTGTTTGAAGTAATTTCATATTTTTAAGGTGCTAAACCCGTGCTTGGAAAAGTACATGATCTTACACAACTGTACGGATGCACCATTATTGTTGAAAGTCTGTTTTGGAACAAGTTCTGTTAGAAAAGCTTTGGAACCATGTTTTTGATCTGGACAATTTTATTTCAGGAAGAGTCAGCTTTGATTCATCCTATTGCTTCCATATGTACAATATTAATAACTGCAATAGAGCTGCTGCCAATCAGTGTAAATAAGGCTATGCTAGATGGATCAATGGTCTGTCTCATTATAAGGCAGTTTCCTATGTTCCTGTACGATAGCAGGGTGGTCAGAAAGCCATGCAAGTTAGGAGCTGTACTAATTACTTATTTAGCTACATTTATATCCTGCCTTTCCTCCAAGGACCTCAAGGCAGTGTACAGTAGTACCTCAGGTTACATACACTTTGGGTTACATACGCTTCAGGTTACAGATTCCGCTAACCCAGAAACAGTGCTTCAGGTTAAGAACTTTGCTTCAGGATGAGAACAGAAATCGGGCTCCGGCGGTGCGGCAGCAGCAGGAGGCCCCATTAGCTAAAGTGATGCTTCAGGTTAAGAACAGTTTCAGGTTAAGTACGGACCTCCGAAATGAATTAAGTACTTAACCTGAGGTACCACTGTACATGGTTCTCCTCCCACCCACCCCCAATTCATTTTTTCCTCACAACAACTCTGTGAGCTGGTTGGAGAGGCTGTGGGTAGTGACTGGCCCAAGGTCATCAGGGAACGTTATAGCCAAGTGGGCATTTGAACACAGATCTTCCCGGTCCTCCTGTTCATGCATACATCTCTGCACCAACACAAGATGCATTAGGGTCTAAATCACGGAAAGTCAGTTCCTTCCTTGCTGGCTATCAAAACAATTTTCAAAGAGAAGATGCTGACATGAGAGTTTACAAGGAGTTTTTCAGAAGTGTTCAAGGAAGCTCTAGAGTAGACCAAGGATGGGGGAGTGTTGGGCCTCCAGATGTTGGATTCCAACTCCCATTGAGCTGGGATGATGGGAATTGTAGTCCATGGGGATGCATCACAACTTCTCTAGGCATACATAGAACATCTCACCTCTTGGGCTAAGACTGAATTATCCACAAAGTTGTTCCATTTCTGATGTTGTTGTTGTTGTTTAGTCGTTTAGTCGTGTCTGACTCTTTGTGACCCCATGGACCAGAGCACGCTAGGCACTCCTGTCTTCCACTGCCTCCCGCAGTTTGGTCAAACTCATGCTGGTAGCTTTGAGAACACTATCCAACCATCTCGTCCTCTGTCGTCCCCTTCTCCTTGTGCTCTCCATCTTTCCCAACATCAGGGTCTTTTCCAGGGTCTTCTCATGAAGTGGCCAAAGTATTGGAGCCTCAGCTTCAGGATCTGTCCTTCCAGTAAGCACTCAGGGCTGATTTCCTCAAGAATAGATAGGTTTAATCTTCTTGCAGTCCATGGGACTCTCAAGAGTCTCCTCCAACATCCATTTCTGATATTATAGTAATATTTCTGTTATTTCAGTACAGGCTCGCAACAGCGATGATGTTTGGTCCAAATCCAGGGAAGGAGCTTCATTTCTAAACAGGTGCTCATTCCTCTGCAACACATTACCAATAGTCTTGTGCAAAAACTGTAGCTAACCAGTAACATAAAAAAAGCCACGTCAGCCATTTAGTTCTAAATAGAAATATTAGCAGGTCCTTGCAAACAATGGGATATGCATCTATTTAAATAAACTCAGTAATTAAGGTGAAATCTCCTTCCAGTTAATTACATTTATCCTTTATGTCTTATGTTCCTACTTACCTACAGATTGCTCAGTAAATAATTTATGTTGAAAAGATAGATTTATATTTTCATGCCAGAGTGGGGGGGCCACCCTGGATTTTCAGTATAAGTCTTGGAGAGAGAGGGGGAGAGATACATATAATATCAGTAACCAGCATACAGCAGAACTCAACACGCCAAAGGTTGAAAGTGAACTTTAGTCCTCCAGTGATCACCCTCGAGTACTTAGTCTTCATAAATTTCCCCCGTTTATAGAGTGTTTTTGATGGCAGACAATTCTTTGCTGAAAGTTAAGTGCTCTTTTATATGAACATATAAAGCAGGCTTTGGTTTGAATGAGTACATTATTTTGACAAATGTTTATTGGAAAGCCAATTACAGCTTCATAAATCAGGACTCTCTGTGGCACATCAGGCAAGCTTGCCAGTGCCACCAGATGCCGCAGCTGAGACCAGCAGAGTAATTAAAATAATTTGGTGGGATCCTGCCCCCTCATCCACAGCACTGACAGTAGTCAAAACAGGAAGAAATTGTTTATTATCTTTCATTTAACTTATTAAAATACTTGTTGCAAGATGTCATGGCTATACTGGGGGGTGGGGGTGGATGTGGCGGGTAACATTTGCTTTCAATTTGCAGTTAGATTAAAATGACAAGGTCAAGCACAATCCACGGTCTGACTGGCAGCTGGATTTTAAGGGCTGCCCAGAATAGAAAGCGGAAGTGTGCGTGAGCATCTGTAATAGATTGAAATCCAAAGAGGCCTTTACCATTTTATTTTCGAGGTGGCCATTTTTAATTTGAAATATCACCCTTAATAATATGCACATTTACATGATTCTGCTTGACCTCAGATACACTGGTACCGATTTAGACACATTCAGTTGACACGAGGCTTAAGCACATCTGAGTCATTCGAGTTTTATAGCTTATGGGTTTATTCTAGGCAATGTTTACAGGAAACACTATCATTACATTTTGCTGTAATTCTGTAGTTACTCGTTCCTGTTTCTTACAAAGAAGCCCTCATGTGGTGAAATCAAGATATAACATGACGGAAGGACTGTCTTGCAAGATGGGTGGAGAGAGAGATTGAAATCATGGATGCATTTCTAAGTACTTTAATCAACGTTCAGGAATCTCCACTGCAACAGTTAATGAATGTTGCTACTATTTCCCAATTCTCCATGAAACTGATTAGGTAAAAAGATTGTCATTGTCACAGCTGCTGGTTGTACCTGAGCTGCTGACGTGTTAAAGAAGAAAACAATTGCCGCAGTGACTTTCTCTTACCTTGTAAGCTTCATGGAAGAACAAAGAGTGAAGAGAACGGTCCTACTGTGGAAGGCCAGATTTGTAGAAAAGGAAGAGGAATTTGATAATTTGACTGGCATGCCAGTCAATGAGAACGCTTGCAAACAGGGAGATGGTGTTATAGGAAAAGCTGCAGGAAAATGGTGAGTGGAAGATAAAAAATGTGCTTCGGACAGACCACAGCTGTTCACAGGTAACAGAAAGTGCAAGAAGGTTATGATGCAACTCCACCTTTCAATGCCACTATTAATGGATTAAAAAGCCTGATACAAATTTTGAGCTGCATTACTATTTTTCACATAAACACAAGAATAGAAGAGAGGTTCAATGGTGTATAATGCAGCATGTGCGAAAAAGGATAGGCATATCTTTATAAATGTTATGCTGGGGCCTGTTTACTCCATAACTTCCATTCTCTTTGAAATGAGGCCAGCAAATATGTTGTCGGACCCTGACCTTTGCCAGGTTGGCTGGGACTGTTGGAAGGTGCAGTACAACATCTGGAGGACACAAAGTGGGCTACTCCTGCTCTAAAACCTACCACCAGCTATTGTTAGAGGGCATTTCCACACAAAGCACTTTGCAGGCAATTGGCACCTGAAGCAGAAAATTAATCACAAACCACAAACTCATGGCAGCAGCAGTCCCTGGCTGCATAGGCACCCAACATTTAAAGCACGACTTACCACAAAGAATCCTAGTTTACCCCTCACAGAGCTACAATTCCCTGCACCGTTAACAAACTACAGTTCCCAGGATTATTTGGAGAAGTTATACACTTTAAGGTATGCAGACTTAGTCCCTGCCTAGCAGAAAGAGCATAGAGACAGAGCTACTCTTGTATAACAACAGTTATGGTAGCTCTTAATCCTTCCAACAAGAAGTACCTCCTTAAGAGATACTTCCTAATTCTGTGGTTCTGTCATGAATCAAAACAATAAGTGGAACAGCCCTTTGGATTCTGCCCTCACAAAGAGCTTCCTGGTCAAGCTATATAAAGCTATATAAAGCATTCCTCTGTTTTTGTACAACATACCGTTCATACCACCTTTCCAGTGGGGTGAAAGTCAAACATGACATGTAAGCATGTGAATTCCATTTGCTGAACTAACCTAGCCTTTCATCAGTTTCACATGCTTATAAGATGCATAGCAAAGGAATTGCAGAGAAATGTACCTTGAGTGGGACATTTCCCTATAAAGAGTATATAGAAAGCCAAACCAAATACAACACATAAAATAAAATGATATACTGTAGATACAAAGGCTCATTATACCATAACTGAAAATTGCTTTGTACGCACAATAATTCCAGCCAGGAAATGCCAGCCTACCATGAACATGACATTTCACAGAAAAGTGATGTAAGGCTTAAGCCGTTCACATATTCACAGATCAAAACTAGCATCACAAATTGTGATGTATTATTATAAGGGCATAAGAAACCATTGAACATCCTGGATTACTAATGCAGATCATTCTGCATCAGCTGCAATCTTCAGGCGAAACACACTGTAGAAAACATTCCTGCAATCAAGTCTTGGCATTAAAAGGCATGAATGAAGTTGTCAAGACCAAACTGAAAGAAAGGTTGCATTTTCCCCTCCAGATGAAGTCACTGAAAGGATTTAGTTATAGTTCCTACCTGAATGACAAGGAGCAAAGCAAGCCTGCAAGTCTAATAAACTCGGGAGCCTTCCAAATGTATTTTATTGTTCATTCTTGATTTGGGCTCATTATGATATTGGCGTACTAGTTGTATGTGATCACACTTTCAATTCTGCCAAAGTTTCAGGGTCCTTTGTTTCCAATAAGCGCATGTCCTGCAGCTTCCTGCTGAAATCCTCTAACTTTTCATATGCCACAATTGTTCTGGGTTATCTTTCAACTGATATTGTATTATATGCAAGAGCACTCACCCAGACAGAAATAATGTGGAAACATTGGGGAAGCATCATGTTGTTGTTGTTGTTTAGTCGTTTAGTCATGTCCGACTCTTCATGACCCCATGGACCAGAGCACGCCAGGCACTCCTGTCTTCCACTGCCTCCCGCAGCTTGTTCAAACTCATGCTGGTAGCTTCGAGAACACTGTCCAACCATCTCGTCCTCTGCTGCCCCCTTCTCCTTGTGCCCTCCATCTTTCCCAACATCAGGGCCTTTTCCAGGGAGTCTTCTCTTCTCATGAGGTGGCCAAAGTATTGGAGTCTCAGCTTCAGGATCTGTCCTTCCAGTGAGCACTCAGTGCTGATTTCCTTAATAATGGATAGGTTTGATCTTCTTGCAGTCCATGGGACTCTCAAGAGTCTCCTCCAGCACCATAATTCAAAAGTATCAATTCTTCTTCGATCAGCCTTCTTTATGGTCCAGCTCTCACTTCCATACATCACTACTGGGAAAATAAAACAGGATGGCCCAGTATAAATTGACCTCCAATGCACTATTACTGCATCAGTGACTTTTTGCACTGAGGGAATCATAGAATCATAGAGTTGGAAGATATCCCAAGGGTAATCTAGTTCACCCCCTTGCAATTCAGGAATCTCAACTAGATCACACATATGAAATGGCCATCCAACCTCTATTTAAAAACCACCAAGGAAGGAGAGACCACCTCCTCTCGTGCAAGTCTGTTCCACTGTCAAACAGCTCTTACTGTCAGGAAATCATTCCTGATGTTGAGTCGGAATCTCCATTCTTGTAACTTGAAGCCACTGGTTCAGGTTCTAGCCTCTGGAACAGGAGAAAACAAGCTTGCTCCATCCTCCGTGTGGCAGCCCTTTAGATATTTGAAGATGGCTATCATATCTTATTAAATAAAAAGAAGCATAGCAGCAGCGACAGATAATTGTCATGAGATTTATTGCATCAGGAATCCCCTCATTCTACAGTTTTCTGTTCTTTCACTTCCTGGTCCATCAACTACATCTTGTGTGTAATAAATTCCTGGTCCATCAACTACATCTTGTGTGTAAAAATTCCTAGGATGAAAATATGCATAATACGAAATAAGAAAAATAATGCCCAATATTAGGGTGATAATGACCACCATGATTACAGATAACAAATATATTTTCCCATTAAACACTGATTTGCAGGACATGCAAACATACACTATTGTTGCAGTTATAAACCCCCGAGCAGTATAATAAACAATCAGAGGTATTTTGGTCTTTTCTCCCTTGACATTAAAAAAGGTAAAAATAAGAATGATTCCCACAATAGTCCTGTAGACAATTTCTGGTCCTTTAGATGTACAAAATGTTGTGTGTTGCTTCAGGACCCAACATATACTCAAAAGCCAAAGAAACACAAGTAGAACGAGAGATGTTATACTTAGTATGGTGACCAGAGTGATGCAGAGTATCCAAGAAGTCAAAGTCAACAGTTTATAGAAAAGATATATTAATTTGGAAAATATCCCTGGAAAGTTTTTTTTCTCAGGCAGGGATTTTCGTAAAGCTATCTGATAATCCACAGTTGCACAGGAGATGCCGCAGAAAGACATTGCAATGGTTACATCTAAATAAAAGGAAATAAAAGTTGTTAGCCCTGTTAGAAAAAGAAGAGTGTTTTCTATTAAATAATATTCACACAAAAATGGCACAATAGTCTGAACTAGATAGACAGAGAGACATACTCTTAGAAGCTATGGAAATTAGATATACAGTGGACGCTCGGGTTGTGAACGGGATCCATGCAGGATGCATGTTCGCAACCCGCAGCGTTCGCAACCTGCAGCTGCACATCTGCGCATGCACGAGTTGCGATTTGGCACTTCTGTGCATGCGCGACTGCTGAAACCCAGAAGTTACCTGTTCCAGTACTTCCAGGTTTCGGCGGTCCGTAACCCGAAAAAATGCAGCCTGAAGCATCTGTAGCCCGAGGTATGATTGTACTAACTACTGGGAATCTTTTGGTCAAATAACTGGCTGGTGGTGAATTCATATCAATTCAGCCTGTCCCATCCCATAACTTGTTTTCCTTCACTACCCTACGAAAGCTGCCAAATCCCAGAGGAAAGATATCAACAGAAATCATAAGTAGGATGCAGGGCTTTTTTTCAGCCAGAATTTACCTGAACTCAGTTCCGGCACCTCTCAGGTGGGCACCTTTGCCATTATAAGAGAACAAGGGAGGTGTTCATGGAGTGTTCTGGAACCTCCTTTTCTAGAAAAAATAGCACTGAGTGGGAGAATATCTCTTCTATGTAGTTCATGAAGGTGCAGCTGACCTGGCAGGTTCTCAGCAGTAGACAAAATGGCCCCTTGGCTCTCTACCCACTGTCCCAACTACTCTGCCTGATTATTCCCTCCCTAATGAATGCACACAGCCACTTTGGCCTCCAGACTCTTCATGGGGTTTTACCAAAGTCCTCCATTTTCCTTAGCTCCTTCTTTGAGAGCATCAGAAGAGCACTGCTGGATTAGACCAAAGGCCTATCTCAGGAGTGGAAAACCTTTCTCAGCCTGATGGCATTCCTGCCTAGTGGGCAATCTTCCAGGGGCCACATGCCAAAACTAGGTGGCACAATGGGTGTGACTGTTAACTTTGTGCAATAGGTTAGAAGTCCGTCCACCAAAGGGCCAAGAGGGATGCATATCATTTATGCATCCAAGCAGGAGCCTTTATAGAAACATCCTAGACAGTCAAAAAATAAAAAATAAAGAATGGGAGGATGGTTTGAGGGAAGGCCAGTGATTGGTATGGCCTGGAAAAGGTGTAAATAAGAGAGTACTGAGGTGTGAAAGATTTTGTGCTATGAATGGGTGGAGGAAGAAGGGAAAGAGAGAGTGAGAGGTACAAGGGAAGACAAGAAACAAAGTGGCTTAAGAAAGTAGAGCCGGGAGCAGTGGACTAAAAAGCAGAAAACAGAGGAAGCAATGAGTGATCTAGAGGGGAAATGGAAGAAATATGGAGACATAAATAGATTTAAAGACACTCCAACCATGGAGTTGGGTGAATGGGCAACAGCATGGCAAACATTATTTAATGCGAGTCTAAAGTAATGCACATTGAGACGAAAAACAATAATCAAATGCCACATAAACAACAGCAAGGAATGAACTGGTGGTGACTGATCTCTGTCTTAAGGCACAGAAGGTGCATTTCATATGTACTGAAGCAGTTCTCTGAGCAGTTTAAATGTTTGTGAACATTCTGTGCCATCACATGTTCCACACACTGTTAGGAGATGGCTTCCATCACCACAAGCAGACTTACACTGACTGGGGGTAGAACTGTCAGATGTCATCAGGATGTAGATCTGAAGAATGAGCTGGGGCGTGCTCTCCAGAAATGCCCTAAATAGTCTGAGCATACTTATATCAGTCATTGCACAAATGGCACTCTTGTGAATGGGGCTGGTGCAACCATCAATCAATCCATCTTCCAAGTTGTTTGTTTTAAATGCTGCCTGGTAGCCACATTTCAGCGCAGCCCAGTACCTGCAATGGAGAAAGGCACAGTTGGGCATTTTGTAAGATTTAGGGCCATGTGCATAATTGGTTTATCATCCCTTTCCTTCACACTGAGACCCATTCACACAAAGGGAGTGCGAGAAACTCAACCTCTAAGAAGCATCTACCGTATTTTTTGCTCTATAAGATGCACCAGACCATAAGACGCACCTAGTTTTTGGAGGAGGAAAACAAGAAAAAAAATATTATGAATCCCAGAAACCAAAGCAGCAAGAGGGATCTGGCTTCTGGGATAGCCTCTTGCTGTTCTGTCTTCTGGGATAGCCATGTGAAGCCTCTTCAGGGCAGCAGGATGAAGGCTCCCCCTGCCCAGAAGAGGCTGCGCGCAGCTAAGCTGCCCTCTGTCCCTTCCCCCACCTCCTGCAAAAGCCAGCCAAGAGCTGGGCACTCTTTAAAGGGAGCGCGGCTCTTGGGGGCTTTTGTGGGAGGTGGGGGAAGGGACAGAGCTGTGCGCTCTGTCCCTTCCCCCACCTCCCACAAAAGCCGCTTCGCGCGGCTAAGCCAGAAGCTAGAACAGCGAGAGGCAGTGGCGTAGCGTGGGTTGTCAGCACCCGGGGCAAGGCAAGTAATTTGTGCCTCCTAACCCGTGGATTTTGCGCCCCCTAACTTGTGGAGCGCGCCCCCCCAGATGTTGCGCCCGGTGCGGCCAGCCCCCCCTGCACCCCCCACGCTATGCCACTGGCGAGAGGGAGCACTGCTCCCTCTCGCTGTTCTGGCTTCTGGGATAGCCATGCAGCCTGCATTTGCTCCATAAGACTCACACACATTTCCCCTTACTTTTAAGGAGAAAAGTGTGTCTTATAGAGTGAAAAATACAGTAAATGAAACACAAAATTAGCAGGGAAGTTCTGAAATTTTAAAGGAAAGAAAATGTTGGCATGGTGACAGATCCCATAGAAACTATTGCTCCCACTTCCCTCTTTCCATTTTATTTTCCCTCTTTTTTCAGAATCTCTCCCCCCCCCCCCAACTTAATACAAAAATATAGGAGGATATGGCCCCATCTGCACTGTACATTTAAAGCAGTATCATATCACTTTAAATGGCCATGGCTTCGCCCCAAAGAATCCTGGGAACTGCAGTTTGTTAAGGGTGCTGAGAATCATAGACGTGTAGAGCTGGAAGGGACCCTGAGGGTCTCGTAATCCAACCCCCTGCAGTGCAGGAAATGCAAGGTAACCCAATGCAATGTGAAACCACACCGGACCCTGCTTAGCTTTTGCAAATGGGCTGGCTGCTTTACCAGAGTTCCTGGGGAATAAGGATTGGTTGTAAAACCACTCTGGGAATTATAGCTCTGGGAGGAGAACAGGAGTCTCAGCACCTTGAACAAACTACAGTAGTTCCTAGGATTCCTTGGAGAAAGCCTTAACTGTTTAGAGTGGTATGATACTGCTTTCAATATATAATGCATATAGGGCCCATGATGCACATGCTAAGCTTTTCTCTGGTAATGGCAACTTTATTTCCTATAACAAGAGTGCCACCCTGGATAGGATAAATGACTTGCTGAGGACTTTTCAGAGCTCTATAAAAAGCTGTACGCCCCCCCCCCCCCCGTCCCCTGTGGAAACAAACCCTTATCTGTTTATTTAAAATTATTGCCTGCTTTCCATTTTAAAGAAAAAATCCAAAGTAGCTTGCAATAATATTAAAGTAACAGTATTTGGGGGTTTAAAACTTATATCAGAAAATTTTATATTCAGTCCCTGCTTCTACAATCCTATTGGTAACAGCACATTCCACCTGTGCTTTTCTTTTATATATATGGTATAGCCACGATCCAGTTACATAACTCCTGCAGGAGGGACGCCCTCCAGCTGATGACAGTTGCAGACCAAAATGACATGTATATATGTGCAGAGCTTTATCTGTTACAGCCAGCGGTCAAAACCCCATATACCACCACAATCTTCAGATATGCATGTCTGCTTTCAAAAATAAGCCTTGAATTCCTGTGCTATCCTTACAAGGAATGCCAAAAGCGGCTTAAGTTTTCAATTTGCTTACCTGAGAGTAAACTCCATTGAACTCAACGGGACCTACTTTTGAGCAGGCATGTTTGTTGGTTGGTTGGTTTTAAGAACCCTATTTATATACCACAATTCACAAAATGGATATCAGAGCTATTTACAACAGTGATACATAAATCCACATAAAAATTTACAATCAGAGATCAGCTAACTATTATGGAAAGATGTATTCTTAACTGCTTGCATAAGCCTGGAGGAACTGAAATGTTTTCTGTAGACATTTGAAGGTTGTAACAGAAGGTACCTGCTGCTCAGTATAAATAGACATGCAAATTCTATTGTAATTCTTAGGGCACATGAATTTCTTGTGGTGACATGCATTTCATTGGTAGACAGTGGGAAATGCGGGGCTAATGCACGCTAATGTTTACTACTGCATTATATCTCAACTCCCACAGCCATACACTGAATAATGTGTCCTTAAGGCTATGAAGTAATTTCCTATAAAATAAAACATAGATGGAAAACACACTAAACATTTCAGGGGGGGTTAATTCATTGCCTCATGAAGAATGTTCGCTTCTCAAAATATTTCTATTTTCTTTTGGGAGATGCAGTTTTTATTCCCACTATCAAATCACAGCATACATCCTCTGGCAAGGAACACGTACATCACTGAAGAAAAGATGTTCGGCATTTGCCAAACTCAGAGAAACACTCTTGGGTGGAATCTATACACATATAGTGGTATCTCAGGTTAAGAACTTAATTCGTTCCGGAGGTCCGTTCTTAACCTGAAACTGTTCTTAACCTGAGGTACCACTTTAGCTAATGGCGCCTCTCGCTACCGCCACACCGCCACCGCGAGATTTCTGTTCTCATCCTGAAGCAAAGTTCTTAACCCGAGGTACTATTTCTGGGTTAGTGGAGTCTGTAACCTGAAGCGTCTGTAAACCAAGATACCACTGTATTTTAAAAAGGTATGAAAATGCTTTTTTTTAAGTGTTTTTTAAAATAAATTGAATTTTCCATAAGGCTCACCATCACCATCCAGTGTCACATTGTATATTGCACTTCAAACGTTTTATTTGCAGCTGTATAGCTGAGTCCTTGGTTTCCGCAAGAATTATGTTAACCCAATACCCAAGTTGCTGATTTGGACGCTAGTTTTCGAAACAGAGGTATCTTCTCATTTGAGTACAAGGCACATTTTTGAGCAGATGCAAAGGTGTGTTTTCACTGCATCTCAAATGTTTCACAAAGAAGCAACTGCAAGCAGAGATAAAAGGAAGATAGAAAGCTCCTCTTAAAACGTATTTAACCGACCTCATTTTCTGCTGTTTCTCAAAATGACAGGGCACTTACTCGCTCCTCTTCAGTTTGTTGTTTTTAAAAGCTCTGCTTACAGGAACATATCCCAAGAAGTACCGATTGCCCCTGTGGGAACTTCTGAATAATGTTTTGAAATTCACATGCTGGCAGTTTTGTGGCAAGCTGGTCCAATGTACCCTGCAGAAATCTTGGGTAAATTTATACATAAATATCTTCCTACAGAACAGCAATGGTGGCCCTCCATACCTGTGGCTCACCTCACAATGCTTTAGCTGAACACTGAAAACAACTTTCACCCCTTAAAATAGATTTTGGGGTATCAGGATGTCCTCATTATTCTGATAATTATAGCAAAGGTTAACCCAAGGGTAGAAGTTCCATGCACAGTGTGCCTGAATGGCTTAAAATATTTGACAATTGCACGAGATGTTTAATCAAACCTTACTGCAGGGGTCGGCAACCTAAGGCCCATGGGAATCGTTTAACCGGCCCATGAGCCACCCACGAACTGAGCCACCCGTTCGGCCAGCCCCACGTGCTGCGCTAAACCAGCACAGGGACTCGCTTCCGCGCTGCCTGAAATCATGTCTGTGCAGATGCAGACACTGGAAATCATTTCTGCGCAGAGGGATCTCCACTGGAGTGAACCGGTCCAGGCGAGGTAAACCTTGCCGACCCCTGCCTTACTGTATGCATGCTTATGTAGTCCACAGGGCAGAGAGACCCTGTGTTTGTGATCAGGGGATGTCATCAATGACTGCCTTGCCCCACCTTCCAGCCCCTAGAAGCAGTAGCAGCTGGTGGCGTGGGCAGAGTTGCATTACTGACCTAACTTCCCAAAGCCACACATCACTGCCAGTTGCTTAGAGGTGAAGGGCAAGACAGCAGGTATAGTTTCTTCCTTTTTTAGTTTCTTTCTTTTTTCCTCCTTTTTTAGTTTCTTTCTTTTCTCTATCACCATGTGACCTCATCAAAATAGGACGTGCCTGAGTTTGCTCACTAGGAGCTCAGACCATGAGCTATTTTGTTATATTTTGTATCCTAAGATTATTGCCTGTATTTACTTGCTACTGGATGGATAAATGCATGAACTTGACCTTTTGAACATTGTAAGTACAGTGGTACCTTGGATTAAGAACTTAATTGGTTCTGGAAGTCCGTTCTTAACCTGAAACTGTTCTTGACCTGAGGTACCACTTTAGCTAATGGGGCCTCCCACTGCCGCCGCGCCGCCAGAGCACGATTTCTGTTCTCATCCTGAAGCAAAGTTCTTAACCTGAGGTACTATTTCTGGGTTAGCGGAGTCTGTAACCTGAAGCGTCTGTAACCTGAGGTACCACTGTAAAGCATTTTAAAACTTACTCAGGATAGGATACATTTAAAAGGTTTGACTGCCTATATCCCCATGCTATTCTGCTGCTTTCTTTTGTGACTTGAAAACTCTGCTGGGAGCTGTTTCTTACTGGATAATATGTTTAACTCTGCACTTTGGATCTAGGATCCAGCCAGTTTTTTATTAATTATCACAAATGGGTGACCTATATCTATTCCCCCCCCCCAAAAAAAACCTGTGGTCCTCCAAATGTTCCTAGACTACACCTAGCAACGTGTGGAGGGGGGATTATTTGATTGTTCTTTTTTATTATGTATTTTGTGTTTTTATATTGTGACTTTATGTTGTGAACTGCCCTGAGACCTGCAGGAAGAGGGCAAAATACAATTTTAATAAATAATAATTAATAGACTACAACACCCATTTTCCCCTATCATTAATCATGCTGGCTGAGGCAGATGGAAGTTAAATTGTATCTGGAGAGTTGAACCATAGGATTTAATAACTATGCACAGATGCAAGGATATGGCATGGACTCCCTCCCTGTTCTTTCTGATGCATTGCAAACAACTCTTGAACTGGGTAGCAAAAGTACTTTGGGTGGGCAAATGGCTGGATTACCTGTAACACATCAGATGATGGTGCCATTTTTCTCTAAAGGAGGATATGCATTCCTTTCAGGGATGTTGCCCTCTAAAGAAGGGTGCATATTCCTTTCACGGAAGTTCATTGCTGCCCTTAAGATACATGAGCAGTTGTGGAATAACAAACTAAAAATTCAAGACCTGCTCCCCTGTTCCTTCGGGAAACTGTAGGGATCCCGTTCATGGCTTTGAGTTTAATATGTAAAAACAAGGAATAAAATTTCTATACAGAGCTGCTTTCTTGTGTGGTGCTGATGACACACATTTATATTTCTGAATGACAAAAGCCCTGCAGTATTCTCAGTTTATAAAACAATCAGAAACGCAAACATCTGGTTCTTGTATCCTAGACTGAGGCATCTGTGTAGTCCAGTATTTTCCAGAAAACCTGCTTGAGTAAATCAATCTGTTCCTCACACACACACTCATACACCTAAGCTTGTGGTTGTCCAAGCGGTGTGTTGGGGCAAGCTCGCAGCTTTATGTGAAACCTCCCCAGTTCACAACTGAGAAGCTTGATAAGGTGTGAGGTGACCTTTGGACGCCTGGCAAGGATTCTCACAAAGTAAAGTGCTTACTGAATATCACTTGGCATTTACCTAGGGAGAAATTGTTGGGTTATGTTTAGCTTCTGCTTCTTGACAGACATATGACCTGCTCTTGGGCCTTGTATTAATGCCAAATTAAATACATTAACCGCTTTTTTTAAAAAAAAGTTTTACTAATATATGTTTGGATTGGATGGGGAAAATATTAAATAGAAATAAAGAGCAATTTAAAAAAAAATGCTTCATATTCTACAAATAGCACATTATTTTGAAGATGTGAAAGACACAATGTTATGGAAGGAAAAGTATTGTACAAATGCCTGGCCTGTTAGACCGTTTGCTCCACAATGCTTTTTACATCGCAAATGATAAAAGAGTATCATTCTCTCCTTTGCCGCCACCACCATCCAACAAACATGTTAGGAATTTGAAGTCTACTCAGTACTACTGCTCACCCTGACCTGCTTACTGAAAGGTAGAAAGTGGGCAGGGAGGTTGGCATGGTGCAAATGCACCAGTAGGAGGGTTAGATTGGCTCTGCTGGTGCATTAGCAGTGCACCACCCTTGCCACTGCCTTGCCCTTCTCCATCTATCTCCTGGTATGCAACAGCAATGCAACCAACCAGAGGTCAGGCGAGTGGCGGCACCACATCATCCCCTACTGAGTTGTTGTTATTACTATTAATAGGTTGTTTGATATTGCACATTCCATTTCCACAGTGGTCACTTGCTTGCCACTTGTACAAACTGCGCTCATCTTGATGGAGCATATAGTGGGAAAGATAGCAAATGTATGGTTCTTTTGTTCTAGTTGCCTTCTTAAGATGACGAAAAAACATTTTAGTGGCAAGTACAGAAAGCAAGCATCCTTAGCACTTCCAACATCCACAGCCTGGAACAGAGGAAAAGTTAATTTGTCTAATAGTTCCTTTGGCTAAAATGACTGTGAGAAACGTAATTAGTTAAGAACATTTTAAATCACACAAGTTCTCATGACAAGATTAAAGGAATCTTGGCAAAGCAACTGCTACACAGTCACTTGGATGCAATGTACATAGATGCTCCTTTGTCAGAGTTTGACATCCTTAGTTATTGGGGGGGATGAAAGAATATTAAACAAAATTAAAAGAACAACAGGAATTTTGGTAGTTTCCAAACTGTTGCTGTTTTGGGGTGGGGTTTGATCACGTACCAGCAAATTCATGTGTACATCACTCCAGATCCCTGCTTCTCCTTCCTAACTGTCACTCTTTAGGATAAAGCAAGTCAGAAAACAGCAGCTAGGCAACCCATTCTACTTATCTTACACCAGGGGTGTCAACTTGAATAAAACATGGAGGAGGGCAGGTAAGCCCTGCCCCGCATAATCACATGACGCAGTGCATGCACACCATTTGAATGGCAGTGACCATCAACTTGGGGAAGGCTGGCCCCCTCAAATATTTTAATGGGAGGGTGAAGACCCCTAGGAGTTGGCTCCTATGCCTCACAGCCCTGCACACATTTGAAATTTTGAAAGTTTAACCAGTCACCATCATCTTCTTCCCCATTAAAAGTCATCTAGGACATTACAAGCATAGCTAGTTGTATGTTCTATGTTTTATATTTACCTTGTAAATATTCCAGCTTGTAAGAGATGTACTGAAGAAATCCAACTCAGCTTGTGAGTGCCATCATCTTTAAACCAAGTGTAACTGAAATACTGGACAACTAGTGATGAAAGAAGCCCTGTGGCCAATGTCAAGGCACACCAGAGATACTGTCCCTCATGAAAATATTTGTTTGCTACCCAGAGATCTGCTCCAATATCTGCGAGATAAACCACAATTCCAAGAACCATCGTAGCAAACTCTTGCTTTGTATATCTCATTGTCTTGATGGATCATTTCATCTCAGGTCAGAAGCAAAATATGTCATTTCTCAGTGCATCACATACTAAGAAAATATGTGAGCGTATTTCTCCTTGGGGAAATTGGGGTATGTATTTGTTGAAGTGGCAAATTGAATCAAAACCACAGATACTCGGATAGATTAGCTCTGCTTCAGTACTAAAGATTCATTTGCGTACATATCCATATGCACATTGAATGGTACTGGTGAAGCTGATTCCTCCTGGTAAGTCCTGAAAAGAATAAATGGATAGGTAACTAGCTGGATCAGAAGCGTGTAAAAACCTCTTAACAGCAGCATAAATAATGATTACAGCAGCAACAAATGCAATGCAATCCTGTGCATGTTTTGCTGTGTTCAATGAGCTTACTCCCAGATAACTGTGCATAGGATTGCAGCCCTAAACTACTAATCAGATAGATTAATCCATAAAAGCCTTTACAAAAGAAATTAATAGGAAACACATTTGTTGTTTTTTAAGTGGCTTGTTTTTAATATAGGTATGTCAAAAAGTAAAGATGAAAGGCAGCATTTCAGGACAGACACTCCCTCTTCTCTCTCAGGGGATTGGAATTGAAGAAAACACATCTGAAAACAAACTATTATATCCAATGCTGTGCCAGCAGAGTTATGCTGGTGTAACAGGACTTCTACTTCCTCTCCTCCCCCTTCATGCTTCCATGGCATGTTTGCCTTGTACTTTGCACTTGATCTTTGGCACATTTGTCAGAACGATTGGCCACTCTTTTCCGAAGCATTTCGCTTAATTTAACTCTGAGACCCTTTCCAGGGGGAAATCCTTTCCTGCGCAGCAATGTGCCGTTTTTATGGCTCATTGGTAGTGACAGCCATACGGAGCAATACCCATTACATTTTAAAAGGGTGAAAGGCTGGCGTTGTGGGAAGGCACAAGAGATGGTAAGATGTTTGTGGCTAGAGAGCGTGGTCACTGAGGAAAAAAGAAGGGGGAAGTCCCAAAAGAAGAACAATTTAACAAGCCATTTAAAATGCCACAGGTAGACGATTAAAGGTGCTTGCAATTGCATCATAGTGTCCATGGTGTCTGACAGTCACCTATGGCATTAGTACAACTGCCATCCACACAGCTAAATGCTAATTGTATGTGCTTAGGCAAGAATCCCAGTATCCCAGCAATTTAGATTAGTGCTGTGGATACTGATAAACAATAGTCACACACCCCCTGCAGACAATTGCTGTCTGTGTGGTTCAGGGGCAAACAATTGTTGTTTAATCTCTTCAAAGAGACATAGTTAGTTCCTTCAGGCACTTGTGCAGTGCTAACCTTTTCTACTCAGAAGTAAGCCTAATATAATTCTAGGAGCCTTACTCCCAGATAAGTGGGGCTATGATTGCAACCTTATCAGATGGGCAATTTGACCCTAGGGCATTTTGAAAGCAACCCACAAGTGTGTGTGTGTGTGTGTGTGTGTGTGTGTGTGTGTGTGTGTGTGTTATGTGGAACAGAAAGTGGGAATTGGGAATTTCGAAACTGAATGTGTTTTATTTCTACCCAATGTAAGTTTGACATAAGCATGACAGAAATGCAGAGAATGAAACAAACTGAAAATGCCTTCAGTGTCAATTTTTCATCTCCCACCTACAATAACATCTTCAATAACATGGAGAGCATTTACTGAGAATCAACATGAAGAAACATATCCCTTATTATTCCATACCCAAAAAAATCCCTCTAATTTTTCTTCCAAGATCTAGGGAAACATACATCCTTTGATAGACTTCTTGACAGCATGAGTTAACCATAACAGAACAGCTCTGGAACCCACAGTAATACTTGTTTGTTTCCCTGCCTTATAACCACTGAAGTAAACAGTACACATCTACTTTGGTTGGATTCCGGATTGTCATTCTAAGACTATATATAGATGATGTAGAATATGATCACCTAGATTTTTTAACTACAAGCAGCACCCCTCTCATAAAGAAGACTTACCTTAAAACTTTCCAGATAAATAAACATCCCAGTAGCAAATCCATAGTCAGAGAGTTGCCTTGAAAGTCTGGATGGTTTACACTGTTGAACTGTGATACTTTGCAATCTGCAACCAGGAAAAGGTAAAGGGTGTGGGATAAAATGAAAACTGAAACGCCCGTCTCTTCCGGGCCATGTGATTCGATTAATAATACTCTAGCTACGTGGACTGTCATTGCTTTGACTGAGTCAACCTTTTTAAAAAATAAATAAATCATTTATTAAAAATCATCTGTGACCACTTTCCTAAATCCCTGCAAGATATAAAAACGAATCCTTTGTTTGGCTGCTTTGTTCCACATGCTTAAATAACAAGCTCTGTGTATTTAATGGTGATGACAAGTTGTACCTGCAACCAGTGGCATAGCGTGGGGGGTGCAGGGGGTGCCAACCGCACCGGGCGCAACATTTTGGGGGGCGCACTCGCAGCTCTCTGCCCCTACCTGGCTCACTCACTCTCTCTCACAGTGTTGGCTGTGCGAATCCAATCCGAGCTGCCCGCGTTGCGGTGCGGAGCGGGAGCGGAGAGAGAGCGAGGGAGGGACTATCTGGGGGAGGGACAATGCAGCGGCTGCCCAGCGCAGCGCTCAGCGCGGGAGAGAACCACACCCGACCAGCCCAGTTTTGGGAGGGGAGGTGTTACTGCTAGGTTAGTGTGCAGTTTAAACCGATTTAAAATGTCTGTTTAACAAAAGGCGGCGGCGGGAGGCGGACTTCTCTCCCTCTCTGGTGCTGGTGCCGTGAGGCGCTCGCCAGCCCACCGGTCCCTCCTGAGCGGGATATGGGTGGGCGGACGGGGTGGGGGAGAGGCGCCGGGTGAGGCGGGGTCAGCCGGCGGCAGCAGCTGCGCGAGGGACCCCCGCCCGCCTCGTGCCCTGACAGGAGCCGCCGCTGCGCCCACGGGCGCCCTTGACGCGGTGCCCCTCATGCCCCCTCGAGAGGCGTTGGGGGGCAGCGAGACTCTGCCGGGCCCCGCCCCTCACTCCACGCTCGGCTTCAGGGCTGTCTTGCGAGGGGGCGGCGGGAAAAGGCTCTGGGGAGAACCTCGCTCGCTGTCCCGCGTTGCTTTTCCTCACGTCGTTTTCCCTTTCCCTTGAGGGAACGGGGAGGTGAAGGGAGCCCGCCTTCCTCCTCGCACGTGGCGAGTCGTCGGTGGAGGTAGAGAAACCACGCACATTTGATATTCATAATAATAATAATAATGGTTTGAAATTTAAGACTCCACCCCCCCCCCAGGAAAAGGCACTTTCTTGCCCTGCCTGTGGACCAGGAGGTCGTGGCGGGAGAGGCCTTATTCGCGCTGCCAGCCTGACCTTCACCCTCTTACATATAGAGAGGAAAGGAGACGCGGAGGTGCAAAGGCTTGTGGGGCAGAAGTAAGCCCCGCTGAGTTCATCAGGGGTGCCAACGTGAATACAGTATGATATTGGGGGGGGAGGCAGGTAAGCCCCGCCCTGCATAGTTTACCACATTGGCAATGCCCATCAACTGGGGGACTGGCCCCCTCAAATGTTTTATTGGGGGGCCTGAAGCAGTGGAGTAGCGTGGGGGTGCAGGGGGGCCGGGCGCAACATCTGGGGGGGGCGCTCGCACTCGAGTGCTAAAATCCACGGGTTAGGGGGCGCAAATTACTTGCCTTGCCCCGGGTGCTGACAACCCATGCTACGCCACTGCCTGCAACAAAGTGTTGCTATGTGGAATCCTCTCTCTTCAGGATTCTGGTCGCTCCATTCCATTTCCCTTCCCCATATCCCCCACTCCAAGAGTAGATAAGCATCCCATAACTACTGAGCATGCTTAATTCTCCTGACTGGACAGTTTTGGGTTCCCCGCCCACTCCTGCTTAAGAGTTTTTCATTTATAATTTTTCTTTTGCACTTCTGCAAACCTCGGGGTTCCTGCTCAGTCTTCCCACTTGTGCATTGGTGGTCTGCATACATAATCAACAGAGCTCATAACCTGAAGATCAGAGACAGAGGGAATAAAAGAGTCCTGCAACAAAATATTGCAATATGGAATGCTCCTTTCCCATTTTCCCAACCACACTAAATCAGGCTTCCTCAAACTCAGCCCTCCAGATGTTTTGAGATGACAATTCCCATCATCCCTGACCACTGGTCCTGCTAGCTAGGGATCATGGGAGTCATAAGCCAAAAACATCTGGAGGGCAGAATTTGAGGAAGCCTGCACTAAATGATAATGTGTGTTCAGGTCTAGATGCAGGAGCATTTGGAGGTGCTGTACACACAGTGTCATCCCCATGTTATCCCTGTCCCACACTATTAGTTAATCTAAAGCATATTCTGCAGGAACAGTTTTAATCTATTTTGTGCTGAGAATACACTTCTCAGGTGTTTGCTGTTGCCATGTGTACATAGATAATGTTTTCTTAGGTCACCTCCTATTGACTTAGTGAAGTTGCAGGGCTGTGCCACTCGCCCTCTCCTATCAGACTTCTGGTATATCAAAAAAGACACAGGAAAAAAATTACCGTATTTTTTGCTCTATAAGACTCACTTTTTCCCTCTAAAAAGTAAGGGGAAATGTGTGTGCGTCTTATGGAGTGAATGCAGGCTGCACATCTATCCCAGAAGCCAGAACAGCAAGAGGGATCGCTGTTTTCGATGTGCAGCGATCTCTCTTATTGTTCTGGCTTATGAGATTCAGAATATTTTTTTTCTTGCTTTCCTCCTCCAAAAACTAGGTGCGTCTTATAGTCTGGTGCGTCTTATAGAGCGAAAAATACGGTAAGTGGAGAAGGGAACATTTCACATCAGTTCTGCCAGTGCATAGACTGATTGAGGGGAGGGGAGTTGAGAACATTGATGCACACTGCTTCGTAAACATGCCCACCTGTATGTGCAGATAGAACATATATTGAGCCTTATACATATTGAGCAGGAGCCTTAGGCAACATTATTGCGCAAGTGTGTACATATGTATAGCAAATGCCACCCTCCAGCCTTTGCCCTCCACCTTCACTTTCCTCCACCTTGGCCCTGCCCTGTCCTGCAGGCTGCTACTAGGCAGACCTAGAGGAGAGATTGGTTAGGAGGCCTTCTGCACAGCACAAGCATTTGGGGGCACCAGTTACCCAGTTACTACTGTCTGAGCATCACTGGGTGTTGGGAGTCAAAGCAAATCAACACACAAAAAGAAATCTAGCCACACTGGATTTTTCCCTGTGGTAGTGGGAGAAAGCTCTGCTGCTGTGCAGTCTAAGAAAAGCTAACATATTACTTCTTGGGGGTCTCTCGTTCATTTTTCTCACATACGTCAATTTATCCCCCCCCCCCAAAAAAGTAAACCATCTTCAGTATGTTTTGAATAAAAATACAGAACTGTGCTTTAAGCGAAAAAATCGGGGGAAAGGAATTTGACTTTAACCACTCTAGCTGAGCTGACAAAATTTCTAACACTTCAGAAATATCTCCAGGGTTTCAGCTGACAACTGTTTGCATGTAAAGGCGGGAGAAGTGTTCAACGTGTCTTAAAACAAATTACTACAATCTACTGCATAGTTAAAAGGATGCTTCAGTCCTCTCAATCTCAATGGGAGTTGAATAACATAACTTTGCTCAGAATTGTATGTGTAAATAAGCTCTGAAGGCTGCACCCTGTTTTGAGAACACACCATATTAGCTACATCATCATTCTGCACCAATTTTGTTATGACAGAACTTGTAATTTACTTCAGATGGTGTTGGTACTGCCATCTACAGACCAAATATGACTTAGCAGCCTTTTCAAAAAAAGTCTACAATAGACACATCCAACTCCCAAAAGACTGAGTTGTTGAGCTTTTTGGGGGGAGGATTGCCTAAAATCAGTCCAGCACTGACAATCGCTGGACAATACAATTTATTCCCCATGTTCTGTGTTTAAGACATGGTGTGTGGATGTGCCAAAAATACAACTGAGCTATTACAAGCCCCTTTTGTGAATCAATATACCCCAATACTCCCAGAGCTACAATTTTCGGAGTTACCTGGTGTTATAAGAAAAAAACTGCTCCCTTTCCCTTATGGGGTATCTAAGAGCCCGTATAGAGTCCTTATGTAAGTTCTCTATTGGTAGGAGAAAATAACAGAGGCCAGCCAGAGAATATTGAGAAACAAAGCAGCTAGTAAGCATGATCTTTATTAAACTGTTGCAACAGGGTCCCCCACTCCCCACACACAAGGAGGGAGGAGAGGAAGCCAGAACATTGGTGTGCAAGCTCTTATATAGACTTTTGAAATTGCCTCACCTGTAGCTCAAGACCACCCCCCAAAACATCATGCATACATCACAGAAAGAGGTGGTCCCCAGCAGAAATTTGAGTGTGTTGCTTCTCTCCTGTCTGCCAGGATACCTGATAATGCCTTATCTAATTGCCTTTTCTGGGTAGCCTGGCCATTGCTTTGAGATGGTAAATGCTTAGTTCCTGAATCTGTTGTGCATATCAATAGTGTGCTCAGCTTAATAGATACTTGCCAGACTGTATTTACAGGGAGGTGTAAGCCTCTACCGTCCAAAGACAATTGGAAAGCAATTCCCATTTCCTTCCTCCTTGCAGAGAAATATTTGAGGTCCATTTGGGAGAGTCAAAATGGCTTCAGGATTGTTCTCCTGTACTCCTGTATTTCAGATACATGGTTTATATACTTATGTTTGTGTTTGCCTTGTAGATCTATGAACATTTATTTACCGTATTTTTCGCGCCATAAGGCACACCTGACCATAAGGCGCACCTACTTTTTTTGGGGGGGGGGAAATTAAAGAGAGAAAAAACGCGGCTTTGGGGGGCTTTTGTGGGAGGTGGGGGAAGTGAGAGAGCCTCGCTCTGTCCCTTCCCCCACCTCCTGCAAAAGCCAGGGATAGCCGCGCAAAGCCTCCCCAGGGCAGCGGGATGAAGGCTCCCTGCTGCCCTGCGGAGGCCTCCTGGGCTACCCCAGAGCTGCTCGACCCAAAGAGCAGGTTGTGGAGCAGTAGAAAGGCTGCACACAGCCTTTCCGCTGCTCCCCGAGCTTGTGGGGCTGGTGGTGGGGGAAGGCGGAGAACAATTGTGATTTCCAGTTAGCCTGTGCTAATTTCTAGTCATGTGATTGAACAATAAGGGGGTTATATGAAGGCTGCTGGCATGCACAATCGTCAACCTGGTCCAGATCATTGCATGCCTCCATCAAGTCCTTGGAAAGCAATGCTCAACAACTCAGCAGTGGCATTCCAAAAGCTGATTCAAGCTAAGTTCACACCTGCCATCAGCATGTACACAAGTGCTTCAGTCCATGTCTGTGTATACACCATTCAGAGCACATTCAGAGAACATGTCTCTCCCCACTCAAAGAATCCTGGAAGCTGTAATTTGTTACTGATGCTGGGAACTGGAGCTCTGTGAGAGCAGCAAGCTCCAGCTCCTAGGATTCTTCGGGGGAAGCCATTTGCTTTAAATGTATAGTGTACACACAGCCGAAGCAGAAGTTAGCATAGGCTGCCTGAAAATCATAAAGTGAGAGGGTAATGGGAGGAAGGCAACCCTTATTCAGGAGACAGAATCTTCCTGCCTTCTCATATCTAATCTTGTATCGGCTCATGAACCTGCCTGGACTTTAAGATCAGCAGCAGACGGTTTGTTCTCTGTTCCACCCACTCAGATAAATCTACACAAGAGACAAGGCTTTGTCAGTGGTGACAGCCTGAATACATCATTCCCTGTTAGTGAAGATAATGGGGCTACTCTCGATGTTGGCCGGTAGCATTATTCATTACTTTTGTCAATGGCAGCAAGCAGCTCACCACATGCACTTTGTGTTGCTTTCTTTATAACAGCCAAATGGGTTTTCTTCATTGTTGCTATCTGACTTGGGCCCCTAGGAGGCTGTTTGTTGGCTGGCTGGCTAGTTGGTTTGTTTATTACATTTATAGTCCATGTTATGTACTGAAGTTCTCACCCTGGGCCAGCAGGGGGATACTGTAGTTTTTACTCAGGTCCACATATGCAAATAAGGGATTGAAAGTGACATTCAGTGATTGGATAGTTACAGAAAGTGGTTACTGTTGCGTTGTAGTGGAGCTCTATATAAGCAGGCTGGCTGAACCTTTCTGTTCAGTTCTTTTCTGGCCTGTGAATAAACAAGAGCTGTTTGAAGAATTGCTGTGTCATCTGATATGTTCACCCACAACTTAACAGTCCGCCTTTCTTCCGTAGTGGAAGATAAGGCAGCATAAATGTGGCTTCAGATGCTCACCCATCCAGACACTGACTGACCCTGCTGGGACTTGTTTAGTCTTATTTTGTCTGTGTCATCAAGAGCAGCTTTGGTTCACAAAACAAAATGTGTGGCCTTTTCCAGCGTCTCATTAGTGAAATACATTTCTGTTAATAATAAAGCAGCTTTCAACCCTTTCCTAAGCATTCGTTGTTAGCAAAGTCCGTTGTTCACTCTGGAAAAGTTAATTTGTTCCTAGATTCAGAAACATTCCCAGGGCAAAACCTGCAATCTACAACAATGGAAAAACAACGAGTCTTAAGTCTTTGAGGTGCCACCAGACTCCTTGCTGTTTTGCTACAGCTAAATCTCCAGAAATTAATTCTGGAGTAATTTAAGCGTAATCGTATTTTTCCTTGCTTTCCCGGTTCAGTGGAGCAGCGTTATGTATTGCTCTTGGGAGCGGAGAGGGGAGGAAGAGAGGCACATTTAAGGAAATGGGCAAAAATAAATTTAAAAATACCCACGCTAACTGCACGCAGTTAAATCCAGTGCGTTACTTAGAACGCCCCGTTCTGTCAAGCGTGTGACTGTAAACAAACCCCGCTGGGAGAAGCGGTTTGTGCCGGGACTCGAGTGTAGACTCACACGGAGTGGCCAGCTTCCGGGTTAGTTTTCGACGCCATCTTTGTTCACCGTCAGAGCTGAAGTGACAGAAAAATTAGGATTTTAGCGGTACCTGTCATCATCTCCCTTCCCTCCTCCCCCTCACGAATGAAAACTACAAAGAAGATAGGATTCGTGCTCCAACTTAGGTCTTCTTATTCCGCGCGGGACGTTGCTCGCCTGATCTTTCCTGCGCTCTGAGAAGAGTTTTGTGTCAGCGACTTTTGGATGGGAAATCCAAACCAGCCCCACCTCTAACCTACAATATATGCTGCCCTACACTGCAGGGGCTGTCAAAAGCCGCTTTATCTCCGCCACATCTCCCCGTTCTCCAAGTATATGGCGATATTAGCTGCAATCTCTAAAACGCTCAAACGCTTTGGGAGGAAAACAAGGTTCGTAAGAAAGCCTGCGTTTTGAAAGTGCGTGAACATGCAGCTGCTTTTTCTTTCTTTCTGGGCGTTAGACACACACACCTATCACATCTACCCTAAAACCCAGGGGTTTCTTATAAGCTCTCACTCCTGCCCAGGGAGGCGGGTGGGAAGGAGTGTCAGAGGTAACCAGGAAGCTGTTTCTTTAGCGGTAGCACCTCTGAGAATTCCTATCTCTACGTTTCGGCCGCTCAGCCGCTGGAAGAAGCCCCGCCGCGAAGATGGTGTCTGTGCTGCCGCGGGTGGAGAAGCTGTCGTCGCGGGTGATCCGCGTGCTGGGCTGCAACCCGGGACCGATGACCTTGCAGGGCACCAACACCTACCTGGTAGGGACCGGCCCCAGGTACGTAGCAGCCCCCGCCGACCTCCCCAGGAGGGACCAGCGGAAGAGAGTGGCTTATAGTTCCCTTTTACCCTGGTGCTAAAGTAGCGATTTGGAGCTGGCTTCGGATAACTGTTTCATGGGCAGGGCTTCCTTTGCCCGTAATAGCTGCATAGGCAGGCAGAAATTCAACAGGTGGGGATTCTTCCTCACCAGAGTAGGCATGTGTGTATCTATACATATACATGTGTGTGTGAGTGCATAAGGTAAAAAGGTAAAGGTAAAGGACCCCTGGATGATTAAGTCCACTCAAAGGCAAAAATGGGGTGCAGCGCTCATCTCGCTTCAGACCGAGGGAGCCGGCGTTTGTCCACAGACAGCTTTCCGGGTCGTGTGGCCAGCATGACTAAACTGCTTCTGGCGCAACGGAATACCATGAAGGAAACCGCACAGAAACACAGTTTACCTTCCCACTGCAGCGGTACCTATTTATCTACTTGCACTGACGTGCTTTTGAACTGCTAAGTTGGCAGGAGCTGGGACAGAGCAATGGGGTGAGCGGGAAGTCGAACTGCCAACCTTCTGATCAGCAAGCCCAAGACGCTCAGTGGTTTACACCACAGCGCCACCCGCGCATACATACCTTTGTGGGTGCATATATACACACACACACACACACACACACACATTTATGTAGTGAGCCCATGTTACACGAGTTCAGTTGGTACGGCGCATGCACTGCTTGCAGAAGGTTCAAGGTTCAAACCTCAGGCATCTCCAGGTAGGATTAGGAAAGATCCACAATGAGATCTCTGCTGCTGCTGCCAGTCAGTGAATACTGACAGGCATCATTTTATTTGTATGCTGCCTTTCCACAGTTCAAACCATTATCAAGGTGGTGGCTTTCAACATGAGAAGAATGCATAACTGCAACATAACAAAAGTGGTCATAAACAAACAAAACATTAAAAAATATTTCACCAAACTGAAGAGTTTCCACATAAACCAGGACAAGATCTAAAATAAAGATACTGTACCAAAAAAAACCAGTAACAGTGCGCACACACACACACACCGCAACAAAAAACCCCAAACAACATCACAGCCCAAGAGTCTGGTCAGCAGCCTCATCTTTGGTAGCTGGAGTCAATCTAGGCCCTGCCTTCCCAGGCCAGGTAAGGCCTACAGGGCAAGGAGCAGGTATTTCAGGACTTGCAGCCAAGATGCGCTGAGGACTGAGATAAAGGGTGTCATTAGATGTAAAGCAGCTGCAGGTGTTGTGAAAAAGGCAGAAGACCTGCCAAGTGAGAAGAGGGAACCTTTCTTTATTTTTGAGAAATGATCCATCAGGATTCCCACTTGTGTAAGGATGCAGTGATGTTCTGGAGTAAGAAAATGTTGCTTTCCATGTCACAGACATTTTGTACTAGGATCCAACCTTACTTTTCTATTAACTGTGCTTTGACTTTTCCAGTTATGGTGTCTTTTTTTGGGGGGTGCGATTCTGTCTTTAATACAGAAGGATCCTTATTGATACAGGAGAACCAGCTGTCCCTGAATATATTGGCTGTTTGAAACAAGTGTTCAACGAATTCAGCATCTCAATCCAGGAAATCTTAGTAACACACTGGCACCAAGATCACATAGGAGGCATATCTGATATTTGTAAAAACTTTCCCACTAGTAAGCAGTTTCATTATTTCTGTTGTTGTCTAAAATGTCTGTATTCTGTTTTTTATACAAAATGTATCCAAGCTGTTTTTCAGTACTTTAATCTGACAATGCAGCGAAGTCTGTTAAATAGCAGAAAGATAAAGTAGGAAGAACATTTGAAGGCTTGTATACCAGTGTCTAATAAAATACTTGCTGGTAAACACTGAATGCTGGCAACTAACTTCTACATAGCTTATTGTTTACTTCAGAGGCCAGTTAACTATAAGTATAACCAGCAAGGTAACTGTTTTTGCATTATAAAGTGCATTAGTCTGTGTAGCTATTTGTAAATTTTTTTTAATACACTCAGACCTCGGAACTCGAATGTAATCTGTTCCGGAAGACCGTTCGACTTCTGAAACGTTTGAGTTCTGAGGTGCAGCTTGCGATTGGTTCCAATAGCTTCTTGCACTCAAACGGAAGCCGTATCGGACATTCGAATTCTGAGGATCATTTGAAAACCGGAAGACTTATTCCGGGTTTTTGGCATTCGGGAACTGAAACGTTCGGCAATGGAGTCATTTGAGTTCCAAGGTTTAACTGTATGTGTTTATTGTTAAAGTTTTATTGTTAATTGTTTCAGTACGTTTCATGGGCAGCAGCTCATGAAGTGAAAACAAGACTGCTTTGCTATGCTTATAAAGTCAGGAAATTTAACTTGCACATTTTAAATTGGCCAGACCTCTTGCAAAGCCATTTCTTTGCATACTTACTCATAAAAACTGTTTCTCTTGTTAGCATCATAATGATATAGACGTTTGCCCTGGGCAACTAAGTGTGTGTGCGTCTGCATCCTTTATCTGTCAACCCATCACTACCAAATGTATGCCATTCTTTTCAACCCAAGTGTAAAGTGTATAGGGCAGCTTGTTGGCAGGGCATTGCTTGGTCGTTATGGCCGCTAAGTTGCCATGAGTTTTAGCATTACGCCTAACCTGCAGAAGAAGAAGAAAAACTAAGAGACAGTGTGGGTGCATGGAAGGCAAGGGCCCTTCCAGATTGGTGGAGTTTTTCGCAGGTGTCCTTTTGCAATATGTCATTGACAGAGTCATAGTGCATTAGTAGTAGATCTGTACTGGACTGTCCACACACAAAATCAATAGTAGTTCTTCAATGGTTCCCAAGCATTACTGCATTATTGCCATCTGTGGGGAACATTTTTAATAATGTGTGACTAAGCTGCTGCTAAAACATATTTAATGCCATATTTCTTTTCAAAACTAGCTTCTGAGTACTGCATAAGCAAACTTCCACGTAACCCACACTCTGAAGAAATAATAGGAGAAGGAAAGCAAAAGTATACATATCTTAGAGATGGAGATATTTTAAAGACAGAGGGAGCTACTCTGAGGTAACTGATAACTTTTGCAAATTGACCACTGTATGAAGATTTTCTCTTTCATGTGCAAGATTTTTAATATTGGCGCAATTATGTATTTTATCATGGTATTATCTACTATATATTTTGGAAAATTGTGTGTATCTGTGGGTTTGGATTGGACCCAAACCTGTCTGAGTTCTTGGGTTCTTCAGGAAGACTGCTTTTCCAAGTCCCACAAACATCACAAGTGCCTTTAGCAGGAACACAAGCCTGTCTCTGTTAACTTCCAAAGACAAATGAAAATTCATGTTTAGATAGGCCTTTGCCTTATTCAAGTGGTTTTAGCTCTACCACAGATTCTTAAAGCTTCATGTTTCATGCTTTTTATATGTATTTGTATTTGTTGTCAGATGCCTTGAGGGCTCTATTGTGGAAAAGTCAGGTATGAGTTTAATAATCTTTTTTTGTCAATTTGCAGGGTATTATATACCCCTGGACATACAGATGACCACATGGCTTTACATCTCCTAGAAGAAAATGCTATATTTTCTGGTGACTGCATTTTAGGAGAAGGAACAGCAGTGTTTGAAGACCTTTATGATTACATGAAATCGTTAGAAAAGCTACTAGAAGTGAAAGCTGACTTAATTTACCCTGGTTAGTTCCACATTTGACCTGAATTCATAACACATCACTTCTTGACCTCCTCTGGTACAGTTCTTATGACTAGAACTGCTGTTCAAAATCCCTAATGCCTTGCTCTTCATCACCAGAGCCCTCTGATCCTTCTGTTGATTGTTGTCCTTTCATGGCAGGTTACAGCAAGCATAGAGAAGGTCTCCTGTGTCTCTTGAATCCTGTTTACAATGTGTTTTGTGATGCTTTAGCTTTCCTACTCATAATAAGCTGAAATTGCAGCCTGAACTTGCACTGCATTTGATTTTTTTAAAAGCCTTGTATGTTGCAGAGTGCATCCTTGATTTATGGGCCTTATTGCAAATAATTTAGAGCAGTATGCAGTGAAATAGTCCCATTAGCACAAGGGCTTCTGGCTGTGAATTCCCTCTCCTCTCATTCCCTAAATTTGTTCTGGGTTTCTCCCCAACACTCTTGGCAAATAGAAATCCTTGTGCTATCAGAACTACTTTGTTGGATAGCGCCCATAGTTTCCTAGAATCTATTGAAAATTATCGAGAGGATACATAAAATATAACTGCCAAAATAAAGAAGATGCATTGTGGTGCCATCTATCTGTGAATCCTTGTTGAATGAAACATATGGACACAGACTGATTCAGTGTGTTTTGATAACTTTTTTGTTGGCTAACATCTACCATTGGAATCTCTGCAGTGCTCAAACTACTGATGACAAAATGTCATACTGAATGAAAGAAGAGCCTGCTGGATCAGGCCAAGCATCCTGCTTGATACCTTCAGCTGTCTAGAGAGCTCCTGATCTCTGCAACTACTTTGTCCTTTTCCTTTGATGCCCCTTATGACTAGAACTGCCTCCCAAGATGCCTTCGTGCAGTCCCTTCCCTTAAGTCCCTCCTTGAGATTCACCTGTTGCAGGAAGCCTCACACTATGTAACTAAGCCAAAATATGTGCAATTTAAGTAATCACATACTATTCCTCAACCTACTGATACCTCTGCTACCCCCTCGCTTCTTCTGTTGCCTCTCAGTGTCTATTTTAGTTTATAAGTCCATTGAGGAAGGAATTGACTATACCTGTTCTTTGCAAATTGCCACATACATAGATAGCACATGACCATTTCCTAGGGTAGGTGTGTACTAATGGTCTGAGTTGTGAAAAGTCCTTTGGCCACTAGAGGGCCAACATTTTTCTTCACATTTGACCTAACAATTCAGAGTTCAGTGCTTAAAAGTGACTATAGAAGAGATGTTAAAGATATGGGGTGGTATCTGATGAACTCAGAAGCGGGCCTGTTGAGATCAATAGACATGGCTTCAATGAGTCTCCTCTGAGTATGTGTTTGTCTGATGACACCCTAAACTGGAAATCATAGTAATATTAACGTAAAGGCTTTGCTCTTAAACTGTTTTGTTTTTGTTTGTTTGTTTTTTTGTTTCAAATATTTAGTGTTGTGGTGATCTAATGCAACTGCTAGGGTAAGAAAGTAATAATACCTCTAAACTTACTGGTGCAGACACCAGCAAAATCAGAAGATACTGGAACCATATGTGACAGCTATGCCACTTGCTTTGAACATCATGATAACAAATACTGCAGCAGAAGTAGAGATTGTAAACGTGTATCGTTGTTGTAGTTTTTCTATATTAACCACTTTTTTCCCCTTACAGGACATGGCCCAGTAGTAAAAGGGGCAAGAGCTAAAATTCAAGAGTACATTTCTCACCGAAATGCACGGGAACAGCAAATCCTCAATGTCTTGAAAGAGAATGCTGAAAAATCTTTTACAACAAAGGAACTTGTGAAAATTGTATACAAGGTAGCTGTCTAACTGACTCTTACTTTTGAATTAGGAATAAGATGTTAAATTTCCCTAGTAGAAGCAGTCACAATAAAATGAATGGTTCACAAACATCGTAGTTTCTATGACAAGGAAAAAGTGACGTGTGTATGTGTTCACTGTAGCAAGGCAAATTGGAAGCTGTCCTGTATCTAAACTTTCTTGTTTTTGTTGGGACATTAAGAATTTCAGTAATTTCCTTTTTCCCCCCAGAACTAAAATTATTTTGGCAGACGCTCTTCAGGAAAAGCAGTTCTTCAAACTCTTGCATTTTAAACATACAAAATGCTAAACGGTAAAGAATACAGTGGTGCCTCGCAAGACGAAAATAATCCGTTCCGCGAGTCTCTTTGTCTAGCGGTTTTTTCGTCTTGCGAAGCACCCCTATTAGCGGCTAAGCGGCTATTAGCGGCTTAGCGGCTTAGAAAAAGGGGGGGGAGCGAAAAAACTTGCAAGACTCGCAAGACATTTTCGTCTTGCGAAGCAAGCCCATAGGGAAATTCGTCTTGCGAAGCACCTCGAAAAACAGAAAACCCTTTCGTCTAGCGGGTTTTTCATCTTGCGTGGCATTCGTCTTGCGGGGCACCACTATATGTCACATATGCAAAAGCATATAAGATGCAGCATGGAAATGCAATTTGTACAATATGCTGGTATTACAGTTATGTGATCAAGGCTTCCTAAGCTGATACACCAGCAAAAATATTAGGGACATAGAAGCTGCCTCATCTCTAGTTCAGATTGTTGGTCCATCTAGCTCAGGGTTGTCTACACGGAGCAACAGTGGTATTCCAGACCTTCAGGCAGGGTTTTTTCTCAATCCTAACTGGAGATGCAAGAGGTTGAACCTGGACTTTCCACATACAAAGCATATGAACTTGTTATTGTTTAGTTGTTTAGTCGTGTCCGACTCTTCATGACCCCATGGACCAGAGCACGCCAAGCACTCCTGTCTTCCACTGCCTCCCGCAGTTTGGTCAGACTCATGTCTGTAGCTTCGAGAACACTGTCCAACCATCTTGTCCTCTGCTGCCCCCTTCTCCTTGTGCCCTCCATCTTTCCCAACATCAGGGTCTTTTCCAGGGAGTCTTCTCTTCTCTTGAGGTGGCCAAAGTATTGGAGCCTCAGCTTCAGGATCTGTCTTTCCAGTGAGCACTCAGGGCTGATTTCCTTAAGAATGGATAGGTTTAATCTTCTTGCAGTCCATGGGACTCTCAAGAGTCTCCTCCAGCACCATAATTCAAAAGCATCAATTCTTCGGCAATCAGCCTTCTTTATGGTCCAGCTCTCACTTCCATACATCACTACTGGGAAAACCATAGCTTTAACTATACGGACCTTTGTTGGCAAGGTGATGTCTCTGCTTTTTAGGATGCTGTCTAGGTTTGTCACTGCTTTTCTCCCAAGAAGCAGGTGTCTTTTAATTTCATGACTGCTGTCACCATCTGCAGTGATCATGGAGCCCAAGAAAGTAAAATCTCTCACTGCCTCCATTTCTTCCCCTTCTGTTTGCCAGGAGGTGATGGGCCCAGCAGCCATGATCTTGGTTTTATTGATGTTGAGCTTCAGACCATATTTTGTGCTCTCCTGTTTCACCCTCATTAAAAGGTTCTTTAACTCCTCCTCACTTTCTGCCATCAAGGTTGTGTCATCTGCATATCTGAGGTTGTTGATATTTCTTCCGGCAATCTTAATTCCGGCTTGGGATTCATGCAGCCCAGCCTAGGACCCTTTATTTATTTACTTACTTACTTACTTACTTACTTACTTACTTACCACCCTGTACCTGGAGGTCTCAGGGCAGATCACAGAACAAAATCAAAATATAAAACCACCATATATATATATATATATATATATATATATATGCTTTCGTAGATTTTCACGGGTACAGGAATGCAGGTTTTGGTGTCCTCGGGTGTCTTCCCGTGTAAAAGTTGGGGTGTCTAGGCGACGTTTCGACGAGGTCTCACTCGTCATCTTCAGGCTGGTGCTTTCGGCTTCTTGTTACTGGAACAGAGCAGGATCTCAGTGTTTGAGTTCCTATAAATACTGTAGAGGGGGTGTGGTGTATAGCCTCCAATGTTCTGGGCAGAGAGGAAGTTCCCAGGCTAGTGTGCCTTTTCTTCTTTTGTTCCTTAATTACTTGAGAGATATCTTGAGTGATTTCTTGAGTGATATCCTGAGTACCACTTAGGTGGGTCATTAGGTGTGGATTAGTTGTTAAAGTCTTTGTGTCTTGACCTCTTGAACTTTGTGAAGAGTTTTCCTGAGAAGATGGCTGTACTGTACTTAGTTGTGCTCTGGCTTGGCTTCGTGTATAGGGGCGAGCTGTGGTTTTGTGGCTTGTGTCAGCCAGATCTGTGTAGGGATTGCAGGGGGGTGCAGCATCCGGAGGTCCCTACACAGATCTGGCTGACACAAGCCACAAAACCACAGCTCGCCCCTATACACGAAGCCAAGCCAGAGCACAACTAAGTACAGTACAGCCATCTTCTCAGGAAAACTCTTCACAAAGTTCAAGAGGTCAAGACACAAAGACTTTAACAACTAATCCACACCTAATGACCCACCTAAGTGGTACTCAGGATATCACTCAAGAAATCACTCAAGATATCTCTCAAGTAATTAAGGAACAAAAGAAGAAAAGGCACACTAGCCTGGGAACTTCCTCTCTGCCCAGAACATTGGAGGCTATACACCACACCCCCTCTACAGTATTTATAGGAACTCAAACACTGAGATCCTGCTCTGTTCCAGTAACAAGAAGCCGAAAGCACCAGCCTGAAGATGACGAGTGAGACCTCGTCGAAACGTCGCCTAGACACCCCAACTTTTACACGGGAAGACACCCGAGGACACCAAAACCTGCATATATATATATATATATATATATATATTCAAAATAAAAACAACAACCCAATAACACAATATCAAGCAATCCATAGTCTGTTGTCCACTACCAGTTGGCCAGGGAAGAAAAGCAGAAGCTCAGTGGTGTTTTTTATATGATAACTATAATTATGGGAAGAATACATTTGCACAGTTCTCTCTCTCTTTGTCTTTGTCTTTCTCTTTCTCTCACACACAGGCTGCTTGAGGACAGTAACATTAACATGATGAAGGCACTAATGTACTTAATACTATGAGCACACACAAGTCTGTAAAATAAAATAATAATAATACATGTGATTACCAGATATTGTGGGGGAAGCTGGACTATAAATTTAATGACAATAGCCAAAATCCAAATAATGGTGTAATTTATTCTGTGAGTCCAAGGAGGCTTCAGGTTTGTGTTTGGTTCATTTGATGCCCCTCTCCCCAGTGCTGGATTGCTTACTGCTTCTGAAACTGAGGGAAATATTGAAATAGCAGTTTGTGATCTGGTGTGGGGAGGAGTTATTCGGAGAAAAGATGTCTGATTTGCCCACAGAGTGATACATGCCTTAGCTATATCCTGTTTGGATTACTGTTAATGTGCTCTTCGTGGGGCTGGCTTTGAAAAGTGCTCAGAACTTCAAAGGAGTCAAAGAGCTGCAGCCAGATTGTTGACTGGGGCTGGTTATAGGCAGCATATGACTCCCTTGTTACAACAGCTTCACTGGCTACTGGTCTGTTTCCAAGCACAATTCGAAACACTGGAAATGACCTATAAAGCCCTACACGGCTTAGGTCCAAGCTATCTGAAAGACCGTATTCTCTCATCCATACCTGCCTAGGTTTTGAAACATTACAGGGAGGCCCATCTCTTGGTCTTACCACTCTCACAAGCACATTTGGTAGGGATATAAGAAATGGCCTACTCGGATGCTCCCAGACTTTGGAGCTTCCTCCCTAAAGAAGCTAGACTGGCTCCCTCCTTGCTGTCCTTGTTGGCAGGTGAAGTATTTCTTGTTCCAACAGGCCTTTGGAATTGACTGCTTTTAATCAAAGGGCTGTTGTCGTGCTGTTTTTATTATATTTATTGGTATGTTTTAAACATATTTGTATATAGTTTTAATTCTATTGTATTTTAATGTTAATTGTGGATTTTTCCTGTTTTTTTAGCAGTTACTGGTTTTTTTCTGTAAGCTGCCTTGAGTCTTGTCAAGGAAAAAGCCGTAGTATGAATATATATTAAATAATAATAATAATAATAATAATAATAATAATAATAATAATAAATGTCAAAAATTACATTGGGCTGACACAAGCTTCTTATATGAGCCTAAGTAGTTCTTTATTTCCCTGCCAATAAATATACCACTGCAATCATACCACTTTTTTCCTTTTTCTGTTTGTCAAGAGTGCTTTAATTAGTTCAATGTTTGGCTCTGTTCTGTTCTTTAACTTGGCATTAGTGTGCTTGTGTGACTTTTAAAAATCCTGACTGAAATGAAATTACCAAGATGCCATTTTAACAGTGTTGCCATTTAACAGTTCAAGCTTATACATCTCAACTCAGAAATATGACTCTTCTTTTTTTTTATCCCAGTTGAACTTCCTTACAGATAGTGTATATAAGACTGCTTCCTAAACGTGTGATTCATGTGTTTTTAATTATTTTTCTTTAGGACACACCTGAACACTTGCATAGGGCTGCAGAGATTAACCTCGGCCATCACTTGAAGAAACTAAAAAAAGAAGGAAAAGTGTGTAAGTGGCTTTGTCTTTAACACGCATCTGTTGTATTCCAGCAGCATGTTTATGATCCAGTTTTCCAGAATTTTTCTGTGTCTAAGCCAGGGGTGGGCAGAAGGTAGATCTGGAATGTACTATTGGATGCTTGTACAGTAGTACCTTGGGTTACAGACGCTTCAGGTTACATACGCTTCAGGTTACAGACTCCACTAACCCAGAAATAATACCTCAGGTTAAGAACTTTGCTTCAGGATGAGAACAGAAATCGTGCTCTGGCGGTGCGGCAGCAGCGGGAGACCCCATTAGCTAAAGTGGTGCTTCGTGTTAAGAACAGTTTCAGGTTAAGAACGGACCTCTGGAACGAATTAAGTACGTAACCAGAGGTACCACTGTATACTATAGCTGTGCATATGCCAATAAGGCGTTTTTAATGCAACAGTTCTTTGTTCCCAAATGTTTTGGGGGTTTTTGCTTGAATTCAGAGCCCCAGATCTGCACAGAGCCTTTTTAATAGTTCTGCACTGTGGGCACACATATTTTATTTATTTAAATCAGGGGTGGCTAACTGTATCCAGCCCAAGGGTTACATTGACTGTCAGTCACCTTCCTGAGGGTCATATGCCAGTAGTGGGTGTGCTCAGTGCTTTCTCGCATGCACACATACACACTCCACCCATACAGATGGCACAAGCACACTTCCCTGCTCCCCAGCATTCACACGCATCCTCACCACACATGTTGGCACACAGCACTCTGTTTCAAACACACAGACACACACACATATGCAGTCTTAAACATATATATATATATATATATATATATATATATATATATATATGCTTGCGCACAAAAAAACCCCAGCACTCTTCCTCTCCCAGGTAAAGAAAGGGCGCTTACAAAGGCATCCTCGCCCCAGCAATGGAATTGGGGAAATGCTGCCTTTACTTTTTCATCTCCACTGCCTTCATTGGCAACTCAGCGCCAGCCTCCAAACCAGGTCGGGGAACAGCAGGATGGCAGCGCTGCGCCTCCCCGCTGTCCCCCGAGTTTGTGGGGCTGTCTCTGGGGAGAAGCACACTTCTCCCCAGCGCCAGCCTCCAAACCAGGTCGAGGAACAGTGGGATGGCGGCGCTGCACCTCCCGCTGTCCCCCGAGCTTGTGGGGCTGGCCGATGTCTGCCCGGCGCGCGGGCGCTCTGCTTCAGGGCGCCCCACGCGCTGGACGGCAGGCTGCTATCCACAGCCTAGGGAGCCCTGCGGGCTCCCCAGGCTTGCGGATAGCTTCCTGAAGCCTGGAGAGCGAGAGGGGTCGGTGCGCACCGACTGCTCTCCAAGCTTCAGCGAAAGTCTGTATTCGCCCCATAGGACGCACACAGATTTCCCCTTCATTTTTGGAGGGGGAAAAGTGCGTCCTATAGGGCGAAAAAATACGGTATTTAGAAAAACAGCATTTTGGAACTTTAATAGAGGATAACTTGTCAAAATACTTAAATGCCTCACTGATATTCAAATAGTTTTAATGGGCTTTTAAAAAAATATTCAGATTCCTGTTTTTAAAAAAATGTTCATATTCCCAAATTGCTAATCTTTGAAAGATGCTATATATTAACAGAAAACATTTGAGATTAAAGTTGTACTTGTAAATCACTTTCTGCTTAACGTCTTGCGTCAAAAAACTTTTGTTTTAAATGGTAATGTTTTCAGATACCAGTTTATTTAATATTTTCTTCTTCTTTTGCAGCAAATGAAAATTCTCCCAGCTTCAGATGGAAAAGCAGTTTATAGATAAAACATAAAAATAAGTGTGAGGCTGAGGTTCTTGTGCCCTCCCTCTAAAGAAGCACCAAATTGTTAACACAATATTTTTGGCAAAAGATATTTTGAGTACCTCAGCATAGCAAGAGTAAATTCATAAAATTTGACCAAGTTACTTAATTCTGTTTTTCAGCAAAATGAATAAAGTGCAATTATTCACATACAGATTACTGTGTGTTATCTTAACTAGAATTTCTTAAAACAAAACAAATTCCTTCCAGTAGCACCTTAAAGACCAACTAAGTCAGTTCTTGGTATGAGCTTTCGTGTGCATGCACACTTCTTCAGATACATGTATCTGAAGAAGTGTGCATGCACACGAAAGCTCATACCAAGAACTGACTTAGTTGGTCTTTAAGGTGCTACTGGAAGGAATTTGTTTTGTTTTGACTATGGCAGACCAACACGGCTACCTATCTGTAACTAGAATTTCTTAATTATACAGGCCTTCCTGTCTAAATAATGGCATGTCTACGGTCTTATTTTGTGAAATAGCAGAACTATTTTAAATTATATTTATTTGTGGTGATTTTTTCTTTTAAAAATTGTTGTATATCTCTTTGATTGAGGTAATACATTATTTAAATAAATATTTAAGCATGCCACTTTTAAAGAATGTTAAGCATGGGGGGGGGGGGGACAAGGAAACACTGCATACTAGACAGGGCTGGCCCAATACATTTTGACACCTGACACGAAGCACAAGGTAGGTGCCAAAGTGGGATGTGAAGATATGCAACAGGAAGAAGGGTAGCATTGTGGGGGCTGCCAATGAGGTGGCAAATCTGGCCTCTAAGAAGCATGTTGCAGCTGTTGCTACTACTGTGGCAGCGGCAGTGGACAGTGCAGTCCTTGGAGGCCAGATCTGCTGGCTCTGTGGATCCTGCTACTTGAGAGGGTTGTCTCACCTTGCCTCACAGGTGAGGCAACTAGATTTGTACAAAGATGCATAAAAGCTAGCAGGTAACATGGTGGTGGGACGCGGGTGGCGCTGTGGGTTAAAGCACAGAGCCTAGGACTTGCTGATCAGAAGGTTGGCAGTTCGAATCCCTGCGACGGGGTGAGCTCCCGTTGCTCGGTCCCTGCTCCTGCCAACCTAGCAGTTTGAAAGCACGTCAAAGTGCAAGTAGATAAATAGGTACTGCTCTGGCAGGAAGGTAAACGGCATTTCCGTGCGCTGCTCTGGTTCGCCAGAAGCAGCTTAGTCATGCTGGCCACATGACCTGGAAGCTGTATGCCGGCTCCCTCGGCCAATAAAGCGAGATGAGTGCCGCAACCCCAGAGTCGGTCACGACTGGGCCTAATGGTCAGGGGTCCCTTTACCTTTAACATGGTGGTAATAGTTCTGCATTATTTCAAGCTCGGTTGAATACATGTCGTGTTGGTTTGGGGAAAGCTTGCTGGGGACTAGTCCAGGTGTGCAAGCTTCATATCAGCCATGTGAAGTGATGGAGAGGGTGCAGGTGGGTTGGAACACCTGCTTTTGTACACAGGAGGAATCAGATGCACTGAGCAGCTTGTCTGTTCTGGATATGCCACTGGAGGTAAGCAAGCCATAAGTTTCTTAGGTGTAAAATCTTAAGGGAAAGTAAATGGGACACAGACATGTAGAGAGTCAAAATCCAGATTATTTGAAAGCTCTGCAGGGTTTCAGACGGGAGACTTTCCCAGAGACTGAACTTGGACCTTGTGCATTCGAAACCTGGTGTTCCCTTACTGAGTGACGACCCTGCCTTGCCCGATTCAGTTGAGATACAGAAATCTGGGATTCAGAAACCCAGACATTTGTACTTAAGCTGCAGAACGTACAGATCTAAAAAGGGCACAAAGTCCGTCCTCTCTCACACATACACACACATATAGTTCTCGAGGGCCGCTGCAGACAACCTGTGCTCTTTCAGGAACAGGTAACCCAAGCAACTCCTAAGCGCATGCTCACATGCGACCCCATATTTTTATCGCCATAGACTTTTCTTCTCTCTCTTTCCCCCTTCGTACCTCTAGGACTCTGAGCCGGCCTCTGTGATTGGCCGGGCGCCCTTTCTAAAAGGGGCGGGGAGGGGCCCAACCTCCCGCTTCGCCCTCTCGTTAACCCAATCCACGTCCAGTTCCGGATCTGGGGCCTCCGGAGCGGAAGGTGGCGCTCTCGGAGGTTCCCAACGCCTCTCAGTATGGAGCCTTCTCTGCGGGCGGAGAGATAAGAAGCGACGAGCCGCGGTTTCGAATGCTGGGCTGCTGGAGACTCGGAAGGGGGGAGGGGCAGGCAGGCGAGGAGAAGGAGGAGGAGGCGAAGTTGGGCGGAGCGGCTGCCTGGGCGTCCTCCCCTTCCTCGGGGCCCCGCTGCCGAGAGCGCGAGCGGGGCTGGGCTGGGCTATAGGCTAGCGGCGGCGGCGGCGGCGGCGGCTGGAGCAGGGGCCGAGGAAGGAAGGAAGGAAGGAAGGGCTGGTGGTGGCCGCGCTGCGCTCTGCCCGCCATGGCGATCCGCAAGAAGAGCAGCAAGAACCCGCCCGTGCTCAGCCACGAGTTCGTCGTGCAGAACCACGCGGACATTGTCTCCTGCATGGCCATGGTCTTCCTGCTGGGGCTCATGTTCGAGGTGAGGAAGGAGGACCAGGGCGCCCAGGAGGGGTGGGGGAAGGCGGAGGGGAGCTGGCGCCTCGTTCGGGAGCGAGGTCCGCTGTTCCCCGGCCTCAGCAAGCGTGGCGTGGGGAAGAGACTGGTTTCCAACGGGGACAAGCTTCTAGTCCCTGCCGCTTCCTCTTTCCCTTCTAGTGTGTGTAAAGAGAGGAGGGGAGTGGTGTGGCGATTGTGTGTATACCAAGTGTATCCACAAACCCAGTCATCGCTGCCAGCAACATGGTCGTGGGGAGCTGGAGTTCCTCCCTGGCCGCAAACCTGTGTGGGTCTTAGAAAGAATCCTGCGTGGCGTGGGTGGTGGAGGGGGAGAGGACACGGAGTTGGGTGATGAAGGCAGCGGCTTCCTCCACCCCCCCCCACCCCGCCCCGGGAAACATCTGGCAGGCTTTGCGGTCCTTCCTGGAGCCTTTCGCCTTGGCAAGAGGGAGTGTGGGGGGTGGGGGGAAGTCAGCAGGTCCTTGTGTCAAGGCGGGGGGGGGGGGCAGGCGGATGCGCCTTGTTGTGTCCGCGTCAGCAGTTGCTGTTGTGGGTTTGCGCGGAGGAGCAGCTGGTAGGTAGCCCGAGCGGTGCATCATCCTGCGAGCAGGAGCAGCCGCCCCTCCCCGGCAGATGTGGCTGCCTCCGTCCTCAGTCAAAGTCTGCTGGGCCTGACATCTGTCTCTCATGCTCCCCCCCCCCCCATGTATACACACTCGTTTCTCCTTTGGGGGAGCCGGGTGTGCTCCACACCCACTTGAGCTCCGAAATGCAGACCTGCAGCGCTGAGCATCCTAACCCGGGAGTAAGCCACACGGAGCACAGTAGTGGGGCATACTCCTGAGTAAGCCTGCACATAGCACCCCGCTCTCGGAGAGGGGAAGTAGGTACAGCCCCCGTCGCCTTTGCTGCCTCCCGGGTTTCCGAAGCGGAGCCACCGCCGCAGTGTCAACGGGGTTTTCGGAGTGTGTGGCGAAAGAGCCTCCGCCGTGCACGCCTCTCTGACCGGGTTGTGCGCTTGCTTGCTTGCCTGGCTGCCTGCTGAGTAGTTCCTGGTCTCGTCAAGGTTACGTGGCACTCGGAGCTGGAGCACTCTGGGGAGGGCGGGGAGACTCGACGTTTTTGGAGACGGGAGGTGCTGGCCGGGTGTTCGGAGCGGGGAGCGCGCAGAGAGAGATTTGGCTCCGGTTGCCTGGGCTGAGGGGAGGGGAGAGGGCGCGCAGTCCTTTGTGTGCAACGGGCAGAACTACAAGCCCCATGAGGCGCTGCGGGAAGCAGCTCCTCCCCTCCTCTCGGCTCCAGGGAAGGTGAGCTGGACGGTGACGTGTACATAGAGCGAGCCCCACGGCCCGCCTTCCGAGCGTGGCGGTCGCTTGCAGTCGTTGGTCGCAGCCCGATGGGGTTGCCTGGCGCCCCTCCAGATAGGGGATGCGACACGTGTCAAGGTGTGTGCATGCCATGGCTCTGGATTAGAACCAGGGAAGGGGAAGATGTCCTTGAAATAGTTAAAAAACTGACTTATAAAAATATTTATATACTGCTATATCATATTAAAAAAACATGAAAGCAATAAAACATGAAACTGAACTTATTAGCCCCAGAGCTTAATGAGGGTATGGAAGACTTAAGCAGTCTGGAGTGACTTGCTCCAGAGCAGTTTTAAATGGTAGTGCTTCTTTGTAAACTACTTGAGCAATATAACTTTAAGGCTCTGTTGAAAACCTGCTTCAGTAGCTGCTGCCCCAAATTCTGATGACACTTTGGAGGAAAGTAGCCTGAGGAGCAGATGCACTTTTATAAGGAGCGGAATTAGAATTGCACATAGGAGCTTGACTTTATCTGAGCAGCATGTCTGCAAATGCCTTTCTAAAATAGTTGCCATTGGTTCATTGGTAAATAGTAATGTGTCTAGCATTTTTCTTTCTTGAAGCTAAAGATTGCAGCAGTTTCTGTTCTTTCTATACCAGCTTGCCCATAAGTGATGTCCTGAGGCAATTTTTGTTGGGAACAGCTGTTTTAAAAGTGGCATGAGCAGTTATGTGTACTCAACAGTGCATTTGCTTGCGTTATTTGGACAGACACAAGCTTATAAGTAACCACTCATCTGGGCCACTGGGGCAAGCCTGGATAGGCTTGCATATAGATAACAGCCAACAATAGGAATGTATTGGCAAGAAGATTGGGGTAGGGGACTGAAATATCTGTGGGTTTTATAGGTGATCTTGAGTTACTGGGTATATTTGTTGAAATAGTAAAGAATTGTGGAAATAACCAGTCTTCTGTGACCCATTGTCCTAGTTTGATGTTGTTTCTTTTGTAATGGCTTCAGCTACACAAATAAATAATAATTGTAATAATAATGTTATTTTCCTTGCTTCTGAGTAGGCATGGTTAGGGTTGTGCTGTTGGTATGTTTAGAATTTCATCCTTGGTGTGTTCTTTGTAGAAATAATTTTATTTAATTGGGTTTTGTTTCATTTCAGGTTACAGCAAAAGCAGCTGTTGTCTTTGTTACACTTCAGTACAATGTTACCATTCCTGCCACAGGTAAAGCTCTAAAAAATATTTAGGCATTTGTCCTAGACAGAAAAGGAATACTGATTCACTGCTAATATATTGCCATATAATCTAATAAGCTAGTCCTATAACTTGCTACACTAGCAAACACTGTTCTAGTGAAACAGCAGAAGAATGAGAAACATCAGCACAATTTTTCGGTGTCAGTTCACCAGTAATGATGTTTGCTTTGTGACCTATAGACTTGGCTTGGTGCACCATGTATGAGTCTTGAAAGGCTGTAGAATTTCCCCTCCCTTCCCCACTCATCACATATCGTTATTTCATCCCTTCCTTCCTGATTTGCAGCAAATCATAGTTTGTCTTTCCTCCAGCAACATGGTTTACACTTACTCCCTGAAAACAAGGATCAGAAACAATGGATCAGAAACCACAAACCCAGGGAGGGAATCATGAATACCGGAGGAAGAGGGGCACACAAAGGCAACAGTGCTGCTTCCCTTGTTACTCTAGCACCAAACCACATTTTTGCATTGTCTTACCCTGCCTATTGTCAATATGAGCTTAGCTCTGGGTGGAAACTAAGTTTTCCTTGCTGTGCTGCTCTTAAAGATAAATAAGATTTTGAATCTGGTGACTGAAATAATAAAGGCATGATTTGTTCCAACATATTAGCGTACTGCATATATTTTAATTTAGACTTTTACTTGCATTAACTAATGCTGTGTTAGTGGAGAAGTAAATAACAAACTAGCCCTTGTAGTCTTCATTAAACTTGAAATAACTCTTTAATTTCTTCAGTTCCAATTTCAGATTAGGAGCAGGTTGGTAAAATAAGTGTATATTTAATGTTGCTGTCTTTTCTTCTCTTAGAGAAACAATCTACAGAAACAGTCACATTGTATCACTACGGCATCAAAGATTTGGCTACGGTTTTCTTCTACATGCTGGTTGCAATAATCATACATGCTATCATTCAAGAATATGTGTTAGATGTAAGTATTGTCAGGACAATATTGAGTATTGCTACAGTGGTATTTGATTGAGTGTATGGATGTGTTGTCAACGTGAGTCTTGGATTTGGCTTCGCATGACAGATAACTTCGTATGAAAGCTGTTACGCAGATCACTAACACGGATTCCTTTTCTTTTAGAAAATTAACAGGAAGATGCACTTTTCCAAAACAAAGCACAGCAAGTTCAATGAATCTGGACAACTCAGTGCTTTCTACCTTTTCTCCTGTGTTTGGGGAACAAGCATTCTTGTCTCTGTGAGTATCTCACTTGTACATACTTGAGCTGCAATTCTGTATCACTTAGTAGGAATGAGTCCCATTGATCTCAAATGGGACTAACTTCTCCATAGACCTGTAGATAGTTTAGTCTTAACCATAAAGGGTATTTGACGTGTTTGTTTCTTATTTTCAGGAGAATTATGTAGCTGACCCAACATCACTCTGGCGGGACTATCCACATACATCATTGGCGTGAGTTTATCAGAGCTGCAGGGTGGGGCATGTGTCATATAGTTTCTTTAACTTGTCCCAGGGTGTTAAATCAACCAGTAACTTACCTGCAGGTATTTCAAGTTCTTTTCTTCAAACAAAAGCCTGCTCTCCTGGTCTTCTGTTGCCAATTCCAAGCATGTTGTTCTTTCATAAATGTGTGACTGGTAGTTTCCATCCTACCATTAGTTCTTAATCTCTGTAGAAAATATTTCAGATATGACTCCATTGTAACACCTAATTTAAACAAGGTCTTATTCGAGAGCTATTTCAATATCTTTGACCTTTTCCATGCTGTATTGTAGGTTCCAAATGAAATTTTTTTACATCTCCCAACTGGCATACTGGTTGCATGCTTTTCCAGAACTCTATTTCCAGAAGACAAAAAAAGTAAGTCCACCTTTTGTTTCATGTTCAGAAGCCTCTAAAAATATATGTATATATTTTAAAGTCTTAATTAGCTGGTAGGAAAGAAAAGTAAATTCTTCTAGCAAATTGTTTGCTCATGGCAATGCTTTAAGCAAGGTTGTTGCCTAGTTCTGTATATCTTACTGTCAACGTTTATAGCATTCTCCCACACTGTACAGTGGTGCCTCGCAGGACGAAATTAATCCGTTCCGTGAGGCTCTTCGTATAGCGGTTTTTTCGTCTTGCGAAGCAAGCCCATTGACAGCTTAGCGGATTAGCGCTATTAGCGGTTTAGCGGCTTTTAGCGGATCAGCTGATAAGCGGTTTAGCGGCTTAGGAAAAGGGGGAAAAAAGGGGGAAAAAGCCGTAGGAACTCGCAAGACATTTTGTCTTGCGAAGCAAGCCCATAGGGAAATTCGTTTTGCGAAGCGCCTCCAAAACGGAAAACCCTTTCGTCTAGCGGGTTTTCCGTCTTGCGAGGCGTTCGTCTTGCGGGGCACCACTGTACTTGGGTCTTCTGAGAGGTAGGGAAGATTTCTGTGAGTTACTTTTCCAAGGGACTTTGCTTTTACCTGGATATACAGGGTGATTCATAGTGAAGTACTGTATACAGTTTCCATTTATAGCAAATGGAAACTGCATACTTCATTATGAATCGCCCTGTATTTCTAATGATTAGGCTGGAACCCTATACGGCAGGTGTTGAAAACCTTTGGCCATGTTTGCTAGGGCTAATGGGAGTTCAGCAGCATCTAGAGAGCCAAAATTTCCTTATTGCCATACACATTTATGTAGGATTAAGTGACATCTTTCCCCAGGGCCTGCAAGACAGAGCTGTTCCACCAGGCCTTTGGCCAGGGCACAGCCTGACCCCCTCCTTTGGCAATCCTCACAGAACCCTAGCCCAATGGTTGCCATTAATCTGATTTGAACTGATTTTATAATGAAATGATTTTAGAATGTTGTATCATTTTACTGTTGTTAGCCGCTCTGAGCCCGGCTTCAGCGGGGAGGGCGGGATATAAATAAGTTGTTATTATTATTATTATTATTATTATTATTAATTATTATCAATTATTACAGTGAACTTAGTGGGACAAGTGAATAGACATGCCTAGGAGTCTTTTGTTAGTTAGGAACACTAAACTGCACCTGGGAAACCTACCATATTTTTCCATGTATAAGACTAGGTTTTTTTTACTTTAAAATAAGGTTAAAAATCTGGGAGCGTCTTATACACAGATACTGCATATGCCCATTTTCTAAATTTGGGGTCCGCAAAAGTAGGGGGTGTCTTATACATGGGTGCATCTTATACACGGAAAAATACAGTTAGTTGCTGAACTGCAAACCTCTGAAGGCTGTGTCACTGACTTGCTAAGCTCCAAAATGGTGAGGGTGAGACCCAGCACAGAACCAAGGTTTAGCCTGTACGGGCAGCAGCAGCAGCAGCAGCAGCAGCACACGCCCATCCTCCAGCATAGTCATGAAGCTTTCATTTCCTTTTTTAAAGTAACCGCAGTCATTTCCCCCTCTTTGCATATTGCAGTGGCTGTCAGCTCTGGTTTATGATGATCTCGATGCAGAACAGCTGCATGGTATAAACGTTTACAACTTTCAGCATTGTAATCAGCCTTATTAGCAGCTACCAGGGCAAATACAGTGAGATCTTTCTCATTTCCTGCTAACAAAAATTAATTTTCCGCTTGGTTGAACAGTTCATGGTTTGAATGATAATAAGAGTAATTTGGTCATTATGTTCTGAAAGATGGCAGGTTAGCAAACAGGAATAAGGTCTTGTATGACCACAGTATATCAGTGTGTGGTTTTTACCATTTATCCAAGGGTAGTGTTGCAACATCCAGTGAATAGTTGGAGCAGCACTAGTACATTTATTATTCTTAGGTGGCAAAGTTTCTGGCCTGTTGCAATTTGAAACCTAGATGTGGGGAACTGAGGGTTGCATATTGTAGAAATCTTACTACCATGCAAATCTTCTACATTTATTCTTATTTTTGCACACATAGAAACACGTTTGTATGTCTTTTAAGCATTCATGAAATAAATCAAGCAGAACATTTATTTTAAAGATTTGAGTAAGATTTCAGGGTACTAACAAACTCCAGGATCAGCTATTAGAAACAGAATAGTATAAGACAAGAAATGGTTGTCCAGATTGGGTAATGGCCAGAAACTGGTGAATGTATTTAAGTTATGAGAACTCCCTGCAGAATTGATAAAGCTGTGGCTTTTTCATAGGAAGACATTCCTCGCCAGCTTGTTTACATTGGACTCTATCTTTTCCATATCGCTGGAGCTTATCTGTTAAAGTAAGTGACTTACTTGTTTTGCTGCCATACAGAGCCCCTTAGAGAAGATGGGGGTGGGGTTAAATTCAATAATAAATAACTATTTTGATAGCGAAACACAGTATCAAGTGTTCAGATACGGCAATCCAACATACCTTACATTGTACCCTGTAAAATGACTGTAGAAGTCCACTAGGTGTTTAGCAATCAGGTGTTTCCCTCAAAGGGAAAAGTTTTTTTCTGCAATAACCATCTTATTCCATCTTTCCCTAACCAGACCGCAGGAGACAAGATCATACCTGAACGGTTGAATTTATCTTGAATGCACACAGCAACTTTATTTCAATATCCAAAGTAGATTACTATACACACACACACACACACACACACACACACACATATTCATATATATATTGCATTTCTCCCCTGCCTTTGAAATTGAGCATGGGGGTCAAGCAGTTGCTTGAACTTCACATTCACTGGAATGATGCAGTAAGCCCATGGTTCACTTTGAATGCTCAGTTTTCAAGTTGAATGTCTAATGGCAGTGTATTTTTACAAATGTTCTTGTCCCCTAGAAAAGCTTGTATTTAAATTTTGAAACATCAAGTTGTTGTTTTTTTTTGGGGGGGGTGTATGCATATATATGTATGTATGTATGCATGCATGTATTTTTATTTATATCCCGAGTTGCTTCAGCGGATAATCAATTTAAAATCGCCAATAAAACATTAAAATCAATAAAACTGTCAAAGTGCAAAGACCAGGAGAATTCATAACAGTTGCCATCAAGGACACGTGCCCTAAACTGTTCTAGGACAGAGTTATGTTCTCGTTGTTTGGCAGAAGGGTGATAAAGGCAGAGCCGGATGGGCTTCCATCAGGAAGGTGTTCTGTAACTGGCACCACAACTGAGCGAACCTATCCTTCACACCTATGAACTGTGCCTTGGATGGCTAGGGTACCAAAAGGCATGCATCAGATTTTCATTCTGATGATCTGCATCACTGAGGGATCTATACTGCTGCAGAACATGTGTGTATATTCCTGGGCCTCTTTGAAAGCGGACATAGGAAACTGTCACTGAGCCCTGAATTCCTGTGCCAAATTTAATTAATGCAAGGCCAAATGAGTGGGTTTAATCAAAGACCTTGTGTCCCTCTACCAACTCGAAACTTCTTTCCTTTCATTTTTGTTCTTACAGTTTGACCCACCTTGGCCTTGTTCTTCTTGTGCTACATTACTTTGTGGAGTTTCTGTTCCACATCTCCAGACTGTTTTACTTCAGTGACGAAAAATATCAGAAAGGGTAAGTACTTTACGGTAACTTCCAACCTTTAAAAATATGTCTGGAAATGCAACTTCTAATTAATGCTTGAACGTGTACAGTTAACATCGGGCTGCTTCAGCAAATGATCCCTGTTCTTTTGTACATTAAAAGAACATCTAATAATAATAGAGATAGTTTTGTTCTCTGTTTAAGATAAAAATTGAAGTCTGCAAGCAAATATCTGGCTGATTACTTCAGGTACACAGACTTTGGCCTGGCTTACCTGTGTATCTCTTGGTCAGGTGCACCCCCTCCTCTTTCTCCTACATTTTCTTCACTTCTGACACCATGTTCCAGGCACTTCTCACTCCCTTGATCTTGCCACCTCCTGCCCTCAAAGATCAGTGCAGCTTAGCCAGATATATTCCTTCCTTTCCCCTCTGGCATAAAGACAACTTGCTGTTCAGTTACAAAGCCTTCATTACCTTCAGTACAACCAAAGAATTCCTATGCACAAAACAGTTACCAATTACTTCTTGAGATTGGTGTGCATTCAGATGCACATACAAAAACTCCCCCAACCTGGAATAGCTTCATTAGTTTTGAAGAAAGGATTTGACCAGCCTGTTTATAGAAGATGATATATATATCCACATTGAACAATTCCTTAATGTAGAAGCTATTTGAAGCTTAGATGGCTTCACACATTTTTCTGAGCCCTCAGAGATGGAAGAAGTATGACAGAAGAGCCCCACCATTCCTCTAGAATGCCTTCCTGGATGTGTGAGAAGGGACAGTGTTCTGGCTTAACGGTGTTCTAATGTATGTGTGAAGTCAAGTACCTTTGGCCCATGACACCTTAATATTCAATACATATGTTAATCGTATCTGCCTCTGAAATAATTGCTGTAAGTAGTACAATGAATGGATGGAATTCTGCTGAGGTGCAGTAATAATATGTTCATACCTGGTCTCTTCCCTCTAGGTTTTCAATCTGGGCCGTCCTTTTTGTTTTGGGAAGACTTCTGACCCTAATTCTTTCCGTCCTTACTGTTGGATTTGGCCTTGCTAGAGCAGAGGATCAAACATTGGATTTTAGTACCGGAAACTTTAATGTGCTGCCCATCAGGTATGAGACGACAGGCACAGCTTCATAGTTAGAGGCAGTGAAACTTCATGAGTTGTTTGGGGGCCACTTTCCTAAAAGCATCTGGTGGGCTTCTGTTCGAAAGAAGAGGCTGCATGAGATGAACAGCTGGCAGGCTTCTTTCTTCTGTGGTGCTTTAAAGTCATAGCTTCATGTGAATGAGACTTGTTTGAGTATTCTGCTTTTGTATGAACTGGCTTTACCTAGAACTTGTACAATTCCCAGTTAATCAGCATTTGCATAAACCAGGGGAAGGCAGGATGGGAAGCCTTCCAGAAGCTGCATTCCATTGGTGGGCAGGGCGAGAGGCAAAAAGTGGGTGGGACTAGAGCCACAAGTGGGTGGGGCCATGGCTGAGGTTCTTAATTTGTGTGTTCTACACCCCATCTGCCCCATCTCTCACCCTCTGTCAAGGCAAGCAAGAATTGTTTTTGTAGGTAAGGGACACATGCCAGCCAGGCAAAAATGAAGGCAGCACAGGGCAGTGTTGGTGAGGGATGGAGGGGTATCCCAAAGACAGGGTACAGAGGTCTGGAGGGTCATATTTGGCTCCTGTCAAAAAATTATTTTTAATTTATTTCATGAACTTTATAGTATAATTATTATAATTAAGCTTTATTATAAAAAAACACCCTCAAAGTATTTTACAAAAAAAGATAAAACATTAAAATCAAGAAAAAATCACAACCATACTTTTAAAACATACGAAAGTTAAAATAGTAAAACAGATGAAAATTACCTCTCTCTATGCAGGATTAGGGTATGTTAAGGGTGAATTAGCTGAGATGTAGAACTATAAAAATAGTAAATAAGAACTTTCCTTGTGTACATGTTTTGCAGAATAAAATGTGATGCAAAACATGCTGTTAAAAATGTGTGGTGTGCACTGCCTGTCTTTTCAGGAAACGTTTCTTTTTGTAGTTCAAGCATAAATCCTTAAATTTAAACACTTGAGCATGTTGACCACCTGATGTTGTTGGTGCAACTCCTTCACATTGAGGGTAGATGTTTAGGGTCTATCTGTGATGACTCCAGAAAGTGTTGAAACCATTCCACAAAGAATTTTGGCTCAGTTTCAGTATGAATTTCAGCTTCTAGTTACACAGTACCGTGACTATATTTATAGTTCCTGGAAGGATGTTGTTTCAGTGAGATGCAGATCATGGGCTGCTGTTTATCTAGCCACATAGTGTATGTCACTAATAACGAAGTGTGAAATATCTTCATCTAGAAGATGAAGTACAAAAAGTGTCGCCCTCCTGGTTAGAGAATTGGATGTTATCTTCTTTGTCATAATACATAAATTTTATTTGTATGTTGCCTTTCCACAGTTCAAACCATGCTCCGGGCAGCACACAACTAAACCCCACAGACAAAACCCGAGACCAAGAGTCTGTTCAGCAGCCTCAGCTTTTGTAGCTGGAGTCAGTCAGGGCCTTGCCTTCCCAGGTCAAGTGGGAAAAGGCCTGCAAGGCAGGGAGCAGGTCTTCCAGGACCCACAGCCAAGTGTAGTTTAGTTATTGCATGGGAACGAGAGAATTTGCCAATTTCAGAACATGCTTTTCAGTCTATGCATTCCTATTGTGTTATTACCTTGTTAAATTCCTGAAGCTTTGCTATGCTTCCATTAAACCTAATCTCTCTGAGCTTTTTATGTACTTTCCTAGATAACAAGGAAATAAAAGGCTTGATAAATGGCCAAGAAACATCCTGCCCAGTGGGAACAGTTTTCCTGATTCTTCTCATTTCCGGATCTTCAGGAATCCTAGTACAGTAATCTGTCTTCTCTTTGTAGAATCAGCGTACTGGCATCTATCTGTTTCACACAGGCCTTTATGATGTGGAAGTTCATCAATTTCCAGCTGAGAAGGTGGAGAGAGCATTCTTCACCTCCCCAACCAGTGAAAAAGAAGTTTGCAACAACTAAAAGCAAGCCTTCCAAAAAAGAAAGAGGTTTGTATTTCAGTCCTTTACTCTGTACAGTTTTGGTGGAGGGGGAAATGAAACAAGTTCCACAAGACATTGAGGAACCTCGTTACCAGTGACGCTTAAGCCAATGCTACGTTCCCTGAATTCAAGGGCAGGTGATACTAATTTCTTACATAACCAAATATTGGCGAGACAGATTCATTGGGAGATAAAATTGGTTTCCCACAAAGAATCCTGGGAACTTTCATTTGTTAATGTTCTCCTAACAACTCTCAGCACCCACTGTGGCTCCCATGGTTCCTTGGGGGAAGCCATAACTGTGAAAAGTCAGTGAAATAATGCTTTAAATGTATGGTGTGGGTGTGTCACACATAGCATCTTTCATAGTATTCTGTCTCTGGAAGGAGCTCTTGTCTCTTTTCATTTATCTTCTTGCCCTGGGTTGGTGATCACAACTGCAGAGTGTAGACAATCCACAGGCTTGAGTGGTGATCTTAATTTACTGCACCTTCTAGTGGCGCATAAAGGACGAGAGGTCTCTGCAAATAAAGCAAGAAGTTTCTAATGTCAGAATTCTGGCTAAGCTATTTATTTACTGGATTCCTGCCCTTCGTCGTAAGATCTCAGGGTGGATCACAGAATGGTTGGCACTCGTTCAGTAGCACTCAACTGCTCAAGCTCCAATTCATTTTTTTATTATTTTTAGATTCTTGGGTTGCATGCAGTCATGAAAGTGCTGAAAATTAGACATACGGAGTCATTACCTAGTTTCACTCGTTGACTCTTGAAATTTATTATGTATATTTTTGTTACTGGTGCATTTTACTGTTTGGGGTTTTTAGTTGCATTGTAAGCTGACCTAGGATGAAAAGTTAAGAAGGGCAGGAAAGGGGTAACCAAGTGCCCCCCTAGGCATTCATTGCCTGCTGGATCTTCTGTAAATGACATAAATTACAGGGCTTTACCTATTTGGAAATCTAGATTTTTTTATTATTTCCCCTTTTCTACAAGGAAATATAAGGTAGTGTGCAAGGATCCAGTTCCTTTCCTCTTCACAATTGTGAAGTAGGATATGGTGAGAGTTGGTGACAGGCCCAAGATCACCCAGCAAGCTTCATGACTGACTGAGGATTTGAGCCTCTAAGTCACTGCTCCCCAAACTTGGGTCTCCAGCTGTTTTTGGACTTCAACTCCCATCATCCCTAGCTAGCAGGACCAGTGTCAGGGGTTGTGGGAATTGTAGTCCAAAAACAACTGGACACTCAAGTTTGGGAAACACTTCTCCAAGTCTACCCACTTCTAGGCCAATTCTCTAATTCTTGGCGGCAGCCCTCAGTGGTGTTTTTCAGATAGTGTGGCCTTTCTGCCAAGCATAGAATACTATTGTAGCTGTTTGTCCTAAGCCACTCTGGGCACTATTAACATATATCTATATCGGGTGTGAGGAAACTTTGGCCTACCAGATGTTGCTGGACTGTCAAGTCCCATCAGCCCCAACAAGCAATACCAATGGCTAGGGATGATGGGATGTGTAGTCCAAAAATATATGGTGAGTCAAAGGTTCCCCACACCTAACTTGTATGGTGAATGTTATTTTTGAAAATCTGGTTGTAATATAAAGTTGTCTGGACACAATTTTACCATTTCTTCTAAAGCTGCTGTGGGATATGGGATGCTAAACAAAACCGACTTTTGGTCTGATTCAGCAGGGCTAGACTTTTATTGTTTTAAGTTTGGCTTTCTACTAAATGAATAATACACTTTTTTAATGCTTTCTAGATATGGTACCTAGAAAAGAGCTTAACAGTGTATATTGTCTTATTTTTAGAAAATGGAATAAATGGAACATTGACCTCAAATGGAGCAGACTCGCCTCGCAGCAGGAAAGAAAAATCCTCTTAAAACAGAACTTTATTAAGTTAATTGACTAATATCCCCAAAGAGAACTGCTTTTTACTTTGGAAAGTCCTTCAGCACCCGAGTTCCTATGGTTAACAAAAAAAATAAAATTAATACTTTTTTGTTATTGCTACCATAACGTTTGTGCAGCTTTTTAAACTGAAAAAGGGGGCCACATTATTTTTTTAGTATCTTTGAAAATGTTGTGAGTGTTAATTGGAATCCACTTGCCAAAAATCAGTGATACAATCTGCCATTCCTTCCAGCTTTACAGTGATGAATCTAGTCCATTCCAAAAAAGACAATATGAAATTATTGTTTAAGGAGAAATTGAACATTTAAGTAAAATAGTAATGCCATATTTTATTTTATTTTTAGATATTCTCTTAACACTTAGGTGTATATTTTGATTTTACACTTCGGTACAGAATTTGTAAACTACCAAAATAATCCTTGTTACTTTGTAGACAATCTCTACCATGATTCAAGAAATTCCCTTATTAAAACACAGTTGGACTGATTGAAATGTTGCTGTGTATGTATATTGTCAAGTATACTGTGAGTTTTGTTGCCATCAGAATTTCCATCAGCATGTCTGGATAGCCAGTGACAAAACACTGCGAGTACATATTGATTGCTGCTGAACAGCTCATGTGGCATCCTCCCGGTTTACATTCACAAATTCCTGAATTTGAAGGCTCCCTGTGAAGATACCACAGCTGCTTTGCTCCTCTTCCCTGGAGGGTTTTCTGCTGTGCTGTGGTGAGCTAAGTCATAGTTTTGTTAATTGTCTCATCCAAATCCACACTCATGGTTTATCTCTTTCCTGACAAACCACTAGTTTGTTTTATGGCTTGTGGTTTGTCAGGGAGAAGCGAAACCACAAGACTGGGTTTGGACAATGCACTAAGCCAAACACACCAGCAAAGCAGCTACAACACCCTTTTCCTGGTGCCTACACACCAACCAGGGCATCGGATCTTGTTCTGCCAAGCCACATTCAAGTGTGCACCTGAAAGCATGCTGAGACAGGAGCGAACATCACACACTACTAGCCCCAGTCACACCGGTCTCCCATCTCCACCAGCTGCAGCCTCAGATCTGTGGGTGGAATGTCGGAAGGCAGGAAATGCCTAAACTGTTAAAGGTCCAGGTAAATATATGCATCATTGGTATAAGTCAGAAGCTGAATAACGATGGAACTAGATGCACCTCTGTAGGGAGGGAATTCCACAATTTTGGGCTGACATGGAGACAACCCTTTCCCAGGCTGCCATTTCCTCCCCCCCCCCCCAGTTCTTAGTGATGGAACTAAAATAATGCCCAAGAGGATCTACAGTGGTGCCCTGCAAGACAAATGCCTCGCAAGACGAAAAACTCGCTAGACGAAAGAGTTTTCCGTTTTGGAGGTGCTTCGCAAAACGAATTTCCTATGGGCTTGCTTCGCAAGACGAAAATGTCTTGCGAGTTCCTGCGGGGGTTTTTTCCTCCCCCCCCCCCTTTTTCTAAGCCACTTATCCGATAAGCCGCTAAACCGCTAATAGCGCTAATCCGCTAAGCCGTCAATGGGCTTGCTTCGCAAGACGAAAAAACCGCTAGACGAAGAGACTCGCAGAACGGATTCTTTTGGTCTTGCGAGGCACCACTGTATAAGAACGAAGACGGGGCCTAAGTTGTTTAAAGCCCTATGCATCAGTGTAAGTAAGCACTTTGAATTGGGCTTGGAAACAACTTGACAGCCAGTGCAACTATTTTAAAACAAGGATTATATTCATTAAGTGGAGCCTGGTCACTGCATTTTGGACCGGTTATAAGTATAATAAGACCGGTTATAAGTATGGAATAGGGCAGGTGGTAGCTAGCATGGTGCTCAAAAGAGCCAGTATTGACTCTTCAGAAAGGCGCATTGTAGTGGCTATTTCAAATTTTTCCTTAATTCAGTGACCTGATGTAACTTTGAAGGCACAGTGGTCAAACCAGAGGAACAGCTGCCACCCTGGAAGATCACTGTTTGAGCAGAGATGTTTGAGTACATAGTAAGAAAGAGAACAGCAGCAGCATCCTGGTTACAATTGGAGAAGGATAGGCTAGACATAGGGTCCTGGGAGTGACCCTACCATTGGAAGTTGGCTAGGAGTGCATCATTAGAGTAGCTTCCAGCGTTGCTCTTTGGTTAAGGAACAAGTCCTGTCCTCTCACCACAGCTGTCTTTCAGTTTTACTTAGAAGAACACTCAGGTCTTTAAAGCTGTGTTGATAATAAGGGTCAAGTCATCTAGCAAGCCACATGCAATTGAAACAGTACTGTATCCAAGAAATCTCCCAAATACGGAGTGTACTGGGCTCTACAGAAAGAACCCATCAGCAGTCAAAATGCTAAATATTCCAAACAGTGCTGTTGACTCTTGCATTCTCTTCTATGGTTTTATTGCTTCGTCGCTTGCTACAGATCATTGGTTTATTTATTTAAAACTATTTCTAAGCTATTTAATATTTTTAAATTCTCATAAATGGTGTCCACTATGTACAACGTAAACACACTATCCATTAAAAGAAAAATACAACCTTAAAACAATATAAAAGCAAGTGAAACAAGTTCAGGAGATTCATGTACATAAATTGGGGTCCAGTCATATGGGTCAGGGAAAGCCTGACCAAAAAGGAAGTCTTTGCAAGACATCTGAAGCAGCTGGTGGTTGCTGCTTCCTGAATGGCAGAGGGGAGGACATTCCACAGAAAACAGGCAAGAGCATAGGTCATCGCCCTATGATATGTAGAGTGCAGTGCCATGAATACATTTTCTCCAGATGATCCAACTGGTCTTACAAGTAAATACAGGGGCAGGAGGGTCTTTCAGGTTACCTGGATCCTAGTTGTTTAGGGTTTTATATATTGAAAGACCTATATACTGACAGACCTACACTGGCTCCCAGTACGTTTCTGAACACAATTCAAAGTGTTGGTGCTGACCTTTAAAGCCTCAGTCCAATATACCTGAAGGAGCGTCTCCACCCCCATCGTTCTGCCCGGACACTGAGGTCCAGCTCCGAGGGCCTTCTGGCAGTTCTCCTGCTGTGAGAAGCCAAGTTACAGGGAACCAGGCAGAGGGCCTTCTCAGTAGTGGCACCCGCCCTGTGGAACGCCCTCCCACCAGATGTCAAAGAGAACAACAACTACCAGACTTTAGAAAACATCTGAAGGCAGCCCTGTTTAGGGAAGCTTTTAATGTTTAATAGACTATTGTATTTTAATATTTTGTTGGAAGCTGCCCAGAGTGGCTGGGGAAACCCAGTCAGATGGGTGGGGTATAAATAACAAATTATTATTATTATTATTATTACTATGACAAGATCTTGAACATGATCTGGTACTAGTGCAAATCATGCACATCAATCCTCCTTCCCATAGAATGACTGGCTCCTTTTTCTGGAATGTCCACCTTCCCAAGCATCTTATGCATGCAAGATGTGAGTCCCATGCATTTTGCTCCTCATCTTGCCCATCCAAGACCCATCCCACATATGTACCAGGTCTGTTTCCCTTGCGACCAGGGTGCTCCTAAGATAGCACTTCATTACAATTGGAATTAGTAGTCTTTGCTGAATATTTCCTTACCTGGAGTAATTGGATTACTTTACTAATTTTTGTTGCCTGGAAGCTTAAATTTTAATTGCTTTAAGATTTCCTTTTCTGCCTAAAGTGGAGCATTGTAAAGATTCAGATATTCTCACCTGGGAAAATGTTTCTCTGGCAATCTCCCTCAATAAAGATGGGAGTGAGGTAACATGACCAGATTTGGGTGCTTTAAAATTTCGGTTCTCCCTATCAGTAACACTTGAGAGGTCTGATATTATCTGTATGTGGTAATGTTTCCTCATATCCAGTAGCAAGGATTTCTAATAATATGAACAAAAATCTGTGACCACTTACCCCTCAGTCAGAAAATTAAAGTAATGATGAGGCACTTTGTAAACAAAACTGGAATTGTATTTAAACACAATGCGGGCTATGGCTTAATGGCTACTCTGATGAGGCACAACACTTTGTTTCAGTCAAAACTTTCTACACTTAAAACACTCACTTTACTGTGTAAAACTCCCAGCCTCTTCAAGGATCTTCCCCTCAGAGAGAGAAACTGGGTTTCCCTGCCTAGGTAACCACTAACCAAGACCTTTCCCAGCTGTAATCTGAGCCCTATCTGACAGTTAAGCCTTATCCAGGCTGTAGCTAAGCCTATTTAACTGACAGTTTAAGTCAGAATCTAACTATCCACTCTCTCCTGGTTGGATAACACTCTACCTAGCCCTGATTGGTTTCTGGATCCCCAGGAGGCTGACCCAAGGTCCATCCATCACAAGTTCCAAAAAAGGCGTAATATTACAAAATGGAGATCATAGCAAATGAAGCTTCTGGAAGAGATTTTCAAGATGGGTTGGGAATAAGTTATTGCTATTGCAAGATGGATTGGGTATGCTATTGCTGCTTTGGAAATATAAATGTATAATAAACACTTAAAGAGCATGCCTTCTTTCAGTTTCTGCCTTCATGTATTTGGCAGAACCTGGCAAGTTTCCATCTTTAAGGCAAGAAAATGTATGTGTCAAAGGAGAAGCGAGTTTTAAATCAGTTTTGTGTTATAAGTCGGCTCTGATAACGTGTTGCACAACTGGATGGCAGGTGCTTGTTTGCCAAGGGAGTGGAACTGGTATTAACATCAACAACTGTCACTTCCATTTCTCTGAATGATGGGTGAAGAGCTGCAGACTCCAGCAGTGTCCTTGAATGGCTCATGTCTTCAGGGAAACTCTTTTTGTAGCAAGCAATGCAGAGAGAGCCTGATCTGATTGCAGGCTTCAGAAAGTGCCAAAACAGAGTTTTGATCCTTCCCTTGGGCAAATTCACCCCTTTATCCCTTTGTGTTGTGATTGCCTTGGCACAGCCTTGGATATAAATGAGCAGTCGCATATGTTGGGAGTGTGATGTGGGGAAAGAACATCTTTTGGAATGTACATTTGAGTGTTCAATAGGGGCTTCAACACTTGGTGACATGTTATATCTGCCAGTTGACAAGGAGTCACATGTAAGCAAGCTCTCACTCTTGAGAATGCGGAAACTTCCCCTGGAGATGACTGGGATATCCTGTGGGCAATTACACAATAGCTAAGAGCCATTAGCCACCTTTCTCTGTCCTACAGCCCCTCTCTGCTTAGCCGGTAATTTTTTCTTGGAACGGGAAGGAACAGAGAAACATAGCATCTCAGCAGAAATTGAGAGGGGAGGGAAGGAGGAACTGTGATCTTGTCCGAATGTCTCAGAATGTCTGCAGAACTTCTGGCTACTTTTTATGTGGAAATGTACTGCACAGCTCATCTCTTTAACACTCAAAGCAGAAATGGCTATGCTGTAGCTGATGTGAAACAAACGAATAGCCTTGGGTTTTTTTCCAAATAATTACTACAATTATTAACATTCCACATTTCAGGTTACAAATCCTACCAAGGCAGCTTAAAAGTAAAAATCAGTTACATATTTTTAAATGCACAGTAAACAACATCAGCATCAGGGCTGTCATGAACTGGCAGGACAGGAAAAAGGAAGAGGATCCCAGTGGGAGGTGTAGCTGGGGCTGGGACACACTGGGGCATGCGGGGGATGGTGAAGGAAGTACTCACAGGGTGGCGAAGGATGGTGAGGAGATGGAGGTCAATACATGGGACCCAGAGCAGCTGAACCCATCACCAAAGCTAGAGGGGGCCCTGTCCCCACAAACATGGCAGGCTCTGAGTTGTAGGGGGCAGTGGGAGGGGTGCTTTAAGAGGCTGAGGCAGGCAAGGGCCCACAGCCCAGCTGGTCAGGTGGGGCTTGCTAGTTCTGGGAGGAGGTGTGTGATTCCTCAGTAGACTTAGAACAGGTGAGGGTCATCTGCCTCATCAAGCCCAGATGTTGCCATCAACATGCAAAGTACAAAAGGGAAGCAGAGCTGAGGTGCTGTGTCTGCTCAACTGCCCATGTTGATGGTGTTAAGAAAACACTGGGGCCTAATTTTAATAGTAGAATGTCTGACATCTGGTGGGCGGAGCTTTTGTGTTGTGCTCCAGAATCGGCCCCTTCTTTTGGGTGTTCAGTTAAGTTCAGTTAGATACCAACTGTCATTCTTGCTTTTTGCCTCTTTCTTGCCTAAAGTTGTTATAGTTTTTCTCAGACGGTATGTTATTGTGTTATGATCTTCTTTATTATTAAAGCTTTGTTTGACATATACGTGAGCCGCTTACTTTGCTGAAAGAAAAGAAAACTCTGCTGAAGAATGGTGGAATATCCTAAACTACATGAATGAGGAGATATTTCCAACTGGACCAGAGGATTGATTTTTTTTTTAAATTGCCCCCATCCTCCACAACAGATGGGCCTTGGCTTGGATGCTCCTGGACCTCTATGGGACTGTGCTTCAGGTTTGACTCTGGACTGTATTCTGACCGCTAGACTTCAGACTTGGCTAATTGGATTGACCCTGGACTGCGTTTCTTGGACTCTGAACTTTGCTTGTGTGGCTTGACCCCTGGACAGTGGACTTGACATACTGACTTGCTACCAGGTAGGCCAGGGGCTCAGAACACAGGCACTTCATTCGATTCCCCATCCAGTTTTTTGTTTTTCTTCCAACAGTCGGTATTCCATGTCTCCTGAACATGCTCAGGCTGTACATTCACACAAGCATGTTGACGTTCAGTCTGGGTGCTGCCATTTTGGCTATTTAAAGACTGGCACATGGAGCAGTGAGATTTCTCTTAGTATACAGGGTGGAAAAGGGTACGTTAAAGATGGCTGGACATTTCAGTCATAGAACTAGAGTTGGAAGGAACCCTGAGGGTGATATAGTTGAACCCCCTGCAGTTCTGTGTGGGCTCGAACCACCAACCTTTGGTTAACAGCCAGACACACTGACCCATTGCGTCACAGGAAAGATACTAAAAACGCTCCTTTCCCTTGACTTCCACACACAGCAAGTTCAGTATCAGAAGGCCTGACAAAATTTTGGCCCTTATACTGATAAGCAATAATGAGAGAAACAGACCAGTGCTATTATAATCATGTCAGCAAATGGAGTTGTATTTTCAGTCTCCCATTTCCATGCAAACGTTAGATTTTCTTTAAAAGTGTTACAGCAGCATTCTTGTTCCTCCAGCTACTAAGTAAGTAATTGAAGCAATTATGCAGCTGACACTGAAATCTAAGAGTTCAAACTGCCTCTGAAATCTAAGAGTTCAGCAAAATCCCCCTTGGGCATTCAAATTCACACTTTCAAAAATGTGACTATCTTCAGCTTGCTGAGCTCTGCTTAATTTACATTGCACTCAGATGCCATACCAATTTAGCCTAGTTAGCATTCCTATTAGGAAATATTCTTCTTGAGTAGCTCAACTAACCTTACATCAAACCGATAAGGATCAATGACTATTGTGTGATAACTTGCTTGAAAAATTTTATGCCACTTATCCAAATGTTCGAGACAAATACTAATTATTTTTTAAAAAACCTAAGTAACATTTATTTAAAAAAATAAAAATATAAACCATATGGCAGTAAAAATATTTATAAAACTACAGAGTGCAGAAGCCATACGCATCCATTTAGAATGCCTGGTTGACAAATGTATTTCAAATACATGAATAAATTGCTAAGTGCTCCTATAAGAACAAGGAAGAGAAACGGGCCCTGTTGGAGATTTGTCAACTTGTTTTGCTTTCTTAAAAAATTTAGACATAAATATAAGTTATTGTTTTATTTTAATAGGTTTGTAATTAATACTACTTTGTGTATTTTCTTGGGCAATTTTGCTCTATTAAATGTTTAACAAAGTAAAATTAAACTGAAATAAGCAGGATGATGAGTTCCCAAAGGCACTAAGATATGCACTTTCCTTACATTCTACTAAGGTAAAGGTAAAGGGAGCCCTGACCATTAGGTCCAGTCGTGGCCGACTCTGGGGTTGTGGCACTCATCTCACTTTATTGGCCGAGGGAGCTGGCGTACGGCTTCCGGGTCATGTGGCCAGAATGACTAAGCTGCTTCTGGAGAACCAGAGGAGCGCACGGAAATGCCGTTTACCTTCCCACCAGAGCGGTACCTATTTATCTACTTGCATTTTGATGTGCTTCTAACTGCTAGGTGGGCAGGTGCAGGGACCGAGCAACGGGAGCTCACCCCATCACAGGGAGCCAAACCGCCGACCTTGCTGCCAGCTAGTAGTACATTCTACTAGCTGGCAGCAAAGGACTTTCTGTAAGAAATGATTGAAGATTGGCCAAGCAGATGCTGTGAAAAATCCACACTAGTCCTCATAGATGTTTTTATACTGTGCATTCTTGGCTGACTGGAAATTTTTAATGGGAAGAGAACTAAGCTCACTGAATCTACGTTGGTCATATTACGCCTCCTAGAATGTTTGAGGAGCTTTTGTTTGAATAATGCCCTCCTACAAATCAGAGATCAATCTCAGATCAATAGTAATTCTTCCAATTGAAAATGAGCCTCTCATCAGTTAGTCCCCCCCCCCCCGTTATTTGTACGTGTATACAGTTTGTGCTGTGGAGACTGCATATGTGGAGTACAGTATGCCTTTCCAGTAGTTACCTGATATGCTTGCAATAAGGTTATTGTAAAATATTTATAGTGTTGCTCACCACCTGCACTGAAAACCAGTGTTAGCTTTTACCTCCTAATTGATCTTTATTCCGGGGATTGTCTCTTTCTCCTCAAGCCACATAACATAGCCAGTACTCTGTATTTCCTAAGGTTCCCCCAACTTCAAATTTTTATAAATCACTTGGAGTAAAATCTTGATACAATTTAGTGCTGTAATTGTTACAATAAAAAAAGATCAGGTGATGACCATTTCATGTGGTGGTTAGGTTCCTGGCCCCTGCACGCATCGGTGGAGCGGGCATAAGTGCACCTAATAATAATAATAATAATAATAATAATAATAATAATAATAATAAAAATACCCTGCCCATCTGGCTGGGCTTCCCCAGCCACTCTGGGCAGCTTCCAAAAAAATATTAAAATACCGTAATACATCAAACATTAAAAGCTTCCCTAAACAGGGCTGCCTTCCAATGTCTTCTAAAAGTCTGGTAGTTGTTATTCTCTTTGACATCTGGTGGGAGGGCATTCCACAAGGTGGACGCCACTACTGAGAAGGCCCTCTGCCTGGTTCCCTGTAACTTGGCTTCTCGTAGTGAGGGAACTGCCAGAAGGCCCTCAGCGCTGGACCTCGGTGTTCGGGCTGAATGATGGGGGTGGAGATGCTCCTTCAGGTACAGTGGTGCCCCACAAGACGAATGCCTCGCAAGACGAAAAACCCGCTAGACGAAAGGGTTTTCCGTTTTTCGAGGCACTTCGCAAGACGAATTTCCCTATGGGCTTGCTTCGCAAGACGAAAACGTCTTGCAAGTCTTGCGAGTTTTTTCCCTTTCCCCCCCTTTTTCTAAGCCGCTAAGCCGCTAAGCCGCCAATAGCCGCTAAGCCGCTAATAGCACTAATCCGCTAAGCCGCTAATAGGGATGCTTCGCAAGACGAAAAAACTGCTAGACGAAGAGACTCGCGGAACGGATTATTTTCGTCTTGTGAGGCACCACTGTATACTGGACCGAGGCCGTTTAGGGCTTTAAAGGTCAGCACCAACACTTTGCATTGTGCTCAGAAATGTACTGGGAGCCCAGCCTGGCCCCATTATGCCCCCGTTCTGCCCTCTTCAGGGTCCAAAAGGAATCCATTTGTTGGTGATCAATTGGGCACACCTAAAATGGTCACCACTTGGATGTTACAGCTGTAGGAATATAGGAAGCTACCTTATACCAAGTCAGACCATTGGTCCATCTAACTCAATAATGTCTACCCTAGATTAGGATTTCAGATAGGGGCCTTTGTGCAACCTTTTTAAAGCCCTACCTGGTGATGCCAGACAAGGCCAGCCCAAGACACCTGAGGCAAAATGGCCTCCCTTCTCCCTGCTGGGAAGAAGTGATGATGATTGAATATCTATTCTACGTCAAGAAAGGGGGAAATAAATATCTACATTGGGATCTGCTGCCCCTGTGGATCCTGCCACCTGAGGCAGAAGCCTCACCTTGCCTCATGGGTGAGCCGACCCCAATGCCAACAATTGACCATGGGACTTTCTCCATACAAATCATGTGTTCTACCTTGAGCTGCAGCTGTTTATGAACAAATGTTTTCAAAGCCAGGACTGTGTCCTTGAGTGCTTGTGAAAATTCTGTCCTCAGTGGTGCAACAGATCTCATATTTGACAGTATTGCACATAATGTACTTAAAGTCAGCCTGAACAAATAAAAAATGTTGTTCGCCACTTTCAAACAAAGTTATTCCCTCGGACAATTAGGGTTGTGAGGAAACTATTTATTTTCTTTGTCCAGGCAGTGTCATTTCACTTTATGCTCTGTCTGTCTATCTTTTCTGAAACACAAAAATGTGTCCCCGTTGAGTTGTTGGTTTACTATTTTAACATGTCTTTCTGAATCTCTAGTCCCAAATGCTCAATATTAACCTGTCATTTTGGTGGAAAGAAATCAATCCAACACAAGATTAAGCACTCTTGTTATTAAACAGATAATAAGCCAGGCTTTATCTGAAAAGGGCCTGGTGACATTTAAGCATGATGAGAATACACATACCTCATTCTTATTTGATCACATTCTTATTTGATTCTGGATTAAGCAGGAACTTGGATTAGTCCTGACCTGCTGCCAATAATTACAGTTCACTCTTACTTTGTTCCAGAAGGAATGGAAGGGGGGACAGCTTGATTTTATGGTCCACTCTTGCTTGCTTAACCGTGGTCAAGCAATTGGCAGACTTGCATCTGCTAGGGTTTCCCAGGGTGGTCTTGGAAAAGTTGCTACCTTGCAAGGCTGTTGTGAGCTTGAGTAAAATAAGAAAGGACTTGAATAGTCATCCTTCCCATTGAAATGCTGCTTATGTGATAATAATTACATCGAGCTACATTAACGCAACATTGTTCTGTCTGCTTGCGCAGCATATTTTATGACATATTGACATTATGCTGTTTGAAATTGCCTGTCAAAGTTACATGTCTATTATTTTACTAAGCATATGCACTGTTTTATCCCACTTACTGACTGTATGTGCAGAAACTTATCTATTCCATGCTAGCAGCTGTTCCTCATTCAACAGATGTCATTAAAAGTTCATTCTATCACTTACTTGGAATTTTGAAAGACACAGCAAACCAGCAGAAATTGGTTTTTGTTTCAGTATGTCTGTGGAATGGGACTTTGCAACATTTTGGGGAAGTGTGGATAATTTTTAAAGCTGCATACATAAAAAGAATGGGTACATATCTGCTTCATGATATCATTCATTGTGAGTGAATTACGAGCTAGATTTTTTCCTCCTAGAAAAATACAGATGATAGAAATATGCATCAAAAGTACTATTGTGCTGTACTTATCCAGGATGGGTTTTGTTTTGAGTATTTTGTTAAATCAAGCCATAATCTAGTAGCAGGTTGCATATATAGATATTACAGTTCAATTTTTTAACACTAGGGGGGGTCAGGAGTTTAGTTCCAGGGGGAATGTAGGTGATCAGCTTATTATAAAGCACTGTAAAGTTATCATTTCAGGATTAAAAGTGAATCTGCAATCTCTCTCTCTCTCTCTCTCTCTCTCTCTCTCTCTCACACACACACACACACACACACACACACACACACGACCTATAAAATAATGCAGGGTGTGAAGAAAGTGGGGGAATATAAATTCGTTTTCCCTCCTGTTCATAATACCAGAATTTCAGTCATCCAAAGAAACTGATCAAGACAGAAAAGTCAATCAATGTCTGTCAACCAGGACAAGTTGGGCCACTGCACTAAAATGGTGCAGTGTGGATTCAGGATCTTAGCCACTTCATTCCCTTGTCCTTCCCGGTTTCCCCCCACCCATCTCCAGCAGTCACACTGCAGCATGGTAGTGCAGTCGGTAGAGCATGAGACTATTAATCTCAGGGCGTGGGTATAGTGCGGGGGGGGCAGCTGCCCCCTAATTAAATAAAAATCAATAAAAATACATAGCAGAGGTTCTGCCCCCCCCCCACCAAAAGGCCTGCCCTCCCTAACAAAAATTCTGGCTACGCCCATGTCTCAGAGTCATGGGTTCAAGCTCCATGTTGGGCAAATAATTTCTGCATTTTAGGAGGTTGAAATAGAGAACTCTTGTGGGTCCCTTCTGGCTCTACAGTTCTATGAGTCCATCTTCAATTCTCTTCAGGCTGTTTTCAGGGTTTTGCCTATTAGTTTATTTTTCCTTTAAAAAATTATTTTGTTATACAGTGGTGTGACGTTAACATATATGAGAGAGTGCTGGAGGGGAAATAGTTAAATAGGTTGCACAGACAGGACCGAGGGGGGTGGAGTCAGTGGGACTATAAAACCAGTTCTGGGAGGAGTTGGTTGGGAGTTGTTGGTGGGTAGTTGGTTGGTTTTAGTGGGTTGGCTGGTTGGGAAATAGAGAGACAGTTAGGGCAGTGGGTTCTTGAGTGTGGGGAGGTAGAAGAGATAGAGAGAGGAAAATAAGACTAAGGAAGTAAAGAGCAACAACGTTTGGAATGCCGTAAAAGTTTGTTTGTGTCTGAAATAAAATACACTCTTCTTTATTAATTGAGAACCTGACTGAGACTGAAGTGATTTTACCAGGGAGGACCTGGTTGGTGGCAGCGGATTAGTGGTGTACGGGTCAATAGTCCATGAGACGACCAGGGGACCCTGTGTGAACGCCACAAGTGGTGCCTCTGGTGATGAACTTAATTCATTCCGGAGGTCCATTCTTTAGCTGAAACCATTCTTATCCTGAGGCGCACTTTTGCTAATGAGGCCTCCTGCTGCATGCGCACATCCAGTGACGATTTCCATTCGCATCCTGGGGCAGAGTTCACAACCAGGAGCAGCTACTTCCGGGTTAGCAGAGCTCGTAACCAGAAGCGTTCGTAACCAGAGATACCACTGTACTTCTGCAAACCTTGGGTTTCTCCTCAAGACTGCTGATACAGTGTGCAGATGGTTTGTGAGACTAAAGCAAGGAGGTTGCAAACAAGAATGCTGATTGATCCTAGACACAGGAGAGCACCTCAAAACCTGCATTTTGAATTCATCATAGTAACTGGGTGAAGAAGCGGCAGAACACAATATCCAGAGGACAGCTGTGTCAATCTGTTGCAGCAAAAGCAACAGGAGTCTTGTTGAACCTTTAAAACTAACACATTAATTGTGGCAGAAGCCACTTTACTAGATGGGGAAATGTCAGAGAAACATGGGCTCTTATTTTTCTAAGGAGTTTGCAAGGAACAGCAGACACGCTGCATTATTCTGAAGAGCACAACTTAAGACAAGATCCAACCAAATGGCAGAAGCGTTCAGTCAGTGTGGGTGTGATCCAGTCCCATCAAGAAGCTGCTGATTATGAATTAGAAAAGCAACATGAATATATTAGTGTAAATAAGCATCTAAAGAGGGAGATTACTTTTTGTAAGGAGCTGGCCTCTCCCAGCCCAAGTTTCAGATTTGCTAATGAAACTCATTGGTTTCAGGTTGGAGTCTCACTCTGAAATTTTATTCTTGTTGTTGCTGAAATATGTCGACAACCAATTTAAAAAAAATAAAAAATTGAGGTGGTACACGCTGCTACACTGTCCCACCAATTCTATTTTCTTTGCCTGCCACCGCCACTGCACAGCCTGGGAGTGCTTTGGCACAACCCTTTTATTATCACCAAAGCACCTTCCAGGAAGGTCCTGGCTGATCTTAAAAAGGTTGTGCCAGAGCAGAGGTGCTTTGGAATGACCCTCTTATGGTCATCAGGCAAATTCCTGGAAGGAAGGAAGTAAAAGGGTTGCTCTAAAGCGACTCCAGAAGGCTGTGCCTGCTGCCATGAGAAGCAGCAGATGAGGAGGAGGAGGCAGCGGCAGGCAAAGGTGGGAGGGTGGAGCAAGCGGGTGGGCAGGCAGGTAAGTGGCAGAGGCAGGATGGTGGCAGGTGATGCAAGCAGGCAAACATTGGTGGGATGGGGGGCCTGGTGAATACTGGCACCCTTTTTCACAGAAATAAAGCACTGTTGGCAACCATATTTCAGGTCTGGCAGCTAATCTATGACATTTGTCCCTAATGTCTAGGATGCATATAGAACTCTCATCAACCCCAGCCAGCTTGGATGATATAGTAGTCCAACAACACTGGAAGGTTCCATATTTCCCACCTCTATAATATATTGAGTATATTATAGACCAGGGGTCGGCAAGGCTTACCAGGCATGAGCCAGATCACTCCCGCAATCCTTCGTGGGCCAGGCCGGCGCAGCACAATGCCGGAAATCGCTTCTGTGCATGCCCAGACGCCAAAAATCGCGCCTGTGCCAAAGCATTTTTTTGGCATCTGGGCATGCACAGAAGCGATTTCCGGTGCCGCAGACATGTGCAGAAGCGATTTCTGGCATCTGGGCATGCGCAAAAGTGATTTCCAGAGCCACGGAAGAGAGTCCCCACGCCACGCTGTGCTGGTTTAGCACAGAGCGCAGGGACTCGCCGAGTGGGCAGCTTGGTTCAGGGGCAGCTCTTGGGCCGGTTAAACGGCCTCCATGGGCCACTTCTGGCCTGTGGGCCTCAGGTTGGGGATCCGTGTTATAGACCTAACTCCAAACAGTGCTTAGACTTGTAGAATTGTAGAGTTAGAAGGGGCCCCAAGGGTCATCTTGTCCAACCATCTGCAATGCAGGGATCTTTTGCCCAACATGGGTCTCACAACCCTGAGATTAAGAGTCTCATACTTATTCTGTGGTTTTGTCCTGCCCTCTAGTGAGCTCAGCTTCCCCCACCTCCATAAGACATTGGGGGGAAGTACTTGCCATCAATTGCATCACTATTTCACCCCACCACAGCTCCAGCCTGCCCACTTCAATGAAGCTTCTTCCCTTTCTTTATTCTTCAAACTGACAGTGTGGTGTAAAAAAATCCAACAACAAATGACAGTGTTGTATAGTGGTTAAAGTTTTGGACTAAGATCTGGGAGGCCTAAGTGGTTCGAATCTCATAGAATCATAGAATTGTACAGTTGGAAGGTACCCTGAGGTGATCCTCTAGTCCAACTTCCTGTAATGCAGGAATACGCAGCTGTCCCATACGGGGATTGAACCTGCAACCTTGGGGTTAGCAGCATCATGCTCTGACAAATCCAGGCCACGAAGCCCACTGGGAAATCTTTGGCCAGTCACTCGCTCTCAGCCTAGCCTACCTCACAGGGTTGTTGTGACGATAAAAAGGAGAGGAGGAAAGCTAAGCAAGCCACCCTGAACTCCGAAAAATGTATGTTGAAACAATCAAATCAATGTCTTCTTTTAATTTTGTTAAAAGTATATTTAAAATACAACAACTTCGAAACAGGTTGGGGGGGGGAGTGATGAGGGGTTTTGTTGCTTCACAATACCAGCTCAACAGTTGTGGCTGCTTCAGCACTGGTAGAGCTGGTTTTCCCTGCTCTTGGCCCTGCAGAGGATTAGATATATACAAACAGGAATGTGGTGAGTGGACGTCTAGAGGGCAGCACATCCTCTCTTCATATACTTCCATGCTCACCCCTAGTTTAGAGGCCCATTTCTGTTACATAAGCCCCCGTCTGAACTGCTATAGTCTCGAAAAAGGTTTGCCACCTCTGGGGCCAAAGGAACTGTGGGTTGTTTATATCTGTATTATAAAAGTAAGTATGAGGTGTATATAAAGTGGTTGGGATTGTGAACTGATGCTGTTTTTGTTGTCAGGGGGATATATTTTCAAGCCTTCCACTTGACTGACAGGGAGATGGCCCTCTGTGAGGGAAAGCTCTTTTAAACCATTGTGGGGAGAAGCAGCTGTTGCTGAAAGAATAATTAGTGTATTAATTCATTCTTATCACATTTATATCTCACCTTGGTAGGTAATGCTGAGAACTGATGATGGCCCCAAGGTCACTCAGTGAGCTCCAAGGTGAAGCAGGGATGCAGCCTTATTTGGTTGCTAATCCACTCCCTTGCCCCACTTGAATAAAACCAGAGTACTGTAGTTCACACCCACATATATTTGAATTTATATATGAGGAGCATATATACCAGTAAGCATTATTTTTGTGTGTTTATTGACACCTCCTAGTTTGTTGGCTCTATTATGCCCAATTAAGCACTGACAGGGCACACGCACCATGTTTAAACACAATAACAACACCCAGGAAGTATGCAGAAGCACTCAGACAACTGTAAATTCTCAGCACACAGTTTTCAATGTGGTTTGGGCAGGTTTCTGATTTTGTGCAGATCTGAGGAATCAAGTGAAATGTATAAATTTAAGGCTATGCTCCGTTCAGGAGTGCACCAGATATAGTTATGAGCATGGCAGGAAAAGAAATGAAAACACTGAAGAAGTAGTGGGTGTGGAAAGGGGAGTATCAGAAAGTGAACACTGATCCATCCCTCCAAAAACAGAAACAAATCACCAGGAACCCACAGTAGAATGATTTGGAGCCCAATTTTCCTGAATTTATTGGATTATCCCCATATAGGGTAAGCTTATAGGGGGGAAGCATTGAGACTGGTGTTGAGTGAGGGTGTGGATTACATAAATTTAGTGGGAATGCAGCAGTTGCAAACACACAGCATGTTCCAGTGTCATCAAACTGTCCTGAGATCTTATGATGAAGGGAGGGATATAACTTTAATTAAACAAACAAACAAACAAACAAACAAACAAACAACTTGTAATCCAGCAACATCTGGAGGGGCACAGGTTCCCCATCCCTGTTTTATACAGATAGGTATTTTTATGTTAAAAGAAACTTGTAAAAGCAATTATGTTTGCACTTTAGATTCTTTGGGTGGGGGAAAATTTAGCAAACACTGGTCAAGTTGACTATTTTGGAAGAGGTAAAGGTAAAGGGACCCCTGACCATTAGGTCCGGTTGTGACCGACTCTGGGGTTGCGGCGCTCATCTCACTTTACTGGCCGAGGGAGCTAGTGTACAGCTTCCGGGTCATGTGGCCAGCATGACTAAGCCGCTTCTGGCGAACCAGAGCAGCGCACGGAAACGCCGTTTACCTTCCTGTCAGAGTGGTTCCTATTTATCTACTTGCACTTTGACGTGCTTTCAAACTGCTAGGTGGGCAGGAACTGGGACCGAGCAACGGGAGCTCACCCCATCGCGGGGATTCGAACCGCCGACCTTCTGATCAGCAAGTCCTAGGCTCTGTGATTTAACCCACAGTGCCACCCACGTCCCATTTTGGAAGAGAGAAGACAAAATATTTCAACTAGTAATTTTAGTTGGAAAATCAAGCTGCTAAAATTGATTTTGCATTTGGAGTTGTAGATTTTGATTGATTTTGCCCCTTAAATGGTTTATTTTTAAATACCTCCTCTTTATATTCTCTCAGACCTAAAAGGTGACAAAAACTGAGTTCTAGAGCTAATAATTTTAATATAAGAGTAGATGGTGTAGATACTGCATTGTGTTAAAAAGAAAATTCAGAGTGTCGGCAGAGAAATATATGAGATATTGTTGGCAGGGAAAGGGGGTATTCAGTGAAGTTCCCTACCTGGATTGTCTATCAGGCAAAATAGGTGTGGATAAGTAAAGGATTGCTATCAATTTTACCCAACCACCTTGGGTTTTCAAAGGACTAGTCCCAAGTGACCTTCATGTGTGCTTCATGACATCTTCTATATTGCAGGGTAGCAACACTGTTGATTATGTAGCTGCCATGAGCCCCTCAGCACTGTTAGGACCGATTTTGGATTGGCAGGTTCTGACACAGGAGGAGGAACAAATGGGAAACTGCCATTGGCTACCTTCCCAGGTTGACGAGTCCCACTTGTCCCTCACTTTCCTCTACAGCACATGGAGAAACTGCCTTCTTGACCATTGGGCCCACTATTGGTCTCATCCACTCAATCCGCTGGAGCTTGTCTTCATAGAATCATAGAATCATAGAGTTGGAAGAGACCACAAGGGCCATCGAGTCCAACCCCCTGCCAAGCAGGAAACACCATCAGAGCACTCCTGACATATGGTTGTCAAGCCTCTGCTTAAAGACCTCCAAAGAAAGAGACTCCACCACACTCCTTGGCAGCAAATTTCACTGTCGAACAGCTCTTACTGTCAGGAAGTTCTTCCTAATGTTTAGGTGGAATCTTCTTTCTTGTAGTTTGGATCCATTGCTCCGTGTCCGCTTCTCTGGAGCAGCAGAAAACAACCTTTCTCCCTCCTCTATGTGACATCCTTTTATATATTTGAACATGGCTATCGTATCAACCCTTAACCTCCTCTTCTCCAGGCTAAACATGCCCAGCTCCCTTAGCCGTTCCTCATAAGGCATCGTTTCCAGGCCTTTGACCATTTTGGTTGCCCTCCTCTGGACACGTTCCAGTTTGTCAGTGTCCTTCTTGATCTGTGGTGCCCAGAACTGGACACAGTACTCCAGGTGAGGTCTGACCAGAGCAGAATACAGTGGCACTATTACTTCCCTTGATCTAGATGCTATACTCCTATTGATGCAGCCCAGAATTGCATTGGCTTTTTTAGCTGCTGCGTCACACTGTTGGCTCATGTCAAGTTTGTGGTCAACCAAGACTCCTAGATCCTTTTCACATGTACTGCTCCCTAACTCACTGAGGGCTTGAGACCCATTGACTACCCTCACCTGGTTTAGCCAGACAGTCAAAGCCATTTCTGCAGTGTGTCTGCCAGCAGCGTAGCTAGCCGCTCGGGTGCCTGGTGCAGGGGCGTGTCCTGCAGCCAGGGGCGGGGCAATCAGCCCATGGGGGCGGTGCAATCCGCCCATGAAGGCGGGGTGAGCTGCCCATGGGGGCAAGGTGAGCCTGACCTATACCTCCCCCTCAGCTGTAGGGCAGCTTAGGAAGAGGCTGTAGGCAAAGGCAAGTCCCATGCTGCCGTTTCAGGCAGCGCAGAACCTGCAGGCGCCTAAGCCACCATGTCACTCCTCAAAAGTTTCGTGAGCCCGTTTTTTAAAAACTCATTTTGTCACACCTCCCCCCACCCCCCCGGTAATGACACCTGGGGCAACCACACACCCCTTCCTCCACCACTGGTGGCTGCTGTCACATGCTGACAGCTTGTAGGAACCACAGGTGAGAGCTGAGTGCAGGGTGGGGATCAGAGGTGGACAAACTATTCCAGAAGTAGCACAGTGTGTCCCCCACTAGATGTACTACCCCTCCTCTAACACCCCAAATGAGAGACTATTTAGAAATGAAAATATGAATGAGCTACAATAGGCTTTCCTGTTTTAGTGTATTTTGCTGCAGGCTGAATGAGCATGAAGAATCCCCTTCGGGAAATATTAGTCTTGGTTTCCTGTGATTTTGCATACATCTTTATTCCCATTTTCCCAGGTAGGCAATTCTGGAAAAGCTTTTTGGGAGAAGGACACAGTGGAGATTTATAGTTCTGTCATATTATCAATTTGTTTACAGATACGTAAGTTGAGCTGGTACATGCAAGCAACTAGGGACAGGGGCAGATGGCAGTAGTCTCCAAGTAACCCCAGCACCTAAGATCCAAGAGAACAACAGCCAGCTCCAAAAACCTATTACTTTAGCTATCTTCTTCCATTTTCCTCGTTGCAGACCCAAGTCCAGACTGGACTTTTGCCGTTGCCACATTAACAGATGGGCATGATGTTCCAAGTTAGCTTTTTAGACAAAAAGGCAACTTTTATGGCCTGCTTAATTACCTGATGAACTTCTCCCACTGAAATCAATTAGTGATGGGCGAACTCCCCTCAGCTCAATTTGGAACCATCTCAGTATTTACAAGCTTCCTTGGCAAGCATTCAGAAAAAGCTTGTCTGTTTTCCCAGGGTTCTCTCCCAGCTCATAATGGGGGTTCATGCATGCTGATGGCGCAGCATCCATACACCTTGTCATATTGCCCCCCAAACAAACACACCTGGGGACAAGAGAGGGTTTTTGATTTGAACGGGAAAACAAGCCCCTCAGAGGATTTTAAGTAACAACTGCAAGAATTGGTTTTTAAATAGCTTACTTATGAAGTAAAAGGCTGTTTGCTTCACAGCAGCCACTGTTTCATTGAGAAGGGTTTAGTATCGAAGAGTTTCTGTGCATACACATACAAAGTTAGTTGGCTTTGATCACCTGGTCTACTGAATTCCAATAATGCTTGTGTTTGGCAGCATCGTTAAAATCAGTAGGTTTTAAAAAATGCATAAACTGTGGCTGGATTGCAATTAGTTTTTGTAACCTGATTCTGACAAGGATGGTGTATTGACCACGATTAAAGCACTAAGCTTTGGGCATGATGCAGTTAAGCACTTGGGTACCACTGATTTAAATCTCTCCCATTGACATATGTGGGTTGATCACCCACATGCTTATTCAGAAGCCTTATTTAGTTTAATGGGATTTACTCTATAGTTTAAGATTATAGCCTTAGCAGCCCAATCCTAAACAGGCCTACTCAGAAATAAGTCCCACTGATTTACCGGTAAATGGAACCTACCCAAAGGTATGTCAATACAATCATACCTCGAGTTGAATGTGCTTCAGGTTGAGCATGTTCAGGTTTCGCCGCTCACGCATGCGCAGATGCTCAAAATGACATCACACGCATGCGTGGAAGCGGTGGAGCACGACTTACGTTTGCGTCTTATGTTCCGTTCAGGATGCGAACAGGGCTCCAGAACGAATCCCGTTCGTATCCTGAGGTACTACTATATAGAACTGCTGTCTAAAATGGTTTTTTTTTTGCTAGATTGTACCCTTCACTAATTCAATACATTTTATTGTGTCAATGCCTTTCTGTAGTTACTGGCCTTTTCCTCTTCTTACATGTTTTTTTCTTAATTCCTTTTCTCCCAGGAAGTACAGCCATTAGAATCAGAGAACAGGAACTCTGGACATTAAAACCAGTAGCCATTAGGTTATAAGAACCAATGATACTGGCTCTGAACTGTGGTTTGCAAGTGAACAAAACTGTAGAAGAACAAATGTTTATGCATGTGCACAGGGTTTATTTTAGTCTGTTTTCATTAGCTTTTCTTCATGGAGGCAAGGCAGCATAACATCTAGCTAGTTTTGCAACATGGCATTCATTTCTTTGGTGACATGCAGGAAATGTTTTTAATTCTGGCAGGTGAATCATTCTAAACTTCTTAAACTGACCCAACTACCTTTTGGTTTTTACATTTTGTCCAATCAACATTAGGCAATGATGAGTCAGTGTACAATAACATGTTAAAATGAAGGGTGCCTCTTCCTGTCCCTACCATCCCCTGGAAGAGGTGGCAATTATTTTCTAAGACTTCAATCCTGTACCTAGTTTCCTGTCCCACTGGCCTAAGTGGGATTTACCTTTGAGTAAACATGTGTAGAATTGCACTGTAAACCCAGAGCAATCTTATACATGTGTGTGCCTGACTGTCCTGTTTAAAGCTAATACATCACATGGATTTAACAGCCAGTTACAATTTCAAACATCCTGTCTGATTGTGCTGCCTACGTGAACTGTGATTATCATCTGTCCAACGGCTTCACTGTTTTCCAGTCACCAATAAGATTACAAGGCTATCAATGTCTACTAGCCACAATGGATATGTTCTACCTCTACTGTCAGAGTCACATCCCCTCATCTCTCTCCCAAAACAGGGAAATCATTATACAAGGAGATCAAGGCACTTTTCATACCAAAAGCAGGGCTGAATCCCAGTTGAAATGGATCTATAAAATCTGTATCCTCCAAGAGTACCTGGATGTGGTTGGCAATGGCCCTCTCAATAAATTTGCGCATAAAGTGGACATCTGCATCTGGTCTATAATTGTTAAGATATTCTGGGTCCAAAGAAGGTTTGTTTAGAAACAGTCATAGTACCACTGCCTGGGATCTCTCCTTCTTGAAGTGAGGTGTTGATTATCTTCCTAGCCCGTCCAGCTGCAAGATTGTACAAGCCACGAGAAGCAAGGGCCCAAGACACAAGTGGTTGCACAAACCCAGCCAAGAACCTTCTCCATGCCTTCAGGCTTCAGTAACAGAAACTACAACAGTCCTGCAGAGTGGTTGGCTGTTATACCACTACAGTATTGTAAGCTGGAGGTCTGTGCTGCGAGACAGTAACACCCAGCATCCTTGCAATACAGTCCACTGGCAATATTGCAAGTCAGAGGTGAGGCTGGTTTGGATTTGCAGTCAAAAATCATTCATACATCTCAGATTGCAACAAAGATCAATTTACTTAAATTGCCTCCTCAGTGCCGCGTCCCAGGCCAAATCAAGCACTCAGCTGTGTGCAGGAGCCTCATTATCCATTGACTTGTTTGCAGATTGTTGCACCGTTAAACGTTCAAAAACTAAACACCTGACGTAAGACCCTAGTTAGAACAGGAATTATTTTATTTGATGCTAACTGTTGTTTTTCACTCCTACTCAGCCACCAATTCACTTAATGCAGCTGGTAGCTTCTGGAGGTAGCTAAAAGATGAGTGACAACATACATGGGCATGATGCCATATTTTATGCTGTTTAATTGGGGCGATAGTGACTGACAGTTAGAAGCATAATTGATCAATGAGGGGGACTTGCATAGGCAGGGAATGCTGCAGGAAGAGGCAATTAACTCCAGCAATTGTCTCTAGTAGGTGAGGTTGCAGGTGGCAAGCTTTTTTAATTCCAGACAGCAAGGTAAAGTAATGGGATGCTGGTTTTGTATGTGACTGGCAGGGTATCATTGATGTGGAATCTGCTCTTCCAACCAACTCTTTGGAAGATACAAAATGTCAAATTTCTCCCATCCAAAGATTCATGGCACCTATTCATCTGGACCGCACTGTGCCTCTGGAGTATTACCTTACAAACAAAGACAGGTGCAGATGGGAGAACCACTGTCTAGCAAACAGAGAACAGCTTTAAAAAATTATTTAAAAACCCCAAAGAAAACAATGGGAAGGGGGAGGAGAAAGGAGAGCTCCCTTGTCTGCATCCCATCACTAAAACCACTGGGTGTGAAATCATGCTGTTTCAGATGTATTACTACTGCTACATACCTGTTTTTGTAGAATTTCCTGTATTCCCTTTAGGAAACCTGATCAGCTTTGCATCTGAGGCCCTTCCTCATTACTCAGCCTTGTGTACCTTGCAATGACTGCTTGTGTAGACAACTCCCTGTGTGTCAGAAAGCAAGCACCCAGGGCTTGCATTATACAACAGTTTCAGCGCAGCTTTGTGCTCCTCTAAAATGACATATCCCCACCCCCACCCCCACCCCCACCCCTGTAGCTGCTCTCGGAGTTGCACTAATAAACTTCTATTCAGTGCTCAGCTGAGACAGTGAACAAAAGCTTTACTTGTGTGCACAGTATTTACTTAAACTTTTCAGCTTGTCATACCTATCATTTAAACTTTATTATGCAATGCTATTTCCTAGATTTAAATTTAGCCGACATGCAACTTACTGGTTTCTGACAAGGGAGACGAGCAAGTCTTGTTTTGATAAGCTTGTACACAGAGAGTTTCATGCTCGTTTTGTTGCAGGAAAAAGGCAAGGCCTGGGCTTCATCTACAGGAATGGTGAGTACTTCTATTTAACAAATCTTTAACATATTTTAATTTCTGTTCTACTGTCATTGAGGGCTAGTTTTCTCTCTGACAGAGGAGATAAGCCCATTATTTTGTAAGCAATCCCCAGAAGTAGCCTTATTAAATGTAAAGGAAAGGAATCGCCTCAGGTGCAGGATTTTAGCAGCGCAGAGGGTAGCAAGACATTTCTGTCGTGGGAAGGCAGATGACGCCAATGCTTTGATGAAAGTGAACAGAGAGAAGTTTTCCCCTTCTCTCCGAGAAACTGGGAAATGAAATGACATGTCGCCTACCCTTCCCCTAACACTTCATGCACTCCATGTGGATGGATGAATGGATACATACAGACAGACAGAAATGTCTGTCATGAGATACGGTAGTGACTACTGTCTTGGATGGCTTTAAAGGCCCATTAGATACATTCATAATGGAGGATAGGCCTATCAACTGAGATTAGGCACGGTAGCTCAGGGATAGGCCTTATGCCTCTAAATTAGAGGCAGGGGTCCTTAGGCCCTCCAGCTCCAGTCTGGGCAAAGGTCCACCTTGCTCAGCATTGCCTAGATCAGCTGGCAGTGGCATCCCATGGTTCCAGGCAGGAGTATTTCCCTGCCCTACCTGGAGCTGCTGGTGATCGCACCTGGGACCTTCTGCATACAAGGCAGACACCTTCTTGTCTTGTTTGTGGACTTTGTGGAGGCATTCAGTTTGCTGTTGTGGGAAGCAAGATGCTGGACTTGATGTTCCCTGGCTCTAATCCAGCAGGGTTCTCTTTATGCTTTTTTGGTCCTATGGCATGGTGACTGGAGACTGGGGGGAGTCTTAGCGGAGTGAAGGAGGTACAGCTAAGCCCTCGGAATTTAGGAAATTCCTTCTAGCATGAAACTGGTGTGATGCTTTCAGCACCAGAAATTATCCCAGTGAGGGAAGAAGTGAGGATGAATCAAGTTATGGGCTTCTATTTAAAGACCAGCATGCTCATCTACTACTGAACTGTTTGTTCACACAAAAGTGCAATCCACTCCTCTTCCTAGAAAAGAGCTGAGGTCAATATCTTTATGGAGAATGGTACCTTATGAGCCCTCGTGAAAAAGAATATGTTCAGTAGGAAAGTTTTGATGTGTATGAACAGTACAGAAATAAGGCATGCTTTCCTGAACAACCCCTCCATCCTATTCAAGTGCTAGTGTTGGAGCTAGCCCTTGAATCAGAGGGAGGTATAGCTGACATGGACATGCTGCCAAGTATACATGTACCACTATTGAATCAAAGTACCGGCACAACAGACTGTGTGATGTTACACTGCCAAAGTAGTGATTACGCCTAATTATGAGCGCCTATTTCCTGACACATTGGGCCTTGGGCTTGCATTGTATGATAGCCACCTGCCTCAGAAGGAGGGATTTGGATGCAATTTGTAAGCACTTTGTATGTAGAAGCCAGGCATAAGCAGTAATTGTAGATCCTGAATCATATTTTTACCCAATTACCTAGTAAATTTAGGATGCCTTGATATTTGTGAGTCATGAATGTGATGCTGAAAATCAAGAGTTGCAACTTTAACCTCGTGTTTCTACAAATCACCTGCCAAAGGCACTGTAAGTGTTTGGTTAGATGGTGGTAGTAGCCAGAATTGCCACTTTGTTTTCTGGAGAAGACTGGTCACAGTTATTCATGCTTTATAGTAGTCTTTATTTACTCTGCTTGGGACTGCTTATATACAGCATCCAAAAGCCATGGGTGGGCATACAAATCAATAGAAATCTGAGGTTCTGCCTCCCTAACAAAAATCCTGGCTATGCCCATGCCAAAAGCTGCTACCATTTTTTTTTGTTTGGGGTTGTCTGGCTGGAGCATATTATTTTCAGTACAGTGGTATCTCAGTTTTCAAACGTCTTGGAAGTTGAACGTTTTGGTTTTCGAATGCCGAAAACCTGGAAGTAACTGCTTCAGTTTTTGAACGCTTTTCAGAAGTTGAACGTGCCACATGGCTTCTGTATTGAGTTTTCCGGAAGTAAATGTTTTGGTTTTCAAACGTTTCGGAAGTCGAATGGTCTTCTGGAACAGATTACGTTCGAAAACCGAGATACCACTGTACTGTATTGCCTTCATTGATTACTTATTCATTTCTGGACTTAATTCAAGGTGCTGGTTCTCACATTTAAAGTTCTAAACAGCTTCAAACCACAGTATTGAAATGACCGTCTCCATATATATGGGTACTTTGGTCAACATTTGAGGTCTTGCTTTTTTGACAAGTGAGGACAAAGAGCAGTTCCTTTTCAGTTGTGACACAAATACTATGGATTGCCCTCAGGGAAGCTTGCCAGGACTTAAGTTTGTTTCCTTTCTTATGCCTGATTAAAACACAGTTATTCAGGCAGCGTTTGGGTGATGTTGATGGCTTTGCTGATTCTGCTGGGATTTGCTTTGGGTTATTTTGTGTTTACTTTGCTGATTGCTTCCAGGAAGCCTGTTGAGATACTAGTTCACCTACCTTCACTCCATTTTCAAAGTGGCCGCTTCAAGAAAATTAGTTGCTGACCAGGGATTTAGAGAGTGGAAGTTCTGGCCCAATGTTTAAATATTAGCTCTTTCGTTGTGGATTCAAGTAGATATATTCAGAACTAAGATTCAGAGTGGCGGGCACTTTGACATGTGCAAGCTGTGTGAACTTGTGCCAATTCCCTGTGCTGGTTCCTTCCAGTCTGGGCAGGATCCATGTGAGTAGCATCACAGTCCAAAAACCTTGTGTTACATGGTACCTGCTTTTATGGTACATTCATCTCCTCCTTTCTGGTTTAGTACTATGGCATGAAACTCTACATGGAGGAACCTACCATCTGGAAAAGTGTTTAAAGAATCAACTAAGCAAGTGCAGTGTGGAAAGGGCTGAGATGAAGCATAAATTGACTGTATTTCATTTTCCCTTAATAAAAAAAATCCCTCAGTTTTTCCACTGCTAACTGTATAATCAATTTGCTCTCCTGCTGGCTTGCTAACTTGCTGTTGGCTTTACTTCAATAATATCTAGCCTGTAATGAGGGAAATGGGAGGCTATAATCACACTGAGGAAAATAAGCAATTGTGTTATAACTTGTGCTTTAGCTTTGTAGAATTTTGCTGCCTTTTTTCATTTAAAAGCTCAATATGTCTTTCCCAGCTCCCAGCCTGCTTTGTTATTAGAAGAAGAAAAAGCAGAGTTTTCCTCAAGCTGCATTAATCATATTGCAGTGATTGGCTGGCTCTAAATGCTTAAATTCTTCTCGGTTTTCTGCAGCTATAAGCCCTACCGGGTTCCCTCTCTCCTTCTCTCTTGAACTTTTATCATTAAATTGTTTCAGAATCAAACTGTAGTGAAGATGCATTTCAAGTATGGAAGCCTGCATGAGTAATGCAGCATAATTTTCTTTCATGATATAAAATTGCCAGCCTGAGTATATTTTAGTTGTTAAATTATCCTACTAGAAGTCTTGGAGAGATTACAGAGAAAATAATATGCCATAATAACTGCTGAGTTTGTTTTTCCTTGCCTTCAGCATGACTAGAAATTATACCCTCTATTATGGGTGTGTTCACTCACTCAGTTCTAATTCCACATTTTTTCCAACACCTTGGATATACTAGATACTAGTTAAACATACAAGATAAACAAAGATTATCTTTACCCACAGTGTTGCCAGACAAAAAGCTCTTCTTAGCAAGCTGTCCCCACCCCTCCATTTCTATTTCTGCTTCTCCTCGAATCTTACATTTTTAGAAACATACAATATGCCTGGTAGAACTGTATATAAAAATAGATGTGATTTTTGTTGGTGCAAAATTAAATATGCCATACACTTGTTTGCTATGTGCTGTCTTTGATTTCAGAACTGAGTGGACAAGCAATCTGTTTGTGATCTGTTTTTCTATACATTTTTTTCTGGTTTAAAACAAGCAGAAAAGGAGGAAAGAAGGTTAACATTAATATTTTAAATTTACTGTGTCATTTTTATAATGTGCAGGCAGTATTTTGTATAACAGTGATGGGGTTGAGCAGAGGAGTGACACACCTCAGAGATCATTTACTAAATGTAAAGTGATATGCATTACTGACATTTCATTCTCATATCTCTGAAAATTAATAATATGGATGTTGATACAATGTATAGTGGCTATTCAGAAAAAGTAATTGCATTGTAGTAATGAATTAAAAGTGCCTCTTAAATCCTTGTTTTAAACTTCCTGGAGGAGACGGGAGCCCACTTTCACTTGATTCTCATGGTCTCAGTAACTTAAATTCAGCTGCCTTTTCTTTGTCATGGAAAAGACTAAAATCTGCAATTGGAGAGCCAGTGTGGTGTAGTGGTTAAGAGCGGTAGTCTCCTAATCTGGGGAACCGGGTTCGCTTCTCCGCTCCTCCACATGCAGCTGCTGGGTGACCTTGGGCCAGTCACACTTCTTTGAAGTCTCTCAGCCCCACTCACCTCACAGAGTGTTTGTTGTGGGGGAGGAAGGGAAAGGAGAATGTTAGCCACTTTGAGACTCCTTAAAGGGAGTGAAAGGCGGGATATCAAATCCAAACTCTCAATCCAGGAAACTGGGAAAGAGGTGAGTAAAGTCTCTCTGTGCTTGATGAAAAAACTGTACAAAATAACAGATATTCACAGCACAATCCTTTACGTTTCTACCAAAAACTGAGTAAAAAGGGACTTATTCTCAACCCAAGTAAGAAAATATAATTGCAGAATTATTGTGCAACTTCTGCAGGTTGCAAAACTGTGATATTAGAAATAACTGTAACGAAACCACCGCCCTTCATCTAAAGGGCATTGGAAGGAGTTGAATGCCAACATAAACATAACTTTAGGAACATGCTGGCCATCACAAAGCCCTCATAATGCCCCACATTGATATATCCAGTGGTGTAGTGATCTGGGGTTACAGCAAGGTTGAAGACCCATTACTATTTCTGCAGCAAGGTTCCTGTCTCCAGTGTCCAAGAGCCATGCAGTTAGCATGAAATTGGAGGTTTGGGGGCAATGAGAAGAAGGCTTCTCACCTCTTGTGCTGACTGGAGGCAATCAGAGAGAAAGGAGGTAAGCATTGGCTCCTAGGGTCATTCTGGAGAAGGCATGCAGGAAGAACACTGAGGTAAAGTTGTTTTGTATGCTCCAAGGCACTCTAGAACCAGAAGGTGCTTCAGTGTCAAGAGAATGATGTGCAAGTTGTGCTATGCACAACGGAACTTCAAGGAAAACACAACTTAAGTCACTCTAGAAGAAGATATTAGATGAACTCCAAATCATTTGTCCATGCACATGCACAGAAAATAGTAGATCTAGTTGAAAGGCAACATATGGAGATTGGCCATTGCATTGCATCTATTATTATTATTATTATTATTATTATTATTAATTATTATTATTATTATTATTATTATTATTATTATTATTATTATACTATGAGATTGTATAATATCAGAAGGGAATATGGCCCTGGCTATGAAGACGTGATCCTGCACTTCTGAAATTGCTACGATGCTGTTGCATATATCTTAGTTTTAAAGGGGCCAAATGTGCCCCCCTCTATCTGGCCCTCAGGACTCCCCCCAAACCATACCACTCCCCAGGCCACATCTGTTACTGGCCCTGTTCTGCATCCTCTTTAAGTGTGTTCTTGAACTGTGATGATGCCTCTTGTCTGCATGGATGGTGAGATGGGTGTGTAGAAACCTCTTAACTTTTGTGGGGGTGGAATGCAGCCTACTGTACAAAGGTAAGTCTCACATTGGTTGCTCTGCCAACTTTTTCCTTTGGCCACACCCACCAGTGGCATGAGGCCCCTTCAGAAGGTTTTCCATGAGGCAATGTGGCCCTCAGGCAGAGAAGTGCTGCTTTAAAGTATCTGCAGCCAGACATGCTGGTCAGGCTTCTCTATCCCAAATGGCTGTTCCGTATAACCCAAGAGGTTCAGCCTGGATTCTAGTAACCCCCTGTGTTCCATTGACCCCTTATTCTAGCACCCCATTTGCTGAAACTTCAGGGTCTGGCATAGCTCCACCATTCATAGAGCTCATTGGTTTCCTCTGATGTGCCCTAGCTAAACATGTTGCCAGGCCAGGCTAGCAAAAGTTTAGCTTAGGCCTTGCCTATCTAACTCATTGGGGGATGTGGGTGGTGCTGTGGTCTAAACCACTGAGCCTCTTGGGCTTGCCGATCAGAAGGTTGGCGGTTCGAATCCCTGTGACGGGGTGAGCTCCCGTTGCTCGGTCCCTGCTCCTGTCTACCTAGCAGTTTGAACACACGCCAAAAAGTGCAAGTAGATAAATAGGTACCGCTCTGGCAGGAAGGTAAATGGTTTTTCCATGCACTGCTCTGGTTTTGCCTGAAGCAGCTTAGTTATGCTGGCCACATGACCTGGAAAAACTGTCTGCGGACAAATGCCGGCTCCCTCGGCCTATAAAGCAAGATGAGCACTGCAACCCCAGAGTCGTTCACGGCTGGACTTAACTGTCAGGGGTCCTTTACCTTTCTCTAACTCATTACTTGCACTCAGCCTGCTTGGTTCTCTGCTTGTTTACCACCACTGGATACCTGTTTGCTTGGGTCTTCTACATCAGCTTTCTTTGAACATCCTTTTTCTAATTGACGCCTCTGCTGGCAGTCCTTGCAGCCACTCTACCCTGCCTGGAGTGCTGAGCTTTGGAGAAGGCTTGATGACAGAATTGCAGAGCCTGAAGCTGATTGTTCTTGTGCCTTGAGGCTGTCTACACACTATACACCTTTGGAAGCCTATTCAACAAACTACTGTGACCTTAACTATTTGAGGGAAAGAATTTGTTCTGAACCTGCTTTAAAGGTATAATGTGTACACAACTTTAGTAGTAGCAGCCCAATCTCCAGAAATCAATGAATTTTGTTAAAAAGATGTTTAGTATATATTGCGAAATGAAATAAAAACAAGAACTGTTACGAACATCTCAACTGTCTTTCCAGTATTTGCCCACAAGAGCATTCATGATAACAGAAATGAAAAGACAGTCCATTGTCAGCGCTACGCCCCTGGCTGTGGAAATGCATGTGTTCCTTCATACCTGAGATTCTCCCAACATGCATACTAGAGCATAGTGAAGATAGTGAAGAGCAACTGTGAAGTTGCTCAAACAAACTGCAGTTTGGCAATTAAAATAAGGTTATCATTTGTTGCTTTCTTTTCTGACCTCAGTGAGATTGTCTGTTTAGGAAACTGGGAAGGGTGAAAAAATGTGCTTTTCCAATATTTTTTTTAAAAAACTCTTGCTTGACTTAAAGTGATACAAAATGTAATCCATTTTTTACAGATGAATTTTCATGTTGCCCTTTTTCCTTTGCAATGGAAAATGGCCATGTGAAGCTCCTCTTCCTAACTGCCTGTTTTATCTCTCTGCTTCCTAAACTGCATACACACCACTAAAGCATATTTAAAGCACATGATTTCTCACAGAATCCTGGGAGTTGGAGTTTGTAAAGGGTGCTGGTAATGGTAGCTCTGTTAATGGTAAACTACGGTCCCCATGATTCTTTGGGGAAAACAATGCCCTTTAAATGTATGGTGTGTTTACAGCTGTAATTGTGCAGCTCTTCTACTGAATTCCATCATAGCAGGTTAGTTCATGCTGCAGAAGTGCATGCTCAAAATACTTTCTCTAAGAAACTAAATTTATTTTTATGATTATTTTGTATCTTAGCATGTTGTCAGAGGAAAAATCCCATGCGCTACATAAAAGCAGAAGGAAAGTCATTTATTTATTGGGGGTTTGTTTTTCTGATACATGGAGTTTTGTTTGTTCCATTGCAAAATACGTATCCAGTCTCAATGCTGTTTAAGAAAAATCTAATTTGTGTGATGTTGTTTTTCTGCAATGGTTACAGTGCTGTTCTTCATTTCTTAATGGAATTTTAAGAGAACTCATGCCATATGGCAACTTCACAATCAATTATTTTGGTCATCTTTTAAAGATAGTATCTCATTATTTTTTTCCAAGTAGAAGTTCCTGTGTTCATCTACCAACAATTTTATTGGGTGGGAGGGGGAGATCCTGGTAACATGAATAGATTTCTGAGTCTGGGCAGTCTAAAATGCAAAGACACTGATTAGCTGGTGTGACAATATTCTGCTGCCAGCCCATATATACTTTTTTGCTGTTGGAAATGGGATTATGGCTTGAATATAAAGGATTTCTTATCCATGTAATTTGATGGTAGGAAATATTAAAATAAACTGCAAAGTCAATTTCCAGATTGTTCTAGGGAGGAAATGAAAGTAGGGCTGAATACGCTTCAGATTGCAGGTTAGTGTTTTAAAAAGAAAGCCCTGAGCTTGCTGAAATAGAACCAATGCTTACGCTTTTCTGTGCTATTTTCTGTTGTTACACTGAATATAGCACTTTTCCTATTTATTTTTAAACATAACTGTTAAGTTACCGAGCAGTGGAATTTAAACTCAAGTTTGACTGGCTGAAGAGAAGCTCGGAGCAAGGGTAGTGCTGAGGTAAAATCCTGGGACCAGAAGGAAAACAGTAAACATCATATCCTGAAAAACTCTTCCATAAATAAAAATGGTATTTAAGAAATATTTTAGAAGACTTTTTTGGGGGAGGGGCACTCTAATTTGATAGCCTGGCTTTCTTGTGATTTAAGCACGTGTGACTTTCAGCCTGAACTTCCTCTTCTTGGGTATTTAAGACCTACTGTATTTTTCGCTCTATTAGACGCACCTAGTTTTTAGGGGAGGAAAACAAGAAATAAAAAAGCAACGCAAAGGATCTTGAGCTAAGAGGGAGCGCTCCTCCATCTTTGCTCAGGAGGCCTTGTGGGGCTATCCTTGAAGCCAGAAGAGCAAGTGGGATCAGTGCGCACCAATCCCTCTTGCCCTCCTGGCTTCAGCGAAAGCAAGCCTACTGGCTTTCCTCCCTACCTCCTTCCTCGGGGAAAAGGCCCCAAGAACCACACACACGCTCCACGCGGCTCTTTAAAGGGAGCGCTGAGCAGAGCTTCCCGCCTGCATTTGCTCCATAAGACGCACACACATTTCCCCTTACTTTTTAGGAGGGAAAAAGTGCGTCTTATAGAGCGAAAAATACGGTATTTCAAAGTAAGTCCAACTATATTCATTGGAACTTGCTCACAGGTAACTGTGTGAAGCATTAATTGGGTTTGTATTATCTCAGCCTTGGGCTGAAATCCTATACTTGCTTACTGGGAGCAAGATCTGCTGAACTCAATGGGACTTACTTTTGCATAGGCATGAATAGGATTATTCCCTAATGGTTTCTGCCATCGAGAAGTAGAATCTTGAAACTGGAGGAAATTCTTTATCCCATCTGGTGGCATTTTACTTTGGAGGGGAGGTACATGCCCCCAACCACGGTGTAATTTGGCTTTGATTGACTTTTTACCCAATATGCCCATTTTAAATCTGTAAGCTCCTTATGCGGGACACATTGGTTTCTTTAGATGCCCTTTTTATTATTTAATGGTGAGATACTGAAGGCACAACTGCAGACGATTGCAACAAGAAAGAAAAGCCTGAGCTCCAGCTTATTCTGAGTTTTTGCCTGCCCGAGCTTCTCTGCAAATTTTGGCTACTTGTTTATATTCTTCCTTCATGATTTCCACTTACTTAATTCATTATTTATTTATTAAATTTAGACCCTACCCTTACTTGCAAAGGAATCCTGGGCCGCTGGGCGGCAAACACTTCCATCAAAAAATGATCATGGACACAAATCCTATAATGGCTTGACTTCAGCAACTGAAAGCCAGCACAAACAAAAAGCTATTCAGGGCTCTCCCATTTAATTCTCTAAAGTATTTACCATATCTCTCAGGGGAAGATCACACATAACATGTCATATGCAGTACAGTACTTGAAACTTCCTTGAAAACAGTGTGCCAAAGAGAACTGATTTTCCAGGAGCAAATCCAAAGTTCATTTGGACTGTAAGAGACCACAGAACGATTCTTTGGATCCTAGCCTTTGTTTCTAATATAGTCAACACATCCCCTCCATCATTTCAGAATCTGTAGGCCTTTCCCACTGTTCTCTTATTTTTGTGAAGCACTTATCTGTAATGGACATTGGCTTTGTAAGAGTTAGATTAGTTTTAAGTTTTGCTTTCACTTCAAAACGTTTTGAGAAATAATGTCTGGCAAGGCAAGGCAAAACAATATCCACATAAGCTGCCAATTTAACCAATACCCCTTTCATCCTTAGTCCTTTTATCTCATCTGTGTTTAGACTTGTCTCAAGCTGGGATCCATACCAAACAAAAACAATAAGGGAGAACCCCTCTGTCTACACAGAGTACAAGGCTGAGCACATATACTACTGGTAATTAAGGAGCCTTTGGAGACTGCATCTAGTGGAGATAATTAGAGTATGCCCATAAGTGGAGAACAGCCTATTTAAATATAAAGCACTACTCCACTGTGTCCAAGACTTAAGTCTGCAAGCAGGAAACCAACTGCTGCTTGTCTACTGCTTCAACACAAATGATCCTTCCTTTCCACCCCATTCTGAAATGCCATTGCCTCTGTTTTTGGCTATTGTAAACCATTGTGTACACAGGCAGACTCCTTGACCCATTGGAGCAGATGGGAATTAGATAGCCTAACTGTTCACAGGATTACAGTGTGGTGTAGTGGTTAAGAGCAGTAGATTTGTAATCTGGAGAACTGGGTTCGCGTCTCCGCTCCTCCACATGCAGCTGCTGGGTGACCTTGGGCTAGTCACACTCCTTTGAAGTCTCTCAGCCCCACTCACCTCACAGAGTGTTTGTTGTGGGGGAGGAAGGGAAAGGAGAATGTTAGCCGCTTCAAGACTCCTTCGGGTAGTGATAAAGCGGGATATCAAACCCAAACTCTTCTTCTTCTTCCTTGAGTCAAGGCACCATTGTACTTTATCTTTCTTGTTGGGTAGTAAACTCAGTGGTTGGTTGGCCTTTGCCCTCTAACAAGTAAGTACTATTTACAGTAATATTTGCAGCACCAAAGACTGATTCAGTGCCTAGAAGGATTACATTAGAATGCAAATTCAATAAAAACGTCAATAACAATATGAAACATAGCTCAGGATTAATGAGGAATAAGCCCAATGATCAGTGAAAGAAAATGCACATGCAACACAAACCAGAAGAACAGAGTGTGCATGTGTAAAAATATCTTCATACATACTTTGAGATTTCTCCTTCGCTTTCCCCAGAGCAGCTCCCAGCAGTAAATCAGTAAATGCTGAAGAGTAGTTTGCTGCTAGGTGCTGCCACAGGGCAAGTCCGGAAGAAAGTCCCTGTGACGGAACATTCAGATCTTTTGCACATTTGTTCTCAGGAGTTCTGCATTGTGACCTTTGCAAACTTTACAGTAAAATATAACCAATCACAGTTAACTGGAAGTTTAGAAGTTTAGAAGTTACATAGAAGAAACTATGAGAGGGCAAAAAAATGGCATATATGTCAATGATCTTTTAAAAAGCTAAGGGGCTGTGGGTTAAACCACAGAGCCTAGGACTTGCCGACCAGAAGGTCGGCGGTTCGAATCCCTGCGACAGGGTGAGCTCCCGTTGCTCGGTCCCTGCTCCTGCCAACCTAGCAGTTCAAAAGCATGTCAAAGTACAAGTAGATAAATACGGTAGGTACCGCTCTGGCGGGAAGGTAAACGGCGTTTCCGTGCGCTGCTCTGGTTCGCCAGAAGCGGCTTTGTCATGCTGGCCACATGACCCGGAAGCCGTACGCCGGCTCCCTCGGCCAGTAAAGCGAGATGAGTGCTGCAACCCCAGAGTTGGTCATGACTGGACCTAATGGTCAGGGGTCCCTTTACCTTTACAATTAAAAAAAAAATGTTGAAGGAGGTATTTTCTTTTTCTTTTTTTTAAATAATTTTTATTAATTTTCATAAAACAAAAAACACATAAATAAACAATACATGACTTCCCCATGCCTCCCCTTCACTGCACCCCTGTTTCAGAAGTTTTTAGCAATCCTTCATTCCTTTTCAATATTTAATTTCCCTCAAAATTTTCTTGACTTAAATATTTACAGCTATAGTTCTCTATTTCTTAACCCTTAACATTTTATCAGTCTGAAATTTTGCAACAGTTCTTAAGATATAGTTTAAATTTTTTCCAGTCCTCTTCCACTGTCTCTCTCCTCTGATCACGGATTCTGCCGGTCATCTCTGCCAGTCCCATAAATTCAGTCACCTTCGTCTGCCATTCTTCCAGAGTAGGTAATTCTTGCATCTTCCAATACTTTGCCAGGAGAATTCTTGCTGCTGTGGTTGCGTACATAAAAAAGGTCTTATCTTTCTTTGGTACCAATTGGCCGACCATGCCCAAGAGAAAAGCCTCCGGTTTCTTTACAAATGTCCACTTAAGGACTTTCTTAATTTCATTATAGATCATTTCCCAGTAGGCTTTAACCTTTGGGCAGGTCCACCAAAGATGATAGAAAGTTCCTTCGCATTCGTTACATTTCCAGCATTTATTATTGGGCAAATGGTATATCTTTGCAAGCTTGACTGGAGTCATGTACCACCTATAGATCATTTTCATTATGTTTTCTTTCAAGGCACTACATGCCGTAAATTTAAGGCCTGTGGTCCATAACTGTTCCCAGTCAGCAAACATAATATCATGACCTAAGTCTTGTGCCCATTTAATCATAGCTGATTTAACTGTTTCATCCTGTGTATTCCATTTCAGCAACAAGTTATACATTTTAGACAAATTCTTAGTATTGGTCTCTAACAGTTCTGTTTCCAATTTTGACCTCTCTTTCTGAAATCCTAGTTTCTTATCCTGCTTAAAAGTCTCATTTATCTGATAATAATGTAACCAATCTCGAACTTTGGATTTTAATTTCTCAAAGCTCTGTAATTTAACTTTTTCACCATCATATTCTATAATTTCACTATATTTTGGCCAATTTGAATCCATATTAAGTTTTTTTACCGCTCTAGCTTCCATTGGTGACAACCATCTGGGTGTTTTATTTTCCAACAAATCCTTATATCGATTCCAAACATTATATAAAGCTTTCCTGACAATATGATTTTTAAAGCCTTTATAGATCTTTGCCTTGTCATACCATAAATATGCATGCCAGCCAAAATTGTTATCGTACCCTTCCAAATCTAAAATATCTGTGTCTTCAAGAAGTAGCCATTGCTTCAGCCAGCAGAAAGCTGCTGCTTCATAATAGAGTCTTAAGTCCGGCAGCGCAAAACCCCCCCTATCTTTTGCGTCAGTTAAAATCTTAAATTTTATTCTGGGTTTTTTGCCCTGCCAGACAAATTTTGATATATCTTTCTGCCACTTCTTGAAACAATCCATCTTATCTATAACTTGCAGTGTCTGGAACAAAAACAACAATCTCGGCAATACATTCATCTTAATAACAGCAATTCGGCCTAACAAGGATAATCTCAATCTAGACCATATGTCAAAATCTTTCTTAACTTCCAACCAACATTTCTCATAATTGTCTTTAAACAAATTCATATTTTTAGATGTTAGATTCACCCCCAGATATTTCACCTTTTTTGTTATCTCCAAACCGGTTTCCCTTTGAAAACTATCTTTTTCCCCCATCGTTAGATTTTTTTCCAATACCTTTGTCTTTTGTTTATTTAATTTAAAGCCAGCCACTTGACCAAATATTTCAATTAATTCTAAAACTCTTTTTGTACTGGCTTCTGGCTGCTGTAAAGTCAAAACTAGATCGTCTGCAAATGCTCTTAGCTTATATTGTTTAGCTCCGAGGTGTATTCCTTCAACCAGCTGGTCCCTTCTAATCATGTTTAGCAACACCTCCAGGACCGATATAAACAATAGAGGGGATATTGGGCAACCCTGTCGTGTCCCTTTTTCTATTGGGATTTCATCCATAACTACACCATTCACAATTAATTTTGCTTTTTGCTCTGAATATATTGCACCTATACCGTTTTCGAAGTTTTGGCCTACCCCCATCCCATGGAGATTCCTCTTCATAAAACTCCAAGAGATATTGTCAAAGGCTTTCTCCGCATCCACAAAAATCAAAACTGCTTTTCTATTTATGTCAGTCTCCAGTAGTTCCAAAATATCTATAATATTCCTTACATTATCTGACATATATCTCCCTGGGAGAAAGCCTGTTTGGTCTTTATGGATCTCCTCTAACAACACTTTTTTAAATCTTTTTGCTAAAATGTCTGCAAAAATTTTATAATCCACATTTAAAAGTGATATAGGGCGGTAGTTCTTAACTTGATGTTTCTCAGTTTCTGTCTTCGGTATAAGTGAGATAAATGCTTCTTTCCACGATTCGGGAGCCTTTTTTCCCTCCAAAATTTGGTTACAAACTTCTTTCAATGGTTGTATTAGCCATTCCTTCATTGCTTTATAATATCTCGCTGTCAGTCCATCTGGCCCTGGTGATTTTCCTAATTGCATATTCTGGATGGCACCCTCAATTTCCTGGTTCGTAATTTTTTCATTTAAACTCCTTTTATTTTTTTCCGAGATCTTTGATAGTCCATATTTTTTAATAAATTCTTCTATCTCTTGTTCATCTTTTGGCCCTTGTGCATACAATTTCTTAAAGAAACTTTGAAAACAATTACTAATTTCATTTGGTTTGTTTATAAATTTTCCCTCTACTTCAAGGGACGTCACGGTGTTCAACTTTTGTCTCTTTTTCAATTGCCATGACAGCAGTTTCCCACATTTGTCAGCTGATTCAAAAGTTTTTTGCCTCATTTGTTTTATTTTCCATTCTATTTCTTGATTCATCAATTCCATATATTGGGTCTGATAGTACTTTATTTCTCTTAAAATCTCCTGGGATTTTGGTTTTGACCTCAGTTTCTTCTCTCCTTCTTTCATCTGTTTCCAAATTTTTTCTTTCTTCTCATTCTGTTGTTTCCTTTTTATCGAATTTTGTTGAATTAGAAAACCACGCATGACAGCCTTACTTGCGTCCCATATTATTCTTCTTTCCAAATCTGTTCCTAGATTTATTTCAAAGTAATCTTTCAGAGTTTTTTGGGCCTTTTTAAGAATTACTTCATCTCTAAAAAGGGTGTCATTCATTCTCCATCTGAAGGTTCCAGCTGTTGTCAATTTCATTTCCATCTTTACTGCATTGTGGTCGGAGCAGGTTTTTGAGCAGATTTCTGTATTTTTAACCCTTGGTGCCAGACTGCTAGAAATCCATATCTGGTCAATTCTGGTCCATGTCATTTTTGCTTCAGAGAAGAAGGTCCCCTCTCTTTCCAGAGGGTTCCTTGTTCTCCAAATGTCAACCAAGTCCATTGTATCAGTCAGTTCAAAAAAAGTCTTTGGTAGTCTCCCATCCTTAGAAATTACTTGTCTTTGAGCTTTGTCCATGTTTGTGGAGACGACTCCATTCATATCGCCCATCATTATAATTTTATAGTCCATAAAATCCGTTAGTGTCTCATGCAACTTCTTGAAGAACTCAGCCTTCCCCTCATTAGGTGCATAAATTCCTACAATCAAAATTTTTTCTCCTTGCATCTGAATTTCTGAACCCCAGAGTTGAATTTCTGAACCCCAGAGTTCTGAACCCCAGAGTTTCTGAACCCCAGAGTTGGTCATGACTGGACCTAATGGTCAGGGTCCCTTTACCTTTACAATTAAAAAAAAAATGTTGAAGGAGGTATTTTCCAATGTGTATGCGTTATTGTGCAACTTAAACCTACATGGTATAAGTTTTCAGAGAAAGTAAATGAAAGTAGTTGGCAGGGAAATTTCTGAACAAGCGGGGGGGCGGGGACCAGTAAGGGACCAGGGACCAGTAAGATTTGCTTGTGTATATATAGAAGACAATAATTATGAATAGATTTATCAGTGGTACATGGAAACACATAGATTGAGTAAAATATGTACTGTAACGGATGATATTATAAATGTTGGAGGTGTAGATCACCAAGGGCATATGTGCAACGTGTTTGGTGGTCATACTCATTGATTAAAATATTTTCATTGATGGTCCATTATGCTATTATTTTCAGATCTTATGACAGTTTTGTTAGGATATTTGGCTGAACCACTCAAGGATAAAAAGTTGATATGGAATTTAATAGTTGCTGCCCACATACTAGTGGCAAATAAGTGGAAGAACAGATTGCCACCAATGATGAAAGGAGGATTACTTATTATTAGTAGAAACAAAATAAAAAAATTCCTTCCAGTAGCACCTTAAAGACCAACTGAGTTAGTTCTAGGTATGAGCTTTCGTGTGCATGCACACTTCTTCAGATACACTGAAGAAGTGTGCATGCACACGAAAGCTCATACCTAGAACTAACTCAGTTGGTCTTTAAGGTGCTACTGGAAGGAATTTTTTTATTTTGTTTTGACCATGGCAGACCAACACGGCTACCTATCTGTAACTTATTATTAGTAGGTTTATTATTTTACATTTGCATACTACCCTCCATCCACAGATCTTGGGGCTGTTCACAAAATACAAGATAACAAAACACAAAACAAGAATAAAAGCAAACCAATAACTTCCTCACCCTCCTCAATTTATGAAAAGCACATATCTAATGTGGTGTAGAAGTTAGAGTGTTGGAGTAGAATGTGGGAGACCTGGAGTCAAGTCTCCATTCAGCCATGAAGGACACTGGGTGACCTTGGCCAGTCAGTCACCCTCAGCCTAACCTACCTCACTGGCTTCTTGTGAGGATAAAATGGGGAGAACTATGTACTCCACCTTGGGCTCCTTGGAGGAAAAGATGGGATATAAATGCAATAAATAAATGGTGAGTATAATAGTTTTCCCACGTTGTAAATTAAAATATTAAAATTTATTGGAATGTTAATATTTGTTTTTATAGATTTGCATGTAGAGAAAGATGCATTATTATTGGCACATGTGCCCATATATTTATGTATATAAATGTCTGAATTTAAATTAAATTAAAAAAGAAAAGAAAAGGACATGTTTCATTCGGGGGGAGGGTTGAGTGTTTGTAAATCACATTGCTGTGGAGAACAGAGTTATTTAAACCCATCTGCCTAGTCCAGTGCCTGACAGGGATGCAAATCGTATCCTGACAGGCATGTCCTCTCTAGAAGGTTGGCCAAGGATGAATGTGACTCTTGGGCCAAAAAAGTTTGCCAGTCCCACCTCCCTCTACTTTTCTTGGTTTGATAGCAAGGAAGCAAGTGGGTATCCGTAGTATTGAACATGGTACATTAAGTACAGTATATCTGGATGTGATAGATGCAGATGAGCAAACTTTTTCTCCCAACCACCTGAAAAACATATTATTTAATTTTCTGCATTCTGCTCTAAGACTAGAGCCCTGACAGCTGGACAATGAGCTGCATGTATAACCATAAATAAAGCAGAGCCAGAAATATTACCACTTACTGAATTTCATTGTGAAAAGTATTGGTCAGAAAAAACAAACATTTGTCATATTCGGCCAGCAGACTATGCAGATTCTGCAGCGAGCTGCATTGTGGCATGCATTTAAATATGATTATTTATTATAATAATCTACCTTTGAGTTCTAGAACAAACCCAACAGGGAAAAATTATCAACAGAATGTTATATATGGGAATACGTGCTGTATCCTGTGTGCTTTTAGCCCAAGGGGGCACACACAGCTGGAAAATACAAAAAAAGTAAAACATACAAAAACAGTGTATACAAAATCAAGACACCTCCAGTGTTTGTGGTGCTCAAAGTGTGCCCTAGATGGGGCTGGAGAGTTCTAGCTTCCTGCAGTGCACCCTACAATAAGTTGTAGCTTCACGGTTTATTATAAAAACTAATGGTAATGTGCTGTGATTGAAGGTGGATTAACACCACATCAAACACCCTTCCACATTCAGTAGGCCCTCAGCTGGTGAACCTTCTGTTTAGGTTTGTGCCCTAGAAGATTAAGCAGAACAGAAATATAACAACAAATCAACGATAAAACAATGGAAGTATAGCATGTAAAAAACAGCATTTAAATACCGGTAAATCAGGGACTAGGAGGTGGGACCACTGTGTTCAATGGGGCTTAATTTCTAGCGAGTTTCAGATTTCAGCACAAATGTTACCAGGAGGCTAATTTTGCTGGCTCTGTGATGGGGAAAATACCTTTTGGGTACTATGTACGTAACAAGATCAAATCCTGCAACAACAGCTTTGTCCGAACTATTATTGGCAAGAATGTTTGTTTATTTGTTTGTTTATTGTTGTTGTTTCAACTAATGTCATAGCAACCACTGAAAAAAAGTACATTCTATACAATATATAGATAGATAGACAGAGACACACACATGATATAAATAGGTTTTTATATTTCATTCCTAATTAAATTTTTACAGTCCACCATGTTATTTTCATTCTCCTCAATTTTGGAGAAGTAACTGCCAATTTTGCAACTTTGTCAAAACCAGACAACAACTGTGTGATTTTCACTTGGTCATCTGCATCAGGTATCTTACAGAACAAATCAAGGATAAACTTAGTTCTCAGTTCAGAATACAGAGAACATAATGGTATAGATCTTCTGCTTAGGTACCACGTATACGACGACACTTTACGCTGCAATTTTCCTATAGCATCCTTCTATATATTGTGATGGCATAATCTGAAAACACAAAGCCAGAAAGGCTTTCCTAAATGAACAGAGTGGTAAATCATATAGATCAGGGGTAGGCAACCTAAGGCCCGTGGGCCAGATGGGCCCATTCGCCTTCTCAGTCCGGCCCACGGACGTGTTTTTACATGAGTAGAATGTGTCCTTTTATTTAAAATGCATCTCTTGGTTATTTGTGGGGCATAGGAATTCGTTCATATTCCCCACCCCCCCAAAAAATATAGTCTGGCCCACCACATGATTTGAGGGACAGTGGACCGACCCACAGCTGAAAAAGGTTGCTGACCCCTGATATAAATAATTCTCAAAACCATGTGTTATTTTAATTAAATGCACTGTGGAAAGAACAATGGTTTCTGGATTGCCTGTTATTGGCAAGAATGGCTACTGCTAATGTTGAAGCATTGTTCAGGGTACTGGTGTCCTTCAAACATAATCAGGTGCATAGGAGCTGATTCATGAGCAGATCCCATTTGGCTGGGGGCAGTGTTTGTACCTGAGGCTAGAATGACTATTGCTGATGTAGCAGCAGCACCCATGCTATTAATTTCCTTTAAACATTGGGGCCACTTATTCAAGAGTATCTTTCACATGCCTGGGGGCAATGTCTATACCTGAACCAGTATGGGATCTGCTCAAAAAACATTGTGTTTCCTTTGTAATTACAATTTTGGTGCACTGCAATCCTAATCTCATTTACCTGGGAGTAAACCCCATTGAATTCAAAATGACTAACTTCTAGAAAGACTTAGAACCGAAGCCTTAATTTAAATGACAATAAAACCTTGGAAAAGTGGTGCTGTGGTAACTTTGGAACAATGACTGCGTATTTAAGGGACCCAAATAATGACTGGAAGGAGGCAAATCTGATATGAAAACAACCTCTATTTCCAATCCTAGGTAGATTTACTACATTTACAATAATTTCCTTAGAACTTCAGTGTACCAAAGCTAAGTACTTTTATCTCCAACTGATTTCAGTATTCAGAAGTTAATTATATGTCTTCAAATAGTTCAGGGTGACATCTGTGTGCTTTTCTTATTTTATGCTCATAACTCTGTTTGATAGGTTTCACTTAAGAGTAATTTGGCCAAGACCACATGGTAAGTTTTGCAGCAGAGCAGAAATACAAATCTAGGTCATCCTGGTCCAAGGTTCAGTGTTCTGTCCACTCTACCACTGGCTCTTACTTCCAAATAATGAATAGGATTTAAATCAAGGATATGAATATATAAGAGAGACTTTGCAGCTTGAACATGGCTGCCTGATTTTACTGCTGTAATTTGCACTTTTCAAATGCACAACTAAAATGCACCATGATTTGCATTGCACTGCAGTGAATTCTGTGATCAAAATTCTAAAATACATATATATAAAAATCCAACCTTTGAATTCTGCTAGTAGTGTGTTTAGGATTTGGACATAAGGATAAAACTGACAGTGACTATTCTAAGAAATATATTTAATATCTTGATTCAGTGCATATTTGAGCTGATATCCTACAACAGGAAACAGTAGAACATCCTGTTTCTGAAAGACCAAAACAATTTTGTAGACTTTTAAAAAGGTAATTTAAATCTATACTTTCTGCTTATACAGAATCAGTTGAAAGAAAGTACTGGGACAAGGATATGGACATAAGGAACATGATGATATTTGAGAATGAAAGGAAATCATTCTACTGAATGCATTTCTTTCTAAATTAAAATATGCCTCACAGTGAAAAAGTTTTTAAAAATCAGCTGGAGAGGAACAGTTCAATGTCTCATGGGCTAACTAGCTTTAAGTGCAAAACTGAAATCCTGATTGTAAAAGTTGCTGCTCGTATATGTACTTTTTCGGGATTATGATTTATGGCTGCTAGTGGACTCCATCCTAAGAACTTATTTGGTCAGGACAGTTGTACCTTGAAAGTCAAACGGAATCCATTCTGGAAGTTTGTTTGACTTCAAAACATTTAAAAACTAAATCGAAGGTCCTGCAGCCAATCGGAAGTTGTGGAAGCCCCGTCAGATGTTCGGCTTCCAAAAATAGTTCTCAAACCAGAACAGTCACTTCCTGGGTTGCAACGTTCAGGAGCCAAAATGTTTGGGAACTAAGCTGTTCAAAAACCAAAGTACAACTGTATATTCAAAGCCCAAACATTTCACTCAGGGATGCAGACAGTCCAGCTGTTTAAATTGGGATTAGGACAAGGAAAAACCCAAGGCAATTCCTTGATTTCTGGAACCATGCAAAATTGCTGTTGCTGTTATGACAAGCCATAAACTTTTACCTTGAAAGCTTTGACCAGAAGAAGGAGGCCTAGGGATTTTTGAATGACAGTTGAAAGCAGTGTAAGTGCCAGCACAACAGTACAAACACTGCCAGAGACCCTTCGGTTTTACCTGTGGAAAACTCTGCTGGCATAGGTGTCCAGCTGGCAGTGCACACCAGCTGTGGGGTTGAAATGGGGTGTTTGGGTGGGGTGTCAGAGGAGGCCACAAATCCACATGGGATCCTAAGCCCCATTTCTCCCAGCTACCACCACTCCCTCAAACAGATTCTAAAAACTACACAAGCCCTGGTGTGTTTAATTTTTTAAAAACCAAAAAGAAGAATGGAAGGCACTTAACGCGAAAAAATAAGAGAAATCTGTTCCAAAATATTTATTGTCATTGTAATTACCATAATGTCAAAATAGAAGTCTCAACACTATTTTTTCCCATTGTTCCAACAACAAATATTGCCTCTGAAGAAGAAAAAGTTTTTTCACACGCATTGGGTGTTTACAACCACAGTGAACTTCAGGGGGCACTTTGAAAACCTACTTTCAATCATTTTGGGGGTAATCAATTTCTTCCCCCCTCCTACCCTGCCCATAGCTAACCAGCAGGTCTTTGGACATGGTAGTTACTCTGCTATAATAATAATAATAATTTATTATTTATACCCTGCCCATCTGGCTGAGTTTCTCCAGCCACTCTGGGTGGCTTCCAATCAAGTGTTAAAAACAATACAGCATTAAATATTTAAAACTTCCCTAAACAGGGCTGCCTTCAGACGTCTCTTAAAGATAAGATAGCTGCTTATTTCCTTCACATCTGAAGGGAGGGCATTCCACAGGGCGGGCGCCACTACCAAGAAGGCCCTCTGTCTGGTTCCCTGTAACCTCACTTCTCGCAATGAGGGAACCGCCAGAAGGCCCTCGGCGCTGGATCTCGGTGTCCGGGCTGAACGATGGGGGTGGAGACGCTCCTTTGGGTATACTGGACCGAGGCCGTTTAGGGCTTTAAAGGTCAGCACCAACACTTTGAATTGTGCTCGGAAACGTACTGGGAGCCAATGTAGGTCTTTCAGGACCGGTGTTATGTGGTGTCAGCAGCCACTCCCAGTCACCAGTCTAGCTGCCACATTCTGGATTAATTGCAGTTTCTGGGTCACCTTCAAAGGTAGCCCCACGTAGAGAGCATTGCAGTAGTCAAAGTGGGAGATAACTAAAGCATGCACCACTCTGGCAAGACAGTCTGCAGGCAGGCAGGGTCTCAGCCTGCTATGGATTATCACCCCCCACACACACACACACAATACAGTGTTAGGGTTTTCTTTTTTTGCTGCCTTTCCAAAAAATGCTCAAGATGATGTACAAGAAATACCTGCAATACCTGTAATAATGTATTTAAAAAATAACTCAGGTAAATGCTATGGCTAGGATCCAAAGAACTGGCCAGTTTGTACCCAAAGACTTTGAACCTGTGTTTCTTGAAAAGCACTGCAACCACCCCCTCAGCTCTGCATGGTGAACTGCCTTTGAAACTGAGAGGAATTTCAAAAGGAGATTGTAAAATGGGAGGGTGTGTGCATGCATTTCAAAACAACCTGAATTAAGCAAGCCCTTGAGTGCATCCAAGTAGCTATGTGAATCCCATTTTATAAGTAGTGTAACATCTGTCTACACACTATACATTTTAAATATTTTAAATCACATTCCCTACTCCAAAATAATCATCATCATTACCATCCTGGAAATGGTAGTTTGTTAAGGGTGCTGGGAATGGTAGCTCTGAGAAGGCTAAACAAGGGTTCCCAGGGTTCTTGAGTAGGAGAATGTGCATTAAAGGCCTGATAGTTTTTTTCCTGGTCTTCAGGTGATAATGCTTATGAAGCCAAAATGGCCAAATTCACACAGAAGTATTGGCAGCCTTAGTGACCCCCCCTTTTTTTTGCAGAAGTACAGAAGATATTTAGGAAGCACAAGCAGGGGACGCCCCACTGAACAGCCAAAGAAGAACTGAGCATGTCAGTGGTCATTAAATGCTGGCTGACGGGTCCACAGTAGCAGGGGAAATGTTTCGGACCTACTGGCTTAGTGTGTTTTCTGAACCAGGGTGCATGGCTAAAATCTCAACTCAGAAAGCATGAGCTGTATCCAAGAACAAACCTTCACTTCTGTCAGGGCTGGCCTGCCCATGAGGCAGAACTTGGGGGGCGGGATCCTGTGCGAAGGTGCCCCGCTCCTGCCACCACTGCTGGCAGTCATGTGACAATGGCTTCTGGCAAGATCTCATGAGAGTTCCACATGATTTGGCCGGAAGCCGCCACTGTGCAACCCCAGTAAGCAATGCTTGGGCATGTTTGTATGGTCTTGCAAACCAGGCCAATGACTTCCAGTCCATACTGGTGGCCCATTTAAACCTATTCACTTGCATGTATATTGAATACATTTTTTTAAAATTGCATGCCAGATATCTGGGGATTCCAGAAGTGAAAAGCCTTACCTTTTACTTCAGAGGAGGACTAGTGAGTTCCCTAGTTCTCAGAGTGGAGTTCAGCTACTCAGCTCATCGTGACCTTCCCAGACAGCCATAGACCCAACAAATCATTTCCTACCGCCTTTATATCAGCTACCATGGCCCTGCTGTGACTTCCCTCCAAGAAGCAGAAACCTCTTTTTGCTTCCGCATTCAGGTTTGCCTTTGGGAGTGAAGTCCCAGGTTTCCCTAAGTTCCGCTTCTCGTCTGTATAAAGTTCATTTTGTTCTTGGCTTTTCTTCCATCGAGAAAGAAGAGGTTTCCAAGCACCTGCTATGCTTCTGTCTTCTCTTTCCTTCCCACTCTTTGTTCAGCCACAGACAGTGTGAGTGTGTTGGGCGGCCAGTCACCATGGCACATCACTTTGGGCCTGACCATGCACACTTCCAGTTGGGCTGATGCAGTGTTAACCAACTGCTTCACACATGACGTAAAACCCAAGAGCAGGGACTCCTGCATTTGATATGAACTCTCATTTTCATCCCCCATTAGCCACAGGCTCAGGTAACACATGCACACTAAGGATACCCTGTAATATTTTGTTCCTTCCTTCTAATAGCAAACTCAGGTGGAGAATGTGGATCGGAACTGTAATGAATACAAGGCCATTGAGAAACAAGAGGGAAGTATCTGAATGCTAGGGCTGTGTGTGTGTGTCCCGTGTGCATGTATGTATCTCCAGTGCAGGAAACCTCCTCATAACAGCCCAGTGAAAACAGAGCATGCTCAGTAGCCAGGATGCAGAGTTATAGAAAAGGAAAACAGAATGGAGGGAGGAGTGAAATGCCCCCTTGTAGGAAATGGCTGTTGGGATACTGCCAGGGAGACATCAGCCATCAAGGCCCCACGTCGATTCCGGACGATCCATCGATCTCCCGTAGACATGCAGTATCATTCAATTAGCGACACGAGCTCCAGAAATAGCTTGCCACATTCCAGAGCTGGTGCACGCTCTATCAGCAGAATTCGCACAGCGAAAGATGCACGCAGGAGAGCATTATTTACAACTTTATTCAGCGTTGGTCAGAACAAAGAAAACATGACTGCCTGCTTCAATGTCTCAGGCACAGAGAGAAAACGAAAGCAAAGGCACAACAGAAACATCCTGTGAACAGGAAATACGCAGGCTGTGACACAAACATCCTGCTCCCTTTTAAGGTGGAACGGAAATATCCTAACAATGGCCTGCTGGAACTCTGAAGCAAAGCATTTCTTGTAGAGAGGAAAATACATTGCAGCATTGCGTTTTAGCTCAGGTTTGTAAAAACATACTACCCAGTTTAAAGCAATATTGGCTCACTAAGAACCTGTGAATACGGTACTTGATTGGGAGTAGGTCCAGTTGAACTAAGTGGGACTTCCATACAAAGAAATGAAATATGGTAGAAATCCAGGCAGGAAGTCTAAAAATGTTTGTGCTGTATTTTAAATTGTTGTGACCCACCCCAAATATCGATTGTGATGAGGGGTACCATTATCAATCCCGTAAACACACACTTGCATATATTTATGAAATAAGGTTATTACTTTATATTGCTAAGTCAACAAATGGCATGGTAGACCCCAAATGCCCCATAAACTATTATTAATGTTAACCATAGGTAAGAGAGCACAGTTAAAGCTGAGGCGTTTGGCAGATGATCATTTAAGCCAGAGGCGAGGAACCCCTACCAAGTGGAGCCACAGCTGCCAATGTACTTTTAGGAACCTTGAACTGTGACCCCAATTGTACATCAACAAGGGAGGTTTGCAATTTGGTGGTGAAAGCAAGCAAGCTGGGAATGGCTCTGCTACAGTAATTTCAAGCATCTTGGATTTTTCAAGCTGGGTTAGAAATGAAAAATGGGTCCTCTGGCCTCACAATCATGTAAGGTGATTGAGAGGTGAGCAGACCCCACCCTAAAAATGGCCTCTTGAGGGTATGGGGACCCAGGATCCAGCCCACTGATCAGATCCACTTCCTCAAATCTGTGCTAAACCATGGTTCAATAAACATGGTTGAGAGTTATGTGTGTACTGGGCCAATGGCAGTTACAGAATTTATTCAGCCCCTCCACACGAGAAATTTAATATAGTGACACCCTGTGAATGTTAACTTTCTCTAGGAAGTTTGTTTATAGAAGAAAACACATTCCAATAACTTCCGGGGGGGGGGGGGTTTAGCTGAGTTAGCCTGTTAACAGAGAGTATTACAGCATCTAAAAGATTATCAGCTTTCTAATTGCATTAACTTTCATGGACTACAGTCTACTTCATCAGATGCATGACATGTTAACTGGTAAGCAAATGACATATGTGATGTGACAGAAATCCATTGCCCCAGTTCTATCTACAATTAATAGCACACAAACCTCTTGATTAATTCTAATTTAGTAGTTTCATGTTGCAGTCCCCTTTTGAAGTTTTATGGTATTATAGTTAATCAAGAGAGTCAGTGCTATGACTTCTGGACTGAATCAGGGCAACTGATTTTTATCACACTGCATTTATTAATTTTCTTACCAATGCAATGATGTTTGTGTTATCAGCTACAACTGTCTTGTGAATTTCTGCTTTTAATTATGTAACTTTCATGATCTCTGTACTTTCGACATTTTATTTCCCTCTGACCTCACTGTTTACAAACATATCCACCCACATGTATATAGATACCTGTAAATTAGGAGAGCACTTCATGCATCTGATGAAATCACACAATACTTTTGAAGCACATTGCTTTCCCCTAAATTATCCTGGAAACTGTAGTTTGTTAAGGCTGCTGGGAGTTGTAGTTACATGAGGGGTAAACTACAATTCCCTGGCTTCTTTGTAGGAAGTGATACACTTTAAATATATGGTGTGGATGCTGTAATGTAATGTATTTATTAGTCTTTAAGGTGCTACAATACTGTTTTTATGTTTTAATAAGTTGCTATTGTTTATTGTTCAGTATTCTCTGTGTTAACTTATTACACGCTATAACAAAAGTGAATGAATTAATTCCAGTTAGCTGACGTTATCAGTGGTCTTCTCCAGATGCCTCTGCCAGTTGAAGTTATGTGCCAAATGGGGAGGTGATGTTTTCACCATTGACTTCCTGCCTGTGGAGCTCTTTTCAGAGAGGCGCACCTGGCATCTGCTTTGGGCTAATAAGCAAAAGCTTTCTTGTTCTTCCACACTGTTAAAGTTCTGAGTTTTAAACTATTTCATTGTCAGTTTTCCATTGTGGTTTCATTTTGTTGTATTGATTTCAGAGTTGCAGAGTGATTATATATATGTATTTAAGCAAACAAATCCCTTCTGTTCACTTTTTATAGCTGTATTGCTGCACTTACATTGTTTCTGTACTGTACTTAGTGTTAATAAACTCATGTAACTAATTTAGTTTACATGAACTGCAGAGCAATGCAAAAAGTGTTGTCTTCAAAAACAAACAAACTGTAAAGTAATACACAGGTTTAAATGATCATGCACAACACTTCTAAACAGACGATAGCCCATTACAAAAGGTGAGCAACTTGATTACCTACCACAATGTGATTGCTTTTATAGATACAAAAAAATAATACCAAGAGCAGAGAATGGCCTCCACAATCCTAGGCTCCCTAAACCTCCTGATAGTTGTGTGTGTGTGTGTTTTACTAAGTTCAGCTGTTTATATTGCCTTTCTGCTGCAGCACATGACATATTGTTTACCAATGTACACATTCCTTTACAACCAATCAGACTGAGGGCACACCACCATATCAAGGGAGTAAACAGAAAATCTTGGGCCAAAAGTGTCAAGAAGAACTTAAAATTACAAGAGACCATATAGGGGATTTGAGCAGACAAGGACCTGCAGACTTTGCATGTCATTACATGAGCCTTGTAAACATTGTAGGAACACCCAGAACTTAAAAGAGGTGTGTAAGAGGCCAGGCTAAAAAGCAAAGGCCAGTGTTCAAAGCCATCATTGTTGTCTGTACTGTACTCGAAAATGAACAGAGATTTATTCTGAGACGTTTAATATATGACTTTTCAGGTCTGCATAACTGGGCATTTTACTCTGAGTTTTTACAGATTTGTATGATGTTCCCCTTGTTCTATAGCTGCCAAAGCATTCCATCGTCAGACCTACATTAATACTACTACTACACTACTACTACTACTACTACTATTAATAATCGCCAGCGTAGGTGGCGCACGGATGCTTCCTCGCTTCCTTTCTTTTGGACAACAAAAGAAAAGAAATGAGATTCGAGCGATTCCTTCTCCCTCTCTGTTAATGGCACAATGGCAACATTTCCAAATCCTGCGCTGGGTTAGCAAGGCTGCTTCCCCCAGCCGCCACCCCACCCCCTTGCAAGCTGACGCTCGGCCGAGCTCATTTGTCTTCGGCAGCCTCGCAGGCGGCGAAGGAAGTTTCCTCTCCGCTCCCGCACACCGGTAGTAAGCCGTGGGGCGGGTGCGTGCCGTGCTGTGTGCGCGCCCTGCCTCCCTGCCGAGCGAAAGGACTCGCCTCCGAGGCCACTTTTGCGCCTGGTGAAGGCAAGGGAGTGGCGGCGGCGGCGGCCCTGCTCTCCCTCTCCGTCTCCTCGGCCCTCCCAGCCCCTCCTCTCTCTGGGTAGCTTTGCGGAGAGGAGGAGGAGGAGAGTGAGCTGTGGGAGGGTCCCCATTGAAATAAACAAGCAGCCAGTGATTAAAACGGGAACATGGCGGCCGCGGAAGACTCTGCAGCTCCAGCTTCCTCTTACAAAGCGAAGGTCAGCGCTGGCAGCAGCCTGGGCGACGGCAGCCGGAGACATTGCTGACCTCGGTAAGGGAAGGCACCCTCGCGCCCCTCGCCGCGGGGTCCCTTTCGCGGCGGGATAGGCTGGGGAAGGGGCTGGCCGAGGGGGTCCCTCCCCGGTTGTGTGCGTTGTATAATAACCCTGGTTGTGTGGCGCGCTGCTGGGGATGGCTGCTTAGTGTCTGGAGCCGCTGCCTTGAGAACTTCGGGGGCGAGGGAGGAAAAAAAGGGGGGTGTCCGCGAGACTTTTCTTGCCCCCCCATCATCCCCCCTCCCCGCAAAAAAAGAAGGCAAGTTGTGGAGGTTTTATTCTCTCCCGAGACGAAAAGCGAGAGAGGTGTCAGCCTGGGTGTCTGGTGTTCTTTTATGAGTGGCGGCGGCGGCGGGTGTGTGGCTACACCTCCAGTTTTCTGTCGCACCCCGAAATCTGCATGGAGATGAAAGTAAAAAAAAGGGGGGTAGTAATACATGGGAAGTTGGGGGTTTTTACCCACATCCCCCGACCCCCCCCCCGATTTCTTGTGAAGGAAAGGGGGCGCCTTGGTTAAATGGGTGGGAGAGGAGCAGAGCTGGCTGAAGGGGAAAGCGGGGTGCTCGCAGCGAAGTGGAAGGGGGTGTTAGTGGAGAAGGCGGACTTGCTTCCCCCTCCTCTCTCCTCGGCATGGAGGAGGGTCGTTCCTCGATAGAAAGGACTGAAGGGATGGCAGCTGCGTGGCTGACAATGGGGGGTGGCGGGGGGGGGAGAGACGGGAGAGGGATTGTCTCTCTCTCCTTTTCTCCAGGCGAGAATGCCGTGTGGCTGCTTCTTCGGAGCGGGGGCAGAACCGTGTGGCAAGACCCCAGTCGTTTTTTTTCTGTGGAGAAAAACGATTGCTCCGACCGAGGGAAGAGAGCGAGTTGCGCGGAGCGCCTGCCTGACAATCGCCTCGGAAGGAATCGAGATTTGGGGTGGGTGGAGTGACGGGACGGCGGTGTCGCCTCCTCTCTCTCCCTCCTCCGCGGCCGCTAGCGACGGGCTTTTAACTTCTCCCAACTTTTGTGTGCGCGCGCGGCCCTCGAAGTCCCCCCTTCCCGGGGGACCCAACTAGGCCCTGCCTGCCCGCCCGCCCGCCCGCCGCTGGGTGAGAGCGCAGCCTCGGGAGCCGCATTGCCGCTGCCGTGCGCCTGGCTGGCGGGGGGGAGGGGACCCTGGCGGCGGCGGCGGCGGCCCCAGCGGCGCCTTGGTGCTCGTGCGGGACTCGCTGGGCTGGTGCCGGCCTCTCAGGGCGGAGGCCTAGTCGCGGGCTTCTGGGTGTTGCTACGCGCCTCAGTCCCCGGGGACCCAGCATCGCAGCCTGACGCCGCCGAGTGTGTGGCTATGAAGGGGAGGGTGGCGGTGGTGGGGCGACGGGCCTCTCCCCCTTCCTTTCTGCCAGGGACTCTTGTTGTTGATTGTGGGGCTGGGAGAGAGGCGCGCATTTCTGCTTCTCCCCCTCCCGCTTTGTACATGGAGAATGGCCTTGTCCTCCTCCCTCCCCCTTCCGCCGTGTAGCGCGGAGGGGGTGCGTCTAATCCCCTCTCCACCTGCTCCCTGAGCTGCTACCCTTGTGTAAGGGGAGGCTGCGAGTGTGTATCCGACGCAGGCAGCATGCTCTTATTTCTCCCCCCACATGTCTTCTCCGCCTTCCCCGAGAATCCTGCCCCAGCTTTTTAACTGGCGAGGTTCAGTCTGGCGATGCCAGAGATTTCATCTTTTGCACAGTGATGGCGTTTTCTTTTCTTTTCTTAGGAGCAGAAGCTCTTGTAGTCGTGGCTCCTGCCCACAACAGTACTGTTGCAAAGGTATCCAGGGTTATTGGTTGTCTTGGCAACTTTGACTTTTCTTCCCGTGTCATCTGTGTTTTCTTCTGCACCATACTTGATATGTTCTGTAATCAACCTGGCGCTCATTCGGAGCTGATACTGATGTATGAAATATGCATGAAATGTGTGTGCAAGGTGGCAAGAAAAATAAAAGGAAATGTACCTGGCTTCTTTGCCTGTTAATCACATATCCTTTCCATGAGAAATGTTTTGATACCTAGAGTCTTGGGAAACACACTGGTTTCTCTGCTGTCCACTTCGGAGATGTTCCTTTTGGACATGCCTTTTTCATACAGAACTGCTGGGTTGTGAACTGTCCTGTGATCTTTGGATGAAGGACAGTTTAAAAATTTAATAATAATAAAAAAGACCCTTCAGACATATCTACACCATAGACAAACCAATTTGTTAATAGCCATTTCTCAAATTTTAACACTCAAATTACAGTTCCTTTGTAGGATTATGGGTTGTATCTAGTGCTACTCAATATACAGTCATACCTCAGGATAAATAAACTTCAGGATAAGTATTTTTGGGTTGCACTCTGCGGCGACCCGGAAGTAACGGAGCGTGTTACTTCCAGGTTTCGCCACTCGCGCATGCACAGACGGTCAAAATGACATGCGCGGAAGCGGTAAAACACAGCATGTGCAGACATGCTGTCGTGTCTTAGGGTCTGTTCAGGACGCGAACGGGGCTCCGGAATGGATCCCGTTCACATCCCGGGGTACCACTGTAAGCTCATTGAAGTTAGTGGGCATGATTAAGTTGCATTATTTAATTTCATTTGTTCTACTCTTAGTAGGACTAACATTGCAATATAATTACATAATATAGATCTTATAATTTTGGTTTAGCTGCATTTAGATTTTCAAATAAAAGGAAGGATATATAGGTTAAATAAGTATGGTTTTAGACACTCATTTATAATTTCAGTAGGATAAAACTATTCATGGTCCTCTTACTGAATATGTTGGACCTCAGATTTGGTCAGTGGTAAAATCCCATATAGCATATGAGACTATTGATAAATTAGTAGAAGAGAATAATCACTTCTTGTATCTTATGCAATGTTTTTTTAACACAGTTGCAGAATTCATAATAGAAAAATTGAGAAAATATCACTCAATAGAAACTTAATCAGGTGGCGATATTCTTGTTCAACTTGTTTTAAATGTAGTTGTATTGATTATAGTGAGTATCACTATACTGAATTCAGCTTATCCCTTACCAGCTGTGTCTTTGTAGATAAAGGCTGCAGTCCTAAGTCTACTTACATGGGAGTCACATTGAATTCAACAGGGCTTCTTAGTACCACTGTTATACTGCAATGCTATGAACTTTTATCAGGAAGTAAATTTCACTGAAATTCGAGGGACTTCTGAGTTAACATACATGGATTGAAGTCAAAGGCAAGGATAGATTTCCCTTTGCCCAGTTGAGGAGCCTTCAACAGATTATTGACCTTGTTGGGTGGGTGATTGTAGGTAAGATGCTTGTGTATTAGCTACATGGCTCTATTATTTTCAAAAGAGACATGTATAAATCAGCTGAATTATAATTTATAAGGAAGTTAGGTTTTGTTCATTTGGGCCTGAATAGAGACAATGGATTTTTGTCCCTCTGATGTTAATTTACATAGTAATACTAAGATGGCAGTGTTATCAGAGATTGCTACATTTGTGAAGTCATTGTTCTTGTTTTAAATAAGTTTCAGCTCTAATTGAATTATCACAGACTTTTTGTTACCATAATGCCACCTTTTACCATTTTTCTTCCACGGAGTCCCTGCAAATATTACCTGCCAAAGGAAGGTACTACATACATCTCATGAAATGGATTCTGTTACTTCTGTTAGAATAATTTGTTAGTGTTTAAGGTGCCTCAAAACTCTTTGTTGGGTTTACTAGCCCCTTATGTACTCTTTGCTTTCAAAGGTAGTGCTCTATATAACAAATCAGAATGTTTCAGGCACAGATCATAAATCACAGAATTTCAGAATCATAAATATTTTTGTAATTCTTTAAAAATTCTATTATGTTCCCCTCTGTATACTGTATTTAAGAGATTAGATACATGAGTGGTTATCTTTTTCTGCTTTGAATTTTCTGCTTCTATTAATATATTTTAGAACTTACTGTAATCATTACTCAATCATTTTAAATTTTGAATAGTTAAGAGACCTAATGCTTGAAAGCATGGTGAGCTACTCATGCTTTTTGTGGTGGGATAATGATAGGTGCAACATGTTTGGCTGGAAAGAATTTGTTAAAGGCAGTATCTCTGACAAGTTTACTAAATTGAATTTATACAATAAATTTAAAGTGGGTTCATCTTGAACACTGTTTAAAGGTTTGAGATTTTTTTGTTAGATTTAAACTGCCCCAGTTGGCTTTCACAGCATTTCACTTCAAAATGATAGTAAGCACACCCATCTGTAAAAAAAGAAAAGAAAAAAAAAGTACAGGTTGCTCCATAGAAATAGCAAAGTTCTTTAGAAAGACAGCTGCTACTTACAATGCCCACAGTCTTCTGCTCTCTGTCCTTTTCTTGATGATGTCACTGACATGTTGGCATAAGCTGACGTTCTATGCAAAAATGAAACTCAGGCAGGGAGGCTACATAACTCAGATTTTTAAAAACTGAGCTGTGAAGATCCCGCAAGGAAAGTTGAAAAGTTCTGACTAAATTTCTAAATAATAGTTTGTGTACTGAATAAATTGGTGTGAGATTGTACTTGTGAATTTTATTTCATATAGTATTTAAGACAACTTAGCATAACAAAAATCCTAAAATATAATTGTGTATGTAACAAGTTCTTTCTTTTCATTTCATTGTTTTTGCTTATTTTAAAGGAAAGCACTAGTAATAGTAATAAACTGATTTCATGGTGTGTGTATGACCTGTAGCAAATCCAGATTTTAATCTTCAAAGACACATTTACTACTTCCCGGGTATTAAACGGGGAAAACAAAGAACATTTTTGTTCTGTATGTGCATGCGTTGCATATGTGTGTTCATACGTTATTAAAAACTACCCTGATCTGATCCACACCATGCATTTTAATTACACATTGTTGCAATTACACAACACACTGCTTAAAAGGCAGCACACTACCGCACCTTTCTTTATTCATTCCATGAAAAATGCTGTTTGATGATATTGGATAGTAGCAAGTTCTATAATGTGAGAGGGAATGTGGTGGGGGTGGGCAAGGACCTCTTGTACATATGCAGATATGCAGAAAGATGCGCATTGTCAGCTGTGGCTCTATTGTGTGGTTTCTGATGGGCATGGAGCTCTCTTTCCTCCTGGGGATTTTGATCTGACAGAGGAGTTCTTTGACTTTAAGATGCAAGGACAATGAAGCTTAAAGTAGCAAGCTAGTAAGGGGGTGTGTGCTGTGTTGATTCTTCTAAAACAACATTGCTCCTTCAGTGAGGTAATGCAAGTGACGTTCTTAGTAGTATCATATCCTGACTATGTGGGAAATAGGCTGTCAATTTGTTTCACATTTTCAAAAACAAAATAAGATTAGTATTTATTTACTGAAAATACAAACCTGCAGGCATTGTTTAGTGCAGTGCTTGTTTTCTATTTAAAAAAATCTTTGAATGTGACCTGGAAAGTTTTAGTACATAAACACTTAGGACTTACGGTAATATGAACTTTGCTGTAGAGATGCACTTGCATACAGCTTGGTTTTTGCTCTGCTCCTTTCTGGATAACTTCGGTCCCCTAAAATAATTTTGCAAAAGCTGCTCTTGAAGGCAACAATGTAATGTTACATATAATTAAATCTAGTGAGTATAAACAAAGTACTAACTGGACCCTCAGATCATCTTCAGCAGTCTTTCTGTAGATGCTGTTGCCAAATAAGGCTGAGGCAGGTGGCTTCTAACGAGAGGGCCTTTTCCATGGTGGTTCCTCATTGTGGAATGCCCCCACCATAGAGGAGCTGCCCAAAGAGGTCCAATACTACATTGTGGTCTTTTCAGCAACATTTGATTTTCAGTTGATTGCCTTTAATGGTTTAGACTGCTTTTTCATTGTGGCTTGTTTTATTCTGATTTTTTTCTGATTTTTGAACTCACTTTTATGTTCGTATTGCATTTTTACACCTTATGAGGGTTTTTAAAAAATTGCACACTGCCTAGATAATTTTCTGTTAATGGGTGATATAAAGAGGCTATGAACAAAATAAAAACACAGAACAAAGCCAATAGCAACTCCAGTTAAGTTGAATGTTAGGGGTATGCTCTTTAATATGTTTCTTCAACTGTGATCGCCATTGGTTACTATTCATGGTCTCCTGATTCTTAAGTGGGACTTGTAGAAAAGAAGGTTGTTTTCTTTTTCAGAGGAAGACACAGAATGAACTGATGTGTAAAACTACTGGGGGATGGGGGGATGGACTGTTTTGTACCAAGCAGCATGAAGGAGGATGTGCACCTGTACAACAGCAATAACTGTTTCCTGTAGAGGACTCAATATACATCTTCCTTTGTGAAAACCACTGCTGATTATTTGGAGGAAGCTGTTGCTGTGTTGACCACATAATTTGTGAGAGGGCCACCAGATACTATTTTGATAAAGTATCCAGGCAAGAGAAAGATAGCAGTGTAATTCCATTGCTGACTGGAAGCAATAATGGGTTGAATGAGGGCATGAGGCCAGTAAGCTGAAGGTGAATCTTGATGTGACATGGGTCCTGTTGGCAGGTGATTCTTGTATCCAGAAGTTGAGTAGATAATCTTTTCTTGATGGGATTTCATTTCCTCTAATGCAGTAATGGCCAAACTTGGTTTTGGGACTACAGTTCCCATCATCCCTGACCACTGGTCCTGTTAGCTAGGGATGATGGGAGTTGTGGTCCCAAAACAGCTGGAGGGCCAAGTTTGGCCATCACTGCTCTAATGGAACGATGGTTTATCTGCAGAGCAATAGTTCAGTAGCGAGGAGTGGGGAACAATTGGCCCTATAATCCTATCTGTCCTTGGGCCACACACCCTTCCTGGCCATACTTGGTGTTCAAAATTCCCAATGTGCCAGGTGCATTTTGCAACCGTGGAGATCTCTGGATGCCAGGTTGATGACTGACCTCTCCATCTAGCTGGCTAGTGCTGTGGTGTTGCATGTGGCAGCACCACAACAAAAGATATGTAGCTTGTGCTTCTGCACTGCCGTGTGAATTAGCAGACTTGGCATCTGTGTTGCCACATGAGCTGCAATCCTAGGTGCACTTACTTGAGGATAAGAAAGCCCCACTGGACACAACGGGGCTTATTTCCAAGCAAATAAATTTCACCACAAAAAAAAGATCCTTAGACATTCCATTGTGGTGCCCATAACTTAAGTTTAAGGTGCCATTTAGTGATTAGCTTATATATCTGCATTACTAACACGGCTCATATGACCCTGCTCCACACCACCCTTGAATGTTTTTGTGTGGCTGGAATGTGTCCTTGAATGATGTTTCTTGTTTGCCTGGATGGAGGATAGAGAAGGGATGTTTGGAAAAACCAAGCTACTGTACATATATAAAATTTGCATTCACTTTACTTTTGCCTCTGGCTCTGTCCACTAATGGCAATTGACTCCCAGAAGGTTGTTCAGAAGGGAATGTGGCCCTTAGGCTTGAAAAGGTTCTCCATCCTTGTAATTATGTATTTATTGCATGAGTCTTTCTGCATGCCAATAAGGGCAATGAAGAAGGCCCAATTCTTTGATTCCGTTGCATCTTCAAGTCGTCCAGTTGAACCTTTTTGTATTTTCTGAGGTCTACAGTATTTTAGATCTTTCGGGAAAGTGTTGCTGTTTGTTTGCAAGGCACTTTGAGGGCAAAGTCACTCACTTCCATAGCAGTCTTGGTCTCCTGGATCCATCTCTCTAGGCCTAAGTATCTAGCAGTGCTTTTTTACCAGATTTAGTAAGACAGCTGAGGCCGTTTTGTGACCAGGATAGCCTGTTGTCCAGGTGCTGGTAACTTCCAGATTGGATTACTGCAATGTGCTCTATGTGGGACTGTCCTTGGGGTTGCCCTGGAAACTGCAGCTGGTGCAAAATGCAGAGGCTTGAGTGCTCACTGGGATGGAATAGTCACATCATATTACATTGGTGCTGAAGAATTGCACTGGCTGCAATTAACTATCAGGCTAGATTCAAGGTGCTGGCTTTGGTGTACAAAGCCCTATCCAGGGTGGAGTGCAACATACAATTTACAACAAAAAGTCAACTAAAAACAGCAAACTTGATATTGAAATAAATTGATAAACTGTAAATAACAATAGCAGTTTAAAAACATATTAAACCAAATTTTACCCAGAGTAAACCTGTTTTGCTTAGAATTTCAGTGTGTTTGCACTGAGTAAAACTTAGCTGACTACCACTACAGAGCAGACTCCTCACCCTGGGATAGTAAATATACCAATACATTTCAAATGCTCAGGCAAACAGGTGAGTCTGTATTTGGCACCAAAATGATAATAGTGTCAGTGCCAAGCATACTACAGTCGTACCTCGGGTTACAGACGCTTCAGGTTGTGTTTTTTCGGGTTGCAGACCACCGAAATCCGGAAGTACTGGAACGGGTTACTTTTGGGTTTTGCCGGTCGCGCATGCGCAGAAGTGCCAAATCGCAACCCGCGCATGCGCAGACGTGCCCCTGCGGGCTGTGGGTTGCGGACATGCATCCCGCACAGATCGCATTTGCAATCTGAGCGTCCACTGTACTAGAACTAGATCAAGTGCATTCCAATACTAGGGCCACCACAAGGTAAATGTTGCTTCTTCTTTTTTGCATCACAATGTAATATACGCCCACCACCACCAGTAGTATGCAGAGAAGAGCTGCTTCTGAAGATATTGGGGCAAGGGCAGGGTGGTTCTGGGAAAGGCATTCCTTCATAGACCATCACCTTGAATTTGGCCTAGAAGTGAACATGCAGTCAATGTAAGTCCTTTAGAATTGGTGTTTTGTGATTCCATCCAGCTGAACTGGCAGCTGCATTCTGCACTAACTGAACCCCTTGGATTGTCTTCAAATGTAACCACGCATACAGCACACACACCACATTACTGTAGTTCTAACAGGAGGTTACCAGAGCACAAATCACTGTGGTAAGGCTGCATCTTATTAACACATAATCTTTCTTTTATAACCTAGGATTTCAAATATTAGTCATATTCGTTGTGAGGGACATGGATGCAGGCGTTCTACTTTGAAGCCTATGCCAAGAGTTTCCAGTCTGTGGTATTGATAACTTTTAGGTGTAAAATCCTTAAGGATGTTCATGCTGCCTTCATCTACCTCTGCATCTATTCGTTCTCCTGTGTTTTTTCATAGACAGTACTGTGCTAGAGAATTGTTTCCTGCTGTTCCATACTAGATATCCTTTTTGAGGTTTTATTACAATCAGGTAGCATATAAATGCTGTGAAATAAAATAAAATAACAATTTATTTCCCTGTTTATGCAGGATGGTGATGGTTAGAATTGAGGGTGTAATAGTATACAGTACATGACTGGTCCTCACAGTGCCTGAGTAAAAACATGAATTTGTCATTTCAGTGGTTGGTGAAAATGACATGCAGAAATCAAGCTGTGCAGGAAGACCTTTTGCCAGGGGTAGGAAAATCCTAAGGTGTTTAATAAAAGTGCTTAAAATCTTCGTAATTTTCTTCCCCAACCCATCCATGCACATGCTAGTGCTTTAAAACTTGATATTGGGGTTGAAAAAGAAACATTTCATTCTTCACAGTCCTACCATGAAGAACCATCACTTGTGTGGATTTGGGAGTTTGTAGGAATATATATTCTACATATTCATGGTCCAACTTAGCAACTTGTCAAGGGTCTAAATCTTTTTCTAATAGTATACTTGCATCTTACTCCTTTCAGCTTTCAGTGTAGAATGAGTTGGTGGACTGACGGGTGTGTGGGTGTGTATGTGTAAAATATGTGTATACACTATAGCATAAATATAGTATAAACTTGTAGAAAATGTGATGTTTACATAAACTGAAGAAATGTAACACCCTTTCTTGGGAAGAAGGGTTGGAATTCTATGTTTAATTTGTGAAGTTATTCACAAAAAGTTAGTGTGAGAATTTGCAAGAACTTAAAAAGTGAATATGTTCAACTCTAACTCTGAAACTTCATACTGTACTTGTGAAGTTGTAAATTGGTCCTGTAATGGTGAAGATTGTGCCTAGGTTTTGGGGTGGGGGCTGGGATTTTGATCTACTGTATTTAGTGGCTGTAAAATGATACAGTGAGACTGCTAGTTTTTTCTTTAAAGCAGAGATGGGGGAAACATGTGACTGTCCAGATGTTGTTGGATTCTAAGCCGTGTCAACTCCATCCAGCATGACCAAATGGTCAGGGATGGTTGAAATTGTAGACCAGCAACACTTGGAGGGCAGTAGCTTCCCCACCTCTGCTCTAAAGCTTACCGTACTTTAATTTACATCAGTGCAGATGTCCCAGCCCAGTGAGCTTATGGAGGTAGAGACTGCTCGACAGTCCTTGCATCCTACTGTATTCCTACTTGTGTGAGAACTCTGTGTGCATTTGAATCCTGCAGAATTCTGGAGGATGTCTCTCTCTCTCTTTTTTTTAGAATAAATAACATTGTGTTTTGGTGAGTCACTCAGATGTTCTGAGCAGAGGCAGGCCTGCAATCCTGTGCATGCTCACTCACTCAGTAGGATGTGTTTCTGAGTACATATCTCTAGGTTTTGGGTGGCATATTTGCTTACTGTATTCAGTATAGCCGTGTGATAGAATGAGGGGGGAGATTGTTGAGTATCTTGAACCCTATTTTCAAGCAGCAGAATTCTGTGGTTAGATCATCTGATCTGAAAATAGAGTACATTAAACAAACATTTGGGTCTTGTTTGGATGTTGTACAGGCTTCCTTCCCCATTTTGCACAGCCAGGATTAGTAGTTGTTAACATTTTGCTTTCACATTCTTTTAACTGCAGTTTGTGTCATCTGGTGTGATTAAAACTAACTATGGTTAATTTTCAAGGTTGTTGTTTTTTTAAAAAAAATAAACTGCCTTGTTGAAACTAAGAATATTTTATATTAACCACAATTCGCAGTTTGGACAACATGACAAGTCACGGTTAACTGCAAGTAGAAGTGAAAGCTTCTGAACTACACCTCTGAGTGGTGCAGGAAGAGGACAGCAGAAGGGAAATGTACAACTTAAAGAGGGCTAGGCTGAGTCACATAACGCTGAAACACTTTTTAGTGTGATGCCTGGACACAGCCACATTGTTAAAGTTGAATTATTTAGAAATGATTGAGGGAATTGTAATAACTGGGAATGCCAAATACTCTAGTGATTTTGTTTTAGCGTGAATGACATAATCAGTGGTAAATAGAGAATATTTACAGTTTGTTTGTTTTTGTTTTATAGCATGCTTGAGATGTATCTGAATATTGAACCTTTCAGACACATAACCTGTGCTATTGATTTGACTGCCTCATTGAGTCTTGGTAAGTTGTCTTTAAATAATGCATATTAAAATAGCTATTTTATGAATGAAAATGTAGTTTTATGTAATTGTATCCATAAACTATCCATTTTGTTCTTTGAGAAAGCTGCTGTTGTTTTATTTTTATTATTATTATTTTTTTGCTGAAATTTTGGCCTCATACATGAAAATGATTTGTTGGCTAAAACGCACTAAACATTTAATCAGAGGTCAGAGCACCATAAGAAAGTGAGGGAAAGATTGTATCCACTTTGATCACACCTATATCTGTCTGGGGTAATGGAAATCCTATTGTATGGTCACACATACTTAGTTGGTCCAGCTGTAACTCCTAATCTTGATTTTATGCTATGTAAATGAGCTCTGCACTTGCATGCATTCTCCTCCCTCACGCCCAGTTTAGTTTCAGACCTTAGTTTGCTGCTAGCATCCTAACTGGCAAAGCAGAATTGTAAAACCAGTTTAAACAATAATCTAGAATTCTCATTTGTAGACAAACCTCTACGTGTTAGTAAACTGGAAGGTGAGGAAGGAAAGCTGAGCATGCAAGAAGTGAGAGCAAATAAACACAGTGCCTTGTTCATTGCATCTGAACTGGCCTAGAAATTCAGGCTTCTTAAATCAGGCAATTATTCATATGTATAGATGTGTGTGTGATATATATAATTTTGACGTCTGAGACATTAAGGCCAGGATTGCCAACCATTTCTTGGTCCATGGACATATTTTCACACTAGAGGAATTGTCATGGCATCACACACAAAACAATCTATTATTCTTATTGGTACAATAGAATTATTATTTCAAGCCTAATTTCAGCTGGGCAGAGGGGACCCTGCAATTACCAGGGAAGATCTCTATGGATCCCTGTGTACCTGTGGGTGTCACAATGGAAGCACCTGCATTAGAGTGTAGCTGTAGACTTGAGGACTATAGTTTACAAAATGTAGTGTGCTTCTCCACCATCTCCTTCTAAACAGAGTTTGAATATGAGGGGATTATCAAAAGCAGTTTATGATCTGGCACAGGAACCTTTCTATTGAAAGGTGCTGTGAAATATCCCACAGGAAAGTTTTAAGCCCTTGTACTAGTTACCCTTTTGGAGCCTCCTAATAGTTCTTTTGCGACTGTTGTGACCTTAAAATGTAAATAAAAGCTGTAATTTAATTTTATCAATATTTTGTACTCACTTATATACTTCAATCAAACAGACCCTTACAATCCAAGGGGGTCTTCAACTGCCTATATCCTCATCTTAAATTTGATGAAATCGTTACCTATTTTCTATTCCTGTGACATATTGTACCATTATAAAGTGGCTAAATTGACCTGAATCTCCCATTTCAAGTTTTTGTTCATTGGAATTTCTTTTAGCCCAGTAGTTGAGCCACAACTCTCTGTTTTTTGAAGGAGAACCTCCTGATTTGATTGGCTGGAGTTGTGACAGCTGGGAGAAGCTAGCCAGGACTATAATTTTAGCAAGGGAGCTTCGAGGGAGCGCACTTTACAAGCAAGAGTGAAGCCCCAGATAACAAAGTGACAATATAATGTGAGTGAGCCAGCAGGGTGAAGCTTAGGCAGACTATACTCCTCCTAACAGATCCCAAATTCCATAGTAAAGAAGCTCAATAAATAATAATTGGTTTCAAATAGAAAGCCATCGGTGTGGGGGCTATTCAGTGTATTGCACAGAATATTCCACACAAAATGGTTTACCTGCTAGACAGAAGTCATGGGTTGTGCTTGGTGTAATGAGCATCTAGCCATCAGAAAGGAAGTTGAGGTTGTTGCATGTGAAAGACATAATTTAGTTGGAATGAACAAATATCCTCCTTGTGTGGTATTCAACTAAGTTTTATCCAGAGCAGACCCATTGAGATGAATGATCATGACTAAGTTAAACCTGTTTAGTAAGTAAGAAAGAGTGATCAACCATACCAGAGACAAAGGTCAAGAAGTATGAGGATTGAAAAGTGATATTTAGATTATTCAGTGATGAGTTATCAGTGATTTTTGTGATGACATCCTCGTAGTGCCTGCATGTGGACTATCATTTATTGGGCCCATCAGCTCCTGCCTCCCTTCTCCACCATAATGTCTGTGAGGATACAATTAGAAGCTTTTGCTTCATTTTTAACTAACCAAAAGTTAATGTAGTGTCCAAACCCAGACAAACTGTATGGTTTGTTGAAACAAGTTAAGTTCAAACCGTATTTTATGAAGATGTCTTAATTAAATCATAATAAAATAAACCACACTTTAGGGTTTGGACATAATGCTAGGCTTCCAATCTTCTCACAACTGCTGCAGGATACAGGGGCAGGGGTTGTAGTACACAAACCCAGGACTTGTTCATGTAATAGATAAATAAAAGTTTGTTATGTCTAGATACAGTCTGTATCTTTTGTAGACAAATTTTAGAAGTATTGCTGGCACAGACATAATCTAGAAAGGCCAGGCTAGTTGCATAGTAGACTAGTGATCTATCTTGGATTGGTTATAAAAGAGACTTGTTGTCTAGATTAAATTTGATACTTTGAATGTACTGCAGGCTGAAAAACCTGGATAGTAGGTTTGATATTTCATTGTCAAGATGCCTCTGAATGATATCCTGAGAACTGTAGCCAGTAATGGTGCATGTTAGTCCCACAGGGATGTACAAATACTGGAGAGGAAACTTCTTAAGCACCCAGAGATAAAAACAGCCTTAGTGTGATTTGACCTGTAGATTTAAAAAAGCAGGTATAGTAGTATCTTCTGTGCAAAATCTTATGTAAGTGATGATTCAGGCTTAAGTAATAGAATACAATATTCCTGAAGATGTAAAGTGTTAGTAGATTCTGCTCCCTACCGAATACACCCCAAATTGTCTGTAACATGAAAGAAAATACTTCTCCCTTAATGGACCTTTTATGTTTAATCCATTGACTTGGTAGGTGAGTATAGATTTTAATAAAGTAATGTGCGTGAAATTGTGTTATTCCATAGAGATAGCAATTTGGCTTAAATATGCTGCACATTTGAGATTTGGCATAAACTTCAGTTAGATATCATATCAGCATATGCTCACATAATATGTTGATGCTGAAGAAAAAGCATATATAAAAGTATTACCAAAATGTCAGAGAAGGGTAGCTGTTTTACTTATATTTTTCCTACTACAACAGATTGTTTAAGGTAGCACTGAACAAAATCTCTGATCCAGAGACAGATAGTATAATGTATTCATGTTGAAATCAGTGAGACCTAGTAATGACTGATTAATTTGTCATCTTGAGTTCTGCACGATTTCATGTGACTAACTTTCTCTGGATTGTGGTTAATACATTTATTGTGACATACACTGACAAAGCAGGTTCTAGCCCACAACAGTGTATCATGTGATGTTTTATTGGTATCATTCTTTGGCATGTTTCAGCTGAGGAGCTCATTTTTGTAACATACATTTTTGATGGAACCGTAAATGGGATTGATCAGAGAGATTTATTCCTTAGCAGATGAATAAATCATTTCTTTTTTTCATGGTCTCACAAGAGCTACCTGATGCCATTTACTGCAACTATTTTGTTGCATAGTGTTAAGTGCTGGCCTTCACTGGCAAAGAGAGCACCGCAGGTGGTGTATGGAGGTTGCCCAAGTGGCAAGAAAGGTGCTTTCAGTAACCAATGGCAAGTCTTGAAATCAGGTGTTTTGAGGTAGACCTGCGGTGGTGGAAGCTTTGCTTTTGTGGGATCCAAAGTCTGACAGATCCCCAAGGGGCCTGATTTAGGGGCCCTGAGCTACACCATTCTGGAACTGGCACAGTGAACTATGAGAACACTCCAGCCCTAGTCTTTTGTCCTGGCTGTCACAAGCACCAGGGCTTGAGTTACAATGGTCATCTTGGTCTGAGCTGGCCATGTAAACCATGGGTAGGCAAACTAAGGCCCGTGTTATTTGTGGGGCATAGGAATTAGTTCATTCCCCCCCCAAAAAAATATATATAGTCTGGTCCCCCACAAAGTCTGAGGGACAGTGGACCGGCCCCCTGCTGAAAAAGTTTGCTGACCCCTGATGTAAACAGAGATTAAGAATGGACAGTCATACCTTTGCTCCATATTCCACCCATCTCTTATATCCACTTCCTTTCTTAGTGTTAGAGGACTATATGTTCTTGGTTTTAGACGCAGATACCAGCTTGTATGTAGTGCTGTGATTTAAAAATATTGTTAAAAAAATATTCCTGAATCTTGCATAAAAAGTGTAGGTAGACTAGTTACAGCTCTTGCCCCTCTGCTTCAGATATTGAAACACCAGGAGGTATTTAACATAGGTGGAGAGAGAGAAGTGCACACCTGTGCACTGATTCAGCCCACTAACTTGGTTGTGTCAAGCCTGCATATAATAAAGCAGATTGTGCTTTAATTGTTGTAACCCACCCTGGGACCTTAGGGTGAAAGCGGGGTGAGGAAGACAAATCGCAGAATCATAGATGGTCATGTATTCCATTTATGCAGAGAGTGCAAGTGAGAGGAGGGGGAAGTTCTCTTGTGAGTGTAGAATAGCAGCATTGGGTGCAACCCTATGCTTCAGCTGCATGGATGACACATGTTATAATTTAATATAAGCTGCATGGATGACACATGTTATAATTTAATATATCTTGTTGAATGAAATAAAATGGTTTCAAAATCAGACCTTCATGGCAGATAATTTGCATGTTAAGTATTCTTTATGGAAGTGTGTGGTTTGTCTAGAAATGGATTCAAAGAATAGGAATGTTAGAAAAAATAATATTTTGTGTTGTTTTATGTTGCTTATTCTAAATCTGGGTTTTCACATTAAAATAATAGTTGTGTAATGGAAAATGGTTTTTCTAAATTAAATCTTAAGTTCTGATAGAGAGGATGTGTTACAGATTTGCCAATGAAAGAAATGTCACTTTAATTTGTGAAGAACACGTAAGATTTTAATTTTGTGGCCACAAACAGGACAACTGAATTCTTACCTCTTCAGAGATGACCTGGTGCATATTTGAAGCCAGATCCTCCCCCCAAAAAAGTATTTGCTATAAGCCTTACTGAGGATGGTAAAAGATCTACCCAAGTGAGTGCTTGACAGTAAATAGTGCTAATTAAATACAGGGCCTGACAATGACACTGATTCTTGGATGAGGGCCAGTAGATTTGTCTTGGTTTTCAGAAAATTTAATTTTCTAGCTCTGTTTATCTACCAGCTTGTTAAAAGATCTAAGGACACTTCAGTGTGATGATGCCGCTGACTTTGCTGTTTTAAGCTTCTGCTGGAAACAGCTTTTGCATTGTTATTTTCTCAATTTTTGATGCTCAGACTGTGAGTGCTTATGTAACTGAAATGGCACTACCCCCACACAAAAGCACGTCCTTACAGACCTGGGCGTGTAAATTTTGTGTAAGTACAGTAAATGGGGGGGGGGACTTCTAGGAGTGATGAGTATGCTCAGTAGCTATGCAGTGCTGACTGACAGTTGGGTTGGCATACAAAAAAGGGGAGGTGGAATGGAATCAAGTGTACTTCATCTGGCAACATTTTGTTATAGGTCCCACTTGTTTTTTATTCTAGTAGTAAAAATATATGCATATACTTACTCACTTGGTGTTGTGTTAAAATGATTGTTGTAGTTCAGATTTGTAAGTATTTGAAGATTTGTAAGTATTGATGCTCTGGTTTGTGCCCAGTATTTCTCTCAATTGCAGCCAGAAGGTTACGACTAGCAAGCAAGTAAAATGGTATGTTCAAACAAGAATGTGTCTTGCAGTTTCTTTGTATAGCTTAAAATATGCATTTTGACCTTTTTATTTCTATTACCGAGGCTTGGTATGTACCCCTCCTGTTTCTGCAAGGCTGGAATCCCAAGATTTGGTGGCAGGGTCCAGGACTGCAGTTTTGAGCTGCTGATAATGGTTACTTCCACACTAGCAATGTGTGAAAGGTAGCAGCCATACCACAGAGGCATACAAAGCAGCTATTGCCATGATTTTTCACATGTAGTTGCATCAAAACTTGGCTGTTCTTCTTGTACTGATAGTGGCATGACCTTCAGCTTCTTTACTTTCAGAAAACATTAGAAAGTTATTATTACAGCATATAATTAGTAGATCCCTTGAAATTGTTGTTGTTTAGTCGTTTAGTCGTGTCTGACTCTTGGTGACCCCATGGACCAGAGCACGCCAGGCACTCCTGTCTTCCACTGCCTCCCGCAGTTTGGTCAGACTCATGTTTGTAGCTTTGAGAACACTGTCCAACCATCTCGTCCTCTGTCATCCCCTTCTCCTTGTGCCTTCAATCTTTCCCAACATCAGGGTCTTTTCCAGGGACCCACTAAAGGATTGCTGCTGATGGGGGATTCATGGAAATCAGTTCCATAGCAAAGCTGAGAAGGGATGTCAAAGCCCTACATGCAGTTGTAGCATCTTCTTCCTCTGGCAGTGAAGTTCAGTTATTTAGAGGTGTAATTTTTTACCAGCACACCACACTGTGTGTGTATGTTCATGGAGGGGGGCAGAAGGGTCCTGTTGCTGCTGCAGTTTTGTGAACACTACTTCTGCCAGCAGTGTGACGTTGTTGCTCCTCAAGTACGCTTGCTTAGAAGGAAGTGCACACAAATGTCACCTTAATCCCCAAAGAGCTTCACTTGCTATGTCCCTGTGGAATGAATGAAATGCTTTCAGATTCAGTCAATGTGCTACTCTTCCTTTTCAAGTAAATTTATGTAACAGGCACAGCAGTACACTATTTGAATCCCAAAGAGTCATGCCACATTGTAGCAGAGAAGGACCAGCAAAGCAAAAACTTCTGTATTTCTTCTCCTTTCTTTGAAGTAAATTGCAAGTTTATTTTATGAAGGGTGACAGATTTGGGGCTAGGAATAACTTCGACTATGCCTGTCCCAAATAATTCCCCACCCAAATTTCCAGTTGGGCTACATAAGGCAAATAAGCACTTTGCTACCATTTGTGGTTAGTGGTTGGTGGGTGTTTGCATCTGTGAGACACAAGCTACCAGTATCATTGTAGCTTCAGCACTAATTCACATGTTGAAAAGATAGCGCCCCCTCCCCCCTCTGGGTTATTTCCATTGCATCAATATAGCTGTAATAGTGAGGAGAATGTGACCTATTGTTGAAGATAAACATTTCCTGCCCCTGCCCCAAGACAGGGGGGAAATGGAGAGTGTACTTAAAACCTTTCATTGGGCCCCTTCCCCCCTAGTTTTTTTTAAAGTATTAAACTTCCTGTTTGCACTACAGAACAGATGGACGTCTAAAATGCAGTGTCAGGAAACTTTTTTAGTGTTTGCAGCATTCCTAACAGAATAGCTCATTTTGCATGTGCTTTTGCTTATTGTTGGGAAGGAGACGAGTAAGCAGCTCCACATGGCTGGCATTTTAGAGAATGGAAGAGTGGCCCTTCTTGAAGTTATATTTGTGGTAATGCAAATGTGTGGTGCTGTCTGCTTCCAAGAGCTATGAGGATGATCAGTGCAGCCATTTTGCAGAATCTACTGACTTGTCCTGCTTAACAGACAAAAATTTCTCATATTTGGCATGATTTGGGTTTTACTAAACTTTCTGCCTCAAGAACCATAGGTGTAGATAGAAGGACCAGTTAAGAGTGGATAGGTTTTGGATTGCATACTGGCACAGGGAAGGTGCTTCAGGGGATAATAGAAACAAACAGGGGATCATGAGGAAATAGTGACATAGCTGCAGAATCTGACAGATATTTATGGATCTGTATCCCAGAGACACTTGGGACACAGGTCATTGTTGCTGTTTTTCATTGTTTCTGAGGTTTGCAACTTTAGGGTTACCCTGGTTCCTTAATTACCGGTATGTCTGGACCATTTGGCTGCAGTGGTGTCTGTGGAGTTAGTGGAGCACTGTGCAGGCAGTGCTGTCATTCTTTTAGGGATTTTTATCCTATCTTTTGAATTCTGTCCACACACCCCCTGGAGTGTCACAGATGCACAAAAACAAAATGCAGTTAATACAGTGGAACAACAACATATTTTTTTTAAGAGTTGAATAAATCCGGCATAAAACTTTTTCTGCCATGGATTAAAAATTAATTACAATTTTATGGGAGATTAAAAAGGGAGATTAAAAAGGGTTTTGTCTGGCACTGAAGAGGTAACAAAGTCGGCACCAGGTGAACATTGTTGGGGAGAGCATCACAGCATGCGTGTTTGATTGCTTAGTATTTTAGCCTTAGTTCTTGCATTTCTGTTTTCATTTTTCTACATAGCGATATAACTCTGTACATTGTGATTTAGAAAACCACATTCTGATTTCAGTATTGTGAATATATAGTACTTGTTCAAACACAAGTTTATCTCAGTTTATTGCCTTGTAACCACAGATTGAAGTCGTAAGTTAAAATAAATGTAAGGAGGCATCATGCCTTAAATAAAACAGTAAAACCAGTTTGTTTTGTGTTTTCACTTGGTAAAATCCACCCTTGCCTCATTAGATATTTGGCTAACACATAAAGGAACTACTGTTGTAAATTCTTATGATTTCTGCTTCATTGTAGTTTTATCATAGATTGTAGTTTACAAGATAAGTCCATTGCTTAGAGTGGCTCTGTTCTGTGTATAAACTACCTTTCAATATCACCTGGAGTGTTTAGTCCTCAGAAAATGATGGGGCATGATGATTTCTTAACTCTGAATTAGTGTAGCTATAAAAAAGAAAATGAAATCTGTTTTGTCACAAGTCTTGTAAAAGAGAACTTATTTAGCAACTGTTAAAGATGGAAGTGCTTTTCGCATACTAATTTAGGCTCTGTCCCTCCCACCCCCACCTCCCGCAAAAGCCAGCAAGAGCCGCCGCACGCTCTTTAAAGAGCCTAGTGCCGTCAGTCCCTTCTCCCTCCACGGGGAAGAGCCCCCAAGAGCCGCAAACAGGCTCCACGCGCTCTTTAAAGGGAGCGCGGCTCTTGGTTGGCTTTTGCGGGAGGTGGGGGAAGGGACAGAGGGCAGCTTAGCCGCGCGCAGCCTCTTCCGGGCAGGGGGAGCCCTCATCCCGCTGCCCAGAAGAGGCTTCGTACGGCTATCCCAGAAGACAGAACAGCAAGAGGCTATCCCAGAAGCCAGATGCCTCTTGCTGTTCTGGCTTCTGGGATTCAGAATTTTTTCCCCTTGTTTTCCTCCTCCAAAAACTAGGTGCGCCTTATGGCCTGGTGCGTCTTATAGAGCGGAAAATGCGGTATTCGTAATACTATGGATGCATTGATTTATAGGACTGCAACAATGTTTCTGTGTGAACACTTAGTGTACAGTATTTTAAATTATTTCAAGTTTCATAGTTAAAAACAAAACAACTTATTTCTCCTTTCACTATGCTTTCTTTCATCCTAAATATGTTGAACGCTTTCCAAAAGCAAATTTTTGGAGTTGTGGCATAGTTATACTAGACTTTTTTAAGGACAGTAATTTTCATTTTAAATATAAAAGTCTTAACATGTCTAGTTCTGTGCAAGAATAATTTTTTTTGTCATATTCTGTATTATCAACTTTTAAAGTATATAGTTTGATTACAGGGCAGGATTCATAGCCTCAGCACAATCATTGTTGTTATGTTGTTTTCTACTACACATTGCTATGGCTTGACAGCCAACTGCTGTTGTGAAAACTGGATTCTGTGCCAGACACCTTTTTATCATACTTAATGAGAGTGACATCTTGGTATTTGTAGCATATAGACCTTTTTTATAACTTCTGCAGAAAAACGTTTGGTCCTTGTTTTTTATTTTATTTTACCGAGGCCAGTAAAATGTTCTGTTCAAACTTGAATAGGTATGTAGACTTGTTTTGTTGCAAATCGTGTCTGCATTTTTAAAATATCAGGCTCCTCCCTCAACTATCAACCACAGTTATTCCATAAATCTATAGGAGGGGGAGAGAGATGGGAGTGCAGGGGCTTTTCATCAGCTCTGCTGAAAGAGCAGCAGCTTTTGGCTTCTCGTCTCCCTGAAATCTTTCCATTCCAGCTGATTGCTACATAAACTCTGTAGCTAATAAAAAGTACCCAAGTTCTCCACCCCCCCATCCTTTTTTCTTTTTGTGCCATGTATTTTATATTGTAAGAATTGTTTGATTGACATTTGTGTTCTGGGAGCCTTTTTTGGCCAGAGAGAGCATTCCACAAACGGGGAGCCATTGCAGGAAAGGCCCTTGTGTAGCAACACAACCCTCCAGCCTTCTCAATGAGGCATATGGAGAAGGGGCTCCAGCCTTCTCAATGAGGCATATGGAGAATGGGCCCCAGATGCTGATAGCAGGGTCCAGATTGGTTCAGATACATCATTTTTAAGTGTTCTAGGCAGTTACCTGCTGTAATGTGGTTCCATTGTTTCTTTGTGGTAAGTTGAGATAAAATGTAGTGAGCATAGCCATTTAGCTAGTAATGGGTATGGGTGAAGACTACTTTTTAATGGTCAGATATACTTGGTTTTTTATGATTCCCCACCCCCCAGCCTAACCATTTCCTAATTATTCTAATCTAATAATTGATGGTTTCCCCAGAGCTCATTGTTAGGCAGTTAAGACTGAAAATGTGGATTCATAGTTACTCCATCCTGCTTTGTTATTGGTCTGCAAAGTGGTATGTTAATTACTGGAACTCCAGCTCTGTTCTAGCCCTGGAGTGTATTGGGGACAGGCTTCAATGGAAGCAAATCTGGTTTTGAATACTGCTGCCTTCTTCTAAAAAGAATAAGAATCTCTCAGTCTAACAAAATGTGTTCTTTCATAACAGAACGAAAGCCCAAAGTTTTACCTAGAAGCTGTGTTTTTGAAACATATGTTGAAACCAGCCCGTCTCTTGGGTTAAAGTACATATGAAAACTATACTATATACACATTTGATCATAGCAACAGTAAGTCGGCTTAAATTAAAAATCTAAGATGTCCAGGCTCAGACTTTGGCCAGCTCTCAGAGCTGGATAGCAGCTGGTTTGCCTTTCCATTCTTGCAGGAATGTAGCAAATGTTGTGGGCTGAAAGAAGGAAGGATAACAAATTTAGTGCCATAGGTCAAAATCAGCTTCTTTAAATAGTACCTGCCTGATGAGCAGTGGTGGGAAGGGGATCTATGTGGATGATGAAGGTGTACTGTGTTTGACAATCCATAAGTAGGATTTCTGTGGATGACTATTTTATCTGCTTCTGTATTTAAGATTAATATGAACCACAACGAGTGTTCTGTAAAAAGATGCAACTGGCAATGAAAAGGAAAAAGAGGCATCTTTGCCTACACAACTACTATATTTAACCAGTGCTAATGAGCAATATATTTCCCATAATATCCTAACTAGACTAAAGGATGTCGAGAGACAAAATATTATGGCAGCTGTAAACAAAATTTGCTCCCCCATATTCTATGAATTAAATATCTTAGATAGCAGAGCCAATTACGTCACTAAACTAATAATCCCAGCCCAACGTAGGGCTTTTATGCTGGCCCGTTTGAATGTTTTTCCCTCAGCATTTGTCAGGGGAAGATATCAAAACATTCCTAGAAACAAGAGACTCTGCAGATGCTCTATGAATGTCCCGGACACTGTAGAGCATATTCTCCTTCATTGCCCATTGTACAGTACGCTCCGTCAACGCGTGCTGTCCCCTCTTTTGGGTGGTCTGGAACCGCAGCAAGGTGAATGTGTGGGATTCTACCTATCCGACGTTGACCAAAGGGTAACGGCGGGGGTAGCCGAGTTTTTGGTAGCAGTCCTCCAAGGAGCAGGTTAACAAGGAAAACCACTGACTCTATATGTATATATATATATGCATTTAGCAAACTGCTGCCTTTTATATATTTTTCAAGGCTTTTATATGTTATTTTCTCTTTTAAGGTTTTATTTCCATAATGCCTAATAAAGGTTTGATAAAGTAAGTAAGTAAAGTAAAGTAACCAGTGCTAGTATATTCATTTTTGCCAGTTCCTTTGCACAATATATTTCATTGATGTACTGTACAATATATTACATTTACACTTGATTTTAAAACTGCTTTTTTAAAGATAGTACTGTTTTAACAGCCAGTCATACTTCATCAATCTTCCTAGTTGTGCCTCAGACTTCAAGCCCTGTTAGAATTTCTGAAACCAGTTTTGCTATTCCTGGTCTTGTACACTACATTAGAGGTGTCAAGCATTGACTGTAGGCCTGTCAATGCTGTCAGGTGCAGTAATTTAATTACCAGCTGCAACAACAGTGGTAGGTCTGACTGTTCAAGAAACTAGCTTCCATAAGATGTTACATCGTTTGCTAAAGCGGTTGGCCTGGTTTAGCTTAACACAACTTAACACCTGTTAAGTTTAAATGTATGAGTGCTCTGTGTGTTAAACACTGTTTCCTTAAGCAGTAGAAAATTAATCATGGAGTTTGAGCTAAATTGGTTTCTCCCCATAAAGAAATAAAGCATTTTTCCTGATCGTTAGTCAGTGGGTGGTGTGTGTGTGTGTGTTTTTTTTTAATCGCCCCATTTCCAGGTATTACATATAAAGAACTTCAGGAGATGCACGCCTTGATGTGTATTCTAAACAACAAGGGAGTTAGGTAAGCATCCTGAACATAGTTTCTCTTATTTTATCTCAAGTCTCTATCAGGGTAGGATTGTGAGAATACAATGTGTCCCAGGACAGGTACAATGCTCTACCTTGGAGGGATCGCCATAATCCTTAACAGAGCCCTGATTCTGCCCTGCCCCTCTGCTTCCAGCGTGCATGTGAGTAACACAACATGCAGTTAATATGGAACAGGTATCCCCGTCTCATAACCCCACAATACATAGACCTCTAATTCCCTAAGCTACTCTGCTATGCTGCCTGCACACAGGCACATATTGGAGAAGGGGAGAAATGGGGTTGCTAAGCCCTGTGGCAAGGATAGCCAACGTGGTGCCCTCCACAATTTGTTGGACTCTACTTTGATCCCTAACCATTTGCCATGCTGGCTGGGGCTAATGTGGGTTGAACTCCCAACATTACATGGATGGCATTATATTGGCTATCCCTAAAGTCTGGAGATTCCTTTGCCTATGGTCACTCTGCCCATGTTTGAAAGATCATGTCCAAATAGGAAAAAAGGAAACTTCAAATATTACTAATCCCATATTTATTAGTTCTGATCCCACTCCCACTCACTGGTCTTTCTGAAGTAAAGGGAATTTATTCATGCATGCAGAAATTTTTGTGTTAAATTTGATGTTTATAGATGGAGCTCCTAAAAATTGCATGAATGAACTTGTTGGGGTATCAGTTTAACACTGTAAACACTGAATTAGCAAGTTCTGTTCCTTCATTGTATACCTGAATTTAGCCAATTGAAACCATTATATAGGCTTCTGCTCTTTACTTCATTTCCTTGCAGTTGATGAATTTTGATGCAGCCTCATCGTACATTATTACTGTGTGTTCATTTTCAGTGGGGGCATGTGTGGGTATTCTGATGTTAGTCATATTTGGAATGAGTGGAGGTAGTGCAGACGCAGTAGAGCTTGTGATGTCCCTGTGATCTTTATTTGAGTATGAAGTTGAAAGACAAGTTTCCAGTGCACAGTACAGCGACAGGCCAAAGCCTGCTCTAAGGCGGCTCCAAAGCACTCACAGGCAGCCTGTCGCTGTACTGTGAATTGAGATAAGCTAAAAATGGAGGTGCACACTCATCTTGATTCCTATGCAGGCAACATTTAGCAAGTTCTTTTGCAAAAATGGCTTGCTTTGCTGCTGTCTGCTTAATCTTGTTTCGGTATGTGTTGCAGATTCTCACTTGCAGGTTTTGCCGGTGAGAATATCAATCAGCTGTAATCTTTGTGGAATATATATATATATATATATATATATATATATATGATGGATTGATTTAAATCTAGCTAATTTTAAAATTATTTTGATTGCCAAGAAAAGTAATGGTTACAGTTTCAGCCTCCTTCGCAATTACCTGACAGTAAGCCTCACTGAATACAGTTGGACTTGTTTCTGACTAACCATGGACAGTATGCTCTGAAGTGGTACACACTTTGAAAGTTCTGCATTCAGAAACACAATTTTCCCTACCTGTTGTTTTCAAGATAATTTTCCAGATACGCATCCAATTTAGTTGCAAGATTTAATTCTGTCCCCAAATAGAAGAAAAAGGTAATGTAGGTAATGTCCATCATTAGTAATATTCAGAGTGAATTTATTGAAATCAGTGGACTTAAGATACTTGAGTCCACTGATGTTCATTTTGTCTTTTCTGAATATGCCTTAATGGTAGATATCACCCAATATTTTTTGCTAACTGCATATACATGTAATTCCTGTGAGGTTTTATTGTGGCCCTTGTACAGTGGTAATTGTTTAATAAACTTTCCCGCTTTCCCAATGTAGGTTCAATTAATGACCTTTGAACTACATTGCTTGTAGCTCTCAAAACTGGAATTATTTCGTTTGCTCTTATTAATCATTAGTGAAACCCTTTACAGCTCTTGAAAAGCTCTGAGAGTTTACATTAGTTTTTAAGAGCTAAAGCTTCTCTTACTAATTAGCTTCCTAAGCCAATTAGAAGATTCATTTTACACTCTAGTCAAAGCAGTTTCATAGTTTGTTTAGCTTTTAGCAAAGGTCGTATATAGTTTGCAAGAAAGTCAGATGTTTCTGTTTCTACTTCCTCTATATAATTCTCATTCAGCTGTTATGAAACTGTAAAATGCACACTCATCAGAAGCAAAGTGCATGTGAAAATATAATCATTTTTAGTGTCCACATGTTTCCATCCTCCAGTTTGTTGCAATTCTCCCCCCTCCTGCAACACCATTAGGACAAGCAGTCAGTAGTTGTTGGGCACTCAGTAGTCAATTTTGTTTGTCAGATTGAACTCTAGTTTAGAAGAAACAGTGGTTTGTGAACAAGCAGTGTGCTGGTTCATGCTGCTTAAATGTTTCCACTTTGGTTCATGCTGCTTAAAGGCATCCATTTTCTGCTCCTGCTGTAGCTGTACGTTGCATGAAACATGCCAGAGCGTGGCTTGCCATGCTTCTGAACCTGGCCTTGTGGTTCCCTTCTTCCTAGCAAACTATGAGTAGTAAGCCAAGGTAAAACATTAGCTTTGTGATAGGCTAAAAGCTTGCCAGAATAATTTACAAAGTCTTCACTAACTGGTGGAAAACATCCAAAGAGTAAGCCAACTATGCTTCATGGGGTGCAGTGTTCCATAATACTGAGGAATCCACTCAGAAGGCCTTCTCTTGTTCCAAGCTACTATGCTTCCACCATCAATGGGACACAGAAAGGGCCTCTTCACTTAATCTTCATGAGTGAGCAAGTTGTTACAGGATGTGGTGATCTTGGATGCCAGCTATTTAGGATTTTAAAGGTAATCGTAAACACTAAATTGTGCCTGGAGACAGATTGGCAACCCGTGCCAAGATAGAATAGGTGTCATATTGCCCATGAGTGAGAACCTACTAATATCCTTGCTATTGCATTCTGGATCAACCGAAGACTTGTGCTCTTTAACTACATCTTACCTCCTTAGGAGATTAACTGCTTCACTATCCTAAACTGGGCAAAAGCACTCCTGGCCACCAATTGAATAACCATACTGCAAGGTATACAATCCAACGTACCACATTTTTCGCTCCATAAGACGAACGTGACCATTAGACGCACATAGTTTTTAGAAGGGGAATGCAAGGGGAAAAAATATTTTTAATGGGAGTGCTGAGCAGAGCATGTATGCATCCCAGGCTCTGCTCAGCGGTCCCTTTCACTAGCCATGTGGAGCATGTGTGCGGTTCTTGCAGGCTTTTCCCCAGGAGGGAGAAGGGCAGCCCATCACTGCCGGGTTGCCCTTCTCCCTCCTCGGGGGAAAAGCCCCCAAGAACCGCACACATGCTCCACATGGCTAGTGAAAGGGAGTGCAGCTCTTGGGGGCTTTTCCAGGAGGTGGGGGAAGGGACTGAGGGGCTGCCCTCTGTCCCTTCCCCCAACTCCCACAAAAGCCAGCAAGAGCCTCACACTCTTTAAAGGGTGCGTGGCTTTTGCATGGTTTTCTATGAGGAGGGAGAAGGGACTGACGCGGCCAGTCAGTCCCTTCTCCCTCTTCGGCCATGCGGAACTTTTGGGGGCTTTCCCCGCCTGCATTCGTTCCATAAGACGCACACACATTTTCGGCCATGCGGAACTTTTGGGGGCTTTCCCCGCCTGCATTCGTTCCATAAGACGCACACACATTTCCCCTTCCCCAATTTCTTTTAATTAAGCTTCAGTTTATTAGCTGTCATCATCAAGCTCATTCCTGTCTCTAGGAACTGATTGAAAACATCAACAGCTTCCTTGGTATTGGATAAAAAGAAGAAATGAGCTGCTTGTATAATGACAAGATACTCCAAATCCCTGGATGATCTCGCCCAGAAGTACCATGTAGATGTTAAACACTATGGGGGACATCATTGACTCCCACTATGGAGGACCATGCATCAATGACCAAGGTGTTGGAATAACATGTTTTGAAAGAGGCTCCTGGGGAAGGCCTGCAACCATCATAAGAAAGTCCCACTTTCCACTAAGTATTTTTAAAATAACAGATGCTTGCTCCAGTCTTCCACAGGTGTAGCATCTGTGTATGGAGGATTAATTATAGGGCATAGTTGCCCTATTCTCTCCACTCCCCTTGCATTAACAGTGAGTCTGCAAGCAATATACCAGGCCTTTGCAGGAAGGCCTGTTTGTGCCTCCATCATATTGGAATTTGACAGAATGTGGGGACTGTGCTGTGATGTTCTGATCCACAATTGTGTTCCTCGACTAAGCAGAAATACAGGCGGCCGGGGGGGGGGGATATTGGAGACATGCACAGACATCCTATTTATCATAATGCCTTATCTACTACCATCATACAGCCAGTGCAGGGTGCATTGCTCAAACCAACCAATACTCTGGGTTGTGGAGGAGCAGAATGGGAATTGCAAAATGACAATTCTAATCAAGAAGTCTGAACAGGTGTGTGTGAAGTCAAGAGTACAACATGAAAGGAGGCAGAAGTAGGAATGAGTGTGGACTAGTTTAGATCAAGAAAGAAAAGGCAAGCCCCCCCCCCCCCCGCAGTTCTGTAGTTGGCTAGCCATGTAACTGGTAGCCAGGATGTGTAAGTTGGCTGTCATAAGATGGTTTGACAGCGCATTTGCACAAAGCTTGCACAAGTAGTTCAGACCTCTAATTTGTAATCTACATATGCTGGATAAAACAGCATGCAAATGTTCCATATATAGCCCCTGGAGTTTTTAGGCAAAAGGCTCACTGATAATAGTGCTGGGGATGACTATGACTTGAGACCATGGGAAACCCCTGTCAGGATTAGATTGATTGGTTAATTTTATTATTAATTACAAGCATTTGTGAATCACACTTCCACTCAAATGCAAGAGATGTGCAACAAAATTCTAAAACAAAATATTTGGTGGTTCTGTATGTCTCCACACACATCTGCTTACTGTTTAATTCTTGAGGCTTACACCTGTGTGTTGCTCCTGTAGTGCCAACATTCCCTGGAGTAATAAAATTGTAGAATTGGAAGTGACCCTGAGCATCATCTAGTCCAACCACCTGCAACATAGGAATGTGCAGCTGACCCAAATCGGGATCGAACCTGCAACCTTGGTGTTATCAGCACTACCATCTGAGTTTGCAGCCCTTGGCTTCTGCAAATAGATTGCCTCTGCCATCAGTAGAGAGGTGCTCCTCCTACACCAGCAGGGGACCCATTTCCTTGATACATGGAATGTAGTATCAAATTATAGCCAAGAAATAAAGCTGTACTATGGGTTTATAAAGAGTCATGCGTACTGCCAAAGTCTTCTGTACGTGCCTTCTTTTGTTTTCTTTATAAGGATATTCACGAAACAGAATGAGTGGGAACTTGTGGCAGTCTTCATTGTCATGTTTACCCTTTCGGACCTTCCCACTAATGCAAATGATGCTCACTGGAAACAGTATCTTCTAAAGTTACTGATAAGCGACTAGCACTGCATTTTTGTTGTATGTTTTGGGGATACTCTCTAAAATGAATTACATTCCCAGGACTTTGAAGACTTGCTTAGCAGAAAAAACAAGTGAATGCTCTTTTTTTAAAAAAAATTAAAATTAAAGTTGGATTGTTCGAAAGAGAACATGGGGCTTCTTAAAATTCAGCCCAATTTTAATTTTAACTTTTTTAAAGAATGATTAGGCACAAAATTTCTAGGATTGCCCATACTTTTCCTTGTCTGGGTTTATGTAAGTAATGATACTCATGAGCTGACTCAGTTGCTTGAAGATGCCCTTTCACCATATATAGAAGCAAGCAGCTGGCAAAGTCCTTTTTCTCTACTCATTTTATCTTTTAAGTTAGCTGCTAATTTTAAATACAAAGAAATATAAATTGCTCTGAAAATGAGGAGATGTCCTGCTAACCTTACTGGGAGTGATACATTAAACTGTACGTCCTGCACAGGTTCTTTAGTGTTAGAAGTCAGTAGTTGCTCACATAGACCCAATGTTGTTGTTTTGTTGTAGTTATTTCTTGTCTTGTATTTCTGTTTGTACAAACTAGGATGGATTCCGATGACCATCAGTTTTTCACATGATGAACCTGGTTGGCTGAAATTTGAATCATGAGTTCAGTAACTGAGTCTGCTTGTTAGTTGCTTTCGCTGAGGGAAACTTCGTATGTTTTAAACTTCATTTGTGGAAATTGTATTGTGAAGTACAGCCCCGCAAGACGAATGCCTCGCAAGACGGAAAACTCGCTAGACGAAAGAGTTTTCCATTTTGGAGGTGCTTCGCAAAACGAATTTCCTATGGGCTTGCCTCGCAAGACGAAAATGTCTTGCAAGTTCCTGCGGGTTTTTTCCCCTCCCCCCCTTTTTCTAAGCCGCTTATCAGCTTATCCGCTAAGCCGCTAAAAGCCGCTAATAGCGCTAATCCGCTAAGCCGTCAATGGGCTTGCTTCGCAAGACAAAAAAACCGCTAGACGAAGAGACTCACGGAACGGATTCTTTTCGTCTTGCGAGGCTCAACTATATTCAAGCAGTTGCTGCAACCCTAACCATGTCTGCTGAAAAGTAAATCCCACTGAATTCAATGTGACTTACTCCCCAGTAAGTGAAGTCAAGATTGCAGCCTTCTTTTGCATTTTGTCTTATTTGGGCAGAGCTTAAGGCAGCATACAATGGCGTTCCACTTCATTTTCAGAACAGGTAGGTTAGGCACAGAGTTCTCATCCCAAGGTCCTCCTGTTAGGTTTATGGCTGAGTGGGCTTTTGACACCACTGCTTTTTTAGGATAGGAAATTATTATTGGTATGTACTTATTACATTCAGCCGTTTTAGCTGCAATCGGCATGTGTTTAGTGTGTTTTGTGGCTGAATTTATGTACGTAAACTGAGCATAAAATAACTCCCTATCATACCTACTATTCTCAGCAATTCTTGCCTGTAGTGTGGTGAGACATGATTGTGCTGGCTATATGGCTGTGGCTTACTGCCAAATATGAGGGAGGTCATCCAGGATTATGGCGCTGCACAGAATGCCTTTTGCCTACTCATGAGGCTGCTTTGGCAGATAACTGCACACTCAAAAAAATAAAAATAAAAAATCAGCCCAAGAATACCCCTCTGTGTTTGGGTTTCCTCCATTTCTCTGAGCTAAAGCAATGCTATCTAAGCAGAAATTGAGTGCTCCTGTTTTGGTTACAACTTGGGCAAAATACTCTTTTGTGACAGCTGCCTCATATACCTCTGAGGAATCTGATAGTCAAGCTTTAGCCTGAGGGTGGCATTTCTCCCAAAGCAAGGCTCAGTGACTATTGAAATTGGTTAAAATCCAATTTATACATACTTAGTGATGTGAAAAGATTCATTAATTGTCTCTGTCTGAGTCAGAAAGGATAAGAGTGTTCATAGCTTTCTGGCTCACTATGATGAATTTTTTTTTTTTGTTTTTTTTGAGCAGTTTAATGTGTTTACTTATTTGCAGCATTTATACCTCCTGCCCTTTGGGTAAAAATGCTGTCAGAGTAGCTTACAGAAAATCAGCCCTAAGACTGTCCCTGCTCTCCGACTTGCAATCTAAAAAGATAGGACATACTAGGAAAAAAAGATGGGAGAGAGGAGAGAAAAGCAAACTCAAGCACAATTTCTTAAAGTTTCATTTATTACAGTTCCATACATTGTCTTTGGTGGTTCTGGGTGTCTTGCCCTTGACAAAGAGCAGTCTGTCCCCTGAAGTAGCCCATACCCCACTCAACACATCAGATCCACGACCAAAGCAGATGACAAAGTCCAGACTGGGAGGACAAGGCAACTCCTGTCATATAGTCCTTTCTTCAGACAGCTGACTTAATGGAAATTAGAATACTCACATGAGGTAGCTTGATGGTGGCTTACTCTAAAACTTTTGCATTAAGGTATAATTTATCCCTCCAGGGTATACTTACCTGTCCCCCAGGGAAAATCTTGTGGTTTTTGGCCAGTGTTTCAGAATGTGTTGTGTTCTCATTTTGTATTTTTATGTTGTGAACCACCCTATGATCTTTGGGTGAAGGGTGGTATACAAATTTTAACAACAGCATATAGTGGTTTTCAATCAGTGTCTACCTCACAATTTATGCAGTGGTACCTCTGGTTACATACACTTCAGGTTACATACGCTTCAGGTTATAAACACTGCTAACCCAGTAATAGTACCTCGGGTTAAGAACTTTGCTTCAGGATGAGAACAGAAATCGTGCTCTGGCGGTGCAGTGGCAGCAGGAGGCCCCATTAGCTAAAGTGGTGCCTCAGGTTAAGAACAGTTTCAGGTTAAGAACGGACCTCCGGAACGAATTAAGTACTTAACCCGAGGTACCACTATATTTATGTTGTGGTGCCTATTGAATTGGTGGTATATTTCAGTAATGGCGAACCCTTGGCCTTCTGGATGCTGTTTAGCTCCAGCTAAAATAATCCCTCACCATTAGCCATGCTTGCAGGAGCTTCTGCAGCAGGGCATCCATCAACACCTCAAGAGCTACATGTTCCCCATTTACTAAATCAATGAAGATAGCAACTTTTCAACTAGGGATACAACATCAAAGTTAGTTAGAAGTGAGTGTTCCAGTTTGTTCTTTGGAACCCGAAAGTCCGACAGGGCTTCCATGGCTTCCGATTGGCTGCAGGAGCTTCCAATCTGGACAGGGATAGCCAGACCTCTGTGGCCCATGCTCTGGTAACCTCTAAGTTGGATTACTGCAAAATGTTATGCATGGAGCTGCCTCTGAAGACCGTTCGGGAACTTCAGCTGGTGCAAAATTTGATGGCCAAGTTGCTCACCAGAGCATGATTGTTTGAGCATATAACACCGATCCTGGCCCGACTACACAGGCTGCCAATTAATTTATGGGCCCAGTTCAAAGTGCTGGTGCTGATCTATAAAGGCTTACACTAATCAGGACATTAAGATACCTTAAGAACTGCCCCTGCCATACGAACTGACCTGGAACCTGTGCTTGTCATCTAAGGCCCTTCTCCATGTCAATGATAATAATTATTAATAATAATTAATAACATAAATTTGTATGCCACCCATCTGACTGGGTTTCCTCAGCAGCTCCCAACAGAATATTAAAAACACAACAAAGCACCAGACATTAAAAACTTCCCTAAACAGGGCTGCCTTCAGATGTTTCCTCTCCCTGAGGAGGATCCTGGGGTGACAATACAAGAACAGGCCCTTTCTGTTGTGGCTCCCTGTCTGTGGAATGCTCTCACCAGAGAAGCTTGCCTAGTAATTTAATAAAAATATCATATATAAAAAGAGAGAAGCTTGCCTGGCACCATCATTACATATAGGTGCCAGGTGAAAGCATTCCTCTTTACCCAAGCCTTCTGCCATTACATTACATATAGCCTGTTAAATTGGGGGGTGGGGGCGGAGTGAGACTGTTATAATCATTTTATTATGCTGTGTATTTTGTTTTTATTATTATGCTGCGAAAATTATGTTCTTAATGTTGTACACTTCCCTGGGATATTTGGATAAATGGCAGTTTCTAAAAAATAAATAAATACATTAATAATAGCCAGCATTTACTTAATTAACAGTTAATTTAAATGAATGTAGCTTGTACATCAGCAGTAGATCTCTGCATGTAGATGTACACACACATACACAGCTACCTGTGTCCACATTTCATAACCCAGCTTCTCTTTATTCCTTTAGCTGGGACATTTTTAGTGTAAGAATAGTTTCTAACAGGAATCTATATGTTAATTCCTGCCCAGTGTACCAAGAAAGAAAGAATGGAGTATTTTCTGTATGTATGTCTATTCTGAAAATGTAATAATCAGACAAGAGGGAAATAGAATTCACTGTATCTTGAACTTTTCCCTTCCATTTTATTTTCATTTATATTCATGCTCAGGTGATACGGATTGTGAATATGGTTCAAATTTTACTAGGATTTATTTATGTTGCATCCCTGTTGTCTAATTGCAAAATGGCCTTGCGTCCTAGTTTCAGGGTAGTGGCTCTAGCCTATAATTGTTGCTGTTTGCTGCTTTGGGTGGGGTGAGAGAAATGTTGTTATACTCAATCTTGTTGGACAGCATTCTCTGGTTCCAGAGAAGGACTCCCTTAGTCTTTTTCTTCAACTTGCATTTCTCCTTAGAGTTGTATCCCCTCCCACAGTGTCCCAGTTCTTAGTAATAATTTGGCCTGAATTCTGTTACAACTTGGACTCCGAGGGGAGCTGGCTATTCAAATATCAGTACAGCGTTATCAACTGAGCAAATTCCACCTATTTGAATTATTCATTAGCTTGATCGAAGCATCTTTTTACATCGTGGCTCCCACCCCTCCCCAGTTGACTGCTTAACACTGTTTTCTTTAATTCTTAAATCATTTGTCTTGTTTTCCTCCTTGATTGTGTAAATAAAAGGTTTTAAGATTTTGATTGTGCCTAGTTTTGATTCTGCACAACCATGTTCTGGAACTGAAAGTGATGAGCAATTTTCCAGGCCAATGTGCCTTGCACTACAGCTTCATTTCTCTTCTTTTTTCATAGATTTCCTAACCCTGGGAAAAGAGAGAGAGGTCATGCAGATCTGTGTTTGCTTTTGACTTGAACATTTTTCTTTTTCTTTTGTAAGTGTAGTGGTTTAATATTCATGCTTTTTCCTCCAAAAACTAAAACAAGTGGCACACAATTTATTCCCAGAGGTGAGTTTAAACCTGTTTGTTACCTTTTTGTTCTATAGTAAATATCTTCAGAGTTGGATCTAAGTTTGAACTAGGTCAGGAAAATGACGACTGCTTTTTTGCTTATACAAAGTCTGGTCTCCTGAAATGTTTTTCTGTTCTTAGGCAAACAAAACTGGTGCACAAGTTCTCTTGCTTCAAAATTTATGTGAAAGTATAGAGAGCAAAGTGAGGAGTACTGGGTTGTTTCAGGAATATAATGGAATCATGAAGTTATTGTGAAAAGTGTCATTGTGGAATTGTTTTTAAATTCAGTTGTGGTTTGAAGTAAGCAAAAATAGCTTCACTATTGAAAATGAAATATTTATAGTAAATGTTTATCTGGGTCAAGCATCAGCTTTTTGATGTGAAACGTGACATCACAAGATATGCAGTTTGCTCTCTTATTAATACTTTCAGTGCTTCCTGACCAGTGAGTTTTCCTGTCAAGCTGCAAGGCAATTCTTGTTAGCTGTTCAGTTTTTTTTAGTACTGTTGGGTATGTGGATATGCAGATCACATTTCCTGTCAACTGTTTTTCCTTTGAGAAGTGTTTTGTTTAACCTTTCCCTAGTGGCAAAAATACCATTTGTGCTCTATCATGTTGCTGATTGCAAGTTCCATACACTCTACATCTTGAATGGGGCAATAAAACATGAACTTGTTCAATGCTATACTTTGTGGTTTAAAACAAAACTGAAAATGCTTCTAGCATGATTACCCACACGTTGTCCTTTAATCTAGTAACCTCTAAAAATGCAAAAGTTAATTTGAGATAATATAAATCAATGGCTTCTTCAACTTCAACTTGGTGTTGACGTAGGCATCAGGGTTTTTTTCTAGTGGTTGATTGTACAATTCCCTTTGTAGTTCTCTGAAAAAATAGGCTTCATGCTAAGGTGCCGCTGCTAACAGATTGCAAGCTATTGCTACATAGTCCGCCTACCCAAGGCTGTTGGTATCGGAATTACTACAGGACAGGTTTTGACACCCAGCCTGCCTCTGGTCCCAGTAGACCTAACAAGTGAAAATGATATTCTGATTTTACTTTCGTTAACATAAATACAACACAGTCTGCATGATTGAGTACATAATCCTGGGGTGTATTGGTGGCCCCCTCTCTATTCTTGTGATAATAAGCAATATAAATGCATATACTAGAGAATTCTATGTGATCATTTCTTTGTCCCTTTAAAGATGGAGCAGAGAATAAGTGTTGAGACACTGGCTAGTGCTAATGGTTAAACTATGCTGCCAAATTCTGAGGTTGTCAATTGCCATGATGCCCCCCCCCTTGCAATACTGGTGTAGAGTACTTGCCCTACTTTAGAAAGTAGTGAACAATATCATGTGACTTAATCACTGGCTATTATATATTACATTATTAATATCTGAACAAACCATGCTAATTACTATTTGACCTGAATTAGGAACTCTCTAGCCATTTCTTTAGCTCTTTTCTATCACATGGAGATTGCACTGAGCCCATCAAATGCATAGAGAGTGTTGACAGCATTTTTACTTTGTGGGGTTTTGCTGGCTTACATTTGAAGGTTGTGAAGATGAACATATAGGTACCATGAACTCTACAAAAGCAAAGAGACAAAAAACTCAGGAAGATCTGAAAGCTGACTTTTCAGCCTCCTCTTGCAGCATGGGTCTTGTGTATTTACATAGTATGAGCATTCCTAAATGTTTGAATCCATATGCATTCCTTTCCTGTGCAACGTGTTCTATTTTTATATTATTATTTTTTGCAGTAATAAAGTTTCTTTTAATTTGTAAATTTTACTTGGATCAGCATGCAATATGGTAGTGCTGAGATATACAATGTGTGCATTAGTACTCTTCTCCAGGTTGTGTACTTCAACAGTTCAGTTTTTTCCTTTAGAATACATTCTGGGGAGGTCTTTAAGGAGCTGTTCGAAAACAATACTAATATTATTTTATCAATCCATTGTGGTACAAACGACTCTTAGAATTCATTCAGATATAATGTGAACAGCACTCTCTCTAACTGGGATTTCCAACAACTGATATTCAGAGGCATGCTGACCCTGACATCAGTAGTTTTGTGGCAGTGCTCTACATCAGTGTTCCCCAACCTTTGGTCTCTAGCTGTTTTTGGACTACATTTCCCACCATCCCTGACCACTGGTACTGCTAGCGAGGGATGATGGGAGTTGTAGTCCAAAAGCAGCTGGAGACCCAAGGTTGGGAAACACTGCTCTACATGACCCATTTAATTGTGAATGTTTGTCTGGATGAGCACATAGATGAACTTGGGGGGCACTGCAAGTATTCCATGACCATTTGGGAACTTTATGCACAGTCAGTAGATTGTCTGGTAGAGAATGGCACACCAATTACTTGGGGTTCCTGTACTGTGTGCCACAGATACATACAGGATCATGGGAATTAACGTGGATTGAGTAATTATCTGCAAGGAGAATGCATGTAGTTGCTCACATTCTCATGATCATTAATACATCCACACAACTTACTAGTGAGAGTGGTGTTCACTACCACCTGTGATATTCTGTGGAAGTAAATGATTTGTTTTAAAACAGTTGTAGTCGCTTTGTCATTTGGATTCTTACGACATTTATTTGTGCCATTGGCTGTTGCAGACAGGAGTGGGAAAAGGTGCAGTGTAATAATGTCAGGATGTATGTAGGTTTTTGGCGCAGTCCTGTGTTTTATACACAACACTTAGTTTTACCCTCTGGTTCATAAACATAGACCATCATTGATTTAGAAAATAAAAGATTCATTATACCCAAATGAAGTTGGCTCGCTGGTGGCTGCTTGCATTGAAGACGCGTCTGCAGTGAGCAGGGATTTCCCCCCCACCTCATAAGGATCATTTACCTGGAAACAATATTGCCATTCCAAAGAGCTTTCAGTTTGGAGAATGTAACTGAGTTAACAATTGTTTTTAAAGAAAGCATAGCAAGTAATTTTTACAAAGATCTGTTCTAAACTGTACCTGACATAGACACATATTTGTTAATCCATTTTAAAATATTTTTAAATTTTGAATTGTGTTTAGACAACATTTCCTTCATGCAGCTTCAGGCCCAGCATCAGCACAAAAGCCCCTTGGGCAGGTCCTGGGATCCCAAAGTCCGAGCTGGACCCATTCTGTAGTGTAATTTGGGCCCCATGCACTGGGTGGCTGGATCTGATCCACCCTTTAAATTTGCTATAATGCTCTCAATGTAGCATAACACTGGAGTATTGTAGAAAATGGATCAGATGCCCATTTCTGATATCCACTAGTCTCCTATTAGCAGTTAAGGCTTCAGGGACCCACCTGTACAAAAGGGGAGATCATGAGAAGAACTTTGAGAGACAGGGTTTATTTTTCTTCTTTGAATTGCTCTGCTCAACTATATACATCACTAAACAGCAAACATATGGAGCTACTTAAGCTCCTAGTATGTTAAGGGGAGAGGATGACAAGTAGTTACTGCATTGTTCCACCCAGTTCACTCTCTTGGAATGTAAAGTCAGTCCAGTGATTGGACATGGAATTACAACATAAAAACACAACTACTACTAACTCACAAGGTATGTATTCTTAAACTGTGTGGGATTTTTCTGCATAACCACCCGACTCTTAACAAAAAAAATGCTTTGAGAGTTGGTAAAATATTAAACATAGCAACATACATACCCCGGCTTGGTTATGATAGGAGCAGTACTGTAAACGTATGGCTTGATATTAGCAAATGGAATTATATAAAGCACCTACAGCTGGAATGATTTAACATACCACCAGCCTCTCACCCTTTCAAAACTATTATGATTACACCATGTGCTCAGGAGACATCAGTAATACAGCATGCATTTTCAAGTAGGTTGTTCTAATTTTTGTCTGACCATTAAGAGGTTTAGCAAACAAACAAACAAACAAACAAGCAAAAAACCTACACTTCTGTAGAATGAATTATTTCCTGGCCACTTTGCCAAGCTAACCTTTGAACAGAAGATCATTCTGAACTGAATGAATGGACAACTGACATTTACTGTATACTGTATTCCAACTCTGATTCTATGATTTGAAAACATCAGTAGTCTTCTCTAATCCTAGTGATTTGCAAGTCCAGGAGTTGTTTTGATTCTCTTTTATCAAGAGATCTGAGAAATTACTGTGCCTTACTTACAGCTGGTTAATAACCTTGCTTTCACCTGCTCATGTGACTGTTGTAGGAGAACACTTGTGAAAGATCCAGGGTGGTTTCTTTGAGCAATAGGTGAAACCAGAAATCAGTACTTGTAGAAGCTGAGCTGTGACTTTCTTCCACTGTTACACTGTTCGCATGAATAGACCATTGTAGGAGCGTGTATGCGTGCAGGACAGCTGCTAAAAATAACACACAACCAATTCTACAGCCAAAATTTTAAGCAAATTGTGGATTTCAAGTGCATTTTCTTCCAGAAGACTTCTTCTTTTATAAATGTGTCTGGCATCTAGATGTTACTATCATTAGTGGGTGCTTCTTGGTGTAATGTTGGGACCATCTGAAAAGACAAACCATGCTAAAGTGTTTGAGTAAGTTAATTATATATTTGGCAAATGTGACTAGTAATGTACATGTTCTGCATTTTATCTTCATGTATTTATTAGACTGTTAGTGCATAGGAGAGAAAATATTGCAATAATTGTCCTTCTCCCATGCAAGCATTTCTTTTTTTTAAAGGGATGCCCATACATTTTTAATTACCTTGACTAGTCTGGTTATATGTTCTGTTCTGTTTATGAGTCAGCTAGTTTCACCTTCACTCTCCCAACTGCGTTGTAATCAGAAGTGGGGGGATGTATTGACTGTTGGCTAATTACATCTGTAGTTGTAATTTCTACTGGAAGTTCTGTTTTAGCCTCAGAATGGGCCTCATTTCACACACCAAAGGATTTTTTCAAAAAAATTTTTTGAAAAAAATCATGCTGAAACCTGTACTAAGATTAATTTAATTCCTGTAAACACGTCTCCTGAGACAAATCACTGCTTTTTGGCCATGTTTGTACCTGTCCCAGAAAGTTGCTGCTGAAAGCTTTCAGGCAGTTGCCTTAAAGGCTTATCATAGGAACATGAGTACAGTCTCAAAAGTATTCTGCATTCTTCTGTACACTAAAAATCTACAAAAGTGGAGGGAAACAGATGAGACGGAGGCTTAAACAGAAATTACTGATAATGATTTCGCTGACAAACTTCTACATAATAATTTTAAAGATCTTTATTGTTATTTTTCCATAAGAAACATGTTACAGACCTATGCAAATGTGGAATATAGTATGAGTGATACATAACCCCCCCATATATATATAAAAAATGAGGGGAAGTAGGATTTAAATGTGTAATGCAGCTTAGTACAATGAAAGCAGGGGAAGGTTAACCAAAAATTTTTTTTTTAGAAATTTCATGAAAATTGGAAATTCTCTGAGGGATTGAGTAATTAGTCACAAGATGGAAAATCAATCTTTGAAATCCTTGAAAGTGAAATTTAGTAGTAAAGCGTTGTTAATGTCCTTCCTATGCACATGTAGCCCTTCTGTAGCAGTTGCTTTGAATATGTGCATTGAACCGGTTTGTGTGTATTGATTTGGGAAGTTGCGGGTACAGTGTTTGGAGAAATTTGAAAATGTTGTAGTTCTGTAGCCAAATGGTTCATGCTGAGAAACCTTGAAGGATGCCATCCTGTATGCCACTGGTTCTCAAACTTTTTTTATCTGGGCCACACTATCAGAATAAAAAAATTGCTCATTCAACGCTGAATTTTTTTCATGGATAAGAAATAACAGTACAAAACAAAAATAACTCCCAGCAGTGCTTGATTTATAACATAGAACACAGCCACTTTATAATATGATCATGGGATCCCCCAAAAGTATAAAATAATGAAGGTACATAAGAACACGAATCAATCCCAAAATATAATATTGATTGTCCTTGAGTCTTGCCGCCACACTTGCCAACCTCCCTTGCCACATCCATGTGGCATGCCTCACCTTTGAGAACCACTGCTGTATGCACTTACTTGGGAACAAGTCCTACTGAACTCAGTGGGTCTTGCTTCTGAGTAGACAAGTATAGGACTGTTCTGCTGCTAGAGTACAACCATTGGTTAAAGCTCATTACCTGTTTTGCAGAGAGGTAAACCACAAGCCTGGGTTCAGACATTCTTCTTAATTGTGGTTTAAAGTAGTGTGTGAGTGTTGGCTCTGTTCTTTTCTAATTGTATAAAACTCATGCTGTAGGATTATGAGCTCAAAATCATGGCTTGTATCATATAGGATGCAAGGCTTTCTTCCACCTACCTTGCTCCAACCTCTAGTATCTGCTTCTCAATTTCTATTGTATTATTTTATGTGCTGCGGCCTGCCATTCTTTTATTGATTATAGTTTAGAAATTATTTATCGTAACTGTTAAGGGTGAATTTCTGTTTAACTTTTATATGCTGATATTATTATTTTATACTATTCTAATGATTGTTGAATGTTACTTTTTTGATGTAGGTTGCTTATTTTAAAGTTATGTTTTATTATCACATTTTTGTATTGCGTTAGATTGTTATAAGATGTACATTTTTTGTTTCTTCAGCTTCTAAACCGCCTTGAGTATTGTAAGATAGAAAGACAGTATACAAATTAAAAATGATGATGCTGATGCTGATGCTGATGATGACCAAAGGCTCATCTAGTCCAGCACCCTTTTCTCACACTGGCCAAGCAAGTTGATAGAGGAGCCCACAAGCAGCACATGAGCACAATAGCACTCTTCTTCAGGTTCTCCAGAAACTTGTATTCACAGGCATACATTTTATAATACTGGTTCTGTTCTTTCCTTACTTTCTAAGATCAATCTGAAGCCTTGTGAAAGACTCAGTGGAGTTTTTAAATGTGGCATGAAAATGAGAATTCTGGTTTTCAGTGAAGATCATATATGGGAACAGCAACTTTGGTTCTTAAGCAGTGCCTGGAAGATCTTGTTGGGGACAGTGTTAGTTTCAGGCAAAACAGAAATGATATGGTTGGGAAATCCAACTTCAGAAGTAGATAGTCAGCTGATGATTGCTGATGTGGTTTTCTAAGATTTTTGCATCTCAAGACTACTTCTGAATGCACTGTTAATAAGCTGCAACCAGGCCTGCATTTTATTTTGTTCCTCTGATAATATAATTGTGGCTTCATCTGGAGAGAATGGATTTAGTGTCAGTCACCTGCACTTCACAACTCTTCAGTTGACTACTGTAATATTCCTATTTGAGAAGTTTTTAGAATAGCTATTGGTGCAGAGTACAGCAACCTATCTAATTCCCTATAGATTTTGTGGATTTTCCTGAGACAGTACCTATATTCTTTAAGCATGTGAATGTATATGTACGTGTGTGTGTGTGTGTGTGTGTGTGTGTGTGTATCTGTAACAATAAATCCCTGTTCTCCCCATTTCCAGAGCAAGCCAAGGCATATGTTTCTAGGTTACATGCATGCAATATTATGCATGTTTATTCAGAAGTAAACCCTATTCAACTGAGCTACCATCTAGTAAGTGTGTAAAAAGATTAGGCTCAGACTGTAGTCCAAAGGAATACACTTATTCCAAATAGACACAGTAGTAATTACTGCTGAATAAACATACATAACATTACACTTCTTTAACCTAGCATTCTATTCCATGGCTTGCTCAATGTTAACATACGGCAAATGCCATATTCTTAGTGCGAGGTAGAAAATTAAAAGTATTTTATTTTCAGACTTTTGTAGTAATCCAGGCATGTAGGACCACATATCTTTTGCTTTCTATCAGTCTTGAAAGTTCACAAGAATCAACCTGAAGCCGTCAGTTATCATCTGAGGCCCTACTTCATGCGCCCCCTCTATTGGAGGGTGGCAACATAATATTGGCTCTTTTCATTGGCGGCGCCTCACATGTGGAATGCTCTTCCCTGGGAGGCATGTTTGTTGCCTTATTTAATAATAATGTAATAATTTACTAGTATTTCCTTAAAACATATAGTGAAAGTAATGTGGTACTTTAGCAGTTTTCCATTAAAGGTTGGGCAAATGTTCCTCATGTCTAATGACAGAAAGTCTTGAAAAGCATGCTGAAGTTCCTTGATGCTTATGCTTCTGTTTGTGCTGGTATTTCATGCTGATATTGCATGTTTACACATTCCATCCATATGATTATCAAAGTCTGAGCTCTTCTGAGAAGTGTTACTTGCTCTGTTCATTACACTTGAATATTTTAGTAGTTCAGTATATATTTCAATAGCTTGACAGCTCCTTATGCAGTCCGTAAGGAATTTTGATGAGACAAACGCTCATTTTTTTTTGACTGGAAGACCTGACTTACACAAAGGAACACTGTCTGAAGAAGTGTGCATGCACACTGAAGCTTATACCCAGAACAAACTTAGTTGGTCTCTAAGGTGCTATTGGACAATTTTTTAATTTTTGAAATTTATTTCGACTGCGTCAGACCAACACGGCTACCTACCTAAACAAAGGAATACTAATTAGTGTTTAGAATTAATTTATACTTGGAAAGCAGCTCAAGTATGTATTTATATGATACTGCTAAAAAGGGAACAAAACTGTTCAGTACCAGGTTTATACTTTCTCTAGATTATATTAATTTCAATAGTTTCTCAGGTGTAAGGCCAAATCATTTCAATGGGACTTGTGCTGCTTAAGCACAAGTGGTGATTATGACATTAGATTGTGGGGCATAATGAGGGAAAGAAAGCATGTGACTATCTACATCTACAGATTCTAGTATCCTACTAGTTTTCCTGTAAATGCACCCCTCTGTCCCTCATGTTCCTCATCCAAAATACAAGTAGCAGTTTCATCTTGTCCTTCATTGTACAGTGGTACCTCGGGTTACATACGCTTCAGGTTACAGACTCCGTTAACCCAGAAATAGTACCTTGGGTTAAGAACTTTGCTTCAGGATGAGAACAGAAATCACGCGGCAGCAGCGGGAGGCCCCATTCGCTAAAGTGGTGTTTCAGGTTAAGAACGGACCTCCGGAACGAATTAATACATAACCAGAGGAACCACTGTACTGCTGAAGATTTTAAAATATGTTTTTTCTGTTCCTCCCCAAACCATTTCTGTTTGTTTGTTTTGTGTTTGCCTTTTTATACTTTCTCTACCCTGGCACATATAGAATGTGATTTTTGTTCTTCACATTTACTATTACTGGAATCTTTTGCTAGCTTTCAGTAATAATACTACCATCTTTTAAAGTAGTACTCTTTAATGAAGTAATCTTGCTACCACACCTTTTTCAAGGCCTTCTTAGCAATGCTTTGTTTAGATAGTAAGTAAAAAAAAATTCAGTTTCTCATAGTGTGTGTTTTTGAAATTAAATTGAGTCATACTTAGATACTAGAAGTTTGTACAGATACGTTCTCAGAAACAGAGGCATTTTTGTTCTGCATACAATAATAGCAGGTTTTCTTTACCCCTGGAAAAGTAAATTGATGCCAAAATGTGACCCCATCCCTGAGAAGAGATCCAGAATTATTATGATGATGAATTGAATTTGTATACCACTCTTCATCTGGTTCGCAACATAAAATACAATATAAAAACACAAAATACACAATAAAATCAAGAACAAGCCCCCTCCAAGCCAATAACTCTCCCACACAAGATAATTATTAATCATATTTATCAATGAAAATGGCACCTGCAACAAACAAATGTTGTATATTTTTTTTGTTCAAATAAACTTTCCAAGGACAGTTTTATAGTAGAAACAGAAAACAGTAATAGAAAAATAAAATAAAATAAAACATATACTGTAAAACAACAGCAATAGAATCTAAAGCAGCACATTATGGTTATGATTATATTTATAAACCATGGAAAACACAAAAGCAGTTTACATAAAACACAGTAAAAAAAAATTAAGAAGAAAAAACTTTAAACAATTACAAAGAAATACATTAGTAAAAACAGAAAACCTATCAATTAATTTTTTAAAATTAAAAACCAAATATACGAAACCCGCATTGAAAACTAACACGAAGGGCCGGCCGAAAGCAGGGTTCTGTTGTATGATCAAAGACAACTTAGGGTTTGAAATCAAGCAACTAGAAAAATGCTCACCACTTGCACAAGCTCTACTTTTAACCCAAAAAAAAGATTCTTTATTACTTCTAAATGTCTATATCCCCCCAACCAAAAACAACAGCAACAGTGAAAATTGGTCACAACTAACCTTTTATATAGAAAATTTGACCGATAAATACCCAAATGCCTCACTGATAATAGCAGGTGATTTTAACGCCAGAGTGGGAACCAACAATGAACAACTATGTAGCAAACTAAATTGGAATACTGATAATGATATCGCACATGCCCTGAAAATAGGACGACTCTCCAGAGACAGGGTTGTAAACAACGAAGGTTTACGCCTACTTGAATTATGTAACTACTTCAATTTGCAGATTGTGAACGGTTCAACAAAAGGCGATAGAAGCGGGGAGTTTACATACTTCTCCCCCCGAGGATGCAGTGTCATCGACTATATTCTTGTCCCTTATAATATTATAAATTCGATCATGGACCTCAAAATTGGAACGCGCACTGAAAGCGACCATCAGCCATTATCGCTGTCTATTTACCTAAAGGACAAATCCAAAATAACTAAGTACAATATCATAGAACCCTCTCAATACAAACAAATGACCCAATTAAAATGGTCCCAGGAAATGAGTGCAGCAGTGGGGCAAAAACTTACAGCCAACCTGAGAAAACAAGTATTATCCAAATTAAAGACCACTAATCTCTACAGTGATATTCCGAAAATTTATAATGAAATCTTCCAAATGTTTGTAGAGCTTAGTACTCCACCTAAAGTTTGGGAACTTAAACATAGCGCTAGCCCTTGGTTTGATGATGAATGTTTCCAGCTAAAAAGAAAACTGCGCCAAACATTTAGAAATAATCGCACTAAACTAGAGCCCTCTTATCTTGATGGAAAAAGAAAATATCACAACATTCTGGCCGAAAAGAAACAAAAATACGCAACCCAAAAATGGCTACAATTACTCGACTCAATTCAGAGTAAAAACAACAAAGCGTTCTGGAACCTAGTGTATGGAGGACTGAAAGCCGAAAATCAACTAACTCTACCACCAATTGCGGAATCCAATTGGTCCCAATATTTTACATCTGCATTTAACAATCTACACAGTGAACTTAAAGGAAATGAAACCACTAAAAATAAAATAAATAAACTCCAGGAGTGGCCAAGGGTAGAGGAAGAGGAAATTAGAGAGATAGTTAAAAATTTCAAATCGGGGAAATCTCCAGGGCCAGACGGTCTACCAATAGAATTATTTAAGACCTATATAGATTGGTGGGCAGAACCCTTAGCTCAACTGTTTACTCTTATAGATAAATACGGGATCATACCTGAGATATGGTTAAGATCAATAATTATTCCAATCTTTAAAAATGGCGACCCAAAAGAACCAAGGAATTATAGACCGATAAGCCTACTATCAGTGATAGGGAAAATCTACGCTAAGCACCTCTTATCTAAACTCCTTACCTGGATGAAAAATCTAAACCTACCAGGGAAAGAACAAATAGGTTTTTCCAAAGGTTGCTCTACACTAGACCACTGTCTTATACTCATGCATCTGGTTGAAAAATACAGATCCCAAAGGCAATCTAAGATATACGTTGCTTTTGTAGATTTTCGTGGTGCATTCGACTCAATTGACCGCCCAAAGTTGTGGAGGAAACTCGCAGAATTAAAAATTGATCAGCGCTTATTGATTCTAATGCAAAATCTACACTCTTCTAATACCTGTCAAGTCAAACTTAACACCAAAGGTCACCTTTCATCAGATATCCCAAACTCGAAAGGGGTAAAACAAGGGTGTATTCTTGCCCCCTTTCTATTTAATTTATTCCTATCAGACTTGCCAGATTACCTTCAAAAAACAGAATCACATGCCCCTAAACTTAATCAGAAACCAGTTCCTCTCTTATTATACGCAGACGATGCTGTCCTACTATCATTAACGAGCCTGGGTCTGAAGCGTCTTATATCTTCACTGATCCTTTACTGCGAATGTAACAAACTCTCTATAAACTATGAGAAGACAAAAATTTTGGTCTTCTCGAATGGTTGGAAATTAGAGAAATGGAAAATAAGAGGGCAAGAAATCCAACAAGTGAAAATCCATAGGTATCTGGGAATCTTATTCCAGAGCAATTTAGGGTGGGTAACCCATCGCACAAATGCCATAAAACAGGCAAAGTGCACCTCATCAGCAGTTGCCCGTTTCTATTATCAGATAGGTAATCAATTTATTCCTGCGGCCATTCAGATATTTCAAACAAAAGTGCAATCCCAGTTACTTTATGGAATCCCGCTATGGGTCCAAGCATATAACAATGATTTAAAAAAAATTCATTCCAGCTTTTTGAGACGTATTCTTGGACTCCCAGCTGTGATCAAATATGAAACAATGTGTGCAGAAATAGGCATACACACACTGGAATATTGGGCATGGTCCACCTCAATAAAGTACTGGTTACGCTGCCACTTTCGCTGCCCCCCATCAAGTCTGCTCGCTGATTTGCTCAAAGACTCCTATAAATCAAGATGGTATCAGCACCTCGAAAAAAAGATTGAATCTTTAGGCATCGAGCTGGAGCCCCTGTACAACTCTAATGAGCAGTACATTTTTCATAATATCCTAACTAGACTAAAGGATGTCGAGAGACAAAATATTATGGCAGCTGTAAACAAAATTTGCTCCCCCACATTCTATGATTTAAATATCTTAGACAGTAGAGCCAATTACGTCACTAAATTAATAATCCCAGCCCAACGTAGGGCTTTTATGCTGGCCCGTTTAAATGTTTTTCCTCAGCATTTGTCAGGGGAAGATATCAAAACGTTCCTAGAAACAAGAGATTCTGCAGATGCTCTATGAATGTCCCGGACACTGTAGAGCATATTCTCTTTCATTGCCCATTGCACAGTACGCTCCGTCAACGCGTGCTGTCCCCTCTTTCGGGTGGTCTGGAACCCCAGCAAGGTAAATGCGTGGGACTTTACCTATCCGACGCTGACCAAAGGGTAACGGCGGGGGTAGCTGAGTTTTTGGCAGCAGTCCTCCAAGGAGCAGGTTAACAAGGAAAACCACTGATTTTATATGTGTATATATATATATATGTATGTAGCCATCTGCTGCCTTTTTTTATATACATTTCAAGGCTTTTATATGTTATTTTCTCTTTTATGGTTTTACTTGCATAATGCCTAATAAAGGTTTAATAATAAAAAAAAACCCAAATATTAAAACAGATCAATGGGATAAATCTTACAAGTAGCTGCGGTGTGTGTGTGTGTGTGTGTGTGTGTGTGTGTGTGCTATTATGATTACTTTATCGTTATGCTATCTGTTGTTATTATTATGCTATCTAATCTGTTTCTTGCTAGCAAAGGGAACAATCCATGGAGTTTCCAAGCTAGTAGTTCCATCTCCTTTTGTAGTCTGCAAATTATTGTCAACTATGTACAGTATCCTTTGCCAAGCTCTAAAGAGTCAAAGGATTCTTGCGAAAGGATTTCAAATCGAATACAGATCTGAGTTTGAATCGGATCGTTCCTAACAATCAACGCTGCTTCTTTTTTGCAGAAGTAGTCTTGTCATAACTAGAGAGAATTACAACACCAGAAACACTCCCACCCACTCAAAACATAGTAAACAGACCTTCTGAACTTAGGGAAAACAAAGCACAAAGTCCACTATGGACGTGTCTGTGCAAATTTTTGTTAACTATTTAGTTGCTTTTAAATACAGAGTGAGTAATGTTCAAGCAATTGTCTGATGTTAGCAGATACTTGAAATGACTTTTTGTTTTAATATATCAAGTGGTTGAATGCAGTTGTTTCTTGACAGAAGCATCTTCTTGCAACTGTTGATTAGTATTGGGGACTATTTGATGGGACCATGTGAGGGCAGAAAAACCTCCCTGTTGAACACGTCACTACTCTATAGCTCCTCAATGTCATCTCATTGTTGGGCTTGTTTAAAATACTCATGTCACCACCATAATTTTTTAGGTATCTTTTGACTAGTGAGGGCAGGTACTCCATTTCAACTTACGATAGCCACATTTCTGCACGTCCACTGCTGTGTTACTCAGGTTGCAAATGTCAGGCATTCTAAGATTTGTGTGACTAGCAGGCTCAAACAATATATACTTATAAGGTTGAACTTGACACTGGCTCTCTAGTGTAAATTTAATGGCAAAGAACTCCCATGTTATGGAATAAAGGTTAAAAAAAATGGTGGTTCCACGTTTTGATAGTGTATGAACTTCTTTTGTAGTGTATGTCTTTGCTAGATTTTAAAAATGACTGTAAGACAAGTTTCTAGCATTTTTGCCTTTATTTTTAGACTCTAGGTGCAACTCAAATTTACAGATAAATGTTTATTAAATATCCTTTCTGATGTTTACAATTTCAAATAAAATCAAATTCTCAGAAGGGAGAAGAACCTGACTTATCCAAGACTGTAGACTTTTCCAGAAGCTGAATATTTACAGAGTCAGGTGCAAAGTTTATATTAATTGTAGTCACTTTAAATTGTTAGTTTAAAAATAATTTTCGGATGAATTTAAAAGCCCTTTTCAGTATTCTGTGTCAATATAAAAGTTTCCATTTTCAAGTGGAACTATGTATACATTATTTCTCACCACTCCCCTCCCCCATTATCTTATTTGTGTAAAAATAACAGTAAGATCCGAATACCATTGGCACTGTGTAGCAAAGTTTGCCTGTGCTGTATTTATCTCTCCCCCCCCCTTTTTACTATGCATGATATTTTTGCTTAGTGTTGGCCTACATAGTGAGCTAAAATGAAACTATTAACTATTCCATCTCTTTGGAGCAGTGAGATGTATGGTTGTATTACACGCTTCAAATATGCATTTTACAGATGCATATTGTGATGGACACATCCCAGCCACCCTGGGTCCCCTACTGCCTGGGAAAGGAGACCTGGTAACAACAGAGTGTACCCTCTCCTGTACTCTCAGTTGAGGTAATCTCCACTACCAAATAAGAGAATAATTATTTGCCAGGCAGCCTCATAGCAAACAACACCCCAAAGTTCCTTAGAGTATCCCTGGAGCCTCCTTAGATAATGTGAGGTTAAATCTAAAGGCATGGGAGTGTTTGGAATAAGCTGAGAGAACAACAGACATATAAATGTGAAAGAGAGAGAAAAAATGATACCCCAAAATTACTGAAACCCAACATACTGTCTTTGCAGGAAAACCAAACCAAAATTGGATAAACATGATCCTGTAGCCTATTCTACAACATTTTGGCGGCTTATTGGGCTAGTGTTAACAACAGATTGTAGTTTTACTAGTATTCCTTACTCACAAGTAGACTTTTTCTTCATGCCCTTCTCTCAGACACCCCAAAACACGATATATATATATTCTTGCTCTACCCACCTCTAGTCAGTCATATGCTGTTCCCATTGAGGTACCTACTCAAAGCTTTTAAATTTCCCACCCTAGGAGAGAGATGTGCTGTTAGACACATCAGCAATGACAAATGCCTAATGAACCTCAGGGCATCTGGTAAGACTCCAGGTTAACCTTATAACAATCCACATACAAGTTGTAACAAGGCATACAGGCAAGACACATTTCCATTACAAGCAATCCAGTAACTAGTCCAGTACTTCATACATATCCTGCACATATCTAAGAGAAGAATCTGCAGTATGGTTTCAGAAATGCTTTTTTAGCCAGGCATTGACATTGCAGTAATGCAGGATATTAAACCTTTATGGGAGGAAATGGGTAATCAAGACTTTGTCATAGTGCTTTGATGGATGGAACGGAACGGTAAATGAATGAATGGAATAGGATTTGTTTGTTTGCTTACAGAGTACCCTCTAATTATTACATGTCCATGAAGGATAGTTTAGTCGGTAGAGCATGAGACTCTTAATCTCAGAGTTGTGGTCTTGGGCGAAAGATTCTTGCATTGTAGGGGATTGGACAAGATGAACCTTGTACCAACTCTACAATTCTATGATTCTATTCTGTATAGAACCATGCTTTGAGAGTATTTTGGTCAGTTCTGACCATGGTATTCACTGGTCTGTGCCAATCATCCTTAAAAATGTAGATTTGGAAGAAACCTCAAAGGGTATCTAGTCCAACCAGTTGTTGCATCTCCTTACATCTTTATCCTTTACACATACATGCACAAACTGTGGGTGTCTCAGTGTAGAAATGACACTACCTGGCTCTGGGCTATTCTGGGAGGAAGGGCAGCTATAAATAAGAAAATATAATAATACCTTGATCTGCACTGTGCTGTGGTTTGATTTAGGTTCTCTTGTAAACTGTGTTAGTTTGTCTTCTTCCTCTATCTGAGGTCAAAAACTCTTTTGAGTTTTTGATACTGCACCTGAACTTGGATTATCGTGGGCCTAGATTATGGTTCCTCAATTACTATATTCCCATAAATGCCTTATTCTATCACTAATAGCAGGCCCCTTCAGAGGCAGTGGCAGACTATAGTTTGATATGAACTGAAGAAACACTTGGGGGGCCTTAGACTTGCATGGTTCCATTTCCTCTCTCCTAAATTCACACCCCACATTTCCAAACTTCTTATCCTTGTTTGTAGCAAACCATACTTTGCTTGTTCGAACAAACTAGGAAGAATCAGCAGCTGAGCAGACGTCAAAGGGGTTTTGTGCAAACCTGAGTCTGCCCAGGACTCAGTCACATAGCTTGGTCACATAACACCAAACCATGGTTTGACATTGTGACTGAATGGTCCCAGTGTTCTACTTAACTGCAGTTTTTGCTTTTGAGCCAAAATTGCTGCTTCTTAGGCTACATCAAATAGAGCAGTGGACCCCAGTATCCTATAGTCATTGTCACTGAGCTGATGAGAACCATATTCACTGCTACTGGTTGTTCACTGAGACACTAAATATGACATCGCTGGAACTCTGATGGGTGCTATATTCATGTGGCAACTTCACCAAATGTTGATATGGGTTAGTAATTTCTTCTGCATCTGCGTTCCCGCAGTCCTATTTGCTGTTATTCTATCAGCTGTGCATTGTTTTAGGCTCTTTATTTTATTTTCTATTGGCATTTAGGGCTTTCTTTTTATTTACGGTATTTCTGCTCCCTTTATTTTTCATTGCGATACTGCCAGTATGCCTTTTACCACTGTATTGTAGTGTCTGCCTTAGATCTACAGCCACTGTTAACTCAACATCTGTCTGCAGTTCAGTATCACTGTCTAGCCAACATGCTCTCATTTTGTACATGCTCCTTTAATTTTAACTTCCCAAGCGGGTTACTTTGCATTTATCCTTGTGGAAGCTCATTTTATTTTTCACTGCCTTTCTGTTCTTGAATATTAGATCTGCCTCAGCAGTGCTCACTATTCCTCCCATGTTCATATCATCTGCAAATTTAATCAGAGTGCTTGCCACCCTTTTCTCTGGAAAAGAAATTAAAGGGGGTGGGGGGCTCTACAGCAAGTGATCTGCATGGATAAAAGAAATGTGACAGCTAATATTGCTATGCATCCCATCCATTAGACCTTTATTCTTCAGGACTGTAGGGGTATCATGCATGGCACTCTCACCTTTAAATATAAAATATGTACTGCAAATTTTAGTACAACATAAGGGAAAACAATTTTATTTTTAATTTATTGAAGGCATAGGGTGTTTAAGCAGTCTGATTATATGCTTTCCTGCAAGAAGGTATCTTAAACCAGAACTTCAGAAAGCCAAAACATGTCAATACCTAGCAATTTTAAATATTTTCCAGCTCTGAACAAGGTTGGTACCTGAGAATTAAAGCAATTTTTCAAACCTGGCCCCTAGAGCTGGTGAAGTATAGTGGATGAGAGTCTAAACTACAATTGGTAATGTTCCCTGTTAGGAATCTTGTCTGTGCCGTGGCTGAATATTAAGAGTAATATCATTACTATGACCACTTCATATTTATATTTAGTAAAATTATAAACTATCTTTTCCCCTGATAACACTGTTTTGCTGAAATGTAGCTTTACTGCAAAGTTTTCACACTTCTAGTCTGTGCACATAAATATAATTTCATGTTTTAAAAGGTTTACAAAATATTACATAACAGATATTGGCTATATTATTCTGTATTCTGGCCCATCTTATTCTCAAGCCAAGATTCCTTCACACTGTTTCTTTGTAGCAGTGTGACAACAAAAAAACTCCTAAAAGATGAAATTTGTACTACGCTTTCAATACACATGACTTTCTGATACTATAAGACTTCAAAAATCATCTGTATTTTGGGGGAGTTGTTTATTGAGTAGTTAGAGAGTCTGACTAGGACCTAGGAGACCAGGGTTCAAACCCTTTAAGTTCATGGGTGACCTCGGCCCCCTCACGGCATCAGCCTAGCCTACCTCAGGGAGTTGTGGGGATTAAACAAGGAGGCAGAGAACCATGTAACTTGAGAAAAAGCTGAAAAAGGTGGGATATAAATGCAATAATTAAAAATTGAGTAGATGAACCTTCCAAATCCTCACTTTTGTAAGAAAATACATAAAGTGGTACCTCGGGTATCAGACGCTTCAGGTTACAGACTCCGCTAACCCAGAAATAGTACCTCGGGTTAAGAAATTTGCTTCAGGATGAGAACAGAGCGGTGCTCTGGTGGCGCGGCAGCAGCAGCAGCAGGAGGCCCCATTAGCTAAAGTGGTACCTCAGGTTAAGAACAGTTTCAGGTTAAGAACGGACCTCCAGAACGAATTAAGTTCTTAACCTGAGGTACCACTGTACTCTTGAATTTGAAGCAAACTGCCTCAGTGATCTGGATTTCAACTGGAAAGTTAGTTAGGTTTGCAAAACTTTCACCACTGTAAGGGGAGGGGAACTGAAGAAATATCACGGCTAGTGCAGAACTAAAAACGCATTTATTGTTTTTACAGTGTGCGTATAGGAGCAAATTTACAAAGGGTTTATGTGTTAAGTGTTACAGAGGAAAAAATAAATATGGTTAAACTTAAATCAAGGCTGGAAATCTAGAGTTCATAAACTAAATAATTACTTATGCCTAATAAACATCATGCGTAATATTTGTTTTCAGTCTGTATTAAGTGTTTATAGTTATGGTGTATGCATTATTGAGAAGACACAGCATCAGAATGCTTTCATTGTGTGTGTTTTTTCCCAAGGAGATATACAATGTTGGCACTTCACTCTGCAAAATGTTTTAAGTGGGTTTTTAGAAGAGATGCCCTCCTTAATAGCAGTAGAAAGTGAGGGGGGGGTGAGGTCTATTATCATAACGCTGTGCTAATGTAGGTTCTGAGTCATGTGACTGCAGAAAAGGCTATTATCTCAATGAAAAGGAAACTGCTTTTTAGAGCAGCAGTAGAACAGAAGCCGGAGGAATTTTCGAGTGCTCCACCATACTGGATTGTCTATTTGATCACCAGCTAGAAAAGGATTAGTTGTGGCTAGTTTATCAGCTGTCATTAGAAGCAGATGAGAGAGGAGATAAGCTGCTATGTGCGCACATCCTCACTCAGCATGTGTTTTGGTTTACATCAAGGCAATGTTGGTTTAAGTTAACGCAGAACAGATATTCTAATATGTTATCTCTGCTCATTGCTGCTTGCTTTCGTAAAACAGCCAGTAGGCAGGGTGTGGGTTTTACTTATATTACAGGCTGAAGATAAAAGAAGAACTGATGAGATTTTACATTGAACTGCAGAGTCTGTGGAAGATTGCAAGGTGTGTTTCAGAAGTGCAATGACTTCATATTTGGTATGTTCATGTTTTCTGTGTAATGTGAAAGATGCAGAGCATGACAATTGAGCAACAGCATTCCTTAGCAGATAGAGTGAGGATTTCAAGCATATTCTTATCCCCCTCCTTTTTGAAAGTGACTACTGATAACCTTGCAGTTGCCTTGTAATAGTTATATTGAAAGCTATATATATATAGCTATATATGTGCATACATATATATAGCTATATGTGTATATATATATGTGCATACATAGTGTGTAGTAGAAAATGTCGAACACTAAGAATTTTGTGAAGCACAGCAAAATAATCTAAGCAATATATATATATGCTCTATTTTCAGGAGGAGGAAGAGCTCAGGGTGGTATGCATTGTTCTTGCAATGCTGTAATTACAATGCAGTATCTACTGAGGCTCTTTAAAAAAGAAAATTAAAAAGCCTACTAATTACAAATCTAAGGGAAAAGGAAGGTGCACTCTCTTGGTTTTTGTGCTTGCTAGCCTGCTGCTTAAAATAGGTCAAATACTATAGTGGTAAACACAATTACACCTGATAACTTCATTTTCTAATACTTGGAGCTTAAGTCTGTCTAGTTCTCTTTGTACAAGGACATGCACTTAAACTTCATCTTGTGTATTTGTCTGATGTTGCACATTTTGATGCATTTAACTGTGTTGGCTATTGTTACCTTTCTCTTAACCTTGAAGGGAGAAACACTTAGAATTCTCAGCTTGATACATATCGATAGGCTTCCTCTGTTATTTAATCCAATATATCTGTAACTGTGAAAATGGTATTCTTTGCCCTTTTTCTTCCTTGTAAGTGTTTGAAGGTGGGCGTTGTCAAGTTGGCATTTTCTTCTGCTGAACACTGTTACTATTGTTTATGGGGGAAATGTATACAACAACAATCTTTCCTATAGCATTGTACTCATGAATGTGATCAATACTTTCAAATACAACTAAACCTAACTTATGCAGTCTCTGCCCCTGTGCTTTTAAGTTAAGGGTGGGGACATAGCTGTTACTGTAGTGCAAATAGGCACATTGTAGGTTATCCTGGATATAGATTAAGATGAAGATAGTAGCTCTAATGCTTAGCATCTCCTTAATAATTTATTTCTATGGAGGCAGGAAATGCTTTTATTATGTTAAGACTTTGGTGTGGGTTTGAGTGTGTGTGTGTGTATTCTCTTGTAAATCTGAGAAAGTTGAGAAATAATGATTGAAACATTAATATAGTGCACATTGGAAGTTATTATATTTTGAATTAGCAGAAAATAATTATTGGATGCTGGTTGGTGTGTCTTGAACCTGAATGTTTTATTTGCATAGGCCCATAGATCTGGGCCACACAACAAATACAATGCCTCAGAACAATGAAAATTATATTGTGCTTGTTGAGTGAGCTGTTTTCTTTGTTTTTGTGACAGGACATGTAGTTTATATTCAGCATACCTTGTTAATGGACTCGTTTACATTGGCAAAGAAAAAGCACTTTGTATGTGTTGTTTATGCATTCTAACACTGTGACACCAGTTGGTGCTGTGGAGTTCCGTTTTTGCTGACTTGATTTCTCATACAAAGTTTGCAATGCTACTTTAATGTGTCTAGAACCAGCCAATGTTTTTGGAAAATGTTGCTTGGTTTCCACATGGTAATTAACTCATCTAATATTAAAGATTTTTCCCTTTGGGACTAAAAGCAAGATATTTTATTAGCTTTACATATTACTGTATTCCCAGGGTTTAGGGCAGAGCTGAAGTATATACACTATTTCTTACTTTAAAAAAGCATGCCTCTGAAGAGTTCACAATTAAGAAACATATTAATTTATGAACCTTGAAGTTAATCATTTCCCCTTTAAAATGTCACTATGGCCAGATCAATTTCCTTAGATGTTTTGCTTGAAAACTTAAGTTTATCTAGTTATATTTATTTAAGTTGTATTCTGTTCTGACATTTCTCATTTCATATTGCAGAATGTTTTTGCAAAGAAACAATGAACAAAATAGTGTTAGGACTAGTCACAGGCTTTTCTGTGTGCATAGTAAATGATAGATCTGGGACTCTGCCCTCTTTGCTGCACCACTCACCCAGTGTCTACACATAGTGGCCATTACACAAAATGGGAGGCCCATGCATGCCTCCCACAGTTTATAGTGGGTTTGAGTATTGGCTGCTTGACCACTCCAGAAGGCAGCACAAAGCTGGGTGAATATATGGGAGGTCTTGTGTAATAGCAGGTGTGCCCTGCTTAGTGCAGTGTCTTTAACAGTACATAGGCAAGGCAAGGTTTCCATGAAGAGATCAGATTGAAAAGTCCCATTAGAGCAGAGCTCAGATGTTGCTCTCGTGACAGTCATGCTTAGATGGAGCTGCAGTTCCTTTTTAAGATTCAGTATTGGTTGCTACTTCTACTTTCATTGAGAGGAGACTCTTGCTTTAAAAGGGGCAACTGCTCTAGCAATCTGATGTAGTAGGGGAGACTATGGTTCCACTAAGGCTTCTGAGCTGGAATCTTCGTGAGTCAGAGGCAGATGACAGGACATCCTCCAGCCAGAAAGGTACTGGAACAACAGGCTCCTCTTGCACAAATGCTTCAGGTTAGTTATGTACATCTGGATCTGTCCCTGAGGGCAATTTCCTCTCCATTCCAAGCCCTTGGACTCATTCCCTGAAGAAGGGGAGTCAGAGGCCATAGGCATGACATGCACTGAGGGTCATTCAGGGTTGCATCTAGGTGATCAGGCAGAGAAGGTTGATCAAACATGGTTCTTCACTCCATCATCACCTTCCAGACTGGCTACTAAAAATGTTGTGAGGTAATAACTGCCCTGGACTTACTTGAAAGGTTGTACTCTATTCAGCACCTTTGCTAAAATGTCTAGTGTAATTCTCTGCCTACTGGTTTCACTGCATTGTGAAGTGCTCCTTGAGATTTAGTCATGGGATTCTGAAGGATAATGTGATTTACCATGCATTCCTAGCTTTATATATGTTAACATTGTTTGCATTTCTCCTGTGCAAGAATCTTGAGCTTTCTTCCTTGCATGCCTATTAGAATATATATTATAACATGTTACATTTATGTAATAAAGGTAAGGTACAATTAAGTATTGTTAGTGTAGATAAATGGTACATGCAAGTGTAGGATAAATTTCACTCTTATCAAATAATCATTTAGAGTTCACTTTTAAGAAATCAAGCCATCATATGATTGCTTCTCCGTATGTCAAACTTGCAAGCCAGACAATGATCATGATACTTCTCAACATACTTTCAATAGCTGTGGGGTCTGTATGTTATATAGGTGATTGGGTTGTGGACTGCAAAGTAGCATCAATTTTAAAACTGATTCTCAGCACGCTGGTCTAGTTGTTCATGGGCCTTATCCTTAGAGATCTTAAGAAAACCACAGACTTAGAGGGATACAAGTTACAGTTATACCTCAGGTTACAGACGTTTCAGGTTGTGCGTTTTCGGGTTATGGACGCGCCAAAACCTGGAAGTACCGGAACGGGTTACTTCCGGTTTTCGGCGCTCACGCATGTGCAAAAGCACTAAATTGCGCTTTGTGCATGCGCAGAAGCGCCGAATTGCGACCTGTGCAGACGCGGCACTGCGGGTTGCGAACGCTGCGGGTTGCGAATGTGGGCCCCCCCCCCCCACGGATCACGTTCGCAACCCGAGCGTCCACTGTAATGTCTTCAGTTGCAGTCCCTGATAATAAATATATTACTTATGGTTAAGAATGAACGAAACCTCTGGCCTTTAGAAATAGACCCCCACACACTCCAAGTTCTGTGACTGCCCTCCTTCTTTGTCCATATATTTTGAGGCCTGGTATTATTCCGTTCTTAGATGGTATGTGAGTCAAAGGCTCTGGTTCTGAGTACACTTATTGAAAGGTTCCATTACTTGGGGGGTCCTACTGAGTCAAACAGGCTTATGATCAGGTTGTTTATTCTTATAAGTGCTGTTTTGTATCAGATTACTATTGTATCCCAAGATTTCAGCTATGTTCTACCAAAAAAAGAGGCATTTCTAAAAGTATTTTATACAGTGGTTTATGCATTCTTCCACTTTTGAGATTAGACTCAGATAGCTTTAAAGCCTATCAAGAGTGGGAAACAATAAATAGGCAGCAGGCTAGAACTGCAACCCTAGTCATTCAGTGGGCTAAAGATAAAAAGCCTTATCATGGTTGAGGAAGAGTATATGCCAATATTGTTGCTGTGTGGGTCAGTGCTTGGGCATTTATCTTAAAGATAAAGGGGTAAGATATGTCATTAAGAGCTGGGAAACAACTACAATTGCAACAAAGGCAATAGCATTGTGCTAGGATCTTAAGTGAGCCAAGCCAGGTGGTTCACCTGGTTAGCCAGATTTGGAGCAATGTTCCCCATGGAGTTGCAGAGGCTTCTGATATATGTAGTATTATCAGTAGCCTCTGCATAATAAATGTGCATATTCTTTTAGGGCTCTTCTGGCAATGTTAGGTTAAGTCCCCCCCCCCCCCCGAAATGAAGGGGAAAGTGGTGTAGATGGGGGTGGCAAGAAACAGACATGGCTTTTGTTTTGTTTTGTTTTGTTTTGTTTTGTTTTGTTTTGTTTTGTTTTGTTTTGTTTTGTTTTGTTTTGTTTTGTTTGTTTGTTTTAAATTGCTTATCATGAGAGATCTTGAATCTGCAATGGTGGAACCTAATGCTTGCTACTTCAGAATCTATTCTGCCACTACACTTTTTGGGATATAGGCAAATAGTGCCCTTGGGAGAGGGCAGTATTTTGCAGTGGATTTGTCCTATATAGTTGGGTGATACTCTGTCCTATATAGTTGGGTGATCTAGAGGATGATAATTGGAGGTTATTAAAACAATGTAAATTGGAAAATCTTCCTGAACATTTTAGTTCGGGAATTTGACCTGGACACTTTTCAGTTTGCATCTAGTGAGTGATGTAATTTATCACATTTATGTATATGACACCGTTGAGAGAGATCATCCAGAGTTGGGTGACAGTCATATGTTCATAACTCATAGATTGGATGTGGGAGAACCAGCTGGACTTAATTCAAGCAGGATAGACTTAATTCAGGCTAGTAGTCAGTGGACATATTGATTCAGAAGTTGAAACATAGCCTGTTTGGATAGGATTGTACTCTCTCTGAAGGGTCAGCTTCACTGGCCCTCCTAACTGGATGTCATGGAGAGGAGTTCCAGAATTTTAGAATTTTTTTTTCAGTTCTGTGGGTATACTGATAACAGAATTTCCCTAATTCCTATTTTCACATCATGCATTTTTCAGGGATTGTGGAAATGTAATAGAGCAAATAGTAATTTTGAAAAGACAATTCATAGCCTAGAGCTAAATTTAGCAATATTTTATAGGTTCTATATCTTTAAGAAGTTTGACAGCATGCTTAAGAGTCATGGTAACTTATTTACAAACCCCTTTATTAGATTAAAAAGAGCTAGTGCTATTTTCCCCTCCCCCAAGGGGCTTGACAGATTTAATGCTTATCACATCTTGATTCTAAACAATGATATGCAATTTGAAGTCCATAGACATTTTATTAGCTTCCATGGATGGTGGAGGGTTTATCTTTCTTTTGCTCCTTACAATTGCCAAGAAGTTTTTCTATGAGACAGGAGTCTTATCAGTTCAGTGTCAAAGAACTCATGTACTTGGATCTAGCTGATTTTCCATTAGTGGTTAGAAATACATTTTCCCAGGAGTGACAGAATGGTGATCCTATAGACTTCTTAATTTACATTTTCCCCTTTCATTATACCATATGACATGTGACTACACTTTCATTTTTGCCTCTGCAGGCTGTGTTTGATGAACCTTCTTTGCTTTTTTACTCTAAAAATGTGGCACATGATTATGTGGTTAGGGATGTCTTATTAGATTGCTTTGTAAGCCTGCATGACAGTGCTCAATGATTTTTGTTTTCTATGTACCAGTAAATTTCCTAAAGCATGCTAGGCTACATGTAAAATCTGAATAACAATGCTTGCAGTGAAAGTACAGCTTTGCCCCAATTTTTAGAAGTTCAGGCTCTGATAAATTTGTATCTTATCTCTTTATTAAGAACTATGGCATGTTTCTGATTTTAGTTTTAAGGTGATACAGTGTATTCCACATTTTATTCGAAAATACAGTGGTACCTCTAGTGGCGGACACAATCCATTCCGGGGTGCCGTTCGCACCCCAAAAAGTCCGCAACTAGAGCGGCGCTTCTGCGCAAGCACGGAGCGTGATAAGAGTGCTTCTGCGCATGTGCAAAGCGCACAGAATGCTTCTGTGCATGCAGCGAAACCCGGAAGTATACACCGTGTTCGCAAGCCGAAAAGACGCAACATGAACCTAACGCAGCATGAGGTATGACTGTATGACATAAGGTTCTCTACCAGCACCTACAGAATGGTAATGTCACAAAAATATGGTATTTTTGTCTGTGTTATGTAAAACACAGGTGGTGGGTGGCGCTGTGGGTTAAACCACAGAGCCTAGGACTTGCTGATCAGAAGGTTGGCGGTTCGAATCCCCACGATGGGCTGAGCTCCCGTTGCTCGGTCCCTGCTCCTGCCAACCTAGCAGTTCGAAAGCACGTCAAAGTGCAAGTAGATAAATAGGTACTGCTCCGGTGGGAAGGTAAACGGCGTTTCCGTGCACTGCTCTGGTTCGCCAGAAGCGGCTTAGTCATGCTGGCCACATGACCCGGAAGCTGTACGCCGCCTCCCTCAGCCAATAAAGCAAGATGAGTGCCGCAACCCCAGAGTCTGCCATGACTGGACCTAATGGCCAGAGGTCCCTTTACCTTTTATCTAAAACAAATATAAATGTACATTGTGTTGAGCTTCATCTCTGTTCAATTTTAATCCAATTCATGAAGAGACATAAAATAAAATGAAAATCATATAATTTGTTAGCCTCCATCTCAGCTGAAATTCATTGGTTGTGGTTTTGTTGCAAAAGGTTTTATGTACTTTATGGTTGATATTTGGACTTGCTCTGTTACAAATAGGTATCTGCACCAAGAAAGGTTTAATCGTAACAAATTTGTAGCTTAAGTTCCATTTTGTAAATCATGCTGTGATTTCATTCTGTGCCAATAGAGTAGCTGATGGGAAGTTGTTAAGAACCCCCAAAACAGCTGGGGTGGGGCGAGCCCTGTTGCGTAAACAGATTGTTCTGCTCACAAAAGGAGCTACTCAACATTGCTTTGAATACAAATCTTTGAACATGAGTATCAAAACTTTGAACCTATATAGACATTACAGGTGTTACATACTGTCAAAAAGTTACTCCCATCAGCAGCTGAACTGCTGCAACTGAAGTTAATGGTTCAGACCTAAGGGTAGCCCCACATAAAGTACATCGCAGTGACATTTTGGATTTGTTTTGGAAGCTGCAGAATATGTTTCTACCTTGCCACTACCTTGGGTAACATTTGGGCAAAATTGTAATAAGACTCCAGTTTTTAATGTGTACAGATTGCGTCCTAACTTTACTCTGCAAAGTGTAGGGGTGTGCTGTTTTCCTGCTCTCCACATCCTGGCAGTTTGCAGACTAGAATGAATGTCTCCTGTTTGTTTGCAAAAGAAATACAAAATATCACATTGAAAAGATGTTTAGCAAGCACCATAGCTCATGAATTACAACTGATTAATTTATTATTTTTATTGGATTTCTGAAGAGAACTTTTTAGCCAGATGATATTATACTTTTGCATGCAGCATTTTTATATGTTCAGCATTAAGGATTTCCTCTTCATAATTCAAATTTCTCTGTGACGGGTCTATATTTTGTATAGCAATTGGGGTAGGCTGAGTTGTATATTTAAAGCAACAACTGCCCTGAAAACACTTCAGTATTACTTCAGTCAAATGCTACTTGAAGTTGATGGCCATAGATAACTTAATTCTACTTATAGTTTGTAGTGTATTGCATATTTTGTAGCATATTGCATTTTATCTCATTTTCATGCTCAGCAAAACCTAGATGAAGTAACACATCAGTTAACAGTACTTATATCCCCTTTTCTTCCTAACCCTATGAAATTCTTTCTTTCTTTCTTTCTTTCTTTCTTTCTTTCTTTCTTTCTTTCTTTCTTTCTTTCTGTAGTCTTGACGTATTAATACAGTGTACATGTTTATAATGTGGTTAAGAAACAGGATTTTGTTCTCACAATAATCTCTGTAGTGCTCCTGGCTCCTCAGTGGAAGACTTGCGATAATTCAGCTGTTGTTTATTGTCATTTTGTAAAACGAGTATCTGAAATGGCTGTCAGCAATAGCAGTAGATTTTTAAAAAAGAAGTTATGTGACTTAACATCGATTGTGTTGGTCCCTTCCTCAGACCTCACTTTTCTTTTTAAAAGCATTCAGGCCTTTTGCTGTGATTTTTGATCAAGCAAAATGCTTTGCATCAGTTGCAGAATAAGTGAAGACTGAATCAAAATTCCTGTACATTACTCAAAGAATGCAACTTTCTTTTCTGTTGTGGTGTTAAAACCTTCTCCTGCTATTTTGGGGCTTATTAGAGGGGCTTATTAGAGGTGGCTGACGTAGTCTAATATGTAAGCAGCTCAGTGAACAGCTATATTAAGAACCTTAGTGTATGGGAATACAGATACTAGAAGCCATTTTGTGTTGATGTCAGACTAGCTAATTTTTTCCCTGGTTGTAGTTATAGCTTAAAGTAGAAAAACGATATTTGGATTTGCCAGAGCTGAAGTTCTCAGTATTTGAAAGGAAGCCTTTTATTGTAGAGACAGAGATGCTAAGGCATGTGCTTTTAAGTACCGGTAATCATGATCATGAATCTTAGTCATGTATCTGATGGTTACAATATGTGGTAAAGAGCTCCTGCTGCCCATTTGCTGCCTAATGTGTTTATTACATTGTCTTCCCAGTGGCATCTGTGTGTTAGCTAAAAAATTCATGAGCATTATTGGCTTTCAGTCAGACAGCGGAAGGCACATTCCCTTTTCTAATACATTGCTTTAAGGTTGTTTATATAAAAATCAGTGCGAGAGAAGTATAGTGAATTGAAACGAATCTTTAACATTTTGCTGTCTTTAACAGCATTCGATTGCTGATCACTCACAACTTTTCCTGGGGAATGGTCATGCTATGGCCATCTTTTGGTCAGAGGAGGGGCAAGACTAATGAAGAAGGGAAAGGAAAATGAGGGTATTTAGAACTGAGATACTTAAGTATAATAAAAATAATATGTAATTTTAAAAAGTTGGGCCCATCTTGCCTGATAAGTTAAAAATATATTTACATGGCATTGTGAAATCATAGAATTGTAGAGTTGGAAGAGACCATGTGAGTTGTCTAGTCCATCCCCTGCAATGCAGGAATCCTTTGTCCAATGTGGGGCTCAAACGCACGACTCTGAAATGAAGAGTCTCATGCTTTACCAGCAGAGCTATCTAACAGGTGGGATAAATGACAGAATGGGATAAATGACAGAAATGACATCAGTGTGGGTACCAGACAGTCTGCTCTGGGGAGGGCAATCTGTAGTGGGGATGCAACCTCTGTGAAGGGCTTTCCTTCTGTAGATGCCTGATGCCTGGTGGAGCATCCAAGGAAGGGCCTGAGAAGATCTTCAAGGTCTGGATAAGTACATATGGTGGCAATCGATCCTTCAACATAGCTTCGTTTCAAGCTGTGAATGGATTTAAAAGTAAAAACACAGCAATTTGAATCGGAGCTAGAAAAAGACTAGGAACCTATGAAGCTTGTACAGTGGTGCCCCGCAAGACGAATGCCTCTCAAGACGAAAAACCCACTAGACGAAAGGGTTTTCCGTTTTGGAGGCGCTTCGCAAAACGAATTTCCTATGGGCTTGCTTCGCAAGACGAAAATGTCTTGCGAGTTCCTGCAGTTCTAAAGGTACCCTTTTTCTAAGCCGCTAAGCCGCTTATCTGCTTATCTGCTAAGCCGCTAATAGTGCTAATCCGCTAATCCGTCAATGGGCTTGCTTCGCAAGACGAAAAAACCGCTAGACGAAGAGACTTGTGGAACGGATTCTTTTCGTCTTGCGAGGCACCACTGTACAGGTTTAGTGAGATATACCTTCCTGTTCCATTTAGCAATCTTGCAGCTGTGTTCTGAACTAACTGAAACTTCCACGCTATATTTAAAAACTGTCCTATGTACAACATATTGTTGTAGTTCAGATAGGAGGTGACTGGTGTATGATAGATAACAAAAACCAGGCTAATTCAGTGTAAATCAGGTTTGGGTAACTTTTGTATTCTTGTGGGGGATGATTTGTTTCCTGGCAAATTGTATTTTTTAAAAAATTAAATCTTTATTGTAAAAAAAGTTTATTGTAAGTAATAACTAGGTTAATTTTACATAAACCTGTTTACCATACAGTTAATCACAAACTATGGGTAGGCAAACTAAGGCCCAGGGGCTGGATCCGGCCCAGTCGCCTTCTAAATCCAGTCCGCAGATGGTCCAGGAATTAGCGTGTTTTTACATGAGTAGAATGTGTCCTTTCATTTAAAATGCATCTCTGGGTTATTTGTGGGGCATAGGAATTCATTCTCTCCCCCCCCCCATATAGTCCAGCCCCCCACAAGGTCTGAGGGACAGCAGGCCGGCCCCCTGCTGAAAAAGTTTGCTGACCCCTGCACTAAACAGAATCAATGCCCCTACCAGATACATTGAATTAAATAGTGCCTTTCTATATAAATGAAGAACCAATTGGATCATTTCTCAAATTGAAACATTGGCATTTCATTTTCATCTGATGAAAATAAATTGCTCTAGCATGCTCAGTAAATGCCATACCTTACTTCTGCCTCTGCCATGGGATTTCGTTTTTGGTTGCTGCTTTGTTTTTGTGAGAGTGGGGCTGGGCCAAGGCAGAGTGAAAAAGAAAGAAGGAACACTGGGAGAGAAGACAACATTATCCAAATGTATGCAAATTTCTGCATTCCCATGCTTAACCCTATGGGTTAAGTAACTCTCATGGGTGCTGACATAAGAATAAGGATCTCTCAGCTGTGAAGAGAGGCTTCGTGCTGCCTATCGGAGCAGCCCCGATCCCAATTCCTACTTGTGTGCAAGCAGGAGGGGGCAGGGATCTCTCAGGCAGTGCAAAGCCTCCCTTCCCAGTTGAGGGATCCCGGCCCCCTCCTGCTTGCACGCAAGTAGGAATGGGATTGGGGCGGCTCCAATGGGAAGGGAGGCATCGCACTGCCTATTGAAGCAGAACAAAGTGCTTTTGTGCAGTGGCAGCTCTGCTGCCGCCGCTCTCGGCCCTCCTTCTCCGCCTTCCATGCCTGACCCACTGCCCACTGCTTTCCCCCCTCCGCCACTGCCAAAGAACCAACAACCCAGGGGGCTGCCCAGGCTCATGGAGGAAGGAAAGAGAAGCCTTGGAGGATGGGAAAATGTGGCGGTACCCCTGAACATCGGTTCGTACCCAAAAATCCACAACCGCAACCCGAAACACTCATTTCCGGGTTTGAAGTGGTCATAATCCAAAATGTTCGTTAACTAGGCTGTTCATAACCTGAGGCACCACTGTATAACAAACATATCTTTGGTGGAACGATGTAGCCCAAAGCCAGTGTTGGCTCTTTTGGGCCTAGATACAGTTGTCAAAATATACCTAGATTGTATTATTTACTTACCTAACCTCTTTATTATTTTTATGCTTGCATTTCTTCAGCAACCTTTAGTAAATGCACAGCCTTAATTTATCAACTGTGATAGAGTGTCTGTCTGTCTATAGCTGTGTCTCTTCAGAGGTACCTAATCATTTAATAAATTCATGCTCTGACTTTCGTATTAAACTTTTTTACTTTCAATGCAGGGTACAGTAGGCTTTGTGTACTTATATATCTGTTACCAATGAACCTTTATTTCATTCAATGAATAGTGATGATTGTGTAGAGTGGAGGCTTTGAGTAGTTACAGATGTTGCAAAAACAGTAAAGTTTTCAGGAAATTCATAGACTGTTCTTTATGAAACATTAAATAATCATCCTGGGATATGAAGGGAAATTCTAGTAACTTTGCTTTCGGATATTATGCTTATATTGGCAGGATTACATCTCAAATTGGAGAATTCAACTTAACTGGCATTCATTTACTGTTGCCATAGATAGTAGAAAGGAATTCGGTATGGTGAGATTTGTATAATACAGTTGTGCATAGAAAGACACACTTAGCAAAGCCAAGTCTCTTATTTTATGTAAAGTTTTAGTAATGTAGCAGTTGGATTGTTTTATTTTATTTTACTTTATTCACTTGGGCATAACAGTGGCTTGTTTTGGCTTTATCTATTTTTGTAACTCAACAGATATTAAATCTTGCCGCACTGATTTGTATAAAATTGTGCAGTTGTGGGCAGAACCTGGCATTCAAAGATGTGTCTCCTAATATTCTCTTCTGGTAATGTCTAGAGAGAGCGAAAGAGAAACTCTGATGTGATATCATTGTGTTGAGAATCCCACCTTCCCACCTTAATTGGATGTGGCTTGCAGAAGTGAGGCACTCATCAATGTGATGACATTATGTGCTTTGCTTTATTTCCTTTCTAGAAGGGATGTGGGTGGCGCTGTGGTCTAAACCACTGAGCCTAGGGCTTGCCGATCAGAAGGTCGGCAGTTCGAATCCCCACGACGGGGTGAGCTCCCATTGCTCGGTTCCAGCTCCTGCCAACCTAGCAGTTCGAAAGTACATCAAAGTGCAAGTAGATAAATAGGTACCACTCTGGCGGGAAGGTAAACAGCATTTCCATGTACTGCTCTGGTTTTGCCAGAAGCGGCTTAGTCATGCTGGCCATATGACCCAGAAAAACTGTCTGAGGACAAACGTTGGCTCCCTCGGCCAGTAAAGCGAGAAGAGCACCGCAACCCCAAAGTCGTTCGCAACTGGACTTACCTTTTTTAGAAGGGAAGGGAGGAGAAGGAGGTATGAGACTACTAGTTAGCACCAGTATATATTATTTGTAACTTTAAAGTCACAGGTTGTGCTTTCAGCCCGGTCCGGTTGTTGCTGTGTATATGGATGAACTATTTATTGCTAGGGCATTCTTATCATAAAGGTTTTATTATAAAAGTATGCTCAGAGCAGGAATTGCATAGTTGAAACTGTTGTGGTCAATTAACTTTTAGGTACAAGAGTATTTTCTCCTGTCCATGAGGATGCTTTTTGAACATTTTTGTGTCATTTAATTTACAATGTATAAACTCATTTTTCCAAGGCCTTTCCTTTAGCCAATGAATTTCCAATTACCTCTTTTTAACCAGTTCAGCCATAGAGATAGCAAAAGGTACACAGATAGTACCTTCAGCATAATACATATTTCCCTTTCATAGGCCAGCTTTCCCGCACATCAGCTGAGCAAGCCACGTTGTCCCTCTGGCTCACACAGCTGATATGCAGGAAAGTGGCTGCTACACTACCCCCATGTCAGCTGTTAGACAGGAGGCCTCTGCAAAGCCCTGCTTGTGCTTCCAGCTCGTGAGGAGACCCTTCACAGAACCCAAAAAGGGCATCCTCTATGGGCTCTGGGGAGGGTCTCCACATGAGCCAGGAAGGCTCTCCGGGGTGCTCTCCATTTCTGGGATCCACTTCTGGGTTCCTGGCACTGTATGTTGTGGTCACACTCAAATAGAACGTGTGTAAATGGAGAGTTGCCAGTACAAATATAGAATGCTATATTTGTATCATTGATCCATTCTGCTTTTTCATGTGTGTGTGTGTGTGTGTGTGTGTGTGTGTGTGTGTGATTATTTATTTCCTTGCATTTTATGCACTTAAAAATGGAAGATTATCTGCAAGATTATCATTGCTTCTATTACATACTTAGGTTCAGGCCTCTTCTATTATACTGTTCTGCAGTGTAGAGGATGTGAATAAGGGTTTGCTTGTCACAATGAAAACAGAAACTGTTGTTTTGATACTGATAACAAGAGAAAATTTCTTGCTCTGTTCTTTTACCCAACATCTGGTAGAAACCAGAGTGTTCTCAATAATTGTAATTACATCCCGAGAATTTACTCAGAAACGTTTGTGTTACGGTTCCCATTTTAACATTCAGAGAAAAAAGAGCCATTACTTTTTCAAAAAAAAATTAAACTTGTGCATCGGAAAACTTCAGTCATCGGTTAAAAGCTCCACTGAAATGCTTTTCTAAGCTCCGTTTTTGAGAAAAAGGTGTGTGAAATAGTAGAAAGGTGTTAAATGTTATTTTCTTTGGTGCCAGTCTACATAGCCTTAAATCCTATCTTCATACCATTATTTAGCTAATAATTTCTACTGTCTGCTTCTGTTTGGGGGTAAACAGCATATAAAAAGCTTGGAAGGTGTACTTAATTGGATATACTACTTGAATGCCTTATTGAATCCTAGATCAACAGAAAATTAAAATATTTCAAGTGCAAAGGCTACTGTGGTTATATTTTATCAGACCATCATCTTATTTGTTTATTTGAATAATTTATTTATATATTTGTTATCCACACTTCCACAAAAAATACATCAAGGCAGTGTACAGCATATAAGAATGAAATCCAGAAAACTTCAGCAAATACTTATTCGATTAAAAAGCGAAAATTCAAATTGCAGAGGCCTGACTAAAACATAGAGTTTTCAGAAGATGTCTGAAATAAGGGAGTGATAGTTCCTGCTGAACATCTACTAGTAGGGTGATCCACAAGGCACAGCCTGCTACAATTATTAGCCCTAGTGAAGGTCACCAGAACCTAATGAGTGTGGGGAACCACCACAGGATTGTAACCTTAGGCCAGGCATCCCCAAACTCAGCCCTCCAGATGTTTTGGTACTACAGTTCCCATCATCCCTGGCCATTGGTCCTGTTAGCTAGGGATGATGGGAGTTGTAGTCCCCAAACATCTGACATGTCAAAGTGCAAGTAGATAAGTAGGTACCGCTCCGGAGGGAAGGTAAACGGCGTTTCCGTGCGTTGCTCTGGTTCGCCAGAAGCGGCTTAGTCATGGTGGCCACATGACCTGGAAGCTGTTTGCGGACAAATGCCGGCTCCCTCAGCCTATAGAGCAAGATGAGCGCCGCAGCTCCAGAGTCGTCTGCGACTGGACCTAACGGTCAAGGGTACCTTTACCTTTACCTTACCTTAGGCACTCCCTGCTGTTTTCATTTCTGCAATTAATGCACTATGTCAATTTTTTTTGTTTAAATAATCCTGAACTTTAGATGTTATATTAAATTGTACAGTGAGCCTTAACAGCCAATTGTCAAATTTAATTTGAAGATGCTGATATACACTGCTTCTAAATAAATCACCATGTTTTTTGGGGGAGATTGATCAGCATAGAACAACTGGGGGTGTAAAGTAAGATAACGTCTAGTAGCAATACAGCTACTGGAAGTGACCCTAAATGAATTTTGAAGAACAGAGCTATAGATTAATTACAACCATAGATTCCGGTGTATTAGGCGATTGGGCATATTAGACGACCCCCCAAATTGGCAGCTGCAATTTGGGGGGTCGTCTAATACGCCCAGTCACCGAATACGCTGGGCAGCTCCGCGCTGTGAGAAAGCTGCCCGGCGAGGAGTTGAGCCTGCCCACTGCTGCTTCCGAAGCAGCACCAGTGGGAGGCGGCTCCTCACTGGGTGACTTTCTCCAGGCGCAGAGCCCGCCCACCTTATACCCGGCGTATAAGGTGACCCCCGACTTTTTAACCTCTTTTCCGGGGTTAAAAAGTCGCCTTATACGCCAGAATCTACGGTATGTTAGTTTTATTTTGTTGAAAATTTGATAATGAATTACTGTTCCATGGTTGGAATCAGTATTGAATTATTCTAGATTATTTGTATAGAACGTTTCAATAAGGAAAACTCTCAATAACTAATGTACTTACTATCTATCTATCTATCTATCTATCTATTTATTTATTTATTTATTTATTTATTTATTTATTTATTTCCGTGCTCATCCATTTATCTAAAGTTGCCAGTAGAGGGGGACAACATTTGCCTTCTTCCAGTCTACTGGGACCTCACCTGTTCTCCATGAATTATCTGTGTTGTATGAGGGCAGAGTGGGATGGCAGTTTCACTCAGCGATATATCGCTGGTGAAACCGCCGCCACTCTTGAGTCCCTCTGCTCGCAATGTCTGCTGGAGGAAGGAACTCTAGCCGCCGGACTCAGGAGCGGTGGCAGTTTCCCCAGAGACATACTGCTGAGTGAAGCCAACATTGCGGTCTGCTCCTCATACCAGTCCTGAGTGATATATTGATATATTGTCCAGGTCTACTTAGCTCATCTGTAAGCTTCTTATGCATTCTTATATTCTTGTATTTCACCTATAAGAAACTCTCATCCATCTTGGACTCCCTTCTCTTTGAGTATTTCTGACCATGGGATCTCACCCAGTAGCTCCCTAAGCTTTTTGAAATTAGTCTTCTTAAAGTCCAGAGTGCATTCCTGACTACCTTGCATCTGTATAATGAAACCCAGGAGGACGTGATCATTTTCTCCCAAGGTTTCAAAGACTTCCACTTGGATCAAATCCTCCCTATTGGTGAGGACCAGGTCCAAGATATATGATCCCCCCTTTTGGGAATGGGAAATGAAATTGCCAAAGAGGCAATGGAGGAATTTGTTGGACCTTACATTCTTGGCAGAGCTTGAGTTCCAATAGGTACTGGGGTAGTTGAAGTCTCCCATGACTACTATATCTCTCTTTTTTGAATGTTTTCTAATCTGCTGTAGGAAGGCATCATTCTTGGAGGTCTGGATTCTTTATCACTGCTCCTTGTGGGGGAAAATATAATCTAACTAACTTTTGTCTGTTACAAATCTTCCAACATTCTGCTTCATTGAGTGGCCCCAATTTGTAGTACTATGAGAGGAGAAAAGCTTTTTCTATGCACTTTCTCCATATCATGCAGCATTTTGTACATCTTCATCATGTCGCCTCCTACTCTCATTTTCTCTAAATGAAAGTGTTCCAAATATATGTTTCCTCATGGGGGATTTGCTCCATCCCCTTTATATTGCTATGGATCTGTTAGTTTTGCTGTTGTTTCCTTTTGCCATTTTTTAAAATGTTAATTTCTTTGGACAGGAAGTATATTTATAAAATAGCAATGACATTGTGACCTTAGGCTTGTGGAATTAACAGGGAGAATGTCTGTTTTCCAAAAGGCTGGTGGAGCTTGCATATTACAACTCTTCAAGAGCCTAACATTTCTTAATATATTGAAAAATTGTTGTAGAGTAACAAAGTTTTACTGAAGAAAGCAAATCTTTAAAGTGCCTCCCCCCAATGCACACATGATCTCAAACTCCCTCCCCCCCTCCACTACTTCTCATTTGTGATCCTTTGCTATTTTTACAGTCAGCCTGTAAGTTATCTTAAGTGTCACCTTTGTTTCATGCCTTTATCATGGTGGTGCTTAGAAACTTTCTTGGTAGCTGGTCTGCAAGTGTGGAAATTGCTTCCCTGGAAAACTTGACAGAGTTTGAGCTTTAATAATGCCTGGAGCTTTTCTTCAAAACTTTTCTTATTTAGCTTTGATGCTCATGGCTAGAGGTACACATAAATTAGGTAACAATTACACACACACACAAATAAAACAAATTCCTTCCAGTAGCACCTTAAAGACCAACTAAGTCAGTTCTTGGTATGAGCTTTCGTGTGCATGCACACTTCTTCAGATACACTGAAACAGAAGTTTCCAGACCCTTCTATATAGTGAGAAGGTGGGGAGGGGTATTACTCAGAAGGGTGGTGGGAATGGGTGATTGAAGAAGTGTGCATGCACACGAAAGCTCATACCAAGAACTGACTTAGTTGGTCTTTAAGGTGCTACTGGAAGGAATTTGTTTTGTTTTGACTATGGCAGACCAACACGGCTACCTATCTGTAACACACAAATAAAACCGTTATAATAATAATTTCCCAGCAATAAGTAGTTATATTGGATTGGTTCATTGTTGCTACCTTTCTTATGCCCTTGTAACAGGCTAGAAATGTAAATAAAATGACCACCTTATGGGAAGCTAAGATGGTATAAGGTGTTAGGTGATAACTGCACATTCAATAATTTAGCAAATTACATTTTCAGTAGCTCTTTAAGGAGCTTTATACAGTACTTGTTCAGATGCATACTGATCTATATATCTTTGTATCAGCGTTCAAAACTCCCATTGTTCTAGGCACATTTTGCGACAGGGAATTTCATTAGCATGGGCAGTTTCTGATGTCTGAGTGCAGTACTGCACCGAAGATTTCATATTAAAACTGCAGAGTGGAAGGAAAGGAGGACCTTTTTCTGCTTCCCCACTTCCAGTCACTCTCTGAAGACTGGAGATGAGATTCTCTTAAGAATATTAGGGGTGTGGGCAGAGGAAGCATGGCTTTGTTTTTTGCAGTCTTCAAATGAGGACTAGATCATGTGAAAAATGAACATAAGATTTTAGCTGCAGTTCATTTTCAGCTTTTGTATTCTTGTTATAAAAAACTGCACCTAGACATTCCGTTGTTGCACCAATAACCTAGGTTTAAGCCATTTAGCTCATAGCTTTCATATATCAGTTTCTAACACTGCTTTGTATCTTACTCAAAACAAAATAAAAAAAATCCTTCCAGTAGCACCTTAGAGACCAACTAAGTTTGTTATTGGTATGAGCTTTTGTGTGCATGCACACTTCTTCAGATACCAATTGAATCTTACTGTCCTCCATGTTGCTTGATAGCTCATGTTTTAGCCTCAGAACAACTATGTGATGTTGGCTGGACTGAGAGAGAGAGCAACTTTCCCAAGGTTACCAGCTGAAAAATTAGCAAAGGAAAATAACAAGCATGTGTGTTTGTGCACAAAGAAAATCAGCTTAACAAATATTCCAAAGGGCAGTGGGGTTGACAGTAGCTTGAAAGGGAAAAAGCTAGAGTTCAGGTCCAAAGTACCAAATAAAAGCCGCACCTGAATAGCTGCACCTTTAAAATTCAAGGGGGGAAAAGAAAAAAGACAATACCCAAATATAATCCTCTCCCTTAAAATTCCTGATCTGGAAAAGGGCATGGGAGAAAGGGTTAAATACTACTTCCCCTAGAACCATTGCCATCATCTATTTCACCATCCCCAGGACTCTTTAACTTAAAAGAAAACCATAAACAGAGAAAATCTGATCATGGCAGAGTTGCAGTCTTAATCAGGTCAGTGAGTCCAAAATCAGGTCATGGGATCAGTTATACACTACACCTTTTTGGCAACAGCTTTCATGCTATTATCACCGTTAAAAGCTACTGTTTGGTGCATACCCTGAATTTTGGTTCCTCAAACACAAGGAAATATTTTCTCAGAATGTTCAACAAGTGCTTTTATTTCGAAAAATATATTCAGGTATCTTGAAGAGCTTGAAGTTAATTGTTTAATGTTCAGTAATCTCCAACCCTATATTTAAATGTTATTTTGGACAAAAATTGTTGGCTAGCTACTAAATGATGTGAACGTATCAAATGTATTGAATGTTGCATCACTGTAAACTTTCAGTAGCTCTATGTAATTGGATTTGTAAATTGTTCTTTTTTATTTATTTTCCCATTTTTAATCTGTCATTTAATGCCAAGCTTTTTGGTTGAGAATATTTAACTCATTAAAAATGTCAGACTGATAAGCCTTCTTCATGACATGCTCGCTAGGAGGTAATATGATTTGGAAAAATAACTGTGTTGTGTTTTTGAAAGATCAGATACGTTCTGAAAGGAAAATGAAACAATAACTCCAACATTTGGGAATTTGAAAAAGAAGAAAAGTCTGCCTCATTTTATAGCAGATGGTAGACTATCCCCAAAGTCTTAAGAGCTAAGGCACCAGTGAAGGATGAAACTACCCACCTGTGCCACATACACTGGAAATCCAGACTGTGCACACTCCTACATGAAGGATAATGTGATAATTAGTTATAACAGCAATGTGAATTTTTCACAGTAGACTGTAGAATTGTTATGCAGAACTAAACAAAAAACAAAATGCCTCTTCTGGGAAGTTTTAAGGAGGAGGAGAGTTTTAGAGAAAAACTCTACTGTAAGCAATTAAATTTACAACTGTGCACAAATTTCATGTTGGGTCATAAGTAGTCTTGCTTTAGAAGGCTATTGTTGTTGGCATCATCCATCTATCTCTAGAAACAATGGAGAAATGCGCCTTTGGGGTGAAATCAAACCATTGGAGAGTTCCTTAGAAGGACTGGTTTAATATTAAATAAGCCTGCCAACTAGGATGCAGTTTATTGTACACTTTGTTATATATAACACAGTTGGTTGCTTCCTCAGCTCAACTATGACGTTGGATAGACCTTTTTCTATTCAGGTTGCTAAATGATGCTTAGGACTACTAAGAGAGCTTCCTATCTTTGGGGATGTGTGTGTGTGAGATTGAGACTGTATGATTCATTCATTCCCTCTTTCTCACTCTCACTCTCTCTCTCCAACACCCACCCACCTCCTCCATCCCTCCCACGATTTAGAACACATGGAAGCCTATAAAGAAATGACTAAGAATGATTTATATTTGCTACAAACTATTGTGCTTTAGTTCTTCCTAAAACCTGCAAGTGTTGGTATTTTGTATAGATTTAAGTTACTCCCTTGTAAAAATGGCAATGTGTGCATATCTTTCTGGTGTAATTTAGATTTACGTATTTCCATAGTGCATAAAACTTACACAGATGTACATCACCCCAATCAGTAGACTGCAAATATTTGTTTTAAACTAGCTTAGTAGAGTCAGGTGGAAAGATGGCTTTCTTTTGACCAGAGAGTGTATCTCTTTAACTCCCTGGGGGCACTAAAGCAATGGAAGTGTCCCTCCCTTATTTTTTGAAGCTTTGCTGTGTGGTTAATACTACAAGGATAAGAGCTTGTAAACATATAATCTGTGTAGAATACCTTAGAATAGCTGATTTCAGTTAAGGCAGGTCCCAAGATTCAGGTAAATATATAAGCAGCTGAAAGACCACACTAGTTGGTATTTACTTATTTATAAACTGTTACATCCTAGGAGAAATAGCTTAGAAGATTTTCCAAGGTTCAGAAACAGTGTATAATGAGATCCTGGTTACCAAATTGCTTTAATTTTATCAGAGAGAAAGAAAAACTGTTCATTAATTGTTTTCTGATAGAACACCTCTGGAAGTTTAATGGAAATTTAAGGGGAAAATGTACGTTGTTTATTGAAACAAGCGGATTTTAAAAGTGGTGGGGTACAAAGACTATCGAAAGCTTAAGTACTATGAGACTTATGGAATACTGTCTCTTTATTCTAACTGTTTTATTATGCTTTGTCTCTTTCAGTTGCTGATATGTGTTTAAGATGAGTGGGATTGGTGAAAATTCCTCTGACCCAGCCCGGGCAGAGTCAAGAAAACGCAAGGAATGTCCTGATCAACTTGGACCCAGGTTAGTTAGAATACTTTATAGAACCCTGGGAGCTAAAGGATTTACAGAAAAATATATTATTTGATTGGTTGGGTGCATATATTCACTTTGCCTTACCACTCTTTTAAGTCACTACTATAGATGACAAGTTATTTCATTTTATTGTCATTTCAAATTATAATACCATTTATTCTTTGAATTTTGTTTCTGGGGAAAGAAAAAAACAGTTTTGAGTCATCATCTTCCTGCTGAGGATGTATTAAGTCAGTTAAACCTTAGTTGCAGGGTTTGGTCTTTCAGTTTCTATAAAATTGCAAAGCTATTTGAAGTTACTAACTAGTGCCCAACTCATTTATTCAATCCATTGTCCATCGACTGTTTAATATTACTTTCTAAGCACACATAATCTTAAATGTTTAGCAGGTGTCAATTGAAAAATAATGCACATCTTTCACCATGAAGTCTTGGAAAGTCTTTAGAAGTTACATGGTCAAATTGACAAACTTTTGTGGTGTGATATATGTTTGCTGCATGTGGGCTGAGCGCGGGTGGCCCTGTGGCCTAACCACAAAGCCTAGGGCTTGCCAATCGGAAGGTTGGCAGTTCAAATCCTTGTGACAGGGTGAGCTCCCGTTCAAAAGCACATCAAAGCACAAGTAGATAAATAGGTACTGCTCTGGCGGGAAGGTAAACGGCATTTCTGTGCGCTGCTCTGGTTTCGCCGAAAGCAGTTTAGTCATGCTGGCCACATGACCCAGAAAAACTGTCTGTGGACAAACGTCGGCTCCCTCGACCTATAAAGCGAGTTGAGTACCACAACCCCAGAGTCGTTCGCAACTGGACTTAACTGTCAGGGGTCCTTTACCTTTACTTTTATATACACTGCATACAGCCCATATTTTTGTCATCCTAAGCTAGACAATGGGGTGTTAGAATAAACTTGTCTCTCAATTAAAAAATTATGTCGGAAGTACATGTAGTTTCAGGACTAGGAAGGAAGCATGTCTCCCTATGCAACATACTCTGTCAAAAGCTGCAAATCCCAGAGGTGCTTAGTTCTTACTGGCCTTTCCTGTGAGGAGGCACCTCCTGTGATGAGGGTGTAATAATGAGCTGGCAGCAAGAAAGAGGAATGTTCAGGTTGCTGGGTCAGTGGAAGCACAGCTGCTCTCATAGTATTTACAGGCATCAGAACATATGTGAGTAAATGGCTTAGGCTTCTTGGCTCCTTAGGGAAAAATATATTTAAAGCCAGGGCATACATAAAGAAAACAATGAATAATAGAGGAACTGATGGTAGATCCCAGGTTCAAGAAACAGTGTCTAAAGGACATTTTGTCACTTGCATATAATAAATATATGCACCTGCTATACAACCTTGTCTGAATGTAAATACAAATAATGCAGCCAGAAAGGTACGAAGCATAGAGAAAGGGAACTAAATAAGCTAAAGTACACTAATCAGTACACCCAGTTTTTCAAAATGGGATAACGGGGCTGTCATAAGTTTGTCCCAGGCTCAGAAATAATCTCCGTAAAACACCATGTGTGTAAATGGCAATAAAACATCTGATAGTTACAGCAAACTCATTTCCCCAAGTGATATCATCCTTTATGTAGAAGAGCAAGGGGAGAGCTCAAAGGTTTGCAGATAAACAAACTTTGTGGGTGGAACTTAAGAGGGAAGAAGCACCAAAACAAGCTGAATTGAATTCTGAGCATGTTCAGTGGGCACCCAGCACTGTGTGTCTGTTTAGGGGGGAAATGAGGGCAGGGGCAGAGAGTAGGAGTATCATGGAAAAGGTTGTGGCTGGCTGGAACCCTGAGCAGGAAGATGGGAGACTGGGTTTTTAAAAATTTTTGACTGTTAAATAGCCCTTGAAGACTGAATGGTTGATGATTGGCCACGGAATGCAGAGTGCTTGCTGTGGGCAGGAACGTGGGGTGGAGTGGAATATCTTGAAAGAAGGCAAGGATAAGTGGATGGTATACTGAATTGAACAAGAGCAGTGCACTCTGCAATATTTTGTTGCTGGTTCCACTTGTAAATAAAGAGTTAAGACCAGATTAGCTAATGATCCTGGAGATCTTTGATTTCATCAGCATCATGTGACTTAACTCACAGTAACTCTAGGAAATGAGTGATCTATTTTGTAGTCAGCTTTGGCACTGTACACCTTGCTGCTCTGGTCTCCTTATAACACTTGCTCTTGTTTGGTTTATATGGTAAAATTTGAGAGGGGTCTCTCTCTCTCTCTCTCTCTCTCTCTCTCTCTCTCTCTCTCTCTCTGTGTGTGTGTGTGTGTGTGTGTGTAAGTGTAAGTGTAAGTGAGAGAGAGAGAATGTATGTGAGAATCTGTCAGGACAGGCGGCCAAATCTTTTGTTCTTACATCTTTTCTTTCCCTATAAGCAACACTGTTTGTATGCTACACCCCCCCAAAAGTTAAAATATGTGTCTAACAAAGCTAAATTCTCAGATGCATGTAAGTTATGTCAATCAAGCCAGTTATGATACCTTTATCCTGCATAATCTGCAAGTCTTGAGTAAATAAAAAAAGAGAGCCACTTTGAACTCTTCACCCTGCAGCTACTGGGATTCGGATTCCACCACTACTTTTGATTTTTGTCCCTATCATTGCTTGCAAATTCTAAATTCTTTGCAGCTATATTGGCTAGCGGTTTTTTGTTTTGCTTTTAAATGAAAGCTAAGGTACTGGGAACACCATATTTTTCACATAGTACTGAATCATGTGCTTGAGTGATATGGTTGTGGAATTGTAGCCTTGCCTTAGAAGTATATGTAATACTGTACAATGGTTTAATATTCCCAATTTGCAATTGAAATATGATCTTGGGTATTCTAGTTTAAATCATCTCCAACCCCAATTTGATTGTAAGTAGTGGATTCAAGAATCAACACATTTAGAGCTACCTTCTGTCCCTGATATTTGGTGGATTGTTTGTGAATTCTTCAGGTGATGGTGTGAAGAGGGGATTATCTTTGGGGACTCCTGGACAAGCAGTAAAGAGGCTTGGACAACTTTTCAGTGATGTTGAACATTATTCCATAATTCAACTACCCTTAAAAGCTGTATATGTGCTAAGAAGTAAAACTTTTGAGTAGCATGGATGTGTGGTTAATTCTTTCCCTTTTTCATATTTGAAAGTGTGCTCTAAAATGAAATATATCTATCTGAGAAATGGGAGTTGGTTGTTTTTCTGCTTTTGCCACTTTAAAATAAAATGTATGTTTTCCACGTTTAAAAAAGGTGCCAGTTTTAAGAAGTTTGACCTTCCTTTTTTATTTTCAGTCCTAAAAGAAGCACTGAAAAACGTAATCGCGAACAAGAGAATAAATACATAGAAGAGCTTGCAGAGCTGATCTTTGCTAATTTTAATGATATTGACAATTTTAACTTCAAACCTGACAAATGTGCAATCTTGAAAGAAACTGTGAAGCAGATTCGTCAAATAAAAGAACAAGGTAAGAAGAGTGTTTTCAAGTGTCCACTTTTATAAACACATGAAGCGGACAAAAGGAGTAACAGTATGTCTGACATTTCTGTGCAGAAACAAAATGTATACAAAATAAAATCAGAGTGACCATCACAACAACAGTCATTGTGATAACATTCCGTCTAACTGCCCTGTGCTAATTAGTAGTAATAGCTAGATACTACGGTTACAGTGGGGACACAGGTGGCGCTGTGGGTTAAACCACAGAGCCTAGGGCTTGCCAATCAGAAGGTCGGCGGTTCGAATCCCCGTGACAGGGTGAGCTCCCGTTGTTCGGTCCCAGCACCTGCCAACTTAGCAGTTCGAAAGCACGAATGGCAAGTAGATAAATAGGTGTTGCTCCGGCGGGAAGGTAAACAGCATTTCTGTCCGCTGTTCTGGTTTCGCCAGAAGCGGCTTAGTCATGCTGGCCACATGACCCAGAAAAACTGGACAAATGTTGGCTCCCTTGGCCAATAAAGCGAGATGATTGCCGCAACCCCAGAGTCGTCCGCGACTGGACCTAATGGTCAGGGGTCCCTTTACCTTTTACGGTTACAGTGACAATTATTCATTGGTATAAATGTGATGCTCTGCATAGAATTGTCACTGCTCTGCTACCCCTTGTATTTCAAGACCTTTTGGGCCCATTATTTATTTATTTTTATGTTTGTAGGTAGATGCGCATGTCCCAACTAAGGCATATTAGTGCAAACTAAGGGCAAAGAAGTAGGCTCTATATGGATAGTTTGGGTCCAAAATGGTTTTCCTTTGCTGTCAATGAAATTTGAAATTAACAACCCATATATGTATGAAGACTTCCGTAGAAGGTTGAAGCTATTGCAAAGGTGAAAACTCAGGCATGTCACAATCTGTGTAGCAACTGTGTAGCAACTAGTGCTGTGTAGAATCTGTGTAGCAACTAGTGCTTTATATTTCATTTAAAAATCTGAACCCAGGTGACAGATATGGTTTGCAGAGGAATAGCTTCAAAGTAGCTGAAAGTAGCATATAATGCATGTTATGGGACAAATAAATGCTTTCTTCCACATGCGCAACAATAAGTTCAGGAATGTTGTTGTTGTTGTTGTTGTTGTTGTTGTTGTTAAATTTCTATACTGCCCTTCATCCAAGGATCACAGTGTGGGTTACAATATTTAAAACACAAAAATACACAACATAGTAGCAAACAAAAACAATGATGTAGGTTACTGGAAGTGGAATTCAAAAGGCAGAGTTATTTGGAGACAGGTCTCCTCCACTAATAGTCATTCCCTGTTCCTTCTTTTTTCTTTCTTTCTTTTGCCAAGCGTGTGAGGAAATAACCTATTGCTGCAACAGGGGTGCGTGCCTGTTCTCCTTTATTTATGATAAAGCTCTTTAGTCCATACAGTAGAAGCCTGTGAAACTTGTGCGGGCTGCTAAACCAGTCATCTTAGTGCTGTCACTGCAAAGCGACATGACAATGATGGTTGTTGGCAGCACTTACTGCCCAGGCTGTACTGCATTGGGGGTCATTGTGCTCAATCCTGTGTGTTTTAAAAAGCAGCCACTAACTCTTTAGTAATCAAATTTCCTTTAAGAGAATTCATGGCTATGCAATAACTTCTTTCTCCTATGTGTTTTGTTCTGCGTTTTAGGAACTGTAGGAGTTGGCCTTTGCCTTCTAGAACCCTGGGTCTTAGAAAATAGACCTTGCTGCTTAGTGTCTTGTGTTTATTCATTATACATTTAGATCATCTGCAACCACTAGACTTTTATACCTGTTCTTATAAACAGGGGTGGGAACAGAGTAAAAACAGGCTCTTCACTGATTACCTTTCTAGCCCAGCAGAAACCTAATGAAGAATCAGAATTATCCCTCAAATGTACTACATGAGTCAATTGCACATGAATATTTCCTTTGCCCCACCGCCAAAGCGTAATCCTGGTAGTGAGGGAACAAGCACAATGCTAGTTCATGGGAGAAAATTGTTGGCTTAGGGGAATTGAGAACACTTCCTTTGCCTTAGCTGGTCAAGGAGCTACTAGGCAGAATAACACTGGATCTGCCGAAGGCCGTTCCTACAGTTTCCCTTCGCAGAAGCTTTTTATTTACCGGTAAGCGCTCCGCCTTTCTTGCCAGGTTCTGGAGCAATTGCATGAGGCTCCCATGAGATCATGCAAGAGCCTCCAGAACCCGGTAAGCAAGGGTCCCCCACTCCCTTTCTGTTTGTTTGTTTATTTATTTATTTAATGGTGGTCTGTATAAATCTGCAGTCAAGTAAGCAAAGGCAGTGTACGTTGTGATTGCCCTGTAGTTCCCCCATTCTTTATTATCATGCTGTGTGCTTGACATAGATTGGAAGCATCACAAAAATGAATAAACATGTCTGTACAGCATAGTAAGGTCTCTGATGTTGCAGTTATAATCACAGCGTGTAATTCTGGCCTGGAAAATTAATAATACATTTTCTGTATTTACTTGCGTTGTTTTGACTCAGGCCATGAAAGATGTACATCATCTGCTCCATACTCTGTAAATGCAAGTTTACTTGTCATTCTAGCCTCCCTGACTTTTAAATGTCACAGACTCCATTGCTTTCCTACTAATTCCAAGTCTGCTGATGAGGATCAATGATCAGCATGTTAAACATGCAGCAGGGTACTGCCTGGTTATCAAGAGGGTGATGATGAACAATCTAGCCGTTAATGCTCACATTACAACTGTCAGCTTTCATTTTCAAAATAGGCTTATACATCAAGCACTGAATTATGTTAACCATTGTGCTAATGATGTATATGAACTTGACAAAGAAAAGAAGATGAGCATTAATTGCAAGAAATTATTGGTTTGCACAATTCTAAAAAATGCTTAGTAGTCAAAGCATGCCCCTTGGCTGTGCTGGTGGTTCTAAGGATTTCACAAACCATTCATGGATACTAGAGGGTTAGGTGGAATTTACACATATATAAAAGATGCTGTGAAAATGCTTTTTTAAAAAAGTTTTGAAAAATATATTGAATTTCCCATAGCTCACTGTCTCCGTCTAGTGTCATATTTGTATATTGCACTTTACAACACACTTAAAATGTTTTATTTGCAGCTGTATAGCTAAGTCCTTATTTGGGAGAATATTTTCTTCATGCAGAATAAATTTAAGGATGCTGCAGAAAATAACAAGTTGTGCAACGGAGTAACTTCACAGGACAGTGGTGCCCTTTGTATTCATCTTAACCCACTCACCCCTATTAGCTTCTCAGTCCATCCATCACCAGCACTTTGATATTGGGTTGATCAGCTTTATCAGGAGGAATCTGAGATCTATAAGGAGCAAAATATGTAGGATTACGTCTGGTATTTTTTAAGTTACATATTCTTTGTGGAATGTCATATATGCATGCCTTTGCGCAATGTCTTATATCCTGGCAAAGTTTTGAAACAGTACACTACTTCATTCTCTTATATGGAGATAAGGACAATGTTATAAGTTCCAATGTCTTTGGTACTAACATAAAAATTGCTAATGTGTATTTCCCCTGCTTCAAAAAATCCTCCCCACTCCTTTCTGGGTCTGTGAAGTTTCTGTGCCTCACCAAATTATGGGAACAACAACCATGTTCATAATTCCGAACTATATGAGTTGTTTATCTCCTTTTCTTTGAAGCACATTTATTCTATTTGTATAACTGAAGTGTTTCTCCATCTTAAAATGTAATGTAGGGAAGACTTGTGTGTCTGCTTTTGAGCCAGAATGCAAAGGACTTAACATGTTTTAGCGTGCTGTTGTTTCTTAGAACTAGACATGTCAACCTTTCCTGGGGCTTTTAGTATTTATCAGGAGTTTTTGCTGGAGTGACTAAGTGCAATCTGAAACATATTTACTCTGAGGTAAATCCTAGTGAGTTTAATAGGACTCATCGCAAGCAAGCAAGCAAGCGATGGGATGGGTGCTTAGGATGGAACTGTTTAAAACGTAATGCATAAATTGCCCTCTTCTTGCCAAACCTGGTATATGTAGAACTTAAAGGTAAAGGTATCCTGCCTGTACGGGCCAGTCGTGTCTGACTCTAGGGTTGTGCGCTCGTCTCACTTAAGAGGCCGGGGGCCAGCGCTGTCCGCAGACACTTCCAGGTCACGTGGCCAGCGTGACGAAGCTGCTCTGGTGAGCCAGCACCAGCGCAGCACACGGAAACGCCGTTTACCTTCCCGCTATAAAGCGGTACCTATTTATCTACTTGCACTTAGGGGTGCTTTCAATCTGCTAGGTGGGCAGGAGCTGGGACCGAAAAACAGGAGCTCACCCCGTCACGGGGATTCGAACCGCCGACCATACGATCGGCAAGTCCTAGGCACTGAGGTTTTACCCACAGCGCCACCCGCGTCCCATGTAGAACTTAGGTCCATTTTATTATATCATGTTGAACAGATGCTTACTGTGCACATACATGAAGTGGCTTTAATGGATTGTAATTGCTTTAAATAAATAGTTTCAGGGCTTCAGTCATGAGAAAAAAATAATGAAAGAAAACCATGTTTGAATAAGAGAGTGTGGTTTTGTTTTCTACTTTCAGGTTGATTGGCTTTTTATTTTAGTTCTCAATTATTATTTTGAGAGAAAATTGTGCTAAAGATTTTGTGTCAAATATCTAGTTAGGTTGACTTTACAGCTTCCTTGCCTTGAAAGTTGCTAATTTCATAACCATGTAAACTGCATGGGTAATACACATTTTCTGGTTTTTTTCTGGAACTGGTAAAATGAAATGTTGCTGTTGTAAGTGTGAAATTGTAAGTGGCTTTACTAACATTGGTGGAGTTGTATAACTTGTTGTATAACAAACACTGGTTTGTTTCTATATCTGAGGGACCTATTGATTTGCTGCTTAACAAGTTCCTTTGCTGTCCCTCAAGAATGGAGAAGGTTCAGTTTCTTCCATGTTGATTATGGCATCTCTGTAGGCCAAATATTTGGATTTGTGATTCCATACAGCTGTAACAATGGCTGCCTACAAGCTTTGGTTTGCAGATTTTGAGCTTCTTCCCCCCACATCAGCTGGGTTCAGAACATAACTCCTGTGTAAATGGGGAGTTGTCTGTATACCAGGGAGCCAAGCAGACTACATGAAGTGGGAAAGGGTGTTCAGCGGCAATTGCGTCAACAGTCCAAACCATTCAAAAGTTCCAGAGGTTTGCCTGGGCTTTTAACAGGAGCACCAGTCATATCAGCTGGAAAATCCCTCAGAGCCACCTGGAAACCTCTTGGACCCATGTGAGGTCTCCGTGTGAACTAGAGCTCTCTCTGTTCATGGTTCTAATCCTTGTAGAAGCAACCCAAAGTCAGGATGAGGTCAGCCTTTCAATGCTGACTTCATCCTGGCTTTGCTGTAATGCATGAAAATCAGTTACAATTTCATTTCAGCCACAGTTTGTTGGTTGCCACTAGCATGTAGTACAGTAATTGCATCCTTATGAGCAGGACTGTTGAATTCATAAATCCAACGCGGTACCACATGGACTGCGTACACAACTGCACCTCTCCCTTGAATCTTAAAGATCCGTTTGTGACACGACCCTGGAGTGAGAGGAACCCTTGTACAGTGGCTGTCATTTTCTTTGGGCCTCTGAGCTTGCAGAGTCCAAGACAAACTGCAGCTATTCCCTGCATAGGGCTCTGTATGTGGGAAGAGGTGTGCAGAGTACTATTTGTTGCTATTGCTTGCTGTAGGTACAGAAGACCCCCGTGATCTCTCATGAGCACTGGTAGCACAGAGAAGTAAAAACTGTAAGAGAAGGAGGGATAAGGGAGCAAGCACTGGCAAGGGCAGACAACTGGCTCCTTAGTCTCTGTTCACAAGGATGTTCTGGACGGTTGCCTTTGTTCAACATGTAGCAAAGTGCTGAGCAATAAAAATGTTCATAGTAGCTGTCGCTGACAGTGCTTCCCTGTTATACAGGCAGTGCTACACTTGAAGGCAGAGCCTACGAGACCTTCCTTTTGCTGCCTGACAAAAGATGCTATGTACTCTGTTCAGTCTGACTCCCTTGTGTTTATTGGCTCTGCTGCATACAGTATTGTTGCTTTCCTTTTGTTCTTGCATTTCTGTGCTTTTTGTAAAAGGAATAGCAAGTCTTCCAGTGAAGCCAAAGCGAAAGGGACATAATCTTAATGACTCTGAGCTTCTACCAGTCATTTAAGCACCATGACCCTAGTCATCGGTGATTAAAATAACATTTTCATAGCTTTCTGTTGATGGTGTGGTGTTCATTTCAAAACATTTTAGCAAGTTACTTTTCAACCATTTCCAGGAGAATCACCCACCTCAAATATTTTGAGTTCTATATGGACTGATATGATTGAGGGCCATCTATGAAGATGGAAGTATGCTATGTTGTAGAAAATAGAGGTTTTTGATTTTAAGAAATGGCATATCCTATTATAGAGAAATGGCATAGTAGAAACCAGTCCCAACTTGGTTGCATTCATTTCAGGGTGTGTGTTTTTTATTCCTGGAGAAACAAGAAATAAATGTGTTGTACCATAAGACCTTCTGCTCGCAAAACATGTGATTTATCATTGAGTTGCGATCCATTTCACATGCATACTTGAGTGACAAATGGCCATCAGTTGAGATTTTAAAAATGTGAGCTACTTCATGGTCACATACTCAAAAAAAATTCCCCTTGTACTTTGCACACCAAAATGTAGCCTTAGGCAAATTAATAATAAAACACACTTCTTCCACTTCGTAGGGACTGAAGGCTAAAGAAAGAAATAATTTTAAAACTACACATGATGGACAATGTGACTAAACAGCATATATAGTCTAATGATATCGTGGTTCATGTTGAGGAAAAAAATCATATTTAATTAGCTGTGGAACATTTGTATTCATGCCTTCAGTTTCTAAAACTATTTAGAGATCTGATCTGAGGATTAGTGGTTTCATACAGTTCTAACAATGGTTGCCTACAACCTATGGTTTGCAAATTTGGAGCCAGCCACAGAATGTGTGCTCCCTCCTTTCTCTTTTTACCTTAAACCATGACTTGGTATTATATCTTCGTGATGCTAACCATTGTTGATGATAACGAGGGCCCCCATTCTTATTCACAGTTTAATTCAACATTTCATAGAATTGTAGAGTTGGAAGGGACTGTAAGGATCATCTAGTCCAACCCCGTGCTATGCAAGAAGGTGCAGCTGTCCTGTATAGGGATTGACCTGCAATCTTGGTGTTATCAGTACCATGCTCTAACCAACTGAGCTATCATAGAAACCCTGACTTGACAAAACACTTGAGTGAAACAATGTTTTAAACCAATGAATTTTATGTAATCGAATGAGACGTTTCAAATAATGCTCACTATCATTTGTACTGTTTAAATGCCTGCCAGAAGAACTAGACACTAATAATAATAATAATAATAATAATAATAATAATAATAATAATATTATTATTATTATGCTGGACATCTGACTGGGCTGCCCCAGCCAATCTGGGCGGCTTCCAGCAAATTATAAAACCACAAATTTTATTATTCTTTCATTTCCTTTGTATAATCTTATATGGCACATGCAGTTGTAACAGCAGAAAACAACTTTTCTGACACATTCTGCAAAGCATATAATGTGGCATTTGAAACACAGACAGTGTCATAGTTTTAGGGTAAAAATAACTTTCAGGTTTTAGGAATATTTTAGATTAATCTGTTGGTGTACTGTACTACTTCAAACAATTCAGCATCCATACTGATAAAAGTAAGACGGTCTGCTTTCTGTTCTCAGCCATCAAATGGAGAGAAGGAGGCGGGGAGGGCTGGAAATGTGATGTCATTGGTAGTAGGGGATTGGTTAATATGGCTGTCACTCCCCGCAGATTGTGAGAAGCTCTCATTTGCTGACAAGGGGGCTGTGTGTTAGGAGGGGAATGAAGCAATCTCTTCACTGTTAGGGCTGATCTCAGTGAGTAAACAAGCTGGGAAATAGTGCAGCTGTGCTCTTTAAATATGCACTGCAGGAGATTTCAGCAAGCTGATGATATATCACGCATTAATGTTGAAAAGATAAACACATTTTGAGAGTGCAGGAAGGGCCTTGTGTTTTTATGTTGGCAGAATGCTTCCTAATGAATAAGAATGTGCTGCTGGCTCACAAAGCCATATGGCAGCTTTTCTAATTTTAGTTCAGTGCAGATGCATAATTCTCCCTTGTTTTACCTCCTAAAACCTTTCTGTGGTGATATGAATGTTTTCCTGTAATATCTTGGTTTTTAGCAGTAAATGTGCCTGTTGCTCTAATGTATCCTCTGCTCTGTTGTAAAATGTAGCCCGAACTTGATATTTTCTCTCTTACTTTTCTAAATAAAAGGCAAACATGGCTACGGATGACACAGACTTCCTGCTGAGCCTTAAAATTGGAATGCTAGTTAATTTTATATATTCTTTTGAAAAACTGGTGAAATCTTGCAAGAGTAACTGACAGTTTCCTGCTGACTGAAATAGTGAAATGTGATTACAGTCCATGAGACCCTCACAGATTTCAGAGTCTGGGCTTTGAATAATAAAACCAAAAAAACCTTCCCAAAAGTTAACAAAGGGTAGGAGCAACTTTTAAACACTTCACTACGCTGGTCCAGCATATGGCATGTTTATAGCTTGCTATCTTTCTGAAACTCCTGTTTTATTGCCAGAACACTGGTTTGTTAAAATGCTTGCAAATTTGAAACTATGCTGTTTCGGGTGCCACTTTGGTTTTATTCAGCTGGTACTGTGACTACTTAAGAATATGTAATGTTACAAAACTGACGCCTGTCTAAAGTAAATTTCAAGTAATTCCAGGAACTGTTTCTGCAAAAATCCCCAACATTACATATTTTAAATGATCTGCGCCTCTTATTTTTCCTTGCTTTACGGTTCCAATACTGCTTTAGGCTACCCATGCAAACTAGGTATAGATTTAACAGATTTGCCATGGATGCCACTATCACTGTAATTGCCCCTGCTTTTTCCTTCCACCCAGGCTAAAAGCAGAGTTACTGGGTATATACAATAACAGGAGTAAAACTAAATAGATTTGTGCCTACTTTTTTTATTTAACTCTGATGTCTTCCAGTCATATCATCATCATTTTTGTAACTGTAAAACAATACAATACACATTGAGAAGCAGAGAGTGGGGCAAGGCAGGTGGAAGGAGGCCTTGCCTGATGGAGTCTCTCCCCTCACTTCTTCCACCAGGCACAGCTCCCTTATGAGGACGTCCCTTATGAGGACGCCAATATTATTTCTCTGCTCTGTCTTGCATTCATTAAAAATAGCCTACGAAGTAGCAGGATGCTTTTGTAGTTGAGTCAGAGGCGTCGGGGCAGGGGCGGGTGGTAGGTGCACCCCGGATGCCATGTCTGGGCGGGTGACAAGAAGGCAAGGATCCCGGCGCCGGTGGCAAACCACTATGTACAGCGCATGTGCAGCGTCTCACGCATGCGCTGTATGTAACACCACTGCACATGCGCTGTACATAGCAGTTTGCTGCTGGCACCACTCGAGCACCGTATGGACGGTGGTGGGATCCCTCCGTAGCTACTACAGCTGCGAACGGAGGATCCTCTGGATCCCAGCATCCTCTGTACATCGCTGGAGCACCACTGCCAACAAACTGCTATGTACGGTACATGTGCGGCATCGCTACGTACAGCACATGTGCTGTACATAGCGGTGCCGCACATGCGCCGTACATAGCAGTTTGCTGCCCCGGGTGTCACGATGCCTTCGTTCTCCCCTGAGTTGAGTTTCTGATTAAATTAGTGGCATACTGGAGAAACGGTGAACATCTTTCTCTTCCACCTTCACTGGTAGGCCTGATGTTTTTGTTCCGTCCACGCTATAGAAATAGCTGGGTATTCTGTGGTGCAGTAACAAAGGATTGTGCTATATGCTGTTCTGCTCTCTTTGATGTAGGTTTTCATAATTCAAACATAATCTACTTAGTGAAATATACTAAAGGTATATTGTGTGGTATAGCATAGTTTCATAATGAACGTTGCATTTCCTAAGCAACAGTTGTTATACAAGTGTGAGCTGAGCTACATATGTGATTCAGTAATTATCATCAGTGTGGGACTTCTGGTTGTCCACAGATGTAGGAAGTGTAAAACAGTCTTAATAAGCTTTGATTTGTCAGTTATTCTTAAAATGGTGTGTGGGATCTCACATCTATTTTAAGCAGCTGTAGTTTGCTTTTCATAGAAAGAACTTGTTTTTAAACTCCTTTATTTAGGTCTTATCAAAATAGCAATAAAAACAGCCTTTTAGAATTTCAGTATTACAAGATGTTTTAGGATTTACCACTTCATCTTGTTCTGTTCACTTAAATCAAAATAGCAAATATAGAATTTATGCATCCCAGCCAACTTCCCATGAGATTTCTGCATGGGATGGATTTGCTTCTTTTGAAGTCATTTCTCCTGGGTCTGGTAAAATCAGACTGAGAGGGGATGGCTGTTCGGGCCAGTAAGACCACTCTTTCAGAAATGCTTTCTGGTCTCAGAAGATCTGAGCAGCTGTAGGTGAGTTTCTATTGTTCCTTGCCTGGGCAAATCACCTTCTCACATATGAACCTTTCCTTCTCAGTTACAGTTTCTTCAACTGTCAAGGCTCCTGTGAATGGCTAATGCAGAATATTGTCTTTTTGGTGGTGATACAAAGCAGTGGAAAATTCTCCTTAGGGAGTTTCATTCTGCTGCCTTCTGAATTTTGGACTATTTCTTAAAGTGGTTCTCTTTTCTACTCATCGGGTATTTTATCATTGTTTTAATGAGTTATTTGATTTTTAACAGTAACTTAGTAATCTACCTGGTAGACGCTTGGCCCAAAAACTAATATTTTAAGAAAGATACACCAGTCTTTCATCTAGCAAATTACAAGTATTAATGTATTCAATAGACTACAATTCAGATCTCTCTTCAGAATTTCATTTAAAATGTAATGGTTCAGGAACTATGCTCCATGGTGATTCATAAATAAATGACAATGTTTGCTTGCAAGAATGTTGGCTTTAAACATGAGCAATGTCTATTTTTTTCAGTACTATTATTGTAGGAAAGATGTACAAAGATAGTAATTGCAGTTGTATGTTGGTTGGTTGACATCTGTCCTGGGAGGTAATGGAAGAGTGCGCCCACCTTCGAGGTGAATTCAAACCATTGGAGAGTTACAGCACCTGCTGTGGCTGTAGAGACTGATATGGGAGAGACCAGTTTTGTTGCAGCTGGGGCAGATGAAGGCGTCTGGTTCTGCTGATGCAAGCGTACCATGGCATTTCTTCTTTATGTGCTCCGCACAGCAGTCATTGTATGTGAAGGTCCTATAATTTAGTTCCATACCCAATAGGCATGTTGAGTTTTTCTTGGTCCTTGTTAAATGTCTCAGAACAAACAAACAAAAAACCTAACACAAAGAACTGGTTTTAAATCCTGGATACCAGTGAATATCTGTGAAATTATACATGGTTAACATCCATGCCACCATAACCCTTATCTATGATGAAGCCTTCTGGGAAAGATTTGTATGTGGGAAGGGATGTCCTTGAGGGACAGAACACAAACCTGCAGCTTACTTCTGATATCCTTTTCCGTGGTTAAAGAATTGGAACTGTTGCATTTGAACAAGTCTGACAATTGTGACTAGTTCCATCTTGGCTTGCCATGCCTCTTTACTATAATTAGTGGCAAGTATAATCTTCTTAAGCAGCTCTGCTGTGTTATTCAGTTCATAGTGTGACTGTGTTGTCCCCCCTCCTTTTTATGTGCAGAAAAAGCAGCGGCAGCCAATGAAGATGAAGTGCAGAAAGCTGATGTATCATCAACAGGTCAGAGCGTCATTGACAAGGATGCACTTGGACCAATGATGCTTGAGGTGAAGTGTTATGAAGTTTTTTTAACCTTTAGAATTAACAGCTGTTCTGATGAGATTTGGCTAAATGAAAACAAAGCACATTTCAACTCTATGTAAGATGGTCAAACAAAGATTGTGCACAAAGCCTTTTTGTCCGTTCATTGCCACTTTTATAATGCATTGTTGGAGCAATCTGATTTCTAAGAGTAAATGCATGTTGTTTCTCCACCATTTTATATTAGAGAGTAAAGCTAAAGAAAGCAGGCATAGTCCATGTTTTTGCTGTCTTTTCTACTGTATAATATTAAATAAAAGGAAAATTCTGAGTTATTCCTAGGCATTTCCGCTCAGTCATGCTTGCATCAGTATAGCAGATGTTGCTAAGCAACACAACTGCATTTTTTCTATGAAAACTTCATATTGATTTTCAGATATATTCTAATGAGGCTGAACTACTTTCTCACCTCCCCACCCCCAGTCAAGAGAGAAACTAAAGATAGTATGCTACTTGAAGGCTTAACAGGATAGTTAACAAATGAAGTCTATTTTCCTCTCTGCAATGATTCAGAGTTAAGGAAGATGATAATAGCTTAGCTTTTATCTTGGTGCAGATTCTCAACAGTGAACTAAAATGTGTTGTTTTCTAACCTTTCAGGCCCTCGATGGGTTCTTCTTCGTAGTGAACCTGGAAGGTAATGTGGTGTTTGTATCGGAGAATGTGACACAGTACCTGAGGTATAACCAAGAAGAGCTGATGAACACAAGTGTGTACAGCATCCTGCATGTAGGGGACCACAATGAATTTGTCAGAAACCTGCTGCCAAAATCTTTAGGTACAGTTCTCCATCAACCTATAAATTTTAGTGGTTCCCTTCTTTCTGCCATAAGCTAGTGTTTAAGTTTGATGTAACATAATATCCTAATGTGTACATTACCTCTATTCCGTTCTGAGATGTTTCCCCCTCTTCTATTCTGGCCTCTAAATCATCTTCTCAAATGACATTGTAATTTATTACTTTTGTCTTGGACTTTATGCATCACTTCATGTAATAACTGACAGCTGCACCATTCATCTCGCTATAAGCCAACTAGCTCACAGGCCTCAAATCCCACCACCTGAGGTTTTCTGTGACTTCCCTAGCCCCTCATTCATAATTTTTATTTAATTTGAAAAATATGAGTTTTTTATGAGTCCCCTGCTATGATTCCATGATGCCAAAACGTTTTTGTGGGGCTCCTCAATTTTTTTTACATATTAAGGACTTAAAAAAATAATAATTCTCCCACAGATACCCCAGTGTAATGCCAAAAGGTTTTATGTGTGCCCCAAGTTCCTAAAACGTCCTTTGCCACACAGCCTCAGAGGGTTGACCATGGGTTACTGTAACCGTTGGCCTAAAAAAGGTTAGCCATGCCTGCTATGACTTCAGTTGTCAATATTTCTCATGCTATTTTTCCTTTTTTAAATCTTAGTGAAGGTAGGTGCAGATTATGTCTAGAATCAACTTTCTTATTATAGAAGGTTGAAAGGCTGTAGGAAACGTAACTTTAAGTATTCTTATTTTTGTCTCCAAAGGTGGTTGTGGGCTTTCCAGCTCCAAAATTTTATTTTTTTTATAGCTATTAACATAACAAATCCTGGCATTCCACTTTCTCCCACTTGCTTTCGGAAAGCTGCTTCAACTGTTTTTTTCTCTCCCTACGGTGAGATAATCTTGACATGTGGAAAACGCATGCACTGGCACTTTTGAAGTATGGAGTGAGTGTTTGTTTATTATGTGGCAAGTACATAGGTCAAGAAGTGTATGCTGTGCAACAAAAACATTTGAAGGAGCTCTATAAGTCATCAGCCTTGTTAGTTTATCCCCCTTGTTGGTTATTATTAATACTGTTTACAGGATTTTCACCCCTCCTCTTCCCAAGAGCTAGATCACCTTTAATATTTTAAAGATGGTCAAACAGAATATCTTGCCCAGCACCTAGTCATTCTGTATTATATTTCTTTTTCTTAGTGAATGGAGGACCTTGGTCTGGTGAAGCTCCTAGACGCAACAGCCATACCTTTAACTGCCGAATGTTGGTAAAACCTTTAACTGATTCTGAAGAAGAAGGCCATGATAACCAGGAAGCACATCAGAAATATGAAACTATGCAGTGCTTTGCTGTTTCTCAACCAAAGTCCATCAAAGAAGAAGGTGAAGGTAATCAGAACATATTTTATGAGATTGTTTTATGTTCAGTCTTTCCTTTAACCCTCCCTGATTGAGGCATCTTTAACCTAAATTAATGGTACTTACATTGTTGTCTTTGTCTCTGTGACAGGCACTCATTGTTTAGGTGGAAATGTGTATTTTTTCTGACCCTTTGCAAAGTATCTAATTAACAAGTACAGTAGATGAGCCTTCTTTTTTTGGAACTACATAAACACTGGCAGCATTATGTGTAGATATGCATACATATAGTTTGCTTCTTGCATATCATAAGCATATTTTGGAAGTTAATGCATCTAAACCATTTTGGTGTGACCTTAAACAGGGTCCTACTCTTTTCACTGGCACTCCTTCCAAAATAGGTGTGCATAGAAATTAGGGGAGAAATTGTGGTGGGATTTGCTGCAGTGAATAAAGCATAAGCAGAAGTGGCCCACTGATTTTTTTTTTCCCCCCTTTGGAAACACTGCACTTCCCCTTCTTTTAGTTTCCCGAAATTACGGTTTTACTGTCTACTAAATTGCTTATTCTTTTCTTTTGGCTTATCTTAAAATATGAGATGCACTTTTGAGGTACTGCAGCTTTGAAATGCTTCAAGTTTATAAATATTCCCAAAGTGTCTTCACACATGGCATGTGTTTTGAATGAAATATTTAAACTGCAGCATTCCAGATGTATGCAGTACCCAGGTGAGAGAGAGAATAAATGCAGCTGCTTATTTTTTATAATGGTCTTTCCAACACACTGAAACTAATCTACACTTTAATGTTATTGTGGTTGGAGTATGAGTGACCCAAGTCAGAATGCTTTCACTATCAGCCAAGAACTGGAGTGGCTTTAACTGGTGTGTAGACCATTTTCTGCTTTTCTCTGATCTACTCAGACATCCATTTGGCTCTTGGGCTGCTGCCAGGCAAGGACCCCTTAGGTTTTAATCCTTTGGGGTTGTTCAGGGAGTGCTTGAGAGCTGCTTGTTAGACAGCTATACATTTGGCATTGTAGGTGTTTTAAAATTTCGTGTTTGTAATTCATGGAAGTAATAGAAGGGAGCAGGAGCCCTAGCTATCAAATGTATGACAGCAGTTATTGTGGTGTGGTTATTACTCATCTTTTGGTTGGGAGTTTTGGGGATTGAATTGGGGATGTCTGAATGTGAGGCTGTTTATATGACGCTAAGCATGAATAAGATGGCATGAGAGGAAGGACAAAAGATTTGGGAGGCACTTTTTCTTATTTGGAGAAGTCTGGCGGGGGCGGGGGGAGGAATTTCTGGGATCCTCATGTGATGCTATCATGTTTCGAAGTGATAGAATGCTGGATCTAAGGAACCAGTTTGGTTATTGCTATGCCCTATGAGCTTGAGAGGAGATTTGGATTGCCATCCCTATGGATGTGGAGTAGCGGAGAAGGAATGGGTGGTGTGAGATAAGAGGTGTCACAAAAAGGATTAGAGTAAGTTTTTTAGCACTTAGGTTTTGTCTCCCACATACATTTAGGTCTTCGTTGTTGTGTTTTGAATGTAATGTAGCAAGCAGAGTGAGCAGACTGAAAATCCATTTACGTATTCTTAAGGGGTCTGTCGGATGCAGGTACAATAAGGAAATAATCAGTTCTGCATGTCATATTTTTATCTTTGTTGTTTTAGTGTAAGTTTTTTTAAAAAATTATATGGTCTAGCATAGATTTAGCAAACCTTTTCCTCCAATTAAAAATAATTTTGTCCCATTTAAGATCTTCAGTCTTGCTTGATTTGTGTGGCAAGAAGAGTTCCAATGAAGGAAAGGCCACTTCTGCCCTCATCAGAGACATTTAGCACTCGTCAAGATCTGCAAGGTACCGTGAAAGTGCAAGTCAAATCTTCTTTTATTAAAACAACAAAAAACAGATGTAGTTTCTAATAACAGCCTTATATACCTTCAGGCAAGATAACTTCACTTGACACTAGTACCATGCGAGCAGCTATGAAACCTGGCTGGGAAGATGTGGTGAGAAGGTGCATCCAGAGATTCTATGCACAGCATGAGGGAGATATGTCTTTTGCCAAGAGGCATCATCAGGAGGGTAAGGATCCATTGTTTCTTCAAGCATGTTTACAATAGAAATAAAAGCACAAACTTTTGGCAAGTCATGATCCAGAAATCATACAGCAGCTCCAATACAATACAACATGGAGTGCTAAGAAGTGCAAAGCCTTCCCCATTAGGTGCAATATCAGAAACTGCTTCATGTGTCGGTAGAACTGTCTACATTTTATATATTTTTAATTTATCTGAACATTTATATCTCAGTTGTCCATGATAAATTATACTCTAGATGGACTACAAATAAAAATCTAAATCAAGAAACCAATTAAAGTAAACATTTCCAGTGGATGGAGAAGTCTGTCCTAGGTATATTGAAAACCCCATGAATACATCTAAGCACTGTTGTTGATGAAAACACTTTAAATAGATGAAAATACTTTAAATAGAATAGACAACTGAGGAAGAAGGGAATGTGATCAAACGGAATCTGACTGACCCAAATATGAATCTAGAGAGCTTATGTAAATTTTGAACCACCAAATGATGCATCTTTCCCGTCAATGTCTTTTTACTCCTGAGGAATTACTTGGATTAGGCGACGGCACAATTTGGACAAGAGAGCTGTTTTGTGCGATACATTTAATAAGAAAGTACTTTGTGTGTCATGCAGTGACTAATGAAATGGCATGTGACACTTTCCCTGGAGATGTTTGAAAAATGCAAATGTATTAATTTATCCTAATTAAAGGTTCCAGTAAAGCGGGGTGAGAAACCTTTTTCAGTTCAAGGTTGCATTCCCTTTTGGCCAACTCTCTGAGGACTGGGCCATAACAAGTGTGGAAATGCACAAACTGGTCATGGCCACCCCCCACTTATGCCACCCATACACATAGCACATAGATTTCCACTCCCTCCCCCTGCCTCCAAAAAAGAAAGCAGTCGGGGCTGAACAAAGCCTTTTTACCTTTGGGCTTTTCCCTCCCAAGCTGCAGTTTCCACAAAGATTTTGCTGGTTCCCCATCTCTCCTGTAAATCTGTCCCCTTCTCTGATGGGTTATTTTAATGTTCTGTGCTTCCATAGTGGTCTTTTGAAACAGTTTGGTTCATTCATTGTGCTACTCCTATTATCATCTGGGGTAAAATGTGATAAGTGCTAAACAAGGCACAAATTATATAGAAAAGAAAGAAAGAAATGGTGCCGTGATGATTTAAAGTGTAGTAAGGACTGGATCTTCAGTCCTCAAGAAATCCATCTTGAAAGCACCACTCGTTTCTGAAAGGCTGCACTAAAAGAAAGTGTCAAGAATTAAGTCATTAGTTAGTTCATGTGTCTTCTGTGGAGAATAGGGTTAAATTCAACATCAAGGCCTGAAAACATGAGATTGCCTGGTGAATGCTCTTGAGCATCTTCTTTCCTGAAGTTGCACTTTCCTGTGCCGGCCAAACAGCAATACAAAAATTCAAAAGACCTTTAGAATCTCCACTTGCCACACCATGAGGGGCTGCTTGCTGGGGAGAAAAGATGAAAGCCCTGTCTGTATACTGGATTGTGACTTAAAGTTTGGAGGAAAATTAATTATTAGAACCTTTTCTGTTACAGTAGGCTGCATACTCTTAAGAAGCTAATTTAGCATACATGTTGCAGCTTTGTCATCACTTTAGAATCGCTTTTGGTATCGCTCTACCTCTTAATGTGGTGTGCACATGAAATTGCTTTGAGCTCCAGTGCTGTGAACTCTCAACCCATCGGATTTATACCCATATTCTGTTGAACCAACAGATGAAGCATTAGGACACTCTAGCTTTGTATGTTGGGAAGATGGCATGCACTAACCCTGGGTCAGTGCCAGAAAACACTTTGAGGTGCCTTCTGAAATTAGACTAAGTGAAGAGTGTCAAGCAAAGTCCTGAGATTCACATTCAGTATTTTCCCCCTTGGTTTTAACAAGAACCTACTTTCATTCATAAATAGGACAGGTAACGTGCTTTTCTGTACACCCCAAATTCAATGCAAAATGTCCTGCTAATTCCATGTTACACGAAACTAAATCAAAATGCTTTATTTTGTTTTACTGTGTTGGTTTAAGCTGCCCAGAGCATATGTCTCTTTTTTTTCATTTGGCAAGCTATAACTTTAATTGGAAGTAATTTGTCACATGACATCTTTTTTTTAAAAAAACCCCTAAACAAAATCTGTAGCTGTGGATTTGAATACACACACCCAGTTTTTAAAATGGATTAACTTCAGCGTTTTTAACATCAGAGTTGTTGACAAGGGAGTGTTGGAATTTCCTGCTCTGAACTAAAAGCACTGCTGCTGCTGAAAGTTCTGCCCAAAGGTTAGACTGAAACAATGACATACCTTCAGTGTGAAATTTTACTTTACAGTATGCCACAGTTAACAGGCTTTGTTTTTCTTTGCATTCCTACTCTACATAAACTCTTCTGGCTGTTTAACTTGTGTTTCCTGTTTTCCTGTGCCAAAATAATAATTTAAAATGTAGTAGCACGATAGAAAACTTTGAGGCAGGAACAGGGGAAAATCTTACCATACCAGTGTTGCAAGACTGGGGGAGGGAAAAAACTTGTCTAGCATTGTCAGAGTCTGAATGTTACTTGATCTACTACGTGATTGACACAGAGATGTTGTCAAAGATAAATATTTTAAACCTTAACTCTTGTTTTTCAGCATTATGTGTTCAAAATGTGGAAATGGTTAAGGGAGAGGCATAAATATAATTTCATAGGATAGGCATAAACACAAGTATGAAGGAGTTTTCAGCCAGTTCAGGAAAATCAAGAAATGAAACTAGTTTATCAGGTTTCACAGTGAAGAAAACATTAAAGTAAACCAGCTGGTAACTCATTGTTTTCATTTAAAGATGGGGCAAAATAAAAATTCCAGATCTGGAAAAGCACACTTTTTTTGCAACTTAAAAGTGTCTTGTGTCAGTGTTCAAATCCTGAAAGACAGATTTAGGGGAGATATGTGCAAGGAAAATCCCATTTTTGTTGAACTAAGTAAAATTATTTAATAAAATTATATGTATAGACTCATGAAAGTAAAAAGGTTTGGCACTAGGCAATATTTCTTCTTCAAAAGACTTGGATGATAGAAATTTACAGGAGAGCATATGGGGCCAGAGTCTGTGGGACTAGGGCATGGGTAGGCAAACTAAGGCCTGGGGGCCGGATCCGGCCCAATCGCCTTCTAAATATGGCCCGCGGATAGTCCGGGAATCAGCGTGTTTTTACATGAGTAGAATGTGTGCTTTTATTTAAAATGTGTCTCTGGGTTATTTGTGGGGCATAGGAATTTGTTCTTTTCTCTTGCCCCCCCCCAAAAAAAATATAGTCCGGCCCCACACAGGGTCTGAGGGACAGTGGACTGGCCCCCTGCTGAAAAAGTTTGCTCACCCCTAGACTAGGGCTTACCTTTTTTTCAGTTGGAATTCCAAACCTATTCCATTTCACACTAAATTTATGCCAAAGACTTGGATTCTCCCCCCCCCCCGAAATACACGTTACCCAAAGAATGCATCTGCATATTGGTTTCATTAGGTGAGCACACCTTAAATAAACTGAATTTGTTGAGCATCACCTGTGATCTCCCACAGGGCAAGAAAGGGGCACTGCTAAGCTCTCAGCACAAAGTAAGCTTGCTACCAAATCTCTTTTGTCAATTTACTTGATAAGCTTGCCAAAATGAAAGCAAGGAAGACGTCATTCAAGTAGATTACCTGTCTGTTGTAATCTACTTTTTGTCTGAATTAGGCAATTGGTTGAGCATTTTTGTTCCAGATTTTAGCAATTGTAAATGATGTTTCTAGAAACCATGATGTTCTGTGATTTCCTCATGTTGGAATGTGAAACGAACATTTTCCATTAAAGTAGGTTTGCCTAGCTACAGAACATATTATAAACTATATAATATATATTATGTTGATATTCCTCCCTTTACTTAAATAGGCTGTGTTTTCTACTGAGAGCATTTGGGGGACAGGTGGAGGAGGCTGGCCCCAGGTTTTGCTCCAGGTTACCTCCTTGCCACGCTGCTCATTTTTTCTGCCATCTCCAGCTAATTGCAGGAAGGTCTGATTAAGTTGTAGACAAACTATTCTCCCCTTCCTTGTCATGTCATGGCTCAAGTTGGCATATGTTCAGGGAGAATTTTCCATCCCTTGGGATGCTAGTCCGTATATTGTATTATTCTAAGGTATGCTCCTGGTTAACAAATTTATCCCAGTCAGTGTACTTTGCTAGTTTGTCTAAAGCAGAATGGGTTGGAATGCTTTGTAATAATTATCTGGAGACATGTCAGGAAGCTAGCTGTGACTAGCTTTGTCCCTGGCAAGTTAATTTCAGTTGTGAGTCACTGTCTCCTCTGGTTGGAACAGGTGGAAATCATTCTTATTTTAGATTATTCTCCATGAAGAGAAAATTCGCAGGTAAGTGCACTGTTTTTGCAATGCTGGCACTGTCTCTAACTCACTCTTTCAGTTAATACTTTACTGCAGTTGCACTTTGGTCTTAATCTGCAAAACATTAGCTTTTCCTTTAACACAACCTTGCTGATTTTGCAAAAGAAAATGCAGATTTTTTTTCTAGCTTTCTAAAGAAGGCAATGAAAACAGAGTCCACATTTTCATGCGGATTATCCTGCAGCCTGGATTTCTTACTACTTTTTTCTTGTTTCTCCTTGTTTACAGTGCTGAGGCAGGGACTAGCTTTCAGTCCTGTTTATCGATTTTCCTTGTCTGACGGCAACATAGTTGCTGCCCAAACGAAGAGCAAGCTCATCCGTTCTCAGACTACTGGTGAACCTCAGCTTGTAATATCCTTGCATATGCTTCACAGGTAATTTATACAATTTTTGCTGCCTTGAAAAATCTTCAACCTCACATCCTAAGAACAGCTGCAGCAAGAGTACATAATTTATCATGCATTATTGCAGTAGCCCCCTTTAGCTATATTGGGTGTAGCATGACAGTAAAATAAAGTATAGTTTTGATTTTAATGGTTTCTGTTTTGTAAAGAAAACATCCTAGTCCACTTGTTTGTAAGTAAATACCAATTATTTAAATAGTGCTTCCAACCAACCACATGAATTTGGGACTTCAGTTGAAGATACAGATTGGTGTTTAACAGCAGTTTTATCACTGTTTTATCACATCTACTTTGACCACACTTAATTTTAATGTTCCACATAAGATAAAATCATGTAGTACATGATTCATGTAGTACATTTGGTATGTTGAGCCCCTCACTTTGTGTACAGGCATGGAAATCCTTGCAGGACCAGTTGCATTCTCAACTCAGGCTCATTCTGGGGTTTGAAGGGTTTCGCTATTGGGAAATCTGAACAGTTTTCTTGTATGCACTAATGATATTGTTTTGTAAGAAACTTTATAAGCACTTAAGAGAACTGTTTGGACAACACATCTTTGCATGTAAATATTCACCATTGTTCCAGTTCAACATCTCCTTCACTCTTCCAAGAGAGATCATTATGGGACAAAAAAAATGAAGGATGTCGACAAAGGGAAATGACAGTTTTTTCTCCAGAATCTGCAGTTCCTATTCATTAAATATGAAAAGTTCAGTGCTTGGTTATGAGAAGCTATTGCGTATTTGTGTCAGACTCAATTATGAACTATGCATAAGTTTTAATAAGAATTATCTTTCGTTGTTGTTTATTTGTTAGCTGCTGAACATTGTACAAAAAAAGACTACTGACTTTGACTATACCCTCTGAACATTGCTGTTTAAACAATTCAGAACTTTTTGTTGGAATTAAGGGGACCTTTTTATATTTTGAAGGTGGCTGATGAGGCAGCAAGCTAAATAAAAAACTGCCAGGCTACAGGGCACATACTTACAAGAAAGTTAAGTTTTTCAAGCTTATAATGCAATCTGAGAAGCAGTAAATTAACATGAACCTTTGGGAGTTTTGTGCATTTTTAAACAAAGTTTCCCCTTTCATTTTAGTCATCTCATGCTAACAAGAATTGACTGGACAGTTTCTCTTCCTCCTCAACTTTTCTTTCTAGTTCTCATGCCACTAGCAGGGCAAAGTTTAAATGTTTCAGCTGTAGAACTTTCAGTGCAAACCCTGCAAAGGAATGTTTAAACCAGTGCCAAAACTCTATTAAATATAGTTTGTTCATAAAGCACTTTTCCTTCAGTGTTCTTTCAGTAATTTAGCAAACTTATAATTTTTAAGAAACTTTTTTTGGGGGGGCATTGATAGCTCCCATTTTTTAAGTCTGGAGAGAGGAACTGACTACAGATGCTATTCAGTGTAAATTTATAACAGAACAAAAACCTTATGTGCAAAAGAAAATCTGCAAAGAAAACTAAACTTGGATAGTCTTCAAAGAGATTTCATGCACATATCTTCGCTCAAGAAATGTATTTTCAAACAGCAATATCTTGTTCCTGAAAAATGTGATTCTTCCCTAGATAGTGCTACTGTGTAGAATGTGGTTTACCTGTATGCTGTTGCTCTCAGCATAGGGAAGTGATGAGAGAAGCAGTGCAAGGAAGCTATTTTGCTTCCTTAGATGCTCATGCAGGGAATTCAGTCCAGGAAAGAGTGGGAAGAAAACTTACCCTGAGATTTTAAGCAGTGGATCTCAAGGCAAATCTTCTTTCTCCAGGTTCCTATGGTAGGCTCCCCTGCATGAGATTTAAGGCATCCCCAAATAGCACTTGCTCGGTTTCTCATACCTGCATGTACTGAAAAGCCCAAATGGTAGAAGATATGGGGACATGTCTCTCTGTTTTTATAAACTGTTTAGAGATATGCTGCTGCACAGAGGAGATTTAATCTGCAGTCTCCACACAGCCGCCATCACTGCTTGTACAGTGGTTTCCTAAAGTAGTGGGTGGAGATCTTTCCCCAAAGCTTCCCTGCTAATTGCCTTATATCTCTCTTCTCCACTGCCGGCAGCCACTAGAATAGTCAGAGTTCCCTACTTCACAGAATATTTGGATTGGAAGATTTGTGCTACCAATGCTTATGCTGCAGTGTACATTTAACAACCTTTTGTTTTTAAACAAATAGTTTTGGGCTGGTAATACAGTTTTCTACCCCTCTTCTCACTCCAAGTCATTTATTGAATACATATGGAATAACGTGCTGTTTACCTGTGGGATTATTCTACAAGGGATAATATTTGGTTGGAGCACACTTTAGTCATCTGGAAAAACCTCCTCTTCCCCCCATCTCTGTCCTTCTTGCACATTCTTTAGCTTGCATGTACCCACAAAATCTTTCTCTAACTATGCTGATCTCATTCTGAACTTGTTTGCTGTACTGTAGTTTTTTTGGCTTCCATACTTAAAGCAGTGTTGTAATTTTTTTTGGCTGTACTTTGAGATGACTTTTAAAACTTGCTTTTTACTGTAACTCTTGTTGGCAAATGGGGCAGCAGTTTCAAGGCTGTAAAAGGCCTGTTCGTTTACTTTCAGATTGTCAACAAATGCCTATCCTCTTTCTGCTTTCTTTTTTCAGAAGTGGATTTGTCTGATTCTCTCTTATATAATCAAAATAGTGAAAACTTTATTTGCTATCAGAACAAACTTGTAGATATGTAATTGGAGCTTTCTCTCTTATGTGATATTAAGATATCTGTTAAGACAGAAATGAACCCAAGAGCCATGGAATCCATTTCCAGCTGTTAACTCATTTGGGTTCCTTGCCAAATTAAATATATTTCCACAGTCAGTGGTGACTCAGTGCGATGGTTTGTTGAGACGATGGTTCTGTTGTTAGGTGAAGCAAGGGTTGCCTGGATAGCTCTGTGCAGTGCTTAGCCTCAATATTTCATGAGAGCAGAGCTCAGATGTTGCTTCAGCAGCAGGGCTCTTCAGATTGAGCCTTAAATAGGAGCTGCAGCTATTTCTCTGTTGCTGAGAAGAAACTTCATTTAAAGGGGCCCAGGCTGCTTTAGCAGTTGATTTCTCTGAAGAGCAGAGAAGGCTGTGGTTGCTGTAGGAGTTTTGAGGTGGAGTTCTCAGAGAGATGCTGGCACCAAGGATTCTTCCTGCAGAAGCACTTCCAGTTGGTTAGGTGCTTCTGAATCCACAAGCTCATCCTCTGAAAAAGGCTCAGGTCATGACAGTTACCACTATATCCTGTTGAGTGTTTTTGCATGGAGGAGGGGGCCAGCATTCTTAACTGGAGGGGCTTATAACTCAGTCCTGTGCAGGTGTGTGGCTACCGAGTGTCTAGTTGCATCCACTATAGGTCTCCACATTACCTCAGGGCCTTAGAGTCTGGCTCCCTCATGCAGTGGATCTCAGCAATGGATACCAGAAACCTCCAGCAAATTGTCTTTGTTCATCTGTAAAATAGAAAAAGCAATGATCTTTGTCAAAAAGGTAATTGCTTCTGTTTGTTTCTTTTCTCTTTCTTTCATTATGAACAAGATAAATAAATGTTAGTAGAGGCCCCAGGCTTAGGAATACATCAAGATAAAACAAATGCTATGTCCATCTTTGCCTTTGGGATTGTCAAATCTTTATTTTATCAATTGTGTCTTTTATTAATCATATTTAAAATGTAAATTTTAATAATGTTTTTGTTCTTTTTTACTGTTTCAGGGAACAGAATGTTTGTGGAATGAACCAGGATTTAACTGGACAAGCAATGGGAAAGCCATTGAACCCAATTAGCTCCAGCAGTCCTGCCCATCAGGCCATGTGCAGTGGGAATCCAGGTCAGGATATGACCATCAGTAGCAATATGAATTTTGCCATAAATGGCCCGAAGGAACAAATGGGCATGCCAGCAAGCAGGTTTGGTGGTTCAGGCGGGATGAACCATGTGTCAAGTATACAAGCATCCACTCCTCAGGGTAGTAACTATGCACTAAAAATGAATAGTCCCTCTCAAAACAGCCCTGGCATGACACCAGGTCAGCCAAACTCTATGCTATCCCCACGGCACCGTATGAGTCCGGGAGTGGCAGGCAGTCCTCGGATCCCACCCAGTCAGTTTTCCCCTGCAGGAAGCTTGCATTCACCTGTTGGGGTTTGCAGCAGCACAGGAAATAGCCATAGTTATACCAACAGTTCCCTCAATGCACTTCAGGCTCTCAGCGAGGGGCATGGAGTCTCTCTGGGGTCATCCTTGGCTTCACCTGACGTAAAAATGGGTAATTTGCAAAATTCCCCTGTAAGTATGAATCCTCCTCAGCTAAGCAAAATGGGAAGCCTGGACTCTAAAGATGGCTTTGGACTTCATGGGGAGCAATCAGAAGGTACAGCTGGACAAGCCGAGAGTGTCTGCCATTCAGGAGAACTGAAAGAAAGTAATGATGGCATGCCCCAGGTTGTTGGTGAGAGGCCTGATGGACAGAACAGACTTCATGATGGCAAAAGCCAGACAAAGCTCTTACAGCTGCTGACCACCAAATCTGATCAGATGGAGCCTTCACCTTTGTCTAACGCTATGGGAGATGCTAACAAGGACTCCGCGGGAGGTTTATCTGGTTCTGGTTCAACGCATGGAACCTCGCTCAAGGAGAAGCATAAAATTTTGCACAGGCTCTTGCAGGACAGTAGTTCTCCTGTAGACTTAGCCAAGCTCACAGCAGAGGCCACAGGGAAAGAACCGAGCCAGGAGACCAGTAGCACAGCTCCTGGTTCAGAGGTGACTACAAAACAGGAACCGGTGAGTCCCAAGAAGAAAGAAAATGCACTACTTCGCTACTTGCTAGATAAAGATGATACTAAAGATATTGGTTTACCAGACATTACCCCCAAGCTGGAACGGTCGGACAGTAAGACAGACCCTTCCAGTAGCACAAAGCCAGTAAATATAAAGACAGAAAAAGAAGAGATGCGCTTTGAGCCGAATGAACAGGTAAGAGACTCTTTTTTTTTGTTGTTCATTCAGGAAATTTGTCGTGGAAATGATCCTTGCTCATTTGCTTCAATGTCTTCCCTTTATACAGGGTTGTGGGTTGTTTTTTGTTTTGTTTTGGCTAGCGTGCTTGATTGTGTTTGTGATTGGAGGCAGTTGCCTTGCTTGTATTGCCAAGACCTGGCTGGCTGAAAGGTCCAATCTAGACCTTGCCAGTTAGTAGAAGTGTGGTTCTTGGTAGAACATCAACTGGGTGTTGGGGAGGAAATGTAGGCGTGAAGAAGCAACAATTTTTAGAGAAAGCCTGCAACATTCAGTGCCTGACATTGGCTTTCTGTGAGGAGGGTGCGGAAAGGGAACTTCAGAGGTAGTGAGATGCAAAGCTAGTACATTGAGCTGTTTGAAAAAAGCATTCCACAGAGGAAGGACGAAATGGTTCACTGTGCAAACTGCACAAAAGTGTCCTAAAATGACATAGATACTTCTGTGCAAAAAAAAAAAGCACACAGCAAAAACTCACTCTAGAGTGAGAAAGTGAAAGAATCATAGCTGGTGCAGGATAAACTTACAGGAAGTATAATCTAAATATAGATCAAAGCTTAACCCATTTGTTGTAATGATAGAACAGAGAATATTATAAATTGTTCCGCTGTCCTCTTGAGTCTTCTTCCCATCCTTTTCTCCTTACTAGAACAAAAGCAGTAATGTTTTTGCAATACCTACTGGATAGAATTGTTTATGTTTTACTTTTGCAGTGATATCTGTTTAAAATAATGGCTAATTTGTATGTATAGTTTTTGTTGTAAATATGGCATGGTCATAGTAGAGTAAATATTTTATGAGGAGGAATTTGATGGAAAAAAAGAATAACATTTTCCTTTCTAGTGTAACTTTTTCTGAACAGGAAATACTTTGAAGCATGTTAAAACACCAAAAATAGCATTATTCCAGGTAGCTTATTTAAATAGTCATCTTCCCAGCATACAGATTTGAGTATTTCAGAATTTTTTTCTATCAAACTCATTTCTAAACAACTCCACCCCTTTTTAATGTTTCTGAGTTTTATTACAGCTAGCTACTAGATTTTGGTCAAACATATATTCTAAAAGTACTTATTTATTATATGTACACCATCAGTTTTTGTATAGGAGGTAATAATGGTCATGTTATCTAAGCATTTCTAGCCCCTGTAGCTCAGACCTGTTCTGGTGTCAAATTATAAATTTGTGTTGTGTTTACACAGCAGTCCTCTAACTTAGGTAACAATTACTGTCCCCCAACTTTGTCAGTATGTGTCCCTTTTCTTCCAAACCTATTAACAGAGACTGAAGTAGATTTTCATGCTTAAATATCTTCTAAAAACAACAAAGCTTTAAATACAAATGATAGTTCCAAAGAAATCATGAGAAAAACTTTTAGATAAACATGACTCTTTAAATCGAGCTTTTTCCTCCTTCCCTCACCTAAGCTATGGAAGGACAAAAGGCAGGTGGCAAGGATATTAGTTGGGGAATTCAATTTATGCTGCATGGAATAGGCAAAAGCAGCTGGAAGGAGCAGAAGGGTAGACCCAGTTTACTGGTGCTGATGTCATTTCCCCCCTCAGTTTAAATATGGACATTGAACCCTAACTCACATTCACCCTTGAAAGGCACAGAACACATGAAGTCCCTGCCAAATTTCAACCACACATTCAACTATATATAGGAATGGTCTTATATTGAAATGGTGGCTTTGGAAGCATTCACATTTGAGTTTGCTACATGGAAAACTGCAGATAGAGTGCTGGGGCAAATTTAAGTGTTGAATGCTTCTGGCATGTCTTATAGTTTAAATTTTTAATTTTTTTAATAAATATGTCCCCCTACCTACAAGTCATGCGCCAGCAGATGTCTCTTAGAATGGTGACTACACTGTGCTGTCCCCCTAAATACAATTACAGAATAAGGAGATGGAGGTGGTAGTCTAGATGGTCTGTACTCATTGAAAGATCAGGCAGCTTCTCATTTATACAGTACAATTTTAGCCCAGGGTTCAGCTCTAAATCCTACCTTGAATGTCCTGGAGCTGATGCTCAAATCATGGGAGGAAAGATTAGGGTCCTTAGTGAAATCTAACAGCCCCAGACCTTAAATTGCCTAATTTTAGCCAAATCATACCTCCCTAAGCCTTCAATAAAAAAGTAACTGGAAGATGGGATCCCAAAGTAATGGGGCCTGAAAATGGCTGCCCTAGATCTAATCCTTCACATAACATTTAACCAGACTGTATGTAGCATGTGGTTAATTGCCTTTGTTCCCCATCATTATCTGCTACTTGGAGTGGTGGTGGTGGTGATGGTGGTGAAATGCTGAGAAACACATGAGTTTGCCCATATATTGTAGAAGTGGTAGGGGACAACACAGGACTGCTGTATTTTGGTAGCACTTCCAGACAGAGTGTTTCATCTAGTACTCCTCAATATTATTCAGGGAGGTAAAATCCCTAGCTGTCAGTGAGTTGTCTAGAATGAGCATGATTCATCTAGCCAATCCCATAAGGACAAGCCCTGCACATTTGGGAGAACCCCCCAGAACAGTGTGTGGGAGAAGAGAGGAGAGATTGTTCTGTCCGGCAAGCCGCAATGCTTGCGCTGATGGGATGGATGTTCACTATAGCATGATGTTGAATTTCACCCAGTCATTCCAGAGTCTGAGTCACTAGGGCAAAGAATGGTAGGTGGGATTCAGTGCCTGCAAGTGCAAAGTGATGCACATTAGTTAGGAGAAATATGCATATATTTACAGATAGACAGACAGTTGTCCAAAATAGTTCAAGTTGCTTCTGTATATGCCTGTTGTATATTGAAATACTTATTTTTCAAGTAAATACTTGCATAAAACTTTTTAAAACATCAATACATCTTTTGCTAATTTTGTATAGTAACATATACATTATTTATTATTATTTATTAAATTTCTATACCGCCCTTCATCAGGGTCGTTCACAACATAAAATATACAAAATAAATGGTAAAAGTCCAAATGATAAGGAACTGAACAAGAAAAGTTCATATAAAATACATAGTACTATCAAAGTGAGCACTCATTAAATATAATTAATGATGTAATAAGTTCTGACCTGCAGTGTATAAGTATCTTGATTGAAAAAAGGAAATTTTAGCAATCTTTAACATTTTGCATTTTTTTTGTCAGTCTGTTTAATTAAAAAAATAGCTTACAATTAACTTACAATGGGCTTTAGCATTTTTTTGTCTAATGTTCTATTATAGTAAATGAGTCTCAGTTACTAACAAAGTTAGGCATGGCATTTATTTGTGAATTTTGTGTGTGTATTCTATAGTTGTCATGTTACATAGAAAGATCTATTAGTGCTGCAAAGACTGAAATTGTATTTGTGGAGGGTGGGGATACACTCTTCATTTTGCAAGGCAGTGCTCCATGTACCATTTTAAGATAAATTCCCACAACTATCCAGAGGCAGTATGGAAGATTATAGAATAATCTGGAGTAGTTAACATGTTGCCAGTTTGTTGGATTGTTGCCTGTTCATTCTGTAGAGAGGATTTTATGGCTGTTCCATGTACAAAAATATTTGCATTCATTATAAGCTTTTTTGAGTTGTTCGTTCACCTGGTCAGCTTTAATTTTCTTAAGAATTTTTGAGTCAATTAAACTTTCCTCACCCCATAAGTTTTTTTGCATCCTGCAGCATGTATGTTGGTAAATTTCCCTGATTCTCAAACCAGTAACTTCCTGTAAATTGGGAAATTTTACATTCCGTCAAACTAAGATTCCGGCTGTGTAGGCGATTTCTCACTACATGGAGATAACCTGTGTATGTTTTTAAACTATGCTGTACTTTTCTGCCACCAATGAAAAGCCTATGCAAAATGTAGAGCATTTTTAGCCATGTGGAAGTAACTGTTCTATAGAACGTTTTTTAGCCCTGTCATAAACGAGCAGAATTACAATAGTGGCAGAATGCTGATTTTTGCTGAACAAAGATTCTTTGTTTCGTCCATGAAAAGCTACAGCCCTTGGAGATATCTCTTTGCCAATTCATGGTTGGGCTCTGGGGAAAGAATATTAGCAATTTGCTTTAAGGAGAGAACTTTAATTGGTCTGCTTTGTGCTAACAGAAAGCACAGTGGTGGGGAAGCTTGAAGCCTTTGGGTGCAGACACACAGTCAGCCTTTTCTATATGTCAGACTAGACCACACTAGATTTTGCTTTGTTAGGAGTAAATATCAGACAACCCAATTGATAGAAGATACAAGTGCTCATATTCTTATCTTGTACTTTGACTGCCAGAGAGCTTGTCCAAACTATGAAAAATGAATGTTTTCTTGTTTCTGTTTCATCAAAGCCTGCCAGCGAGCTAGATAATTTGGAGGAGATTCTAGATGATCTGCAGAATAGCCAGTTGTCGCAGCTTTTCCCAGATACCCGACCAGGTACTTCAGCAGGATCAGTTGACAAACAAGCCATCATCAATGACCTCATGCAGATCACAGGTGAAAACAGCCCCGGCACACCTGTTGGAGCCCAGAAACCCCAAATGCGGATCTCTCAAAGCAGTGAGTCTGAGTTGTTGCTGGACTGAAATTGTTGTGATAAGAAAAATGTAGGCTTTGCAACAGTGCCTCTGGGTCTTTCAGATTGTCTGTGGCTTTAAAAAAACCTGCAGTAATCAAACAGCACCACCTGCTGTTCTAATCCATAGGATCAACATTTTGAAATAGATGTAGCATCTCCTGAAACCATGATATCGCACTGCTTAGGAAGTCTAAGTCACTGTTGATTTAAAATATGTACTTCTTGCTGAGAATTTTTTTACTTTATTTCTATCATTAATGCATGAGTTGCCACACATGTTTTACAGTAAAATAGACGTACTTCACAAAACCATGAGGTCACTAGGGAAGTGCACACCTGTGATCATGGTTTTCACAGAGAGCACTTGATAGTTGAAAGTAAAAGCTGTTCAGAGTCCTTCCTATGAGCAAAGTATGATGGGATGCATATAGGGGGCACTCCCCACCCCCAGACTTGAAATGAAGCCTCTCAAAATCTGTGTGACTTATCACCTGAGTCACGTGTGGGGAACCACTGATCCTCCAGATGTTGCTGAACTACAGCTCCCATCAGCCCTACATGCATGACCTATGGGCAGGGGTGATGGGAGCCGTAGTTCAGCAATAACTAGAAGTCCAAAGGTCTCCCAAACCGACTTAAATGAATGAAGAAGTCAGCACCAGACAGTTTGGGCTTCTTCTTGCTTCACTTAACAGGCAAGTGTTGCTGTGAGAACCTTTTCTCAGAAGCTTTTCATAGTGTGAGCTATTAGGACTTTTAACTGCCCACCCAGCTTTCCAAATCACCAACTGTTCTCATGTTTCAACATAATGTGTGTGTGTTTTTCTGTTTCTGAACCACACAACCCCATCTGCATCTCCAGGTTTACTCACGGAGGATTCCCACCCCCCTCCGCACACCTGCTATAACAGATCTGTGCATAGAAACCTACATCTGCCTGTAAATCACTGTTCCTAGTTGAATCCAAGCAAGTGAATGTGCTTTCAGCTATAAAAAATAGGGAATGGGAGGACATGTGCTTCAAATGAATTTAATTGAATTACTTTTAAAAAAACAAAAAAAACAGTAGTTTTAAATGAAGTGAGTAAATTACAAGGTTACTATCCTGTTAGGCAAAGTTTTGTGCGTGAAAACCAATTTCTAAAAATAAGCAGGTCCCAAAAAGTTGCAGGGAAATCTTTCTTAAAATACTTTGTTTAAATATTTACCTTTCAGCTAGCCACAGATGCCTCCAATATATAGGTGTTGATCTATTTCAGTAAAATAGTGTGTTAAGCAGAAGTATTCTTCATTTATTTTTTAAATTGAATATTGCCCTGTGTAAATATCCACATATGCAAAAAGAGTAAAATATCTTTTGAAATTGTGGGGGGGGGGATATATATTTCTAACCATGACATTCTTGGGTTAATCTCTCATAAATAAGACAAAATATTATGAGCCATTCATAAGCCTCTTCACTCTTCTACATTGGTGTGTGTTTCTGCAAGTTGCTTTTTGAAATATTGTATATACAATATTTCACCTCAATTTTAAAATAAAAAATAAAAATAAATTATACTTCCAGTCTCTCAACTATTTTTCATCTTTTTAGCTTTTACCAATGCAAGGCAAGCTCAGTTGGGAAGGATGTTACCAAACCAGAATTTACAACTTGACATCGCATTGCAAAACCCACCAGGTGCTGGAGCTTTCCCACCCATAAGAAACAACAGTCCATATTCAGTCATACCTCAGCCCGGAATGATGGGCAGTCAAGGAATGATGGGAAATCAAGGAAATATTGGGAATAGTAGCCCAGGTAACTTAAATACTCCCCTTTTGTATGATGTTTCACATGGACTGGAATCTGCAGGAGTGACTAGTGGGAAGCAGCATCACTGGACTCCCAGCAATGGCATTATTGTCACTTACTAGAGAGGGGAGGCTAGTGTTATGCGACTGCACCACAGCAGGAGCATTGGATTGCCACAGGACTCACCACCTCACCCCCTCTCCCTCCCAGTAAGCAGCAGCGATACTACTGCTGGGAGGCCAGAAGCTTGCCATGCCCCTTCTCACCAGTCCATCTTGAGAACTTTATTATTGGCTTGATTAGAGCAAAAGGTTTGTACTTCTTGTGGGAAGCAAGATCATCTAAATGCATAAAATCATGCCTTGGATGGATAGATCTCTACAGAAAAGAGCAGGAATAGTGATTGCACCTGGCTCTGATACCACTCACCCCATCAGTAAATGAAATTTGGGACTGCTACAGTCATTGAGAGTTGGGGATTGAGAACCCAGTCCTGTGCATATTTGTTTGGAAGAAAGTCTTACTGAGTTCAGAAGGATTTGTTCCATGTAAATTGTACATAGGATTCCTTTCTTAAAATGCAATCGGAAACTACAACTAATCCAGAATGCGGCAGCTAGACTGGTGACTGGGGGCGGCCGCCGAGACCATATAACACCGGTCTTGAAAGACCTACATTGGCTCCTAGTATGTTTCTGAGCACGATTCAAAGTGTTGGTGCTGACCTTTAAAGCCCTAAACGGCCTCGGTCCAGTATACCTGAAGGAGTGTCTCCACCCCCATCATTCTGCCCGGACGCTGAGGTCCAGCGCCGAGGGCCTTCTGGTGGTTCCCTCATTGCGAGAAGCAAAGCTACAGGGAACCAGGCAGAGGGCCTTCTCGGTAGTGGCGCCCGCCCTGTGGAACGCCCTTCCAGCAGATGTCAAAGCGATAAACAACTACCTGACATTCAGAAGACATCTTAAGGCAGCCCTGTTCAGGGAAGTTTTTAACGTGTGATATTTTACTGTATTTTTGGTTTCTATGGAAGCCGCCCAGAGTGGCTGGGGAGGCCCAGCCAGATGGGCGGGGTATAAATAATAAATTATTATTATTATTATTATTATTACTTGGAAACAAGTTCCATTACCTTCTATGAGATTAAACTAGTATTTTTCTCCAAAAGATGTGAAAGTTCTTTATGTCTCATAGATTTATTTTTATTATAGAGATCTCTGAAACATAATGGCTGCCATTTGATTTATCATTAAAGAACCATAGATTATTTGGAATAGTTTTGAAAGAGCATATTCTTTTGCCATCATAAACGGTTCATGCAAATTACAGTTGTGTCAATACAAGGACCTGTTACATGGAATCAGATAATGGGTGACATGGAATCAGATAATGGGTGTGTCTACTCTTATCAGACTTAGCTCAGGTCAAAAATTTAACCTACAGAGTTGCCATAATCAAAAGACTGTGTTGGAGAGGAGGAGGTTTGGAGGAAGGCATTGCATTTGAAATGCTATCTGATTTAGTATGCTAATTTCTAAAATAGTTTCCAAAGAACAATCAAAACTTAGTTTAGTAGATCTCTCAATACTTGATTTAACCTTTTCTGTGTTTATTTTAGTAGGGATGATGGGTAGTAATGCTCCTCGGCCTACCATGCCATCAGGAGATTGGGGAACCCAAGGTGCTGCTGTGAGGGTGACCTGTGCTCCAACAACGAGTGCCATGAACAGGCCAATCCAAGGAGGCATGATACGTAACCCAACATCCAGCCTATCCATGAGACCTAATAGTCAACCTGGTCCAAGGCAGATGCTTCAATCTCAAGTCATGAATATGGGTAAGCTGGAGCGTGGTCGTAGTCTGTTCTGCTTTTAATAGGTTTTGCATGATGACATCGTTAAGGACCACAGTAGCTAAGTGTAATTAGATGCTGTTTAGGAATTGGGAACTTGAGAATACCTTGTGCTATTATTATTTTTTAAAATATACTTCTGTAAACACAGTGGAAGATATTTATATTTCCTTTAGGGGTTGTAGAGTTGTATGATATCTGAACTGCAATGTTGGGCTCCATCAAGTCCTGCCATGAGCACAATGTTCACAGGCAAAAAGAGATCCCTTAAGGGTTTAAAGTGTAAATAGTGTTTTAAGAAAAAGATGGTATGCATGGTGAACTCTACAATGCTATTGTTCTTAAAAGAGTTATTACCAGTTCCAGTGAGATGTGATATATTATTGATTTCCTTTCTTCAGGGGCTTCTGAACTAGAGATGAATATGGGAGGACCTCAGTATACCCAGCAGCAGGCTCCTCCAAATCAGACTGCCCCATGGCCAGACAGTATCTTGCCCATAGATCAGACATCTTTTGGCAATCAGAACCGGTAAGTCTTTTATTTAATGGTTGTCTTTGGTACATCTTTCAATTTATATACTGTATCCAGGTGGAAAGTCTACAGTTTCACATTTGCAAGCGCATATTGAATACATTTGTTAATTGTGTCTTGGCTAGCCTTCCTTCACCGAATCAGAATAGTGAAAGTGGATGGATGTAGGCACTGTCAATTAGGTAGACTTGTTTAGAGGAGGAAAGTGGTATACTGTACCCTATCTTGCTCCTTTTGGGATTAGCTGTATGAGTTTTCCCCTTGAGACAAGTTCAGCTTAACTAGGAATTCCAGGTGGTGTTAAAAAGTTGAACTCTACCTGAAGCTGTAGTGGTGTTTTGTTTTGTTTTTAATTTAGCCAGTGCTTTTCCCCCCCTGGGGGTACTCAGTGGTACACAGTACTTGCACCTCCCCCCAAATGTTAAAAGTGTGGTACTTACTGTATGTAACAACTTCATGGTGAGTACCGGCACCTTTTTCTCTAAAAAGAAAAAAGAGCAGTGTATTTATCTGTAGCAAATGTATAATAAACATAAGATTAATATATATTAATAACTGTTCAGAACTTCTAAAATTCTTACATTACCAGTTTAAAAGTAAAATGGAATTTTGATAATGAAATCAATATAAAATGGAACTTGAGTAAGGCAATATGTAACTAAAATTTTAATAGAGTAGAATAAGTAATGCGAGTCTGATTAATTCAAGACATAAGATGTACCTTAAAATAACTTTTGTATAGCAAGAAAATAATACAAATAATCTGTAGTTTTGGTTGCAGTTGTGTGTATGCTCCCTAAAGAAGATTTTCTGAAGGGGACCATACAAGCCTCCTATCAAATTTAGTATCAAAACAATACCAAATTTTAATAATAAAATTAATCCATATAAACAACACAAAAATAGCACCAGACTAATGAAAAAATTAAGTGAAAGCCTTGGTGAACAGTGGACACTTAACTCGAGATTGAAAGTCAAGCCTCTGAGAACCCAAGTCCCTTCTGAATAGCTGCGGAGGGAGAGTGCCGTTTGCAACAGAAAAGTGGCAGGTGGGAGAAGGAATCTTCACTTTCCCTGTGCTTGCCACTTTTATCTTCCCTTCCTTCCTGCAAACCGGTTTGCTGCGTCATTGGAAGAAAAGCAGCTGAAGAGGGTTGCAAGGGAAAAACAGCAAGCAGGGGGAAATCTGTTTTTCTCTCTTGCCTTCCTTCTCTGCTCCAGATTGTGTTCTCATTCATTTTGCTTTGTGGCTGCTTGGTCTGTTGCTGAATGTGTGGTCCTGTTCCATAACATAAGAGGCCGCAACTGATACAGTTCTGCTTTGTGCCTTCATAAGTGAATGGAAAATAGGCATTTCACAATTACAGTGGCACATTATACCAGTGAGCTTTATTGCTTCATTTCATCCATTTCATTATTATATAATACTAACTGAATTTTGCATCACATGTGTGATGCATTTAGTGCTGCTTGTTTCCTTTAATTTTGTTATTCTAATTAATCTTTTTACAAAACCTAAATATTCTGTTCATGTGATTACCGCATTGGGATTTATTATTTACCACTCTGTTTTCACATGGGTGGTTTGATTTCATCACCTTTGAGGACAAAGCACGTTAAATTTCACTATCTTTTGTGGGTATGTTATCAGGAACAAGCAGTGATCTTTATATGGTACAGAATAAGGAAAGAAACCATCAGCTTCTGTGTTGTCTGATTTAAATGATCTGATTAGGGTTATCATTAGTCATATAGCTTTTTACAAAATTAAGCTGTCAGAATAGAATAGATGGTCATGAATAAGAACAGAATGTATTGGTGTAAATCAGTATCGTGGCTTAAGCACTGCCGTTTCCCTGATTGATTGAGTTTGGCAAGTAGGCCAATCATGAGCTAAAGGCTGGAAAGGAGAAATGGCTTCTTCGTCATATCTTTGGAATAAATCTGTAAAATCCTAGGTTTATGACTGAGGGAAACTTGGAAATGCATGGTTTTGTTTTGTTCTTAAGGTTGGTCTTTGATCAGGCTAAAAGTGATTACTACAGAAAATGCATCCTGTTTCTAAGCAAGCTTTAGAGCAGGGGTAGGGCCCCTGACCTGGCAGGTGGCATTAGATTCCTGCTCCCGTTAGCCCCAGCCAACACAGTCAATTGCCAAGGATTATGGGAATTGTAATCCAGCAACATTTGGGGATTCTTGGGTTCCCCAAAGCTGCTTTCAAGCCTAAAATTTAGAAAGACTAAGTTGAGTGCAATTAGCATTGCAGAGCTGACACACATAAAAATGTGTGTATTAAATTCCCTAATCTAATTTGAACCTTCTGGGTGGTGAGAGTTCTTGCTTGAGTTGCTTTCAAGTTGCTTGTTTCTTTTTTTAGGCAACCATTTGGGAACTCTCCAGATGACTTGCTGTGTCAACACCCTGCATCAGAGTCTCCAAACGATGAAGGGACCCTCCTTGACCAGCTTTACTTGGCACTAAGAAATTTTGACGGTCTGGAAGAAATTGACAGAGCTCTTGGGATCCCAGAACTAGTCAGCCAGGTATTGTGCTGCTATTAAGCATTTCTCAAAATATACGTAGCTAAGGTATTTCAGTAGTGAGATTTCTTTTTTCAAATGGACTTCAAATGCTGACCAGATGCAATAATTATAAATATCCCTCCACATAGTAACACTATGGAAATTACAGTATTTCATTGATAATGCAGTGTTTCCCTTTAATTTGAGAAGCTTCTGCATGTAATCTCACTCCCACTCCCATCCTAGGCAAACTGCCTCAGAGAAATGGAGGAGGATGTTTAGGTCTTAATTATAGCCTAGCAGCTGGTCCTACCCTATATGTATGGGAACAGCATGCCTTTTGCTACACAATGGAGGGAGCAGGAAGGAAGTTTGGACTCAAAAGCCTGCAAGCAAATACCACTTGAAGCAGTGGTAGAGTGTTAACCTGCATCACTTACCTCCTGCTTTGTCAGGCTAAAGATAGGATTTTCTGGGGTGTGTTGCAGTATAATACTGCTCCCAGGATCCCAGGTGACATTGGTAAAAGATGGCCCAGGAGTTCTTACCTTGAAATATAACCTGGGGTGGGTCAGCAGTGGTACAAGATATTCCAGACCGTATTACTTTTGGAAGTCTTTTGTAAAGCAGCTGGTAAGCTGCCTGTTTGCCAAGCTGAAGCCTTGTCTGTCTATCCATGGGGGCAGCCTCTAATCTACCACCCTCTTCAGTGTCATTCCAATGACAGAAACATCATATATTAGAGTATGGATGAGGAGGTCAGGACTCCTGGGCCATCTTTTACCAATGTTACTTGGGATCCTGGGAGCAATATTATACTGCACCACACCCCTCAGGTTATATTTCAACAGCTTCTACAAGTTCTTTTGTCACGTCCATCAACACAGATGTTCTGGAGTATTAGGGTCATGATGCTTTCTTCATTCTTAAAAACCCTCCAAATGCAATTTAGGGGATCCGACCTCCCACAGATTTTATTTATATTTAAAATACCTGTGAGGTGAGAGAGACTCTTAAGTAACTTTCTTTTTAACCATTTCTTCTGTAAGGTATTCCTTCTAAATCTAAATCCTTCTCCTCCATAGCTGATTCTAGCCCCGCTGAAAACCATAGAACAACTTATTTTCTTGTTTTACCTCCAGCAAAAGAAACTACTGATACATTTAAATGGGGAAAATGGTTCTGGAGTGTGTGTGGAGAGGAGGGTGAGTTAAGCACTCCTCTCTCAGAGTACCATCACTCTGCTTGCTGGAATTTTTCACCAGCTTCTGATCAGAGTTGGAGCACTCCACAACTTCCTTAAAATAGAAAAATGAAAATGTTTGTAGGGCTGATCAGGTATTTATTGTAGCAGTTCAACCCTGGTTCACCATTGCAATCTGAGGCAAGATTTTTAAAAAAATAAAATAAAAGAGAAAAGATATGAATGGTTTAGAGCAGTGGCCTCCTGTATTGAACCAACTCAAACATGACAGCAAATAGTAATTTCCCACCATGTGAATGAGCAACGATGAACCTTAGCTTCACACAGTCTCCCCTGTCCTCGCACTTGCAAGGAGGGTATCAGAAGCTTTGGCTTCAGTTTTTATACAAGCTGTGCTTTGCCGTGGCATCTGAACTTTGGAAACTGCCTACACTTGTGAGGAAATCCAGGATCAAACTGTGGTTTATTCTGATCTCCATGAGCACAAAATGAAGAGAAGAGGGGAGTGTGCAAGCCCCCAGACTCATCAAGGTTCATCAAGAATAGTTTCCTGTTTGCATCTGAACCAGGACTCTGTTTATCACATAGTTTTTTTCCTCAATTACAGTCATACCTTGGTTCTCGAACGCCTTGGTACGCGTACGGTTTGGCTCCTGAACACCGCAAACTTAGAAGTACGTGTTCCGGTTTGCGAACATTCTTTGGAAGCCGAATGTCTGACGTGGCTTCTGCGGCTTCCAATTGAATGCAGGAAGCTGCAGCCAATTGGAAGCCACACCTTGGTTTTCAAGTGTTTTCGGAAGTCAAATGGACTTCCAGAACGGATTCTGTTTGAGAACCAAGGTACAACTGTAGTTCTGAATGAGTCACAAGTACTAATAAATAGTAATAGAAGCATAGAATGGGTTAAAGCAAATATTAATTTATGCTGCTCAGCTTCATACCTGTTTATTCTGCTTTATAAAAACATATAATTCTCAATAAATGTTTAAGCATTCTATGTTCATGTACATCTTGATGTTTGTTTCAGCAGAGCCAAGCTGTGGAACCAGAGCCATTCTCAAGTCAGGAATCAAACATCATCCTTGAACAAAAGGCACCCATTTTCACACAGCAGTATGCATCTCAGGCTCAAATGGCCCAAGGCAACTACACACCAATGCAGGACCCAAACTTTCACCCAATGGCGCAGCGACCAGGCTATGCATCACTGCGAATGCAGCCTAGGGCTGCCCTGAGGCCTGCTGGCATAGTGCAAAACCAGCCAAATCAGCTAAGGCTACAGCTGCAGCATAGACTTCAAGCACAGCAGGTATTTCATGCTTTTATGCTCTCTGTTGATGCTTTTACCAGCATGCATAGAATCATAGAATTGTAGAGTTCGAAGGTTCCCCAAGGATCATCTAGTCCAACCCCCTGCAATGCAGGAATCTCAACGTAAAGCATCCATGACAGATGGCCATCCAGCCTCTGCTTAAAAACCTCCAAGGAAGGGGAGTCCACCACTGTCAGGGGGAGAACATTCAATCTCAAACAGCTCTTACCATAAGAAAGTTCTTCCTCAAGAAGCACAGTATCGTAAAACTAAAGCTTGCCATCAAAGCAGAATTATTTCTTATGCTGCCTTATGTGACTGATTTCTTTATTCTGTTTCCCCCCTTGCCCTAGAATCGTCAGCCACTCATGAATCAGATCAGCAATGTTTCCAATATGAATCTGTCTCTGAGACCTGGAGTACCTACACAGGTGAGGGAACAGGTATTGAAAATGTTTCTATTCTGACGTACCCAATTGATCCCTGTACTTATCATCTTATCAGCAGGTCCCTTCTGTACAACATTGGTATTATTATTATTATTATTATTATTATTATTATTATTACTACTACTACTACTACTACTACTACTACTACTACATTTCTATACTGTCCTTCATTCAAAGATCACAGGACAGTTTAAAATAAGGCCTTTGGATTCCCTCCCATGAAACATTAGGCACCATCTCTTTTATCTTTTTGGTGCAACAAGCCTTTTAAAGACGAGATCTTTCACAGTCTGCCTCTGTGTTTAGCTACTTTAATTGTTCTGTCATTTGTATGCTCCTTTTAAGAGGAAGGGCAGGAAATGAATTTAATAAATAAATAAAATGTTTTATAAAACTTAGTAGTCCATGATTTTTACTATATTATACTGATCCATGAAGGGGTGCCTGGAGTGCCTGGCGTGCTCTGGTCCATGGGGTCACGAAGAGTCGGAAACGACTAAACAACAACAACTGATGTTACCCATGTTGCAGTCTCTGTCACTGTACACATTGCCATTGTGCAGCTCTGTTTCCTTGCTTTTGGTGAAATGACTAATTCCATCTCGAAGAATATTATAGTCACAGTTTAATCTGTGGAGCAGGAAATTGTGAAGCTCTTTCATGCTGTACCAGAAGCTGTATGTGTATGCTTCTGGAGAGGCAGAGAATTTCTCTGTGTTCCCTAATCAGGCCATACGCAAACTGACCACAGACCATGCAGTGAAACCTGCAACTCTTGTTGCATATTAATTTATCCTGAAGAATAAGAGGTGGCCAATGTGGTTCCCTCCAGGTATTGTTGGGCTAGACATCTTTAAATGAATCCAAATATTCTAAGCAGGGATGACATCGTTTTCTCTGAGTTTTAAAACTTGTTTCATGATATCTGAAACAGCTTGAAATGGTGGAAAGCTTTCAGGATCTTGCAAGAGGTTTTATGCTTTTTGTCAGAAAGGCGCCGCTTATGAATATTTTTAACTTGAGAAAGAAAGCGTGAGAGCTATTTTAAATTTTATTCAAATCAGCATAGCTTGCTTTATTCAATTTACGGATGTGAGAAGTGCACATTCTGATTTTAGGCTGTGGTGTGGATGAGTAAATTTAGATTCTGGACTTAATTGTATTACAGGGTTCACGATTTTTTGATGGTAATATGTTTACTCCCCGTACTACAAAATGTAGCTCTCCTGCCCTGCTGTTTCAGGGGCTCTCCTACTCTCTCTGCTGTGTACAAGCTGGACTTCTGCTCAAAATTCGGGCCTTTGGCAACACCAAATTTAGACATCACTTAGAAAAATTGCCTTATTCTAGGAATTCGTATCAGTCACCTATGGTAATCTGTGTATCTGTTTTAGAATTTATCACCCCAGAATGAGACATCACATGCCAGCTGTAGAGCACATTTGTATGCCGCATGCAAAAGTTGCCGCTTCAGTCCTTGGCATTTCTAGTTAAAACTGTGCCTGAGTCCTAATCCAAGTAGACAGTAGTGAGCTAGGTAGATAAATAATCTGTCTGGCCTGGTATTAAACAGCTTCATATGTTACATGCAAGAAAGGTAGCTCTTCACCCGATTATTGTAAAGTTGCCAGGGTTTTGTTTTTTTAGTAGCCAGGCTGATAGAAATGCCTTGCTAATAAGATGTGTTGATGCAGTTTTTTGCTTACCCTGCAGGGACCCATCAATTCCCAGATGCTAGCCCAGAGGCAGAGGGAGATACTGAGCCAGCACCTGAGGCATAGGCAGATGCAGCAGCAAGTGCAGCAGCGAACGCTGATGATGCGAGGACAGAGTATGAATATGACGCCGAGTATGGTGGCCTCCGGTGGCATACCAGCAACAATGAGCAACCCGCGGATTCCCCAGGCAAATGCCCAGCAATTTCCATTTCCTCCAAACTATGGTATTGCACTTATTTCAACACCTTTCATCCATCACAATAGTCTCAACTCCTGGATCACAGCTCCTTTCCTACAGTTTTTTATATGGCTCCCAGATGAGACACACCATCTCGAATCTGGAGATACTGGGAATTGGGTTGGGGGGTACCATTTGAACTTGTTGGAATTCTCAAAATGCAATACGGTATGTTTGTGGTTTATTACAAAACTACCCAAAAAACCCCATTAGTTTTGCTAAAAAGTCGTATATCACAAAACAAAGTAAACTGTGAACTTTATCCCATTTCTTTGGTACCTCAAAAAAAGATGATGATATTAGTCTTCAACAGAATTTTTTTCACTGTAGTTTATGGTAGCCTTGTTTTGTCCTTGTCCAAAAAAAGTCCCCTCAAAATAGATTCCATTACTGCTGTACTCCTAGTGAAGGCCATTCCAAGCCATTCCATACTTCTGGCTGAATTGTTGTATGTAGCATGAGTAAGAATCCTGTTGTGTTTTCCAGGAATAAATCAGCAGGCCGATCCAGGCTTCACTGGAGCTACCACTCCCCAAAGTCCGCTGATGTCCCCAAGAATGGCTCATACCCAGAGTCCCATGATACAGCAGTCTCAGGCCAATCCTGCCTACCAGTCCTCTACGGAGATGAATGGATGGGCACAAGGGAATATGGGTGGAAACAGGTAGGTTTGCAACTGGAGTATGACTCACAGCATGTCAGTTTGGGCCATAGTCACATAGCTCATTCATTTTTTCAGCAATCATCCTGTTGAACCTGGCCACTCAGAGATCACAGCAGTGCTGCAGACTGACACCAGAATCATTATTGGAAAAAGAGAGTGAAATATAACATGTGACTTTTATACACGAGGCCATGTCATATGAATTGTGCATTCTCTAATGGAGCTATAGGGACATATCCAGCACTGCACAGTAGTAGCAGTAGTTGTTATTAAATTTGTATACTGTCCTTCACCCGCAGATCTCAGGGCAGTTCACAACATAAAATTACAATATAAAAACCACAAAATACATAGTAAAATAAGGACAACAAACCAATAATCCTCCTTCCCACAACACATTTAAAAGGGCATCAGATGTCAGTCAGCCAAAGGTCTGGTTGGAGAGAAACATTATTGCCTGGTCCCTAAAGGTATACCATGAAGACGTCAGCTGGAATTCCCTAGGGACAGCAGGGAGCCATTGCAGAAAAGGCCCGTTCTTTCATTGGCACCCTCTAGACCACTTATGCAATGGGATTTCCCCTTTCTGTCCACTCTCTGCATTCCCCCTACTTCTGGTTAGGATGGGGTGGTCTTCCTGAAGCAGATTTTGATGGCGCATGGTTGGTCTGCAGTGGGGAAGAAGAGGAATTTCTATTACACAAGTGGAAGTCCTGTTGCTCAAGCAGAACAACTGACTAGTTTACACTTTTTTCTTATGGGGCCTCTCATTACTAAGTAGGAATTTCCATGTCACCCAGTTTTCAAAAAGATCAAGTAACTACAAAAACATGCGAATTTCTGATTAGAGTTTTATTTGCATGTTTGTAAAACCAATCCATAATAAAATATATGTGATGTGTATTTATCAGCCATGGGCTAAAAATAAAAATCACAGTTCAATCCTTGTATATCCAATCAGAAGTCAGCCCTATTAAATTCATTGGAACTTATTTCCAGGTAGTCGTGAATAGGAGTGAAGCAAAATTTTTGAAATGATAATTATTTATTTGTAAATTGTGACTTGAAATCATCCCAAACTGCTTTTTCTTCAGTTTTCTAGGATCTTGTCTGTTACAAAGTGGAGAGCCAGTGTGGTGTAGTGGTTAAGAGCGGTAGTCTCGTAATCTGGTGAACCGGGTTCGCGTCTCTGCTCCTCCACATGCAGCTGCTGGGTGACCTTGGCCAGTCACACTCCTTTGAAGTCTCTCAGCCCCACTCACCTCACAGAGTGTTTGTTGTGGGGGAGGAAGGGAAAAGAGAATGTTAGCCGCTTTGAGACTCCTGAAGGGGAGTGAAAGGCGGGATATCAAATCCAAACTCTTCTTCTTCTAAACTACTTAGTCTTGCAGGGCTTTAAATTTTCTACCTACTGACAGATAATTAGATAGATATATACACACACATCTAGGTCACTGCATTGGTTTCTCTTGAATGCACACGACAACTATGTTTAGATGGCCCTAAGGTTAGCTCAGAATATTTTAAGTGTCTTTGCATCTTGATGTTAAAAGATAAGCAGGAAAAGTTTCTTTTTCGATTTATTACTCTTTTAAAGATGCTATAGGTCTATTTAACACATATATTATTTTGGCAAATTGTGGGGAGGATTTTTGCAGACCTGATCATCACATTACTTACAAGCTGAGAAAGAAATGCATGCTTTGTGCACTGATAATCAGACTCCATTTATTGAAGGCGTTCCCACATGCACTAACCCTCCGCGGAGTTCAGGAATGTTCAAGGCCCGAAGGATGAACATCTTGATTCTGACGTGCTGGTGTGTATTTCATCCTGCAGCATGTTTTCACAACAATCTCCACCACACTTCGGGCAGCAAGCAAACACCAGCATGTACAATAACAACATGAACATCAATGTATCCATGGTGACCAACACAAGCGGTATGAACAACATGAACCAGATGACAGGACAGATCAGCATGACCTCAGCAACCTCTGTGCCTACATCAGGGTTGTCCTCCATGGGTCCTGAGCAGGTGAGAATTCTCTGCCTGGTGAAATTTGTAACCAGTAGTTGATTTAATACAGCTTTTTCCAACATAAACTACCAATTTTAACATTTGCCCTGGAGACACTCCCCCTCTCACAGTAACCAACTCAAAATAGTGCAAGTCAGCAAAAAGTGCATAAGAATGGCAGTGTAAAGAAAGGAGAAAAGTGGAGGTGAGCACATGGCACAACACCTTTTATGACATGTGCCGCCTCATTCAGTCTGCTCTCTTACTCTTTTTTTGGTTTTTTTGGCTAGAAAGGTGTGTGTGTGTGTGTGTGTGTGTGTGTGTGTATGCATGCATGCATGCATGCAGTGTTGTGGTTTATTCAAAGATGCTTTCTATTTCCCCCAGTGACTTACAAACGGGTCTTCTCCCTGCCGTAGGTTAATGATCCTGCTATGAGAGGAGGCAATCTTTTTCCAAACCAGCTACCTGGAATGGATATGATAAAGCAGGAGGGAGATGCATCACGGGTAAGACGGGTTCACATTTTACCTTGAATCTTTTAAGGAATAGATGCAATTTTCTCCAGTTGCAAGTAATATGATTCTTCCTAAGTGGACTTCTTAGAAAACTATTCTGGCAAATTCATTCTCAAAACTAGTCGAATGAGGCTGTTGTATGGCGCACATATATGCGCTGAGGCTTCTCTCCAAAGCTGTCCCTGTGCAAGTTGAACATACTCCCTTTCCCTGCCCCTACAGCCTCCCCACACCCCTTCAGAATTTGCTCTGCAGGTTTAGACCTTTTGGAACACATTTCAGGGCAGCTGCAAGGGGAAAGAGAAGGGGAAAGAGAAGGTGACATTGTGTTGTGCAAGTGGGATTCCACCCAGGTAACACTGGATTCCACCAACAATCATGCTTTTAACACCAGCTCAGCAAAAAGCTTAAAGACAGAAGTGTCCAAAAGCAGGCAAAAGTCTAAAGTCCATTTCTTTAGCAATCTGTGTTTATGTTTGACTCCCTTTTAATCATTCTTCTTTCAAAGTACCTTATGTCATATATTGACCTGAAAGATCTCGTTTGCTCTTGTTTGAAGTACCCAGAAGAGTTAAATAAATAAATTATTATTATTATTTATTTATACCCTGCCCATTTGGCTGGGTTTCCCCAGCCAATCTGGGCAGCTTCCAACAAAAGATTAAAATACAATAATTCATCAAATATTAAAAACTTCCCTAAACAGGGCTGCCTTCAGATGTCTTCTAAAAGTCAGTTGTTTATTTCTTTGACATCTGATGGGAGGGTGTTCCACAGGGCGGGCGCCACTACTGAGAAGGCCCTCTGCCTGGTTCCCTGTAACTTTGCTTCTCGCAATGAGGGAACAGCCAGAAGGCCCTCGGAGCTGGACCTCAGTGTCCGGGCAGAACGATGGGGGTGGAGACGCTCCTTCGGGTATACTGGGCAGAGACAGTTTAGGGCTTTAAAGGTCAGCACCAACACTTGGAATTGTGCTCGGAAATGTACTGGGAGCCAATGTAGGTCTTTCAGGACCGGTGTTATGTGGTGTCAGCAGCCACTCCCAGTCACCAGTCTAGCTGCCGCATTCTGGATTAGTTGTAGTTTCCAGGTCACCTTCAAAGGTAGCCCCACACAGAGCGCATTGCAGTAGTCCAAGCGGGAGATAACTAGAGCATGCACCACTCTGGCGAGACAGTCCACAGACAGGTAGGGTCTCAGCCTGCGTACCAGATGGAGCTGGTAGACAGCTGCCCTGGACACAGAATTGACCTGCACCTCCATGGACAACTGTGAGTCCAAAATGACTCCCAGGCTGCGCACCTGGTCCTTCACAGGCACAGTTACCCCAATCAGGACCAGGGAATCCTCCACACCCGCCCGCCCCTTGTCCCCCAAAAACAGTACATGCTCAGTTAAGCATTGCTATTAATGCCTCTTTTTCCTTTTTGGTCTTCTAGAAATATTGCTGACCCTGAAGATTGCTAATTTCTTCAACTGACTGGGTTCCCCAGCCCAGACTTCTTACCAGTTTGAAGAGCTGCATATGTTTGGTTTTGCCCCAACTGTTCTGCCAGTCGGTTCTGCTGGAGAAAGTAGAGTTTAGTGCTGCAAACGGAACAACGCCACTTGAGTGGAATCAAAACCATTGTTGGTGGAGGAGCAGCCTCTTCTTTGACAGTCTGAAGCTAGCGTACAGACAGTTGCTCAGTCTGTTCACTGCATTCACCTTAGTGCAACTTAGATCTCTCCTGCAAAGTAAATGTTGATAGCCAGTTTTCATAAACCGTGTCAGATTGAATGTATTTAAATGTATGTATTTAAGGAAAACCAACCATGCTCTCATTCTGTTCTGTTTGTAGATTTAGATCTTTATCTCTTTCTGTTTTCCTTCGCTACACAGTCTGGTGCAAAGGATTCAGTTCCATCTGGAAATAAGTGGGTTAATATTAAAACCTCCACTTTAGGAGGTGGGGCGTTAGCTGGATTATGACTCTCATAGTGCTAAATGACAAAATGTGGAGAATAGACATCTAACTAACTGTCTTGGGGAAAAGGTATCTAGTTGACTAGACATCCCATGCTAGAAAACAAAACCAGTCCGTTTTGAATAGGTTTACATTTGTAAACAGGTTAAAATATCCTGTGAGAGGGCTGTTTTTAAAGTTCTTTTGTTTACTTTGAACGAAATCATGAGTCAAACCAATTTAAGTTCCCATTCAATTGATTTCAGCATCCTAAAAAATTAACTAAAGTTAGCATCCCTTTTCTCCTGCCTTCAGTTGCCCTTTCTCTGTTTCTTTTCTTACAGGATGGAGAAATGAATAACCCTCATTGTATCCCTAGGTTTGTTACCTGAGTTCTAGGTTGCAAGTAACTAATTGCTGAATAATCATTTTAAATAAGGGTGCATCTTTTGGTGATGGAAGTGGCAGGATTGAGGCATAAAAAAATCAGAACTTAAAGGCATCTGATGTAAATGATAAAACTTAATTTTTCCCCCATCTCCACAACTGGGGAAAATAATGACTTAAGCTATGGCAGATATCACTACAGAGTTAACCATCATGTGTTCTAATTATTTTGAAGCAGCGGGGACTGAGGACATTTTGTAAGGTACATAAAAACCAGTTTCTATGTAAACAAGCAATAATTTAAGTTGAAGACTTTAGTGTTTTAATTGTATAATTTTGTGAGGTATACATGTTGTGGAGTTGATTTCCAAATGAGGTACTTCAGTATTAAATTAGATATCTTCATAGCTATGTGTGTCTCCTGGGGAAAAAAAGTGTTTTGTAAAGGATCACAATGCCTTGATTAGACCTAATTTGTAGGCTTGAAACTTCATTTTCTAAACCTTGCGATTCTGCTCATAAAGTCATTTATCTAACCTTATATTATATGCAGCCACTGTAGGAGCCAATTCTTGACTTTTTTGTATGTTTATATTCTTTCTTAATGAATCTTAGAAAAACTGTTGTTCAGCAGGCCACTGCTTAAGGTGGTTTTACTCTTACCTGCTATGGTTCCAGTAATGTTTTAGTATAAGCTGGCATCAGTTTCTGTGGACTTAAAATACCAGGAAGCTGGTTGTTTTCGACCTCCTGTTTCTCTCTTCCCCACAATCCACACACTTTCATACCTGGACTCAAAATTTTGGATGTTACTTAAAATGCAATGCATTTTATATTATCTCAGTCATCATTCATGTATTTGGGAGAAGGTTTGTTAACCTTGAAATCTTGTTTGCTTGTGATGAGGGTTAAAATATACAAAGAATCTGACTTTCATAGAGTGCTAAGAAAAAAAAAGTTAAGGAATATATGGAATTCATTTCAAACCATTTGTTTCCTGTTGAGTGGCTCTCCTGTTACACTGGGATAAACTGCACTTCTGAGCAGTCACCCACCACTTTGTCGGTTAAACTGAGCCATCTGGTGGAAATCTATGATATGTCAGCCCTGAGCTCCATAACATTAAGAAAAGTTTTTTAATATTAATAATAAAATTATGCCTGGATTAAAATTTGATCATTTTTAACCTCTAGGTTTTGGATTAAATATTTTACCTTTGAAATATTATCTCTCAAAACATTTTTAAGTTTAAAAAGTAGGCAAATAAGTAATTTTTAACTTGGGCCAGTTCAGAATATTTCTTCGTTTGCCCCGTATTTAGCTGATTTTTAAAATAAGTGGTTATATCCATCAGAAATTTTATTGGGGTCAATGAACTGAAAACAATGAGTAGGCATTTTCTGGTTATGTTAATCATGCTAGAGACAAAGGTAACCATGCCAAATCAATTTTTTTTTTATAATCAGTGTTTCTAATTCCATACACAGTAAAATTGATAGAGATAGCAATTGGATTTTATGCTGGAACATAATCAGTGTTCTCTTATAATAAGTGTGAAGGACTTAAGATGTCTTAATTTTTTTTAAAAAAAAATACACATATATAACCACATGGCATAAGGGGTTGGACTAGATGTCCCTTGATGTTCCCCCCCCAACTCTACAATTATACAATTCTATGAAAACTCCATTCAACCAAATTCAGGTAAAGTGATATCAGTGAAGTTGATATTTTTCAACATCTAACAGTTAATCAAAGATTTTTTAAAAATGGGGGCCCCACCAGTCCATTAGTCTATATTAACTGAAAGCAATGTTTTTGCCATTTATATAAAGCATTTTTAATCTATGTGGGTTTTCTTTCTTTCTTTTTTTACAAAAAGGAGTTCATATGGGCTTAACACATGAAAAAGGTGGTTCAGCTCTACTTGCAAAACCCAAAGATACACAATCAGTTTTGAAATGCAACTTAAGCCATTAATTGTTGGTGTGAATTTAAAGTTTTCTAGTATTTGTATGGTAGTATTGCTACCTAAGAGCAAAAGCATTCTCTGCACAAAAGAAAATTACTGTAGTGGCTTTGGTTTTTAATTAGAATTTTCTCCCTGGTGTTTCTTTGTAGACTAAAACAAAATCTTTTTAGTTTCTTTCTACAGGTAAAGCTATGTGCAAGAACCTCAAAATGCTAAAATCTAGCATAATGCCTTAGATCTGTTTTTAAGTCTTGTATATTCCTACATAGCTGTCTGATGTATTATATTTGTATAGTGAATTGTGTACAATTTTGAAATAAGCGCATCATCACTTAGCTTTCAGTCGTTGAATAGAGATGATGGACACATTTCTTCAAGCATTGATTCTTATTTTTTTCCTTTTGTCATTTGTGGGTTTTATTTGTACAGTTCCTCATGAAGTTGCATCTGAGATGTGTATGAGTGTGTGTATATGAAAAGATTATACGAGGGTAAAACTAAGCAATATATAAACTATGGTTCTTCAGGAGAAAGCTTACAGTGTTTTCAGGTTGTGATTTATTTTCAAGACTGAGTTGACTCTGAACATCACTTTGTTCACCTGCATTGATGTTTGTATTTCTAGTGTGAGCAGTTTATGCAAAGGTAGATATATTCAGAGAAATTTTAAATACATTTATGCAAGTTAATATTGCTTTGCTGATGCTATTTGCTTATTTGATGTTAAATAATGCTATTGTAAATAAAGAATTCTGTTATTGCATCATTTAATAAATTTTAATGCCTTCGGGTTTTACATGGCTTTAGACATAGCAACATTTCTTCTGTTGTGCCATTTGTGCGTGCAAAAAGTTGTGCCAGGAGAGTCACAGCATCCCAGTTGGTAGATGGCGCTGAGTTAAATTAAGACAGCAGGCTTCTTCATTGGTCCTCTCAATGTACTGTGTCTCTAGAGCTGGCATGCTTAAGTCATTCCAGTAATGGACTCTTTAATGCCTGGGTTCAAGTGCAATTAGCACAGCCTGCCATACTAAATGTGTATACCTTGGAAACCTGTGGGCAAAATCTGACCGTTTGCTGATAAATGATCCTACTAACCAGTGTTCCCTCTCACCTGTGGCCTCATGCAGTACAGGATGAGCAGCAAAAACTGAGGGGAATGTGTGTGTGTGAACTCGCCTATCACTTCTGGGCTATTAAAAGCAGTGAGGGGGTGAGCCCATGCATTCCCCCCACTATTCCTTTGAGGACAACTACAGCTAAGAGGATTGCACTGGCTTTGAGTGCTGCATTGGAGTAGGGTGGGTGGGTGATGGAAAAGAGACACAACTTTCAGGAAATGCAGGGCTTAAAAAAAAGAGGCAATGGAAGAACTTGACCCACTATGCAAGCCCTTTTTCTATTACTATTTCGACATTTGTTTCTCAGTTGCTATCTGAGCCATCTTAAAGAGCCTGTATAATGTAAACTGGTTGCAAGAAACACTTGAAAAACCCCAACAACATCTGTGGATTATAGCATAGCATTATAGCACCGTAAGAACCACTCCTACACACAAGTCCAGCATATCAGGGCCCCCAACGGTACTATATCTTTTGCTGAGGAAAACTATGACACGGAAAGGATGGTTAAGTGGTAATACAAACACAGATACACATTTCTGGGGAGGTATTGCAGCCAAATAGTGATGCTTAAACTTTGTTGCAGAGTAGACACTCTTCTCATTTGCTTTTTCTTTGAGACACAGGAAATTGCTTTATACCAAGTCAGACCTCTGCTTCGTTTAGCTCAGCATTGTTTAGCTCACTGATTGTAGCTTTCCAGATTTCTAGAAGAGAAGGGCTCCCGGAATCATAGAAGTTGGAAGGGACCCTTAGGATCCTCTAGTCCAACCCCCCTGCAATGCAGGAATACGCAGCTGTCCCTTATGGGGATCATGGCTGCAACCTTGGCATAACCAACACCATACTCTGACCAACGGAGCTATCTAGCTGCCAACTAGATAACTGGAGATGCCAAGGATTGAACCTGGAAACTCCTGCATACAAAGCCAGGTGCTGTGCTACTGCGCACAGGATCCTTTCCTAAAGACCTCCCCATCTTTTCAGCACCACCACACCTTACTACATTTCTTTGTGTCGCCCAATGAAATTGACTGACAGATTTAAATGCAAGGGTTGACATTTTGATTTTTGGCAGATTGGAAATAATTTTATTCTGGGTTTCATTAGCTAGATGCTCACTGAAGAGTATATTGAATTTTCTGGGTTATCTGCTGTGCTGCTACATAGACCTGAGCTACATGCTGCCTATCATTCTGAACAGTGGAGCACATCAGGAGAGACCACCACCACCTTTGACTGATTCTCACAGTTGTTCTGTACCTCAGTAGCAAGTTGGTTTTTCTTCAGCACGTGCTTTTACCTCTCGGTCAACTACATTTTGGGGCTACTGGAAGTTATTTCTAATATCCTTTTGAGGCCTCCTCTTAAGTGTTCACTGGTGTCATTGGGGCAGGCAGCCTGAGCCCCCTTCAGCAAAAATTGCAGGAGGGCCTCCAAATTCAAAAGGGCTGGTTTTCCATATCTTGTAGTAAGTAGAGTAAACACATTGATATCTCACAGGGAACTGCTCCTGTTTTCAAAATTCATTCCAAACTGTTTCCAACTGACTTGCTCTGAAAGGAAACTGATCACTCTGCACTTGAGGCTATAATATATCTATAGCCTCATTCTTTGGCAATGCACAGTCATTTTGTTGACCTGCTTTCAGCTTTGTACTTATCCTAGGTTTCAAGCCAAGTGGGAAGAACCAAAATGGCAAGTCCAAGCATTACTAGTCTGGCAACTATTCTAAGTACCACCTGCACCAGAAAGCCAAGGCTACATCATCAAACCCCACTGGAAAGGAATGAAGCTCCCTACCTGACAAAAATCAATTTTATAAATTCTGAGGAAAACTGCTACTTAACCCCAAGAGGTGGGACTAACCACACAAAGCAAAATGTGGGGCAAGGAGCAGGGAAACCACCGCAGAACAAAACCGCAAAGACAAAGGTGGTGTCAGAGAGCAGCTTCAAATGACCCGCTGAGCACTTCCAGCACTTTCAGCCTTGCGCTTTCTCCGTCAGTGGGAATGGAAAGTAAGCCACAGGAATGGCATCCACATCTATCACTATCTAGACGGCATTCTGTAGCAGGTGTGTCTGAAAGTACAAACAACACCAAATAAGCTCACACTAATGTTTTATTGCCAACTGGAAAAAAGACTTGGATGCAGATTATCTAGCATATAGATTCAGTTTTTTACTTGACATTCTTACTTTCTGACACAGTGATTAAAGTGGTTGTCCATCAATAGGAACTACTCAAACATTGCACAACCTTTGGAGCTCAGTAGTCTCCTATACTGAAAGGATGGTTTAGCCTGCAAAATCAACCTTCTTGGTGCTAAACAGGCTGTGCTTGAAAGGGGCACTGCTGTTTCTTGGGATACAGCTTGGGCAAGTTTTTTTTTTCTCCATTAGTGAAGGATGTGAATAATGGGAAGATCCCCTTTATGGTCTCCACCAGGAGCTGATCTTAGTTCTGCATATGCAAGGCAATTTTGCCTTCCCACTGTGTCCAATGGGGCTTACTCCATTCTAAACCACTTCCCATGAAACACTGGTAATTGTAGCTCTGAGGTGAATAGGAATCCCCCTTAAAATTCAGCCCCGTTAAACTACAGTTCCCAGGATTCTTTGGGGAAAGTCAGGATAGAAGTGCTGTGTTGCTGCTTTAAATGTATAGTGCCTAAGGAAATCAGAGTAAAGAACGGCACACCTTCCTCCCTAGCTTTGTTGTCGGGGGAAACATTGCCAATTATCAAGAACTAACGGAGGCCATGTTCATCCTAAAGACACGCAGCTGCAAATAAGCTCCCTCTAGTGTCAGTGGAATATATTTGCATGCAAGGCAATATTTCAGACAAAGTTAAGTCAACCGTCTCCTGACTGTATAAGAAACAACTGTCGCTGCTCAGGCACCCCAAGAGCGTTACAGCAGCACCAAGTATCGCCTTGACCACAGTTCTTGTCCTATTAAACATTTCGCACTTACCCGAAGACCCGAGGGATCCAATACTGATTCTGGCATGATGAGTAAAGCACGTATCTGCTCCCAACGCATCCTTGGGCGAACCTGGGTTGCAGCCTGCTGCCAGCTCACGACCAACATCCACTTTGTTCCACCTTGCTTTGGGCAGCAAGTCCCTTTTCCTTTGTTCCCCCTTCTTTCTGTCCCTTTCACTCTCCCTCGATAACTTTGTTGAGATCTGCCAGAGAGATAGCTTTGGAGGGGGCTGCATGAAGAAACCGAGCAGGCGTCGTGGCGAAGAAAAAACTAGGAGACCAGAATTTTCGCAGCTCCGGAAGTTCAGCAGGGAATCTGGGAGCGCAGGCAAGCTGTGCGCCTTCGCTTGCTGCTGCCCTTCGTTGCTCTGAGCCGCTGGAGAACTGGCTGCATCCTGCACGGGGGTCCTTTTTCCAGAGTGAAATCCAAAGCGCTCGTCTCTTTCCTCTGCCGAATTGCCAGTTACTAGCGGGCACACGCAGCCGACGCTTGCAACCCCTTTGAAACCAAAGTCAGATTGGCTATAGGACTCTGGTAGCCCTTGCCCATTCCTTGACCGCAGTGCAGACTTTAAAGCACGTCCTGTGGTTTGGATGTCGGGTTGCTGCCCTTCCAGGGTCGTATAAATCGTTGCGGTGAGTTGGAAGCGATGCTCCGCCTCCGCGGATGCTGGCTGGCTGGCTTTCTTTCTTGTTTCTCTCCGGTTTGTGTTATCCCGGAGACCAAGCCTTCCTTAAAAGATCTTACTTAGAAGATCCCCTGAACGGAGGAGCTGTGCTTTTCGCTTCCTCTTCCCCACTTTGAAAAAAAAGTTGTATTTATTATATCGCACGTCGAAGGTGCGAAGTGCAATACTTGGGAGCAGGGCGGCCAGCTGCAGAAGAGGACCAGGCACCCGCACTTTTGAGCATTGCGTAGAATAAGAGGGAGGCTTCCGTGGAGACAGCTTGGTGCGAGAGCTGCTCCTGCAGAAATTAATCTAAGTTGACGATTCTGGAGGAGTCCTGGCAGCGCTAGTTGGATGTCCCATGGACATTCATTGGGGCCCTGGCTTTCCTTCAGTTTCTCCACCCCTCCTTTCCGTTTGTAATAATGTTATCACAGGTGAACTTGTCACTAAAATATAGCCTACAGGCAAGAGAATAATTCATTGTTGATAGCAAGCATTGTGCATGTGTGTGTGTGTTTTTAAATTAAGTTCATTTTGGCTATTAAAATGCATGTAATTGGCTCCCTCCAAGTAAGCGTACTTGGAAACGGGCGGTGCATAGTAGTATACCATGGATAGTAATAAATATTTCAGCGGCTTGGTAGTGTACAGAAATCTCTTCTCCACAGAAAGATCTCCAGGATACATTTTTTACAAAAAAAAATATATTCAAACAACTATATTTCCAAAAGCAGAGCAGCCTGGTCAAAAAGTGTGTTTTGACTGCATGATTTGGGAGTACTATGAAAAGAAGTTGAATAGGGGATCTATACAGTTCTTAAAAGGACGGGTTTCAACAGAAAAACAACATTATAAAAAATCTCAATGCATCTCATGGGGTGCTGCTCTAAAGGGCAGTGGGAAAGTGGGGGTAAGAAATTGACATTGGCTTTCAAAACACCAAAGTTTATAATAAACATTTCGGGCCTGTCACTAATAGCTCTTTCCCGCTGTTGGTGTGCCCGTGTGAAAGTAACGTAGGCCGGGTTGTAGCTGACATCATACTCAGAGTAAACCTACTGGACTCAATGTATTTTAGTCCACATTTTACTTCTACTCTTAATATGACCTAAATACAACTCCTTTGTCTTTAAATGCTCTTGTATCAGATCTTTGTTTGATTGATGGCAATGCGGGGGTGGGGGGGTTCATTTTTTGATGCCAACCTTCCTGCGTCTTTGTCTCACTGTGAAAAAGTGGCTGGCCCCCCTAGTCCAAAGTCTCTGAGCCGCATTTTTAGACTTTCACACGCCATTGCTCACAGCTGCCGCCCTAACACATTTGTATGTGTAGAAGAGTTTGTGTTCTTAACGGGCAACGCTCCCTAACGTGATTTCTCCTAATTTTCCCATGACTGTGAACACACCCAAAGCTGATGGGCATTGCCATTAAAATGATGCGCGTGCGCCACATCTTGTGATCAGTTATGTGTGGTGAGGCTTACCTGCACCCCGCCCCAATGTTTTATTCAAGTTGACACCCCTGGTAGGTGAAAATTACAATGCAAAAGAAAACCCTTTCGCTTTATCTCCCTTGTCCCTTATTTTCCTTCAAGTTATAACCGACGTCAGTTACATTATCTAAGGTTCCCTTACCTTTGCCAGTTTCACCAGAGGGCTGCAAAATTTTGAGGCCGTCGGTGTTTTTTATTAAATTGATAGGGCTTCCTGTCATTTTCGGTTGAAACCAGAGATGAGCCAAGATGAAATGGACAAAGACTTCCTGGACCCTTTAAGGAACAATAGGGAAAACGTAGGCTGTAAATGGTCGCAAAGCACATTAAAAGTCGGGAAATTCTCTTGACAGTTCGTAAAACGCTTAAAAATGCGCGCGTGTTCTTTCTCTTTAAGAAAAAAAAGCCCCCAATATTTTATTCTGGGCAAACTGGTCTATGATTCCAGCCTACCCTCCAGTTAAATAATTCTGAAAGGGAGGGATGTAAATTGGGAGGAATGTTCCTATTATCTCGACCTGATTCACACGTGAGTGCTTGTGCTACCGGGAGGAAGGCTAAGGAAAATGGGGAGGAACACAATTAACAGTTGTGTTAATTTCAGCAGGTGTAGTAGGTCACATGGCAAACTATCCCTAATAAAACCCCGTCTTCTACAACTCCGCCTCCTTTCTTCCATCTGGCTACACTAGCAGCTGCTGGTAGGTATCTGTGCGTTTTCTCAAACTCAAATGTTCGTAGGGAGAAAAGGGAGAAAACAAGAAGCGCTTCCACGGCCACCTTCCTGTGGAGAATCTCCCGGCAGCTCCTCCTATTCAATAAAACCCCTTTTGCAACATTAAAAGTAGATCAGACACGTTGGAGGCGGGTGCGGGGAATTAAGGGGACAGAACGAGGTTGGGACTTACAGTCAAGTAGTTATCTCTTCCTCTGTTCCAAATGTGTATTATTATTTTTATTTATTTTGGACGCCGTCTTTATTCCCAGGCAATGCCTTTGTCCTTCGCCTCCCCTTTGGGAGGTTCTACTCTAAGGAAACAATGTTTGCCCAGAAAACGCCTCATGCGGCACAATCTTATACAAAACTGCTCAATAAGAAGCCCCACCATGTTTAATTGGTTTATTCCCAGGAATATGTTCACAGAGCAGCCGCCGGGAAGTGTGATGGGCGAAACTGGATGCGATCGTGTCGCACGGTTTCTTGCATTTCCCAATAAGATTACCGTATTAGTTTATTTTAGGGGGGGGGGCACTTTGAAGGTTATCAGATTTATTCCGGCATAACAGATCGTGGACCATTCAGATGCATGACATGTTTTCCTGTGTTGAAAGTATAATATGCTTCCATATGCCTTTGCGGGGAGGGGGTGTAAACCGTGAAGTCAGAAGGATACTATGCGGAAAGTACGAACGAGCAAGTGCCAGTCGCACAAGTAACATATCTCCTGACATGTCACATAAATGGAATGCGGCACACTGTACTGTATTTTACAGCTAGTTGATCGTTCTTTACCATCGCTGACGCGATTCCCGCTTCTCCCATAAGCCTTCAGATAAGGCTTATTAATCTGTGATTCCAAATTTCAGGATCGCCCACTGGTGCCAAAGTTTTGTACTGCGAACCCCTCGTTTTGTGCGACTCCCCAAACCGAGTAATTGACAAAACAAATCGGAGTCACAAGTTAATGTCAAAAACCCAACCTTGTCCCATTGACTCCAAACCAGTGCCAAAGTTTGGTGCCGTTTTGTGCCGCAAACCCCCCCGCTTTCCCATCCCCCCCCCCAGCTATTGACTCTCAAAGATGAGTGGTCCTTGGCTGAGAGAATGGGTTGGGTAGAATGGGATGCTAAGGAGCTCCTCATCTTTGAGCGATCTCGGATGAACGCTCCTTTTCCTTTGGTTCATTTTAACCTTCCCTGGTGAAGGTAGGACTACGGATGTTTTCACAGTACAAGTTGACAAGACCTCCTTTTTATTTCTCTTTTTGAGCACTTCATGTAGTATAGGCTGTTGATGTAGGGAGAGCGGAAGAGAGTTGGAAACAAAACTGAGCGCCAGTGCCGGCTGCATCTTGGGCAGTCATTGCTGGGATGTGATGTGGAGCGAAGGCTCTCCACCTTCCTCCTCCTCCTCCTCCCCCCCTCTAAGCAAGCCGGTCTTTGACCAATAGCTGGTGCCGTCTAAGGAGGCGGGCGAAGCTGGTGGTCGGAGAGAGACTTGCATCTCTCCGCCCGCCTCCTCCCGGCGAGCATCCTTGGAGCACCATCTGCCCGCAAGGCACACGTGGCTCCTCCTTAAGCGGCCGCTTCTGGTAGGCGCAGCGTCGAGGGGCGGCCAGAAGAACCGTCGCGGAGCAAGTTGAGCAACTCCGGAGTGAGTAGCAGCTGCGCGCAGCAAACTTCCCTTCCTCGCCGGGCTGCCTTCCATCCCGGGAGCCTCTGACGTTGCCGGTTAGCCGGAGGCGTCCAAACGCCATAGCTGTCAACGTTTCCCCCTTTTTGTAAGGGAAATTCCCTTATTCCGAATAGGATTCCTCGCAAGAAAAGGGGAAAGTTGACAGCTATGCCAAACACCTGCTAGTGTAGATGCCTCCCCCAGAAAATCGGAGTGACTCCAGTTCTAGAGCGAGCGCCAGATCACTTTTGCCAGCAGAATTACTAGGAGAGAAGGGATGCTGCTTTCTGCAGGTGTTTGGGAAGAGTATTGCGGGGCGAGGACCGCTCCTTAGTCCAAGGCGTCTCGCGTCTGCCTCCCCCTCGAGCCCGCCGGCCAGCCGGGGCAGATCTGCCCTGCGAGGGCCCGCCTCTGCCCTCGGGAGGTGCCCGTTGGTAAGCGGAGGGCAACTCTCCGAAGTAGGAAGCGCTCGGCCTCCTCTGTCCCTTGCCAGCGATGGAGAGCCAGATCAGACGGGTAGGACTGGTGCTGGTGCCCTCGCTCCGGAAGAGGAGGTGGCTGGGCTGGCGACACTGGTCCTGGGTCTCTAGGGCAAGAAAGCCGGGAGGTTCTGGGACGACAGCAAGCCCTGCTACTGCAGTGGGCCAGATCCCAGACGTGGACCACAAGTCCCTTTAAAGATCTGACTGGTGGTTAAGTAGGGAGCATCAAGGAGTCTTTAACCCACCGCTTGTCCCTGGAGTAATTTTTATTTCATAGGCAGAGATAACTTTCCCCGCATGGATTCTGAATAGCATTCCTCGCTTTTTAGTGTCTCTGTTTGGCTTATTCATTCCCAGAAGGGCGCCCCTGCCGTGGAGCTCAATGGGACTTATCTCCCAGAGAAGAAAGGGTGGTCAGGATCGCAGCGCAGGAGGGCCTCCTCTGTGCGCAACCCGAGGTCTTTCAGGAGGTTAGGCGGCTGCATCTCTTTTGGGTCCGCTGCAGAAGGGGGCATTGCAGCTGGTCCTGGAAGGTGCAGGAGGAGCCCCCCGAGTGGGGAGCATCGCTGTCAACTTTTCCCTTTTCTTGCGAGGAATCCTATTCGGAATAAGGGAATTTCCCTTAAAAGGGAAACGTTGACAGCTATGGTGGGGAGCGCCGCCTCTGCGAGAGCCGCTTGCGGAGGTGCTCCTCGAGGTTTGGCGGAAAGCGAGCGCCGTCAGGGCGAGGAGACCGGCGGGAGCAAGACCACGAAGCGCCCCGTCCCTGGACCAGAGCTCTCCCAAAGTCACAGATCCCTTCCAGTGGAGTCCCTAGGAGAGTTTGCTAGCGAGTAGCTCCATCCGAGGTCAAAGGAGCTTATTCTTCCAAGATGCGTTTACAGCCTCATCTTAGGCAGCTTTATTCAGAAATAAGCCTAGCATGATATGGGAAACTAAAAAATGAACACTGACAGGCATTTCCTCCCCTTACTTATTCTACCTCATGAAAAGCAGCATGGGGAGATTTTTTATTACTTGGAGTTAAATACATCCCCTCCCCCCCCAGTGATTTATTTTGAATGTTTCTGGCTCCCAAGCACTGTAAATGGTGAAGGGCTGGAATTTAGGAAGGTGGTTTAAAACCACCCTGCAGATGGCAATCATTAAGAGGACGGTGTGGCGGGTCTGCTTTTGTGGAAATGGCGCGATGATGAAAGGTGTGTCCCGGGATGGATTTCAAGCCCGTTTTTCTCACGAAGGTTAATATTGCTCTCTAGTCCCCTCGGAAGAAAGTCTCCCTAATCCATGGGGATGGGACTCCCCCCCCCAGCACCCCACATTCTCATGTAGAATCGGTAGTTCACGAATCCACTTGGACACCTGAGGAAAGATTCAGGCTGCGAGCAAGGAGAGTAACAGAGCAGAAGAAGCCCGCCCCAAAAGGAAGCTCGAGGGGAGATGGCGGGAAGAAGGTCGCGACCCCGATACACGCTGACCTGGGAGTAAGGGCCATTGAACTCGGCGAGGCTTACTTCTAAGTAGACTTTTTGAGAAGCCATGCTTAGGATTAAGATATGGTCGTTTATCTGTGTTCTGTCGATAATTGGCGCTCCCAATTCTTTTGAACCTATATGTGGAAGCTCGACCTGGACTTGTCACAGCTGGGGCTCCTGTTGTTTCGTGTCCATTTGCCTCGTATTAGCCCCTCGTGTTGGCTTTGGGTGTTCCCGCCACACCCCACAGATGACGACCCTCCGGGAGAGTCCTCGGTGGGTGGGGACTTATGAAAGGGTCTCGGGACAATAGGGCGGAGAGCGTATCCCTGACGGGGAAGTGATCCGAAGGCCTTATATAAGCCTCCGGGGACGGAAACTGACAGTAGCTGAGGTAACCTCAGCTCCACTGTGCCTGAGGAAAAGTGGCCCTTCCTTCGTTCCCTCAGCTCTCTGGCCACAATGCACCCCACGACGAGTCTCCATGAGCACCTTTTCCTCCAGCAGGTAGCCCCCGCCCCCTCCCCGAAGCGCGCGCTGCCTCTCACACCCAGGGCCCTGCCTTATTATTTCTCCCCACAGGTTCCCGCGCTTTCCGCCGCGCCGCGCTCCTCGATGGCTTCCTCCTCTTCCTCCTTCTCCGCCGAGCCCAGCCGAGGCGAAGGCAGCAGCGAGTCTTTGCTGATGCTCCTGAGGGGCTGCCAGCCCGGGCCCGGCGTCGCCTCCCCCTTCGGCCCGGTCCTGCCAGCGCCGCGCTTCCTCGAGGCGCAGCCTTCCGCCTGCCCCTTCCAGGCGCCCCTGGGAGCAGGACTGAGCCCCGGTTCGCCTCGCCTGGCGCCCTTCCCCTTCTCGCGCCTGCCCGCCGCCGCCTTCCTGCCTCCTCAGCTGCTGCCGCCGCCGCCGCCGCCGCCGCCGCCCGGTCCTCCTCTGCCCAGGCCCCAGCCGCTGCCGGTGGTCTTCCCGTCGCCCTTGGCTCGGAAGGGCGAGTCGCCTCGCCGGCGCGTCTCCGAGGGAGCGTCGCCCAAGAAGAAGAGCCCCTACGGAGCTCCGGACGCCGAGCAGCGCGCGCCCACCTACCGCTTCACCGCCCAGGAGCTGCACGCCGTCCTCTACGGGGCCGGGCCAGGAGGGAGGCAGCAGGGCGCCAGGGCGGGAGCCGGCCACCCTCCTCGCAGCCCGGGTAAGGAAGGCACCCGCGCGGGGTTTCCCCACAGCCGGGAGGGCGGAGGGTGGAGGGCAGGAAGAAGGCGGGCTTGGCGTGAGAGGGTGGCTGCTTCATAGGAAGAAACTTTTCAACAAGGAACGACCAAGTTTGCACAAGAGCCTTTTTTGCGCGGACGTCTCAGCGCCCCAACGCGACGCTCCTTGGATAGGAACGTTTCCTCAAATAAAAGGAAAGCGTGGCGTCAAATGAAAATGGCACTTTTCCCCACCCCATTAAATCTGCTCCCAGATTTAAGATCGTTAGGAAACTTTTGCCCCCTGGGTTAAATAACAGGGGCAAAAAGAACCCTTCTAAAACTTTGAATTCTGGGTTTTTGGTGTACACACAGAAAGAAAAGTGGCTCGGATTTGTGGGCTGTTTTTACTGGGCAGATGGCAATATCCTAGAAGGACTCTGGTGCAACGGTGGTCAACTTCTGTCCAAATTTTGCAAAGAAAAGTACACCCCCCTTTTTATATAAAAAACCCCAATGACTGGAATAGGATGGGGGTGGGAGGAGAGAGTGAAGTAGAAGTTCAACCATTAATTGCAGGCAAATTTAAACTGGGTTTTAAAAAATCGGAGCAGTTTTGTGGAAAAACTAGATAATGGCACAGCTGGAGTCAATTTTATCTATTTTATTTTAACCCAACAGTTCATTTTGGCCATGTGTTTACTGTATATTGCTTAAACTGATGAAAACTTGTATCTATCGGTGATTTTTTAAAAAAAGCATTGGGTGAGGAACCGGTGTAATTATTTTATTCCATGTATTGGTTAAATACGTTTTCAAAGCAAAAATGTTTCTGTGGAAGGAGAAACTCTGAATGCTTCTGGAGAGTCTCTCTTGACTCCCTTTTTTGTTACCTTTAATCCACCCCCAAATAAGAGAATCTAATTTTTTCTCAGAAGGGCTCCTCTTGCGAAAGAAGACCCTGATCATGCTCCAACGCCTTTGCCAGATAAGAGTCAGGAAATCCTGCACTTTAACAGCAGGGCTATGGAATAAATTACCCGCTCACCCCCACTGTAACCATCCATCCCATATGCTTCAGAGAAGTGGTTAAACTGGGGACAGAGTGGGGACCTTTAGATGTGTCTGTGCCCGCGCACAGTTCTTTCCTAACCTTATCTTGTTGGCACTGAAGGGTGGGGTAGTTTATTTCGGATGTATTACTCCGGTGTAACAGGGTTTAAGTTTTGTAAAGGCACGAATCCTGTGCGTTTCTATTCAAATTCCAATGAGGCAAATATTGATTCCAGCCTATTTTATTGCAGGGTCCGTAGACCCGGTGTAACTGCAACCCTCGCTCTACTTTCATGGGAATCACCTATTTAATTCGGTGGGACTTACTTCTGAGTAGGCATGGTTGGGATTGCGCTGTTACTCCCAGTTGTCTGATTGCAGTACTAGTTCCCCTTTGCTTTCCCGTTAGGCGCAGTTGATACTCAGCCGCCGCTCCTAGACAGGTCTTCTCTGCAACTCCCAGAAGGTAGCTGCGTTTGTTTGGTTGGGCTTTTGTCAGGGGGGTGGTTGGGGAAGAGGGATCAAGGCTGATCCTTTTGAGTTCTCCTCGTTTTCTTCACCCCAAAGACTAATCCTTCTCCCTTCTCCCTCTTCCTCTCCCTCTCCCTCCCCCGCCCCCCCGGTTTCCTCTCTGTAGGGCTGACGGTGTTGCAGACCGTCTTCGAGGACTGTCCGCAGCTGGGAGTCTTCTGCACCGAGACCATCCCCGTCGGCGTCCGCTTCGGCCCTTTCCAGGGCAAAGTTGTCAACATCAGCGAGATCAAGACTTACGATGACAATTCCCTGATGTGGGAGGTACAATTCGCTAATGTACTGTCGCTTTCTTTTCTCCGAGGGGAGGTGGGGGGGGCTGGATGCCTCAAGCCACGCCTCTGCATAGCTGACCACCGCGCTTACAGTACTTGTGAAACCAGTTTCTCTGGTTCCAAGGGGTCTTACTCCGGTTCCAGCTTTCTAAGGGAGATAGCGCATTTCCCTCCTCAGCTGGGTGTTTTAGGAAGAAAGCAGTGTGGAGTAATGGTAGAGTGTTGGACTAGGAAGCCCAGGGTTTAAATTTCCGCTGAGCCATGAAACTCGTAGGGTCAGTCTCTCAGCCTAGCCTACCTCACAGGGTTGTTCTGAGGATAAAATGGGGAGGAAGAGGACCGTGAATGACGCCTTGAGCTTCCTTGTAGGGAAGGCGGAATATAAAAGCAAAAAATAAACAAAGGGCGTATGATGCTGGACTCGCATCAACCTCAGGCAGCACGGCCAGTGGTTATGTAAGATGAGAGTTTTAGTCCCATCTGGAAGTCCAGAAGTTCCTCCACCTCTGTCTAGAGGAATAGGTGGCTTGGCTATGAAAAGATCCTACGCAGATTGATTTAGAAGCAATCCCCATTGCTAACTCCTAACTGAGCGTGTCCATGAGGATTGCAATTTAGCTGAACGCCAAACCCCTTCCTTTCAACGTGACTGGGGCGAGGGAGCAGGAAGGGGCGTTTAGATTCCCACCCCCCCCTCCCTGCCAGGCGCGGCGTTGTCTTCCTGGGTTGCTGCTGTCGCTATAAGCGGGGTGAGCAACCGTGTGTAAAGTTTGTGTGTCCATCCCCACAGATTTTTGAGAACGGCCGCTTGAGCCACTTCATCGACGGCAGGGGCTCCTCCGGCAACTGGATGTCCTTGGTGAAGTGCGCCCGCTTCCCCGAGGAGCAGAACTTGACGGCCCTGCAGTGCCAGGGGCAGATATTCTACGAGAGCTGCAAAGAGGTCACGCCCGGCCAGGAGCTGTTGGTCTGGTACGGGGATTGCTACTTGCAGTTCTTGGGCATCCCTATCAGCCTGAAGGGAACGGCGGAAGGGAAGCCTGTCCAGGCGCACAGTGAAGGTCAGTTGGCAACCTTCCAGGGCTCCGTAAGAGTCGCGCTCAGAGCTGTTGCAGCCGGGAATCTGAACCGTCTGCTCTGTTTGCACATTGGCTCTCTCCCCCCACCCCACCCCCAAATACCCTTGCAAGTTCAAAAGAAGTAAACTGCTTCACTTTATAGTCTGGTTGTCCACTTATAAAACTCCCAGTTCATTGCATTTATTCCTCCTCCTCCCTCTTTCACTTTTTTGTGCGGGCGCCTTTAAACTTCTGAAACTAGGTGGCTATAAAACAACCAACCACCCCTGACGGTGGCTTTTTCCTTCCCTTTCTCACCCTCAGAGTCTCTGGAGGGCTATAAGTGCGAACGCTGCGGCAAGGTGTTCGCCTACAAATACTACCGCGACAAGCACCTGAAGTACACCCGGTGCGTGGACCAAGGGGACAGGAAATTCCCGTGCCAGCTTTGCAAGCGATCTTTTGAGAAAAGGGACCGGCTGAGGATCCACGTCCTGCACGTGCACGAGAAGCACAGGCCTCACAAAGTAAGGGATCGCCAACTGGCTGCGCCGCCTTTCTCTTAGAATCTGGAGGGGGAAAGCCCGCCCTGCCTTGAAGCAGCTGCAGCAGCAGGAAGAGTTTCAAAGAGTGCAGAGTGCCACCCGTCCCCCAAACACGCTTCTCAGGAGTGGAAGCAAGCCTCGGGGAATGTGGGGGAATGTGTGCGATGGGGGGAGCATTGCTGGGCAGGGACATCTCAAGCGGTAGATTCAAGATTGCCAAAGGGAATCGTCCTCAATAAGACGATTCAATTAGCCGTGAATCGTGGGCAAGTTGAACGGTCCGTGTATCTTTCTGTGTGTGTGAGTTCTGTGACTTGCTTTTGCGTGATTGTGGTTTCATCCAACGGGCACTTTACTCTCCTGTTTTTAATTTTAAAAAGGTCTTTTGGTCGTTTTCATAAAGGGCTCCGTGCGTGTAGCCTTACTTGGGAGTAAGTCCCATGGATAGCAATGGGATTTGACTTCCGAGTAAACACTGGTTTGTATGACATCGGGCTTAAATATGGTGTGTCACAAAGGATGCCCTTGAAAGCCTCTGCAGCTGTTACGTGTTGCATTTGTGTGTGTGAATGCGGAGGAGTCTACTGGACTGTGATAGGTTGCTCTCCGTTGGCACTTGCTGATTTCGTTTAAGCTCCGCATAAGTAGGCTGAGGCAGAGACTCAGTGCAGTAGTTATCTATTAAGAGTACGTTTTCTTTGCGGTCTAGTTAGAACAGTGGTTCTCAAAGGGTGTGGCAGGAGAGGGTAGCGGGAGGATTCAAATACAATCAATATTATATGTTGTTATGTGGCTGCATTTTCCCCCCTGGGTGTCCCATCATCATATTATAAAGCAGCTGTGTTCTGAGTTACAAGTCACGCACTGCTAGGAGTTCCTTCTTTTTCTTTTCCAATATATTTCTATATTTCTTGCCGATAATAAAAAAATATCGGTGTGGCGCCTGCAAATTTTAGTTCTGAAAGCGTGGCCCAGAGAAAACAGTCTGAGAACCACTGACTTAGGGAGTGAAGGAAAACCATGGTGACACTTCCGGGAAGGGGTCCTGATTGTGCCCCCTCCTCCCTCTCTTGGGGAAAAACAACGCAGAGAGTTCAAGCTACTCGCCTGCTTCACTGCAGTGAGTGACCGCAGCTCCAGGTAACCACAATTGCAAAACGCACCGCCTCTGCTGATTCTCTGCCCTGAAATCTTTTTTCCTCTTGTTTTGTTGCTGTCCCCCCCCCTTTTTTTTCTTTTTTTAAAACCATGATTACTTGCGGTTTATTGGAGCAAATGTTCGGCCTCAACTCTGGAGCGCGCTTGTCTGAAAGCAGACCCAGTTCATTCAAAGCCCATGAGGTTTGCTTGTGACGGTAGTGATCTTCACACAAAACCCCTAGCAATGAAATCGGGTGGATCGAGTTCCTTAAGGTAATGGTTCTAGATAGTTCACCTGTTGTGAAATTTAGAAGCGTGGTGTTGCATTTAGTTGCAATTGCACTACACTTTAGGAAACAATTACAAAATGAAAAGGGTATGGGACTTTTAAATATAGATAAGTGTGCTTTCTGTCTCTCCTCTCCCCTCCTATACCCAAGGATTCCACTGCACTGAAATCTCCTGCAGCCTCTCCTCCAGTATCTTCAGTTGGCTGCAATAATTAAAGATGAACTAGGCAAAGGGGAATTCCCATAAGTGCCATATATTAAAGAGCAGCTCCTTATTTGAATTGTGTTAGAGCTCCTGGCAGGGGAGGGGAAAGAACTCTCATTTCATAGTGAGAAACTGATTTCACCCACTTTTACTTAGAAGTAACTGACAGCACAGCCTTTGTGTATGTATGGAACTATAGCCTGAGGCTGCAATCCTATACTTACCTAGGAGTATGTCTGATTAAATTAACTAGGGCTTACTTCTAAGTAGATAGTCTTAGGAATGTGCTCTGAAAAGGTGTCACTTGACTTGATTGCTATTCCAGACAACAGCTGAGTACTATCTTCCATTTAATAATATACATTCACATCATTATTATCCACTTTACCACCCTCACTCTTTAGAGTCTATCAACTTCCTTCCCTCCCACCTCATGGCTTTCAAAATTCACCTTTATATCATTACATTTTGTATGTTTTCCAGTTTTAATCACACTCAGTACAAAATAGCTCAAAATGTAAATAAATAAACTTCTCATTACAAGTCTTCAGATAACCCTGCTAGTGATGTTAACTGCTTACAATAATCTTTCAGATACTGAATAAATTCACTCCAGTCCTTTTGGAATACTTGATGGTGCTTGTTTCGGATTTTCCCTGTCAGCTTCACCAATTCTGCAAAGTCCATCATCTTCATCTGCCACTCTTCTTTCATTGGTACTTCTTGTTGTTTCCATTTTTGAGCTAAAAGAATTTTTGCCACAGTTGTTGCATACATAAACAGTTTTTTTTAAATCTTCCCTTCGTATCTATTCACCCACTATACCCAATAAAAAGGCTTCTGGTTTTTTTAACAAAAGTATTTTTAAATACTTTCTTTAACTTCAATCCAACAGACTTAGGACAGCTTTATAACATTTTAGTTTTTTTCTTGATTTGTGCCACTCTGCCATAAAACCTGCAGAGAACACCCCAGATGTAGAACTTCTTGGGTGCTTTGTTCTCCACAAAGGGTGGCAGGAATGGGGAGGAGGGAGGTGCTAGCACATTAACTTAGCATCCAACCATGACTTCTGAACTGAGGGCTGTTCACTAACAACCTCATGAACTAGCATGACACCTTCTTCAAGCCCAGCTGGCCATATAAACACAACTTCAACTCAGTTGTCTCATTCCCTATCCTTGAAATCTGATTAAGCGGGAGGAAAAAGTGAGACATCTTCCTTCATTTTCATCCCTTGTTACAGGGACAGAAAGAGGCTCAGCTGGGTAGCAATTAAGTGGTAGCAATTAAGAAGTCCCAGACAATAAACAATGTTAAAATAGTTTTGTAAAATATTTGCAAACTACAAGTGCACCTCCCCTTACATGCATCCCACTCGGAGACCTCATAATAGGTAGATAGATGATAGATAGATAGATAGATAGATAGATAGATAGATAGATAGATATCTTCTCCTTGTTTGGGGCTGCTGCCCAGAAGTTGCTGCCTCAGCGAGGAAAGGTCGCCTTTGATTGACTAGCGGCTTCTCCTCACCTCCATTGCATGTCCATGAACCCATCCTGGTACCAGTTACATTGGGCGCCCTTCTCTGCCCCTGCCCTCTGTGGCCAGCCAGCCACTGCTGCTGCACACACTGGCCCCCCTCAGATAGGCAGGCTCAGTTCAGGCTAGGCAGCTGCCCCAAATAATGAGTCTCTCCCTCCCTCCCCTTCCTCCCTTCATGCCCTCCTTATTAAAGTTAGCTGCACCTCACTTTACACAATTTAACTTATGTGTGCATGGGCCCAGAACACCTGTATATATGTGTGTGTGTGTGTGTGTGTGTGTGTGTAATCAGCCTCTGTTTTAACATATCAATGCTTTGAAAATGCGCGAAACTATATAGTAGGCACCGATACACCAGTATTGGACAAGATGGCAGGCTTATGCCAGAGTTTTTTTTGTGGGGGACGGGGGGGGGGGGGGAGAGAATCACACACTCAGGCCTTGTTATCACTGTGCACCCAAGTGCCCACAAATAGATCAGAGCATCTTTATAGGGGAATCTGCAAATCAGTGTGCAGGCTTCAAGCCTACACAGCGAAGGCACGTAGTACAGGCAGGGGCTGTGGCTAGAATAATCTTCTTGGCATGATTCATACATATAAGTTGAAACCTTGTATATTTCTACATTCTACATACATTATTTTTTATATATAAAAAAGCACATTATCAATTATGTTTGCCTCGTCTGTCTTGTCTGTATTCCTATCTAAATCTCTTGTCTTGTTATCTAAATGTGCATACATGTTGCATGCCAGCAGAAATGTCTTTAACTGTTGCTGCAGCCACAAAACTGTCCTATGTGTTCTCTCTTTTCAGTGTTCTATATGTGCCAAAAGTTTCTCTCAGTCTTCCAGTCTAAACAAGCACATGAGAGTACACTCTGGAGAAAGGCCCTATAAATGTGTGTATTGCAACAAGGTGAGGACAACCATGCCCTTTGCAGTTCCCTTGAGGTTTTAGTTGCTTGTAGGATGTTATGTTCTCTGGCATGCTCAGTTTAATCTGTTTTGATTCTGAATTTAACGTTAAGCCCCAACTATGTTAGCTGTAATGCAGAAGACACACGGCAGGTCTCCCAACATATGCATTTCTTATTACTGCATCTGGGAAGGCATGGAAATACAATGTTTTCTATTTGCAATTAACTGGAGTCTCAGCCTCCTTAGGTAAATATAAGGCTATCTGAGCCAAGCTTTTATTCCTGGGGTCCCACACCTGAACAGACTGTTATAAAACAGTGGTGTGGTTGATGGAATTTTAGGCTCTGGATTTAACCTTCTTGCAGCCCTCTTCCACTTAGATGATAAATAATTAAAGTGGTAAGGCAGCCCTGCTGGTCTCCCCTCCCCCCGCCCCGGGAGGGGTGGTTTTACTGAGTGGGACCTTGGATTTCTTCCTCAAAGTCCTCCCTTAACAGCATCACAGACTGTAAAACAAAATATCACCTTTTGATAGTTGCCGTGACTGACTTGTAAGTTGATTTGTCACATGTGTTGCCTGCCTGCCCTTTAGGGGAGCTTGTGGAAATGTATATGGAGCGAGTCCCCTTTTTATTTCCACTACAATCTTGTGAACTAGGCTTGTCTGAGAGATAATGATGACTTGCTCAAGGCTATTTACAGAATGCCATAGCTTGGCTGTGATTTGCACATAGTTTCCCACATCCCTCCTTCACTGGCTGTGAACATGTGAGGCTGGGATTTTATCTGCCATATATAAGACCCAGCAAAAGCCCAATTGGTTCTCCTGCTGTAGAAACAAGCATCGTAACTTAATTACAATTTTGTGAGCATGTGATTCCTTTCATCTTGTTTGTCGCTTGTAGCTTTTTATGTGAATGCTGTGTGTATGTGTTTGTGTGTAAAAGCTTTTTATGCCACCTGAAATCTAAAATAATCTTGCTTAATTATTAATGTGTCTAGCCCTGTCTTCTTCAGTTTGGGTGTCTATCTGACCTAGGTTTTTAAAATTTATCTCTAGGAACTTGCATCTAACTGTTTCCTTATCCCTTTCTCCTTCCGCTCCACCAACAATTCATTTTGTTCACCATCTCCATAGGCATTCACCGCCTCCAGCATCCTGCGCACCCACATCCGCCAGCATTCAGGAGAGAAGCCTTTTAAATGCAGACATTGTGGCAGAGCATTTGCTTCCCATGCTGCCCATGACAGCCATGTGCGACGCACACATGGTGCTAAAGACAACTGCCGCACCTGTGCTTTGTGTGGCAAGACCTTTTCAGAGATAGAAGAATTCCGCTTCCATATGAAGTTTCACACAGGCCATTAGCCAGAAAGCTGACGAATAGGATGCAAACCATTTGGACATCTGTGTGGCATTTTCTGTAATGTGTTGGTTTTAATGTAGCACTACCTACCCGATAGAGATAATGAGAGATACAACTACATACAACTGCTCAGGATGTGATCTTCACCCATTAGTAAAGGCGTGAGGAACCTATCCTCATGCTCTGAGAGCCAAAGTCGTGCCACACTATTTTCTGCCCTGCTCAAAACACACACACCAATCACTCCCCCATTCTCAGCCCTCACCCTTTCAGCTGATTTGTGCAAAACAGCTGAGCAGTACTAAGTCCTTCATTCCCTTAGTGCAAAATTTCTGCTCGTGCAACAGAACTCTCCCCTCTTCCCTTTGCATGCCCCCCAATCTTTTATGGGGGTTCTCCTAATTCTTGAACAAATTGGGGAGGAGGAGAAGTGGAAAGTTCCATTGTGCAAGCATAAATCGTTGAGTAAATGGATTGAGGCCTTTAGACAACACTCTTAACATTGGAGTGGGGATGAAAACCAGCCATTCCTTGACTGATCCCACTGTAATCAGCTCAGGAAGCAGCAGTTTTCAACCCCATCACAGTGTGTTAGGAAGGGAGGTTTTTCAACACACTTGCCCACCTTTCCCAACACATTGCAATGGGAGGTGGCCCATCAGTTGATTGGATCCTATAAGAAGTGGTGGTGTGAACATGACCTTCCATTCCCTTTGGCTAAGGGGTGGGGAAAACTTTGTTTTTACCTGCATTGTGAAAGGTGGAAAGGAAAACCAGTTTCTCCTAATCACCTGAGGAGAGGGCCTGGTTTCAGGGGAGTGCTAGGGCAAACAACTACTGAGATGGAGCTTACCCAGAAGAATCCAGAAAATTTGATCCTGAGATGCCAAAGACATTTTAATAACCAACTATGCCAAATTAAAACACAATGTTTAATTATGGCAAATATTTCTGCACTTCCAATACATTGTATTTGCTGTCAATTTTTTAAAAAAGAGAGAATGTATGTAATTTTTGCTGGCTCATTTCTATGTTTTTGTGCTGCTAGAATTTGTTGAAAGGTTTGTCAATGTGAATGTGTTTCTAGGGGTATTGGGTTGTATTCAGTGGTGTTGCTCAGTGGATGTTAAGCCTTCTGCCAGCGGAACAGGGAAGGAAGCAGTTTTCAGCAATTTCCCCTGCTCTCTGCACACACCCCAAATCTTCACTGGAGCAAATGGGGTGGTGGCATGGGGAGGGAGAATTGCTAAAATTACTTCCAACCCTGTTCTATTCTTATTACAGTTACCCACAAAAAGGCTAGTTGTGGTGTTACTAGATGCCAGCCATTCACTCATCTGTTAACTTGCTGCCCCTTACCTGTCTGCTTGGACACTAGTTGGCTCTATGTCAAGGATGCTCTCCTTTGGGCTCTAAGCTATTGCCCACCTCCCTTCCTGTCCAGTGTGCCAGCCCATTTGTCACCTAGGGCATTCACCAGCTCCTTGCTGGAGAACAGAGTGGCAACACATCAGCAGGTATATTTCTTTTCAAAATTACACTATTTAATTTTTGAAAATGTGCGCAATTTTCTTTAACAAATCTCAAAATTCATCCCGTGCTTAATACTGAGGCAACACTTTTAAACAATAGCTTATTGGCACTCTTGAAGTGGGGAAGGAAATACAAAGTTTATGAAGTATTGTTCAAACATAATCTACAGCAAATTGTACTTTATATAGGCTTTGCGCATAATTATAAGAAATATGGGCTGGAATGTTTGTGATTATGGTTTGAGAGTTGCCTTACTCTTTAAATACGGTGTGACTGTGTATTGCTGTTGGAAGTTAAATGTAATTTTGCATTTGGGTATACAAATGTTAGTGACTTGCACTGATCTATTTATTATTGCTGCTCAAAATGATGTCTGTCTTGTTTTGGTGGGTAAAATGAAATCCTGTAAGCATAAAATATACATAAAAATTCTTTACATGAATGTTAAGATTTGTAGAGTATGTGGAAGACTGAATGCTAGAGTTGTGTTTTAGCTTTGTTTCTTGCCTTTTGCATGTTTGTCTATGTTTTGTGATATTTGAACAGATGTGATGTAAGCTGTAGCATCGAGATTCTTGGGGACCTCAGATGTAATGAACTGCTGTCCTTGGAATTTTGATACTGTAGTTAGTTCAGAGCACAGTTGCTGGGCTGCTGATTGGGACCTGGCATTGGGGGTCGTAGCTTGCTAGTGCTCAAATGTTTCCAACTGAGCTCAATTTGTACTTTCAACTTCCCCAACATGGTTTGGGGTAAGCTGAAGATAGTTCTGGATCATCTGATAGATGCTTTTCAGTAGATCTGCAAGGATTTCTGACTCCCAATTCGTTTGAACATTGGCACCACTGACAAAATGACCTTCCCCACCTGAATTAGACTGCCAAATAAAGAGAGCTACACAGAAATAATGTGAAGACGATGAATAAAGTTCAGTTCTGGTACTGAAAAAAAATGCCTAGGCTCAGAATGTACTCAGAGGCACCCTCCCTCTCTTTTTTACTTATAAGGTTTAGTCTGGCTCTTGCTAGTAAATTTTGGGGTTCTACTAAAAACCAAAGTAGTTCCAACAAACCTGAAGTCTGCCCAGTCCTAGTTTAGGACCTATGTACTACTTGTTCTGTCTCCTTTCCAGCCAGTCTGCGTGATTACTGAATCTGTCTTGGGCATCCCCACATTCTGGCATATAGCCCATCTGTTCAATGTTTTGTTCTGACACTATTCTGTTCTAGTTTTTGTGTGTTGCTTCTGTTCTAATTTTTATGTTTGATTTCTGTTTTTTACTTGTGAAATGTCCTGAATGCTTGATGTAGAAGAGTGGGATAAAAATAAATTTTATTTAAAAACTAATTAGCTACCTAGTCTTTTATTTGCTATCAATAGGCCCAGAGTCATGACATACATTTCCCCTAGAACCAGACTGCAGAAATAACTTGAAAACCCTAAAACACATTGACCATCATGAATAATTATGACATTAGTTCAGGATTTAAACAAGTACCCTGGACAGCTCCCTGCATTGATCAGGCAGAAACTTTGTAGAAGCAATTTTTATTGTTCTGGCAAGAAGTAACAGCTCTCTAGGTGTTCTTTTGTGTGAGAAGTCTCTTCAGTTAAAGAGGCCTCTTCCAGCAATGTTTTGATTTAAGCAGAATTTAAAATAGAAGAATGTGTGTTCTCTGTTGAAATGAGGAGACTGGGAAGAAAAAAATGACAATCGTAGTCAACTCCCCATGTATAAACTTTAATTAGTGTTTGTACAAGATAGGTGTGTGTTGCATGCATTCTTACTGTTTTGGCTTTAAACTGGCTTAATCTCTAAGGGTCACTGTAAATTACAATTTGAAGAATTTACTATTAGGAAATGCTGCTTGTTCTATTGCAGACAGAATATTCACAACAGGAAAAAGGGTAACTTACGGTAAGCCGATTCCTCTAGTATTTTCCTCAAAGGATTGGGATTCTTTGAATTTAACAACTTATAGTTAAATTTATCACTAGGTAATTCAGAAGCACCTGTTTGTCCTTTCACAGTCCAGGGGACTTGCTCCAAGTGTATGTTTTAGATATTCCTCCTTAAATTAATTTTCTTACCATACTTTTTGACATAAACACACCAACCTTTTAAAAAGGTAGCTTTTGATTCATGCCCATTCAGTACCCATCTTGTACAGTATACTGAAATTAAGGTGTGTATGTATAAGCTCTTGTAAAGTGTGTATATGTGAGGTATATCTAGCTGTATTAGACAAAATGGTTTTCAGTTTTTCTTCTTTGTTCAAGCAGTATCCAAACATAACCCTAAAGCAGAGCAGGGAATTGCATTGGGACAAATTTAAATAAGCAGCTGCAGAAATGGACACAATATATAAGGAAGCAAGAGGGGACCCTGTCTATTTTATTTATTTCATAGAATTTATACTGTTTGATTGTTAAAAAACAGCAGCCTCAGAGTGGTGATGGCCTCTTTAGCTACATCTTTAAAGGAGGAGTGTTTGTGTGTGCAATTAGTTGAGTTAAACTGGGAGATATCAGAGTTACACTTAATTAATTTTTAAATTTAATAGATTTATATCCCTCCAAACTGGGATTCAAGGTGGCTTATAATATTTAAAAACAGCACAATAAATAAAGTAATAAAACAAACTAGTTGCAAACAATAATTAAAATACCTCAAAACACATTTAAAATCAGTTTGCCCTAACAGCAGCCCAGTGAACAGCATTGTCTACACCTTAATTATCAAACTCCTGTCTAAGAAAGATTCCATAAAGGGCCCGTTTACCACTTCCTCCATAATTCAAAGAACATTCTATGGGAAAGTCAGGAGGGGACCAAAAATTAAGTGTAATAATAATGGCTGAGTCTTTGGTTAGCTCAGATGTCTGTTCTCACTTTTCTGCTTTCATTTTTAGTGGGAATGTTAGTGCACAAGTATCCTTGCAGCTTATTCTCCCCCCCCAACAGATGTTGTTGGTCAGTCACCCATTAGTGTACAGTTCAGCACTGACTCAGAGGTAGCTCAAATCTGAGACCACTTTTTTTTTGCCAGCTTGCAAATATTAGATGCTCCAAAGGCCAAGAGGAGAATAGATTGTAACAAAATGCTAGATAATACACATTTATCATTGATTTATCTCTGGAAAACCTGAATATAGGCATATTTCCACATCATTCTCAATTTGAGGTGTTGAATATCTTTCTTCGATCTGTTGATCCATTGAAGAAAAGTACTGCACAAGTTCTAGGAGAAAGTCATCACAGTGAAACTATTCCAATTATCATTATCATTATTATACAAATTTATAGACTACTTCCTGGTATATAAAGACCACTGAAGCAGTTTACAGGTAAAAACAAAACAAAACTCTTTAAGAATAATAAAATCAATTCAACAAGCTTTATAAAGAAATAACGCCATTCAAAAACCATGAAACATGTCATCAGATATAAGATTGATATCCTATAAATGGTTGGATTACACAGCAAGGGAAGCTTCCTAAACAAACCTGTAGGGAAAAAAACCTTATTTTCACTGTTTTGCATTCTACCCACAAGAGTATTTTAAATGTAAAACAAGAAGTGATCTAAGCACAAGCCGCAGAGGCTTCTGGCAATCTCAGATGTTTTGTTGGGATCTTAAACAGGAATGGGATGGGGATTGTCTCCCTGAAACATGAATGACAATAGAGCTGCTAAAACAGTAATATGGCCCTTAAAGCTCAGGCTGGCCACTTGCAGCACAACAAAAGCCATCTCAGTGACATCTGCTGCCCTTTAGCTGAGTCCAGCATGACACCAAATGTTCAGATGTTTTCATCCTCTTTCCCTGCCCCCCCCCCGCCAGTAGCTCTTGTTCTACTGTACTAAATGGGGTGGGGTGGAGAAGAGAATAAAAGGAGGAGAGTTGCTTCTCCCCATGGAATGGCAGAAAGCAGGCAAGAGATTAGTGAGCTACAGATAACGCAGCAAGCAAATATTGATTAAACCAAACTGTTCATTAAACCAGGAAAATCATTCTACCCAGTGTGCCTCCCAACTCTGGTGTTGGAAGAGACCAGTATTCTCAGATGGTGGATTCTGAAGGTTTGGTTGGATGTAATGAGAAGAGTCATTCTCTTCCTTACCCCTATTTATGGGGCTGTTTGAGGAAATACTAATTTGAATGAGGCACAAGAAGGTGCAGACATTTCCATGAACGCAGGAAATGGAGAAAAAAGTGTGGTCTAAACTGTAGGACTATGTGACACAGTCTCTGCATAGCCCTCCTAGTCTCCAGGGTTACCGTGTGTCTCCTTTTGAAGGGCTGTAGCAAACCTGCCTCATGTTACATAAAAAAGATACCAACTTTAGAGGGCAGTCCTGTGTTTGAAAGCCCCTGAGAGGTCCAGCCCAAGGTTTGAAGATAAAACACAGATGGGCCACTTATGGTTCTTTCATCAGCTGGGCAACAGACTGAGCAGGCATGCAAGTCACCAGGTTATGTATGGTCTTCTCTACTATGGCAGGATGTACTGCGTTTCTGTTGAAATTATAATAAATTATTCCTGAATTTGCACCTATGCACTTATTTAGAAGATTTATAAATGGGTTAATCAAAGAAATTAACATATGCAAATCTATCTTTTATTATTACAATTAGTTAGATCCTGGCTTTCATTATGTAAACTCTACCAAGGGAGATTATAAGTAACATTCAATTACATCGTTTGTAAGCATAATAAACAATATTAACCTCTTAAAAACTCATTGGAATCATTCCCACAGGACAGTTGGTGGAAGATCACCCTGTGGGAAGGAGAGTGCAGCTGGACCAGTCCCTGAGAGGTGGTCTTCACCTCCAGCCCTCTCTTTCAGAATTCTTCCCACAGGGCAGTTTTTGTCCTCTTTTTGGTGATGCATCTCTCTGTGTGTATGTCTTTTGGTGATGCATAAGTGGCCACCTTGCAGTTTACGCTAACTCATAGATAGCTGCCTTAGACTGAGTTGGACCATTAGTCTCTACACTGACTGCTGGCCATTGCTCTTTCTTAAAGGGGTCTTTCCCAGTCCTACCTGCAGATGCCAGGAATTGAACCTGCAACCTCCTTCATGCAAAGCATTAGAAAAGAAAAGGAAGGACAACCCACAGGCTGCTATTGATGCCTGGTGAGCCCAAGGCTTTCACATTAGGAGCACTATGCTCCAAGCATAACACTGAACTGCAAGGTAGCAATGGAGAAGTTTGGAGGTGAATTTTTATTTTTTTAGAATAAATGACTGATAAGTGACTGATGGTCACTGTATCTACAACGTACACCGATGGTGGCTTTTTTTTTTTTACTGTTGATATTAGTATTCTTTGTGTATCGGTTTTTTTTTCTCTTTTTCCTTTCCTTTAATCCCCCCATGTTTTTTCCTTTCTCTCCTTTTCCTTGTTAAATTTGCTAAAACATTTTTTTAAATCAACTACTAATGCAAGTAGTACAATGGCAAATATAAATCCCACTTACTAGGCACAGCTATTTCCCCTTAGTATGGACCCTTCTCACAGTCCATTATTCTGAAAAATGATTCCTTGGTGGCTGTTTTTAAATTGCAAGTCCCTGCTCTGCTGGCATAAAGTTGAAAGCCAGGTTGTTAGCAGTCTCCTTGCCAGAAAGCCAATACAGTACAATGGCTAGAGTTTTACTTTGGAGTAGGTGGCTTCATTTCTATTGCCTGCTTAGCTATGGAGCTCTCCTTGTGCAAGGATGGAGTTTGGCCTTTCAGCAGCACCCTGTGTGAGGCAATAATCTGGCGCCCCACTGCTTCTTGCCTTTTGTTCTGCTCAATTCACTATGTCATAGTAGCAATGCCCTGCGGCGCCCCCTAGGCTCAGCGATGAGTGCAGAGGAACTGGTTGCACTGCCCTAAATCTGCCTCTGCCTCGTGCAAGTCATTCTTTGTGTCTCTTATTAACTTAAGTGGGGTTATGAGGACGAAATGCCCTGTGCTGCTTGGAGGAAGAGCAGGATTTCATATGTAGCAGGCAAACATCTCCTAGGTGCTATGCATATGTGTCACTAAGGCTGTGTTCTAGTCTCTTATTACACTTTAGCATTGAATATAAAAGCTCCCCAGCAGCTTGGGATTGCACCACATGGAAGCGACTCCCGCACACACTGTGTTTGTGAAGGGGGCTTTAGCTTGGATGCTGATGGAGCTGCTCAACTTGAATCTGGAAGATCTAAGTTTGAGTCCCACCATAGCCATGGCTCCATAACTTTGCTAAGTCTCCTATCCCTGACTGTTAAGTGGGGATAATAAGTGGCCTACCGTGTGTGACAGCAAAGCAGCTAATCAAAAGTGATAGCAAAGGTATAGCCAGAAGCAGCAACCTCAAAAGATCATGGGCTAAGATTAAAATTAAGTAACAAGACACAGGATAATTTCCCCAACTATTTCAGATTATGTCTCTTGAACTGGAATCGGCCCAGATGCATTCTAAAAACCCTTCTAAAATCCATGTTACATGATGAGTCCCCAGTAGCTCCTTGGACTTAAGGCCATTCCCCTCCACTGCCCCCAGGGTTCAAGGGGAAAATACAGTGGGGTTTTATAGGTGTCTGGCCTTTGTGCCATCTATCCAATCCTGGGGCAGGCTGCTGCTGGCGCTCCCTCAAGGAGCTTCACTTTTCAACGTGTTTGACCCACAGACTCTCTCTAAGTGGCTACCTGTCAGTTTCCATTTCAGCCTTACCTTACTGTTTACATGAGTGCTGACCACTGCCTGACATATTACCTGTATTGATTCTCTAATAGCTGTCAAGGTGGAGAGAGAGAGACTATTCTAAGACAGGGCTTGGAGCTCTTAGCCGAGTAGGATCATAAACGCCTCCCATTAAAGGGTCCATTCAATAACAATCTTTACCAAAGTAAATGGACATCAGTGGGCTCCCCAGCAGGCTGCCTAATGCAAAGGCCATTATAAAGCACCGAGGCAGAGCTGGAGGAAGGTTATGGCTGTGGTATCAGTTTCAGCAATGTTTTTTCAAGTGATTCCTTTAATGAAAAGCACGTTCTTTTTTATCTCAGGGCCGTAATAGAGTTGCTCAGAGTTGTCCTGTGTACCTAAAGCCATATCCGCTAAGAAAAAATAATCAAGTTGTTTTAGCCAGAGTTTACTTGCAGCTAACAGTAACAAGGCAGGTGCATATATGTCTCCTGGAAAAAACAACAACAACACACAACCTTAAAATAATCATTTTTCTGGTCGTCAGAAATGATGCAAGCACAATGCCCTGTACAAATATTAATAAAATGATCCCATTCTCATTGCAGTGTTGGGAAGCAATACTAAGTCATCTCAACTATCAGATTCTGGATTAGTAACACACCCATTTAACTTTTTATATTTTTTATTATCCAAGCCGTGCAGGCTAGACATTATATCTCTATCTATATATGGCATCTTTTCTAAAAATTAAAATTCAATTTTCAGGATGTCGGTGGGAACTACCAGATTTAATGTAAGACTATGGAGTTCTGCGTCACACACCATGTTGAATGTTCCATCTGCCAAACGTATCAGCTTGCTAGATGAAATGATCCACCTTTCCTCCTCCACTTTTATGGGGGTTCTCTCAAGCCCCCAAACCATTTTTTTGGGTGTGTGCAGGTGGAGGAAAGATCCTTTGCACAAGTGGAAGCCCTTGCACAGGACTTCTGCTGATCACGTTTATTAGGCACTGCCCTACCACCATGTTTAGAAATGTATTGTGCACAAACAGATTCCTGGACCTCCAGATTCCTGGACAACTGAAGGCGGCCCTGTTTAGGGAAGATTTTATGTTTGATGCTGTATTGTTTTTAATATTCAGCTGGAAGCTGCCCAGAGTGGTTGGGGAAACCCAGCCAGATGGGTGGAGTATAAATACTGTAATAAATTATTATTATTATTATTATTATTATTATTATTATTATTATTATCACATGTGTGTCTCTAAATGCTGTAAAATCTAAACTAAGTACCAAACTAGACACAACACCTTTGGGAGCCACATCAGAGGGGGTTTGGGGTTGGGGTGGGGATATTAATAGGCATAGGGGGTTATTGTTCATCGAGATTGCCTTCTATGGCCCTGAGAAAAATCATCCCCATCCTCAATGCCTACTCTTACTCCAGAAGGGAACTCCCAGGATTACCAATGGAGGCTTCACTCCCAGAGCTAATAATAACAGGCAGGAGAGGATAATCATCATCTGCACTACAGTGCTGAAGAAAGGTTAAACCTATCTCTGTGTAGTTATTCTCCACCCTGCCCCACCCACACTGTCTTATCTTTTCTTTTATTTCCAGCTGATGTGTTTGCCAGTGACATGATCAGCATTAGGCCTAGTTTGGCTTTGAGGTTCTCTTTGTTCCAGCAGATCTCCTTTGAGGACAGCCGTGGACAATTTGCGTTGTGGACAATGACCTTGACTGGAGCAAATGAAAGCCGCAAGGCTCTGCTGTGTAGTATCTGAGCTCCTTTTGGTAGTTAGGAACCCAACACCCACCCAGACAGGACATCTGCTGTACTGGAGGGCGTTTGGGTGGGGCGGAGATGTCTCTCCACTCACCTCTGCTGATGCAGAACAGCTGTGCCCACCTAAACTATGAATTGACAGTAACTAACCCCGCCCCCCGCCGCCCGGGGTGTTTTCAGGGTTGGGAGTGGGAAGGGAGGAGGTGGAGCTTGGCTGGCTAAGGACAGTCTGGATTCAAATATGGTTCAGCTTCTGGCAAGTTGCCACTCAGGGCATGATCTGGGCCCCACTGCTGCATGAGTCTGGAGTTGATGCAGCAAAGATATTGAGGGCTCCTTTCCCCTGCCAATCATCCACCTTGGCCAGCATGAGTGGCAGCGCTCTGCATATGCCCATGGCTCTGCTGCTCCATTAAGCCCCAGTGCTGCCTGCCAGAAGTTTGGCTTGCTCTATGTACCACAACCATAACAGTCTAGCCCAGAGGTCAGCAAACTTTTTCAGCAGGGGGCCGGTCCACTGTCCCTCAGACCTTGTGGGGGGCCGGACTATATTTTGAGGGGGGGGAATGAACGAATAATAATGAACAAATTCCTATGCCCCACAAATAACCAAGAGATGCATTTTAAATAAAAAGACACATTCTACTCATGTAAAAACATGCTGATTCCCATACCATCTGCGGGCCGGATTGAGAAGGCTATTGGGCCGGATCTGGCCTCCGGGCCTTAGTTTGCCTACCCATGGTCTAGCCAATCCAAGGCACAAAGCGAAGTTTCTTGGAATTTGAATAGGCTGGTGCTTCAGTGGTCACAGCCAAAGTTTCTGATTGTGTCCTGGCCCAATAGCAAAAACAACAGCATTGGATGGAGCTGTGAATTAAAAAGTGAGTGCAGTCTTGTTGCCTTGACGTTTCACTTTTACTGTTTGCTGCAGAGTGGGAAACAGGTGCTTTAGTGCCTTTGCTTTATTTACATACCAGGCTTGAAAGGCTGCAGAGCAGATGACTTTACAACAATGGCAGATGGTGAGCATCCTTCTTGGGGGGACTGCTGATTAGGGCAGTCTTCTTCTTGATCACCAAGGAGTTGTGGCTTAAAGTGAATCCCCCTTGAAAGCTGTTGCCTGACATGGACTAAGCTTCTATTGCTGTCTTTGTGAAATAGTGTCCATGCTACAGCGAAATGTTGAATGGAAGGGTCTCCCTGAATTACTGTATTCCTGTCTTGTAGGGCTGATTGCAAGAACAGAGTAAAATAATTGGTGGTCTATAAGGAAGACTCATTAATGCATTAGTTTAACATATTAGTATTGATCACACAAAGACTTTCAGCTGTAGTTTCAGAGATTTCTACAAGGAGACAAGACAAAGGTCAATGGGTAAATAGCGCTAAACTTGAGGTCAAAGGTGAATGTGTACAGTCATTAAAAACAAATCACAGTACATTAAATGACGGATTAAATCGGTGGGATATGACAATTCTCCTGAAATAGTTTCAAGTCAACATGGCCAATAACAAAGTGAGTCCTGCATTCCACTCTGTTCTTTCAACCTGATTTTAATTGCTGGTGGAATAAATTTATTATTCCTCTCAAATTCAAACTTGGCAGCTTTCTTCTTTAAGAAGTAGCGCAGGAAAGGATCTGGCCTGTTTTTGAATTGTACAGTGAAACAACTCAGATGCTTGTGGTGATGGGATTACTTTCTTCTCTGCCAATCTTTTATATGACTTATAAGGATAATTGAATGAATACTAACAATGTGATAAGTAGGTAAGAGGAAATGAGAGAGACAGAGAGAATATATCTCTAGGAATTTCACATTATAAACCCAAACAAAAAACTTCAACAAATCTTATTTTTGTCCTGTGTATGTAGATTTTAAAAATGCAAATACTTCATCTAGCTCAAGGCAATCTTCATGGGATTAAACTAGGGTTGCCACAGCATTATTTTCCTGAATGAGGCTCTATGCATTTCACAGCTGCATGGCAGACAAAAATCCAACAGGGAGCCTCTTTTCCTATTGCTAAATGTCAATGCTAGAAATGCTGCTCTCCTTGAACTTTGTCATGCAGATGTTAATGCATAGGGCTTTTACTGGAGGGTGGGGGGTGGCGGCAGCGAGGTTGTAACCTTAGATTAAGCAAATGATTTAAGAAAATTTATCTTAAAGTCAACATTTTCCAGAATCCTTTGAAATGTGTTTGGACCCTTCTGATTTCCTGAGTCTAGGAGAAGATCCTGCCAAAGTAGATACTGTTAGATTCAATATAGAAGAGCAAACTTGTTTATTTTCTTCTCAGAGCAGTTTTCCTTCTGTGAAATGGGTTTGGTTTGTTGTTGCTCTTTGTGAGGTTTGGTATTTGGGGCTCAGCCTCAATCTTTGTCTTGAACCCAGTTTCTTTGGAAGTTATTTGACTTTTGTGACAAGGAAGGTCCCCTTGGCAGCCATTATTAAACATGGCTGCCCATTTTATGGTGTTCACAGCACTTACATTTCCAGATGTGGCCCAGGGCTCTAAAAGGCTGATGACCCCTGAATTAGTTTGTGGCTAATAAAGGCAGCCATGAAGGTCACTGGCTGACTTTGAGCCAGTCATCCCAGCTGTAACTTTCTCTGTTCCTCTTACCTGTCTTGATTGGCTACAACTTCTATCCTCAAAATCTTGTCAAGTCTTTAAGGCAGGGATGGAAAACTTGTGGCCTTCCAGATGTTGTTGGATTCCAGTTCCCATCCTTCCTGACCATTGCTCATGCTGTCTGGGTGTGTGTGTGTGTGTGTGAGTTGGAGTCTAACAGTGTTTGGATGACCACATGTTTCCCCACCCCTGTTTTGTTTTGTTTTTAAATCCCAATCTAGAATATTTATGGAACAGATCATTTTAGTTATAGAACTTTTGTTTCCTGATGTTTTGCAATGTGATTCACACAGATAAGGAAATTGTTATTTCTTTTCTTAACATCTTGGCCACAACTGAGGATACTTCTGTCATGCTTTAATCTCATTGATTTCAGTGAGATTTAAATGTGTGGGATTTAAGTGTTTGAATATGTACATTTTAAAAAGAGAATGTTTATTTCCTTTCCTTTAGATGCATTTTACCTGAGGCCATTGCACTACTTTTTTGACCAGTTATCTTGGATTGATGCATTACTGTGAAATTCCTATAAGGGAATCTGGTGTCACAACAATATAAGTTCACATCAAATGCCAACAAAATGTCATAAAACTGAAGAACCATATTGGTTTTTGATGGTGTTTGAGTTTCTGAAACAGCAGGACAGAACTAGGCTAACCCTCAAAATCCCATGGGCATGGGAGGTGATAGGGGCTTGATGTTTTGTGCTGACTAGGACTGATGAGTGTTGTAATGCAAAACATCTGAAGGACACCAGGTTGGCAAAGGTTCTTATAGCCTAGTTTTGGCCATGCAGTAAAGGTCTGGCAGGGGAGTGCTTGTTTGATTGACAATGGGGTGATAAACTGTACGGGAGCTCACCCCGTCCCTTCTGATGGGCAAACCCAAGGGGCTAAGTGGTTTAGACCACAGCACCACCCGCGTCCCCCATTGCTCTGTCCCATCTTCTGCCAACCTAGCAGTTCGAAAGCATACCAGTGCAAGTCGATAAATAGTGTCCCGTTGTGCCAGAAGCAGTTTAGTCATGCTGGCCCAGTGGTGTAGCGTGGGTTGTCAGCACCCGGGGCAAGGCAAGTAATTTGCACCCCCTAACCCGTGGATTTGCGCCCCCTAACCCTAACCCCCAGATGTTGCGCCCGGTGCGGCTGGCCCCCCCTGCACCCCCCACGCTACGCCACTGTGCTGGCCACATGACCCGGAAAGCTGTCTGTGGATAAATGCAGGCTTCCTTGGTCTGAAAGTGAGATGAGCATAGCACCCCATAGTCACCTTTGGCTGAATGCAACCATGGGTCCTTTACCTTGACCTTATCAATAAATGTCACTCAGAATTAACCAAGCTGGTAGGAGTACTGCATCTTTTTTCAGCTGATCATTGCCTGGAAGAGGGAGCACTACATTTTCCTGATAATCATGACAATGACTGTGATCAGGGATGGCTCCTGGAAGATGAGTGGAGCAAAGGGCAAAGGATGCCACTTCCCTCCCCACCTGCAGTGATATTATCTCCAACTTCAGGAGTTTAACTTTTCTTGACAAATCGACCCTCTTTGACCCTAATCCATTCTGTGTAGAAGAATTGATATGCAAATGCATCTTAATTGTTCTCTATTGCATTGGTAGGCACACTTGGCAGAAAGCCTAATGCAGGCAGGGTTTTAATCCTGAAGTCTTAAGAATGTTTACTTTAGAAGTAAGATTGGTTGATTTCAATTGGATTTATTATCTAGTAAGTATGCTATGGGGCTAAAGTCGATACACACACAGTTAGGGGGAAAGACTGTACTGGAAATCTAGCAGAAATGAATGAGGAGGATTCCCATTCACCATCCATTACTTGGTTTTGGCTAGGTTCTTACAGATACATCACAATATTTGCTTCAATTTGTAGATTTCTCTTCCTCCTGTAAGCTCCATGTGATATATCTGTAGTACTTGCTGGATTATTTATCTCTGTTTTCATTGGTGGGCACTCCTTTTTTGTCTGCTTCTGAATCGTGCTGATATTGTTAACTTAAAATCCTCTTTTACTGGGCAGCTCTCTGGAATTCATCTTGGTGTTAGCTTCCAAGAATACAGATGTCCTTGGCCAGTTTTCATCAATAACCTGGTGCAAATCTCCTTCTGCATTCCTGCAATGTCTGTAAGACAAAAAAAGGGGGAGAGAGATGGGAAGAACATTTGCTGTTCTTTATACTGAATGCTTCTTACTAGAAATTGATTTCTTGATTTGGTTAATGCCTTTTAGCATAAATGCCCCCATTAAATTTCAGATTTGAAGAAGTAGCAACAAATCTGATTGACATCTTCAAGTATGTCTGTGTGCTGTATCTGTGCCTTTTCCAGCTATGATATTGAACATGTTTCATTTTTAAGAGGGATGACCTTGAGTTGTCATTGTCTTAGAAAACTCACACTGGTTAGGAAGCTTCCATTAATGTCCTCAAGTGAAAGCTACAGCCAAGTTCCCATGGGGTATGTGAGGGATAAAGGAATTTTACTGTCCTCTGGACACAAAAATCCATTTGTTAAAACATATGCTAAGTGTAATGGAAAATAGCATGCAGTTATTGAATTCCTTTGTGGGGTGAAATAGTCCGTATAGGATAGCTTTGCTTTCATACTTATCTGTTTGATTCTCCGGTTCCATGGATTTTGAGGGCAGCCTTTATTATTAAAGAAATGACTTAATTGGAATATAAAAGATAGCTAGCAGAAAGCAAGGATCAGTTTGTAAAGCAAAGTGGTACATTGGGTTTGATTCACACTGAAGTGTTTTCTGATGTTCTCAGCATTTCTACTTTCCCCTCTGTTGTATCTTAGAAGAATTTATAATAGACCCAAACTATCTCTAACCCACATGCATGGAAATTTAACTGGGCTGTAAGGACTTTTGTGTTATCTTAAACCAGGGTGCGTCAACCCAGTGCTTGAGGGGGCCACGCTGGCAGCATAGGCTTTCATTGGTGTTCCTGGGCAGGTGCCTTACACTGACTTCATCTTTAAATGAAAACTCAGAGTCTCTAGCCAGCCCAGAAATAAGGTTATGGGACAAAATGTGAAGGTGCCTTCTAAGTGATTTCTGCAAAACAGGAGTGAGTGTGGTGAGGCCACTTTGCATATTTTTCCTGCTACTGAATAATGTTTCCTGTTGTTATCAGACAGCATCAGTGTGTGCAGTCTGTTTTGTGTGCTCTACACAACCAGGATATGTCTGGATTCCTATGGCAGAACTAAGGGTCTCAAATCTCAGTGGCACCCTGTGTGACTGCAAAACTTGATGCCCCTGCCTCTTGCGCTCCATTCTAAAGCATAGTTGTGTGGCATCCCCCAAGGCTCTGCACTCACTGCAACCAAATCAGTCAGGTTCTCCTAAATCCACCTCTGCTGTCAGGGGTGATTCTCTCTCTAAATTTTTGTAATACCACACTCTCCATGGCAGTCATTTCAGACCCTCCAAGAGTCCCTATTTTACAAGGGCATCCCTGATTTAGAGAAGACATCTCAGTTTCTGATTTGATCCCAGAATGTCCCTCTTTTCCTTAAAGGTAAAGGGACCTCTGACCATTAGGTCCAGTCGTGGCTGACTTTGGGGTTGCGGCGCTCATCTCGCTTTATTGGCTGAGGGAGCCGGCGTACAGCTTCCGGGTCATGTGGCCAGCATGACTAAGCCACTTCTGGCGAACCAGAGCAGCGCACGGAAACGCTGTTTACCTTCCTGCCAGAGTGATACCTATTTATCTACTTGCACTTTGACGTGCTTTTGAACTGCTAGGTTGGCAGGAGCAGGGACCGAGCAATGGGAGCTCACCCCGTCGTGGGGATTCGAACCGCCAACCTTCTGATCGGCAAGTCCTAGGCTCTGTGATTTAACCCACAGCGCCACCCGCGTCCCTTAGACGTCCCTATTTTCATTGGAGAAATGTTGGTGGGTATGGAGTTATCCGACCCCCAAGCTGTCTGAAGGCATTCTTGTATAGGGAAGTTTTTAAAAATGTTTAATGTTTTATTATGTTTTGATATATGTTGGAAGTTGCCCACAGTAGCTTGGGCAACCCAGTAAGATGTGTGGGGTATAAATAGTAAAATTATCATTATGGAGTGGGATGTCCCTATTTTCATGGGATGAATGTTGGAGAGTATGCCATTTATGTGACTCATGCCCCCAGCATTCCTCCAAAATGTGCCCACTGGTCCAAAAGGTTGGTGACTAACCCCTGCCTTTAAACACTAAGGCTGTAATCCTATACACAGTTAATTGGGAGCAAGGCCTATTGAACCCTATGCACTTTCTGAGTAGACATGTCCAGGCCTACATTGTCAGGCTGTAATCCTGCTACTTATGTGGGAGTAAGCTCACTGAGGTCTGCTTGCTTGGTGTTGACGCATGACAGGACCTTCTCAGGGGTGGTTCCATATTTGTGGAATTCCGTCCTGGTGAGGTGCATCTGTCTCCCCCATTATTGGCTTTCAGGAAGGATTTTAAAGCATTCCTGTTTACCCAGACATTTTGATGGCTGAAAGATACTGTTCCTGGCAACCCTGAAACCATTGGTCAAGAGAAAGTTATTCTTTAAAGTGTTTTAGAGTGTTGTCTGTGAGATTGTTTTAATGATGTGTTTGCTGCCCTGGGCTCCTTTGGAAAGAAGGGCAGGATAGAAATGGAATGAATGAATAAATGAATGAATGAATGAACCTGTTAGCAATAAGATTACCAAAAAAACCTCACTGCCTGGCCAAAAAGAGTGAGTTTGACCAGTATAACTAGATTACTGAATTGGCCAGCTGCTGACCCAGCAATCATTCACCAGCACCATTCAGTGGTATAATAGGTCTGATGAGTCAAGTGAAGTGGGGCAGAGAAACAGCTTGTGCTTTGAGAGCATGGGCAATAGACCCATACCATAAGAGCAGTATTCCTTTTTTTTGTTATTATACCGATGTACTGGGGAGGAGAAGGGCATAACTAGACTGGGTGCAGATGAACCCTTTTCTGTCTCTTTCACCTGAGACCAGATGATCCAAAACTTTTAGGTCTTTTTAATATATACAGTGGTACCTCGGCTTAAGAACTTAATTCATTCCGGAGGTCCGTTCTTAACCTGAAACTGTTCTTAACCTGAAGCACCACTTTAGCTAATGGGGCCTCCCACTGCTGCCGCATCACCGGAGCACGATTTCTATTCTCATCCTGAAGCAAAGTTCTTAACCCGAGGTACTATTTCTGGGTTAGCGGAGTCTGTAACCTGAAGTGTACGTAACCTGAAGCGTATGTAACCTGAAGTGTATGTAACCCGAGGTACCACTGTATAAGCAATGCCATCAGAGTTGATCCTGGGGGCAGAAGTTCAGGGCCCCACTCAGCTGAATGTGCAGCAGAGATGGCTTACCATGTTTTAAAGTAAGTGAAGTAACAAACATTCCCGTCTGAAGTGTCCGGTTGGGGAAGGCTCTGCAGTAAACTAAGATTCCTTCAGCCCGATAGGTTTTGATTACAGTCTTCATCAGGAACACACACACACACTTTTCACAAAGTAAGCTCACTGGATCAATAAAAGTTGAGTGGGGAAAACATCTGTAAAACCTTTTTATCTAACTGCAGTGCTGCATATAATAACTCTACAACCCAGGATGTGATATTGTTGCACCACCCAATCTTTGTGCAGTTCAAGATTTCAGGGGTTCCAGGTACTTACCGAAGCCAGAGGCAGATTTAGGGTAGCACAACTGGTTCTCCTGGACTGTAGAGCTGAGGAGGGGTACTACAGGGCTCTGGAAATATGACGTAGTGCATGCGCAGAAGGCAAGAGGTGGTGGTAAGGAACAAAATTTGGCCTCACACTGAAATTTGAAAGACCACAAGTCTGTCCCTGCTCAGGGTTTGGTTTGCTCAGAACGAGGGACAGCAGAGACTGTGGTGTCTTAATGATAGATGGTTTATTTACACAAACATACAAGCTTATGATGGAGGGGCTCACAGCATTAATGTCCATCTCTTTTCCCTCCATTATTT